>NC_136392.1:39282273-40482273 GCF_965140285.1 Lepidochelys kempii
AGCTTCCTCTGGGCTCTGGCCAGATTCTCCCTGGCCAGGCCCATGAGTTCAGCCAGTTTCTCTCGGAAGATCAGGACGTACTCCACCACTGACTCTCCATCGGAAGTGGCCTTCCCTTCCCACTCGTCTCTCATCAGGTCCAGGGGGCCCCTCACCCTCCTTCCATATAACAGTTCGAAAGGCGAAAATCCGGTAGACTCCTGGAGCACCTCCCTGTACGCGAACAGCAGGTGCGGTAAGTACTTGTCCCAATCCTGCAGGTGCTGGTTCATAAAGGTTTTCAGCATCATCTTCAGCGTCCCATTGAACCTCTCCACCAGCCCATTGGACTGGGGGTGATAAGCTGAGGCCCAGTAGTGCCGGACCCCACATTTCTCCCACAAGCACCGGAGCAGGGCCGACATGAAGTTGGAGCCTTGGTCTGTCAAAACTTCCTTGGGGAACCCCACTCGGCTGAAAATAGTCAGGAGTGCATCTGCCATGGTGTCTGCTTCAATGGAAGCTAAGGGCGCTGCCTCAGGGTAGCGGGTGGCAAAATCTACCACCACCAGAATGTATTTCTTCCCCGACCGGGTCGTCTTGCTGAGAGGCCCCACGATGTCCATGGCCACCTTCTGGAAAGGCTCCTCTGTGATGGGCAAAGGTCTCAAAGCCGCTTTCCCCTTGTCCCGGGCCTTCCCCACCCTCTGACAGGGGTCACAGGATCGGCAATACTGCCGGACCGTGGTAAAGACCCCGGGCCAGTAAAAGTTCTGTAGCAACCTCTGCCGGGTGCGCCGGATTCCCTGGTGCCCTGCGAGGGGGATGTCATGGGCCAGGTACAGGAGCCTGCGGCGATACTTCTGGGGGACCACCAGCTGCCTCCTGATCCCACAGGACTCTGCTTCCCCTGGGGGAGCCCATTCTCAGTACAGGAACCCCTTCTCCCACAGGAACCTCTCCTGGCAGCCTCTCCTCATGGTCCGTACCACACTGAGGTCAGCCAGGTCCCTGAGCTTCCGCAAGGAGGGATCTTTCCTCAACTCGGCCTGGAACTCAGCGGCTGGGGAAGGGATGGGGACCGGTTCCCTCCCATTGGCCGGGTCTGAGGCCACAGCCTCTCTGAGCCGTGCCCCTCGGCCCTCCCTCCCCACCAGGGGGGTCCTGCGCCTCCGGTGTGGTACCCTCCCCAAGGTCAGGGTGCAGTGCCCCTTGCCGGCTCTGGCTACGGGTCACAACCAGGGCGGTCTGGGGGTTGCTTGGCCAGTCCTCTAGGTCTCCTCCCATCAAAACCTCAGTGGGAAAATGGTGGTGTACCCTCACATCCTTGGGGCCCTCCTTGGCCCCCCATTTCAGGTGTACCCTTGCCACAGGCACCTTAAATGGGGTCCCGCCCACCACTGTCAGGGTAAGGTAGGTGGTGGGCTCCACCTGATCTGGGGCCACCACCTCGGGCCGGGCCAGCGTCACCTCCGCGCCCGTATCCCAGTATCCATTGACCTTCCTCCCATCCACCTCCAAGGGAATAAGGCACTCTCTCCGGAGGGACAACTCCGCGCCCACCCTGTAAACCGAGCATCCTGAGACCAGAGCATTCAGCCCTCTCGCGGGGCTGGCCGGGGGTACTCTTCCCTCCTGAGCAGGTGGTAAACTGGCAGCACCCCTTGCCTGGGTCGTCTGCCCCTCGTCCAGCTGGGTCCCTACCCAGTTAACCCTGGGTAGGTTGGGTCTGCTCAGTCTGTCCCTGAGCCTGGGGCACTGGGTCCGTACGTGGCCTCTCTGGCCACAGTGATAGCAGCTCAGGTCACGTTGGTCCCCTAGAGCAGGTTGGAGGGGCCCGACGCCAGGCGTTCCCGTTCGGAGGGGGTTCTCCCTATTTCCCCACTGGGAGGTCCCATGGTGACTCTCTCTCTGCATCGGGGGGGGGGGGGGGCTGTTCTTTTGGGACTCCTCCCGGCTACCCCCCGACCGACTGTTCACAAACTTGTCGGCCAGCTGCCCTGCGTGCTGGGGGTTCTCGAGCTTTTTGTCCACCAGCCACAGCCTCAGGTCGGAAGGGCACTGATCATACAGTTGCTCCAGTACGATTAGGTCCAGCAGGTCCTCTTTAGCTTGGGCCCCAGCTGTCCACTTGCGGGCATATCCCTGCATCCAGTTGACCAGTTGTAGGTAGGTGACCTCAGGCGTTTTATGCTGACTACAGAACCTTCTCCGGTACATCTCGGGGGTCAGCCCAAACTCACGGAGCAGGGCATGTTTGAACAGTTTGTAGTCCCCTGCCTCTGGCCCTTTTATTCGGCTGTACACCTCCACGGCTTTGGGGTCCAGTAAGTTGAGAAACTGGAGCCTGTCTGCAGGGTCAACCCTGTGCATCTCGCAGGCATTCTCAAAGGCCGTCAGGAAGCTATCTATGTCCTCCCCCTCCTTCCGCTGGGCCAGGAAGCACTTATCAAAGCTCCTTGCAGTCTTGGGTCCCCCCTCACTCACCGCAGCCAGGGCCCCACTGCTCCTCAGCCTGGCCAGCTCCAGTTCATGCTGTCTTTGTTTCTCCTTCTCCTGATGTTCATGTTGATGTTGTTTTTCATGATCCTCCAGCTCCCTCATTTTCATCTCCCTCTCCCATTCCAGCCGCCTCCACTCCAGGGATGGGGAGTTCTGCCGGGAGGATCCCCTGCTGGCTGCCGGGGTCAGGGTGCCCTCGGTATTCACTGAGCTTCCCTCAACCCCTTCCCCAGGCCTAGGTAGGAAGGGTCTCGGGATGTCCTCGGCAGCAGTCTGACCCCTCCCATCCCGGTCAGGCCCCAGGGCCCACGCTGCGTCCACCGGGCAGCTTCCCTCAGGGACAGGGATCGGGTCATCCAAGCGATCCCGCTCCTCCAACTGGGCAATCAGCTGTTCCTTGGTGGAGCTCCCAATGCACAGCCCCCTCTGCCTGCACAGCTCCACCAGGTCACTCTTAAGGTGTTTAGCGTACATCTCCCTGCTGGCCACTCGCAGGCCGGGCAGCTTTCTACGCTTTCCAGGAAAAACCCCTCGTATGCCAGTCCTTCTTGAGATCACCACCTCTTTGCCAGGGTCGAGCTGCAGACTCCTCCACCCCTGGGACCGCTCAATGCAATCCCCCGAGGGACCCTGTTACTGCAAAAGTCCTTCTCTCTGGTCACACACTCCCAGGGGTTAACCGCCCCCTGAAACCATCTCTCTCTGAATCTTCAGCACACCTGGTCCCCATCAATCCCCCTTCGTTTTACTGCTCCCCAGTCACTTACTGCAGGAAGTTCCGTTCACGGGGTGCAGTACATCCCACCTCTGCCACCAGTTGTCACGGAGTGTGGGGGAGTCCAGGCCCTGCACCCCTCTTCCTGGGATCCACTGAGACTCTCAGCCAGCCAGTAAAACAGAAGGTTTATTGGACCACAGAAACACAGTCCAAAAACAGAGCTTGTGGGTACAACCAGGACCCCTCAGTAAGTCCTTCTGGGGGAGCAGGGAGCTTCGACCCCAGCCCTGGGGTTCCCTGCGTTCCTCCACCCAGCCTCAAACTGAAACTAAACCCACCTGCAGGGTCCCTCCTGCAGCCTGTCTTCACATTCCTGGGCAGAGGTGTCACCTCCCCCACCCCCTCCTGGCTCAGGTGACAGGCTCTCAGGTCTCCCATCCCCAGGGCACATTCCCAGGCCAGCACTCCCCCGCACCCTGCTGCGTCACATCGTCACACATGGCGATGTCCCCTCGGGGACAGGGGTCCCCTTTACCCCCCAGAGAGACCGGGCACTCAGCTCAGCGCACATGGAATGACAGGAGGTGGCTGCGAGGGTAGGAAGGAGGGTGCAGAGGGCAGGGCACTGGACTGGAGACCCCGCTTGCCCAGGGATGTAGATGCGGATTTATCCAGCAGGGATAAAATATTGAGAGGAGGGACCGGGAGCGCTCTCGGGTGGATCGGAGAGTCAGACACTCCCCCCGACGTGTGAGGGTGAAAGTCCCGGGAAATCAGTGCGTGTCTCTCCCTTGGAGCACGGGCTACTCAAGCACGCGCCGGGCACCTGCCATGGATCCAGACCATGCCCAGCAGATGTCCCGAGCTGTGGGTCTCTCCCGGGAGGGCCGGATGAGGACGGAACCGCCGCTGCAGGGAGAGGAAGGCTGGTTTCCGCCCCGGAGACTGACCAGCGGCTGTAGGGAAGGGGCGGGAGTGGGGTGTGGGGAGCCGGAGCAGCTTCCGGGCTGTGCACACCAAGGGCGGTGCTGGCGGGACTCGGGGCAGCGGCTGCTGCCCACGCTGGGGAGGACGCTGCACCTTCGTCTGCGGCGCCTTTCACACGGGGCAGCCCCGCGGGCGCGCGTGTGTCTGTGCGCGCGCCTGTCTCTCTCTTCCCAAGGCAAAGACCGTGGCCTTCCCGGTGCACACCTAACACGCACCGTGACACACACACGGGGAACGGACACGCGGTGCGATTATTTTGTGGCTCTGAATTCCGTGAGTCTTTCCCTGCCCGCTCCGACAGCCGTTGGAAAGGGAGGGAACACCTGGGTTTTGTCCGTGCGTTTGCCATGATTTCTCTGGCAGCTCAAAGGCGAGGCGAGTCCGGAGAAATTGGGTACATTCAACTGTCTGTATGTTTTCCATAGTGAGCTCACTGTGTGCGCGTCTTTTCTGGAGAAGCTGGGAGAAATGTCTTCTTTTCGGGTGCCTGACAGGCCCGGGGAATAGTGATTTCTAAGCAGGGGTTTCACATTCACACATCTTCTGTGTGTTGGTGGGTGGGTGTGTTCCCGCTGCTCCCTGCCGGAGGGACAGAAACCTGCCAGGGTCCGTGTGTGTGCCGGGGACGGGTCTGCACTCAGCACTCCCTGCCGAACTGGCCTCTCTGCTCTGCTTTGAATCCGCTTCCCCTTTTTGTACGGGTCCACTGCTGTGCTCCGGGTCACTGTGTCTGGCGCAGTAATAGGAGCCGGTGTCTGCAGCTGTCAGCGAGCCCAGCCGCAGATAATACTTGGTGTTGGAAGAATCCACGGTGATGGTGATTCGGCCTTGGAGAGACGGGTTGTAGCTTGTGCTCCCGGTCCAGTATCCCATCCACTCCAGCCCTTGGCCCGGAGCCTGCCGTACCCAGTTCCAGTAGTAGCTGCTGGTGACGGTGCCCCCGGTGACGGTGCAGGTGAGTGTGAGGGTCTCTCCGGGCTTCACCACCCCGGGGCCGGACTCCTGGAGCCGGAGCTGGGACAGGACACCTGGGAAAAGCAGGGATCGGTCAGATTCAAGCCCACCTTCTCTCCCCCCCGCCCCAAATCAGCGCGGCCTCCCGCAGCCTCCCGCAGCCACTCACCCGGGGCCAGAGCCAGGAGGAGCAGGGGGAGGAGCAGAGAGTTCATTGTGCGCTAGGCGGGGACAACAAAGCGCTCGCAAGGGGCAGCTCAGCGCCTGGGGGACACGGCGGGTCTGAGCGCCCCGGGGCCGCTACTTCAACCCACAGCCCGGATCGGGGATTTGCATAACGTGGGAGCGCCCCAGGAAGGAGAGAGAGAGAGAGAGAGCTGATAAAAAGGCCGGGCGGGGCTCTGCCTCTCTGTGTCCACATTGGACAGACAGAGCGTGTTACACACACACACACACACACACACACACACACACACACACACACACACGCTTTGCTCGATTGCTGCAGAGGAGGAACATAGAAAAAGCCATAGTGAATTAAACTCTCACACTGCGCTGCTGTATCTCTCATCAGTTTCTGGGGTCAATTCATTGACTCGTGTAAACCTTACGCAGGAGGTGCTGAAGAAGTCGAATTTTGGGCCCAGGGGCTCCAGTGATGCGGTGCGCTTCCCTGTTTCAAAGCCCCAAACGCCTTGTCCTGATGTTTCCCAAACTCAACAGTTATTGATTATCGATTTCTGCTTATTGGTTATTGATTGGGTGCACAGGTACGCAGCTAGGTAGGCGGTTAGCTGGCTCTATTACATTATTAAGGGGAACTTGCGGTCCGGATCCCCTAGACATCTTTGCAAATCTCAACCTTATATTTCCAAGGACAAGGAGCTCAGTGTCTGGAGGCTCTTCTCTTCCATAACAGCAGGTTGGCAGAAGTTTTCGTGCGACTTTAAATAGGCTCAGAGATCTTTCATTACAGCGCTGGAGACGGGTCATTTTGGATGAGGGTCTGGGGTGTCTGCCGGGGGTCACTCGGTGAAATAAGCTCGAATTGGCACCACGATCTCTACCCGAGCCCCTGGACGGACACAGCAGTTTTGACGCTGAACTGACTACATGAGGACTTTAGCCTGGATTCGTTATTCGGCTTCGAAACAAATCCCTGTTGCAACCTTCACTGTGGCGCTGCTAGTGGCGGCTGAATAATGGATCATTTCTATGACAGGTTTCAGAGGAGCAGCTGTGTTAGTCTGTGTCTGCAAAAAGAACAGGAGGACTTGTGGCACCTTAGAGACTAACCCATTTATTTGACCATGAGCTTTCCTGAGCGACAGCTCACTCCATCCGATGTGAACGGCAGCTCAGGAAAGCTCATGCTCAAATAAATTTCTTAGTCTCTAAGGTGCCACAAGTCCTCCTGTTCTTTTTTCATTTCTATGACGTTTCCGGTCCTCTCCAACCCCCAACGGAAACCCGGTCCATATTACAGTCCTCGCTTCTGGTTCCTTGGCGGTTCAGAGAGCCCATTCCACCTGTCTCCTGTGTCCAGACACAGTGACTTCTTTAAACCCTTTGGTGACACGTCTTTGGTTCTACTGATGGGCTGGTTCAAGGTCACTGTGCTGCCCTCTCGGGGAACAGGAGAGAATTGCAGGCCACAATTTCAGGCGCTTGGTGTTTTGACTCACTTCCCTTTTCCTAATTGGCAAACAGGAATGAATGTGTAAATGGGAAGGAGCTTCTCCTGTGCAATGAGAATGAGACTGATTGCCAGTTTCCTGGATATATTTAACGGGAAAGTTGTGCCCTTGTTGATGGAGATTTTATGCCCATGTTTGATGTAGTTCCTGTGACAGGTCGGTATATGCAGATTTTGATTGTATTTGTGCAGCATAGTAGATTGGTAACGCTTTATATTGTGGGGCATGAAGCAGACATTAGTTCTGGGTAGGGGATAGCATAGCGAGAAATTCCCTTATTTCTCATTTTTAATATGTTCTGTAGGTAAGGTGTTCCTACCCGATTCTCTCTCTCTGAACATGTGTGCATATGTGTCAACAACACTCCCTGTTAAACTGGCATTTCTGCACTCTTCAGAGCCCGCTTCCCCTTTCTGGGCCACTCCCCGCTTTGCTCTGTGTCACTGTGCGTCTCCTAACACAGTAATACTTGGCGGTGTCTGCAGCTGCCGGGGAGCGGAGCTGCAGGGAGAACTGGTTCTTGGCAGGCTCTGCAGAGATGGTGACTCGGCTTTGGAGAGACGGGGCATAGTGTGTTGTCCCTTCTTTGGATACATCTCCCATCCATTCCAGCCCTTTCCCGGGTTCCTGCCGGATCCAGGTCCACCAGCAGCAGGAACTGGAGAGGGTGTCACTGGATGGACCCGAGATGGTGCATGTGAGTGTCAGGGTCTCTCCGGGCTTCAGCATCGCAGAACCGGATTGTCGCAGCTGCACCTGGGAGAGGACAACTGGGAAAAGGGAAAGAAATCCAGATATAATTTAGTCACTGAATATGTATATGTGTGTGTCCCTAATTCCCCCACTTTCCCAGAGAGACTTACAGACGAGGGTGGAGAATAGGGAAAGGAAAAGCAATAGAGATTTCATTCTCGCTTTCAAAGAAGGAGGAAAACTCCCCAGCGGGCTGAACCGGACACTTCTGTGTCTGGGGAGAAACTGAGGTTCCTAGAACCAGGGGTTTGGATTTAAACAGGAACCCCCTGGGGCAGGGATTTGCATGCGGGTTCCCCAGGGTGGCTATAAGAGATGACAAGGGTGATTGCTCAGTACATGGCGATGTCCCCTCAGGAACAGGTGTCTCCTTTACACCCCAGACAGACGGTGCACTCAGCTCAGCCCACATGGCAGGACATGGCTGCTGTGAGGGTAGGAAGGTGGATGCAGAGAACAGGACACTGGTCTGGGATCCAGGAGCAACCGCTGGGTCAGGGATTTGCATACAGGTTCACTCATTGGGGATAAACTACCGGGGGAGGGATCATTCTGCAGGGAATCCTGTTTAGTGGATGGGAGAGGAGAGTCATCCATTCCCATCGTGTCTGAGGGTGAAAGCCCATTGAAATCAATGCGTGTCTCTCCCTTGAAGCAGGGGTACTCCTAATGTGCCGGGTGTGTAAGCCATCGATACAGACAATGCCCAGGAGATATCAAGAGGTGGGAGTCTCTCCAGGGGGTGTCAGATGAAGAAGGAACCGCAGCTGCAGGGAGAGGAAGGCTGGTTTCTGCCCCAGAGACTGACAAACAGCTTTATTGAGGGAAATGGGTGTGAGTCGTAGAATGAGAGAATCGTAGGACTGGAAGGGACCTGGAGAGGTCATCTACTCCTGTCCCCTGCAGTCGAGGCAGGACTAAATATTGTCTAGATTATCTAGTATTATCTGGGCTGCGTCAGAACAAGGGCTGTGATTGCAGTGACAGATACACTAGAGGGAAATGGACCAGGTTGGGTTTTGGTCTCTCTCTCTCTCTCTCTCTCTCTCTCTCTCTCTCTCTCTCTCTCTCTCTCTCTCTCTCTCTCTCTCTCTCTCTCTCTCTCTCTCTCCCTCTCCCTCACCCTCTCCCTCTCCCTCCTCTCTCGAAGTTTAGAGATGGGTCATCCAGAGGAGCAGGGCAGGGGTGTATCTTGGAAATAGCTGGCTGACATAACTTCAGATTGGCCCCACAATCTCTACTCTGTTATCTGAACTGACACATCCATTTTGAAGCTCATCTGACTCTATACAGCGATCTTAGCCTGGATTTATTATTCTGCTTCAGACAGCGTCCATGGTGCAACCCTCACTGTGGAAGCCAGGAGTGCCGGCTGAATAACTCCGCATGACTGTGATGTCTCGGGTCCTTTCCAACCCACAAGGGAACCCTGATCCGCTTTACACTCTGCAGTTCTCGTTCCTTGGTGGGTCAGAAAGCCCATTCCACCTGTCTCCTGTGTCCAGACACAGTGTCTTTACTTAAACCCCCTAGTAACACGTCTTTTGGTTCTTTTGATGGACTGGCTCATATTCACTGTGCTGCCCTCTCCGTGGATAGGGCAGAATTGCTGGCTACCAGGTATTACACATCACTGGGGCGCTTGAGGTTTTGTCCCACTTCCCTGTCCCAGAATTCTAGGTAAATAGGCCTGGATCTGTCCTAGCCCACTGTATGTAACTGAGTGAAGACTCAGCCTTTGCATGGCACTGTCTGCTCCACTCACCAGGCAGATCCTGAACCTGGGCATGAGAGAGATCCTATGTTCTCCACCTTCTAACCCACTGAAGGAACCACATTCACTGAAGATCCCAGGGCTGATGTTCCAGGGTTCAGTACCCACACTGGGGGCCAGATCTACCGAAGTCTCTGCTCCCATTTAGCCACCTGAATAAGGGCCAGAGGGTAGCAATTTCTCAGCACGTAGCAGCTGCCTGTGTGACTTTTAGGGTCAGATTTTCCCAGCAGCCCAGCACCCACACGCTGTGCTCAGTTCTGTTGTCTAAATGGAGGCCTGGATCTTTAACAGCTCTAACCCAGTGTCATGGAGTGTGGGGAAGTCAGGGCCCTGCACCCCTCTTCCTGGGATTCACCATGACTCTCAGCCAGCCAGCAAAATGGAAGGTTTATTGGACAATAGGAACACAGTCTGAAACAGAGCTGGTGGGTACAACCAGGACCCCTCAGTCAAGTCCTTCTGGGGGACAGGGAGCTTTCTGGGGGGCAGGGAGCTTAGACCCCAGCCTTGGGGTTCCCTGCTGTCACGGAGTGTGGGGGAGTCCAGGCCCTGCACCCCTCTTCCTGGGATTCATTGAGACTCTCAGCCAGCCAGTAAAACAGAAGGTTTATTGGACAACAGGAACACAGTCCAAAACAGAGCTTGCGGGTACACCCAGGACCCCTCAGTAAGTCCTTCTGGGGGAGCAGGGAGCTTAGACCCCAGTCCTGGGGTTTCCTGCGTTCCTCCACCCAGCCCCAAACTCAAAACTAACCCCCCCCCCCCCCGCAGGCTGTCTCCTGCAGCCTCTGTTCACATTCCTGGGCAGAGGTGTTACCTCCCTCTCCTGGCTCAGGTGACAGGCTCTCAGGTCTCCCACCCCCAGGGCACATTCCCAGGTCAACACTCCCCCCTCCCTGCTGCGTCACATCGTCACATCTCTCCCCCCTTCGAGATTGAACTGAGCGGGGTCACTCTGATCTGTGACCTGGGGAAGTTCGGGGGCCCCTCTCCGGGACAGCGCATCCGCTATCAGGTTGGCCCTTCCCTTCACGTGGACCACGTCCATGTCGTAATCCTGCAGGAGCAGGCTCCACCTCAGGAGCTTGGCGTTGGCTCCTTTCATCTGGTGCAGCCAGGTCAGGGGAGAGTGGTCGGAGTAGACGGTGAAGTGTCGCCTGAAGAGATAGGGCTCTAGTTTCTTGAGGGCCCACACCATGGCCAGGCACTCCTTCTCGATGGCCGCGTAGTGTTGCTCCCGGGGTAGCAACTTCTTGCTCAGGTACACGATGGGGTGTGTCTCCCCTTTTCATTCTCCTGCATTAACACTGCCCCCAGTCCTGTGTCTGAGGCATAGGTGAACACCACAAAGGGCTTGTCAAAGTCTGGGTTTGCCAGAACTGGGCCACTGACCAGATCCTCCTTCAGTGCCCGGAAAGCCACCTGGCACTGCTCGGTCCAGACCACCTTGTCTGGCTTCCCCTTCTTGCATAGCTCAGTGATGGGGGTGGCTATGGTGCTAAAGTGGGGCACAAATCTTCGGTAGTATCCTGCCATCCCAATAAAGGCTTGGACCTGCTTTTTGATGTGGGGAGCGGGCCAGTCTCTGATCACCTCCACCTTGGCTGGTTCCGGCTTTAGGCGGCCGCTCCTCACCCAATGGCCCAGGTAAGATACTTCCGCCATCCCCACCTTGCACTTCTCCGCTTTTACAGTCAGCCCAGCCCCCTGGAGTCGGTCCAGCACTTGTTTAACCTGGGACACATGGTCCTCCCAGGTCTGGCTAAAGACACAGATGTCATCAATATACGCCACGGCAAAACTCTCCTTCCCCCTCAGTAACTGGTCCACCAGGTGCTGGAAGGTGGCTGGTAACTCCCTTGAGGCCGAAAGGCAGGGTCAGGAACTCATAGAGCCCCAGAGGGGTGAAAAAGGCTGATTTCAGCTGGGCATCTGCATCCAGCAGCACTTGCCAGTAGCCCTTGTAAGGTCCATGGTGGTAAGGTATCGAGCTCCTCCCAGCTTGTCTAGGAGCTCGTCCGGCCTGGGCATGGGGTAGGCATCAGATACAGTGATGGCACTGAGCTTCTGATAGTCCACACAGAACCGGACCGACCTGTCCTTTTTGGGGACCAGCACAACCGGCGAGGCCCAAGGGCTGGCAGATTGCTGGATCACTCCCAAAGCCAGCATGTCCCGGACCTCTCTTTCCAGGTCCTGAGCAGTTTTCCCTGTGACTTGGAAGGGGGAGCATCTTATCGGCGGGTGCGACCCCGTCTGCACCCGGTGGACAGTCAGATTAGTGCATCCAGGCTGGTTAGAAAACAGCTGTCAGTACGGACACAGCACCCCCCTGACCTCAGCTTGCTGGGCAGGGGTTAGCTGATCCGAGAGGGGAATTGTTTCCAGGGGGGAACCAGCTCTGGTCCCAGGGAATAGATCTACTAAAGGGTCATCTCCCTGCTCCTCCCAATGTCCACACACGGCCAACACCACATTCTCCCTGGCATAATATGGCTTCATCATATTCACATGGTACACCCGGCGGTGGTGCGCCCGGTTCGACAGCTCCACCACATAGTTTACCTCATTGAGCTGCTTGACAACCTTGAAAGGGCCCTCCCAGGCGGCCTGTAGTTTGCTCTTTCTCACGGGGATGAGAACCATCACCTGATCCCCGGTGGCGTAGGCGCGGGCCCGGGCCGTGCGGTCAAACCAGACCTTCAGCTTCCTCTGGGCTCTGGCCAGATTCTCCCTGGCCAGGCCCATGAGTTCAGCCAGTTTCTCTCGGAAGATCAGGACGTACTCCACCACTGACTCTCCATCGGAAGTGGCCTTCCCTTCCCACTCGTCTCTCATCAGGTCCAGGGGGCCCCTCACCCTCCTTCCATATAACAGTTCGAAAGGCGAAAATCCGGTAGACTCCTGGAGCACCTCCCTGTACGCGAACAGCAGGTGCGGTAAGTACTTGTCCCAATCCTGCAGGTGCTGGTTCATAAAGGTTTTCAGCATCATCTTCAGCGTCCCATTGAACCTCTCCACCAGCCCATTGGACTGGGGGTGATAAGCTGAGGCCCAGTAGTGCCGGACCCCACATTTCTCCCACAAGCACCGGAGCAGGGCCGACATGAAGTTGGAGCCTTGGTCTGTCAAAACTTCCTTGGGGAACCCCACTCGGCTGAAAATAGTCAGGAGTGCATCTGCCATGGTGTCTGCTTCAATGGAAGCTAAGGGCGCTGCCTCAGGGTAGCGGGTGGCAAAATCTACCACCACCAGAATGTATTTCTTCCCCGACCGGGTCGTCTTGCTGAGAGGCCCCACGATGTCCATGGCCACCTTCTGGAAAGGCTCCTCTGTGATGGGCAAAGGTCTCAAAGCCGCTTTCCCCTTGTCCCGGGCCTTCCCCACCCTCTGACAGGGGTCACAGGATCGGCAATACTGCCGGACCGTGGTAAAGACCCCGGGCCAGTAAAAGTTCTGTAGCAACCTCTGCCGGGTGCGCCGGATTCCCTGGTGCCCTGCGAGGGGGATGTCATGGGCCAGGTACAGGAGCCTGCGGCGATACTTCTGGGGGACCACCAGCTGCCTCCTGATCCCACAGGACTCTGCTTCCCCTGGGGGAGCCCATTCTCAGTACAGGAACCCCTTCTCCCACAGGAACCTCTCCTGGCAGCCTCTCCTCATGGTCCGTACCACACTGAGGTCAGCCAGGTCCCTGAGCTTCCGCAAGGAGGGATCTTTCCTCAACTCGGCCTGGAACTCAGCGGCTGGGGAAGGGATGGGGACCGGTTCCCTCCCATTGGCCGGGTCTGAGGCCACAGCCTCTCTGAGCCGTGCCCCTCGGCCCTCCCTCCCCACCAGGGGGGTCCTGCGCCTCCGGTGTGGTACCCTCCCCAAGGTCAGGGTGCAGTGCCCCTCGCCGGCTCTGGCTACGGGTCACAACCAGGGCGGTCTGGGGGTTGCTTGGCCAGTCCTCTAGGTCTCCTCCCATCAAAACCTCAGTGGGAAAATGGTGGTGTACCCTCACATCCTTGGGGCCCTCCTTGGCCCCCCATTTCAGGTGTACCCTTGCCACAGGCACCTTAAATGGGGTCCCGCCCACCACTGTCAGGGTAAGGTAGGTGGTGGGCTCCACCTGATCTGGGGCCACCACCTCGGGCCGGGCCAGCGTCACCTCCGCGCCCGTATCCCAGTATCCATTGACCTTCCTCCCATCCACCTCCAAGGGAATAAGGCACTCTCTCCGGAGGGACAACTCCGCGCCCACCCTGTAAACCGAGCATCCTGAGACCAGAGCATTCAGCCCTCTCGCGGGGCTGGCCGGGGGTACTCTTCCCTCCTGAGCAGGTGGTAAACTGGCAGCACCCCTTGCCTGGGTCGTCTGCCCCTCGTCCAGCTGGGTCCCTACCCAGTTAACCCTGGGTAGGTTGGGTCTGCTCAGTCTGTCCCTGAGCCTGGGGCACTGGGTCCGTACGTGGCCTCTCTGGCCACAGTGATAGCAGCTCAGGTCACGTTGGTCCCCTAGAGCAGGTTGGAGGGGCCCGACGCCAGGCGTTCCCGTTCGGAGGGGGTTCTCCCTATTTCCCCACTGGGAGGTCCCATGGTGACTCTCTCTCTGCATCGGGGGGGGGGGCTGTTCTTTTGGGACTCCTCCCGGCTACCCCCCGACCGACTGTTCACAAACTTGTCGGCCAGCTGCCCTGCGTGCTGGGGGTTCTCGAGCTTTTTGTCCACCAGCCACAGCCTCAGGTCGGAAGGGCACTGATCATACAGTTGCTCCAGTACGATTAGGTCCAGCAGGTCCTCTTTAGCTTGGGCCCCAGCTGTCCACTTGCGGGCATATCCCTGCATCCAGTTGACCAGTTGTAGGTAGGTGACCTCAGGCGTTTTATGCTGACTACAGAACCTTCTCCGGTACATCTCGGGGGTCAGCCCAAACTCACGGAGCAGGGCATGTTTGAACAGTTTGTAGTCCCCTGCCTCTGGCCCTTTTATTCGGCTGTACACCTCCACGGCTTTGGGGTCCAGTAAGTTGAGAAACTGGAGCCTGTCTGCAGGGTCAACCCTGTGCATCTCGCAGGCATTCTCAAAGGCCGTCAGGAAGCTATCTATGTCCTCCCCCTCCTTCCGCTGGGCCAGGAAGCACTTATCAAAGCTCCTTGCAGTCTTGGGTCCCCCCTCACTCACCGCAGCCAGGGCCCCACTGCTCCTCAGCCTGGCCAGCTCCAGTTCATGCTGTCTTTGTTTCTCCTTCTCCTGATGTTCATGTTGATGTTGTTTTTCATGATCCTCCAGCTCCCTCATTTTCATCTCCCTCTCCCATTCCAGCCGCCTCCACTCCAGGGATGGGGAGTTCTGCCGGGAGGATCCCCTGCTGGCTGCCGGGGTCAGGGTGCCCTCGGTATTCACTGAGCTTCCCTCAACCCCTTCCCCAGGCCTAGGTAGGAAGGGTCTCGGGATGTCCTCGGCAGCAGTCTGACCCCTCCCATCCCGGTCAGGCCCCAGGGCCCACGCTGCGTCCACCGGGCAGCTTCCCTCAGGGACAGGGATCGGGTCATCCAAGCGATCCCGCTCCTCCAACTGGGCAATCAGCTGTTCCTTGGTGGAGCTCCCAATGCACAGCCCCCTCTGCCTGCACAGCTCCACCAGGTCACTCTTAAGGTGTTTAGCGTACATCTCCCTGCTGGCCACTCGCAGGCCGGGCAGCTTTCTACGCTTTCCAGGAAAAACCCCTCGTATGCCAGTCCTTCTTGAGATCACCACCTCTTTGCCAGGGTCGAGCTGCAGACTCCTCCACCCCTGGGACCGCTCAATGCAATCCCCCGAGGGACCCTGTTACTGCAAAAGTCCTTCTCTCTGGTCACACACTCCCAGGGGTTAACCGCCCCCTGAAACCATCTCTCTCTGAATCTTCAGCACACCTGGTCCCCATCAATCCCCCTTCGTTTTACTGCTCCCCAGTCACTTACTGCAGGAAGTTCCGTTCACGGGGTGCAGTACATCCCACCTCTGCCACCAGTTGTCACGGAGTGTGGGGGAGTCCAGGCCCTGCACCCCTCTTCCTGGGATCCACTGAGACTCTCAGCCAGCCAGTAAAACAGAAGGTTTATTGGACCACAGAAACACAGTCCAAAAACAGAGCTTGTGGGTACAACCAGGACCCCTCAGTAAGTCCTTCTGGGGGAGCAGGGAGCTTCGACCCCAGCCCTGGGGTTCCCTGCGTTCCTCCACCCAGCCTCAAACTGAAACTAAACCCACCTGCAGGGTCCCTCCTGCAGCCTGTCTTCACATTCCTGGGCAGAGGTGTCACCTCCCCCACCCCCTCCTGGCTCAGGTGACAGGCTCTCAGGTCTCCCATCCCCAGGGCACATTCCCAGGCCAGCACTCCCCCGCACCCTGCTGCGTCACATCGTCACACATGGCGATGTCCCCTCGGGGACAGGGGTCCCCTTTACCCCCCAGAGAGACCGGGCACTCAGCTCAGCGCACATGGAATGACAGGAGGTGGCTGCGAGGGTAGGAAGGAGGGTGCAGAGGGCAGGGCACTGGACTGGAGACCCCGCTTGCCCAGGGATGTAGATGCGGATTTATCCAGCAGGGATAAAATATTGAGAGGAGGGACCGGGAGCGCTCTCGGGTGGATCGGAGAGTCAGACACTCCCCCCGACGTGTGAGGGTGAAAGTCCCGGGAAATCAGTGCGTGTCTCTCCCTTGGAGCACGGGCTACTCAAGCACGCGCCGGGCACCTGCCATGGATCCAGACCATGCCCAGCAGATGTCCCGAGCTGTGGGTCTCTCCCGGGAGGGCCGGATGAGGACGGAACCGCCGCTGCAGGGAGAGGAAGGCTGGTTTCCGCCCCGGAGACTGACCAGCGGCTGTAGGGAAGGGGCGGGAGTGGGGTGTGGGGAGCCGGAGCAGCTTCCGGGCTGTGCACACCAAGGGCGGTGCTGGCGGGACTCGGGGCAGCGGCTGCTGCCCACGCTGGGGAGGACGCTGCACCTTCGTCTGCGGCGCCTTTCACACGGGGCAGCCCCGCGGGCGCGCGTGTGTCTGTGCGCGCGCCTGTCTCTCTCTTCCCAAGGCAAAGACCGTGGCCTTCCCGGTGCACACCTAACACGCACCGTGACACACACACGGGGAACGGACACGCGGTGCGATTATTTTGTGGCTCTGAATTCCGTGAGTCTTTCCCTGCCCGCTCCGACAGCCGTTGGAAAGGGAGGGAACACCTGGGTTTTGTCCGTGCGTTTGCCATGATTTCTCTGGCAGCTCAAAGGCGAGGCGAGTCCGGAGAAATTGGGTACATTCAACTGTCTGTATGTTTTCCATAGTGAGCTCACTGTGTGCGCGTCTTTTCTGGAGAAGCTGGGAGAAATGTCTTCTTTTCGGGTGCCTGACAGGCCCGGGGAATAGTGATTTCTAAGCAGGGGTTTCACATTCACACATCTTCTGTGTGTTGGTGGGTGGGTGTGTTCCCGCTGCTCCCTGCCGGAGGGACAGAAACCTGCCAGGGTCCGTGTGTGTGCCGGGGACGGGTCTGCACTCAGCACTCCCTGCCGAACTGGCCTCTCTGCTCTGCTTTGAATCCGCTTCCCCTTTTTGTACGGGTCCCTGCTGTGCTCCGGGTCACTGTGTCTGGCGCAGTAATAGGAGCCGGTGTCTGCAGCTGTCAGCGAGCCCAGCCGCAGATAATACTTGGTGTTGGAAGAATCCACGGTGATGGTGATTCGGCCTTGGAGAGACGGGTTGTAGCTTGTGCTCCCGGTCCAGTATCCCATCCACTCCAGCCCTTGGCCCGGAGCCTGCCGTACCCAGTTCCAGTAGTAGCTGCTGGTGACGGTGCCCCCGGTGACGGTGCAGGTGAGTGTGAGGGTCTCTCCGGGCTTCACCACCCCGGGGCCGGACTCCTGGAGCCGGAGCTGGGACAGGACACCTGGGAAAAGCAGGGATCGGTCAGATTCAAGCCCACCTTCTCTCCCCCCCGCCCCAAATCAGCGCGGCCTCCCGCAGCCTCCCGCAGCCTCCCGCAGCCACTCACCCGGGGCCAGAGCCAGGAGGAGCAGGGGGAGGAGCAGAGAGTTCATTGTGCGCTAGGCGGGGACAACAAAGCGCTCGCAAGGGGCAGCTCAGCGCCTGGGGGACACGGCGGGTCTGAGCGCCCCGGGGCCGCTACTTCAACCCAGAGCCCGGAGCGGGGATTTGCATAACGTGGGAGCGCCCCAGGAAGGAGAGAGAGAGAGAGCTGATAAAAAGGACAGGGTGGGGGGCCCTCTGCCTCTCTGTGCCCACCCTGGACAGAGCGTGTCACACACACACACGCTTTGCTCGATTGCTGCAGAGGAGGAACATAGAAAAAGCCATAGTGAATTAAACTCTCACACCGCGCTGCTGTATCTCTCATCAGTTTCTGGGGTCAATTCATTGACTCGTGTAAACCTTACGCAGGAGGTGCTGAAGAAGTCGAATTTTGGGCCCGGGGACTCCAGTGATGCGGTGCGCTTCCTTGTTTCAAAGCCCCAAACGCCTTGTCCTGAAACTTCCCAAACTCAACAGTTATTGATTACCATGCCTGTTTATTGATTGTTGATTATTGGTAGGCTGAACAGGTACGCAGCTAGGTAGGCTGTTAGATGGCTCTATTAACTTACATTACCTGGAACTTCTGCTCCGGATCCCCTAGGCATCTTTGCAAATCTCACTCGTATATTTCCGAGGACAAGGGGCTCAGTTTCTGGAGAGTGTTGGCCAGTATCTTCCATTCCCCAACAATACTTTGGCAGAAGATTATGTGTGACTTTAAGGAAGCTCAGAGTTCTTCCATTACAGCGCTAGAGATGGGTCAGTTGGGGTGGGGGGCTGGGGTGTCTGCGGGGGGGTCTCTAGGTGAAATAAGCTCGAATTGGCACCACGAGCTGTACTGCAAAGCCTGGTCTGACACAGCAGTTTTGAAGCTGAACTGAATAAATGGGGATTTTAGCCTGGATTCATTATTCGGCTTCGAAACAAATCCCTGGTGCGATCTTCACTGTGGCGCCGCTAGCGATGGCTGCATAATGGATCATTTCTATGATGTGTCCGGTCCTCTCCAACCCCCAGCGGAAACCCGGGCCATATTACAGTCCTCGCTTAGCGTTCCTCGGTGGTTCAGAGAGCCCATTCCACCTGTCTCCTGTGTCCAGACACAGTGACTTTGTTAAACCCGCGGGTAACTCCTCTTTGGGTCGACTGATGGTTCGTGTTCACTGTGCTGCCCTCTTGGGGAACAGGAGAGAATTGCAGGCCACAATTTCAGGCTCTTGTTTTGACTCACTTCCCTTTTCCTGAGCAAGTCACTTAGTCTGGTTGTCCCCATCTGTCAAATGGAATAACAGCATCCCCTGCCTCACAGGGATGTGGTGAGGAGAAATACATTGATAGGATTAAGGCTCAGATACTAGCGTGATGGAAGCCATAAAATTTCCTGATATAGAAAAATACATAATCACAGTATCTCCGTGCCTGAGTTCTCAATATGGACTGACCAGCCTCCTAGAAATGTCCTGAGCGTCAGTGTGTTCCAGACGGTAAGGTGCTCGGGTAGCATGGGAGTGGTATTAGTGGTAGTGGCCATTAAGGTACCAAGACAGAGAGATGG
Source organism: Lepidochelys kempii (assembly GCF_965140285.1). Taxonomy (NCBI): domain Eukaryota; kingdom Metazoa; phylum Chordata; order Testudines; family Cheloniidae; genus Lepidochelys; species Lepidochelys kempii. Next base: position 39,301,255 of record NC_136392.1, read on the forward strand.
AGGGAGCGGGAGAGGGAAAGAAACCATGGTTGGAGAGTTAATCAGTATTCCCATCTGGAAAGGGATTATACAGTCTCCAGATCAGGGAATGTATCTCTCTCTCTCTCTCTCTCTCTCTCTCTCTCTCTCTCTCTCTCGTTAATGAGCGGGCACATGTATTAGGGGAGAGGCTTTTCTAGATTTTATTTTGACAAATAGGGAGGAACTGGTTGAGAATTTGAAAGTGGAAGGTAGCTTGGGTGAAAGCGATCATGAAATGGTAGAGTTCATACTTCTAAGGAATGGTAGAAGGGCGAAGAGCACAATAAAGACAATGGATTTCAAGAAGGCAGACTTTAGCAAACTCAGGGAGTTGGTAGGTAAGATCCCATGGGAAGCAAGTCTAAGGCAAAAAAACAACTGAAGACAACTGGCAGTTTTTTCAAAGAGACATTATTAAGGGCAAAGGAGCAATCTATCCCACTGCGTGGGAAAGCTAGGAAGTATGGCAAGAGACCACACAGGCTTAACCAGGAGATCTTCAATGATCTAAAAATCAGGAAAGAGTCCTACAAAAAGTGGAAACTAGGTAAAATTACAAAGGATGAATATAAACAAATAAAACAAGTATGTAGGGACAAAATTAGAAAGGCCAAGGCACAAAAGGAGATCATATTAGCTAGAGATATAAAGGGTAACAAGAAAACATTCTATGAATACATTAGAAGCAAGAGGAAGATGAAGGACAGGGTAGGCCCATTACTCAATGCGGGGGGGGGGGAGAGAATAATAACAGAAAATGTGGAAATGTCAGAGGTGCTTAATGATTTCTGTGTTTCCGTTTTCATCTAGAAGGTTGGTGGTGATTGGACGTCTAATCTAGTGAATGCCAGTGAAAATGAGGTAGGATCAGAGGATAAAATAGGAAAAGAACAAGTTAAAAATTATTTAGACAAATTAGATGTCTACAGGTCACCAGGGCCTGATGGAATCCTAGAATACTGAAGAAGCTGACTGAAGAGATATCTGAGCCATTAGCAATTATCTTTGAAAAGTTATGGAAGAAAGGAGAGATTTCAGAAGACTGGAAAAGGGCAATTATAGAGTCCATCTATAAAAAGGGAAATAAGGACAGCTCGGGGAATTACAGACCAGTCAGCTTAACTTCTGTACCCAGAAAGATAATGGAGCAAATAATTAAGTAATCAATTTGCAAACATCTAAAATTTAATAAGGTGATAAGTTACAGTCAGCATGGATTTGTCAGGAACAAATTGTGTCAACCCAACCTGATAGCTTTCTTTGACAGGGTAACTAGCCTTGTGGATGGGGGGAAGTGATAGAGATGGTATAGCTTGACTTTAGTAAGGCGTTTGATACTGTCTCAAATGACCTTCTCATTAACAAACTAGGGAAATGTAAGGTGGGTACAAAACTGGTTGGAAAACCGTTCCCAGAGAGCAATTATCAGTGGTTCACAGTCATGCTGGAAGGGCATAATGAGTGGGGTCCCACAGGGATAAGTTCTGGGTCCGATTCTGTTCAATATCTTCATCAATGATTTAGATAATGGCATACAGAGTACATTTATAAAGTCTGTTGATGATACCAGTCTGGGAGGGGTTGCAAGTGCTTTGGAGGATAGGATTAAAATTCAAAATGATCTGGACAAACTGGAGAAATTATCTGAAGTAAACAGAATGAAATTCAATAATGACAAATGCAAAGTACTCCATTTAGGAAGGAACCCATCCGTTCCACACATACAAAATAGGAAATGACTGCCTAGGAAGGAGTACTACGGAAAGGGATCTGGGGGTCATGGTGGACCACAAACTAAATATTAGTCTGTGCAACATCATTCTGGGATGTATTAGCAATCATCATTCTGGGATGTATTAGCAGGAGTATTGTAAGCAAGACATGAGAAGTAATTCTTCCGCTCTACTCTGCGCTGATTAGGCCTCAACTGGAGTATTGTGTCCAGTTCTGGGCGCCACATTTCAGGAAAGATGTGGACAAATTGGAGAAAGTCCAGAGAAGAGCAAGAAAAATGATTAAAGGACTAGAAAACATGATGTATGAGGGAAATTGAAAAAAATTGGATTTGTTTATTTGGAGAAGAGATGACAGAGGGGAAATGATAACAGTTTTCAAGTACATAAAGGGTTGTAACAAGGAGGAGTGAGACAAATTGTTCTTCTTAACCTTGGAGGATGGGACAAGAAGCAATGGGTTTAATTGCAGCAAGGGAGGTTTAAGTTGGACGTTAGGAAAAACTTCCTAACTGTCAGGGTGGTTAAGCACTGGAATAAATTGCCTAGGGAGGTTGTGGAATCTCCATCATTGGAGATGTTTAAGAGCAGGTTAGACAGGCACCTGTCAGGGATGGTCTATATCGGCATTTCTTAAACTGGCATCCATGGACCCCTGGGTGTCCCTGAGGGTACCCCAGGAGGTCCATGGGCCCCGCTGATCGACTCCTCCCCCTCCCTCCCAGCACCTCCTTCATGTTAAAAGTCTGGCAACACTGCAGGGCTAAGGCAGGCTTCCCACCTGCCCTGGCCCTGTGCTGCTCAGGGAAGTGGCCAGCATGTCTCTGTGGCCCTTAAGGGGGAGGCAGGAAGTCTCCGCGCTTGGCCCCCTCCCTGAGTGCCAACTCTGCAGCTCCCATTGTCTCTGACTGTCAGAAACTGGGTCTGAACTACAGTGTATGGACCACCACACACATTGCCCTGTTCTCTTCATTCCTTCTGAAGGATCTGGCATTATCCACTGTTGGAAGACAGAATACTGGGTTTGATAGACTAATGATCTGACCCAGCATGGCTGTTCCTATGTTCTAGATTAGGTTCTTGTACTGGTCCCCTTCACCATAATTGTGAGCGATTGTGTTTCTTATTGTAGTTATAAAGTTGTTGTTCCTTTGAGATCACATTGCTATACAAGGGCATTTAATCTTCCAAAGAGGGGTCTAAAAAGCTTTGTTCCTGTCCTTTCAGTAAAAATATTATTACTCTCCCTGACACCCTGCAGAGCTGGAAATGGTGTGACAGGACATGAGTAAATTGTTAGAATTTCGCACACAGGTTGCTGTACAACCAACTCTCTGCTTCTTTTCCCCCGGGACTTTCCTGGCCAGATCTTGGCAATGGTAGAATTCCATTCTACTGGGAAGCAGCGCACCATGCTGGTCACACCCAGAGCTGCACCTCTGCTGCAAGGGAAAGATCTCATTTAATGATGCTGGGATGTGGGAATGCAAAGTCTAAAGGGGAAGAGGCTGATCCTGACCCCAGGCAATGCAGGGGAAACTTCTAGACGTGATTTCCACACCCCAAAATGGCCTTTCCGCTGCCATCCCAATTTTTTTAAATGCTTTTGTTGTCAATGCTTCCTGGGTAATTCATCTGACTTCTCTGTGTGTGCAATTGCAGTCACGGGGGGGGGGGGGGGGGAAGACAGAGAAGAGCTTCCAGCTGTGGATAGGGGTAAAGAGCATTTCCAGATCTATGCAAATAATAATAGCAAAATGCTACGGGATGTAGAAGATACGTGTTGTATAGTAGGTAAGGGAATAAATATCCAGGAGCATGGACCCTTTGTGCGTGTGTTTGTGTCATTGTTGATGCACGTTACTGGTAAACAATGTGTCTGTGTATGTAACTGCTGTCATCTAGAGGGAGCAATAACACTTGCCCTATATCTGTGTGTTTATGGGTGCTGCTTCTTGCTACCTTCTGTGAGGCTAGATCGCCAGTCAATACACATCGGAAAGGCTGCATATTCTAGTGGTTGGGGGCACTCAACTGGGACTCAAGAGTGTAGCTGCTATGGGTGGGTCTCTCAAGGGTCCTGCTGTGTGACCGGAATCAGAAGTCATTTCTCCAGGCTGTGCCTCTCCTTCTCCTCTGTCTATTTAGATTGAGAGCTCCTTATGGCAAAGTAGGAAAGGTTGCTGAAACCGAAGTAGGGTAACATTTCAGTATTCCGTATTTCCTCTCTGCAGGCGGGTGAACGTAGGTTGTAAGGCAGGGTGATGGTATATCCCATTCCTCTCTATTCTATTCTATTCTATTCTATTCTATTCTATTCTATTCTATGTATGTTCTTATACAGAGTTTGGGTTTGCCTGTGATTTCCTTGGTTAACCCTTAGTCCTACAATGAAAAGTGACATTGTTTTCACTGCTGTTCTGCAATATAAGGGTATCGTTTCATTGTATGAACTTTATGAAATCTTGACTTTTAGAGATTATCTCTCCTTCTCTATTTCTGCCTGTGTCTCTCTGGGGGGGGGCGGGAAATGCCTAGAATGTCTGTATAGAAACCGCTTCCTCTATTTATATGGGCCCTGCTTTGCTCTGTGTCAACGTGTGTCTCGAACAATAATAGGTGGTGGTGTCTGTAGCTGTCAGGGAGCGGACCAGCAGGGAGAACTGGTTCTTGGAGGAATCTATGGCGATGGTGATTTTGCTCTCGAAATCTGGGGCATAGTTTGTGCCTAGGCTGGGTCCATATATATACCCCACATATGCTAAGCCTTTGCTAGGAGTCTGCCGGATCTAAGCCCAGTGGTAGCCGGAAGAAATGGTGTAACCAGACACAGTGCAGGTCAGTGTGAGGGTCTCTCAGGGCTACACCAATCCCGGCCCGGACTGGGCCAGCTGTTGGGATCAGGCACCTGTAAAGACAGGAAACGTTACAGTTAAATCCTGACCTCTCTTTCTAGGGGTTTGGTCATTCTCCCCGAATTTCTCCTCCTGACTTACAGGGAGAGATAGAGAGTAAAACTAGAAGTGAAAACACATTTTCCATCTTTTTGAAAAGGTGAGAAAAAAGGACAAAAAATTAAATTCATTTAAGCCTCTGGGTAGGAGTGTCCCTGTGAGAACCCAGGAGCTGCTATTTAAAAGGAGACCCTGGCTGGGAGAGTTGCATAAAGATCAGACACTCTGATCAGATCAGACAACTCCCTTGAAAGGGAGTTGAAATCAGAAGATTTCTTCCGCTTCTTTTGTTCAGTTGCTTTCTCATAATTGTATAACAGGGCAGGGAAATAAACCAGTTATTAGTGAACACTCTGTGGTCTGGCCTGTTTCTCTCGTTCTTTAGTTCTGCCGGAGTAGGAGTCTCCAAATGACATACTTCTTAATACAACGCACAGTCACAGTCAACCTGTGGAACCCCTTGCCATAGGATGTACTGAAGGGCAAAACTAAAATTGGATTAACAAAGAATTAGAATAATTCATGAAGAACATAAGAACGGCCCTACTGGGTCAGACCAAAGGTCCATCTAGCCCAGTATCCTGTCTTCTGACAGTGGCCAATGCCAGGTGCCCCAGAGGGAATGAACAGAACAGGGAATCATCAAGTGATCCAACCCCTGTTGCCCATTCCCAGCTTCTGGCAAACAGAGACTAGGGACACCATCCCTGCCCATCCTGGCTAATAGCCATTGATGGACCTATCCTCTATGAATTTATCTAGTTCTTTTTTGTTATCATCTTGGCCTTCACAACATCCTCTTGCAAAGAGTTCCTCAGATTGGCTGTGTGTTGTCTGAAGAAATCAGGGAGCAGAGCCCCTGGACCCTGAGTGATTTTCCATTAATCTTTCCCTGCCTGTTCATGTAACCATTGTAATGAAAACAAATACGTTTATTTTCTCAGAAAAGTTGATGAGATCCTGTGGTAGCTGAAAGGCAAACTGTGTCCAGGAAAAGGGGGTAAGTTCTGGGTTCTCTGAAAAAAATCTATTCATATCTGTGTGTTCATATTCAATTTACTGTGTGTGTCTCTCTCTGGGTGGTCTCGGTAACTCTGACCTCACTATTGTTTACTGACCTCTTCTTTTTTATATGAGTCCCTGCTTTGCTCCCTGTCATGGGGCTACTTCTGGCCCAGTAATAGGTGGCAGTGTCTGCAGATGTCAGGAAGCGTTGCTGCAGGGTGATGGTGCCCCCCATAAGGCTTTATGGAAACATGCTTATGAATATATATATGACATAACTGGAATATGTTCTATGCTACATATACCATGTAACATATCTATGTAAAGGTTATGACCTACTGAATCTATCAATCCTTTTCGTATGCCTGCAACATTTCTGTATTCGAAGTTATGAATATTGGCCGTGTACTGGCTTGATTTCTAAATAACCTTAGTAGAGCATTTGGTCATTTCCTGGAGAAAAGAATTCACAAAGTTAAGTGCCCAATCGAGAAGCACTTAAGGAACAGTGCATCTTGGAAGGCTCCAATCCATGTAGGAAGTCTTCCTGGAAACATTCAAGATGCCAGGTGGACAATGGCTTCTGCCTGTAAAAACTGTGAGTCTTGCATGGGCCTGTGACTGGCCCAGGTGACTCCAGAACTCCCGCTTGGAGCTGGACTGTGCATAGGAGAGAGGAGGGGTCTCCACCCACAATAGAGAGTCTATTTAAGCCCATGGGAGACCCCTCCATTTTGTCTTCAGCTGGCTAAAGAGATAGCCTCTCCACCCCCAAGGATACCTGAAAGAAACTGGAACAGAAGACAATAACTACAGGCGGTGTGAGTGACTGATGGACCCAGACTAGAAAGAGATTAGTCTGTAGAAGGAAGCTTACTGGAACTGGTGAGGTTTTGTCTGTATTCAGTTTTATTAGACATATAGACTTGCAGGTTTTATTTTATTTTGCTTGGTAATTCACTTTGTTCTGTCTGTTACTACTTGGAACCACTTAAATCCTACTTTCTGTATTTAATAAAATCACTTTTTACTTATTAATTAACCCAGAGTATGTATTAATACTTGGGGGGGGGGGGCAGGACAGCTGTGCATATCTCTCTGTGAGTGTTATAGAGGGCAAACAATTTATGAGTTTACCCTGTATAAACTTTATACAGGGTAAAATGGATTTATTTGGGGTTTGGACCCCATTGGGAGTTGGGCAACTGAGTGTTAAAGACAGGAACACTTCTGTAAGCTGCTTTCAATTGAGCCTACAGCTGTTAGAGGACGTGGTTCAGACCTGGGTCTGGGTTTGCAGCAGGCTAGCGGGTCTGGCTCAAACCAGGCAGGGCACTGAAGTCCTTAGCTGTCAGGGCAGGAAAGCAGGGGCAGAAGCAGTCTTGGCACATCAGGTGGCAGCTCCCAGGGGGTTTCTGTGATCCAACCTGTCACAGCAGGTGGTATCCAAACACTGAAGGTTAAACAGAAGCTGCGAGCCTGAGCTTTTGTATTAATTATTACAATTAAATGGCTTTTTTTTTCAGAAAGACCTAAGGGAATTAAGTATCAGAGGGGTAGCAGTGTTAGTCTGGATATGTAAAAGCGGCAAAGAGTCCTGCGGCACCTTATAGACTAACAGACGTATTGGAGCATAAGCCTTTGTGGGTGAATACCCACTTCTTCAGATGCATGTCAGGGAGTTAGGCAGCCAGATCTCATTGAATGTAAAATTCCATTGAGTTTTCACATAATTTCATTTCATTTGCATTCACATTGGGAACAATTCAATAATTTTCATAGACTCATAGATATTAAGGCCAGATATCAAGGGACCTGATCATCTAGTCTGACCTGCCTAACACAGGGCTTTAAACCTCACCTAATGGTTCCTGCAAGAAGCCCATAAGTAATCTTCAAGTTTTAGTATTTGTTTTAGTAAAATCTCTGTGTGGTACAGATTATCATCCACCTTCCTGTGAGAGACAAAGTGAGAGAAATAATATCTTTGATGGGACCAACTTCTGTTGGTGAAAGAGACAAGCTGCCTAGCTACACGGAGCTCTTTTTCAGGTCTGACCTTTTCCAGACTTGCAGAGAAGCTCTGTGTCACTCAAAAACATGTCTCTTCACCATTAGAAGTTGTTTCAGTATCAGATATTACCTCATCCACCTTGTGTATCTTAATATTTTTGGGACCATCAGGGCTACAACACTTCAAACAACCTTCCTCTGAAGCATCAGGTACCGTTGGAGGTGGGATACCTGATTAGATGGACCTCGAGTCTCATCCGATATCTAATCATGTTTCAACTCACTTGTTCCTTTACAGAGTTTCAGTATACAAGAGCATTCTCACACTATCTCACTTTCTCTCTGTGGATGCTTGTATCACTGCTCCCCCTACTGGAAGGAATGAGATTTAAGGCATTTGTGTGTGTGTGTGTATACACTTTCTACACTCACAGGGGTGATGATATAAGTAACGATGTGATTCCAATCCCATTCAGATTAACTGTTTCAACTTTCTGTGTGTGGACACTCTTATGTACTGGTTATAAACTGGTTATAAACTGGTTATGCTTCCTGCGTTTTTCCTGGTTCTTCCTAGTCACCCTGCGCACACTTATATCCTTTGCCAATGACACTCCCATTCCTCTGCTCTTTTCTACTCACCCTCCCATTCCTGTTCACACTGAAATTCCTATTCTCATTCCTACTCAGATTCCCAGTCCCATTGCAGGGGTATGAACGTGGGCGTTAGGCCCTGAAGTAATTCTAAGCACTAACAGTATCAGGGCATGGTGCTTGAGTATGCCTGCAGTAGTGTTTCCAATAAGTGCAAAGGTAACACTCAGGAAGCAACATGGTCTATTAGATAGGATGCTACACTGAACCAGAACAGCACAGGGTTTGGTTTTTGGGTATTTTTTGGAGTGGGTGTTTGGTGCCGGGGGCGGGGTCAAGAGTGTGTTAAGGCAGGGGAAGTGAGATGGAAGGATACTTTATGAACAACTTGATATATTTTATTAAATATCTATATTTTTATATGGCCTACTGTGAAATTAAGCCTGGGAAAGAAAATGAAATTAAAACACAGGTTGGTTTGTTTACTCTCCTTTGTACCTAATGGGTTAATTGTTACTTGCAGACCTTGGGCACCAAGACTAGATATATTGTCATGCAATTGCAGAGGAAGGTTTTTGGATGAGATGAGGCTGGTTTCCTTTCCCTGTAATGTCTGCACAGTAAATACAGGGAGGGGCCTTCCAGGCTGAGGCTGCTCATGTCTACATATGCCAGGTTTGAGAAGAACTGAGAACATAAGAACATATGAATGGCCACTCTGGGTCAGACCAAAGGTCTGCCCAGCCCAGCACCCCATCCACCGACAGCAGCCAATGCCAGGTGCCTCAGAGGGAGTGAACCCAACAGGCAATGATCAAGTGATCCCCCTCCTGCCATCCATCTCCACCCTCTGACAAACAGAGGCTGGAGCCGACACGTCCTAAGACCAGCCCAATGAGCTAGCCACCACACTGCACTGCCTGAAAAATAAACTCTCCTAATGGAGCTATCTCAGCAGGACTGTGCTGCTTCCCTGGATCAGGCTGGCTTGCCCCTAAGAAGTGAAGGGCCTGGGACAATCCAACCCTGATTATTAAGGAGCCAATCCTGGAGAGATCAGGTGATTTCTCCCAGAAGAGCAGCAGAGGCTGCATTGAAGGGGGAATGCTTCCAGCAGAAAGTCCTGGGAGTTAGGACTGAGACTCCAGACAGGTAGGGCCAGGGCACAGGCTGCTAAATCAGGAAAGGCCCCAGGCAGAAAGGCAAGAGGAACCTTTGTTCTGTGTGGCCTTTTGGATGGACTTTGTTTTGGGATTTTGATTATTATTTTGAGTTTATATTTTAGTAATAAACCGAGTCCAAAAGGAGGTGACTTTTGACTCCAAAATCCATGGGTGAAATTTTATTTGATCTGTCCAAAAGGGGAAACTGAGGCAGGCTGCCTGCAGCGTGGCCCTCGGCCACTAGAGATCTCATGCATCAATTGGCTCTTTTACACTCCAACAAAATAATGTACTTTAAAACAATGTTTCTTTCTTTCTTCACAATGGCTGGCATTTTTAAAGGAGCCTCAAGGATTCTGATGACAAAATCCCATTGAAACTTCCTTTGAAAATGCCAAGCTATAGTCACTTCCTCACATAACAATTACAGAGCTCTCTCAGCTCTTAGTGATGAATTCACCAGGGACAATTTCAGAATTTGGCCCAAACCCTAGAGTCACCGATGGGGTCAAATGCAGTCTGGTATAGAACCTGAGAGCCAGGACTTTATTGTGGCATTTTTTCCGGGCAGGTTCCCCACTCTACCGTGATTGAATCACTGGCTTTCAATCCATGTGTGTGTCCTTTTGTTTCCACACACTTAAAAGTTTAACTTATTTTATTTGATTTAAAAAATTGAATCCAAACAGGGAAGGGAATAATATTATGAAGTATTGTCTGGTGTTTTGAGTATTATGTAGAATTTATTTTATATTAATAAACCCATTCCCCAAAGGAAGGGTATTTTGACTCAAAAACACCCCTGACCTTGGCGCCTATAGAGTTTGAGAAAGTTCAGGGGCCCTGGACGCTAACTGTTCTCTAGTTTATTGAAACATGAAATGTTTCCTTTTCATGCCACTCAAGGGGGAAAAGGTCCACTGCCTCGTTGAGTTCTCTTCCCAGATTTGAACATTTTATTGCCTTGCAAACCTTGAGTGGCCCAGACCAGCGAACTCCAGTGACAAGTTATTACAGTGCTAGGTATTTGTCCTGGTTCCATCACTGTGTATGTCTGACACAATAATACAAGGCGGTGTCCTCCATTCTGAGACTGCTCATTTGCAAAAGCAGCAGGCTGTTGGCGTTGTCTCTGGAGACGGTGACTCTCCCTTTCTCGGAATCAGAGTAGCAGGTGCTACCCTGGGCAGCAGCTCTGGCCAGCCACTCCAGCCCCTTCCCTGCACCCTGGCGGACCCAGTTCATGTTGTAGCCGCTGAAGGTGAACCCGGAGGCTTTGCAGGAGAGGCGGAGAGAGTCTCCGAGCTTTCTCACACCCCCTCCGGACTCCCCCAGCTGGACCTGCGACTGGACACCTGCAAATAAAGCGCCTTGTAAATACTATGAATATCTATAGCAGCAACACTGCACTCTTCCCGTCCCGCCGCAATGCATTTAGCGGGTGAAATTACCTTGCAAAGCTGCTCCGGTGAAAACGAAAAGGAGCCAAAGTGTCATTTTGCCTCCTGCTGGAGGGTAAAGTCTCAGGGGATTGGCTAGTCACTGCACAGACCCAGGGAGCTGCGGATTGTGTCTTCGGGTGCAGCCTGGGCAGAGAGAGGCAGAGATTTAAACAGGAAACAGTCATCCCTATTTGCATATCCCCCTCCTTATAAAAGAAACAAACTCCTTTCCTGATTTTTCTTTTAATTACTTCCCTTAGGACTCACAAAGAGGGGCTGACAGAGCCGCTGACTCTGTGTTTTGAAAACACCCCTTACACTGCCGTGGGCGTTCTGGTTATTCTTTTGTGAACTGGAGAAAAGAACCATTGTTTTTAATAAGGCAACGAAGTAGACACCACTCTGGGGCTGGGAGCAAACTCTATTTCCAGGACTGAAAATACTTTTCTATGGGCTTTATTGGACTTCGGATAAGGCCCTAAAAGAAAAAAAAAATTAGTTGGCTTGAGAACAGAGGACATGCAGAAGGTAAAAGGAGAAAGGAAGGATGAAATGAATGAAAGGGAAATGGATGATGGAAGGATCCACATTATGACTGCCCAGTATTCTCAAATTGGATGGATAGGAGTTAATTCATGAGGGCAGGACTAATGAGACTGTATGGGGCAGGGATTCATAAGAACATAAGAACGGCCATACTGGGTAGGACCAAAGATCCATCCAGTCCAGTGTCCTGTCTGCCAACAGTGGCCAATGCCAGGTGCCCCAGAGGGAGTGAACCTAACAGGTAATGATAAAGTGATCTCTCTCCTGCCATCCATCTCCACCCTCTGACAAATAGAGGCTAGGGACACGTTTCCTTACCCATCCTGGCTAATAGCCATTAATGGACTTAACCTCCATGAATTTATCTAGTTCTCTTTTAAATCCTGTTATAGTCCTAGCCTTCACAACCTCCTCAGGCAAGGAGTTCCACAAGTTGACTGTGCACTGTGTGAAGAAGAACTTCCTTTTATTGGTTTTAAACCTGCCCATTAATTTCATTTGGTGGCCCCTATTATGGGAACAAGTAAACAACTTTTCCTTATTCACTTTCTCCACACCACTCATGATTTTATATACCTCTATTATATCCCCCCATTAGTCTCCTCTTTCCAAGATGAAAAGTCCTAGCCTCTTTAATCTCTCCTCATATGGGACCAGTTCCAAACCCCTAATCATTTTAGTTGCCCTTCTCTGAACCTTTTCTAATGTCCGATAATTATATAAACTATTAAGTACCCTTGTAAGCAACAATCCACACAGCTCTAGGTCATTGATTTACCATTTTGGGGGAGTACACCTTTGTGCCCATTCACTGCTATCATGGTTCCTGTTTTTCTTTATCTTGCTTTTCAGCTCAGACTATAAATGTGTGTTTACATGGGAATGTTTTGCCTATGCTCTTTTACATAGGATTTGTATTTAATTATATAAAAAGTTCATAGAATATCAGGGTTGGAAGGGACCTCAGGAGGTCATCTAGTCCAACCCCCTGCTCAAAGCAGGACCAATCCCCAATTTTTGCTCCAGAGCCCTAAATGGACCCTCAGGGATGGAACTCAGAACCTTGGGTTTAGCAGGCCAATGCTCAAACCACTGAGCTATCTATTGTGAGTTCACTCCTTTGCTCCGCCCATTGATGTCAGCTGATGTCAGGAATTCTGGAATGCCATCTTCAGAACCCCAGACCTGCCCCTTTCCAGGGGGAGCTGAGAGGCTGTGTTCAGGAACTGAGTGATCCCTGCACCACGGGCTGATCTGGGCCTAGTGCCGGCATGGGTGACACTGCAAGGGAATGAAAGGGTTAACACCCGCTAGCAGGTTCTCATTACCCTATGCCCGCCTACACCTGCCTCACTCTGAGCTGTCTGCAGATCTGCTGCCCCCGTGTGGCGAACGGGGAAAGGGGGGATTCCACAGGGTGGGTTTTTGCGTTTCCACAAGTAGGTTTCGTGTCTCTGTGTCTCTTGCACAGTGATACCGGGCGGTGTCCTGGGCTCTCAGGCCGGTCATTTGCAGGTAAACCAGGCTGCTGGAATTATCCCTGGAGATGGTGAATCGCCCTTTAACGGTGTCTGCATAGCGTGTGGTGCTACCATCCGTGCTAATCTCAGAGACCCACTCCAGCCCCTTCCCGGGAGGTCGCTGAGGGAACCGGCTCATCCAGCGGTCACTGAAGGTGAACCCGGAGGCTTTGCAGGAGAGGCGGAGAGAGTCTCCGGGCTTCTTCACACCCCCTCCAGACTCCACCAGCTGGACCTGGGACCAGCCACCTGCGAATAAACAGATACTTAGAAAACAGATGTAGAACAATAAAACTTTTGCTTCTGCAGTGTGTTCACGGGTAGGAAAATACCTTCCCAAGCTGCTACAGTGAAAACTAAATGGACCCAAAGATTCATTTTCCCTGGTCTGACGGGGCGAGTTCTATGGGAGAGTCTTTGGTCACTGCGCAGACCCAGGGGGCTGCGAATTGTCTCTCTGGGTGCAGCCTGGGCAGAGAGAGGCACAGATTTATACAGGAACCTGTCACCCGTATTTGCATATTCTCCTCCTTATAGGAGGCTGAAATTTCTTCCTTTAGTGGTCTTCATTATATGCCCTAGGGCAAGAGACAAGGATTCAGATGGTCTGTGTGCAGCGCCCATCACAGTGCACTGGGATCCTGTTTATACGTTTGGATAAGAAAAGAATGAACCAGACGCCGGCAGTGAAGAGCATTTCCCTGACACGACCTCAGTGTCCAGTTGCTGTCAGTTTGTAGGGAGGTGGGAGACTCAGCCCCGGTGCCCCGCCCGGCGTATGGGGCTGTGGTACGGCGGGTCAGTGGGGTCAGTGCCAGGGAAGGGGTCGGGTCACAGGGTTCCATTGGGCTGGGACACCCCTGGAGACAGAATAAAGCCCTGGGCACTGGGCAGTAGCTGCGACTGAAGCCCCGGCCCATCCCCCTTTCCCAGAAGCTGCGGCTCCTTTGGCCTGTGCTCTGTCTGGTGGGAAATATTCCCTTGTAGTTTTAACCATACGGGACAATCGCGGCCCATTTCAGACAGTTGACAAGAAGGTGTGAGTAACAGTAGAGGGAAATTAGTATGGGGAAAATTAGGTTTAGGTTTTGTAATAACCCAACCACTCCCAGACTTTATTCCACACAAAGATGGACTACAAGCCATCAGGAATAGCATCCCTGATACTATCACAGCAAACCTGGTGGCTGAACTTTGTGACTTTGTCCTCACCCACAACTATTTCAGATGTGGGGACAATTTATACCTTCAAGTCAGTGGGACTGCTATTACCACTCATTACCACTACAAAAGTTATTTTTCCTTGTGGCAGTTCAATGATGAGACAGAACACAGCTTTATGCAAGCAAGCAGGCTGGTCAGCTGAGATGGGCTGTTCTGCCCCCCGCCTTCCACCTTCTCCTTTTATTATATTTCTCCCCCCTAAGCATTGCACACTGCTACTGTAAAAAGATACACAAAGGAATGTATGACGTTGATTAATATACTTATTTACCATCTTTTATCTACTACAATCCTGGTTCTCAGGCCTTGAGCCCAGGCTAAGAAAGCTTCCCAGTCACTGTCCCATAATCAAGTTCTCATGGTTCATATCTAGCCCTTGTCCTTGGATAGAGCAATGTGTGCATTGCTTCTACAAAACAGTCAGGGTGTGCCCTGCCTGCTTCCAGGTGGAATAACTAAACATGAACCCTTCATTTCCTCCCTTGGTATCCTGCTGTTAATTGAACGGTCTCCTTAGGCTGACCTCACACTTGGCAAGGCAACTCCCATCTGTAAATGTACTTATACCTGCTCCTGTATTTTCCACTCCATGCATCTGATTAAGTGGGTTCTAGCCCATGAAAGCTTATGCCCAAATAAATTTGTTAGTCTGTAAGATGCCGCAAGGACTCCTAACTGTTTTTTGCTGATACAGACTACCACAGCTACCACTCTGAGGTCAGACTAGTTTATCATACTGATCCCTTGAGGTTTATGAATCTGTGAGCGTCTGGGAGGCTTTTGTGTGGGCTCAGAATTTGTCATAGGCAGAAGAAAGAAGGGCCCCAAGTAAGAATTTTCTGATCGTTGTAGGAACTTCTGTAAGAACATAAGAATGGCCACACTGGGTGAGACCAAAGGTCCATCTAGCCCGGTGTCCTGTCTTCTGACAGTGGCTAATGTCAGATGCTTCAGAGGGAATGAACAAATCAAGGAATCATCAAGTCATCCATCCCTTGTTGCCCATTCCCAGCTTCTGGCAAACAGAGGTTAGGGACACCAACCCTGCCCATTTTGCCTAATAGTCATTGATGGACCTGTCCTCCAGGAATGTATCTAGTTCTATTTGAACCTCTTATACTCTTGACCTTCACAACATCCTCTGGGAAAGAGTTCCATAGGCTGACTGTGTGTTGTGTGCAGAAATACTTCCTTTTGTTTGTTTTAAACCTGCTGCCTATGATTTTCTTTGGGTGACTCCTAGTTCTCGTGTTATGAGAAGGAGTAAATAACACTTCCTTATCTACTTTCTCCGCATCAGTCCTGATTTTATAGACCTCAATTATCTTCCCCCTTAGTCGTCTCTTTTCCAAGCTGAAAAGTCCCAGTCTTATTAATCTCTCCTCATATGGAAGCTGTTCCATGCCCCTCATCATTTTTATTGCCCTTTTCTGAACCTGTTTCTATTCCAATATGCGTTTATTTAGATGGGGTGATCACATCTGCACGCAGTATTCAGGAGGTGGGTATGTAGGCCAAAGCCTAATGGAAAAAAAATTGTTTTAAGTAAATTGTACTTTATTTTGCTTATTTTGCTTTGTACTTCATTTTGCTAGCTTTAAATTAGTAAAAAAATGTTCTGGGTTTATTCTTTGCTAATTGTGTTAATAATTGTTTTTAAAAGAATAAAAGTGTTTTGGCTGTAATTCTTGCCTTTCAAATTATTTCCTGTTTTCTGTGCAAGTAAAAAATATATGGCATATTAATTAAGAAAGAAAAAAACAAAAGGTGCCAGTACTGATGGGCCAAATGGTCAAAAGGAGAGTAAAGAAGTCAAGAGGCACCAACCTTGTTATCAAAATCACCTGGATGGCAAGTTAATAACCCTAAAGCAAAGGCATATGCCCCAAGAAGAAAATAAAAAGTGGAGCCAAAGGAACGAAATAAAAAACAACTGTGAATACTTCCAGTAACAACCCAAAATAATGCTAATTAAAAGCAACCCTAACTACCCTGTAATTAACAGCTCATGTGTAATACAGCAAGGTCCATAACCTTATATGAAAACGTAATACTATAAAAAAGGGTGTATTACCATAAAACTTTAGGGTTGTGTTCTGCATCATCAACTAAGCTTCAAATGCGTCCAACAAAAACACACCTCCACCCCCCTCCCCCATATGCGCAGTTTCAGCTGGCCACTGAAACTACCCAAGCAACAGTAAAAATTGGTAACTATAAAATCCATCTGCAAAACTTTTTGGTGTGCCTATGTGTGTGTATAAATCAAAGCATATGCTAATTTTAATGCTTAAATTGTACTCTCAATAAACGCCACCTATTGCCTTATCCCTGTAAAAAAAATCCCTGTGCTTCTTATAAGCATAAGGGTATACCATGGATTTATACAGAGGCAATTTATTTTCTGTCTCATGACCTACCCCTTTCTTAATGATTCCCAACATTCTGTTAAGTATCTGAGGGGTAGCCATGTTAGTCTGTATCTGTAAAAGTGGCAAAGAGTCCTGTGGCACCTTATAGACTAACACACGTGTTGGAGCATGAGCTTTCGTGGGTAAATACCCACTTCATCGGATGCATCTAGTGGAAATTTCCAGAGGCAGGTATAAATACGCAAGCAAGAATCAGGCTAGGGATAAGGAGGTTAGTTCAGCCAGGGAGGATGAGGCCCCCTTCTAGCAGTCCAGGTGTGAACACAGGAGAGGGGAAACTGCTTTTGTAGTTGGGGAGCTAGTCACAGTCTGTGTTAGCGTTCTGCTAACATTGTGTTAGCATTTTTGACTGCTTCTGTCCATTGACTGAATTTTTTTCAGATAACTCTTCATAATGACTTCAAGATTTCTTTCCTGAGTGGTAACACCAAAATTAGACCCCATCATTTTATATGTACAATAGGGATTATGTTTTCCAGTGTTCATTACTTTGCATTTATCAACGTTGAATATCAGCTGACATTGTGATGCCCAGTCACCCAGTTTTGGGAGATCCCTTTCTAACTCTTCACTGTCTGCTTTGGACTTAACTGTCTTGCGCAGTTTTGTATCATCTGCAAATTTTGCCAACTCACTGTTTACTTCTTTTACTGTAAACTCTTTGATCGTCAGTAAAATTAAAGAAGAGGAATAATAAAGAGAATAGAAAGGGGTTGTTCTTGCTAGCCCTTTTCCCATAACTGATTTCATTTTCACTTACAGACCTTGGGCACCCCCAACACCAAACTGCTTCACTAATTACTACAGTGAAAGGTTTTTTGTTTTGGCTCAGACTGGCTTCCCTTCACAGTGTATCTAGCACAGGAATACCGGGCAGAGTCCTCGGGCTTCAGGCCGGTCATTTGCAGATACAGCAGGTTGTTGGAGTTGTCCCTGGAGATGGTGAATTGCCCTTTCACTGCGCCGGAGTAGTAGATAGTACCCCCGTTGCTGGTAATCAGCGACACCCAATCCATCCCCTTCCCCGGAGCCTGTGGGAACCAGTGCATCTCACAGCTTGCGAAGGTGAAGCCGGAGGCTTTGCGGGAGAGGCGGAGCGAGTCTCCGGGCTTTTTCACACCTCCCCCGGCCCCCGGACTCTACCAGAGGCTGGAGGATCTGCGAGTGCACCCCTAGGAATGAAGAAGAAGGGGAAAAAAGGCAGATGAATGTCAGTTCCAATAGAATAATAGATTGTTGCCTTCTCTAGTACATATTTTGGGAGAAAATACCATTCAAAGCTGCTACAATGAAAATTAAAGGGACCCAAATCTTCATTGTCTCTGGTCTGACAGGGGCGAGTTCTATGGGAGAGTCTCTGGTACAGCCCAGAGCCAGGGGGCTGCGCATTGTTTCTCTGGGTGCAGCCTGGGCAGAGAGAGGCGCAGATTTAAACAGGAACCTGTCACTCCTATTTGCATATCCTCCTCCTTACAGGAGGCTGAAATTCCTCCCTTAAGTGATCTTTATTATATGCCCTCGGGCAGAGAGAAGGATTCAGATGGTCTGTGTGCAGCGCCCAGCACCGAGCTCTGGGATTCCGATTACACACTTGGAGAAGACAAGAATGAACAGACGCCTCCAGCGAAGAGAATTTCCCTGACACGACCTCGGCGCCCGATTGCTGTCAAGTTTGTAGGGGGGTGGGAGAGCCAGCCCTGGAGCCCCCGCCCAGGCGTATGGGGCTGTGGTACGGCGGGTCAGTGGGGTCAGTGCCGGGGGAGGGGTCGGGTCACAGGGTTCCATTGGGCTGGGACACCCCTGGAGACAGAATAAGGCCCCGGGGCGCTGGGAAATAGCTGCGACTGAAGAACCGGCCCAGCCCCTTTCCCAGAAGCGGCGGCTCCTTTGGCCTGTGCTCTGTCTGGTGGGAAATATTCCCTGGTAGCTTTCACCATGCGGGACAATCGCGGTTCCCTTCACTCCCTGAAGTTCCCTCGTGAATTGTAAGGAGATGAGTGGTTAGAGTGAGGCAGGCAGGGCTCTGCTCTGTATCAGTGCTTTCTGCTCTCCCTCCTTCAGCTGTAAAACACTGGTCACTCCACGGAAGTTAATGGATTCTGAAACAATGCAAAACGTTTACTTATGCAGGATAAAATGACAAGAACCTTTATAATAAACCCTACGATTCCACATCCTCTATTCCTGAGGGAAGATAAAATTATCCAATTTTACTTTAAATCTGATCAATAACCTAACCCTGCCCCTGTGCCTAACCCTAAATTTAACCTCTTATAAAATCCGGACCCGGATGGTAATCCAGACATAATGCTTACCCTTACCCTAAATGCTAATTCTTACTCAAACGCCCCAAATCTTGATTTAATCCAAAAGCCTAACTTTAACCCTGGCTCTAATAATAACTCTAACTATAAACCTTACACTTCCTGTAACACTGGTGGAGACACTGAAGTTAATCCAGGCCCTGATACTTAGATTTACCCGGACTGAACCATACCCTTAGCCCATAATGTCAATCCTAACCCTACCTTTAACCCTAACCCTAATCATACCCTTACCTCTAACCTTAACCCTAGCCCTAACGTTAATTCTAATCATACTCTTATCTTTAACCTTAACCCTATCCCTAACCTTAACCCTAATCATGCCCTGATCGCTAACCTTCATTTTATCACTAACTCTTGAGATCAGACCCCCGGGTGTAGCCTGTGCAGCCTGGAACTGTAGGACCACATTGCCCCCTTAACTCTCTTCTGCCTGGGTTGTCTCTCACAATGATTTGCTAGTGACAAACAGCAAACCCCTCCAGGTGCTGTTACCACTCAGCACAACAGCATAGGGAGCCCCACACCCAGCTAGATTGAATGAATGCTCCTAGAAGCACTCATGAATCACACAGAGAAAGACACCAGAGGCAAATCCTCCCAGCTCCCAGCAGTGTACCTTGGGAATATACTGTTTTGCACTGCTCAAGACAAGCAATGCAGATATATTAATTGGTTCACCACCACGTCAATGGAAAGTGGATATACACCTGACTTTGCAAAACCTGAGCAGATTTACCACATTCTTCAGGCAAAGTCACTGGTAAAGATAAACAATTAAAGAAGTTTATTGATTACAAAAGATAGATTTTAGTGACATTAGTGATGGGCAAAAAGTCAGAGTTAGTTACCAAAAGAAATAAAATATAAGCATGCAGTCTAAAGTCTCAACCCTGTTAGACTGGGCAGGAACTAGACTAAGCAGTTTTTCTCACCCCACTGGATATTGCAATCCTTAATATACAGATTTCACCCTTGAAATCTGGGCCAATCTCCTCTGTTGGAGTCTGGTCTTCTTCACAGTGTCTTAATTGTTTGCAGAGTAGGTGAGGGCAGGAGAAGGGCCAAGCATGTGGCCACTATGTCTGTGATTGCAAAACACAAGTCCAGGTATGTCTGGGTGCATTGCTGAGTGTCCAGGCAAAGTTGAGTAATTCTCCTGGTGTCGCCTCCTACAGGTGAGTCACAGAATTTAGCTCCCTTGCTGGACCATGGCTGTTGATGGATTAATACCCCACCCAGACGTTGGTTACTTTCTTTGCTGTTGCCTCTGGGGAGCTAATATCTGTCTGATTCCCCAAATTACAGCATATTTCAGTGACCACCATACAGCACAATTCTCATAACTTCACATGCATTCATGATATGCATATATGGATAGAAAAAGGACTTTCAGCAAATGATAACCTTTCCCCGATGCCTTTCAAGGCATGCTTTATATGTAAGATCAGGATTATATAAAAATGAGGAATATGGGGGTTCCAGGATGCTCCCCCAAGGTATAGAATGTCATAATCCTAACCTTAGGCAAAACCCTAACAATCTGATTTATGCCATTTTATGTACATATATTTTAATGAGGCTGAATTTTCATCTCCCTAAATTTTGATCCATGACCTTTCATTGGTGGGAGAAGTGTGTGTTTTTTCCACTAGATGCCCTAGCATCTCAAGCTGTTCCTGTGCGAATACAGCAGGTCTCAGTGGTTGCCCCTGGAGGTAGTAAAACGGTAGCTCTAAGCCAGGGAACTGCTTGTAAAGTGACCTTGACATTCTATGTATCTGGGCTTGGTGGAGATGAATAAAGTTCAGCCTGTGAAATGTTTGTGACCTGTTCCTGTGGAGTCTTCATCAGCAGGTTATTTATGTTGTGACACTGGTCACCTGAATAACTGGGTTTCTCCCCCTGTTCTATGTATTAACTGATGTCGACAGAAATGGGAGGTGAAACTGTCTCTGTTCTTAAAGTGTAGGAGGTGCTGAATATCAGAACAGGCCCACATCCCAACTGCTTCACAGAGGTTAAAAGTGGACCACTTGGGGCAGAACAGGGGAGAATCCGGATTCTTCATCTCTAAGCACCTATATGGGATGAGAAATTCCTCTGGGTGAACTCTGCCTTGTGTTTGGAGGTGACGGTGTAACTGGGGCATCCAAGTGCATGTCTGAAAGTGAATCTCTGTAAACATTTATTTTGTTATGAATTGGTTCTATGAGGCTGAATCTGGGGCACAGAGGCAGAGAAGGCAACACTTTAGGGACATGCAGTAAAAACAGAGAAGTTGGCTCTTATAAAGAGGACCAGGCCTGTGAAATATTAAAAGGACACTTCATGCTGAGGTGGGGCTCACTAGGGGCTCAGGCCTTTGTGCTGGGCTCTCTCTTTGTGCACTGGGATGAATTTCACCCACAGAAATTTATCAATGGGTGGAGGGGAAGAAATTTAGCCCGCTCAGCACCGTGCAGGCCTAGAGCCAGAGTGAGGTGTTGGCTGTTCCTTCTCAATCAATGTGTCCTTTAACCTATTACTTAGACTTTGTCCTCCACCAGGCAGAAGGCCTGGGATCTGTTCCATAGCTCATGAGAGTTGGGCTTTAGGATCTACAACAAGCACTGGTAAAAAGACTCCTTGTTTATTTCCCCAGCCATGGGAGGGAAGAATAACCTAAAAAAAGAAAAGGAGTACTTGTGGCACCTTAGAGACTAACAAATTTATTTGAGCATAAGCTTTCGTGAGCTACAGCTCACTTCATGGGATGCAACCTAGTTGCTATAGCCTGAGTCTAAGTATGAATAGTCCTGGGGTCTTGCCTTTCACCTCTGAGCAGAATGAGAGACAAATTGGTAGAGCAGGACCCTGGGAGTCAGGACTCCTGGGTTCCATTTTCGGTCTCAGTGTTTCTGATTCATATTGTGACTTTGGGCGATACAGAGTTTAATTCACAGGGGCTTGTAACTTGCTGTGGAATCTGCATGAAGCAAAAGACTAACGAAGCAGAAAGAACGCTGGGCTGGCAGCTGCTGCTCTCTGCACGGTTAGTTTTCTTGCGGGCTCTGATCGGTTTCCTCTCACTGTGTGTCTCTGGCACAGTAATACACCGAGGTGTCTGCGGGCTGCAGGCCGGTCAGCTGCAGGAACACTTGGCTTTTGGAGGTGTCTCTGGTGATGGTGAGGCGACTTTTGAGAGCATCGTTATAGTTATTGCTTCCATCACCCCAGATAACTCCCATCCATTCCAGCCCGTTCCCCGCTGGCTGGCGGGCCCAGTGCACCCCGTAGCTAGTGAGAGAGAATCCGGACACGGTGCAGGTCAGTCTGAGGGTCTCTCCGGGCTTCTTGATTCCCCCACCGGACTCCACCAGGCTGACCTGGGAATAGACACCTGCAGAGGGGGAAATAAAGGGGAAATATTGCAGTGATTACTGGAGGCGCAGTTATTAGGGAAGATATGGTACGGGGCGCCCAGCGGCAGCGCAGATCCCGCCCTTACCCGCTGGGAGCAGCAGGAGGAAGGCGATGGCCAGGCTGGGGGTCATCTCTGCGACTGACGGCTCGTTCCGCAGGCGGGATGAGAAGCTGAAGCCCGGCGCTGGCTCTGTGCGGGTGAGCGGCCTGCGGCTGGGCTATGAACCGGGCCCCGGGGAGCTCATTTGCATGGGCCAGGGGGTGGGGACCATATAACGCGGGGACACAGGTGGCGTGTGACGCAGCATCGCGCTGTTCAGTCTCCTGGCAGGTGGACTCCAGGGTCCCGCTGTCACACGGAATATTCCCTTCTGCTCTGTCTTCTGCCCGCCTGAGAGTTGCCTCTATGAAACAACTGAATGGAGACAATCTGTCCGTCTATCTCCCTCTCTATTAATCTCCATAAACATCTATCTATCTATCTCTGCCCCATCCCCATGTTTATGTCAATGTTGTAAACTAGGAGCCAGTTACATTATTGAACCATTCCTTGTCCATGAGAATCTGGAAAATTAGGATGGAGATAAACTGTGGAAAGATGCTTCGGGAAAATTTCTGTTTGGGGATGTATTGTTAGAAAGGGTTTTGTAGTCAAATGCCTTAGTCTGAGGAGAAGGGTCAGGGCTGCAAGGGAAGGATAAAAGTCACCCCTGGTGCTCTGTAGCTGGATAGGCCCTTGTAGTGCCCCTTTACATAGGGGGTGAATTTCACACATAGAAGATCATCAATGGACTGCCGGGGAAGGTCACTTCTAGTTTATTGGACAGGCCCCTCTAGTCAATAATCCGCACTCAGGGCTCAGCGTTCGCACTGCTCTTCGCTAAGGGCTCCTGTGACTTCACTGGGAGAAGGAGGGAGCCTTAAAGTGGAGCGTGTCTGATCCGAGAGTTACCGGGGATATCCACAAAGCGAGGGCGGATGCACTTGCTCCTCCCTGCTCCACTGAAATACACTCTGGGCATCTGCTCCCTGCAATAACTGATAATTGGTTATCGATAACTGAAAGGATTCTTACTTATTCCTTTTTGCTTAGTGCTGCCTGATAGTTGTTGGGTACTGAACAAATCCATACAGATATAGATAGAATACGCATTTAAATCAGGCTTGCGGTTTCAATTGGGTGAGTGCCTGGCCCTCAACTCATTGTATCGCTTGATCCCTTCTGTTACCAAGGTTTTAATCCGTTTGAATAACTGGGCCAGAACACCAGCTATCGTCAGTCGGGGTAGCAGCCTTGGGATCCGTGGAGCTTCCAGAATTCACATCAGTGAGTCTCTGACTCCAGAACGATTGTCCTTCCTTTGGCCTTATCCAAAGCTCAGTAAAGTCAGAGGAAATTTTCAGAATCGAGTGAAATGATCGGGGATCAGCCCCAAAATGCATTTATCTTCCTGAAGGTGGCAGGCACCGTAATGTGAAACAGAGCAAGCGTTGGTCACCTGGAGAATGGTGGGTGTGAATGGGGACAGATAATAGATAGATACATAGATACATTGGGGTCTTTTATAACATTAGTTATGAAAACAAAACATCAGGTCACAGATTTCTGAGAGACAAAGCCTGAATTTAGTCCTTTCCTTGGGCAAGTCTGATCTATGGAATTCCTGCAGCAACATCATCTGGTAAAATGTCAACAACTAGTACCGAGGAGCTGCCCATTTGTGCCCTGGATAGAGTTAGCCCGTCTACCTAGGGCACCTGCTGACAGCCCCTTTCAACCTCCAACCTCCCTGGGTGAAATATGCATATAAATCCCTCTTGAGCAGGGTTTCTGTTTAAATACAGGTAGGTTAATGGAATTATACTGCGAGAGGAAGTTGAATGCATGAGAGATTCATCATGTGACATGGCCCTAGGTTCTCAGATCGGGTGGATGGGCGTTGTTTGATGAGGCCCATAGACGTGAGACAGTGTGCAGGGCAGGGAGTCCATTAGTTATGTACGATGTTTAATACCTGTAAGCAAATATTACACAAAGACACAATGATCATTGGGGGTAGCCCCGTGCCTTGCTCCGGCTGTCAGGGTTTCTGGTGTTGTTTCTCGCGTTTTATCCCCCCTGATTTTAAGAGCGTGTGGAATGGGAGTCTTTATTTGAGCATAGAATTTATTAAAAATTAAGGGGAAAGATCCAGGTACAGCCCTTTTCAGTCAGGTGTGGACCCGTCCATGGATCTGTGCGCTGTGACGCTAGATTTGGCTAGAGCAAGGCACCTTGCAATGAACACGCTGTTTTCTCTTTTCAATTTCCAGGTCCCGGAGTGTCAGGCTCTCACCAGCAGGCACTTTCCCTACTGACCGTAATGGGAGGTTTTTGTTTGCGCTCACAGCGGCTTCCCCTCACTGTGTGTCTCGCACAGTGATACCGGGCGGTGTCCTCGAGTTTCAGGACGGTCATTTGCAGATACAGCAGGTTGTTGGGATTGTCCCTGGAGATGATGAATCGCCCTTTCACTGAATCAAGGTAGTGTATATCGCCCCCACGGGGGCTTATAAAAGCGACCCGTTCAAGTCTTTTCCAAGGAGCCTGACGGACCCAGCCCATCCAAGAGCTGCTGAAGGAGAACACGGTGGGTTTGCAGGAGAGGCGGAGAGAGTCTCCGGGCTTTTTCACATCCCCTCCGGACTCCACCAACCCCTGGGACCGGGCACCTGTGAATAAAGACACATGAAGGGGAACATTCGTATCTCGGGAAATAGCACAATAATGCCTGCTTCCACAACACACGGAAAGGGAGAAAATACCTTCCAGAGCTGCTGCAACGAGAACGAGGTGTAATCAAAGCCTCATTGTCCCTGGTGTTGGCA
Organism: Lepidochelys kempii; assembly: GCF_965140285.1. NCBI lineage: Eukaryota > Metazoa > Chordata > Testudines > Cheloniidae > Lepidochelys > Lepidochelys kempii. The sequence continues at coordinate 39,326,499 of NC_136392.1, forward strand.
GGGAAAGTTCTCCGGGGGATTGGCTGGTAACTCCACAGACCCAGGGGGCTGAGGGTTGTCTCTCCGGGTAAAGCCTGGGCAGAGAGAGAGAGAGACAGACTTAAACAGGAATCTCTGACCGCTCTTTGCATATCCCCCTCCTTATAAGGGACACCCTGTATTTCCTAGCACGAATTCAGGTTCTTCGTGTGAGTTTGAGAGAGAAGGGCTGGGACCATCTTTCTCACAGCCGGGCTGCTAGCACGACTGCACTGGAGATTCCTACCTCAATTTAGGCAGTTGAAATTCATACCTTATTTATCCCCTTATTTAGCTCCCAATCCCAGTCCCATCCCTAAGGGTGAATTCTATCCCTTACCTTCAATTTAAAATTTAACGTGTATCTTAATCCTAGAACATCAACTCTACCCCAGAACTGAACGGTAACCCGAGATGTAACTTCTAACCCTGACTTCAAATATTAGCCCTAACTCTACATTAATATCCTGTACCTAATACTAAATGTTGCCCTTGAGCTAACAATAAAGGCAAAGCCTTACCCTCAATATAACTCTTAACAGAACACAAACCATTCTCTCTCTTTTTTAAAAAAATATCCCAGAGTGGGGCACAGGGATATAGCCAAGGTGGCCTAGGAATTCCCTGGCAGAGGTGGTGATAGAACCCAGGCTCCAGGAGTCCAGTATTTAAAGCAATGTGACTGCCAGGAGAATTTGGTCCATTCTCTTTATGTTTGATACATACAATAATTGTATGTATGTGTCTATTTGTGTGTTTGGGTTTATCTGTGTTCATGTGAGAGTTTTCTGTGTGTTTATGGATGTATCTTTTCGTAAGTGTGTTTATGTGTCTATATATGTGTCAGGATGCATTTATTTGTGTCTTTGGGCTTGATTTTGTGTGTGTAGGTGTGTATTTGTTTTTGTTTTTTTGAGTGATTGTGAATATTTATGTGTTTGCATGTGTGTTTTCATGCTTCCTCTGTAAGTTTACTTACGTGTTTTTTGTGTAGCCTGTATGTGCTTATGTGTGTTTGTGTATTTTTCTCTACTTGTGTCTGTTTTGTTTGTGTGTCTGGAATAGAAAAAAAGGGGAGAGAGAATAAATATTTCCAACACAGTGTATGATGCTCAGAGGAATTACAGGGAGAGTGAATTAAACTGATTATGAAACTACACCCGTCTCCAAATATTGATCGTCTGGGAGACTTTCTCTGTGCTGCCCTCCTCCATGCAGTCCATGGCTGGTTAGCTCCCTCATCAGGGTATGTCTACACTACGAAATTAGGTCGAATTTATAGAAATAGATTTTTTAGAAAACGATTTTATACAGTCGATTGTGTGTTCCCACTTAAAACCATTAAGACCATTAAGTCGGCGGAGTGCGTCCACAGTACTGAGGCTAGCATTGCCTTCTGGAGCGTTGCACTGTGGGTAGCTATCCCACAGTTCCCGCAGTCTCTGCCGCCCATTGGAATTCTGGGTTGAGATCCCAATGCTTGATGGGGCAAAAAACATTGTCGTGGGTGGTTCTGGGTACATATAGTCAGCCCCCCCCTCCCTCCCTCAGTGAAAGTAATGACAGACAATTGTTTTGCGCCTTTTTTCCTGGGTTACCCATGCAGACACCATACCACGGCAAGCACGGACCCTGCTCATCTCACCATCACAGTACGTCTCCTGGGTGCTGGCAGATGTGGGACTGCATTGCTACACAGCAGCAGCTCATAGCCTTGTGGCAGCAGATGGTGCATTACAACTGGTAGCCATCCTTGTCATCTCCTGGGTGCTCTTGGCTGGCCTCTGTGAGGTCAGTCAGGGTGCCTGGGCAGACTTGGGTGCTCCTGGCAGACCTCAGTAAGGTCTGTTGGGGGTGCCTGCACATAAATGGGAGTGACTCAGGTCATTCTTATCTTTAAGTTTTGTCTAATGGAGATTCAGGCCTGCCAGGAATATTGGCAGAAGGATAGGTTAGTGGTTTGAGCATTGGCCTGCTAAACCCAGGGCTGTGAGTTCAGTCCTTGAGTGGGCCATTCTGCCTGAGGCTACTTTCCCAGATAGCAGCAATGTCTGCTGCCAGCCTGCTCCTCCCTCCATGAAAGCAATGGCTGACAATCGTTTCATGCCTTTTTCTGTGCAGGCACCATAGTGCAGTCAGCATCGTCATCCACCTACCGCTTCCGCTGCCACTCTGCTCTCCTGCTCACACCATAACATGGCAAGCATGGAGCCCACTGAGATCACCATGGTAGGTTTGACCACTCTAAACACCATGCGCATTATCATGCAGTATATGCAGAACCGGAACCAGAACATGCAAAAGCAGGCGAGTAGGCGACGGCAGCGCGGTCAGGAGAGTGATGAGGACATGGACACAGACTTCTCTCAAAGTACGGGCCCCAGCAATTTGGCCATCCTGGTGGCAATGGGGCAGGCTCATGCTGTGGAACGCCAATTCTGGGTGCAGGAAACAAGCACAGACTGGTGGGACCGCATAGTGTTGCAGGCCTGGGATGATTCCCAATGGCTGCGAAATTTTCGTATGCTTAGGGCCACTTTCATGGAACTTTGTGACTTGCTTTCCCCTGCCCTGAAGCGCATGAATACTAAGATGAGAGCAGCCCTCACAGTTCACAAGTGAATGGTGATAGCCCTCTTGGACACTTGTAAAGCCAAACAGCTACCAGTCAGTTGGGAATCAATTTGGAGTGGGCAAATCTACTGTGGGGGCTGCTGTGATGCAAGTAGCCAAAGTGATCACTGAGCTCCTGCTATTAAGGGTAGTGACTCTGGGAAATGTGCAGGTCATAGTGGATGGCTTTGCTGCAATGGGATTCCCTAACTGTGGTGGGGCGATAGACGGAACCCATATCCCTATCTTGGCACCGGACCCCCAAGGCAGCCAGTACATAAACTGAAAGGGGTACTTTTCAATGGTGCTGCAAGCACTGGTGGATCACAAGGGATGTTTCACCAACATCAACGTGGGATGGCTGGGAAAGGTACATGATGCTCGCATCTTTAGGAACTCTGGTCTGTGGGAATGGCTGCAGGAAGTGACTTTCTTCGCAGACCAGAAAATAACCACTGGGGATGTTGAACTGCCTATAGTTATCCTTGGGGACCCAGCCTACCCCTCAACTGCATGGCTCATGAATCCATGCACAGGCAGCCTGGAAAAGTAGTCAGGAGCTGTTCAACTATAGGCTGAGCAAGTGCAGAATGGTGGTAGAATGTGCATTTGGACATTTAAAAGTGCACTGGTGTGGTTTACTGACTTGGTCAGACCTCAGCAAAACCAATATTCCCATGCTTTTTACTGCTTGCTGTGTGCTCCACAATATCTGTGAGAGTAAGGGGGAGACGTTTATGGCGGGTTGGGAGGTTGAGGCAAATCGCCCGGCTGCTGATTATGCGCAGCCAGACACCAGGGTGATGAGAAGAACACAGCAGGGTGCGCTGAGCTTCAGAGAAGCTTTGAAAACCAGTTTCATGGCTGACCAGGCTACAGTGTGAAAGTTCTGTTTGTTTCTTGATGAAAACCTGCCCCCCTGGTTCCCTGTAAGCCAACCGCCCTCCCCTCCCCCCTTTGATCACTGCTTGCAGAGGCAATAAAGTCATTGTTGTTTCAAATTAATGCATTCTTTATTAATTCATCACACAAATGGGGGGAGAACTGCCAAGGTAGCCTGTGAGAGGTGGGAGAGGAGGAAAGCACCAGATGGGGTGGTGGAGGGAGGTAGGAGGGAAGGACAAGGCCACACTGCACTTCAAAACTTATTGAATGCCAGCTTTGTGTTGCTTGGGCAGTCCTCTGGGGTGGAGTGGCTGGGTGGCCGGAGGCCCCCCCCACCGCATTCTTGGGCTTCTGAGTGAGGAGGCTATGGAACTTGGGGAGGAGGGCGGTTGGTTACACAGGGGCTGCATCGGTGGTCTGTGCTGCTGCTGCCTTTCCTGCAGCTCCAGCATATGCCAGAGCATATCAGTTTGATCCTCCAGCAGCCTCAGCATTGCATCCTGCCTCCTCTCATCACACTGACACCACCTCTCCTCTCACTTATCCCTCCTGTCCTCTTGTTCATTTTGTGCTTTCCTGGACTCTGATATTGTCTCCCTCCACACATTGTGCTGGGCTTTTTCAGCATGGGAGGACTGCATGAGTTCAGAGAACATTTCATCTCAAGTGCATTTTTTTCGGCTTCTAATCTTTGATAGCGTCTGGGATGGAGATGATACGTGGAGCGATGAAACATTTGCAGCTGTAGGAGGGAAAAAAGGGAGATTAGGCTTTAAAAAGACACATTTTAGAGAACAATGGGTAGACTTTTTCACCGTGAACCAAGCTGTTAACATTACATAGCATGTGTGCTTTCTTTACAAGGTCGCATTTTGTCTCTTATGTTGAGGGCCTGCTGGTATGGTGTGAGAGATCACACACGCAGGGCTGGCAGGCAGCCATGGTAAGCCAGTCTTTCAGCTTCTTTAACCTTCCTAACATGTGGGAATGGTTTCAAACAGCAGCGCCCTCATTTCACATACCAAGCACCCGTTGGGTTGGCCATTTAAAAGGAGGGGCTGCGGTTTTTGGGTTAATGTGCAGCACAAACCCAACTAACCACTGCCCCCCACCACACACACACACCCAATTCTCTGGGATGATGGCTTCACCCCTCCCCGCACTGCGTGGCTAACAGCGGGGATGATTTCTGTGCAGCCACAGGCAAACACTCCAGCAGGAACGGCCACCTCTGAATGTCCCCTTAATAAAATTCCCCTATTTCAACCAGGTGACCATGAATGATATCACTCTCCTGAGGATAACACAGAGAGATAAAGAATGGATGTTGCTTGAATGCCAGCAAACACTGGGACCATACAATGCCATGCTTTGTTATGAAATGATTCCAGACTACATACTGCTGGCCTGCCATGGTAAAGTGTGCTACCATGGAGGAAGGAATAAGGCTGCCCTCCCCAGAAACCTTTTGCAAAGGCTTTGGGAGTACATCCAGGAGAGCTTTATTGAGACGTCCCTGGAGGATTTCTGCTCCATCCCCATACACATTAACAGATTTTTCCAGTAGCTGTACTGGCCGCGAATGCTTCCCAAGTCTTCAGGGCAAATTAATCATTAAACATGCTTGCTTTTAAACCATATATTATATTTACAAAGGTACACTCACCAGAGGTCCCTTCTCCACCTTCTAGGCCTGGGAGCCCGCCTTCGGCGGGTTGGGAGGGTACTAGATCCAGGTTGAAAAACTGTTCCTGGCTGTCGAGGAAAACGGTTTCTCCACTTGCTTGCTGTGCTTCAACCTCCTCCTCCTCCTCATCTTCCTCTTCCCCAAAATCTGCATCCCTGTTGCGTGAGAGCCCATTGATGGAGTCCACGCACAGGGCTGGGGTAGTTGTAGGGGCACCCCCTAGAATGGCATGCAGCTTATCATAGAAGCAGCATGTCTGGGGCTCTGACCCCAAGCAGGCATTTGCCTCTGTGGTTCTTTGGTAGGCTTGCCTGACCTCCTTAAGTTTCACACGGTACTGCTGCGGGTCCCTGTTATAGCTTCTGTTCTTCATGCCCTTGGAGATTTTTTCAAATATTTTTTGCATTTCGTCTTTTCGAATGGAGTTCTGCCAGCAAGGATTTGTCTCCCCACACAGTGATCAGATCCAGTACCTCCCATTTGGTCCATGCTGGAGCTCTTTTGTGATTCTGGGACTGCATGGTAACCTGTGCTGAAGAGCTCGCCATGCTGGGCAAACAGAAAATGAAATTCAAAAGTTTGCGAGGCTTTTCCTGTCTACCTGGCCAGTGCATCTGAGTTAAGAGTCCTGTCCAGAGCAGTCACAATGGAGCACTCTGGGGTAGCTCCCGGAGGCCAATACCGTCAAATTGCATCCAGACAACCCCAAATTGGACCCAGCAAGGTTGATTTCAGTGCTAATCCACTCATCAGGGAGGAATACAGAAACCGGTTTTAAGAGCCCTTTAAGTCAGAAAAAATGACTTTTTAGGGTGCACGGGTGCAGGGCTAAACTGATCTAACACTGCTAAATCTGACCTAAACTTGTAGTGTAGACCAGGGCTCAGCAGCGAACACTTTGAGATGTTAAAGACACAGCCATCATGTGCCAGCACTGTCCCTGTGCCATGTACATTGGCCAAACTGGACGGTCTCTACGTAAAAGAATCAATGGACACAAATCAGACATCAAGAATTATAACATTCAAAAACCAGTCGGAGAACACTTCAATCTCTCTGGTCACTCGATTACAGACCTAAAAGTGGCAATTCTTCAACAAAAAAACTTCAAAACCAGACTCCAACGAGAGACTGCTGAATTGGAATTAATTTGCAAACTGGATACAATTAATTTAGTCTTGAATAGAGACTGGGAGTGGATGTGTCATTACACAAAGTAAAACTATTTCCCCATGTTTATTCCCCCCCCCCCACTGTTCCTCAGAAGTTCTTGTCAACTGCTGGAAATGGCCCACCTTGATTATCACTACAAAAGCTCACCCCCCCCCCCCGCTGATAATAGCTCACCTTAAGTGATCACTCTGGTTACAGTGTGTATGGTAACACCCATTGTTTCATGTTCTCTATGTATATAAATCTCCCCACTGTATTTTCCACTGAATACATCAGATGAAGTGAGCTGTAGCTCAGGAAAGCTTATGCTCAAATAAATTTGTTAGTCTGTAAGATGCCACAAGTCCTCTTTTTCTTTTTGCCAATACAGACTAACACGGCTGCTACTCTGTAACTTTTAACTGTAACCTGTACCACAAATTTATACTTGTGTCTCTAAATTTAACCCTATCAGTAATCTCAAAACTTTACCTCTAATCCAGAAAGTAGAGAGAATCTTAACCCTAAACTGAATTAACGTTGGGACATTCACAGAAGGATCAGGGGAGTATTGGGTCCTGTCTTATTGGGAGCCGGGTTCTCTGTCCTTCCTGGCCCCGAGCTCTCTGCAGCCCGGCTCAGCTTCTCCCTCTGCACCAGCCTGACTCAGCGAGTCCAGTGACCCCGATCGTAGAACCCTTGGTCACGTGTCTGTCCCCAATGCCCTGCGGGCCAGCGTTGGGCTGAGTGATGCCAGCGGGGGCTGAGGGGCGGGGTCTTTTATCTCCATGGTGACTCTGTGACGTGGGGGCACTTTACTGGGGGTTGGGATGTCTCAGCTCCACCCACTGACACCAGCGGAGGGTCCGGGCCGGGATTTCCACAGGGCAGTTGGTGAAAACAACCCAGGAGCCGCTTCGGAAAGTCCCGGCGGCGCCACATCCCCCGGCGCAGCGGAGCGGGGTTTATTCCGGCGCCGGGTGATCTCTGCCCCCCAGCCCCGCCCGGACCCTGCATGGCCCATTTCCACACCCGGCCTCCATCTCTCTCTGCCTCGGTCCCCCGCCCCGAACCAGGGGCTGTGATCGTTCCCCGGCCTCCCGGCCGCCTTGAGGGGATAAAGGCAATAACCGCGTGCGAAGGGCAGAGATGCCCCGGTGAGGGGCCCAAAATCTGTTACAGCTTTTCTCTCTTTTGGGGTGGGGGGATGGGGCTCAACAGTGTGTCCGGGGAGAGCAGATGGAAGGAGTGTTTATAAACGTATTAATGTCTGTGATTAAACATCTGGATTCTTATCTGGGCTGCTCGGCAATTCCCCGTGAGAAAGAACATGACATGAACCCCCTGATTTATTTGTTCACTTTCCTTTGTCCTCACTGGGTTCATTGTAACTCGCAGACCTTGAGCGACACCAAGAGCAACAGCCTCATGGCATCGCAGGGGACGGGTTTTTGTCTCAGCTCAGACCGGGTTTCACTCACTGTGACGCTGCACAGTAATACCGGGCGGTGTCCTCTGGCTTCAGGCTGCTCATGTCTAAATAGGCCAGGTTTTGGGAGTTGTCCCTGGACGTGGAGAATCGCCCTTTGACAGAAGGGGCGTAATATTCCTTACTCCCATCGAAGAAAATCACGGAGACCCACTCCAGTCCCTTCCCGGGAGCTTGTCGGACCCAGTGCATCCCGGCCTGGCTGAAATCAAAGCCGGAGCCTTTACAGGTGAGGCGCAGAGATTGTCCTGGCTTCTTAATGTCTCCTCCGGACTCCACGAGCTGAGCCTGAGCCCCAGCCCCTGAGGATGTAAAAGCACATTGACAATCCAGATGCTGATACCAAAAACAATATTTACTAACTGTGCTTCTGCTAATATAATTGTTGCTTCTTTTACTACTGCTGCTGATAATAATTCTGATTCGAATACTACCACAGATCATTTAAATCCAAGGACATCTCCATTGTTTTGTCCCCCCCCCCCCCCCCCCGAAGAAATACACACCTCGGAAAGCTGTCGCAATGAGAAGGAAATGCAGCCAAAGCATCATGTGTGTTTGCTGGGAAAAGTTTCCTGCAGGGTTGGGCCGGTCTCTGCACCGGCACTGGGAGCTGCAGCTTCTCCACTCCAAGGGGAACCGCAGGCTTTAAGCAGGGAGTGCAATTACTCGATTTGCATATTCGTGCTCTTAAAATGGAGCCCTGGAGGCTCTGACTTGATTTCTCACTGAGGTTCCTTGTCTTGCCGGTGGGACATACCATGACATGGTGTGAGACCCTAAGTGAATAAACAGGTTTCGGAGTAGCAGCTGTGTTAGTCTGTATTCACAAAAAGAAAAGGAAGACTTGTGGCACCTTAGAGACTAAGCTGCAGCTCACGAAAGCTTATGCTCAAATAAACTGGTTAGTCTCTAAGGTGCCACAAGTCCTCCTGTTCTTTTTGAGTGAATAGAAACATGTTCAAGCTAATCTAAAGCACTGAATTTATCCATGCTGTAAAATTTAGCTCAGGAGTCATTGCAGCCTTGGATAAAAATTCTCAGCTCTGAAACGGAGATTTGGGAACGGAGGGTGAGCTTTAGTGCCCCTTTTTAGAGGTGGATAAACTGAAGCACAGAGAGGGAAACTGATTTGCCCGAGGTCAGTTGGCTGTTAGAAGAAAAGCCAGGTCCCCTGAGCCCCAGCCCGCCCAGTGTTCTAGCCACCAAACTACACTGCCTGGAACCTATTAATATAACATTTAAATACTAATTAGAGCACAGGGGCTTGATCACCGGGCTATACAGTCATTCTCATTCACACTCTGTCGTGCTCTCTCGTCACAAAGACGCTATTCTGTATCAAGTGGAACAACTTCAAATGCAGCTCTGTGGAGATGAGTTCCCTGGAAAACCTTCTAGCCCCGTGCCCGGGCCCTCCCCTGGGAGGTAAAAAATCTACCTTGAAGTCCAGTCTCTGGCTCAGGCAGAGTGGGGTAGAGAGTCAGGGTGCCTAATTCAAGGCTGTAGTTTCCATTGGGAGCCAGGCAACTATAGGCAGGCATTATAATAAGGAGCCTTAGACCCTTATGTGATGCCTACCCCTAAGACTCCCTAGCTTATTGACACAACCAGTGCCCCCAGTGGGGAGGGTCTGTTGCTTAAATGTCATCTGCGTCTCTTCACAGATTTCCACAGACTTGCAAACCTCGAGCGCCCCAACCAGCAAACTCCAGAGCATGGGCTATATGGACCATTGATCTGACCCAGTATGGCCATTCTTATGTAAAAATTAATTATAATAATAAACATGTTTAGTACAGAAACTCTCCGACATAATGACCTCTCAAGATAGCAACGATATGAGATAACGACCTTGGCAAATAATGCGTTTTAAAAATCTTGGCCTACTAGGAAGCAGATGTCTATACGTTTCCATCCCCAGTCACAGATCTAGCATTCTGGAGCAAAGTCACCAAAATATAGTCCAACAAACAAATGTTTATTTAACGTGCCCCTCGCTTTTCCCTCCACCGCACCCCACTCACCGGTGTTGTCCCCAGTGGTGACTCAGAGTTCAGAGGTGCTTTCAGGTGAGTTCATCTCCCAGGTGGGGGGCAAGAAGGCACCTTGCTCATTCCTCCAGCTGCTCACTGTTCGCTCTGGCCACTGCTGTTTGTTATGCCACCGTTCACTCCACCTCTCTGTTGCCAATGGCCCTGCGCCATCACCTTCTGCTGCCACCTGCCACTGTGACCTCTGTGAGTCGGTCTCTTGAGGTTCCACCAGATCTCAGTGATTTCAGCTGAGCTCTCAGTGGGGGACCTCGCTGCTGGTGCAGGCTGGGCCGTCTCTTCCACAGAAACACTGTCCCACAGCAGGTCTGAGCACTTAGACCTGATTCTCAGTGATTTCAGCTGTAGTGGTCACTTAACAAACCAAAAGACTCTCTGTGGAGCCTGATCAGCTCTGTCTTTAAACAGTGGAGAGGGGCAGGTCAAATTGTACTTGTGGCTCAGGCAGACCATCAAGCAAAACACCTGTCCCCACCCTCTCTCTTGATGCCGTCAACCAGCACAGGCCAAGTACAGTTCTACTGCCCTATACTCAGACAATAAGAATAACAACATTTCATTACCCCCGCATTCAAGTGATTTGTAATCCAACATCAGCCATAATCTATCACTTGGGCAACACAGCTCTGTTTGCTGGATACCTAGGTAGATTAGGCGTGAATGTAAATACAATCTAGTCCTAATTTTCCCCAACCCCCAGCTCATCACTAGCTGTCAGGGAGAGCTCATTTAGACTTTGCTTAGAAATCATACTTTTAAATTCTTAGGTTGGCAACATTGCCAAAATGAATGCACTGATATTGTCATAAAGAACAACAGCTGTATAAGGAAGCTAGTCTATGTTCATACTTTTGAAATCTATTACACTTTTTCAGATACGTGTATTTTATCATACATTGTATCTGCTTTTAAAGTTTGTATTAATGTATTAATTTCAATTCCAATGTCCAAACAATCACTAAATTGGCAACACTGCATGTAACTAATTCAAAAATTGGGGGTGGGGTGTACTGCGGAAATTCAGGGGGGTGTACACCCCCTCTAGGAGGGGTCTAGGGAAATCCCTGCTCACTCCGGATTGGAGTTCACAGATGAAGCAAAGGATCTCTGCACCGCAGGCCCAGCAGGGCTCTTGGCAGGAAGGGGAGACACATTCCCCGGGAACGGAAGGGTTAAAACTGACAGGAGGTTTGTGCTATAATTCAATTATATATATATATATATATATATATATATATATATATATATATATATATATATATATATATATATATATATAAAATCCCTCTTGGTGGCTGTTCTCTGCTTTCTTTACCTGTGAAGGGTTAACAAAGTTCCCCAGGTAAAGGAAAAGGAGTGGGCACCTGACCAAAAGAGCCAATGGGAGGCAAGAACATTTTAAAATGGGGAAAAAACCCTTCCCCTTTGTCTGTTGTTCTCCAGGGAAGGAGACATGGAGCAGCAATGCTATAAGCAGGAATGGTGTGTAAGGTTTTAAGCCAGGTATAAGAAGACATCAGATCATACCTAGAATTACTTATTTGAAACCCCCATATATGTAAGGTTTCAGAGTAACAGCCATGTTAGTTGGTATTCACAAAAAGAAAAGGAGTACTTGTGGCACCTTAGAGACTAGCCAATTTATTTGAGCATAAGCTTTCGTGAGCTACAGCTCACAAAAGCTTATGCTCAAATAAATTGGTTAGTCTCAAAGGTGCCACAAGTACTCCTTTTCTTTTTCCAAATATGTAAGTAAATTAGGAATGTTTAAATAGACGTGATCAGCTTTATTTCTTTATTTTGGATTGTGGCTCTCCTCCTTGCTGACCCTGGATGCTTTTGTTTGCCTGTAAACTTTAAGCTGAACCCCCAATAAATCTATTTTGGGTGTTTAATTTTTGGAATTGCTCTTTTAAAATCTAGCAAAAGCCTAAATTCCAGATATATTTTCTTCCTTTTTGTTTTTAATAAGAGGTTTGTGCATATGTTGTTTAATTAGCTGGTGGCAACAGCTAATTTCCTTTGTTTTGTTTCTCAGTTCTTCCATGGAGCAGGGTGAAAGGGCTTGAGGGTATCTCACAGGGAGGAATTCCCAGGTGCTCCTTCCTGGGTTCAAGGATTTTTTTTTTTTTTGCATTTGGATGGTGGCAGCATTTAGCAAGCCAAAGTCAGAGAGAAGCTGTAACCTTGGGAGTTTAATACAAACCTGGAGTGGCCAGTATTAATTTTTAAAATCCTTGAGGGCCCCCAATTTCTGAACTCGAAGTGCCAGAGGGGGGACTCAGCCTTGACACCCACTGTCACCCATGTCTCATTCAATATCTCCATACTCATTCACAAACAAGCTGATATTCCTATTAACAATGGTATTCCTGTTTATATTCCCCTTCCTGTTCAACCACACACTCTCATTCCCACTTCCAGGCACACTCAGGTTCCTATTCTCTTTCATGTTCACAGTCCCATTTCTGTTCACATGGATATTCCTCTTCCATTCAGATTCATATTCCCACTCCATTCCGTTTGCACTAATGTGAGCCTGAACATTAGGCCCTGAATTCATTCTAAGCACTAACAGAATTGGGTCACTCTGTTAGAATATCCCCCCAGCAGTGCTATCAATGAGTGTAAAGTCACACAAAGGAGGCAGCATGGTCTATGGGATAGGATGCTACACTGAACCAGAACATCACAGTGTTTCTCTATTTTGGGTGGGGTGGGGGTGGGAATGGGGTGCAACAGTGTGTCTGGAGAGTGGAGATGGAAATGTGGCATATTTCTGTTACCAATCTGCCTAAGGTCTCAGGTGGTCAATCTGAGACTGCAGGATTGATCAGGGGAGATACCCGAACACACCAAGTGACTAAATTTTGAAGCTTTATTAATAGAATGATAAAATAATAAAATAACAGTGGAGAGTGATGGGTGCTCCCCATGTCACTCAGAGGAAGGAAGAAAGCGTTAGTGCCCCAAACCCTAACCCACTTTCATATTCACACACACACTACCCGAGGCTGGCCAGGCCTGGATGTAATGTAGTGTTAAAGTTTGACTCAGACTCACAATTTATCAGACCACTCTGTTTTATTAGCAAAGCTGCTCTGCTAATACATTTAGAAGTGAGCCCCCCGAGTGGGGCTTGTGTCTTTTAATTTATACAGTTTTTTGGAGAACAAGTTACAGAGAAGTTACAGACAAAAGAAGAAAAAGATTTTAGTCACCACCCCTCGAGATCCCTGAGACCAGTCACGTATCTTCAATTACCTGCCACCCTTAACAATCTCCTTTAACAGCTTCCAGTTAACTTAACTAATTGCCCTTCACACCTTCCATTCTGATGCCTGCTTCTTAGATGTGCTGGCTCTATCTTAATTGCTTCTCCATTCAAAAGCTAACTGTCCCTACATGTGCTCCCTCAGATACTTTGTAACATGTTTTGGCATGCCCTCTCATATACAATGTATCCAGCATGTCCCCTTATACAATGTTATACTTCCACAGTAGGAAGAAGAAGGGGAAGGGTGGACGGGAGTTCTGTCCTGTGCACAGGTTGTTCGGGGACCCGCTGTGACCTCCAACTTGCTTCCGCTCTTGGGAGGGTTTTTAAGTCCTGGGGTCTCTTGGGAGCGTCCCCTTCGGAGACCTTTGTTCCCCATGCTCAGTGTACCAGTTCCAACCAGCCTTCTGTGGCATCTTCAGCTTTCCCCAAAACATACCAGCTTCAGGGTCATGAGACAGTCAAGTTTTTTCCTTGCTGGCCTTCGCTGTCTCACTCCTTTTCGTGGTCCCTGCAGTTCGTTCAGCAACTCTCCTTTCTCACGGCTGGTTGGGGTGGAATCTGAGCCATCCTCCTCTTTTGGCAGGCAGCTGAGAGTCAGATGTGCACTGCGGCCTTGAGCTGGCTGGAGTCAGAGTCTTACCTCGGGCCTTGCAGGAGTGCGGAGTGTCGAGTTAACCCATTCACTACTCTTTTCTTCTTCTCCCCCGCCCCTTGGCCTCTCATAACCTGCAAAGGAACCATTCATTCCACACTCACACCTTTAACCCTTCCCAAAATACTTTGCGATGCTTGCAACAGCATTAGCATCATATAATACTATTCTGCTTCCCCAAGGGACCTGAGGGAGGGGGTCATTGGAGTGTGACAGAAGGAGTGTTTATAAACGTATTAATGTCTGTGATTAAAGATCTGAATTCTTATCTGGGCTGCTTGGCAATTCACCTCGAGAAAGAACATTACATTAAATGCCTGATTTCTTTGTTCACTTTCCTTTGTCCTCACTGGGCTCATTGTAACTCACAGACCTTGAGCGGTACCAAGAGCAACAACCTCATCCCATTGCAGAGGATGGGTTTTTGTCTCAGCTTAGACCGGGTTTCACTCACTGTGATGCTGCACAGTAACCGGGCAGTGTCCTCTGGCTTCAGGCTGCTCATGTCTAAATCAGCCAGGTTTTGGGAGTTGTCCCTGGACGTGGAGAATCGCCCTTTGACAGAAGCGGTGTAATATGCCTTACTCCCATAGAAGAAAATCACAGAGACCCACTCCAGTCCCTTCCCGGGAGCTTGTCGGACCCAGTGCATCCCGACCTGGCTGAAATCAAAGCCGAAGCCTTTACAGGTGAGGTGCAGAGATTGTCCGGGCTTCTTAATGTCTCCTCTGGACTCCATAAGCTGAGCCTGAGCCCCAGCCCCTGAGGATGTGAAAGCACATTGACAATCCAGATGCTGATACCAAAAACAATATTTACTAACTGTGCTTCTGCTAATATAATTGTTGCTTCTTTTACTACTGCTGCTGATAATAATTCTGATTCGAATACTACCACAGATCATTTAAATCCAAGGATATCTCCATTGTTTTGTTTTTTTTTCAGAAGAAATACACACCTGGGAAAGCTGTCATAATGAAAAGGAAACGCAGCCAAAACACTGCACTCAAAAACAAAACAATATAAAACTTCAGAGCCTACAAGTCCGCTCAGTCCTACTTCTTGTTCTGCCAATTGCTAAGACAAACAAGTTTGTTTACATTGATGTGAGATACAGCTGCCTGCTTCTTATTTACAGTGTCACCAAAAAGTGAGAACAGGCATTTGTATGGCACTTTTGTAGCCAGCATTGCAAGGTATTAACTGCCAGATATGCTAAACATTCCTATGCCCCTTCATGCTTTGGCCACCATTCCAGAGGACATGCTTCCATGCTGATGATGCTAGTTAAAAAAATAATGTGTTAATTAAATTTCTGACTGAATTCCTTGGGGGAGAATTGTATGGCTCCTGCTCTGTTTTACCCACATTCTGCCATATATTGCATGTTATAGCTGTCTGGGATAATGACACAGCATGGTTAGTTTTCAGAACACTTTCACTGCAGATTTGACAAAATGCAAAGAAGAAACCAATGTGAGATTTCTAAAAATATCTACTCAACCCAAGGTTTCAGAATCTGAAGTGCCTTCCAAAATCTGAGAGGGAAGAGGTGTGGAGCATGCTTTCAGAAGTCTAAAAAGAGTAACACTCTGATGTGGAAACTGCAGAACCAGAACCACCAAAAAAGAAAATCAACCTCCTGCTGGTGGCATCTGACTCAGATGATGAAAATGAACATGGGCCAGTCCGCACTGCTTTGGATCGTTATTGAGCAGAACCCGACATCGGCATGGAGGCATGTCCTCTGGAGTGGCGGTTGAAGCATGAAGGGACATAAAAATCTTTAGCATGTCTGACACATAAATATCTTGCAGCACCAGTTACAACGGTGCCATGCGAATGCCTGTTCTCACTTTCAGGTGACACTGTAAACAAGAAGCCCGCAGCATTATCTCCTGCAAATTGTAACCAAACAAGTTTGTGTGAGTGATTGGCTGAACAAGAAGTGGGACTGAGTAAACTTGTAAGCGCTATAGCTTTACATTGTTTTATTTTTGAATGCAGTTATGTTTTGCACATAATTCTGCATTTGTAAGTTCAACTTTCATGATAAAAAGAAAAGGAGTACTTGTGGCACCTTAGAGACTAACCAATTTATTTGAGCATGAGCTTTCGTGAGCTACAGCAGGAGAGTGAGTTTGTGTGTGTATGGGGGTGGGGGGGATGTGAGAAAACCTTGATCTATGCAGGAAATAGCCCGACTTGATTATGTAAAGAGTTGTCACTTTGGATGGGCTAGCACCAGCAGGAGAGTGAATTTGTGTGGGGGGGGTGGAGGGTGAGAAAACCTGGATTTGTGCTGGAAATCACTTTAGATAAGCTATTACCAGCAGGACAGTGGGGTGGGAGGAGGTATTGTTTCATGATTTCTGTGTGTATATAAAGTCTGCTGCAGTTTCCACGGTAAACATCTGATGAAGTGAGCTGTAGCTCACGAAAGCTCATGCTCAAATAAATTGGTTAGTCTCTAAGGTGCCACAAGTACTCCTTTTCTTTTTGCGAATACAGACTAACACGGCTGTTCCTCTGAAACCTTTCATGATAAAGAGATTTCACCACAGTACTTGTATTAAGTGAATTGAAAAAAGCATTTTTTACAGTGCAAATATTTGTAATAAAAATCAATATAAGGTGAGCACTGTACACTTTGTATTCTGTTGTAATTGAAATCAATATATTTGAAAATTTAGAAAACACCCAAAAATATTTAAAACAAAAGTTATTCTATTATTGTTAAAAAGCATGATTAATCGTGCGATTAATCACAATTTTTTTAATTGCACGATTAATTGCAATTAATTTTTAATCTCGACAGCCCTAATTTATACCCCATTCTTTAATCTAACTAACCCTGCACCTCAATCCCTTTCACTTAACACAGGGGTTGTCAAACTGGCGGTCACGACCCCTCAGGGAGTCGCGAGGTTATTACATGGGGGGGGGGGTTGTCACGAGCTGTCAACATGTACCCCAAACCCCGCTTTCCCTCCAGCATTTATAATGGTGTTAAATAGATAAAAACGTGTTTTTAATTTATAAGGGGGGTCGCAGTCAGAGGCTTGCTATGTGAAAGGGGTCACCAGTAAAAAGGTTGGAGAACCACTGACTTAACATATCAAATATATTATTTCTCTCTCTCTCCCCTCCCCCATCCCTACCCCCACCCCGGTCTCCTCTACATTCCTACCTAAAGGCAGCCAGGAGAGAAACCCCAAGACTCTTCCATCCACAGTGTTTGTTTATTAGAGATAAGTGGCCTCCGGCACCCAGGAATCGCCAGTTTAGCTCCAGCAGTCTGCAGAGCTCGCTCTGGGCTGTTGCAATTCCTAGGCATGTGGGATTTTGTTAAACCCCCTGGTCACAAGTCTTTGGTTCTTTTGATGGACCGGCTCGTGTTCACCGTGCTGCCCTCTAGGCAGATAAGAAAGAATTGCTGACTACCAGGTATTACAGCTCACCCTAGCATTTGAGGTTTTTGTCCCACTTCCCTGCCCGTGAAGTCTAGGTAAATAGGCCCGGAGCGGTCGTAGCCCGCAGTATGTAACTGACTGAAGACTCAGACTTTACATGGCCCAGTCTGCTCCACTCTCCAGGGAGATCCCGCACCTGGCCATGAGAGAGCTCCTATATTCTCCCCCTTCTAACCCACACCAGGAACCACATTCTCTGAATCGCTCCTATTCCAGGGTTCACTACCCACCCGGGTTCTACACAAGTTTGTGCTCCCGTCCCATGTAGTCACCTGAATGCGGGCCAGAGCTTAGCAATTTCTCAGCGCACAGCTCCCCTGGTGACAGTCAGGGCCCGGGTCAGATTTTCCCAGCAGCTCCGCACCAACAAGCTGAAGTCAATTCAAATCCAGTTCTGGGTATAAATGGAAGGCTGGCTCTTTGCCAGTTCTAACCCGGATTAAAATTTTTGATAGTTTCACCTCCAAATGTGGCAATGCGCACCTGTCAGAGCGGTTTTATACTGAGATTTGACCGCTGGGCCCTGAGTGAAATGTGTCAGAACGTCGATGGAACACAGGAGAGAGCGAGCGAGAGATAAAACTCCGTTTTACATTCCTACGGGGCAGAGAGCTGATGCAATGCATGGTGCATTAAAGGGCTCTCAATGTCTGCCTGGAAACAGCTTCTCCTTTCTGTACCAGTCCCTGCTCTGCTCTGTGGCACTGTGTAATTTCTCCTCCTGACGCAGTAACAGGCGGCGGTGTCTGCAGCCGTCAGCGAGCGGAGCTGCAGGGAGACCTGGTTCTTGGAGGTGTCTGCAGAGATGGTGACTCGGCCTTGGAGAGACGGGGCGTAGCCTGTCTCCCCGCTATTGTATGGATACACATACCCCATCCACTCCAGCCCTTTCCCGGGGGGCTGCCGAAGCCAGTGCCAATGGTAATGCTGCGTAGTGATGGAGAACCCGGAGACAGCGCAGGTCAGGGTGAGGGTCTCTCCCGGCTTCACCGCTCCTGGGCCGGACTGGACCAGCTGCACTTGAGAGAGGACACCTGGGGAAAAAATACAAGGAAAGAATTAGCCACCGAAAGAATCTATGGATCGGTTCCAAATGCCCCTTCTGCCCCACAGACACTCACAGGTGGGGGCGGAGAACAGGGAAAGGAAAAGAAGCAGAGATTTCATTCTTGTTTTCATGCAATGCGGGAAACTTCCCCAGCCGGCAGGACCAGGCAGTTCTGTGTCTGGGGAGAGACTGAGGCTCCTAGAACCAGGGGTTTGGATTTAAACAGGAACCCTCGGGCAGGGATTTGCATGCAGGTTCCCCAGGGTGGGTATAAGAGATGACAGGGGTGAGCGCTCAGTGCATGGCGATGTCCCGTCGGGGACAGGTGCCCCCTTTACACCCCGGAGAGACCCGCTCAGCTGAGCGCACCTGTAAACAGGAGGAGACTGTGTGAGGGTAGGAAGCCGGGTACTGAGCACAGGGTCTTGGGCTGGGACTCAGGAGAACCCGCGGGTCTGGGAAATGGCAGGTGGTCTCACCGAGGTGGGATAAACCAATTGGAGGGCCTGTGTCTTGGGGGTCCTGTCTGGTGAACTGGGGAGTCCCACATCCCCTTCGTGTCTTAGGGCGTGATCTGAAGCCCAGTGAAATGAGCAGGTGTGTTTCCATTGGAGGAGCAGGGGTGGCTATGGCATGTACTGAGTTCTTTTTCCCTCAAGCCATCTTTCCTCTCAGGACAAGTAACTCGGGGCTGATTTTCGGAGGTATTGGGCACTTGCAGCTCCCATTGATTTCAGATAGAGCTCAGTGTGTGCTGAGTGATGATGAAATTTACTCTCCTGGGACAACATGTCCTGAAGTGGCTTCTGAATTTAGGAGCCTGGAGACACAGAGAGCCTGGTTCCCAGGGGTGACACCCGCCCGCAGCGCCAGCTGAGGCCAATGAGAGATAACAGGCGCTGAGCATCTTCTGGAGATTTGGACCAAGGTGTGTCTCCAGGCTCTCAAATTCCCAAGGTGTGAAAACAAACAGAGACTAAAACTGCAGGAGAGGATGTGACCTGGAATCCATCTCTCTCTCTCTGACAGGGGCCAGCCCCCCAGGTTTAGGAGGATAAGTGCCCAAAATACGAGGTAGCCCAAACCACCACCCCTGTCTAAGTGAGTCTCTGGGTGCACATTTCAGTGAGCAGCAGAAGGAAGCGGAGTGTTTAAAATTCCTTGGTGAAAGGAGCAGGGAAGGGGTGGGAAGGGATGTACGTGCAGAAACGGGGTTGGCTCCTTAGACCCCACTGTGGGAAACACCCCGTCTGCCTCATCCCCTAGAGCACTGACTGATGTTCCAGTCAGTTGGCGTTTCCCCTTTTTGTGTCATTCCCGGCTTTGCCCTATGTCACTGTGTGTGCCGCCCACAGTAATAGGTGGCGGTGTCTGCAACTGCCAGGGAGCGGAGCTGGAGATAAGCTTCGTCCTTCGAGGTGTCCCTGGTGATGGTGACCCGAGGTTTGAAAACCGAGTTATACTCTGTGGTCCCCCGCTAACTGTATGTCGGATAAACCCCATCCACTCCAGCCCTTTCCCAGGGGGCTGCCGGACCCAGCTCCAGTATCAGCTGCTGACGGAGACATCAGAGACTTTACAGATGATAGTGAGGGTCCCTCCGGGCTTCCCCGCTCCCGGGCCGGGCTGGACCAGCTGCACCTGGGAAAGGGAAACAAAGAGAGATGCGTGAATCACAGAACAAATCTATGGATTGGCCCCTATTTCCCAGAGACACTCACAGGTGGGGGCAGAGAACAGGGAAAGGAAAAGCAACAGAGATTTCATTCTCGTTTTCATAGAATGAGGGAAGCGGGCAGGACAGGGTAGTTCTGTGTTTGGGGAGAGACTCATGCTCAAATAAATTGGTTAGTCTCTAAGGTGCCACAAGTACTCCTTTTCTTTTTGCGAATACAGACTAACACGGCTGTTACTCTGAAACCTGGGGAGAGACTGAAGTTCCTATAGAACCAGGGGTTGGTATTCAAAGAGGAACGCCCCGGGGAGGGATTTGCTTGCGGGTTCCCCAGTGCGGGTATAAGAGACTGCAGGGGGTGGGAGCTCAGTACATGGCGATGTCCCCTTTACAGCACAGAGAGGCACTGTGCCCAGCTCAGCACATCTAGAATGACAGAAGCTGGTTGTGTGAGGATAGGAAAGAGGGTCCAGAGAGCGGGGCCCTGGACTGGGACTCGGGAGAACTCCGTGCGGGCAAGATCACTAAATGGAGATAAACCAACAGGGAGCAGTCAAGCTCGTCCGTGGTGCCTGGTGGGTGGGAGAGTCACACAGCCTGTTTCTCTCTTAGACTGTGACCAAAAGTCCGTCGAAGTCAGTGGGTGTCTCTCCATTGAAGTAGCAGCTGTTGCAAAATGTGCTAGGCATTTGAAGTAAATAGAAACTGTACAGAGACACTGCCAATAGAAATGAGACTCTCCTGGGAATTTCTGATGAACCGCAACTGCAGGGATAGGGAGGCTGGTTTTAGGTACCACAGACTGACGAACCGGTTTAGGGAGAATGGAGGGAACTGGGGATCAAGGGGAGATGTAGCTGCTGAGGTTGATAAGAAGAAGGGCTGGGATCCTAGGCGCACAATGCTCAGAAATATACTAGAGAAATAGAGTCTGTAGTCGGGTTTCAAACAGAAGGGTTGAATGTTTGAGTGCTGCCCTCTACTGGAAAGAAGGAGTCCTGCCGTGTGCGCGCGTGCTCACTAGCGTCGTTGCTGGCCCCAAACAACCGGAGTTAATCATAGAATATCAGGGTTGGAAGGGACCTCAGGAGGTCATCTAGTCCAACCCCCCTGCTCAAAGCAGGACCAATCCCCAATTTTTGCCCCAGATCCCTAAATGACCCCCTCAAGGATTGAACTCACAACCCTGGGTTTTTAGCAGGCCAAAGCTCAAACCACTGAGCTATCCCGTGAGCCTAGGTCAGCGTGTGTGTCTGTTTCAGGGAACTGAGTTGGGAGACTTTCTTCCCTCCTTTCCCTCATTCTCTGTATAATTCATCTTAAATTTTACTTACATTTTGTTTTGAAAGCCAGTCTGGGAGTCACAGAAATCCTGACCATCTCACCCCTTCCCATTGCTCTCTGGGCAGAGTTCCTCACGGTGTGAAAAACAAACAGAGACTACAACTGCAGGAGAGGGTCTGACCTGGAGTCCATCTCTCTCTGACAGGGTCCAGCCCCCCAGGTTTAGGAGGATGGTTCCAAGATGCCCCTAGTGGAATATTGTGGCATAACCTGCCCAGAAGGGTTACTGGTTTACCGGTTGGTTGATGAATCGTTCACAGGGACTTTGAACTGAGAAATGTTATAAAATAATTTACAGTTCAATCTACGTACGGTCTCAGAAATTCTACTGATGATTCCCACGGCGGATTCCTGCAGTACGAGTGGAATATTTTCATTGCGTGCGGGGTGTAGCAGTGGGTGATAGACATAGACAAGCGTTTAATGTCTTAATTTCACCGTCCTTATCATTTTCTCATACCAACCCTGTTCCTATGACCAGGCAGGATCATGTTGGGTCTGTTGTCCCCCGCAAAAACATCTTTGTTTAATATCCTTCAGGGAATCCTAACCCCAGCAATAATCCTAAACCCAACTCTACACCCCCATCGAAATTCAAAGACTAATCAAAACATGTATCTCATTTTATAACCTAACCTTATCCTAAACCTTAATCATAACCTTCCCTTAACTCTAACCCTACTTCTAACCTGATGCTCACCTTAAATCCTAATGCTAACACTAGCTGAGCCCCTAACCTCTAATTTTAACCCGAACGATAACCCTAATCCTATTTCCGTAGACACTTCAGATAAATTATCTTCCTCTCTATCTGCTTCTGTCTATCTTTGAACCTCTTTTAGTGGCAGGACACTATAATGTGAGGCGACTGGAGCCAGGGAGGTCGAGGGGGAGCAGGGGGAGGGGACAGAGGGGAGGCACCTCGGGGAAGCACCCGGGGGCGCCATCATGGCCCCTCCACGAGCGGCCTTTCGAAGCAGTGCTTCCCTTTTCTCTGTGGGACATGCGTTATCTTCATTTGTGTACAGCTGCTTGTAAACTTGTCTGAGCACTTCCAGGTAAAAATCAATAGCAAGAGCACAGCCGTTGGCTAATTTCACGGAGTGGCTGGCCGCTCCCCTTTCTCAGGGTCAAAATGATGATGAATTGGCCCTTGGGGAAGAGCGCGAGCGAGCGAGAGAAACTGCAGCCCCTGCAGGAGGAAAAGAGACTTTCTTAGTGCACAGAGGGACACACAGACATGCCCACAGACGATCCCCAAAGGGAAATACACACAGCGAGACACACACAGAGAGAGACACACAGACATTCTCTCTCACACAAACGGCACACACATTTCCCTCTATTTGTATTGCACTACATTTTCTTTCAGCCAAAAGAGCTTTTGCGTGTCTGTTTCTATGTAGCTTTCGGTGTCTATTCCTCTTACAATTTTAACACAAACACATATTTTGATTTAGTCCCTGGATTCATAGCTTTTGAAGTTAGAAAGGACTATTAGCTTATCTGGTCTGACCTCCTGGGTATCACAGGCAACTGATTTCATAGAATCATAGAATCATAGAATATCAGGGTTGGAAGGGACCCCAGAAGGTCATCTAGTCCAACCCCCTGCTCAAAGCAGGACCAATTCCCAGTTAAATCATCCCAGCCAGGGCTTTGTCAAGCCTGACCTTAAAAACCTCTAAGGAAGGAGATTCTACCACCTCCCTAGGTAACTCATTCCAGAGTTTCACCACCCTCTTAGTGAAAAAGTTTTTCCTAATATCCAATCTAAACCTCCCCCACTGCAACTTGAGACCATTACTCCTCGTTCTGTCATCTGCTACCATTGAGAACAGTCTAGAGCCATCCTCTTTGGAACCCCCTTTCAGGTAGTTGAAAGCAGCTATCAAATCCCACCTCATTCTTCTCTTCTGCAGGCTAAACAATCCCAGCTCCCTCAGCCTCTCCTCATAACTCATGTGTTCCAGTCCCCTAATCATTTTTGTTGCCCTTCGCTGGACTCTCTCCAATTTATCCACATCCTTCTTGAAGTGTGGGGCCCAAAACTGGACACAGTACTCCAGATGAGGCCTCACCAATGTCGAATAGAGGGGAACGATCACATCCCTCGATCTGCTCCTATGCCCCTACTTATACATCCCAAAATGCCATTGGCCTTCTTGGCAACAAGGACACACTGCTGACTCATATCCAGCTTCTCATCCACTGTCACCCCTAGGTCCTTTTCTGCAGAACTGCTGCCTAGCCATTCGGTCCCTAGTCTGTAGCTGTGCATTGGGTTCTTCCGTCCTAAGTGCAGGACCCTGCACTTATCCTTATTGAACCTCATCAGATTCCTTTTGGCCCAATCTTCCAATTGGTCTAGGTCCTTCTGTATCCTATCCCTCCCCTCCAGCGTATCTACCACTCCTCCCAGTTTAGTATCATCCGCAAATTTGCTGAGAGTGCAATCCACACCATCCTCCAGATCATTTATGAAGATATTGAATAAAACCGGCCCCAGGACCGACCCTTGGGGCACTCCACTTGATACCGGCTGCCAACTAGACATGGAGCCATTGATCACTACCCGTTGAGCCCGACAATCTAGCCAGCTTTCTACCCACCTTATAGTGCATTCATCCAGCCCATACTTCCTTAACTTGGTGACAAGAATACTATGGGAGACCCTGTCAAAAGCTTTGCTAAAGTCAAGAAACAATACATCCACTGCTTTCCCTTCATCCACAGAACCAGTAATCTCATCATAAAAGGCGATTAGATTAGTCAGGCATGACCTTCCCTTGGTGAATCCATGCTGGCTGTTCCTGATCACTTTCCTCTCATGCAAGTGCTTCAGGATTGATTCTTTGAGGACCTGCTCCATGATTTTTCCAGGGACTGAGGTGAGGCTGACTGGCCTGTAGTTCCCAGGATCTTCCTTCTTCCCTTTTTTAAAGATTGGCACTACATTAGCCTTTTTCCAGTCATCCGGGACTTCCCCCGTTCGCCACGAGTTTTCAAAGGTAATGGCCAATGGCTCTGCAATCACAGCCGCCAATTCCTTCAGCACTCTCGGATGCAACTCGTCCGGCCCCATGGACTTGTGCACGTCCAGCTTTTCTAAATAGTCCCTAACCACCTCTATCTCCACAGAGGGCTGGCCCTCTCTTCTGCATTTTGTGATGCCCAGCGCAGCAGTCTGGGAGCTGACCTTGTTAGTGAAAACAGAGGCAAAAAAAGCATTGAGTACATTAGCTTTTTCCACATCCTCTGACACTAGGTTGCCTCCCTCATTCAGTAAGGGGCCCACACATTCCTAATTTCCCCCCAGATACCCTGGTATTGAACACAGTGATTTTAGTTAAACAACTAAAGCATTTCAGCCCACAGCCAACTAGCCTGTTTTGTGTCCCAGATAGAGGATAGAAGAGTCAGAGGTGCCAACAATGCCCAAGGCGGATACAATGGCCCGGAACTGATTACGGGCAAGGAGGGTGTCCCTAGCTTCTGTTAGGCAGAAGCTGGAAATGGGCGACAGGGGGTGGGTCACTTGGTGATTTCCTGTTCTGTTCATTCCCTCTGGGACACCTGGCATTGGCCACTGTCAGAGGACAGGATACTGGGCTTGATGGACCATTGGTCTGACCCAGTCTGGCCATTCTTCTGTTAGGTGAGACTTGCCCAGATGATCCCAGCCGGCAAATCGCCCCCCACCCACCACTGCAGAGGAAAGCGAACCCTCCTCCCAGGGTCCCAGTCACTAAATTTAACATGATTGTTGGGGAAGCTCAAAGGGAAAACATTTCCTGAGAAAACAGGTGCTTTTAAAAAATATCTGTCCTTCTGTATGTTCCTCGTAGTTCAGTTCAGAGCTTGTGTGTCCTGGGGGTTGAGCGATCTCTGCTACTCCGGATTCTCTGTTTTGTTTAGAAAAGGCTTCCCCTGTTTGTATCAGTCCCTGTTTTGCTCTGGGTCACTGGCGTAGTAATAGGTGGGGGTGTCTGCGGCGGTCAGCGAGAGCAGCTGACGGGACTGGGAGACCTGGTTCTTGGAAGCGTCTGCAGAGATGGTGACTCTGCATCGGAGAGACGGGCCGTAGCCTGTGCCCCCGTTACAGGGATAAACCTCTCCCAGCTACTCCAGCCCAATTCAGGGGTATTAATGAGTATGAATGAAGACCCCGGAGACAGCGCAGGTCACTGTGTGGGTCTTTCCGAGCCTCACCGCTCCCGGGATGGCCTGGACCAGTTGCACCTGAGAGAGGACACCTGGGAAAAGCTGAACAAAGCAAGGGAACAATTAGCCACTTGTTGAATTCCTGGATCTGTCCCTAATTCCCTCTCCCCCCCCCCCCCGCTCTCCCAGAGACACTCACAGGTGGGGGCAGAGAACAGGGAAAGGATAAGCAACAGCGAATTCATTCTCCTTTTCACACAATGAGGGGAACTCCCCAGTGGGCAGGACCGGGCAGTTTTTTGTCTGGGGAGAGACTGAGGCTCCTAGAACCAGGGGTTTGGATTTAACCAGGAACCCCCAGGGGCAGGGATTTGCATGCGGGTTCCTCAGGACGGGTATAAAAGATGACGGGGGTGAGCGCTCAGTACATGGCGATGTCCCCTCGGGGACAGGGGTCCCCCTTCCACCCCAGAGAGACTGTGCGCTCAGCTCAGCGCACATGTAATGACAGGAGCTGGTGCTCTGTGAGGATAGGATGGTGGGCCCTGTCTGCAGAACCCTCTGGGATTTGCATGGAGGTTTCACCCAATGGAGATAAACCGGCAGGGAGACCTCGAGCAAGGTAGAACTTGTCTGTTGGGTCTTAAGGTGTGATCCAATAGCCAATGAAGTCACTGGTTGTCTATGCACTGGCTACCGCAAAATAAGCCGGGCAAATAATGGCCTAAAATACAAACAATTCACAGACAGTATCAATAAAATTGAGACTCTCTCAGGAATGCCTGAATATAAGAACGGCCAGAGCAAAGGCCCATCTAGCCGAGTATCCTGTCTTCCAACAGTGGTCAGTGCCAGGTGCCCCAGAGGGAATGGACAGGGCAGGTAATCATCAAGTGATCCGTCCCCTGTCGCCCATTCCCAGCCTCTGGCAAACAGCCATTGATGGACCTATCCTCCATGAACTTCTCTAGTTCTTTTTTGAACCGTTTTTATAGACTTGGTCTTCAGAGCATCCTCTGGCAAAGAGTTCCACAGGTTGCCTGGTGGGGAACGAGCCACAACTTCAGGGTGAGAAAGCCTGATTTTAGACATCTGTCTGACAAACAGCCTGAATTAAAGGAGAGGCAACTGGGCATCACGGAGAAGATACAACTTCGAGCTTTGTCAGAATGAGGATTGTGACTACCTGGACACAGAAATGAGAGATACACTAGAGACATGTACCAGATTTTGTAGACACTCATCAAAGAGCATAAGCTTGTGTGAGTCCGAACTCCTGATGGCTGGAAGGAGACATGGTCAGTGTGTGTGTCTTTGTGTGTGTCTTCATCACTTCTTCCTGCTTTGGAGTGGAATGAGTCCTTTTCCATGTCTCTCTTTACAGAGAACAAAGATGAGTAAACACAATTTATTCCCTTCCGCCTCCTATAAATATTCCCAGTGCCTCAGCCACTACCGGAGAAATTGATGTCAAGGGACCCTGAATGGGTGTGTGGAAACTACTTCCCCTTTTTGTAGGAATGTTTTGCTCTGTGTCACTGTGTGTGTGTCTGGCGCAGGGACAGGTGGCGGGGTCTGCAGCTGTCAGCGGGCGGAGCTACAGGGGGACCTGGTTCTTGGCGGTGTCTGCAGAGATGGAAACTCGGCCTTGGAGAAATGGGGCATAGCCTGTGCTCCCGCCGTATGGATACAGCTATCCCATCCTGACTACAGCCCTGTCCCGGGACGCTGCCGGATCCAGTGCCAGCCGTTATCGCTGCTAATGGAGGTCCCGGAGACAGCGCAGGTCAGTGTGAGGGTGTCTCCAGGCTTCACCGCTCTTCGGCCGAAGTGGACCAGCTGGGTAACGGACAGGACACGTACGGAAATTAGAGTTAGATCCTGACTACCCTAAGGGCTCGGCGATCATTTCCTCACCGCCTCCCCTAGACACTCACAGAGCCAGACCGACAGCAACAACAGAGCAGATAACAAAGATTTCATCTTTGAGGATGAGACTCAAACAAAGGAAATCCAGTTCCCTGGCAGCCAAGAGGAGTGTGAGAAGCCAGGGTTTGCCGCTTTATGGGGGAACCTGGAGCTGAGATTTGCATAAACATCACACCCCCGCCACCGCACTTAAATAGAAGTTCATAGAAAGTGCGATCTCTAGCTACTGCTGTTCAGTCAGTCTCTAATTTGTGTCCACTTTGCGTTTTTTATCTATCTATCTATCTATCTATCTATCTATCTATCTATCTATCTATCTATCTATCTATCTATCTATCTATCTATCTATCTATCTATCTATCTATCTATCTATCTATCTATCTGTCTGTCTGTCTGTCTGTCTGTCGCCATACTCTCTCTCTCCTGGCGCCCATCACCATACATTTCTCGTGCATATTTGTGATTTTAAAATTGTTGGTCCTCAGAGATCAAATGACCACAGAGCGCTTCATTTTGCAAAAACGACTGCGTCCCCCAAGTCCTTTCCCCCCTCCTGACACCTTGAAAATCTGCAAACCACAGGCCAGGCCCCAAGGGAACTGTTGGCGTTTCCCACACAGGCTGCTGTAGAATTAACTCTCTGCCCCTCCGGGCTTTCATCGCCTTGGGTTGGGGGTCAGTCGAACTCAGTTCTGCTCGGGCACAGCGCACCCTTCTGGTGAGACCCAAAGCTGCAGCTGCTGCTGATGGAAAGGCGGGGTCAGTGCTGCCCGGAGGTGGGAATGAGAAGTCCGGGTGGGAAGGGGAAATTCCTGATTTTCACCCTGACGGCTCAGACACAACTTCTAGCCATGAGCGCCAGAGTCCTCTCCGCGAAGAGCGCCGGTTTCCCTGCCCGTCCCCGCCCCCTTGTTTCCCCCCAGAGCAGCAAGAGCTCCCTAGACCAGCCCTACTGTAGTGCGGTGGGTGAGTGGAAAACCACTGGTGACTAGGGTGGCCACATGTCCCAATTTTATAGGGACAGTCCTGATATTTGGGGCTTTGTCTTATATAGGTGCCTATTACCCCCATCCCCCTCCCGATTTTTCACACTTGCTGTCTGGTCATCCTACTGGTGACAGGACTTGGGATGGTGCCCTGTTGCTTATTTCTATATTAACATTAAACAATGACCTCACAAGCTGACGTAGCTATCAAATATGGGATTTTACTATTAATTTTACTAAAGCCATTACAGGCATCACCCAAGATCATGCCCCATGGTGCTGGGCGCTGTAGAGACTCACAGTGAGAGAAAGTTCCTGCTCAAAGAGCTTTCGATCAAACTAGGGAAGTCCCTAGTTGTACAGAAGGGGAACTGAGGCAGAGGGAAAGATGAAGTAAATCCCCCAAGGTCACTCAGGGAGCCTCAGGCACAGATGAGAACTGAACCCAAATCTTCTTAAACTGAGCCCAGCACCTTTAAGGTAAAATCGCTCTTCCTCTAACAAGAAGTTGAAATTTGGGGACTGATATTCAGAGGCGTTGGGCACCTGCAGCTTCCTTTGTTTGACCTCAGCTGGGGTGCGCTTGGGGGAGTCTGACATTTGTTCCCTTTCCACCACATCTGCTAAAAGAGGCTTCTGGTGAGTTTGGGAATCTCCCTCTTTGTGTCCCAATTCGAGACACGACGAACCTGGTTCCCAGGGGTGACACCCGCCCACAGCTCCAACTGAGACCCGTGAGAGATTCAAGTATTGAGCATCTTCCAGAGATTACACCCAAAGTGTCTCTGGCTAAAGTGTCAAAAAATGAGGTAGCCCAAACCATCGGTCCTCCCTCCGTGAATCCCTGGGTGCAGCACAAGGAAACGGAGTGTTTGAAATTCCTTGCTGAGAGAGGCTGAGAAGAGGTGGAACATAGAGGAGAATTGGAGGTGGCAATACCCTGTCTGTCTCATCCCCGAGAGCAGGGGTCTCAAACAGGCTGCCGCGGGTTATTATCCCCGCGCCCCGCCCCCACAGCATTTACTTAGAGTGGCTCCGGCACTGAGCGCACCGTGGGCAGGGCAGGCTCCCTGCCTTCCTGCCCTCCCTGTCCTCACGCTGCTCCCGGAAGCTGCCAGGATCTGGGAGGCGGGGGGCGGGCAGGGGCCTGTGCGTTGCCCTAGCCGCTCCGCCAGGTACCTCCCCCGAAGCTCCCATCTGCCGCGGTTTCCCGTTCCCGGCCAATGGGAGCTTCGGGGGAGGTACCCCGAGGAGCGGCCAGGGCAACACACAGAGCCCTGTGCACCCCATCCTCCAGGTCCCTGCCGCTTCCCGGTCTGGCGCGGGGGCAGGGCAGGCAGACAGGGAGCGTGCCCTGCCCCCGGTGTGCGCCGGACCCGACCGCCACCCTAACCCCTCCTGCAGACGAACCCCCTGCCCTGAGACCCCTGCCGCACCCCACACCCCTCCTGCAACCCGACCCCCTGCCCTGAGCGCCCTGCTGCACCCCGCACCCTTCCTGCACCCCAACCCCCTGCCCTGAGCTGCCTGCCGCACCCTGCACCCCTCCTGCAGCCCCTGGGGGCAGGGAGGGGGCAGAGTTGGGGTGGGGATTTTAGGGAAGGGGTTGGAATGGGGGCAGGGAAGGGGTGGGAAGAGGCGGGGCAGGGGCGAGGCCTCACAGAAGGGGTGGAGTGGGGGCGGGGCCGGTTAGGGGGCGGGGTTGGCGTGAGTGGTCAATGGTGCAGCCCTCCAGCTAATGTACTAGTCATTATGTGACCCTGCTCCTCATTTGAGTTTGAGACCCCTGCCCTAGAGCACAAAATGAATCCTAAAGTTGGATGACTGTTTAGAAATCTGCTTCCCTTTTCTGGGCCAGGCCCTGTTTTGCTCTGTGTCACCGTGTATCCAGCACAGTAATAGGTGGCGGTGTCTCTGGCTGTCAGCGAGCGGAGCTGGAGATAAACTTCGTCCTTCGAGGTGTCCCTGGTGACGGTGACACAAGGTTTGAAAACCGACTTATACTCTGTGGTCCCGCCTGCTGCAGAGCTCCGGATAAGCCCCATCCACTGAAGCCCTTTCCCAGGGGGCTGCCGGACCCAGTTCCAATGGTAGTCACTGACAGAGACACCAGAAACTTTACAGGTGATACGCAGGGTCCCTCCCGGCTTCACAGCTCCTGGGCCGGACTGGACCAGCTGCACCTGGGAGAGGACACCTTCGGAAAGGAAAACAAAGAGAAGATTGAATTATTCACTGAACGAATCTATGGATCTGTCCCTATTTTTCCCATTGTCCCTTAGACACTCACAGCTGGGGGCGGAGAACAGGGAAAGGAAAAGCAACAGAGATTTCATTCTCGTTTTCTTGCAAGGAGGGGAATTCCCAGCGGGCATGACCGGGCACATGTAATGACAGGAGGAGGCTGTGTGAGGGTAGCAAGAAGGAGGAGAGGGCCCTGGGCTGGGACTCAGCGAACCCGCTGTGGCCAGAATTAGTTGGATAAACTATTTGGAAGGCCTGTATCTCTTGGGCGTGCTGTCTGGTGAACTGGGGAGTCCAAGTTAAACATGGACTTCCCACCTCACGTAGTAGTTGTAAAATGTGTGGGCCCCGGTGGCATCATATCAGCGAAATCTTATTTTCCTACAAACTCTTTATTTCAGCAGTTTAAAATCCTTGCCCTGTAAACCTCAAAAGCAAAGCAGCCATTGCAACAGTTGGCTTTTTAGTGAAGAGACATTACACAGATTCCACAGGAATGCAGCCATCAGATCTTTCAATTTAGGAGGTGTTACCACATTACTGAGTGAATATAATTACACCACCTGTCACTTCTAGTGATTTTATTAAATTAAGTGAAATTTCTATATGCACATGTTTAAAAGCCTAGGTATGTCTATCGAATGTTAACGTTAAAAAAATGACGTGTCCTTGTTTTCGTTTTGTTTTGTTTTGTTTTTGCAGGTGAATGTACTTTAAGTACTGAATAAAAAGTGTTCAGATATCTAAATATGTACCTGTCCTCCATTTAGTTTGCTGTCTAGGTAAATGGTGTGTTAATTTCTCCATCATCGAATCCTGAGCCTCGCATCTTTTTTGAACCGTTACTCAATGGTTGGGCAGTTTTTCTTTTTTCCAATGAGAGGCTACCAATAGCCAACCTGCGACCAGAAGATGAGAGATTAATTCTTTATATCCTTTGTTGCAACCATTTCCACTAGGAAGTTGCAGGAGAATTTCATAAGAACATAAGAACGGCCAGACTGGGTCAGACCAAAGGTCCATCCAGCTCAGTATCCTCTCCACCGACAGTGGCCAATGCCAGGTGCCCCAGAGGGAGGGAACCTAACAGGTAATGATCAGTGATCTCTGTCCTGCCATCCATCTCCACCCTCTGACAAACAGGGGCTAGAGACACCATTCCTTACCTTCTAGAGGATCATTTGGTAACGAGTATCCAAAAATTGGTGATATCTGCTTATGGATTGCGATTCTATAAGCAGTAGTGACTGGACATGTCTACATATATGCAGGAAACCCTCCTCTTTCACCACAAGTTCTCCAACATTTATCGTCATTCAGCCTCTATAGTTTTTTTTTTTAAACACAACTGGTGCAAGGTACTTTTGAAACAGTATTCTAAATAAATTTTATTTTATTGTGCTACACACTGACAGTGCTGATCCTTTTCCAGATCAAATCCTGTTCCTTGGGGTAATTTGTCTACCCAGACCTTTCCCCCCAGTGACTCATGAATGAGATCTTATTGTTAATTTTAGAGAAGACGTTTCAGTCTCCAACCAAGACCATGGAGCTGAGAGCTACATAGACTGCAATAAGAAAAGGAGGACTTGCGGCACCTTAGAGACTAACAAATTTATTTGAGCATAAGCTTTCTTGAGCTACAGCTCACTTCATCGGATGCATTCAGTGGAAAATACAGTGGGGAGATTTATATACGTAAAGAACAGGAAACAATGGGTGTTACCATACACACTGTAACGACACGTCCCTATTAGTGTAGCAGTTGAGACAGATCAGATGACTTATTCAAGGATGCTGTAACAAGTCTCTGGCGGACACAAGAATGGAACTCAAGTCTTTTGAAAACCGAGTCCGGCTCCTTTACCTTCAAGCATCTTTTCTCTCAGGACACATTTTCTTTCGGGGCTGATTTTCGGAGGTATTTGGCATCTGCAGCTCCCATTGATTTCAGGTAGAGCTCAGTGTGTGCTGAGCGAGGGTGAAATGTAGTCCTTTGGGGCAACGTGTCCTGAAGTGGTTTCTGAATTTGGGAGTCTCGATATTTGGGGACCAGCCTGAGACACAGAGACTCTGCTTCCCAGGGGTGACACCCGCCCCAGGCTCCAGCTGAGGCCCATAAGAGGTGCAGGTGCTGAGTATCTTCTGGAGATCCGTCCCGAAATGGTATCCGTTAAATGCCCAAAATACGAGGTAGCCCAAACCATCACCCCCGCCTCGGTGAATCCCTGGGTGTACATTTCAGTGCGAAACAGGAGGAAGAGGAGTGTTTAAAATTCCTCGGTGTCAGGGCCTGGGATGTAAGGGAGTAAAGGAGGTGGTAGCTGAGACCCCACTGTCGGCAATGCCCTGCCTGTCTCACCCCCTAGACTAGAGCACGAATTGAGTGTTCAAGTCGGCTGACTATTTAGAAATCCACTTCCCCTTTTTCTGCCAGGCCCCTTTTTCTGTCACTGTGTGTCGGGCACAGTAATAGGTCCCGGTGTCTGCAGCTGTCAGCGAGCGGAGCTGGAGACAAACTTCGTCTTTCGAAGTGTCCCTGGTGACGGTGACACGAGGTGTGAGAGCCGAGTTGTACTCTGCGGTCCCCCGTTAGCTGTATCCCGGATGCGCCCCATCCACCCCAGCCCTTTCCCGGGGGGCTGCCGGGCCCCGCGCCAATGGTAGCTGCTGACGGAGACATCAGAGACTCTACAGATGACGCTGAGGGTCGCTCCCGGCTTCACCACGCACGGGCCGGACTGGACCAGCTGCACCGGGGAGAGGACGCCTGGGGAAAGGGAAACAGGGAGGGTTGAATGAATCACGGAACGAATCTAATGATCGGTCCCTAATGTCCCTCCTTTCCCAGAGACACTCACAGCTGTGGGCAGAGAACAGGGAAAGGAAAAGCAACAGAGATTTCATTCTCGGTTTCATGCAGTGAGGGAAACTCCCCAGCGGGCAGGACCGGGCAGTTCTGTGTCTGGGGAGAGATGGAGGCTCCTAGAATCAGGGGTCTGTATTTAAACAGGAGCCCCCCAGGGCAGGGATTTGCATGCGGGTTCCCCAGGGTGGGTATAAGAGATGACAGGGGGTGAGCGCTCAGTACATGACCATGTCTTCTATCTTGGGGAAAGGTGTCCCCTTTACAGCACAGAGAGGCACTGTGCCCAGCTCAGGACAGATGGAATGACAGGAAGCTGGGTGGGAGTAGGAAGGCAGGTCCAGACGGCGGGGGCCTGGACTGGCAGGGAAGAGAACTCCATGGGGCAAGGGTCACCAAACGGAGATAAACCATTAGAGAGACGTCTGACTAGGCCGTGGTGTCTGGTGGAGGGGAAGTCACGCACCCCCTTAATTTCGTGTGACCAAAAGTCCCTTGAAGTCAGCAGGTGTCTCTCCACTGGAGAACTGGCTATTGCAAAATATGCTGAGCATTTAAAATAAACATAGTCAAGGCAGAGACACTGCCAATAGAAATGCGACTCTCCGGGAATTGCGGATGGGGAAGGGGCCGCAGCTGCAGGGATAGGGAGGCTGGTTTTAGGTACCAGAGACTGACAAACCGTTTTAGTGAAAGTGGAGGGAACTCGGAATCCGGGGAAGATGCAGCTTCTGGGCTTTATTAGAAGAAGGGCTGGGATTGTGGGCGCACAATGGTGAGAAATACACAAGAGAAATACAGTCTGCAGTCGGGTTTCAAATACAGCGGTTCATTGTGTGACTGGGGCTTTCTGCTGGAAGGATGGAATCGTGTCGCGCTCGCCGGCGTGTGTGAGTCTCCTCATGTTCTCTGGCCTCGTTGCTGTCCCCACTCCCCAGACAGCCAAAGCTGAGTGAGCCTAGGTCAGTGTGTGTGTCTGTTGCAGGGAAGCTGAACTGGGAGACTGTCTCCTCTCGCCCCCTCCCCCTCCCCATTCTCTTGAAAAAATATCTTAAATTTTACTTAAATTTTGTCATGAAGTCACATGGAGTCGCAGCAATCTGGGCCATCCCACGGTGTCTCCTGGCTCAGTAATAGGCCCCGGTGTCTGCAGCTGTCAGCGAGCGGAGCTGCAAGGAGACCTGGTTCTCGGCGGTGTCTCCAGAGATGGTGACTCGGCCTTGGACAGCTTGTACCCCCGTTATAGGTATAAATCTCTCCCAGGCACTCCAGCCCTGTTCCCGGGGGCTGCCGGAGCCAGTCCCGGGATAATGCTGAGTAGTGATGGAAAACCCTGCGACAGCGCAGGTGAGGGTGAGGGTCTCTCTGGGATTCACTGCCCCGGGGCGGATTGGACCGGCTGCACCTGAGAGAGGACACCTGGGGAAAGGGAAACAAAGCATGGAATGAATCGATGGGTCTGTTCTGGCTTCCACTACCCCCACCCCCACCCGGACACTTACAGCTGGGAGCAGAGAATAGGGAAAGGAAAAGCAACAGAAATTTCATTCTCGTTTTCTTGCAAGGAGGGAAACTTCCCAGCGGGCAGGACCGGGCAGTTCTGTGTCTGGGGAGAGATTGAGGCTCCTAGAATCAGGGGTTTGTATTTAACCAGGAACCCCCGGCGCAGGGATTTGTATGCGGGTGTCACCCAGCGGGGATGGGAGATGAAAGGGGCTGGCTGGGGTGGGGGGGCTGTATGGACAGGGGAGAAGCAGCGAGCGGGTTGAAACTCCTGCTCCCTAGGTAAATGTGTGAGAGATTTGATGACAACACAGAAGTCTCGACTCTTTGGTGCCGATTTACCCGTTGGAAGAGGAGTTGCAACGTGTGTGGCTAAAACTTCTGCTGGGAGAACGTCAGCCAATGCGATGGGGAAAACGGGAAACAAACACACACACAGATTTGTATTACACTACCTTTTCTTTAATCTTTTTTCTGACTCTCTGTCAATAGTTACACAGTTATTTCAATGTATTGTAAAAACATTATTTCATTAGATTAAGAATGACATAATTCAGCAACATCTGAGAGAAATCTTGTCTTGTCTTCTGGTGCGCGAAGGGCGGTATAGGTTGGACATTAGGAAAAAACTTCCGCGCTGTCAGGGTGGTTGGGCACTGGAATAAACTGCCCAGGGAGGTTGTGGAGTCTCCATCATTGGAGGTTTTTAAGAGCAGGTTAAAAAAACACCTGTCAGGGATGGTCTAGATAATACTTAGTCTTGCCATGAGTTCTGGTGTCTGGACCAGAGACCTCTCCAGGTCCCTTCCAGTCCTAGGGCTGTGTGATTTTATGTCCCGGGGAATAGTGATTTCTAAGCAGGGGTTTCACATTCACACATCTTCTGTGTGTTGGTGGGTGGGTGTGTTCCCGCTGCTCCCTGCCGGAGGGACTGAAACCTGCCAGGGTCCGTGTGTGTGCCGGGGACGGGTCTGCACTCAGCACTCCCTGCCGAACTGGCCTCTCTGCTCTGCTTTGAATCCGCTTCCCCTTTTTGTACGGGTCCCTGCTGTGCTCCGGGTCACTGTGTCTCTGGCGCAGTAATAGGAGCCGGTGTCTGCAGCTGTCAGCGAGCCCAGCCGCAGATAATACTTGGTGTTGGAAGAATCCACGGTGATGGTGATTCGGCCTTGGAGAGACGGGTTGTAGCTTGTGCTCCCGGTCCAGTATCCCATCCACTCCAGCCCTTGGCCCGGAGCCTGCCGTACCCAGTTCCAGTAGTCGCTGCTGGTGACGGTGCCCCCGGTGACGGTGCAGGTGAGTGTGAGGGTCTCTCCGGGCTTCACCACCCCGGGGCCGGACTCCTGGAGCCGGAGCTGGGACAGGACATCTGGGAAAAGCAGGGATCGGTCAGATTCAAGCCCACCTTCTCTCCCCCCCCCACCCCAAATCAGCGCGGCCTCCCGCAGCCTCCCGCAGCCACTCACCCGGGGCCAGAGCCAGGAGGAGCAGGGGGAGGAGCAGAGAGTTAATTGTGCGCTAGGCGGGGACAACAAAGCGCTCGCAAGGGGCAGCTCAGCGCCTGGGGGACACGGCGGGTCTGAGCGCCCTGGGGCCGCTACTTCAACCCAGAGCCCGGAGCGGGGATTTGCATAACGTGGGAGCGCCCCAGGAAGGAGAGAGAGAGAGAGCTGATAAAAAGGCCGGGCGGGGCTCTGCCTCTCTGTGTCCACATTGGACAGACAGAGGCAGTGGGTTAGACAGAGACACACAGAGACGGATAAATGCTTGGCTAGTGGACTGAAGAAGAGGAAATTGCAAACACCCATAATGAATGGAATTTAAACTCTCATCTCCCCCCTTTCCCCCCTCCATCAGTTTCTGGTGTCCACTGATTGGTGTAAACAAAGGAGGACCCGAAGAGCTCGAATTCTGGGTCCAGGAACGTCAGTTATTTAGCACCTTTCCCTGTTTCAAAGCCCCAGACACTTTCCCCGATGTGTCCCAGACTCAGCAGGTTTGGATTATTGATGGTTGCTTATTCGTTATTGATTGTTGATTGGACGAACAAGTACCGGAGCTCGGTGGGCAGTTAGCTCGCTCTGTTATGTTATTAAGGGGGAACTTGAGGTTCAGATCCCCTAGACTCTCACTCTAATATTTCCCAGGACAAGGGGCTCAGTTTGTGGTGGGCTTTAGCCACTGCTCTTCTTCTCCATAACAACACGTTGGCAGAAGGGTTTGTACAACTTTAAATAGGCTCAGAGATCTTCCATGCCAGCGCGGGTCACTTTGGCTGGGGGCAGGGGTTATTGCCGGGAATCGCTATGTGAAATAACCTCGAATTGGCACCACGATCTGCATCCTAGCCCCTGAATTGACACATCAGTTTTGCAGCTGAACTGACTGTATGGGGGCTTTAGCCCAGACTCATTATTCAGCTTCGAACCAAGTCCCTGGTGTAACCTTCGCTGTGGCGACCCTAGTGATGGCTGCATAATGGATCATTTATATGATGTGTCTGGTCCTTTCCACCCGCCTGCGGGAATAGTCCGCATTACCGTCCTTGGCTATGTCTACACAGATGTAGAGCGCTGCAGGGAAAGCGCTGCTGCTGCGTGGTCACACTTGCTCCTTGTGACCGTGGAGCATGCTACGTTACCAGCTCGTGCAACGCCACAGAGAGCCGTGCATTGTGGTAGCCATCCCAGTGTGCAAGTGGAAGCAGCCTGCACTGGAAAGGGTTTGCAATGCCTAATGGGGCAGGCGCAGTGTCAGGCGATGCAGGATTCCCAATCCCATTGGTCCATGGGCATCCGAAGAGATTGCCAGCTGCTTTTCAAATGGGGGGTGGGGTGGGGGGTGAGTGTGACAGGGAGTGTGTTGTGTGTATGTGGGGGGACAGACATTGTGTTTTGGGGGCAGAGTGTCAACAGGCTGTCTTGCTGCTTTGTGTCCCGGGGCAGAGAAGCAGCCAGCTGCCAGACACGGAGCTTTGAAAGGGGGTAGCCCCATGCCTGCGGCGGAGTTCCAGACAATGACCAGAGCGGTCATTTGACTTCAAGGGATTATGGGACGTTTCTGGAGGCCAATCACAATGCAGTAATGCAACACGTTGTCCACACTGACAC
Organism: Lepidochelys kempii; assembly: GCF_965140285.1. Classification (NCBI taxonomy): domain Eukaryota; kingdom Metazoa; phylum Chordata; order Testudines; family Cheloniidae; genus Lepidochelys; species Lepidochelys kempii. The sequence goes on from NC_136392.1 coordinate 39,364,671, forward strand.
CCCCGTGCTTCAGCCTGGGTGCAGCAAGCTCTATGCTTCTCATGGAGGTGGATTACTAGGGGCGCTCCAGCTGCAGAGAACAGGCCCTCTAAGTGCCTTGCGAGTGTGGACACCTGGAGAGTTATAGAGCCCAGGGCCGATTTAATGCTCTCCAACTTGGAAGTGCTGTGTAGACAAGGCCCTCACTTCTTTTTCCTTCTCTGCCACACACTCTCTGTGTGTCCCTGAGCAAGTCACTTAGTCTGGCTGGGTCTCACTTCATCCTCTGTCAAATGGGAATAACACCACCCCCCGCCTCACAGGTATGCGGTCAGGAGAAATATATTAATAAGATTGTGAGGTCAGATACTGCGGTGATGGAAGCCATACAATTACCAAAGATAGAACAGTACAGGATCATAAGATTTCCAGGCCTCAGTTCCCAAAATGGACTAACTGATCTCCTAGAACTGTTGTGGGGGTATGTTATGGATTGTAAAATCCTCAGATAGGATGGCAGTGGAGTGGGCATTATTAACAGACATCGATAGATAGGGAGAAGGAGAGAGAAAAAAATAATGGCTGGGAAGTCAATAAATATCCCCAGCTGGAAAGGGAATAGAGACTCCAGACGAGGGTGTGTGTGTGGGTGTGACTGGAGTGAATGAGCCTTGCTTTCAGGGGTGGTACTGGAGCATGTACCCTTTCTGGGTGTGTTGGAGGGAATGACACTGGGTTTGGTGTGTGGATGAATGTGGCTGCCAACGGGGAGACCATGGCAGAGAACTTTTACATTTATTTTAGTGTGACTAAATCCCTGTGAACTTTGACTGTGTCAGGCCAAACTCTTTCCTGAAGGGATACAATATCGTGGTGCATGTGTTGCCCCCAGGTTACTCCTGTTTGTTTTTAGCGGAAGGATGGGATGAGGACGTCCAGAGGCAGAATTTACATGGCCTGGAATGAACAGTCAGTAGTTAATTACCTGTGTGCAGACATGTTTTGATGGAGTGATCACTCTTCACTGGTTTCTTCCTCTGTCCTCATGAATTTTCACCCCCTGCAAGTGAAAACAGAGGCTGTCCCTTTACTGCCATCTACCAGAAAGGTGGGTCTCCTGCTTTTCTAGACAGATAAATAAAAGCGTTGTAGGTTTCAGAGTAGCAGCCGTGTTAGTCTGTATTCGCAAAAAGAACAGGAGGACTTGTGGCACCTTAGAGACTAACCAATTTATTTGAGCATAAGCTACAGCTCACTTCATTGGATGTGTTGTAGAGGCCTGAATGTCGGTGCAGGCTCCACTTCCCCCTTTCCTGTGGCTCCCTGCTTTGCTCTGTGTCACTGTCTCCCTGGCGCAGTAACAGGCGGCGGTTTCTGCGGCTGTCAGCGAGCGGAGCTGCAGGGAGACCTGGTTCTTCCAGGAATCTGTGGAGATGGTGATTCGGCTCTGGAAAGATGAGCCTCAGTTCATGTTCCTTGTGGAACCGCTGTAATATCCCAGTCCCAGCCATTCCAAACCTTTCCCGGGAGGCTGCTGGACCCAGTGCCAGCCGGAACCGCTAGTGATGGAGTAACCCGAGAAAGCGTAGGTCAGTGTGAGGGTGTCTCCGGGCTTCACTGCTCCCTGGCCTGTCTGGACCAGCTACACCTGAGAAAGGACACCTTGGGGGAAGGAGAAAGCAGAGCTGACTCTCTTGGAACCTCTGCTTTCCCCACCTCAGTGTTTCTCACGGTCCCATGAAACACTCACCTGATGGAGTGGTGAGTAGGGAAAGGGAGCAGAGCCGTGACAGTGTCATGGTGATGGTTAATGGAAACACCCCCAGCGGGCAGGACTGGGCAGTTCTGTGTCTGGGGAGAGACTGAGCCTCCTAGAACCAGGGCTTTGTATTTAACAGGAATCTCCCAGGGCAGGGATTTGCATGCAGATTCCCCAGGGTGGGTATAAGATGGGGTACATGGCTCAGTACATGGCCATGTCCCCTCTGGGACAGGTGTCCCCTTTACACCACAGAGAGGTAGTTCTTTCAGCTGAGCACACATGTAACGAGAGGAGGTGGCTGTGAGAGGGTGGGTTGGAGGGTCAAAGAACAGGGCCCCACTGGGACAGGGATCACCATGCAGGTGCCACCCCAAGGGGATAAAGTACCAGGAAGAGCTCTCTCCGGGGAGTGCTGTCACACACTTGGGAGGGTCACACATGCTCTTCCCGTCTTACGGGGTGACCTTGTGCAGTGAAGTCCATTGGTGTCTCCCCATTCGAGCAGGGCCTGCTACAGAACGTGCTGGGGAGATAGAGTAAATATAGACAGAGCACGGGTGCTGTGAGTGGAAATGAGTCTCTCCTGCTTGTGTCAGATCTGATGGGGCAGGAGGTCAAGCTGCAGGGGAAGAAGGGCTGGCGGCACACAGCAGAGAGAGGCAATTGGCTTTAATAAAAGGCAGTGGCGCTGGAGGTGGCCAGAAAACGCAGCTTGTGTTGGTGTTAACCGAACAGGGCCGCGTGACTGGGGAGCCAAAGGGTGGGGCGATGCAGTAGAGGGAAATGGAGTGCTTCACGTCCGAGGCGATTTTCAAAGAGACACACAGTTTGCTGTGTGAGTCCTGCCCGCTGCGGGAAGGAGTCCAGCCTGCCCTGTGTGTGAGAGAGTGTGTGAGTGAGTGAGTGTGTGGTGGGTGTGAGTGTGACAGTGTGTGTGAGTGTGAACGTGTGAACCTACACTTGCACATTAGTGCCACTGACGCCTCCAAACAAGTGGAGTTGAGTAGGAATAGGCCAGCGCCTGAGTGTGTCTCTTGCAGGGACGTGAGCGGATAGAAGTTTTCCTCCTCCTCCCCCGTCTGAATATAAATCCCCTCCCCAGCCTATGCCTGACTCTGCTTCGGGCAGGGAAGTTTGTATGAAAGGGTCTTGAGTGTCTGCACGGAACCCGCTTCCCCTTTTTGTGCCAGGCCGTGCTCTGCTCTGTCACTGTGTCTGCCGGGTGCAGTAGTAGGTGGCTGTGTCTGCAGCTGTCAGCGAGCGGAGCTGGAGATAGACTTCGTCCTTCGAGGTGTCCCTGGTGACAGTGATCCGGTTACCAAAAGCTGAGTTGTAAGCTGTGTTGCCTCCATCTGCAGTGCTCTGGATGCGTCCCATCCACTCCAGCCCTTTCCCAGGGGGCTGCCGGACCCAGCTCCAATAGTTGGCGCTCACTGAGAGACCTGAGACCTTACAGGTGACACTGAGGGTCTCTCCGGGCTTCACCTTCCCCGGGCCAGACTGGACCAGCTGTACCTGGGAGAAGACACCTGGGGGAAGAGAAAACAGGGCTGAATCTCCCTGGTGCATTTCCACATCGGTGTTTCTAAGTGTCCCATGAAATACTCACCTGATGGGGCAGTGAGTAGGAAAAGGGAGCAGAGCAGTGACAGTATCATTGTGATGCCTAATGGAGACACTCCCCAGTGGGCAGGACAGGGCCGTTCTGTGTCTGGGGAGAGACTGAGGCTCCTAGAACAAGTGGTTTGTATTTAAACAGGAACCCCCCAGGTCAGGGATTTGCATGCGGGTTCCCCGGGGTGGCTATAAGAGCTAGCAGGGGGGTAAGCACTCAGTACATGGTGATGTTCCCTTCGGACAGGGGTCCCCTTTACACCCCACAGAGACCGCATGGTCAGCTTAGCACAGCTGTGTATTGGTCTGGTGATTCACCTGGGGCCCTAGGACAGAGGATAGGAGTTGCAGGGTCAGTCCCGAAATCACCAACTCGCTCCTTGTTGCCTTTGGGTAAATCTGCCTGGGGGCTCTGCGTGTGCAATTCCCACTCGTGTTGGTGGGTGATGGGTGCCCAAATTCCCTAGGCGGGTTGGATAATCTCTGCTTTTGTGACTCTGGGCCTCAGTTCTTCATCTGTAAAATGGGGTTAATGAGACTTCCTTGCTTCACGTGCAGAGTGAGAGGGTGAAATCCAGGAATGGTTGTGAGTTGCTGACACACTCCAGCGACAAGGGACAGAGAAGAACAGAGACAGGTAGGGGGCTAAGCCTCCAGCTGCCAGTGAGATTCTGGTTCCTAAATCCTCTAGGCTTCTTAAGAACATAAGAACACAAGAACAGCCAGACTGGGTCAGACCAAATCTCCATCTAGCCCAGTGTCCTGTGTTCTGACAGTGGCCAATGCCAGGTGCCCCAGAGGGAATGAACAGAACAAGTCATCATCAAGTGATCCATCCCCTGTCACCCATTCCCAGCTTCTGGCAAGCAAAGGCTGGGGACACCGTCCCTGCCAATCCTGGCTAATAGCCACCGATGGACCTGTCCTCCATGAATTTATCTAGTTCTTTTTTCAACCTTGTTATTGTCTTGGCCTTCACAACATCTTCTGACAAAGAGTTCCACAGATTGACTGTGCACTGTGTGAATAAATACTTCCTTAGTTTGTTTTAAACCTGCTGCCTATTAGTTTGATTTTGTGACCCCTGGTTCTTCTGTTATGGGAAGGAGTAAATAACACTTCCTTATTCACTTTCTCCACAGCAGTCAGGGTTTTATAGGCCTCTGTCACATCCCCCCTTAGCTGTCTCTTTTCCAAGCTGAAAAGTCCCAGTTTTATTAATCTGGCCACATATGCAGCTGTTCCAGATCCCTGATAACCCCCCATCCTGGAACCATGTAGAGTCCATCTAGTGAGTGTTGTAAACTGGGGTGAGAAAGCAGCTGGGGACGAGAGAACATGATGAGAGTTGGGGTTTGCCAGTGATTTCCTTGTTTAAACCATAGTCCTGCAGTGAAAAATGTCATTGTTTTCAGCACTTGATCATGACCTGTTGGGTTCACTGCTTCTGGGGCACCTGGCATTGGCCACTGTCGGCAGACAGGATACCGGGCTAGATGGACCTTTGGTCTGACCCAGTGGCCGTTCTTATGTTCTTATGTAATATTAGAGTATCATTTCCTTGTATGAACTTTATGAAATCCTGACTCTTAGCCATTCTCTCTCCTTCTCAATTCATGCCTCTGTCTCTCAAGAGAAAATGACAGCATTAAATGCCCTGCATGTCTGTACAGAAACCGCTTCCCCTTTCTGTATGGGTCCTGCTCTGCTCCGTATCACCGTGTCTCTGGTGCAGTAATAGGTGCCGGTGTCTGCAGCCGTCAGCGAGCGGAGCTGCAGGGAGAACTGGTTCTTGGAGGAATCTATGGCGATGGTGATTCGGCTCTGGAAAGCCGGGGCATAGCTGGTGCCCTGGCTAGGTCCGTATATATACCCCATATATTCTAAGCCTTTGCCAGGAGCCTGCCGGATCCAGCCCCAGTCGTAGCCAGAAGAAATGGTGTAACCAGACACGGCGCAGGTCTGTGTGAGGGTCTCTCCAGGCTTCACCACACCCGGCCCGGACTGGGTCAGCTGGATTTGGGACCGGGCACCTGCAAAGACAGGAAATGTTTCAGTTAAATCCTGACCGCTCTTCCTCAGGGTTTGATCATTTCCCCCCGGATTTCTCCTCCTGACTTACAGGGCGAGAGAGCGAGTAAAACCAGAAGTGACAATGCCTTTTCCATCTTCTTGAAAAGGTGAGAAAAAAGGGCAAAGAATGAAATTCACTTTAGCCCCTGGGCAGGCGGGTCCCATGAGAACCCAGGAGATGCTATTTAAGCGGGGACCGTGACTGTCAGATTTGCATAAAGATCAGACACTCCCATATCACCCTTGAAAAGGAGCTGAAACCACTCGAGCTCTTTAGCTCCTTTGGTCAGTGGCTCTCTCAGGGCTGTGTAACCGGGCAGGGTATTTGGCTGCAAAAATGTTGGGTTTTGGCCAAAAAATAATTTTAAGGTTGGTGATAATTGAAAATGTTTACTTGTCAGAGTCTTGTCTTTTCTTTTCTTGAAGAAAAGTCATTGCTTTCGGGGAGAGGGACAACCCATTTTCCCACCCAGCTCTACTGGAATCAGAGCAGTTCTCCATCTGGTCCAATCCTGCTGTTATCTCATCAGTGAAAACGAGATTCCACTCTCATTTACACTGGTACAAATCCAGCACAACAGCACTGATATCTGTGGGATTATTTTAGATCCTTGTCATCCCCGTCACTGTGGGCATGACTGGTCCCTGGCAGTTTCATCAGTGATTTCATTGGGAGCAGAAGCCAGCCCTAAATTAACCATATTTAAGGTTATTTCCAAGTTCCCCTGAAGAAACGTCTTTATTTTATGCCTCTGAAGCTGATCTGAGAGCCTCATTTCCCAGACAGATCAAATCCTGAGTTTTGACTGATGACAATGGCCAGGCCCCAGGGAGATAAACTCACCCATCCTCCCTCCACCTGACACCAGACCTAATCTATCAGCCAGTCAATTCTCCCCTGTTCCCCGGAGGGCAGCAGCTGCAGCACCTCCATCTGTTTCCCTCATTTAGCCTGGAACCAGCTCCCTGCAGGCCCCTTTCATCTCCCATCCCCGCAGGGTGAAACCTGCATGCAAATCCCTACCCAGGGGGTACTGTTCCCTCTAAGCTGTGTGCATGCACACAAATCCTAAATCCCGAGCACACGGCAAAACACCAAGCACACAAACATTTGCACAGAAGAAATTTTTTGCGCACAGGGCCTGTCAAAAATTAGAGGGAACTTTGCCGGGGGGGTTCCTGTTTAAATACAAACTCCTGTTTCCAGTTGCCTCAGTCTCTCCCCAAACACTGAACTGCCCAGTCCCGGATACTGGAAGTCTGTTAATTAATTCAGACCATCATGGACTCCTTCTTCACCTTCCTTTTCCTCTTAGCCACCCATTCTGGTGAGTGTCTGTGTGAGACAGATAGGAAAAATCCTACTTCTCTTGTACTGGAGGGAGAAATGCCCTTTGACTTCAGCAGAGCAGGGGGAGACCCCGGTCAGTCCTCGGAACAGCATTATAATTCCTGAAATTTCCTCCTTTTGCAGGTGACCATGCCTGGATCCAGCTGATCCAATCCGGCCCTGGAGCGGTGAAGCCGGGAGAGACCCTCACGCTGACCTGCACTGACTCGGGTCAGTCCATCACTAGTGGTCACGGCTGGCACTGGGTCCGGCAGCCTCCTGGGAAAGGGCTGGAGTGGCTGGGACGGAGATATTACTGCAGTTCCACCTGGTACACAAACTACGGCTCATCCTTCCAGAGTCGAATCACCATCTCCCCTGTTTCCTCCAAGAACCGGTTCTCCCTGCAGCTGGCCTCCCTGGGAGCTGCAGACACCACCAAGTATTACTGCACCAGAGAGGCCGTAGTATTTATTTGCAGCATAATAATAAATGGTGGTGTCTTCAGTGGTCAGTGCATTCAACAAGAGATAATACTAATTTCTGGACGTGTCCCTAGATAAGAGTAATCGGTTTTGAAATGATGGGGAAGGGTGTGTCCAATCCATTCCAGCGGGCTCTGGCAAGTCCGACAGACACATCCCCAGTCATAAGAATCAGTGATGGGGACATCAGCCACTTCACAGGTCAGCCGGTGTGACCCTGAGGGTTTCAGAATCTGCTTTTCATGGCTGTCTCAATTGCACCTGAGAAAGGACACCTGGGAAGAAAAGGGGAGGAGAATTCAAAGCACAAGCAACCACACACAAGAAACAAGGAATCCATCACACAAAAAGATGGTGTAAGACAAATAACTATGTCCCACTGCCTCCTATCAAAACTCACATGGCCACAGGATGAGTAGGCCAAGGGAAATGATCAGTGCTTTCATCTTTCTTTTGCGGGAAGATTTAACAAGAATGCCGCCGTCCATTCAAGATTCAGATGGACAAAGACCTCTGGGGCAGGGGTTCCCAAACTGGGAGTCAGGACCCCTCAGGGGGTTGTGAGGTTATTACATGGGGCGTTGCCAGCTGCCAGCCTTCACCCCGAACCCCACTTCGCCTCCAGCATTTATAATGGTGTTAAATATATAAAAATGTGTTTTCAATTTATAAGGGGGTTGCACTCAGAGGCTTGCTGTGTGAAAGGGGTCACCAGAACAAAAGTTTGAGAACCACTGCTCTGGGAGTTTCTTATTTAAAGGAGAAAGCCAAATGGCTGATTTGCATGACGTATACTTACTTGCTTCAGTGACAGATATAAAAACAACCCAGTGGTTATTTTGTCGCTACATCTCTCCTCCCTTTTCTGTTCTTTAGGGGAAGCATCTGTGCAGCTCAGGAAATGAATTTAAAGGGAAGTCAGAGAGGTCAGCGATTAGACAAGGGGGGGCTGGAGTCTCCTGTGTTCTATTTTCACTTTTGGAAAGGGAGTGTAGTCTAGTGGGTTAGAGCAGGGGAGCTTGAAGTCAGGAATCCATGCTTATCTTTAAAGATCCGGTAGGAGAGTGGGATCTAAGTGGGGACTTGGAGACAGGAGTCCTGGGTTCCTTATCCAAATCTACGAAGAGAGCAGAGTGTAGAGTGTTTGAGCATCTGGGAGTCAGGACTCCTGGGTTCTATCCCAGATCTCGGAAGGGAATTGGGGCCAGTGGCTTACAGAAGAGGAGCTTTGTGTGCAGGACTCCCTGGGTTCTATCCCAGGTTTGGGAGCAGATTGATGTCTCACAGGTAAAGCAGAAAGGGCTGGAAGTTACCACTCCTGGGTTCTATTCCTAACACTTAGGGGAGAGTAGGATCAAGTGGTTGGAAAAGGGAGTTACGAAGCTTCCCTTCCCCGACTGAAACACGGACTTTATTTGTGACATGGGGAATGCCACATAGAGTAAGATTTTCAAAGATACTGAACATTAAATTATTTTAGGCTGGGGTTCTCACGGAAACCTGGCACCTAACTCCACTGTGTCCCCTGGGGAAGTCAAGCACTATTGTAGTCATTTAGATATCTTCATGCTTTTAAGATAATGGGAGAGTCTGAAGGTACAAATGTCCCAAGGAATGTGCATTGCGGGAGCCACAGTACAATTCTCCTGTAATGCAGGATTAATTTTGCAAGATACAAGGTTGGAGGTGGAGGGAACCTTGACAGAGCAAGAGAGAGAGAGGAATTGGGGGAGGGAGGGAGAGGGAAGCAGAGAGAGAGAGAATGAATGGGTTTTTTCCTGTGGTCCACATGCAGGTGGAAGTCATATAAATAGCCCATTTTTACTGTCTTGGAATTGAACAAAAAACACCTGTGTGTCTTTCCCTTTCAGGTATGACTGCTTCCTCTCTTGCATTAATTTCTGTTAACTTAAACACATATATGGTCTGTGACCCACCTAGAAAGAAATTCACTGGCATAGAAGTTACCAGAGTTCTGTCCATTTATACCAGAAGAGAATTATTTATATATTTAAACGCACATAATTTCTTTTCTTTTCTTTTTTTTTCTTTTCTTTTCAGTTGTTGGACCTAGCAGCGCATTCTGCAGCACCTCGGTTTTAACAAGTAATCTAGCCCGCTGAAAGCAACAGATTTTGAAGTAACTAGTGAATCTGTTGATGGAAATGCGTCTCTTTCAGCAGATTGCCCATAAATAAATAAATGTAGGGTAAAATTCTTAAAAGCATCTCATAAATTAGAAGCCTAAATCCCATTTTCAAAAATGACGCAGGGTAAAAATTTCAGAAGCACTCAGTGAACTAGGAACCCAGGCCTCATTTCTCAAAAGTGGCTTTAGGATTTAGGATCTTAAATCCCCATGATTTCACATAAGATTTAGAGAGCCCTATGTGGCTTAGTGCTAGGGTCTGAAAGGCTTGCAACTGAAAAAAGGATGGCCTCTGGGGGCTCAGGCTGAGGCCTGGTTTTGTGCTCGCATGTATCAGGGTGGTTTCTGCATCTGGTAGGTGCTCCTCGCACAGTAGTATGTTGCCATGTCTTGTGGACTCAGGCTGTCCACTCGCAGGTAAAACTCATTCTTGGAAGGGTCCACAGAGATGGTGGCTCGATTTTTAATGTCAGGGAAATAGTGGGTGTTCCCATATCTGTCTATCAATGCCAGCCACACCAGCTCTTTTCCTGGAGGCTGCCTGAGCCAATGCCACCAGTCTTCACCAGTAGAGAGGGCAGAATCTGAGACAGCACAGGTCAGACTGAGGGACCCTGAGACCTTTGCCTCTCCCAAACCAGACTGGGTCATCTTAAACCCCAAGATGGGGCCTGGCAAGAGAGGGAAATGCATTAATGGAATAGGTAATAAAACCAGCAATCAAGGCTTGTTTTCTCAAAGACACACACCCAAGGTCCCACTGAGACTGAATGGGACCTGGACACCTAATTCCCTGAAACCCAGCCCAAGTAATTATTTCCCACAGTCAACCTCCAAATACTCACCTATGTGGAAGGTTGAGATGGAAATACAGAACAATAATAGTTTCATATTTTTTCTTTTCTGGAGAGACTTCTCTGCTACAAATCACCAGCTCATTTTCTTGGGACAGACTCAGGTTCTGGAGTTTCTTTTTAAAGAGGAAACCTGGAGGAAGTGATTTTTGCATACAGGTTTCACAGATGGTGTATAGCACACCAGTGAGGCTGGGCAGGTGGGTAAATTCTTCCAGAATCTCAGCTCCTTGTGGTGTACCTCTCAATGGGTGACACTGACTCCTGTGCAGAGGGACAGCACAATTCACATGGGGAAAAATTCACTGGAGTTGTGTCCACTTAATTCAGCAGAGTATTTATTCCTTTACCCCTATTTTGAGAGCTTAAGTGGTGCTGTCAAGGTTCCTTCCCCACTCTGAACTCTGGGGTACAGATGTGGGGACCCGCATGAAAGACCCCCTAAACTTATTTCTACCAGTTTAGGTTAAAAACTTTCCCAAGGCACAAAATCTTTGCCCTTGGACTAGGATATGCTGCCACCACCAAGCGCTTTTACAAAGAACCAGGGAAAAGGACCACTTGGAGTTCCTTTCCCCCCAGCTATCCCCCCAAGCCCTTACACCCCCTTTCTTGGGGAGGCTTGGGAATAAACAAGTTGAGTACAGACCAGCTTGGGTTTCTTAGGACCCTAAAAACCCAATCAGATTCTTAAAAAACCAGAACTTTATTAGAAGAACGAAACAAAGATAAAAGAAGCACTCTGTAAGATCAGAATGGAAGATAATGTCACAGGCAGTCAGAATCAAAACACAGAGAATCTCTCTAGGCAAAACCTTAAGTTGCGAAAAGACACAAACACAGGAATACACATTCCCTCCAGCACAGCGAATTTACAAGCCAAAACAAAGAAAACACATTTTCTAGCTAGATTACTAACTTTACAGGAGATGGAGGGCTTGCATCCTTGATCTGTTCCTGGCAAAGGTATCACACAGACAGACAAAAGCCTTTCCCCCCCCTCCATATTTGAAAGTATCTTGTCCCCTCATTGGTCATTTTGGGTCAGGTGCCAGCCAGGTTACCTTAGCTTCTTAACCCTTTACAGGTGAAAGGGTTTGCCTCTGGCCAGGAGGGATTTTATAGCACTGTACACAGAAAGATGGTTACCCTCCCCTTTATATTTATGACAGATGCACAGGACTTTTACTAGCCCTCTACACAGAAGTTAATTTCACCCAGTGTTCCGCACCAGAAAGAAGTAAAAACTGGGCATGAATTCTGGTTTATTGCGGTGAATGAGAATGTGGCTTTTTACCTATAGAACTTATATACCCCCATGACTGTAGTATCTGAGCTCATCAGAGTCTTTAATGTATTTCATCTTACGACATCTCTGCGAGGTAGAGAAATAACATTACCCTCATGCAGATAGGTAAAACTAGGCACAAAGGACCAGATTTTAAGGCTATTTAGTTTCCTGAACATGAAGATAGGCAACTTGCAGGATTTTTAAAAGTACCTAAGCTCCTACCTCCATCTTTAGTGCCTAAATACAGAGAAAACATCTGGACCAGATTTTCAAAAGTATTTAGTCAACTAAAGAAGCAGACAGGCACCTAGTGGTATTTGAGGAAGCATGAAGCAGACTAATATCTTTTAAAACCTATGGGAGTTAGGGGCCTTTTGAAAAATCTCTCTGGATACCTACAAACCTTAAAACATCTGGCCTCAGATGTTTTCTCAGTCTTACTCAGTCAGTCAGTCAGTTACTCAGTCTTCAGCACAGTACAGAATGAAAGGAAGGTCTCCTGGCCCTCATCCCATGAAATGTAATCCTGTTCTTCCGTGTCTCAGGCTAGTGTCCTCAGCACCAGAACATCCTTCCCCTGACAAGGATTAAAAAAAAGTTGAGATCTGCAAAGCTGCCTTGAGGCTCTGAATGCTCAATTCCTTCTGAAAACCAGTGTGTCCAAACCCTTTAGGTGGCTTAGAAAATTTCAGGCCTAAACTTTAAAAATGATCATCAAACACAGGAGAAAAATGCACATGGAAAAATGATAAGCAAAATATAAAGGGGCTGGTTCTTCTCTTGCATACACCATGTCAGAGTTTCCTCCCCACTCTGAACTCTAGGGTACAGACATGGGGACCCAGATGAAAGACCCCCTAAGCTTATTTCTACCAGCTTAGGTTAAAAACTCCCCAGTCACAAATTCTCCCTTGTACCTTGGGTTTAAGTAACACTGCCACCACCAAGTGATTTAACAGAACCAGGGGAAAGGACCACTTGGAGTTCCTCTTCCCCCAGCAATCCCCCCCCCCCCAAGCCCTTACACCCCCTTTCCTGGGGAGGCTTGAGAATAATATCCTAACCAATTGGTTACAAAATGATCAAAGACCCAAACCCCTGGGTCTTGGAACAATGGAAAAATCAGTCAGGTTCTTAAAAGAAGGATTTTATTTAAAGAGAAAGAGGTAAAAGAATCACCTCTGTAAAACCAGGATAGTAAATACTTTACAGGGCAATCAGATTTAAAACACAGAGGATTCCCCTCAGGCAAAACTTTAAAGTTACAAAAAACTGGGATAAACCTCCCTGTAGCAAAGGGAAAATTCACAAGTTGAAAACAAAAGGTAATCTAACGCGCCTTGCCTTATTTACTTACTCTTTTTGTAATATGGGAGACTTGTACAGGATGGGTTATAGGAGAAGGAGGTTTTTTTGACCTGATGCTTCTCTGCTTTCCCCAGAGAACACACCATCAAAGCCTCTTCGGCCCCCCCCCCGCCCCACCCACAAGATTTGAAAGCATCTTCTTTCCCTATTGGTCCCTTTGGTCAGGTGCCAACCAGGTTATTTGAGCTTCTTAACCCCTTACAGGTAAGGAGGAATTTTAGGCTACCCTTAGCTGTACACAAAAAGAAAAGGAGGACTTGTGGCACCTTAGAGACAAACAAATTTATTTGAGCATAAGCTTTCGTGAGCTACAGCTCACTTCATCAGATCCAATGAAGTGAGCTGTAGCTCACGAAAGCTCATGCTCAAATAAATTTGTTAGTCTCTAAGGTGCCACAAGTACTCCTTTTCTTTTTGCGAATACAGACTAACACGGCTGTTACTCTGAAACCTTAGCTGTATGGTTATGGCACACCAGTTTTGCAACAGTGTAACTGCCTGGACCTTAATGTAGTTGGTCAGGATTTACGCCTGTGTATGTGAGAGGAGAATCAGGCTAAGTATTTCGAAGACTTGACATTGGGCCCTTTGAAATGAATGGGACTTTTCCAGTGCGAGGGGAATAAGGAGATAAAAAAGAATAATTGGAGGGGGTGTGAATGGAGCACAAGGGAACTCACTTCCAAGGGCAGTTGGCACCTAATTCCCCTAGGCTTTGAACATCCCAGACTGTATCCTGTGTTGCATGCATCTCAGTCCCATTTGTATAGTCAGTTTAGGGTGGGATTTTCCAAAACATCCGAGTCCCTTAGGAAGTTAAAGTGAGATTTTCAGAAGAGCCTAGGGTCTTGTCTACGTGATATAACTCAGAAAAGTTTAAGATTAATTAACTAAAGATGTGACGTGAAGATGCATTAAATCCTTCCAGGTGGATGGTCTCATTCAGAAGAAAAATGGCCCGAATTGCATTAAAGGGGGATTTTCCTGAATATCCCCCTGTACGTATACACATCAGAACTGGGATCCAGGGCTCCTGATGTCTAGTGCCAAGCCTAGACAAAAACACAGGCCTTCTGGCTCCCAGTTAGCTGCCCTACCCATTGGGGATGACTTCTCTCCTTTCTCCTGCAGGAAGATGACTACTTTGTTCCACATGGGTGTCCCTTGCCTTCAGTGGGGTGGGAGGGGGTATTGTTTCATGGTCTCTGTGTGTATATAATGTCTACTGCAGTTTCCACTGCATGCATCCGATGAAGTGAGCTGTAGCTCACGAAAGCTCATGCTCAAATAAATTGGTTAGTCTCTAAGGTGCCACAAGTACTCCTTTTCTTTTTGCAAAGACAGACTAACACAGCTGTTACTCTGAAACCTTGCCTTCCTATTTACTCATTTGGGGAGTGGCAGATCCTTGCACTCAACCAGTCTCGCTGCACTGTATAGAAACACTTCGATTTTTTATTTCCTCTGTTTCACTATGTCACTCTCTGGCACAGTAATACATGGCAGTATCTGCAGCTGTCAGAGAGCTCAGTAATAGAAGAGATGGATTCATTTTTGGAAACATATACAGAGATGGCTAATTGGTTTTTAAGAGACTGGGCAGAGGATATGTTCCCATCTCCATACATCTCTGCCATCCATCCCAGCGCTTTGCCGGGGGACTGCCGGATCCAGGGCCACCAGTACCCACTAGAAATGGAGTAACCAGACACAGCACAGTGAGTTTGAAGGTCTCTCTGGGCTTCACCGCTCCCGGGCCGGACTCCACCAGCTGAATCTCTGAGAGGACACCTGGAAAAATGGAAAATAATAAGAATTTCAGCGCACTTTAATACTGAAGTAGGAACATAAGGTTTTACTTTCTGTCTTAAGACAATTACCTACATGAAGGGGCAGCCAGGAGGAGAAGGAAAATGCATAAAGACATCATCGTCTCTAGCAAGGACACTTTCTCTGTGGCAAATCTCCAGTTGGGTTTTGGAGGAGGCCGCTAGAAAAGAAATCTCCAGTTGAGCTACAGGAGGGGGACCGAGTCGGAGTAGAGCGAGTAGTTTCTTTTTGAGAAGAAAGCCCCAACAAGCAATTCACATGAAGTTTCAGCACACAGGGTATAGAAGAGAGGAAAGGAGATTACTGGGAACTCCTTCCCTACAGATGAAGATCGTGTCAGGTGGACGTGACCCATGACCTGTGGTCTGATCCAGCATCCACTAACCTCACAGGAACTGCTGCCATGGACTTTAGTGGACACCTGAACTGATCTGAACTGGGGAAGTTGTAATTTAATTGTAATATTTGGAGCAGAACTTCAGCTGGAGTCAGTTGTTGTTCTTGAGCATGTGCTCCAATGACTTTTCACTGACTCACTTAGGGAGAAGCTCTTGGAAATCTCGCCTCCCATATACTATTTTCAAAATCCGGCCATAAGTGACCAAATCCCATTCACCCAGTTGCTAGGTTACAGTCAAAACAAACGCTCAGCAATATAGGCTAACATCGGTTTTAAAGAAAGTAGTTAGACTCTCTCCATCTCTCGCTTTCAGTTTTCCCCAACAAACACCCAGGATCACCCCAACAGGGAGACACAGACACACACCCCTCCAGGCAGCACACATGCTCACAAAACACATGCAGCTGCATCCCAAAAACAGCAACAAGAGCCACACACACCGCACCCGCACCACAACCCTGCTATACAGATGGACACGCCAGACCAACCTCGCACAAACATAGAGCACAGACGTTGACAACACCCGCACAAAGCACACACTCGCCCAACGCAGACACATACACAGCAGCACCTACCCGGTACTCACATTGTTTAAGTAATTTCCAGTAACATCCATGTCGATGGATAGTACTTTTAAAACAACTACTTGAAGTATTTATTTTCATTTGAATTGCTTTCTTCCACTCACAGAAATTGTTCTCATAGACTGTATGAAGAGAGAAGCTTCTAGACAGGGGTTTTCAGACAAACCCAAGGAAATGAGACATCCAGTTCCCATTGGATTTGGATGGCATGTGGGCCCCTATCTCTCTTAGGCGCCTTTGAAAACCCCACCCCTAGTTCGTAAGAACACCAGTATCTTTTAAGGGGGAACAGAATGTTTCTGGAGTTAGGGAATACAAACTTTGGGTAAGCACAAAAGTCCACTTGGGGCTTCTCTAGCTGCAGCATATTAGATACCCAGCGGAAACCAGGAGGTAAAAAGTCTGGGGAAATTAAAATAATGTAAACAAATTTCCAGAGGTTTCCTTAGCCCTTGGGAAAAACTCACCCCCCACTCTCAGAGACACCCTATCCGCGTAACATGAATCTATTCCCATTGCAGGAAAGTTCCTGAAGGATTCAGCAAAAAGAACAGGAGGACTTGTGGCGCCTTAGAGACTAACCAATTTATTTGAGCATAAGCTTTCCTGAGCTAGGGATCACTTCAAGGTTTCTGGTTAATTATCGATTCAACACTGCCGCCACATGGCAGCTGTGCGAATTGCAGCGCATAAGCAGGTAACATAGGCTTGGTTCTTTTGGATGGTGCCACTCCTCCCTGCTGGACCAGGAGGCGCGGTAAATGCACGGTCTCCCACAGTATTCTTGTCAGCAAGTTAAGGAAGTATGGGCTGGATGAATGCACTACAAGGTGGGTAGAAAGCTGGCTAGATTGTCGGGCTCAACGGGTAGTGATCAATGGCTCCATGTCTAGTTGGCAGCCGGTATCAAGTGGAGTACCCCAAGGGTCGGTCCTGGGGCCGGTTTTGTTCAATATCTTCATAAATGATCTGGAGGATGGTGTGGATTGCACTCTCAGCAAATTTGCGGATGATACTAAACTGGGAGGAGTGGTAGATACGCTGGAGGGGAGGGATAGGATACAGAAGGACCTAGACAAATTGGAGGATTGGGCCAAAAGAAATCTGATGAGGTTCAATAAGGATAAGTGCAGGGTCCTGCACTTAGGACGGAAGAACCCAATGCACAGCTACAGACTAGGGACCGAATGGCTAGGCAGCAGTTCTGCGGAAAAGGACCTGGGGTGACAGTGGATGAGAAGCTGGATATGAGTCAGCAGTGTGCCCTTGTTGCCAAGAAGGCCAATGACATTTTGGGATGTATAAGTAGGGGCATAGCGAGCAGATCAAGGGATGTGATCGTTCCCCTCTATTCGACATTGGTGAGGCCTCATCTGGAGTACTGTGTCCAGTTTTGGGCCCCACACTTCAAGAAGGATGTGGATAAATTGGAGAGAGTCCAGCGAAGGGCAACAAAAATGATTAGGGGACTGGAACACATGAGTTATGAGGAGAGGCTGAGGGAGCTGGGCTTGTTTAGCCTGCAGAAGAGAAGAATGAGGGGGGATTTGATAGCTGCTTTCAACTACCTGAAAGGGGGTTCCAAAGAGGATGGCTCTAGACTGTTCTCAATGGTAGCAGATGACAGAACGAGGAGTAATGGTCTCAAGTTGCAGTGGGGGAGGTTTAGATTGGATATTAGGAAAAACTTTTTCACTAGGAGGGTGGTGAAACACTGGAATGCGTTACCTAGGGAGGTGGTAGAATCTCCTTCCTTAGAGGTTTTTAAGGTCAGGCTTGACAAAGCCCTGGCTGGGATGATTTAACTGGGAATTGGTCCTGCTTTGAGCAGGGGGTTGGACTAGATGACCTTCTGGGGTCCCTTCCAACCCTGATATTCTATGATTCTATGATTCAGAGAAAAGACAAATATTCTTCAGCGGGCGGAGCGCGAACCACTGGCAAGGCTGCTTTTGAATTCGGGTTTTGTTGGGTTTCTATATGTTCGAGGTTCTTTTTCTTCCCAGCCCATGAAAATTCGTCTGCTCGCGGACTCGGTCTTCTGAGGGGCTCTGCCTTGCAGCTGTGACGAATATAAAGTGACAGTCCAGGGTCCACAAATCCTTTAAACCCCCAAAATTCATTTTATTTCTCGGACTTCCCCTGGGTGGTTTTAATAGCTCTTCATGTATCGCCACTGCCCATTGCTGGGAAAATCTTAAGAAAGACGCTTTCCACGAAGACAAGGAGCTTGAGGTTGATGCCATAGACAGAGAACAGGGATCCAGAGGAGGGGTGAAAAGATCAGAGTGACATGGAAAACCAAGGGCAAGGGAAATGGTCTTTGCAAAGACATTCTGAATAGAGGTGGGCACAATTGCCTAATTTTTCTCTCTTTCAAAGACAATTAAATGGTCAATGTATAAAGTGTGTTTTGGTTGGCTGTGCATGTGACTATCAGCTGCACCATTTAAAATCTGCTTCCCCTTTCTGTACAGGTCCCTGCTGGGCTCAGTGTCACCATGTCACTGACTAGCACAGTGTCACAGAGTCCCTGGGCGATGCTCTGGAACTGCTCCCCATGAAGCCAGGCAGGACTCTGGGGAAGTCTCCTTTCTATGAGCAGCCCCTCTGCAGGACACACAGCTCACCGGCTTCCACCTTCCTGGGTCTGACCTCGGAGCATTCAGCATCCTCTGCCCCTCCCTGTTCTTCCCACACCAAGTCCACTCAGGCGGGGCTCCTAGGGAAGCCAGAGGGTCCTACACCCCAACTCCGCAGTCAGACCTGATTCTCAGCCAGCCAGTAAAACAGAGGTTTATTAGATTACAGGAACATGGTCTAACACAGAGCTTGTAGGTACAGAGAACAGGACCCCTCAGCTGTGTCCATTTTGGGGCCAGTGAGCTAGACAACCATGTCTGCCCTTCACTCTATGTCTCCAGCCAGCCCCAAACTGAAACTCCCTCCAGCCCCTCCTCCTCTGGGCTTTGTCCCTTTCCTGGGCCAGGAGGTCACCTGATTCCTCTGTTCTCCAACCCTTTAGCTCTCACTTTGCAGTGGGGAAGGGCCCAGGCCACCAGTTGCCAGGAAACAGGGTGTCGGCCATTCTCTGTGTCCAGACCCCTGCACACACCTGCCCTCTAGGGCTCTGCAATGATCATACACCCTCATCCCACCACCTAGCTACTTAAGAACTGCCTCGGGGAAACTGAGGCACCCCCACGCTATTCAGAGGAAACTTTCAGAACAATCCCGCTCCGTCACACACAGTAATAGGTGTTTGCAGCTGTCAGCTAGCGGAGCCGCAGGTACAGCTCCTTGCTGGAATTGTCGGTGCTGATGGAGATTCGGCTCTGGAGGGAGGGGATGGAGCCGGATCTAGCCCAGCCATTCCAGCCCTTTGCCAGGAGCCTGTCGGATCCAGGGCCAAGCATAACCTCTACTGGCAATGGAGAAACCGGAGACGGTTCAAGTCAGATGGAGAGATTCTGAGGACTTCATGATTCCAGGACCCGACTGAAGGACTTTACTTCAGAAAGGGCCCCTAGAAAGGGGATACAGATTAAAAATTGTATTAAAGCTAATGTTAAAATTATATAATCTACGGGTTGAGGAAATACTGTTTGTACATCTTGACATAATGCTTAAATTATCCAAAAGTACAAAGTTTGGTTTAAAAGTTATACAATACTTAATCAGCAATACAATACAATCTCTATGGCATTTGGTAACGACTGGATGTATTTACATGTTTAACGGTGAAACGCTTGGAAGTTATATGTATTCAATTAAGCTGATTGATTTTTCCAGGAGCTCTGGTGCATGTCATTGAATCTCGAGATTCCTCTTTCTGCAGTATCAAGTTGAGAGGGAAAATATTAAGCAGCTGTTTTCTCCTACTCTGTATTTTCTTTTCATTTACAGGGAGTTTGGCTGGGGGAACCTCCTTGCTCTGAGTTAATCTGGCCTCACTGCATAGCTCAGAATCCGCTTCCCCTTTTTGTACCAGTCCCTGCTCTGCTCTGGGTCACTGTGTGTCTCCTGGCGCAGTAATAGGTGCCGCTGTCTCCGGCTTCCATGCCTCTCATTTCCAGATACACCTCGCTTTTAGAGGTGTCCCTGGAGATGGTCAATCGGTTTTTGAGGGATTCGTGGTAGCGCTTGTCATCATCCCAGTACACAAGGCACAACCACTCCAGGCCTTTCCCCGGGGGCTGTCGAACCCAGCTCACTGCATTCCCGCTAGACGTGAGAGAGAATCCGGACACTGAGCAGGTGAGTCTCAGGGTCTGTGAGGGCTTCACCTGGGCTGCTCCGGTCTGCAGCAGTTTAACCTGGGAGCGGACACCTGCAAAGAGCAAGGGGAAATCTCGGTCAGAGAGATGACCAGCAGCGGGATCGGTAGAGACTGGAGACTGCTCCCTCCTCGGTACTTACATGCTGCAATAGCAGAGAGAAGGAGAGAGAGAAGCAAAGTTTTCATCTTCCCTCCTGGAAATCAGCTAGGAACAGGCACGAAGATCCAGAGGGAATGACACAGATTTGAATTTTGCAGGGACCGCTGAACTAAAGAACGGACCTAATCTATTCTTAAGAAGAAGCGAAATAATCATTTGCATACCCCGCCCTCTCATGCAAAGCAGGAGGAAATTAGTTCTCTCTGTAGTCCTCATAAATGTGACACCTGCCTAATAGTCATCAGTTAATGGCTCATGTGGATGCCACACATTATTATCGAGGTATGTCCTAGAACCGAAAGCAAGTTCACAGCCCCCATGTGCTAGGCGCTGCACAGATACGTAGTCAAAGCCAGTCAGTCGCCTGGTAAGGTCCTACATCTTTAACTCTGATATGAATATGAGATGCCTGGAGTCCTGGGTGAGTCAAGGGGGAGGGAACACAGTTTATTATTGTTGTTATTACCAGAAAGGTCTATTAGGACCATCTAGTCTGACCGTCAGCAGAGCACGAGCCATGGTGATGCTGATGATGTTACAGAGGCGAAACAGTCCGGTCTGTTAGGATGGCGCATTAGACCGGGACTCCAGAGACTTGGATTCGGTTCCTGGCTTTGCCCTGGTCTGCTGGGTGACAGTGGGCAGGCCCCTTCTCCTCCTTGTACCTCAGTTTCCCCATCTGTAAAAAAAAGGGGCTAATGATTCTTACCTCTCCTTAAGAAGAGCTTTTAGAGCTGACGAAAAGCAGCTACTACCACTGCTGGGAAGAGAAATGTCCGTGGTGTTTGCCCCTGAGCACATCTGTAAGGAATGTGCACCACTTAACTTGCTGTCATTTGTAACTTGCTTCAGACAAAGGTGGAGGAGGATCTAAGTGTTGGGTGAAGAAATTCAGGAAAATGCACGAGAGACATGAACACCCAAACAATTCAGTCTTGTTCATGCCAATGGTCTGGCTCCCAAAACCCTTTTGAGAGAACATTGATCTATTTACTCTCCTGGTGGTTCTTTACTTAGTCAATTTCTTTGTAGCGACAGTGCCCCCTACTGATTAAACACACGACACTTACTCTACAAGAGATTTTTCCAGATAAGGTTGGGGCATAATTTCTTTCTTGCTTGCTTTCTTGCTTTCTTGCTTTCTTTTATTCAATTATTTAATAGTAAAAATAAAACTTGGCAGTTGCATGCCTCATATCACGCTGTTTGCTTTTTCCAGGATATGTGGGTGTGTTTCACTGAATCTGGCCATTCCTGTTTTTGAGTTCTTTCTGTAGTCCTCATATATAAAATGCTGAGCTAGTAGTAATGGGTTAATGGCTCATGTGGGGGGTGATATAGATTATTATTGCAGGTTGCTTAGAAATCCAAAGGAAATGATAACTCTGAGTGCTCGTGAGACGTGAGCCAGCATTCTTCACCATTCTCTAGCTAAGGTGGACTTGGTCCTGCCGTTGAATATGGGCGGATGGATTTGATGGCCTTTCCACACCTACTTTCCCATGATTGCAGGATCCCTTGATCCTTGGCCCCAACTAGATCAGCTGGATTTCAGAGAGGACATCTGCTGGGAAACTAAAGATAGTTAAGACCCAGGCAGACTGCGAAGAGATACAAAAGGATCTCTCAAAACTGGGTGACTGGGCAACAAAATGGCAGATGAAATTTAATGTTGATAAATGCAAAGTAATGCACATTGGAAAACATAATCCCAACTATACATAAAAAATGCTTGAGTCTAAATTAGCTGTTACCACTCAAGAAAGAGATGTTGTAGTCATTGTAGATGGTTCTCTGAAAACATTCACTCAGTGTGCAGCAGCAGTCAAAAAAGTGAACAGAATCCTGGGAATAATTGAGAAAGCGGTAGATAATAGGACAGAAAATATCATCTTGCCTATACATAAACCCATGGTACGCCCACATCTTGAATACTGTGTGCAGATGTGGTCGCCCCATCTCAAAAAAGATATATTAGAATTGGAAAAGGTTCAGAAAAGGGCAACAAAAATGATTAGAGGTGTGGAATGGCTTCCATATGAGGAGCGATTAATAAGACTGGGACTTTTCAACTTGGAAAAGAGATGGTTAAGGGAGATATGATTGAGGTCTATTAAGTCATGACTGGTATAGAGAAAGCAGATAAGGAAGTATTGTTTACTACTCCTCATAACACAAGAACTAGGGGGTCACCAATTGAAATTAATAGGCAGCAGGTTTAAAACAAACAAAAGGAAGTATTTCTTCACACAATTCACAGTCAACCTGTGGAATTGCTTGCCACAGGATGTTGTGAAGGCCAAGACCATAACAGGGTTCAAAAAAAGAACTAGATAAATTCATGGAAGATAGGTCTATCAATGGCTATTAGCCAGGATGGGCAGGAATGATGTCCCTAGCCTCTGTTTGCCAGAAGCTGGGAATGATTGACAGGGAATGGATCACTTGATGATTCCTTGTTCTGTTGATTCCCTCTGGGGGACCTGGCACTGGCCACTGTAGGAAGACAGGATACTGGGCTAGATGGAATAAAAGAAAACACATGAATGAGAGACAGAGTTATAAAGAGAAATGATTAATTCCCTGCTGAAGGAAAGGCCAATAGAAGATAAAAGTCTGTAAGGATTTCATATTTATTTGCAAAAAGAAAAGGAGTACTTGTGGCACCTTAGAGACTAACCAATTTATTTGAGCATGAGCTTTCGTGAGCTACAGCTCACTTCATCGGATGCATGCCGTGGAAACTGCAGCAGACTTTATTTATACACAGAGAATATGAAAAAATACCTCCTCCCACCCCACTGTCCTGCTGGTAATAGCTTATCTAAAGTGATCATCAGGGGCCATTTCCAGCACAAATCCAGGTTTTCTCACCCTCCACCCCCTCACACAAATTCACTCTCCTGCTGGTGATAGCCCATCCAAAGAGGAAATGGCCCAACTTTATTATCATGCACATTGTGTAAAGAGTTGTCAGTTTGGATGGGCTATCACCAGCAGGAGAGTGAATTTGTGTGAGGGGGTGGAGGGTGAGAAAACCTGGATTTGTGCTGGAAATGGCCCACCTGATGATCACTTTAGATAAGCTATTACCAGCAGGACAGTGGGGTGGGAGGAGGTATTTTTTCATATTCTCTGTGTATAAATAAAGTCTGCTGCAGTTTCCACGGCATGCATCCGATGAAGTGAGCTGTAGCTCACGAAAGCTCATGCTCAAATAAATTGGTTAGTCTCTAAGGTGCCACAAGTACTCCTTTTCTTTTTGCGAATACAGACTAACACGGCTGTTACTCTGAAACCTATATTTATTTGCAGATATTGTGGGAGACTTTGTGAAAGAGATATTCCTGTATGGATATTGTTGTGTCTAGAATCAGAGTTTTGTATTTAAACAGGGACCCATTGAGGCAGGGCCATACAGGCCTGTTTCACCCAACTGGGGGTGGGGACGAAAGCTGAAAGTGGCTGGCAAGATTTCAGGTTAAAAGAGGGTGCACTCTCAGGGGCTTGTCCTCATTTTACAACAGAAGGAGAAAATACATTTCAGATTTGAAGGACTCTGGGCCCAATGGATTGTGCGGGGGATATAACATAACACCTCCACGGGAGTTAGGTGGCTAACTCAGGAGCTTTTGAAAATACCACTGGGCATCTATCTTCATCTTTGAGCATCTCCATATATTTGAAAATCTAGTCCATGATCTTCAACATTATAGATAAATGCAAGTACATTATCTTTACTGCGAATGTTTGCCTGAAATTATTATTTTTTTCTAATTGAAAATGGATAAAGGGAATCCTTTTCCACACAATTTACCGGTGGAACTCCTTGTCACATGATATCATTCGGGCCAAGATTTTTTTATTTTTTTAAAAAGAATATTATTTTTCTCATTAGATTGTGTTCATCTACTAACTCAGAAGACGGGTTTCAGAGTAGCAGCCGTGTTAGTCTGTATTCACAGAAAGAAAAGGAGGACTTGTGGCACCTTAGAGACTAACCAATTTGTTAGAGCATAAGCTTGCGATGAAGTGAGCTGTAGCTCACGAAAGCTTATGCTCAAATAAATTGGTTAGTCTCTAATGTGCCACAAGTCCTCCTTTTGTAAGTGAGGAGTAACTCTTTTGGAGGTAATGTGGCTTATTGTGCTTTCACTCTATTACTTTTTATATCTCGTAGGATAACAGGTGTAATGAAAAATCAGAGGCACATAGAGGATTTTACAGGAGGTCCTAGATATATTTATTTACTGTGGAGTTTTGACTTTTTCTTTTGGAGAAGGCAGACATATATTTCATCACCTGGAAGAAATAGAGTTAATTTGTGTGCATGTGTACTTTGAACACCGCTAAGTTCCTTATAATATTCTTCCAAGAGGAGAATTTCCCCTAATTAAGATGCCCACCACCCTCAAAGAACTCAATGGGAACAGAGTCACTGACCGATTGCTAGAGTCAGTAATTCGCCCCCCTTCCGTTGTAAATTGTAAATGACTACACATGGGTAAAGGCCATGGAGAATGAGGTCTAGAATCCCCGCCTTGTTACCGGTGTCACGGGAGCCAGTACCTCACTGCACTGTGGAAAACCCGCTTCCCCTTTTCCGATTGGTCCCTGCTTTGCTCCGTGTCACTGTGTGTCTCTCCCGGAGCAGTAACAGGCGGCGGTGTCTGCAGCTGTCAGCGAGCGGAGCTCCAGGGAGACCTGGTTCATGGAAGTGTCTGGTGTGATGGTCGTTGGAGTCTGCAGAGAGCTGGGGGACTCAGTGTGCCATCTGCCAGACCTATACCATGTGCGTCCCATCCATTCCGGCCGTTTCCCCACAGGTGCTAGAAACCGAGTCTCCGGAGATGGTACAAGTGAGTGTCGGGGACTCCCCGGGTTCGCCTCTCCTGGACCCGTTTCCTTCAGCTGCACTTGGGAGAGGACACCTGGGAAGGAAACAGAGAAATGAATCCGTGAGCCAGGTTCCTATCCCCTGGGAGCGGGACCCATGAGAAAATTAAACACCCTGAGACGTCTACTAAGGGAGTGAGGCACCCTAATGCCACTGAGTTGCATTGGGATCCGGGCATCTCATTCCTTTAGGCTGCCTTGAACATCTCCTCTTCTGCAGTCACTGCAGCAAGGAACCCTCCTGACCCCCGCCCCGCACTCGGCACGTACCTGAAGAGGCCTCCAGCATGAACAGGAAAACCAGTAGCAGGTTCATCTTAAGTGAAGGTGTAAACTGTCCCCAGCAGCCGGGGCCAGGCAGTTCGATGTCTGGGGGGAGACTGAGGTTTCTCCAATCAGGAGTTTGTATTTAAAGGCAGGGATTTGCATGGGGGTTTCCCAGAATTAATATAAAAGCTGACAGGGTGTGTGCTCTGTCTACACTTGGGGATCTTTCCTTGGAACCAGTCCTACCCCCCGAGACAGTGAGTTCAGCTCAGCGAAATGTGAAACAGCCTAAGGTATTTGGACCCCCCAAACTCAGTTTAAATAAATAGAATTTGGTCATTTAACACTCTTAAAGGACGTTGAAATTCTCAGTCAAATGTAAGTGCAAGACAGCGCCTTCTTTGGAATGAGGGGATATCTCGAGAAGAGAAATTTTACCCCTTCTCCTGTGGTTTTGGATGGGATTTCAAAAGAGCCCAAGGGAATTAAGAACAAAAATGGCATCGAAATTCAGTAGGATTTGGGCCTTTATCTGTCTCACCCCATCCATTGGGGGGAGGGATAGCTCAGTGGTTTGAGCATTGGCCTGCTAAACCCGGGGTTGTGAGTTCAATCCTTGAGGGGGCCATTTAGGCATCTGGGGCAAAAATTGAGGATTGGCCCTGCTTTGAGCAGGGGGTTGGACAAGATGATCTCCTGAGGTCCCTTCCATCTCTGATATTCTATGATCTCTTAAATCCTATTCCGTGTTCGGTAGAGATTTATCATCTTGTTAGCAAACGTTCTGCATTTACTGTACAGTCAGACATACATTTATAGTGAATAAGGGTTTTATTGCAATGCATTGAGTTAAATTAGAGCCTTTCGGCTGCTATTAACGTACTCTGGTTGACATTAGTTAGTGGATTTATGTCTGCTGCCCTCAGAAGACAGTAACTGTCTGAGAATATCCCTTCTCCCCCTCCGTTAGGTATCATATCCCGTGTGTTCTCCACCAGCACCCCCTTGAAGAAATGACCCAAGCTCGTATTCTGGATAATATCTGGGTGGTTTATTTTTAGTCAACCCTTTGCAAGGAAGTATTTTCGAGGATAAATTACATTTCTGGTCCTTGGCGCCACTTGAGTTATTGTCACTTCTCATTGTCATTTTGCTCTAACACCAGAAACAGAATAATCCTTCTCGATATTTACACTGCTGTAATTCTGATCAGTTAAGAGGTCCCTGATCCTCTTCTTCGCTTTCCTTGTAAAGTTTCCCGCTGTTCGTTTATTGCTGTTAACACAGCACCCAACCATGAACCAAGTCCTTAGTCAAACACATACGAAGACTCTCTCTCTCTCTCTCTCTCTCTCTCTATCTCTCTAACTTTGCCTCCTACCCCTTCTTTAATGTTGGTGTCAGAGTTATCAATTAGGAGCGAGCTACTTTTTTGTCCATTGCGTTCTCAGGGTAACTTGGTGCCTGAGTGCGGAAACAGACTTTGCAGAGATGTTCCGGAATATATCTGTTTTTTGTTTGTTTGTTTGTTTGTTGGCTACATTTTTGGAAATAATTCTGGAGTCACTGTCTGAGGAGAAGGGTCAGTGCTGCGGAGATAGGATAAAACCCATCTCTGTTCAGAAGGGCAGCACAAGGCTTCGCCAGTGGACAAATCCCCAGTCTCTAAAGCGGGGAGGCTTTGTGTGAGCCCAGACCGGCTTCCCCTCATTGTGTGTCAGTGTCCCTCGCGCAGTAATACACGGCGGTGTCCTCCGCTTTCAGGCTGCTCATTTGCAGGTAGAAGTTGGTGCCGTCCTTGGAGGCTGTGAACCGCCCCTGGATGATGGGGGAGTAGTAATTCGTGACTGAAGATTTGTGATAGCGGACCAGCCACTCCAGTCCCTTTCCCGGCTGCAGTCTGACCCAATCCATCCACCAGTCGTTCGGAACAAACCCGGTCACGGCGCATTTCAGCTGGGTGGATTCCCCCGGCCGCTTCACTTCGGGACCCGACTGGGGCAGAACAACCTGGGAACGGGCCCCTGGGGGGGAGGGGGGAGTGAGGGAGGAGAGAAAACAGGGAACAGTGAAGGATCCAGTCAAATTAAATACATTCTCCATCAATTAAAAGGAGGCAAAGAAATACCAAAAAAAAAAAAAGTGTTTACAATATAACGACATTTATGCCAAAAATATAACATGCTCCTGCATCTCCAATGTGTTCAGGTGGAGAAAATACCCAGCAATGCCCCGTCTGTCTCACCCCCTACAGCACGAACTGAGTGTTCATGTCGGCTGACTGTTGAGAAATCCGCTTCCCCTTTTTGTGCCAGGCCCGGCTCTGCTCCGTATCACCGTGTCTCTGGCGCAGTAATAGGTGGCGGTGTCTGCAGCCGTCAGCGAGCTGAGCTGGAGATAAACTTCGTTTTTAGAGGTGTCCCTGGTGATGGTGAGCCGAGGTTTCAGAGCCGAGTTGTACTCTGTGGTCCCCCCCTGTGCAGTGCTGCGGATAAACCCCATCCACTCCAGCCCTTTCTCGGGGGGCTGCCGGTTCCAGCTCCAATAGTGATCACTGACGGAGACTCCAGAGACTTTACAGGTGATACTGAGGGTCTCTCCGGGCTTCACCGCTCCCGGGCCGGACTCGACCAGCTGCACCTGGGAGAGGACACCTGGGGAAAGGGAAACAAAGCAAGGAATTAATTAGCCACCGAAAGAATCTGTGGATCTGTTGCTAGTTTTCTCGCTCTCAGTAAACACTTACAGGAGGGGGCAGAGAACAGGGAAATGAAAAGCAACAGAGATTTCATTGTCGTTTTCATGCAATGAGGGAAGCTCCCCAGCGGGCAGGAACTGGCAGTTCTGTGTCTGGGGAGAGACTGAGGCTCCAAGAACCAGGGGGTTATTTTTAAACAGGACCCCCGGGGCAGGGATTTGCATGCGGGTTCCCCAGGGCGGGTATAAGAGACGGCAGGGGGTGAGCGCTCAGTACATGGTGATGTCCCCTTCGGACAGGGGTCCCGTTTGCACCGCAAAGAGACCACGCGGTCAGCTTAGCCCGGCTGTACATTCGTCTTTGGTGATTCACCTGGGGCCCTAGGAGACAGGACAGAAGTCGCAGGGTCAGTCCCTACATCAGGCACTCTCTCCCTGTTGCCGTTGTGTGAATCCACCGAGGGACTCTGAGTGCACAATGCCCGCTCGTGTCAGTGGGCGGTGGGTGCCCAACCCCCCTAGGCGGGTTGGATAATCTCAGCCTTACTGAGTCAGGGCCTCAGTTCCTCCTCTGTAAAATGGGGATAATGAGACTTCTCAGCTCACGTGTGAGGGTAAAATCCAGGACTGGTCGTGAGTCGCTCATCTAACCCGGGGAGGGAGAAAGGTTGGTTTTCCCAAGTAGCACCAGCCAACAGCTTTCAGGGCAGGAGCAGGAGGGAGAGAAGTTGGGAGACAGGAAAGTTCTGGGCTGTATCCAAAGGAGGCCTGTGATTGTGGTAGGTCAGGAGCGGGGCTGGGACACACACTGGCAAGGGGGGAGGGGGAGAATTTGGCAGAGATGTTAAACCTTGTCCTTTAGGGTTCAAACCAGTGATACCCAGGCCTCAGGGGTTCAGGAGCCAAACTATCCATCAATATTACCCAAAGAGTCACAGTAGTGTGAATGACAGGGAAAATATTTAGTGTATATGTATACATATAGACACACTCTCTCTATATATAGTATATATGTATTTATATATAATATATTGTTTAGATATCTATCTGTATATCTATATCTATAAAATTCCCACAGTAAGTTAATAATTAGTGCAAGTCGATAACTCAATTGGTTAATAACATAATAAAAACATCTTGATTGGTTAATAACTTGGATGGGTTCATAATTAAATCATACCAGGTGCTGCAAAGGCCGGCGGGAAACACATTAAAAAGCCCTCTGCGGCTGGAGAGCCACAGCATGAGTGTATCTGGTTTAACCCAATCTCTGTTAGAGGCCAGAGCGAGAAGTGATCTGGAGGGTGGATATTCTCACATCCTCAGATGCGGGGTCCTTATGTGAAGCAGTCCCTGCTAGTCATGCTCAGAGACAGGTTATTGGGCTAAGCGAACTTGACTTGAACCCTGCTGGGAATTCCTGAGCTCCTAAGGGAGAAAGGCAGCTCTGTTTTCTGTAGCTAGTACCCAGAAGGGTTATGGGATTGCTGCTGGGAATAAGACCTGGTTCCTTGTCTGATTGATTCCCCCTGGGGAAGCCATGAGATATGAGCTCTGTGTCTCTGTTTTACAAGGAGCTGAGTGAGAAGACAAGAAATTTTCCCTCTCCCCTTTCCACCTCCTAAACCTCCTTGTGGCCAGTGTCTCACGCCGCTTCTAATGGAGACGTGAGTGTGAAAGGGCCCCGAGTGAGTCTAGGCAATCCGCTCCCCCTTTTTGTACCAGCCCCACTTTGCTCTGTGTCACTGTGTGTCTCTGGCACAGTAATACATGGCGGTGTCTGCAGCCGCGAGGGAGGCCAGCTGCAGGGAGACCTGGTTCTAGGAGGTGT
Organism: Lepidochelys kempii; assembly: GCF_965140285.1. Taxonomy (NCBI): domain Eukaryota; kingdom Metazoa; phylum Chordata; order Testudines; family Cheloniidae; genus Lepidochelys; species Lepidochelys kempii. The sequence continues at coordinate 39,394,520 of NC_136392.1, forward strand.
TGGAGACCCCAGGGCATGGCCACTAGTTAAGTCAAGGGGATGGAAGGCCATAAGGGTCGAGGAAGTCTCCCTGCTGTAGGCCTAAGGGCTTCTTTTCAACCCCCCTTAATAGAACTCAGGCCTGGCTGGTTTAAGTAAGCTCTTTTGCTCTTAAAACAATGTTGCAGTTGTAGATAATGCCTCATAGTGTAAGTTTGCTGACGCCAAGTTAAAGATAACAGGAGAGACAGCTACAAGGCCAGACAGAATGTGCTGGTTGTTTAAGTTGCTAGGAATGCTTGTTAGAGGTTGCAGGAAATAAACATTGTTGTAACCCATATAAGGAAGGCAGAGCATTTGTGCAAAGCTTTGATTGGCTGATGTGTAGTGCAGTAGCATTAAGGAATATAAAAGTGTGTGTAATGACCTGCTCTGGTGTGCAGGATTTGAGATTTCTCTCCCTGTACCTTTCTTTGGAATTCCAAATAAACTTTTCTGCTTCTCCACCCTGTTGTGTTTATTGGGTGATGCATACCGGGCAACGAACCCCTGCTGCTGTTTGCCTCTGGGCACTGGGTGTCGGCAACAGAGGTATCCGAAGAGATGGTGGTCCGGCTTTGGAGAGACGCGGCAAACCACTTTCTCCCGTTGTGTGGGTATATATGTGCTACTCACTCCAGCCCTTTCCCGGGGGGCTGCCGGACCCAGCTCCACGCGTAGCTGCTGTCAGTGATGGAGACACCCAAGACAGCGCAGGTCAGTGTGAGGGTCTGTCCAGGCTTCACCACGCCCGGGCCGGACTCGACCAGCTGCACCTGAGAGAGGACACCTGAAACAGAGGGAAACAAGTTATGGAGTAACGAGGCAGCCAATTAATCTGTGGATCTGTCCCCAATTTCCCCGCTCTCTAATACACACTCACAGGTAGGGGACGATAACAAGGAAAGGAAAAGCCACAGAGATGTCATTCTTGTTTTCATAAAAGAAGGGAAATGCCTCAGCGGGCAGGACTGGGCAGTTCCATGTCTGGGGAGAAGCTGAGACTCCCTGACTCAGGGGTTTGTATTTAAACAGGAACTGCCGGGGGCAGGGATTTGCATGCGGGTTTCACCCAGCAGGTATAAAGGGAGGGACCCCTCCAGGTAGGGAGCTGTCTGGTGGGAAGCAGAGTCATGGATCCCGTTCATGTCTTAGTGTGTGACCCAAAGTCAATTCACCTTCATTGGAGCCCTTCAAAGGGAAGCAAGGGACTGTGGATTGGGTCCCTACACTGGGGGTTTGAATCCAGCCTTCCACCTGCGCCTGCTGCCCAACGCCCCGGACAGAGCTGGAAAATACAGACAAAAGAGAGGAGATGTCCAGAGACATGAGACTCTCCCGGGAGTGTCTGTGGGGGAAGCAGCTGCATCTGAGGGGAGCCAAAGGCTGGTTCCAGGCACCAGAGTGTGAGAAACCGCTTCAGGGAAAGGGGAGAGAGCTGGGCAGGGAGGGGAGATGCAGATTCTGGGCTCTGTCCGAATAAAGGCCATGAGGGCAGTAACCCAGGGACAGAGGTTCTCAAACTGTGGTCCGTGGACCACCAGTGGTCCACAAGCTCCATTCAGGTGGTCCGTGGATAGTTCCCCCTAAGGTGCGCGCCTGGGTGGCCCCACACAAGAGAATGAAGGGCCACCCACCTAATTAGTAGAGCCACGCAGGCATGTCTCCACTAATTAGGTGCCTGGACCCTGGAGAAGATGCCCATGTAAGGTGAGGTGGTGGCCTTGGGGGGAATAGGGGGTAGGTAGCAGGGGGCAGTGGGGTGAGAAGAGGGGGTGGGGGGAATCTGGGACTTGTAGGACTGCGGTGGTCAGAGAAAAAGGTGACTTTCCCCAGCTCCAGGGCTGCTGGGGAGAGACCCTGCTCCTTCCCAGCCCAGCTTTGTGGCTGCCGCAGCGCAGGAGACCCCCTTCTTCCCAGCCCCATCTCAGGAGCTGCCGTGGCAGGGGAGAGAGGGCACATCTATCTCATTAGAAAGGTAAGACAATTGATATTAAAATATGAGTTGTGTGCTTTCATTTGTAGAACAAAAAAAAGTTAACTATTATTTTTGTATAGCACTTTTATCCAAAGGGCTTTACAATAGTTAGATAATGGTACAAACAACATTCGGAAAGATCATTACATGGTCCTCCAAGACCCTCAGCAATTTTCAAGTGGTCCACAGAAAAAAAAGTTTGAGAACCACTGGTCTAGAGCACATGCTCAGGGGAAACGCATTGCCTTAGTGTCCGGTGCTTTTCCTGTAGCAGGGACACCTCTGAGGGGGAGAGACAGTGTGAGAGAGACACTGCTGGGCCCTGCTGTGGGGAGTGAAACTTGCTCCAAGTGTAGGGGTATGTCAGTGCTGAAGCCCAGCCAGTCTCTCATGCTGACCTGTAAAGTATCCGGTGACCCCATTCCAAGCTATGCCCGGTTCATTTGGGTTCGGGACATATCTGAGAAAAGCACGAATGGCTCAGAGACAACCAATATTCTGGGCTCATGTACTCTGCTTTTTCTCTTAAACCTCCAAGGAGAAATAAGACAAAATGCTTGCTCATGACCCAGAGGCAAGGGGAACAAGATAGACTAGAGTAAGGCACGTTTACACTGGTATAACCTCATACAAACTAGGTGTTGCACTGTTATACCCTTGTGGGTGAAAACATTACTCTCCTAACTCAAACACATATGGATACAAAAGCTGTGTGTAGACCAGAGCTGAGTGCTCTAGGGAGTGAAGACTGATTTAGAAACAAAGTTGCACGAGTTTGACTTAGGCCTTGTCTAGAGGGGAAATTAGTTTTGTTATAAACGAAACTGTGAATTTAAATCCACGTAGCGATACTGGTCTAACCCCAAGTGTACACTCTGGTTTGGGTGGAAAAGTGTCTTTCTAGGGTTTAGCTTATATCCCCTGGTCTGCACTTAAACTTTCTCCTTCTTTCTTTCTTTCTTTCTTTCTTTCTTTCTTTCTTTCTTTCTTTCTTTCTTTCTTTCTTTCTTTCTTTCTTTCTTTCTTTCTTTCTTTCTTTCCCTGTATAACTATTTTTGTTTCTCCACATTTGAGCAAAAGGGTGTCTCTCTTGTACCGGTTGCTATGGGAAAATGTTATGATGGGTGAAGTGTTAAAATCCATTGCTGATGTAATAACCTGGTATATGGATTTGTGTACAGGCCCAAAGCCCAGAGTTTGGTCAAGAGGCCAGAGGCCTAGCAATAGCTAAGAGAAAGCAGAATAACAAAATAGAACTTTGCTTTTGCTAAGATCTGCCTGGACAGCAAAACGCCAGACGTTGGGCGCAATAATTGTGTCTTAGTCAAAGTTGCAAATAGAACAAAGAAGCGCTGTTTCTGTTGTGTTAGTTTCTTCTGTAGGGAGATGTTCTTCCCACACATCCAACCTTGAGTTTATGAAAAGATTGGAACATGTCAGTATAAGATATGGACTCCTCCCACCTCCCTTTCCCAGGGACCAAAGCCTGCCTTAAAACACAAATGAACAACTTGAAAGACAATCTTTATTGACATATACTTTCACTGTTTCTTTGCTTTTACCCCAGATATGTATCTGTTGAACAATCAAAGGAGCTACTTCATTTCTATGGACCCCAAATCAGAATTCAACATATATATTTTATACTAATACATTTATTAAAGTACTAAATAAATGCTTAATGTTAATTTGTTAACTTGAGACCATGGGCGGAGACATTATGTAACCTTTTGACCATTGGCTACTGTGCTATCATGCCTTGCAGCTAAACCTATCCAGAGGTGTGGAACTGCCTACCCCGTCACTTTCCCCCGCCCATGGAAAATCCATATATTCCATTGTAATCAATTAATTAACAGTGCATCTGAGCCTAATAAGCAAGGTGACACTCCGTTAGCACTGTACATAATAAACTCCTGTGCTTGACCTCTACGCTGTGTGGATTTATGTCCTTCAATGGGCATATGAAATAGATATTAACAATGTCCTCAGGGAAATGACTCTGTCATGGGAATGTCTCATGGCGAAGGAGCAGCAGCTGAACGTCGGAGCGGTGCTGGTTTAGGCCACAAAGCCTGAAAAGCATCTCTGGTGACAGGGCAGGAAAAGGGAATGGAGAGGAGATGCTGCTCCTGGGCTTTGTCAGAACACAGGCTGTGATGGCAGGACACAGGGCAGAATCTGGACTGCAGGATGGGGAGAAACACAGTGCCATATTATTAGATGCTTTTCATATAGAAGAACTGCCTCAGAGTGAGGGTGGGTGTGAGAAAGACTGCTGCCCCGTCCGGCAGAGAATGAGATTTGTTGTGCTGATTGTTGTTTGTGTGAGCCTGTGTCAGTGCTACCTTCTACTGGAAGGAAAGAGACCTTCTTAGATCACATAAAACATACTTATATGAACATAAAGAAAAGGAGGACTTGTGGCACCTTAGAGACTCACCAATTTATTTGAGCATAAGCTTTCGTGAGCTACAGCTCACTTCATTGGATGCATACTGTGGAAAGTGTAGAAGATCTTTTTATACACACAAAGCATGAAAAAATACCTCCTCCCACCCCACTCTCCTGCTGGTAATAGCTTATCTAAAGTGATCACTCTCCTTACAATGTGTATGATAATCAAGGTGGGCCATTTCCAGCACAAATCCAGGTTTTCTTCCCCCTCCCCCCACAAACCTACTCTCTTGGTGGTAATAGCTTATCTAAAGTGACCACTCTCCTTACAATGTGTATGATAATCAAGGTGGGCCATTTCCAGCACAAATTCAGGCTTTAACAAGAACGTCTGGGGGGGGGTAGGAAAAAACAAGGGGAAATAGGTTACCTTGCATAATGACTTAGCCACTCCCAGTCTCTATTCAAGCCTAAGTTAATTGTATACAATTTGCAAATGAATTCCAATTCAGCAGTCTCTCGCTGGAGTCTGGATTTGAAGTTTTTCTGTTGTAATATTGCAACTTTCATGTCTGTAATCGCGTGACCAGAGAGATTGAAGTGTTCTCCGACTGGTTTATGAATGTTATAATTCTTGACATCTGATTTGTGTCCATTTATTCTTTTACGTAGAGACTGTCCAGTTTGACCAATGTAAATGGCAGGGGGGCATTGCTGGCACATGATGGCATATATCACATTGGTGGATGTGCAGGTGAACAAGCCTCTGATAGTGTGGCTGATGTTATTAGGCCCTGTGATGGTGTCCCCTGAATAGATATGTGGGCACAGTTGGCAACGGGCTTTGTTGCAAGGATAGGTTCCTGGGTTAGTGGTTCTGTTGTGTGGTATGTGGTTGCTGGTGAGTATTTGCTTCAGGTTGGGGGGCTGTCTGTAGGCAAGGACTGGCCTGTCTCCCAAGATTTGTGAGAGTGTTGGGTCATCCTTCAGGATAGGTTGTAGATCCTTAATAATGTGTTGGAGGGGTTTTAGTTGGGGGCCGAAGGTGACGGCTAGTGGTGTTCTGTTATTTTCTTTGCTAGGTATAAAATAACAGAACGCCACTAGCCGTCACCTTCAGCCCCCAACTAAAACCCCTCCAACACATTATTAAGGATCTACAAAAAGAATAAATGGACACAAATCAGATGTCAAGAATTATAACATTCATAAACCAGTCGGAGAACACTTCAATCTCTCTGGTCACGCGATTACAGACATGAAAGTTGTGATATTACAACAGAAAAACTTCAAATCCAGACTCCAGCGAGAGACTGCTGAATTGGAATTCATTTGCAAATTGGATACAATTAACTTAGGTTTGGATAAAGACTGGGAGTGGCTTAGTCATTATGCAAGGTAACCTATTTCCCCTTGTTTTTTCTACCCCTCCCCTCTCCCGCTCCTCAGACGTTCTTGTTAAAGCCTGAATTTGTGCTGGAAATGGCGCACCTTGATTATCATACACATTGTAAGGAGAGTGGTCACTTTAGATAAGCTATTACCAACAGGAGAGTGGGTCTGTGTGTGTGGGGGGGGGGGGAGAGAGAAAACCTGGATTTGTGCTGGAAATGGCCCAACCTGATTATCATACACATTGTAAGGCGAATGATCACTTTAGATAAGCTATTATCAGCAGAAGAGTGGTGTGGGGGGAGGTATTTTTTCATGCTTTGTGTGTATAAAAAGATCTTCTACACTTTCCACAGTATGCATCTGATGAAGTGAGCTGTAGCTCACGAAAGCTTATGCTCAAATAAATTGGTTAGTCTCTAAGGTGCCACAAGTCCTCCTTTTCTTTTTGCGAATACAGACTAACACGGCTGTTACTCCAACTCCATTAGGTCTCTTTGAAATCCTAACCCTTTCTCTAGGCTTTTTTAATATCCCAGCCCAAATTCCCTTAGACTGCTTTGAAAATACCACCCCTGTTTCCCTTTGGCTACTTTGAAAATGCTCCTTTGAAAATACCAGAGCAAATCCCCTTAAGTTGTTTTGAAAATACCATCCTGGGAGTTTTAGCTGATTCTGGTTCTTTACACCAGTGCAACTCTATTGATTTCAGTGAAATTACTCTGGATTTACACTGGTGTGCCTCAGCTCCTATTCAGGACCTAGAACTGTAGCAGGATAAATGCTTTCTCTGTTCCCATTGAGCTGTCTGTGAGCATCTGCTGCCCCCTGCTGGGAGACAGAGGCACTGTGTGTCTTGTATTAACTTTTAACTCTCTGTGTAACTTTCAGGCAGGTACACAGCACTGTCCACTGATCAGAGGCTGTTGATTTGTAAATACAGGGTGCTGTGGGAATTATTCCTGGAGAGAGTGGATGACTTTTTAATTATCCACATAAAATGCAACAACACTATAAGTTGGGCTGCATAGCCAAGAGACCCACTTCTGTCATTTTCCAGCAGCCTGTCAGGCCCAGCCCTAATAGTGGTCATTGAAGGTGAATCCAGAAGTTTTTCACAGGATAATTACCTGGCTTTTGGTACTTATATAGCAGCTTTCTTGTAATATCTGGTTTGATTATGGAAACTGTTCTGATAATAATGGCTGCACAAACACAGAGGTACTGTCCTCTGAGAGCTTCAGGATCAGAGAATTATCCTGAACACCTGTCGGGGTGGTCTAAATGGTGTCTGGTCCTGCCATGAGTGCAAGGGACTGGACTTGATGACTTCTGGAGGGTCCTTCCAGTTCTATGATTTTATGATTCCTTTTAAAACAGGAAGCACAATAAAATAACTTTTTTATGTCAGAGATGAACTCCCAGTGCTAAATGAGCTTCTCTATTCAAGTGGCATATTCAAGTGGCATATGATCAGGCAAAACAGGATAGGTACATTTCTGTCCTTAAGGCTCAATCTCTCAAACATGGACGTCTTGTCTATACACAAATGTCAACTAAATCATTTTGGAAAAACAATTTATTTCAGACTGGTATGTGAGCATGTATATCCAGGTCATATGAATGTATTTTGTGTCAGTAACTTGAGTATTCTTGGGCTCTGAGTTAAAGACCCTGCAAAGAGCCCATGGGTGAAATTACACCACCAACAACAACAATAACAAAGAATAAATAGCTTTTATATAGCAGTTTTCCCCAGGTCTCAAAATGCTTCACAAAGGATGGCAGTAAAATTATCCCCATTTTTAAAGATTGGGAAACTGAGGCATGTGGCATTAAAGTGACTTGCCCAGGGTCACCAAACAAGCAAGAATCAGGAATAGAACCAGATCCTCCTGAGTTCCGGTGCAGTGCCTTTTAGGCCCTACTGCCAAAAGCATTTACACATGTACTTATCTTTAAGCACATCGGTAGTCCCCATTGAAGTCTATGACACTTGTTGCTACAGAGAATTATTTCCCAGGCATCTTTATGGTGGGTCTTGCCCACATGCTCAGGGTCTAACTGATCATCATATTTGGGGAGGGAAGGCATTTTCCGGCAGGTCAGATTGGCACAGACCCTGTGGTTTTTTGTTTTGTTTTTTCCTCCCTTCCTCTGCAGTGTGGGGCACTGGTCACTTGCTCATGTGAACTAGAGTAAAAGGTGGCTTCTCTGTAATTTAAAGTCTTTAGCTCAAGATCGGAGAACTTCAGTAACTTGGCCAGCTCCTGCCGGGGAGTAGGATCGGGGCACTGGGGCTTTACAATGCATGTTTTTGTTGTTATTAGTACCAATTACTGGTGTTATCGTAGTATCTAGACATCCCAGACACAGTCAGAGACAGTCGCTTCCCAGAAGAGCTTACAGCCTAAACAGACAAAGGGGAAAGCAAAGGGAAGTGACTTTCCCAAAGTCACCCAGAGGTCAGTGGCAGAAAAGAACCCAGGTGTCCTGATGCCCAGTGCACTGCCCTATCCACTAGACAACACTGCCGCTTCATTTTTGACTCCTCATCTGCGTATGTCCCTTGTTTTCAACTCGTATTGATTTGTTCGGTGAACCCTGCTGAATGTGGCCTCGCTGTTCAGAACACGCTTCCCCTTTTTGTACCAGCCCCGCTCTGCCCCGTGTCACCGTGTCTCTCCGGGCGCAGTAATAGGTGGCGGTGTCCGCGGCTGTCAGCGAGCGGAGCTGCAGGGAGAACTGGTTCTTGGAGGAATCTGCGCTGAGGGTTGCTCGGCTCTGGAAAGACGGGCCGTAGTATATGCGCCACTTGGAGCCGGACCAGTCGATCTGTCCCACCCACTCCAGCCCTTTCCCGGGAGCCTGTCGGACCCATTCCCAGTAGAGACTAGTGACCGAGTCACCGGTGATAGCACAGGTCAGTGTCAGGGTCGCTCCGGGCTTCACCACCCCTGGACCGGACTGGGCCAGCTGAACTTGGGACAGGACACCTGAGGGGAAAATAAAAACATCGCATCAATGTAGGAAACCATTCCCCATCACTGTGCATTTACCTTCCCCTGCAGCCGTTACTTACATCCCGCGGCGGCCATTAGGGAAAGGAAAAGCACCAGAAACTTCATTGTTTGCAATCAAAGACTAAAATGTGCCCAGCCGGCAGGAACGAGCAGTTCTGTGTCGGGGGGAGACTGAGGCCCCAGAACCAGATGTTTGTATTTAAACAGGAACCCCCGGGGCAGGGATTTGCATGCGCGTTTCACTCAGCTAGGATAAAAAGGGCTGTCAGGGGGAGGCTCTGGCTAAAAGGGGACATGTCCCCAGGCACAAAGGGGGAGAATTCAGCTGTGCTCCAGAAATCTCATTTTGTCACCACCTGCAGAGAATTAGCCAGGATGCATACCTACATAGGACCATAGTGATGGCCATATGCGGTCAGTCCCATGTTCCATCTAGTCCAATATCATCTCTCTGACTGGTTTCAGAGTAACAGCCGTGTTAGTATGCATCCGATGAAGTGAGCTGTAGCTCAGGAAAGCTTATGCTCAAATAAATTGGTTAGTCTCTAAGGTGCCACAAGTCCTCCTTTTCTTATCTCTCTGACTGTGGCCCCTAACAGATGGTTCAGAGGAAAGTGTAAGAAACCCTGTAGTGGGCAGTGTGGGGTAACCTGCCTTCCACATTAGATCTTATCCTGATTTCCAGTAATGAGAGATTGGCTTAAACCCTGAAGCACCAGGTTTAAAATCCCTTTCAAATACAGGTTGTGATTAGCTGATAACTCTGGATATTCTTCATATCCCTATAAATGTGCCATCTGTTCAAGTCACAATTTGTGACAGGAGTCCTGTGTTTGACCCCGTGAAAGCCAAAGATGAAGGATAACGCTCTGGTTAAACCACTGAACTGGAAAAAAAAAAGGAGGACTTGTGGCACCTTAGAGACTAACAATTTTATCTGAGCATAAGCTTTGGTGAGCTACAGCTCACTTCATTGGATGCATTCAGTGGAAAATACAGTGGGGAGATTTATATACATGGAGAACATGAAACAATGAGTGTTACCATACACACTGTAAGGAGAGTGATCACTTAAGATGAGCTATTACCAGCAGGAGAGCGGGGGTACCTTTTGTAGTGGTAATCAAGGTGGGCCATTTCCAGCAGTTGACAAGAACCTCTGAGAAACAGTGCGTGGTGGGGAGGGAAAATAAACATGGGAAAATAGTTTTATTTTGTGTAATGACCCATCCACTCCCAGTCTCTATTCAAGCCTAAGTTAATTGTATCCAGTTTGCAAATTAATTCCAATTCAGCAGTCTCTGGTTGGAGTCTGTTTTTGAAGTTTTTTGTTGAAGAATTGGACTGGACTTGATGACTTCTAGAGGTCATAATTCCTGCAGCCACTCCAGGCTGATGGGGCCTGCAGGAAGGGCGGCCAGCACATCCCTAGGTCCTGCGTCGCTTCCCGCAGGCCCCATTGGCCTGGAGCTGGCAAACGGGGCCAGTGGGAGCCGTGATCGGCGGAACCTGCAGATGCAGCAGGTAAACAAAATGGCCCAGCTTACCAGGGGCTTTCCCTGAACAAGCGGGGCCCTAGTTTGAGAACCACTGTTCTAGATAATACTTAGTCCTGACTTGAGTGCAGGGGAGTGGACTTTATGACCTCTCGAGGTCCCTTCCAATTCAATGATTCTATGAACATCACAGTAACTGATTTTTTCCTTTGTCTCATTTCTCAGAGTTGTCCTTTATAGCCCCTTATCTCCCCTTAGAGCTTAAGACATTGTTTTCAAACTACAGCAAAAGGTTTTTGCCTGGGTATAAATTCATTTTCCCTCACCGTGTCTCACACAGTGATACCAGGCGGTGTCCTCGGGTTTCAGGACGGTCATTTGCAGATACACCCTGGCGACGGAGTTGTCTCTGGAGATGGTGAATCACCCTTGAACAGCCTGTGAATGCCACTGGCTCAATCCAGTTGGTTTGCTGACCTCAGCCACCTATTCCAGCCCTTTCCTTGGAGCCTTTAGGACCCAATGCATGCTGTGGTTGCTGAAGGAGAACCCAGAGGCTTTGCAGGAGAGACAGAGAGAGTCTCTGGGCTTTTTCGCATCCCCTCCGGACTCCACCAGCTGGACTGGGACCGGGCACCTAGGAGTAGAAATACATTATAAATCATATCAATGTGAGTTTCAAATACTCCTACATTCCTCTGCATCTCCAGTGTACTGAGAGAGAGAGAGAGAGAGAGAGAGACAGAACCACACACTGCTACTAGCTTTGTTCCTCTCTGCCATCTCCACCCATGTGGTTCTGATCGTCCCCACCTTGACTATGCTTTTGGGCTTCCCATCTAGGATGTATCTTTGTATCTCTTCAGGAACACCCTCAAAGGACTGCTCCATTTGCATCAGGAGCAACAGCTCTTCCAGAGCCTTAGCATTTGCTCCTGGTATCCAGGCAACACAATTTTTCACAGTGTGATCGGCGTGTAGGGAAAATGCTACTTCTGGTTTCCACCGTAGGGCTCTGAACCCCGGACGGGCATGCTCAGGGGTGAGCCTCATCCTAATTCTGGCCTTTTGTTTAAAACATTCATACTCGTTCATGTATTCTATAGACATTTGTTAGTCTCTCAGGTGCCACAAGTACTCCTTTCCAATCCCAATATAGCTTTTTAGAGCTGGGGCAACCACATCTGAACACAGTATTCAAGATATGGGCGTACCATGGATTTATATAGAGGCAAGTTGATATTTTCTGTCCTATTATCTATCCCTTTCTTAATTATTCCCAGCATTCTGTTCGCTTTTTTGACTGCTGCTGTATATTTGAGGATGTTTTCAGAGAACTATCCACAATGACTCTGACATCTCTTTCTTGAGTGGTAACAGTTAATTTAAACCCCATCATTTGGTCTATAACCCCTATTTGCATATCACCCTCCTTATAAGAGTTGTTCCTTTCTTCAGTAATTTTGACATTCCTCTGCTAGGCTTCAGAAAGTTGTATTCAGACAGTCCCTTCGTGTGTGAGTCTCCAGCACAGTGCGGTGTGATACTGATTATATTTTTTGCGTCAGGGAGAAATAAACAGCTGGCTTGAATGGCCAAAGCTCAGGGACAGGAGTCAGTGGTCTGAACCAATAAATATTGGAGTCACTGCAAACACACCCACTAAAGTTAAAGTCTTTGGGATTAGGGACCTAGAACGATATTTGATGAAAGAATAGGGAAGTTGTGGAGGATAAACTCTGTTTGAATATCAGATGCATAGGTGCCTGAAAACTGAGGTGCGCTCTCAAGACTGTGTACATATACAGCACACAACTCCCATCTTTTCATGTGCTGTATATTTATACCTGCTTACTCTATTTTTCACTCCATGCATCTGATGAAGTGGATTATGGTCCACGAAAGCTTATGCCCAAATACATTTCTTAGGCTCTAAGGTACCACAAGGACTCCCTTGTTTTTGCTGTAACCACCCAGTGTGACTCCCTGCAGAACACAAGCTATGGAATTTAAACTGCTTATTATTTCTCCCCTGCATGTGATGAAGCAGCTCCTACTGGCACCTGCGGGAGACAGGGCAGTGAGCCTGATGGGGCTTCCGCGGGGGTGCTAGGTCTGGCGGTGCTTTGAGTCCCAGATTTCTAATGGTAGATTAATGATGAGTGGGCTTCTTGAAGCCTAAATGAGGGTAACTATGTGGGTAAGGGGATTTAAAGAGGGAGGCCGGTATAGAAAATGTCCAATCGTGCAAGAGGCTGAGTGCCTGACTGGACAGACTTGAAATATTTAGCTCTCATGTGAAAGACTATTTATCCCACTCAGCACCTTGGAGGTGCAGCGTCACAATCTCCTAAGGGTTATTTGATAGAAATAAATGCTTGGAACCCTTCCTTTAGCCCTGAACCTAATTTCAACGTTAGCCCCAACCCGAACCTTGGCCCTAATCATACCCTTATCCCAAACCTTATCCACACCCCTCAACAGAACCCTGACACTCTGATTTTTCTCCTTCTGTCTACAAATGTGAATGAGGTTGTGTTTAGTAAATCTCGGGCCAGAACGCTAATTGGTGGGAGGAATGTGTTTGGTTCTTCACCAGAAACCCCACATGCGGGATTGATTGCAAGATTATCCACAGTACCAAGCACGTGGGGAGAAAGTAAAGTTTGGACTATCAAAATCAATCAAGAATAAATCCTGTACAGTTAGCGAGGGAGCTGTGAATTCTTGTCACTCTGCTGACAGGAAGAAAGATACCGGTGTGTTCAAATGATAAAATATTTTACTTAGGGCATCGTATTTTTTCTGGCGAGAGTGACGACTGGGAGAGCGGGGACAATTATTAAAGGAGAGGAAATAGGGTGTCTAAATTCCTATGGGTCATCCCTTTTCATCTGTTTACATTTTGCAGAGCTTGGGCACCTCAAAGGGAGAACATCCACTCAGAGGGAAGGGTTTTGCTTGAGCTTCCACTAGTGAGTGTCTCACAGCAATGCCAGTCGGTTGTACTGGAGGCTCAAGACGCTGATGTGCAAACGCAGCTAGTCTCTGTAGTTGTCTTTGGAGATGATAAATCTCCCTTTCTCTGAATCAGGTAATATGTGTCTATAGAGGAATCCCATTTTAATCCCTGTCCGGGAGCCTGAGGGACCCTGCCCTGCCAAGACCTGCTGAAGATGAACCTGGAGACTTCGTAGGCGAGGCGGAGAGATTCTCCGGGCTTTTTCACATCCCCTCCGGACTCCACCAGCTGCACCTGTTACCGGACACCTGCAAATAAGGACAAGTCAGGCATCAGAAGATTCCTCTTGAGAAGACACCTGGGCTTGTCCCCCTTTGCTGGGGAGTAAATCACCTCTGAGCTCTGCCAGGGAGAGAAGCCAAAGTCTCATGTCTCTGCCTGTGTGGGGTGTTCTGGGGAGATTGACTGCTGTGGCTCAGGGCTGTGGCTTTTCAGTGCTAGGGTTGCAGGGTCTGGGGAATGGCAGGGTTTTACGCAGGGAGCTGAGTCACCGCGTTTGCATACACTGGCTTTTTGTAAAGGGCTGATAAATTCATCCTCTGCTTGACTTGAAATCCCCAACTCAGAGCTCAAATAGGAGAGTGATTTATCCAGAGATCTGGCTCTGGCTGAGTGACTTTGTCCATAATACACTACCCATTAAACTGATCAGCGAGATGGTAAATTGCTATGATAACATCCTTAGCAGAGTGACAAGTATCAGAGGGGTAGCCATGTTAGTCTGTATCCACAAAAACAACGGGGAATCCCGTGGCACCTTAAAGACTAACAGATTTATGTGGGCATAAGCTTTCGCAGAAGGAGTGTGGTTTTTAGCCAAATAAATATGTTAGTCTTTAAGGTGCCACCGGACTCCTCGTTGTTTTTATTCTTAGCAGAGAACGTTTCGGTCTTTATTGTTGAAATATAAATTTGCTTAGTGTGCCCATGGGCCAAGATTTTTAAAAAATGACTTAAAAATCAAAAAATGTTTTAACTGCCTTAATTGTTGAGTGTGAGGTGCCTTCAACGGAGATTGGCTTTCAGAATCTGGGTGTGTCGTAATTTCTCATGAGGAAACCCCAGCAGGAATTCTATGTTGGTCACCCAACATTTAATACACATAAAACGCTTATGAAAATAGTTTCCACTTTCAGAGAAAGTTGGTGCCTGTACAAATGACAGAACAAGGGCTGAGAAAGTTGAGCTCAGCAGGTGCATAGCGCCTTCTTTTGGGCCATCCCGGCGGCGGGGGGTGGGAGGGTGGGAATTTCACCCACACTAAATTATCAAGGAACAGGCTGAGGGGGAAGAGATGCAACCTGCTCCCCGCCTTGCCGGCACAGAGCCACCATGCCTCGTTAGCTCGTAGCTCTGAATAAGTGTGCTGTTCTGCTCATGACACACACGTTGTGATCCACACCACAGAGCGACTGGATCTGAGACCTGTACAACTCTGGGCCTACAGTCAGCAGGAGATAAAAAGGCTCTTGATTTCTATTCTCAGATGTGGTCGGGAAGAACTGTCTCTTGTTGCAGCGAGAGTGTCAGTGGAGATTCCCCCCTTCAATTCTCAGCGGAACGGCAGATGAAATGGTAGAGCAGGAGATGTGACTCCTGATTTCACTGCCAACCTTGGGAGTTCTCTCATTCTCTCTTTGCCTTTGGGTGATGTGAGATTTAAATCGCTAGTGATAGGAACTTGCTAGGGAGCCTGGAGGAAGCGAACAAGCAACCAAGCAGAGAGAGCGCGGGGCTGGCAGCTGCTGCTCCCGGCGGCTCTCACAGGCAGGCTGGCTCTCCGCACGGTTAGTTTGAGTGCGAGCTCTGATCATAGAATCATAGAATCATAGAATATCAGGGTTGGAAGGGACCCCAGAAGGTCATCTAGTCCAACCCCCTGCTCAAAGCAGGACCAATTCCCAGTTAAATCATCCCAGCCAGGGCTTTGTCAAGCCTGACCTTAAAAACCTCTAAGGAAGGAGATTCTACCACCTCCCTAGGTAACGCATTCCAGTGTTTCACCACCCTCTTAGTGAAAAAGTTTTTCCTAATATCCAATCTAAACCTCCCCCACTGCAACTTGAGACCATTACTCCTCGTTCTGTCATCTGCTACCATTGAGAACAGTCTAGAGCCATCCTCTTTGGAACCCCCTTTCAGGTAGTTGAAAGCAGCTATCAAATCCCCCCTCATTCTTCTCTTCTGCAGGCTAAACAATCCCAGCTCCCTCAGCCTCTCCTCATAACTCATGTGTTCCAGTCCCCTAATCATTTTTGTTGCCCTTCGCTGGACTCTCTCCAATTTATCCACATCCTTCTTGAAGTGTGGGGCCCAAAACTGGACACAGTACTCCAGATGAGGCCTCACCAATGTCGAATAGAGGGGAACGATCACGTCCCTCGATCTGCTCGCTATGCCCCTACTTATACATCCCAAAATGCCATTGGCCTTCTTGGCAACAAGGGCACACTGCTGACTCATATCCAGCTTCTCGTCCACTGTCACCCCTAGGTCCTTTTCTGCAGAACTGCTGCCTAGCCATTCGGTCCCTAGTCTGTAGCTGTGCATTGGGTTCTTCCGTCCTAAGTGCAGGACCCTGCACTTATCCTTATTGAACCTCATCAGATTCCTTTTGGCCCAATCTTCCAATTGGTCTAGGTCCTTCTGTATCCTATCCCTCCCCTCCAGCGTATCTACCACTCCTCCCAGTTTAGTATCATCCGCAAATTTGCTGAGAGTGCAATCCACACCATCCTCCAGATCATTTATGAAGATATTGAATAAAACCGGCCCCAGGACCGACCCTTGGGGCACTCCACTTGATACCGGCTGCCAACTAGACATGGAGCCATTGATCACTACCCGTTGAGCCCGACAATTTAGCCAGCTTTCTACCCACCTTATAGTGCATTCATCCAGCCCATACTTCCTTAACTTGCTGACAAGAATACTATGGGAGACCGTGTCAAAAGCTTTGCTAAAGTCAAGAAACAATACATCCACTGCTTTCCCTTCATCCACAGAACCAGTAATCTCATCATAAAAGGCGATTAGATTAGTCAGGCATGACCTTCCCTTGGTGAATCCATGCTGGCTGTTCCTGATCACTTTCCTCTCATGCAAGTGCTTCAGGATTGATTCTTTGAGGACCTGCTCCATGATTTTTCCAGGGACTGAGGTGAGGCTGACTGGCCTGTAGTTCCCAGGATCTTCCTTCTTCCCTTTTTTAAAGATTGGCACTACATTAGCCTTTTTCCAGTCATCCGGGACTTCCCCGGTTCGCCACGAGTTTTCAAAGATAATGGCCAGTGGCTCTGCAATCACAGCCGCCAATTCCTTCAGCACTCTCGGATGCAACTCGTCCGGCCCCATGGACTTGTGCACGTCCAGCTTTTCTAAATAGTCCCTAACCGCCTCTATCTCCACAGAGGGCTGGCCATCTCTTCCGCATTTTGTGATGCCCAGCGCAGCAGTCTGGGAGCTGACCTTGTTAGTGAAAACAGAGGCAAAAAAAGCATTGAGTACATTAGCTTTTTCCACATCCTCTGTCACTAGGTTGCCTCCCTCATTCAGTAAGGGGCCCACACATTCCTTGGCTTTCTTCTTGTTGCCAACATACCTGAAGAAACCCTTCTTGTTACTCTTGACATCTCTGGCTAGCTGCAGCTCCAGGTGCGATTTGGCCCTCCTGATAACATTCCTACATGCCCGAGCAATATTTTTATAGTCTTCCCTGGTCATATGTCCAACCTTCCACTTCTTGTAAGCTTCTTTTTTATGTTTAAGATCCGCTAGGATTTCACCATTAAGCCAAGTTGGTCGCCTGCCATATTTACTATTCTTTCGACTCATCGGGATGGTTTGTCCCTGTAACCTCAACAGGGATTCCTTGAAATACAGCCAGCTCTCCTGGACTCCTTTCCCCTTCAAGTTAGTCCCCCAGGGGATCCTGGCCATCCGTTCCCTGAGGGAGTCGAAGTCTGCTTTCCTGAAGTCCAGGGTCCGTATCCTGCTGCTTACCTTTGTTCCCTGCGTCAGGATCCTGAACTCAACCAACTCATGGTCACTGCCTCCCAGATTCCCATCCACTTTTGCTTCCCCCACTAATTCTACCCGGTTTGTGAGCAGCAGGTCAAGAAAAGCACCCCCCCTAGTTGGCTCCTCTAGCACTTGCGCCAGGAAATTGTCCCCTACGCTTTCCAAAAACTTCCTGGATTGTCTATGCACCGCTGTATTGCTCTCCCAGCAGATATCAGGAAAATTAAAGTCACCCATGAGAATCAGGGCATGCGATCTAGTAGCTTCCGTGAGCTGCCGGAAGAAAGCCTCATCCACCTCATCCCCCTGGTCCGGTGGTCTATAGCAGACTCCCACCACTACATCACTCTTGTTGCACACACTTCTAAACTTAATCCAGAGACACTCAGGTTTTTCTGCAGTTTCGTACCGGAGCTCTGAGCAGTCATACTGCTCCCTTACATACAGTGCTACTCCCCCACCTTTTCTGCCCTGCCTGTCCTTCCTGAACAGTTTATAACCATCCATGACAGTACTCCAGTCATATGAGTTATCCCACCAAGTCTCTGTTATTCCGATCACGTCATAGTTCCTTGACATCACCAGGACCTCCAGTTCTCCCTGCTTGTTTCCAAGGCTTTGTGCATTTGTATATAAGCACTTGAGATAACCTGTTGATCGCCCCTCATTGCCAGTATGAGGCAGGAGCCCTCCCCTCACAGACATTCCTGCCTGTGCTTCCTCCCGGTATCCCGCTTTCCCACTTACCTCAGGGCTTTGGTCTCCTTCCCCCGGTGAACCTAGTTTAAAGCCCTCCTCACTAGGTTAGCCAGCCTGCTGGCAAAGATGCTCTTCCCTCTCTTCGTAAGATGGAGCCCGTCTCTACCCAGCACTCCTCCTTCATGGAACACCATCCCATGGTCAAAGAAACCAAAGCCTTCTCTCCGACACCATCTGCGTAGCCATTCGTTGACTTCCACGATTCGACGCTCCCTACCTAGGCCTTTTCCTTCCACGGGGAGGATGGACGAGAACACCACTTGCGCCTCCAACTCCTTTATTCTTCTTCCTAGAGCCACATAGTCCGCAGTGATCCGCTCAAGGTCATTCTTGGCAGTATCATTGGTGCCCACGTGGAGAAGCAGGAAGGGGTAGCGATCCGAGGGCTTGATGAGTCTCGGCAGTCTCTCCGTCACATCACGAATCTTAGCCCCTGGCAAGCAGCAGACTTCTCGATTTTCCCGGTCAGGGCGGCAGATAGATGACTCAGTCCCCCGGAGGAGAGAGTCCCCGACCACCACCACCCGCCTTCTCCTCTTGGGGGTGGTGGTCGTGGAACCCCCAACCTCAGGACAGCGCATCTCATGCCTTCCAACCAGCGGAGTCTCCTTCTGCTTTCTCGCCCCAGACATATCATCTGGTCCACTCTCCGCAACGATACCTGTGGAGAGAACATGAAAGCGGT
The DNA here is from genome assembly GCF_965140285.1 of Lepidochelys kempii. Taxonomy (NCBI): domain Eukaryota; kingdom Metazoa; phylum Chordata; order Testudines; family Cheloniidae; genus Lepidochelys; species Lepidochelys kempii. Next base: position 39,413,310 of record NC_136392.1, read on the forward strand.
TAGTTACCTGTGTCTGTGTTACTGGAACCCGGACATTCCGCTTACCTCTTCTGGAGGTCACATGTTGCCAAGCTTCTTCACTGGTCTCTTGGCTCCTCTGTGCAACCTGCTCTATATCTGTATATACATATCTGTATATCTGTATATCTGAGATATACAGATATATCTCTCTGGCACAGTAATACACCGAGGTGTCTGCGGGCTGCAGGCCGGTCAACTGCAGGAACACTTGGCTTTTGGAGGTGTCTCTGGTGATGGTGAGGCGACTTTTGAGAGCATCGCTGTAAGCAGTGCCTCCGCCCCTCCACATGGCTCCGACCCATTCCAGCCCCTTCCCCGCTGGCTGGCGGGCCCAGCTGACATGGTAGCTCGTGAGAGAGAATCCGGACACGGTGCAGGTCAGTCTGAGGGTCTCCCCAGGCTTCTTGATTCCCCCACCGGACTCCACCAGGCTGACCTGGGAATAGACACCTGGAGAATAGGAAATAAAGGGGAAATATTGCCGTGATTACTGGAGGCGCAGTTATTAGGGAACATGAGCTACAGGGCACCCAGCGGCAGCGCAGATTCCGCCCTTACCCGCTGGGAGCAGCAGAAGAAGGCGATGGCCAGGCTGGGGGTCATGTCTGCGGCTGGCGGCTCGTTCCCCAGGCGGGATGAGAAGCTGAAACCCAGCGCTGGCTCTGTGCGGGGTGAGCGGCCAGCGGCTGGGCTATGAACAGGGCCCCGGAGAGCTCATTTGCATGGGCCAGGGGCCGGGGACAATATAAAAGGCGATCTAGGAGGTGTGCGACACAGTCTAGAGTTGTAAAAATCTAATGGCAGGTGGGTGAGAGAGTCCAATGTGGATAAACTTACTGCGTTTCTTTTGCACCATTTAATTTGAAAATATATCCCCACTAAATGAAAGCAGTTGCGTGATCTATCTATCTATCTATCTATCTATCTATCTATCTATCTATCTATCTATCTATCTATCTATCTATCTATCTATCTATCTATCTATCTATCTATCTATCTATCTATCACCCATTCAGTATAAATCAGTAAACAGGCATATAATCTCCCTCTAGCCCTGGGTTCCTCATTTCACTTTTAGATAAGGAAAAAGAAGAGGAGTACTTGTGGCACCTTAGAGACTAACCAATTTATTTGAGCATGAGCTTTCCTGAGGTACAGCTCACTTGATCGGATGCATGCCGTGGAAACTGCAGAAGACATTATATACACACAGAGATCATGAAACAATACCTTCTCCCACCCCACTGTCCTGCTGGTAATAGCTTATCTAAAGTGATCATCAAGTTGGGCCATTTCCAGCACAAATCCAGGTTTTCTCACCCTCCCCCCCCCCCCCACAAACTCACTCTCCTGCTGGTAATAGCCCATCCAAAGTGACAACTCTCTACACAATGTGCATGATAATCAAGGTGGGCTATTTCCCACCTTGATTATCATGCACATTGTAGGGAGAGTGGTCACTTTGGATGAGCTATTACCAGCAGGATAGTGAGTTTGTGTGTGTGTGTTTTGGAGGGGGGTGAGAGAACCTGGATTTGTGCAGGAAATGGCCCACCTTGATTATCATGCACATTGTGTAGAGAGTTGTCACTTTGGATGGGCTATTACCAGCAGGAGAGTGAGTTTGTGTGTGTGTGGGGGGGGGGGGGCGCGGAGGGTGAGAAAACCTGGATTTGTGCTGGAAATGGCCCAACTTGATGATCACTTTAGATAAGCTATTACCAGCAGGACAGTGGGGTGGGAGGAGGTATTGTTTCATGATCTCTGTGTATATATAAAGTCTGCTGCAGTTTCCACGGCATGCATCCGATGAAGTGAGCTGTAGCTCACGAAAGCTCATGCTCAAATAAATTGGTTAGTCTCTAAGGTGCCACAAGTCCTCCTTTTCTTTTTGCGAATACAGACTGACACGGCTGTTACTCTGAAACCTTAGATAAGGAAGACATGAATACCTTTAAAAACAACTCTCCCCCCCCCACATGTATTAAGGGCCTGTTCGTACCCCCTGAGCCGTGGGGCTGTGGAGCGGCCGGCCACTGGGGGGGGGGGCGGTCAGTGACTCTGGTAGGGTCACAGGGTCCCACTGGGCTGAGACACTCTCTGACTGGTGAAAATTCACCAGGGCGCAGAGCGAGGGCTGGGAGTTAATTCCCCTCCAGGCCCCTGCCCAGCAATGTCCGGCTCCGCTGAAAAGTGCAGGGAACGGAGGGGAATGTGCCGTGGGAAGTTCAGACGGAGGTCGGGGGCCAAATGCTGCTTTCTTCACTCTCTGGAAGTCTCCCATCCGTCTCAGCGAGGCTTCTGGCTTGAAGAGAGAAAGTAGCGCTCCGAGAAGGGTCTCTGCTTTGAACTGCAGGGGGTGGCATCCCCCTCTGGAGCTGTGCAGTGAAAAAGTGACGGCGAAGGTTTTAGTTTTTTTTCACCCCGTTTCTTCTTTCTCACCGTGGTGGCTGGAGGCTGTGCTATTTGCGCCACTGCTGCCCCCAAGTGGCGCAGGGGAGAAATGGGATTTCTTCCGCTCTGGTTTTTGTATCAGCACTACGAGGTTTCCTCTCCCTGTGCGTCTGGCACAGTGATACCGGGCGGTGTCCTCGGGCTTCAGGCAGGTCATTTGCAGGTACACCAGGCTGTTGGAATTGTCCCTGGAGATGGTGAATCGTCCTTGAACAGCCGGGGAATACCACTGGCTCGATCCAGCCTCGTTAATTTCAGCCACCCACCCCAGCCCCTTCCCGGGAGCCTGTCGGACCCAATCCATGTTGTAGCTGCTGAAGGGGAACCCGGAGGCTTTGCAGGAGAAGCGGAGAGAGTCTCCGGGCTTCTTCAGATCCCCTCCCGACTCCACCAGCTGCACCTGGGACCGGACACCTGGGAATAAGGACATGTGACAAATATTGGTTGAAAACCAACAATAATATAATATTATTTTAGCTCTGCCAGCGATTCAATGGAAAGAATACCTTCCAGAGCCGCCAGAGTGAACATTAAAAGGAGCCAAAATCTCATTTTCGCTGGTGCTGGAGGGGAAAGTTCTCAGAGCGAATGTCTGGTAACCGCACAGACACAGGGGACTAGGGACTCTGTTCCCAGGTGCAGCCGGGCAGAGAGAGACACAGATTTTAACAGGAAACTGGCACCGTAATTTACATATTTCCCTCTTTATAAGCGGTACGAACATCTGTCACTGATCAGCAGAATTACGGTAACTAAGGCTCAGAGGGGACTTTCTGTGTTTGTGCAGCGCCCAACAAAGTGTGCTGGGGTCCGGAATATACTTTCGCCGAAGAGAGAAATCACCACTTGCCTTCACTCAAATCTCTAGACATGGCTCTAGGGCTAGACCCAAACTTTATTGCGATCAACACAGATGCTCTTCTTAGGTTTAGACGTCGTTGGATCAAACCCCGAAGGAGAACTCTTTTGTTTTGGCTTGAGACCAGGGAACTGTCTTGGTCAGGGAGGTGTGAAAGCTAAAGGTCTCCTTGAAGATTGTTTTGGAAGTACAGAGCTTTTTTTAAAAAAAGCCTAAAGGTGTTTAGGACCCTGTCTTCCCACCAATTTCAACGTGATTTGAGCACCTAACACCCCTAGTGCCCTTTAGAATTCCAGCCATAGTCACTTCCCTTTGTTCAATCTCCTCCTACATAGTGGATTTTCACTGTGGGTATCAGATAAATTCCAGCTTCAAACGACTAACTCTTCTTCCGTGCTGGTATTCCCAAAGGAAACTAAGCGAGTTAGGAGCCCAAATCCTATTGATTTCACAGAGCTTTTGGGTGCCTATCTCCCATAGACCCACTTCTGTGGCCTTTGTTATGCAGGAGGTTAGACTAGAGGATCACAAGGTTTCCTTCTGGCTTTGGAATCTATTAAAATCTCTTTATAAATAATGCAACTGTTCTTTAAGAACATAGGAACGGCCATACAGGGTCAGACCAAAGGTCCATCTAGTCCAGTATCCTGTCTTCCGACAGTGGCCAATGCCAGGTGCCCCAGAGGCAATGAACAGAACAGGGAATCATCACGTGATCCATGCCCTGTTTCCCAATTCCTGAGGTCATGGGAGAGGGAATTGTGTAGGGAGTTAAAGTACAATGTATATGTTTAACTGTCCCCCCCCCCCCGCGGTAGTTGCAATGGAGACAGTCATTGTGCTCCCAGGACCGGGGTCTCTGGCACAATAATGCAAGGATGAGTTGTTGGCTCTCGGGCTGTTCCTATGTAAACAGAAATTGAAGCTGTCCTGGGAAGCTGTGAATCCTCCCCTCTATGGCAGAAGCACGTGGTAGTTTCCTGAAATTCTCTGTTTAATGTTGACAAGTCAACCAGATCGGGGCATTCGTCTTCATACTCTTTGTCAGCAGGGTCTTCTCCTTGACCTATGCGATCTTCAGTTTTGGTGGTATTTTCAGTTCTCTTTTCATCCTCAGAAAAATCATTTGCAGAACTCTCTGCACTATTTCTGCGAGCCCCTGGCACTCCAGCCCCTTCCCAGCCCCGCTTAATGCGAAAGCCTCTCTCAGTACACACCGGGTGTCGGGCGCTCTGGGCTCTGTGACCAGTGGACCAGACTGGGTCAGAACCTCCAGGGCAGAGGGGAAAACTTTTCACTGTTGTCCCAGTTTCCACCGTGGTGAATAGCGGCATGAAAACTCCGTGTGAGACCTTCCCTTTGTTCTCAGTGTAACGGCTGCCCCCTTCCCATTACGAGAGTGAGTGAGTGTCCACAAAAACAACCAGGAGTCTAGTGGCACCTTAAAGACTAACTGCCATTCACTGACTTGCGGAGGAGGGGGCTGGTTTTTGTATGAAGCCTGGCAGGTTTCCCCTTGCTGTGTCTCTCGCACAGTGATAGCCCGCGGTGTCCTCGGCTTTCAGGCTGGTCATTTGCGAATAGAAATTGGAGCTGTCCTTGAGCCTGTGGATCGCCCCTGGATTGCCGGAGAGTAGCTGCTGTCGGACGGAGAATAATAGTAAATCAGCCACTCCAGCCCCTTCCCAGGAGCCTGCCGGATCCAGAACGTGTTACAGCCCATACCGTTAAACCCGCTGACTGCACATTTCACCGCCTGGGACTCTCCGGGCTTCTTCACCGCTGTCCCCGACTTGGTACCTCCTGCTTTAACTGACCGTCCCAAATTACAGACTGGGGTTCCCTTAGGCTTTCTGAAGATCCCAGGTTTGTGCCCTGTTACGGATAATCAATAGCTGCTAACTGCTTAAATAACCAATTGCTAATCACGTTCCCTTTTTGATTCCTCACTGATTGTTGACGGGGACAATATAAATTCCTAAATGTGTAGCTAGAACCGCCTCCTAAATATTGTTGGCATTTTCAAAGGAACTTTTCTAGGTGTTGCGCCTACATCTTAAGGTATAAATAGAGCCCCTGTGTTAAATAATGGACTTTTTTTTCCTATTTGAATCCTCAGCTTTTGTGTATAGGGATAAGGTTATTGAAATCAGTGGATCTTCCACAATGTGAAACAGCTGTCGACCAGTCTCTGTGATGTATGTTTTATTTAGGGTCTTATTAAAATCCCAGTGAAACCAGATAAAAGTTCCCCCTTAACGTTCACTGACTGGCTAAATGGAAAGGAACTCTGAACAGGCAAGGAGATGAGTATTTGCAGTCTCCCTTTTACAAACCTCTCTGGCTGTGTGTGTGTGTGTGTGTGAGAGAGAGAGAGACTATGGATACACCAGCTTCTGTGCAGCACAGCTGAAATATTTCTGGGTTTTACCTGCTTGTTCCCTTCCTGAGCCAGCGAACAAACTCCCTGGTTTTGCTCTGTCCCTATATCCGAGCTTCGTTTAGTAGTTCAGAGCTTGAGCGCCTCCCAGCAGCCAAGTCCTTCTCCAGACACTGCAGGGGAAGGTTTTTGGCGCAGCTTCCGCAGGTGGGTGAGTCTCTGGCGCAGTAGTACACGGCGGTGTCCTCGGGTCTCAGGCCAGGCGTTTGCAAGTACAGCAGGCTGCTGGAGGTGTCTCTGGAGACGGTGAAGCGACCCCGGACTGAAGCGGGGTAATACGTGCTCCCCCCTCCGCTAATTCCAGAGACCCACTCCAGCCCCTTCCCAGGAGCCTGGCGGACCCAGTCTATCCAGTGGCTGCTGAAGGCGAAGCCGGAGGCTTTGCAGGAGAGGCGGAGAGAGTCTCGGGTTTTTCACGTCCCCTCCGGACTCTTTCACTGCCCGGCCCCACAAGGCTCTGGCTTCCCAAAGGCGGAGCTGCAGGGTCTGGGGAATGGCGGGGTTTAAGCAGGGAGCTAACTAACCCTATTTGCATATCCCACTTTTAATAATCGACTTGAAATCCCGAGATCCGAGCTCAGAGAGGAGAGTGACACATCCAGAGAGTCTGGCAAACGTTGTGTGTGTCCTTAATACACTGCCTGATACGTGACCAGAGACAGAGAACATTGCTCTTAACAGAGAACTTGGGAGTCATTAGCACGGTAACACGCATTTTCCTGCTGTGCTCCTTGGCCATGATTAAAAAAAACAACAACAACAAAAACAAACAAACAAAAACAGCTCTTTGAACTGCCTCAATTTTGAACTCGGCGGGTCGGAGAGGCTTTGGAAGGGGCTTGGTTCTCCGAGTTTGGGAGTGGCGCATTTTCTGGTGAGAAATCCCCATGTAGGGATTCCAAGCTGGGCACCCACAATTTGAGAGATTTAAAACCACTAGGAAAATAGTGTCTATTTCAATACGAGGAAACAAACAAAAGCATATTTTATTTTAAACGATTGAATTGGAACATTTTCGGAGGAAAACTTACTAAGGGCACCTTGGTATCCAGGCTCCCTAAGAAAGGGAGCGGCACCCAGCCTGTGTGAGTAACTTTGAAGATTTCCCCGTCCATCTCTGTAGCAGACATACATGGTGAGCAATGTTTTGGTCTAACTAGGCCCCTTGTTCTAAGCCAGGGAACGGCTTGTAACGTGACCTTGACACTCTGTGTACCTGGGCTTGGCGGAGATGAATAAAGTTCAGCCTGTGACATGTTTGTGACCCTGTTCCCCTGGAGTCTTCATCAGCAGGTTATTTATGTTGTGGCTCTGGTCACCCGACAAATTGGGTTTCTCCCCCTGTTCTATATATCAGCTGACCTGCACTCCAGTAATGGGAGGTGAATCTGCCCCGGTTCTGAAAGTGTAGGAGGCGCTGGACATCAGAACAGGCCCACAGCCCATCTGCTTTGCAGGCTAGGTTAGAAATGGAACGCAAGGTGCAGAGCAGGGGAGAATCCGGATAGTTCATCTCTAAACTTCTGAGTGGGATTGCGAAATTCCTCTGAGGCAGCCCAGTGCACTTCTAAAAGGGGATCTCTGAACTTTTATTTTGTTATGAATCGGTTCTACGAGGCTGCATCTGGGGTACAGAGCCAGAGAAAGCACCGCTTTACGGGAAATGCTCTAAAAACTGGTAAATTGGCTCCTGCAAAGAGGGCAGTGGGAGGACATGGGGGTAGGGATAAGTTGTCTGTGGCACAGCAGTGAATGGGTACTGGAGTATCAGGCAGATGTGTTTTCTAGAGCTCCCGAGGGGTTATAATAGGCATGAGGTGTCCGTATCTCTAGGGCAGCTCGGAAACCCTCAGCCTGGCTGTTGGAGGTGGGTTTAAATAACACATTTTAATTCATACACTTTAACGTTGGTTCTATCAGCCTGAGGTATTGGGAGGTGGAGGGGGGTGAGGAAAGTTGGGGAGGAGCGGAGTGTGGGGCACAGAGTGTATTAGGGACAAGGGAAAGTTGTGGGCTGGAGGCTGCAAATAGTGCGGTTAGTCAGTGTCTGCATTTGTGTGTGTGTCAGAGAGCCACAGCGAGGCAGCTCAGGGGAGGAGTAATTAATTTCACGGCTCTCCCCGCTGCGAGCTGTAGAACTCCAGCCCGGCCAGCGGAGAGTTTGCCCTTAGCCAGCGAGGGCAGGTTTTTGTCTGAGCTCAGTCCGGCTTCCCCGCACTGTGTCTCTCGCACAGTGATACCGGGCGGTGTCCTCGGGCTTCAGGCCGGTCATCTGCAGATACAGCAGGTTGTTGGAGTTGTCCCTGGAGATGGTGAATCGCCCTTTCACTGAGTCTGCGTAAAATCGTTGGCTCCCATCAGTGTAAATGAGTGAGACCCACTCCAGCCGCTTCCCGGGAGCCTGACGGACCCAGCTCATCTGATAGCTGCTGAAGGTGAAGCCGGAGGCTTTGCAGGAGAGGCGGAGAGAGTCTCCGGGCTTCTTCACATCCCCTCCGGACTCCACCAGCTGCACCTGGGACCGGACACCTGGGAATAGAAACACAATATAATTCTCATTAATATTAAGAGCAATTAATAGACTGTTCCCCTGCCACGCCAAAGGTGTGAGAGGCTGAAATTACCTTCCAAAGCTGCTGTAAGGAACCCTAAATAGAGCCAAAGCCTCATTTTCTCGGGTGCTGGAGGGGAAAGTTCTCAGGGGACTGGCTGGTCACTGCACAGACCCAGGGGCTGCTGCGGATTGTGTCTCCGGGTGCAGCCTGGGCAGACAGAGGCTCAGATTTAAACTGGAAACTGTCACTCTGATTTGCATGCCCCGCACCTTATAAGACACACAAACTGCTTCCCTGGGTGATCTCATTTCCTGCCCTCTGATTCCAGGGGAAGAGGGTAAATGTGTATCAATGTGTTGTAGCGCTCCGACCCAAATCCCATTGAAACCCCAGGGGATTTTTAGGTGGCTTGGATCGACATCGGATCAGGTACCAAGTGTTTGTGTGGAGTCCTGCACAATGGGAACCCGGTCCTGCATGGATCCGGAAAGGGGCTGTCAGAGGAAGCCGGGAGTGAGGGATTGTAGCAGAAAAGAGAGAAAGCAAGAAAGGAAGCTGCAGTCCTGGTAATGACAGCCTAGCGCTTCTAGACCCCTTTCAATCAGCATCACCATGATCTTCATCCTCCTCCCCCTCCTCAGCTTTGGCGCAGTCTCAAACTTTGCCAGCAAATATTTTATAGACTCGTTCTCGATAGTTCCTCATCTCGAACAGGGGGGCAGCAGCATTTCCCTGTCTCACAGATGCTGTGAAAGCAACGACACTAAACATTGTGGGGGGCTGATACATTACCTCAGTTTGGGGCGTACTAGGACCTGCGATAAAACTGTGAGTCCTGAATCACTGCTGTTCAGTTATAGTATTATCCTGGATCATAATAAATAATTAATAGTAATTTATTCCCTTTGTTAAGGTTGGGCCGGGCGGCCCCGTTTCGGGCGCCATTAGTCGAAGTCCTGGGCCATCTCAGGACAAACAGATGTTCCCTCCCACAAAGATCTGTTTGTCGGATATAATTTATGTTGCATCAGTCCCAGCACATGGAGAATGTGGAGACGCTGGGTATGGTGGGGTGGGCTGGGGTGGGTGGAGAAGGGGACCCTCCCTGGTGTGTAAGTGGCAGGGGGACGGGGTGGGGAAGCCCCTCTCATACATGCCTTCCTGTATGAGTGTGAACCTCTATGTTGGGTAAATTGCCCGGAACATGAAAGTGGAGGTGACGGACAGGGATTGGTAGATTCCCCTGTTTTCTGCCTTTTCTCCTCTGCAGATTTTGGTGCTTGATACCCACCAGCAGCTACCAGATTCTGAAAGCGACAGGGCAGGTTTTAGTCCGAGCTCAGGCCGGTTTCCCCTCACTGTGTGTCAGGCACAGTGATACCGGGCGGTGTCCTCGGGTTTCAGGCCGGTCATCTGCAGATACAGCAGGTTGTTGGGGTTGTCTTTGGAGATGGTGAAGCGTCCCTTGAAGGTCTGTGCGTAGTTGAAGTTGGGTGTATTTCCCCTGTGCACTCCAGTCCCTTCCCAGGGGCCTGTCTGACCCAGCTCATCCAGTAGCTGCTGAAGGTGAACCTGGAGGCTTTGCAGGAGAGGCGCAGAGAGTCTCCCGGCTTTTTCACACCCCCTCCGGACTCCAACAGGTGGACCTGGGACCGGACACCAGCAAATAAAGACACAATGAAATCCCTGCAGACCTGGCTCCTGTCGAGATTTATACAAAACCAGGGACTCCCCGTTGTCTTCAGGAAAACAAAGTACCAGCGGAAACAGTTGCAATCAGAAGGAAATGTAGCCAGAGTGGCATGTTCCTGAGCCTTGGGGTTCTGCCTGACACTGCACAGACACTGGGGACGGCGGATTCTTCACTCCTGGTAGTGGGGCTGTGGTGTCTTTCAGCAACACTGTTTATTCGTCTAGAATTGGCAAAGGAGCCTCAGGGCTTTGGGTTTGATGTAACTAAATGATTTGGGGACCTAAATTCTAATAATTTTCTCTGGGATTTAGGCTGCTAAATTTAAGTCACTTCTGAAAGTTGGACTTAGGCTCCCAGTTCACTTAAACTGTTCCCCGTTTGTACAATCATAGGACTGGAAGGGAGCTCGAGAGGTCACCTAGTCCAGTCCCCTGCTCTCATGGCAGGACCAGCGCCATCTAGACCACCCCTGACAGGTGTTTGTTTAATCTGCTCTTAAAAATCTCCAATGATGGAGATTCCACAGCCTCCCTAGGCAACCTCCCTGATAAGACATCTGAGGCTCGTTGTGGGAACAGAGTGTGTTAGGAGGAGGTGAAAGGAGGAGGAAGAGAAGCTCCCTATCAAAGAAATACTGTCTCTTTGTGAGGAGTTAAATCTGATCACTGGGATTCAATATTAAATTAACGGAAAGGAATTAGATGAAATAAAATCAATGAGTTCCTAGAATTGTCTCTTTTCCCCCAGTTAAGCTTATTGTAGGTTAAGTAGACTTTGAGGAGCGAAGGGTTTATTCTGAGCTCAGACAGTGCTTAAATCATGATTCTAGGACTTCAGTAACTCAGCCAGAGGTCAGGGGTCTATCACAGAATGGGTGGGTGAGGTTCTGTGACTAGACTAGATGATCAGGATGGTCCCTGTTGGCCCTAATATCAATGAGCCTATGAGTCTTCCCTCGCTGTGGCTTGCAGGGTGACTTTGGGCAAGTCCTGTCACTTCCCTATCTTGTGCCTCAGTTTCCCCATCTATAACAAGAAGGAGGACAATTCTTCCCTCTCCTTGTAAAGAGATTTGAGGTCTACTGTTGAAAAGTTATTACTCTAAGAATACCAACGTTTATTACTCTAAGAATACCAACGTTTATTACTCTAAGAATACCAACGTTTGCAATGTGTGCCATTTAACAGTGAGTGAGTATTCACTGAGGACAGGGCTTTCCTAGACTTTAAAGTCAGAATGGAAGATCATGATAATCTATTCTAACCTTCTGCATATTGCAGACCACAGAACCTTGCCCACCCACTCCTGTAAAAGACCCCTCACCTCTGGCTGAGTTACTGAAGTCCTCAAATCATGGCTTAAAGACTTCAAGTTAGAGAGACTCCACCATTTACACTAGTTTAAATCTGCAAGTGACCCGTGCCTCATGCTGCAGAGCAAGGCAACAAACAAACAAACAGAGTCTCTGCCAATCTGACCAGGGGAAAAATTCCTTCCCGACCCCAAATATGGTGATCAGTTAAGCCCTGAGCATGTGGGCAAGACCCAGCAGGCAGACACCTGGGAAAGAATTCTCTGTAGTAACTCAGAGCCCTCCCCATCTAGTGTCTGATCACCAGCCCTTGGAGATAGCTGCTTCTAGCAGTCGCAGATTGAATACATGGCATTGTAGGCAGACTCACCATATTATCCCCTCCACAAAGTTATCAAGCTCATTCTTGAAGCCAGTTAGGTTTTTTGCCCCCACTTCTCCCCTTGGAAGGCTGTTGCAGAACTTCACTCCTCTGATGGTTAGAAACCTTCCCCAAATGTAAAGCCTAAACTTGTCAATGGCCAGTGTAAATCCATTTGTTCTTGCTGGTAACATGTAACATGCATTGTTGTTGTTTTTTTCTGTTTGTTTTTTAAAGCTTCCTCATCTTCTGGCATCCTGAAAAATTAGCCCCTTCCATTTCAATGGTCTGATTCCCAAAGACATGTTGAGAGAACATAGATCTATGTACATTATCAGGTGTCTGCATTCCATAGACCATCTCTTTGTTGGTGGTGCATAGCAACACTGCCTCCTAAACGCAAGGCACCCTTGGGATATGCTTTCATAGCTCCTTAGAACTCTTTGGTCTAGTCCCCTTTGAAACCGGAGTAGCTGAGAGAGCTCTGACAAGCTCCTAATCCCAGTCATGAGGATACACCCCAAAAGTTAGACGGCAGCAGGCTACTGCAGGGGTGGATTCATTGTTGTGGTAGACAAGTGAGTTAAACTGGTCTCCCTGGGCTGCTCAGAATCCGCTTCCCCTGCTTTGCTCCGTGTTACTGTGTGTCTCTGGAGCAGTAATACCTGGCGGTGTCCGCAGCTGCCAGCGAGCGGAGCTGCAGGGAGACCTGGTTCTTGGAAGGTTGATGCTGATGCGACTCTGGAGGGAAGCAGCATAGTTTGTGCCTCCCTCTTGCGCTATAGGCCTCATCCATTCTAGCCCTTTCCCGCGACCCTGCTGGATCCAGAGCCACCAGCAATAATTACTGCCCAGGGTGTCCGAGGAGGCCCCTGAGATGGAGTGGGTGAGGCTGAGAGTCTCTGAGGGTTTTACAGTCCCGGGTCCTGACTCCACCAGCTGCACTTGTGACAGGACCCCTGTGGAAAAGACAGAGCCCTGTGAATTAATCCCACAAGCCATTCATCACCTGGTGGTGTGCAGATCTGTCCCACGCAATACTCACGCAATGGGGTGGCCAGCAGGAGAAGGGATACAAGCATTGGTTTCATGATTGCACTATCAGAGAGTAGAATACCAGAGAACAGAGCATGATGCTGAAAACTATTTGTAGAGGCAAGGCCAGCATCTTCACTGCAAGTGTTTGTCTCAAACATTTTTCTCCTCTTTGAAGGGAATAGTTTCCCGCAGAATTTCGCACAACTTACTTGTGTCATTGCCACAGGAGATCACGAGGCCATGAACGATACTTTTATCTTTGGGTCGTGTTACACCAAAGGTGAATAATGACCCATTTTCTATCTCATTCATAAAATTGTAGCGTAAATCAGTGGTAACTCTGTTGCAGTCAAGGTGGAGGAGTCTCCATTCCCTCTCTTTTCTTTTTCCCTTTTTCACATCATAATGCACGTAGTGAAAAATCAAACGCACACAGAGGACTTTATCAATACTTCAGGTCGCCAATATGTTTTTAATCAATATGTTTATCCCACTGATTTGTCACTTTCTGTGGTACAGGAATTTGACATCTATCTCAGCAGAAGGAGGGAACACACCTTGCTTCTTTGCTACTGTATTTTGAAAGCAGTTACAGTCCGTATCCTCCTCCCCCCGCTCCAGAAGAATGTTCTCCTGTGAAGATGCCCATGTCCCTAGAGGAACGCAGTGTGAATGGCCTCGTCGCTAATTGATTTTAAGAGTCAGTTCATATCTTCCCCTTCCATTGTAGCTTGCCAATGACAAAAACCCGCTTCCCGTTTTTGTACAGCTGCCTGCTGGTGTGTCCCTGAGCGTTGCCTCTGGCGCAGGGACAGGTGGCGGTGTCCGCAGCTGTCAGCGAGCGGAGCTGCAGGGAGACCGGGTTCTTGGCGGTGCCCTCTGCGATGCTCTTTTGGCTCTGTGGAGAGCTGGCGTAGTCTATGGACCACCTGCTAGGTCTGTCGCAGATGCGCCCCATAAACTCCAGCCCTTTCCCCACAGGCTGCCGGACCCAGTCCCAGGTGGCGCTGGTGCTAGAAACCGAGTCTCCAGGGTTGGTGCAGGAAAGTTTAAGGGACTCCCCGGGCTTCACCGCTCCCGGGCCCGTTTCCTTCAGCTGCACTTGGGAGAGGACGCCTGGAAAGGGAAACCGTAAATGAGTCTTATCCCCTGGGGGAGGAGCACGTGTGACAGCAAAGTCTGGAATTTCCAATAGCGCCCAAGGGAGTTAGGAACCGTCTCCAGGGGACATTCGGTTGGATATAGGCGCCCTTAGATCCTTCTGCAATTCCTTGCTCTAAAGAGTTTAGTCATCGAGGCCAGATTTTCAGCCTGGTGGGGAGAAGCTAAGCTTTCCATTGAGTTGAATGGGCTTTGGATCTGGTCCCAGCCTGGCAGAGCTACATTTGCTGCCTTCACAACACACTTACTTTACTAGAACAGGTGGGTATCCCCTCTCGCCTTCTGACAGATAGTTTATGAATCAGACCCGCTACCTATTAGTTTATCACCCGACTAGCCTTACAGTCATCATCCCTTTTGTGAAAAATTCACACTGGCTCATGTCCGGAGACTAAGATTTTATTTTTATTTTGTTATATGTGAGTTTAAATTACTCTTCTAGTTTCTGGTTTCAGTCTGTCAATTTTCTTTCACTGTCACAGTAAGAATAAATGTCTTTCTTGTTATTGTTTTCGTCAATATTATGGGCCCCCCTTTACATATTTGATCCTTTTCCTTTTCTTCTTTGTCATTTTTCTTGCTGTTTGTTTCTTCCTTCAGATACAACATCCAAAACTATACTAGACATTGTACAAAACAACTAAAACATGATTCCAGTTCTATCTAATCTAATCTATCTATCTATCTATCTATCTATCTATCTATCTATCTATCTATCTATCTATCTATCTATCTATCTATCTATCTATCTATCTATCTATCTATCTATCTATCTATCTATCTATCTATGATACTTATTTATGGATAGACCTCTCTCTCTCTCTCTTTGCCATTTGGTAACGACTGGATGTATTCACATATTTAATGGTGAAACGCTTGGAAGTCATATATGTTGAATTAAACGGATTGCTTTTTCCAGTGTGTGTCACTGAATATCGCGATTCCTCTTTCTGCAGTACCATGTTGGGAGAGAGAGAAAAGAAGCTGTTTTCTCCTACTCTGCATTTTCTTTTCATTCACAGGGAGTTTGGCTGGGGGAACCTCCTTGCTCTGAGTTAATCTGGCCTCACTGCACACCTCAGAATCCGCTTCCCCTTTTTGTACCAGTCCCTGCTGTGCTCTGGGTCACTGTGTGTCTCCTGGCGCAGTAATAGGTGCCGCTGTCTCCGGCTTCCAGGCCTCTCATTTCCAGATACACCTCGCTTTTAGAGGTGTCCCTGGAGATGGTCAATCGGTTTTTCAGCGACTCCTGGTAATATTTGTCTTCGTCCCAGTACACAGTGGATAACCACTCCAGGCCTTTCCCCGGGGGCTGTCGAACCCAGCTCACTCCATTCCCGCTAGACGTGAGAGAGAATCCGGACACTGAGCAGGTGAGTCTCAGGGTCTGTGAGGGCTTCACCTGGGCTGCTCCGGTCTGCAGCAGTTTAACCTGGGAGCGGACACCTGCAAAGAGCACGGGGAAATCTCGGTCAGAGAGATGACCAGCAGCGGGATCGGTAGAGACAGGAGACTGCTCCCTCCTCGGTACTTACATGCTGCAATAGCAGAGAGAAGGAGAGAGAGAAGCAAAGTTTTCATCTTCGCTCCGGAAATCAGCTAGGAACAGGCACGAAGATCCAGAGGGAATGACACAGATTTGACTTTTGCAGGGACCGCTGAACTAAAGAACGGAGATAATCTATTCTTAAGAAGAAGCGAAATAATCATTTGCATACCCCGCCCTCTCATGCAAAGCAGGAGGAAATTAGTTCTCTCTGTCCTCCTCATAAATGTGGCACCTGCCTAATAGCCATCAGTTAATGGCTCATGTGGATGACACACATTATTATCGCAAGCAAGTTCACAGCCTCCATGTGCTAGGCGCTGCACAGATACGTAGTCAAAGCGAGTCAGTTCCCTGCTAAGGTCCTACATCCCGATTCTTTTTGCTGCTTGCCTACTGGTGCCTTTGTAGCCCCCTTTTCACTCTACCCATCTCAGGCCGCCCTGCTACATGGTGTTTTGCATGTCAGAAAGGAGGGGATGGTCTCTGCTGTAACTAAGACAGGATGGTGGGCCCCCCATTTTAGCTCTTTTGCAGCCTGCCACTGTGCAGCCTGTACCATTTGCCAAAGCCATAATATTGGTAAACCTGTAAAAGTGGCCCAGGGGTTCCGGGGCCTGCCTCAAGCACCGTTCTTGCATTGGCAACTTGATTTTGTACAAATGCCTAAGTGTCAACAATATGAATTTATATTGTTATGGTATGTTTATTCTCTGGTTGGATTGAAGCCTTTCCTTGTCGCAAGGCTGACTCACTGTCTGTTGCCAAATGTTTGTTAAATCATATTATGCCTGCCACGGGAATTCCTGCTACTCTGTCCAGGGATCGGGGTGCACATTTTACTGGACAACTTGTTCAACACCTGGACCATATATTGCACATCAAACACCTGTTGCACTGTCCCTACCACCCACAGAGCGCAGGTGCAGTTGAAAGACGAAATAGTGTACTTAAGAATAAGCTTGTTAAAATTTGTGACTCTACAGGATTAAGCTGGCCAGTAGCCTTACCATTAGCCCTTATGGACATGAGATCCACTCCATCCCAAAGGCATAAATTAAGTCCCTTTGAAATTGTTATGGGACGCCCTATGCGAGCTATGACTACCATTACTCCCATTCCAGATTTGAACTTGACTCACAGTGCGCTTCTTCAGTATTGCAAGGGACTAATGCAAGCTGTAAGTCACTTCCATTCACAGGTTCGAGCCGCCTGGCCCACGGAACCCACCTCCGACACTTGCCACAACCTTGAGCCAGGTGATTGGGTTTACGTACGGCGCCATCCTTGAAAGCACGCCTTGAGCCCCAGTGGAAGGGTCCTCATCAGGTACTGCTTACTACATGGATGGCTGTTAAACTATCTGGCATCGCAGCGTGGTTACATGCCTCACAGTGTAAGAAGGCACCATCCCCAGAGAACCAATCATCACCTCAGGACAACACAGAGTCAATTTTGACTCCAGAAGAAGACGTAGAGGAACAGTCTGCAATACCTTACAATCTACGCTCTCGTAAGGGTTGCCAGAAACAGACGCTGTTCCTCGGCTGCTGGTATCTTACGGTCTGGGGAGACCATGATCATAGAATCATAGAATCATAGAATATCAGGTTGGAAGGGACCCCAGAAGGTCATCTAGTCCAACCCCCTGCTCGAAGCAGGGCCAATTCCCAGTTAAATCATCCCAGCCAGGGCTTTGTCAAGCCTGACCTTAAAAACCTCTAAGGAAGGAGATTCTACCACCTCCCTAGGTAACGCATTCCAGTGTTTCACCACCCTCTTAGTGAAAAAGTTTTTCCTAATATCCAATCTAAACCTCCCCCACTGCAACTTGAGACCATTACTCCTCGTTCTGTCATCTGCTACCATTGAGAACAGTCTAGAGCCATCCTCTTTGGAACCCCCTTTCAGGTAGTTGAAAGCAGCTATCAAATCCCCCCTCATTCTTCTCTTCTGCAGGCTAAACAATCCCAGCTCCCTCAGCCTCTCCTCATAACTCATGTGTTCCAGTCCCCTAATCATTTTTGTTGCCCTTCGCTGGACTCTCTCCAATTTATCCACATCCTTCTTGAAGTGTGGGGCCCAAAACTGGACACAGTACTCCAGATGAGGCCTCACCAATGTCGAATAGAGGGGAACGATCACGTCCCTCAATCTGCTCGCTATGCCCCTACTTATACATCCCAAAATGCCATTGGCCTTCTTGGCAACAAGGGCACACTGCTGACTCATATCCAGCTTCTCGTCCACTGTCACCCCTAGGTCCTTTTCTGCAGAACTGCTGCCTAGCCATTCGGTCCCTAGTCTGTAGCTGTGCATTGGGTTCTTCCGTCCTAAGTGCAGGACCCTGCACTTATCCTTATTGAACCTCATCAGATTTCTTTTGGCCCAATCCTCCAATTGGTCTAGGTCCTTCTGTATCCTATCCCTCCCCTCCAGCATATCTACCACTCCTCCCAGTTTAGTATCATCCGCAAATTTGCTGAGAGTGCAATCCACACCATCCTCCAGATCATTTATGAAGATATTGAACAAAACCGGCCCCAGGACCGACCCCTGGGGCACTCCACTTGATATCGGCTGCCAACTAGACATGGAGCCATTGATCACTACCCATTGAGCCCGACAATCTAGCCAGCTTTCTACCCACCTTATAGTGCATTCATCCAGCCCATACTTCCTTAACTTGCTGACAAGAATACTGTGGGAGACTGTGTCAAAAGCTTTGCTAAAGTCTAGAAACAATACATCCACTGCTTTCCCTTCATCCACAGAACCAGTAATCTCATCATAAAAGGCGATTAGATTAGTCAGGTATGACCTTCCCTTGGTGAATCCATGCTGGCTGTTCCTGATCACTTTCCTCTCATGCAAGTGCTTCAGGATTGATTCTTTGAGGACCTGCTCCATGATTTTTCCAGGGACTGAGGTGAGGCTGACTGGCCTGTAGTTCCCAGGATCCTCCTTCTTCCCTTTTTTAAAGATTGGCACTACATTAGCCTTTTTCCAGTCATCCGGGACTTCCCCGGTTCGCCACGAGTTTTCAAAGATAATGGCCAATGGCTCTGCAATCACAGCCGCCAATTCCTTCAGCACTCTCGGATGCAACTCGTCCGGCCCCATGGACTTGTGCACGTCCAGCTTTTCTAAATAGTCCCTAACCACCTCTATCTCCACAGAGGGCTGGCCATCTCTTCCCCATTTTGTGATGCCCAGCACAGCAGTCTGGGAGCTGACCTTGTTCGTGAAAACAGAGGCAAAAAAAGCATTGAGTACATTAGCTTTTTCCACATCCTCTGTCACTAGGTTGCCTCCCTCATTCAGTAAGGGGCCCACACATTCCTTGGCTTTCTTCTTGTTGCCAAGATCACAATTCTTTTATCCAGCAGCAGGTGTGAATACCTCAGACCCTTAATATTTCTAATTGCTGGGCCTGCAGCCACATCCCAGCCCACTCTCAAACAGGTGTTCCTGTCCTGGCTATCCCACTCAAGTCTCCAGACCTCACTGGAGGGCCTCGTCTGTTTAACAAAATATGGAACAGCAATGACACTTGGGAAGTGGTGGGAATAAATGCATCTCAATGGATAAGTGTGGTGGAGGGAAAAGGTCATTAGTGTTGGGTGTGTAATGGGACAGGGCTGGATCTGGGAAAAAGCCGTTGCCTTCAGCATATTGTGGCCAATGGTGTATGGGATTATTCAAACAAAACTAAAAAGTGGTGGGCTGGGTATGGAGATATGATTTTTTTCTCAACCAGGGATCAAACAGAGAAATCAATCTCATGTTCCCCCTACAGTAACCTTAGTGAAAACAATACAATCTTTCAATGTCATGCAAATAACACCACTCCTCATAAGGAGAATTACCCTGTACCCTTTGGGGCATACTCCTCCTCGTTTGCAAACACCTATATGACAAATGGGTTCAACCGACCCTTCCTGGCCTTAATAGGCCATCACTGGGTGTGTGGAACCAGAGCTTATACCTCACTACCAGCTAATTGGTCAGGAATCTGTTATCCCGCCCGACTCTTCCCACAATTCCGAGCGCTAGGAACACCTAGGAACCCTCGAGAACGCCTCCGCAATTTCAGGTGAAAAAGAAGGGACTTAACAGATGCCCAATGGTATGTAAATAACATAAGCCCCTTAACCTGGGAAGAGGCCACTGGCGGTTCCTTCATACCATTAGGGGGAGTAATACACCATGCAAAAAGGCCCCTAAGGTTACAAGCAGTAGTTGAAATAATGGCAAATGAAACCAGAGAAAGTTTAAGAGCCCTGGCCAAAGAAACAGGGGCAATCTGACAGATGGCCCTCCAAAACTGTCAGGCACTGGACATAGTGCTGGCGGCAAAAGGAGGGACTTGTGCTCTCATTGGAAAAGACTGCTGTGTGTATATACCAGACAACACCAATGAGGTAATAGATTGTGCTAGCCACTTAGATCAAATTGCATATCTTCCCCACGAAGAGCCAAATTCTTTATGAAAGTGGCTAAGTAACCTTTTCAATTTCTCTGGCATAGGAAACTGGTTGTTTCAGGGAGCCCTAACTCTCCTGTTTGGAATCCTAATAATTTTTGTATGTTTTCAGTTACTTTCCTGTTGTATTCAAAATTGTGTCAGGCATGCTACACAGATAGCTGCCCCAAAACCAGAGTGCTAATTTGATGATTTTAAATATCAATGATGAACAAAGAGATAAAGAATGATTGATATGTGGAACCCAGTCATTGTTGGTCATTGCATAGCTTGACCAAAAGGAGAGATTGTGAAAGTTGAATGAATTATATTGAAATTATAATTCATTAAAGACATGCTACTTGAAGGGTTTGTTGAAATATAGTTGTCAGGAAGAGAAACATTAAGGAGTGTGAGACAATGGTCCTCAAACTAATTAACTTAGAGCTCCTACTGAGCTACGAGATTGGTAAACGTTAGTATGCAAATAAGATATGTATGTATATTTGTCAGTTTCTGCTTCCTTTTGTCTCTTATGTTAAATTGGCTTTGGTTTAGCTGTATAAATAAGCTAGCTTGAGCCTCAGAGAGGGGCTCACATATCTGGGTGCATTGGCAAAGTGCTTTGCTAATAAACAGAGTGGTCTGACAAATTATGTGAGTCCTGAATCTGACTTTGACAGTGGACAAGTCCCGTCTCCTCCCTGTACCTCAGTTTCCCCATCTGTGAAGCAGGGTGTAGTACAAAGAGAGCACCTGCGAGATAAGACCTGGTATAAGGGCTTGGTGTACGGCCTAAGCCCTGACCTAAAGACAGGCCCTGCGAATCTAAGGCGAAAATAGCAAGAGTTAAACTATGAGCAAAAGTCAGCCCCCGTTACAAAGCAGATGCCCGCTTGCAGGCTAGCGATCCAATCCATGATCTGGGCAAGGACAGGGCTGGAGCTGCAAAAACAGAAGCTTTCCTCGGCACTAAGTATTCACGTCAACACATTCCTTAAGGGTAGTTCCAGAACACCCCGATACAAGATTATGGTGTAAACACAGGTCCTGAAGAGGATACAGGGAGACCTGGCTCTTTTTTTTTTTTTTTTTTATAAAGGAAACAAATAAATATAAATAGTCATCAGTCCGGGCGAATCTCAGCTCTGCAGCTCCGGCCCCTGAGCAGCGGGCTGGGGGGTTGGCGGGAGGGAGGAAGCAGCCGGTTCACGGGGTCCCATGGGGCTGGGACCCGCTGGCGCTGGGAGAGAGTTGGGACTGCATCCCCTGCCCAGCAGTGACCGGCTCCAGGGAGCTGTGCGGGGACCAGAGGGAAACAGTCCCCGGCAGGTTTAGCCGGATGGAGAAGGGGCCAATGGCTCGTTGCTTCGCTCCCTGGAGATCCCCCGTTCACTCGCACAGAAGAGCCGTTTGCTTGAGGCGAGCAGCGCTCCGCAATGCACTGGGGGGGGGACGTAGTCCGGACATGAAAGAGTTAACCCGCGATGTCGGAGGTTTCAGCCCTGACGGCCCTTGCCCCTCCCGCGGCCCCGACAGGAGAGTTTTGTTTGTGTCGTTGCTGCCCCCGTGCGGCCGGCGCGGGAAGTCCCGCAGCTCCGGTTTTGGTATTAGCATGGACCGTTTTACTCTCACTGTGTCTCGCACAGTAATAGCGGGCGGAGTCCTCGGGCTTCAGGCCGGTCATCTGCAGATACAGCTCACTCCTGGCGTTATCCCTGGAGATGGTGAATCGCCCTTGAACAGCCGGGGAATACCATTGCTTGGATGCATCGGCTCTAATCTCAGCCACCCACTCCAGCCCCTTCCCGGGAGCCTGGCGGACCCAGTTCATGTAGGCGCTGCTGAAGGTGAACCCGGAGGCTTTGCAGGAGAGGCGGAGAGAGTCTCCGGGCTTTTTCACACCCCCTCCGGACTCCACCAGCCTCTGGGACCGGACACCTGGGAATAAAGACAGGCCATTAATATCGGCATAAAAGCAGAGGTAAGAAACTATTCTTCTAACTTTGTCAGTTATTCAGAGGAGGAAAATACCTTCCAAAGCTGCTGCAGCGAAAAATAAAAGGAGCAAAAATCGCATTTTCCCGGGTGCTGGAGGGGAAAGTTCGCAGGGGACTGGCTGGTGACTGCACAGACCCAGGGGGCTGCGGATTGTGACTCCGGGTGCAGCCTGTGCAGGGAGAGGGACACATTTAAACAGGAAACTCTCCTCCTTATTTGCATGCCCCGCTCCTTATAAGAGACACACACTCTTACCCTTACTATTTTGGGTGATTAGCTATCGGTGCAGACGGTCCCTTCCTCTGTGCTGTGCAGCCCCTGGGCTGCCGGATCCTGATGATACTGTTATCCCGGGGAGGACTGAAGTGATCTCTCACCCCTCAACACCATTTTATGGCCTGACAGAGCATGTTTCGGGTGGTTCAGTGCAGGACACCCCTTGTTCTTCATGGCCTTGGGATCAGAGTGTTGGAGAGAAAAATATTTGGCAGGAGAACGGGGGCGGTGCATGTGAGA
The DNA here is from genome assembly GCF_965140285.1 of Lepidochelys kempii. NCBI lineage: Eukaryota > Metazoa > Chordata > Testudines > Cheloniidae > Lepidochelys > Lepidochelys kempii. The sequence continues at coordinate 39,435,732 of NC_136392.1, forward strand.
CTCTCTGGGTCCAAGAGGAAACTGAGGCACGCTTGTTTATAACAATGGAAGTCCTGGCAGTTAAAATTCAGGGGTTGCCTAATCTAGGATGGGACTTTCACGGAAGGATGGAGGGAGCACTGGGCTCTATGTTGTTCAGTAGAAGCTGCGTTCTGGTCTCTCTCCATCCCGGGGTCTTTTTCTCCCTCTGCCTCAGCCTCTGTCTGCAATTGCAGTGACCCCGATCTTAGAGCCCTTGGTCACGTAACTGTCCCCATTGACCCGAGGACCAGCGCTGGGCTGAGTGATGTCATCAAGGGCTGAGCGGCGGGGTCTTTTATCTCCATGATGAAATTATGAAATTGCAGACATTTATTGTGGGTCGGGATGTCTCAGCAACACCCATTGGTACCAGCTGAGACTCAGGGCTTTGATTTACAGATGTCAGTGGAGTGAAAAGAATCCCTCAGTCCCTTTGGAAAGTCGCAGCTGTGCCCATATTCCCAGGCTCTTTCAGTGGGGCTTAGTCTGGAGCTGGGTGATCTCTGCCCCACAGCCCCACCCGGACTCTGCATTGCCCATTTGCATGTCCCGGCGTCCGTCCCTCCTCTTTGAACCAGGGGCTGTGATAGTTCCCCAGCCTTGTGGGGATAAAGGCAATAAGCGCTTGTGAAGGGCGGAGACGCCAAGGTGAGGGGCCCCACACCGGTTATAATGTACTAATCACCCTCTGTGGCTTTAATGCGCTAAACATCCCCTTTTGCTTAAAGGGCCAGATCCTCACGGATGTAAATCGAGAGTAACTGGAACCTAGTGAAAGCAGTTGTGTGACTTTACACTAGCTAAGGATTTGTCCCCATGAGGAATTCGCTCCATCCATTGGGTTTGATGCAAACCTCATTGGGCACTCCAGCCCCCTCCCGGGGGCCAGACGGATCCATGCCATCCATGAGATAACTGCTGACGGTGAACCCGAAGGCTCCAGGCTTTTTCCAACCCCTCCGGACTCCACCAGCAGGACCCGCAGCCTGGCCGCTGAAAATAGAGATTTATTTAGACCCCTGATTCTATCACGCTCAGGAACCCGGAGGGGCATACACTTTGTTCTTTAATAGTTACCTGGGAGAATTGACAGAGTGAGAATTAAGTTCAGCCAAACTCTCATCTTCCTGGGTTTTGTGTAAGAAATTCCGAGGGGAAGAGTGAAAGTGGGAGTGTGGGAAAACCTGCGCTTTCTTCTGGGGGGAGCTGCAGGGCCAGAGACTTGGCAGGATTTAAACATGGTGATTAGCTCTTGATTTGCATAGAGACCCCTTCATATAAGAGAGAGGTTCCTCTGGCTAAGCACCGTGAGCGGGGATAGATAGATAGATAGATAGATAGATAGATAGATAGATAGATAGATAGATAGATAGATAGATAGATAGATAGGAAGGATGACTGTGGATGGATGGATAGATGGGGTGGGGAGGTGTATGGGGAAACAGATATTTGGCAAGGGAATGTTAAATAGCCGGTTTTACTGAGTGGTGCTCAGACTCTAAGGATGGATAATTGAATCCATAATGCGCCATGGTACTAGGCTCTCAGACTGTTTGGAGACCAGTTCATTGATTAGGTTAATCGGAGTGAGACAATGTACAGGGCAGGGAGTGGAATACATGTATAACATCTTAAACATGTCCCACACAGCTCTCTCGCATTGACGAATAGGGATTCGGTTCCCTTTATAGATGCCAGGGTTTGTGTTTTCACCTATGCTGCTTTCTATCCTCACACGGGAACGGAGAGGCGAACATGGGAATATCTGGAGTTCTCTTGGACAGATAATAATTCCTTGTAACCCATATCAGTGTCTGCAATAGAATATCTGGGACCGAGTGAATCCCCACCACGCCCAGTGCGGGACACCCGGTTCCCGGAATCTCCGCCTCCTGTGGATCTAGACCTGACTGTACAGCCGGGTTCGTTTCCCCCATTTCAAACGGAGGAAATTGCTTTCTCTTGTGAGCTCCCAGCGCGCGGATTGGCAGCACGAAACCAGCCGGGACTTTCTCTGGGAACCTCCCCAGGAGGTTTTTGTCTGAGCTCAGAGCGGCATCCCCTCACTGTGCGGGGGGGCGGGGGGTGTGTGTCTGGCACAGCGATAGCGGGTGGTGTCCTCGGGCTTCAGGCCGGTCAGCTGCAGACACACCACATTGTTGGGATTGTCCCTGGAGATGGTGAATCGCCCTTTGGCTGCATCAGCCTCCCAAGTACTACTCCCACTGCCGCTGCTGATACGGCGACCCACTCCAGCCCCTTCCCGGGAGCCTGACAGACCCGCTCCATGCACTAATCCGTGAAGGGGAACCCGGAGGCTTTGCGGGAGAGGCGGAGAGAGGCTCCGGGCTTTTTCACACCCCTCCGGACTCCACCAGCTGCACCTGTGACGGGACACCTGCAAATAAGGACACGTCAGACATTGGCCGATTCTGCTGGAGAAGAAACCTGGGGATGCCCCGCTCTTGCTGGGGAGTAAATCACCTCTGAGCTCTGCAGAGAGAGAAGCCAGCGTTTTGTGTCTCTGCCCGCGTCGGGTGTTCTGGGGAGATTGACTGCTGTGGCTCAGGGCTGTGGCTTTTCAGTGCTAGGGTTGCAGGGTCTGGGGAATGGCAGGGTTTTACGCAGGGAGCTGAGTCACCGTGTTTGCATACACTGTTTTTTTGTAAGGGGCTGATAAGTTCATCCTCTGCTTGACTTGAAATCCCCAACTCAGAGCTCAGATAGGAGAGTGATTTATCCAGAGATCCGGCTCTGGCTGAGTGACTTTGTCCATAACACACTACCTGTTAATCTGATCTGCCAGATGGTAAATTGTTAAGATAACATCCTCAGCAGAGTGACAAGTATCAGAGGGGAAGCCATGTTAGTCTATATCCAGAAAAAACAATGAGGAATCCTCTGGCACCTTAAAAACTAATAAGGCTTTGTCTACACTACAAAATTACTCCGATTTCACAGAAGTTGATTTTTGGGAACAGATTGTAGAAAGTCAAGTGCATGCACCCACACTAAGCACATTAATTCGGTGGCAGTACCGTGGCAAGCGTGGACATTGGGAGCGGTGCACTGTGGGTAGCTATCCCACAGTTCCCATGGTTCCTGCTGCCCATTGGAATTCTGGGCTGAGCTCCCAATGCCTGATGGGTCCAAACATTTGTCACGGATGGTTATGGGTAAATGTCATCAGTCAGCCCTCCCTCCATGAAAGCAATGGCAGACAATCATTTTGCACCCTTTTCCCTGGATTGCCTGAGCAGATGCCATAGGATGGCAAACATGGAGCCCGTTCAGCTCACAGCAGCAGTTATGACCATTGTAAACACCTCATGCATTATCATGCAGTTTATGCAGAACCAGCACCTGAAAAACCAGGTGAGGAGGCAACAGAAGCACGGTGATGAGGACATGAACAAAGAGTTCTCTAAAACCATGGTCCCTGGCAATTTGGAGATCATGGTGTTAATGGGGCAGGCTCATGCCATGGAAAGCTGATTCTGGGCCCGGGAAACAAGCACAGATTAGTGGGAACGCATAGTACTGCAGGTCTGGGATAATTCCCAGTGGCTCCAAAACATTTGCATGCTGAAAGGCACTTTCATGGAACGTTGTGACTTGCTTTTCCTGGCCCTGAAGTGCCAGAATACCAAGAGGAGAGCAGCCCTCACAGTTGAGAAGCAAGTGGCAATAGCCCTGTGGAAGCTTGCAACGCCAGACAGCTACCGGTCAGTCGGTAATCAATTTGGAGTGGGCAAATCTACTGTGGGGGTTGCTGTGATGCAAGTAGCCAAGGCAATCATTGAGCTGCTGCTATGAAAGGCAGTGACTCTGGGAAATGAGGAGGTCATACTAGATGGCTTTGCTGCAATGGGATTCCCTAACTGTGGTGGGGCTGTAGACAGAATGCATATCCCTATCTTGGGACCGGATCACCAAGGCAGCCAGTACATAAACCGCCAGGGGTACTTTTCAATGGTGCTGCAAGCACTGGTGGATCACAAGGGACGTATCACGAACATCATTGTGGGATGGCTGGGAAAGATTCATGACGCTCGCGTCTTCAGGAACTCTGGTCTGTTTAAATGGCTGCAGGAAGGGATTTACTTCCCAGAGCAGAAAATAACTATTGGGGATGTTGAAATGCCTATAGTTATTCTTGGGGACCCAGCCTACCCCTTAATGCCCTGCCTCATGAAGCCGTACACAGGCACCCTGAACAGTAGTAAGGAGCTGTTCAGCTATCGGCTGAGCAAGGGCAGAATGGTGGTAGAGTGTGCATTTGGACGTTTAAAGGGTCGCTGGTGCAGTTTACTGACTCGATCAGACGTCAGCGAAACCAATATTCCCATTGTTATTGCTGCTTGCTGTGCGCTCCACAATCTCTGTGAGAGTGAGGGGGAGATCTTTATGGCGGGGTGGGAGGTTGAGGCAAATTGTCTGGCTGATGAATATATGCAACCAGACACCAAGGCGATTCGAAGAGCACAGGAGGAAGCACTGTGCATCATCACTCCTTGATGAAAACCTGCCCCCTTGGTTGACTCTAATTTCCTGTAAGCCACCCGACCTCCCCTCTTCGATCACAGCCTGCTTGCAAAGGAAATAAAGTAACTATCATTTAAAAATAATGTATCCTTTATTAATTGATGATAAAAATAGGGAGATAACTCACAAGGTAGCCTGGGTGGGGTGTGGAAGGAGGGTAGGAGGGAAGGAAATGGCCACTTCAAAACTTGTTGAAAGACAGCCTTCTGTTGTTTGGGCTGTCCATTGGGGTGGAGTGGTTGGGTGCCCGGAGCCTCCCCCTCCCCCCCGCATTCTTAGGCGTGTGGGTGAGGAGGCCATGGAACTTGGGGAGGAGGGAGAGTGGTTAAGCAGGGGCTGCAGGGGCAGTCTGTGATCCTGAAGCCGTTCCTGAACCTCCACCAGATGCCGGAGCATGTCCTTTTGTTCCCACAGTAGCCCCAGCGTTGCATCCTGCCTCCTCTGATCTTCCTGCCACCACCTCTCATCTTGATCATCTCTCCTGTCCTCACATTCATTGGCCGCTTTCCTGTACTGTGCTACTGTGTCCCTCCACACATTCTGCTGAGCTCTGTCAGTGCCGGACGACTGCATGAGCTCAGAGAACATGTCATAGCGTGTGTGTTTTTTTCACCGCCTTATCTGAGAGAGCCTTTGGGACGGCGGAGGGAGGCTTGAAACATTTGCAGCTGCTGGCGGGAAAAAGGGAGTGAAGTATTTAAAAAGATCCATTTTACATAACAACGGCTCTACTCTTTCCCGGTGAACAACACTAGTCACATGACAGAGCACATGTGGTTTTGGTACCTGGTCCCATTTTGCATCTTATATTGAGTGCCTGAGGCTTCGGTGTTAGAGATCACACACAAAGTGCCGGGCAACAGATTTCGGCTTGCAGGCGGCCATGGTAAGCCACAGTCTTTCGGCTTCTTCCACCTTCATAACAGCAGCGCCCTCCTCTCCCATACCAAGCAAAGCCCATTGAGTTGGCCATTTAGTGCTGTGGTTTTCCAGTTAACATGCAGCAGCAGAAACCAAACTACCTCCCCCATCCAATTCTCTGGGTTGATCGCTTTACTCCTCCCACCACCGTGTGACTGGTATCAGGGAAGATCCCTGCTAGCCAAATGCGAACAGCTCAGCGCCATTGCCCCTCCTCCCCGCGTGGCTAACTGTGGGGAGGATTTATTTTCAGCCATAGGCAAACAGCCCAGTAGGAACGGGCACCTCTGAATGTCCCCTTAATAAAATTCCCCTATTTCAACCAGGTTACCATGAACAATATCACTCTCATGAGGATAACACAGAGAGATAAAGAACGGATGTTGCTTGAATGCCAGGAAACACTGGGACCATACACTGCCAGGCTTTGTCATGCAATGATACCAGATTACTTGCTACTAGCATGGCACGGTAAAGTATCCTACCATGGAGGACAGAATAAGGCTGCTCTCCCCAGAAACCTTCTGCAAAGGCTTTTAGAGTACCTCCAGGAGAGCTTCATGGAGATGTCCCTGGAGGATTTCTGCTCCATCCCCAGACATGTTGACAGACTTTTCCAGTAGCAGTACTGGCCACGAATGCACCCCAAGTCCTCAGGGCTACTTAATCATTTAAAAAGTTTGCTTTTAAAACATGTATTATATTTAAAAAAGGTACACTCACCAGAGGTCCCTTCTCTGGCTTTGTTGGGTTGGGAGGGTATTTCAGTCAGGGTGATAAAGAGATCCTGGCTGTCAGGGGAATGGTGTTCTGTGTGCTCTGCTCAAGCTTGTCCTCCTCCTCTTCATCTTCCCCATCCCCAAAATCCTCAGTCATGGTGGAGAGTACCCCATCATCAGAGTCCACGGACAGGGGTGGGTTAGTGGTGGTGGCCCCCCGCAGAATTGCATGCAGCTCAGCGTTGAAGAGGCATTGTCTGGGGCTCTGTCCCAGAGCATCCGTTTGATTCTTTGGTTTTCTGGAACGCTTGTCTGAGCTCCCTAAGTTTCACATGGCTCTGTGTTGAGACCCTACTGTAGTCTCTGTCCATCATGGCCTTGGAGATTTTTTGAAATGTTTTGACATTTAGTCTTTTGGAACGGAGTTCTTATAGCATGGATTCATCTCCCCATACAGCAATCAGATCCAGTACCTCCCTTTCGGTCCATGCTGGAGCTCTTTTTCGATTCTGGGACTGCATGATTACCTGTGCTGATCGAGCTCGCCTGGCCAAACAGGAAATGCGATTGAAAAGTTCCCCGGGCTTTTTCTGTACACCTGGCCAGTGCATCTGAGTTGAGAGTGCTGTCCAGAGCGGTCACAATGGTGCACTGTGGGAGAGCTTCTGGAGGCCAATACCGTCGAATTGCGTCCACACCAACCCTAATTCGAAATGGTGATGTCGATTTCAGCGCTAATCCCCTCGTTGGGGAGGAGTACAGAAATCTATTTTAAGAGCCCTTCATGTTGACAAAAATGTCTTCGTTGTGTGGACGGTTGCAGGGTTAATTTAATTTAATTCTGCTAAATTCGACATAAACTCGTAGTGTAGACCAGGCCAATAGATTTATTTGGGCATAAGCTTTTGCTGAAGAAGTAGGTTTTTTACCCATGAAAGCTTATGCCCAAATAAATCTGTTAGTCTTTAAGGTGCCACCAGACTCCTTGTTGTCTTTCTCCTTAGCAGAGAACTTTTCGGCCTTTATCATTGAAATATGAATTTGCTTTGTGTGCCCATGGGCCAAGATTATAAAAAAATGACGAATTGTTTTAACTGCCTCAGTTTTTAATTGTTGAGTGTGAGGGGCCTTCAAAGGAGATTGGCTTTCAGAGTCTGGGTGTGTAGTAATTTCTCATGAGAAAGCCCCTACAGGAATTCTATGTTGGGCACCCAACATTTAATACACATAAAACGCTTATGAAAATAGTATCCACTTTCAGAGAAAGTTGGTGTCTGTACAAACGACAGAACAAGGGCTGAGAAAGTTGAGCTCTGCAGGTGCATAGCGCCTTCTTTTGGGCCAGCCCCAGAGGGGTGAATTTCACCCACAACTAAATTATCAAGGAACAGGCTGAGGGGGAAGAGATGCAACCTGCTCCCCCCTTGCAGGCATAGAGCCACCATGCCGCGTTAGCTCGTAGCTCTGAATAAGTGTGCTGTTCTGCTCATGACACACACGTTGTGATCCACACCACAAAGTGACTGGGTCTGAGACCTGTGCAACTCTGGGCCGAGATTCTACAGCCAGCAGGAGATAAAAAGGCTCTTGATTTCTATTCTCAGATGTGGTCGGGAAGAACTGTCTCTTGTTGCAGCGAGAGTGTCAGTGGAGATTCCCCCTTCAATTCTCAGCAGAACCGCAGATGAAATGGTAGAGCAGGAGATGTGACTCCTGATTTCACTGCCAGCCTTGGGAGTTCTCTCATTCTCTCTTTGCCTTTGGGTGATGTGAGATTTAAATCGCTAGTGATAGGAACTTGCTAGGGAGCCTGGAGGAAGCGAACAAGCAACCAAGCAGAGAGAGCGCGGGGCTGGCAGCTGCTGCTCCCGGCGGCTCTCACAGACAGGCTGGCTCTCCGCACGGTTAGTTTGAGTGCGGGCTCTGATCGGTTCCCCCTCACTGTGTGTCTCTGGCACAGTAATACACCGAGGTGTCTGCGGGCTGCAGGCCGGTCAGCTGCAGGAACACTTGGCTTTTGGAGGTGTCTCTGGTGATGGTGAGGCGACTTTTGAGAGCATCGCTGTAAGCAGTGCCTCCGCCCCTCCACATGGCTCCGACCCATTCCAGCCCCTTCCCCGCTGGCTGGCGGGCCCAGCTGACATCGTAGCTCGTGAGAGAGAATCCGGACACGGTGCAGGTCAGTCTGAGGGTCTCCCCGGGCTTCTTGACTCCCCTACCGGACTCCACCAGGCTGATCTGGGAATAGACACCTGGAGAATAGGAAATAAAGGGGAAATATTGCAGCGATTCCCGGGGAAGCGCAGCTATTAGGGAACGTGCCCTACAGGGCGCCCAGCTGCTTCGCAGATCCCGCCCTTACCCGCTGGGAGCAGCAGGAGGAAGGCGATAGCCAGGCTGGGGGTCATGTCTGCAGATGGCGGCTCGTTCCCCAGGCGGGATGAGAAGCTGAAACCCAGCGCTGGCTCTGTGCGGGGTGAGCGGCCAGCGGCGGGGCTATGAACAGGGCCCCGGAGAGCTCATTTGCATGGGCCAGGGGGTGGGGAGAATATAAAAGGCGATCTAGGAGGTGTGTGACACAGTCTAGAGTTGTAAAAATCTAATGGCAGGTGGGTTAGAGAGTCCAACGTGGATAGAGAAACTATCTTTTGCACTATTTAATTTGAAAATATATCCCCACTAAATGAAAGCAGTTGCGTGATCTATCTATCTATCTATCTATCTATCTATCTATCTATCTATCTATCTATCTATCTATCTATCTATCTATCTATCTATCTATCTATCTATCTATCTATCTATCTAACCCATTCAGTACTATTCAGTAAACAGGCAAATACTCTCCCTCTGGTATAACTAACTTTCTTTCTTGCCTTCTTCACTTATCATTACTAAGGACTCGGTGCCAGCCCTGGGCTGATTCGTATAGTTATGACCAGTGGTGTTCCCCTTAACCAGACAGTATGAAATTGTGGAAATGTCGTGCGGGCTGCTTAGTTCTGCCCTTTTACTAACCTGAGATATTGGATTGTGAGCTTCGGTTGTGAGGTGGGTAACGACATCCAGGAGGCTCCTTTGAAAATCCCAGCGTTGGCTCATATTTCCAGGAGTGAGCTGAGTGCTCTCTGCCACACAGGCCCGTCGGGGCTTTGTGCCGCAATGGGTGAGATAAAACCCATTCCCATGCCTGTCCCCGCAGCTATATTCTTTGTGAATCTGCTGGCTCCACGCGGCTCAGGGGAAAAGCGGATTCTGCAGGGCTGAGTTTTTGTATGAACACTAATACGTCTCCTGTCACCGTGTCTCTGGCACAGTGATACCGGGCGGCGTCCTCGGGTCTCGGGCTGTTCATTTGCAAATACAGCAGGTTGTTGGAATTACCGCTGGAGGTGACGAATCGCCCTTGGACAGAGTGGGAGTAGAATATAGTTCCACACTTGGGGACATGAGGGAGAGCTACTCCAGCTCCTTCCCGGAAGCCCCTGACGGGCCCAGTGCACCCCGTAGCTGCGGGTGGTGAACCCGGAGGCGCTGTAGGAGAGGCGGAGAGAGTCTCCGGGATTCCACCAACCCCTGGGACAGGGCCCCTGGGAATAAACTACGTTAAGAATCACATCAGTATGAATGACAGGTTTCAGAGTAGCAGCCGTGTTAGTCTGTATTCGCAAAAAGAAAAGGAGGACGCGTGGCACCTTAGAGACTAACCAATTTATTTGAGCGTAAGCTTTCCTGAGCTACAGCTCACTTCATCGGATGCATTCAGTGGAAAATAGAGTGGGGAGATTTATATACACAGATAATATGAATCAATGGGTGTTACCATACACACTGTAAGGAGAGTGATCACTTAAGGTGAGGTATTACTAGAAGGAGAGGGGGGGAAAAAACCTTTTGCAGTGATAATCAAGGTGGGCCATTTCCAGCAGTTGACAAGAACGTCCCCCCACTGTTCCTCAGACGTTCTTGTCAACTGCTGGAAATGGCCCACCTTGATTATCACTACAAAAGGTTTTTTCCCCGCTCTCCTGCTGGTAATACCTCACCGATGAAGTGAGCTGTAGCTCACGAAAGCTCATACTCAAATAAATTGGTTAGTCTCTAAGGTGCCACAAGTCCTCCTTCTCCTCACCTTAAGTGATCACTCTCCTTACAGTGTGTATGGTAACACCCATTGATTCATGTTTTCTATGTATGTATTTTCCACTGAATGCATCCGATGAAGTGGGCTGTAGCTCACGAAAGCTTAAGCTCAAATAAATTTTCCTTTTCTTTTATCAGTATGAATGGCAACGGGTACAATATTCTTCTGTCTCTACAATAGAATGACTGAGAGAAATTACCTTTCCAAGCCACTGCAATGAAAAGCAAATGCAACCAAACTCTCATTTTGCCTGGTGTTGGAGGGGAAAGTTATCTGGGGGGGCCTAGGTTTGGCTGGTATCTGCACAGACTGATTGTCTCTTGGAGTGCAGTCTAGTCATGGAGAGAGAAAGAGAGATTTAAGCAGGAAATTGTCACCCCTATTTCCATGTTTACCCTTATAAGTTTCAGAGGGGTAGCCGTGTTAGTCTGTTTCAGCAAAAACAAGGAGGAGTCTTGTGGCATTTTAAAGACAAACCAATTTATTTGGGCATAAGCTTTCGTGGGCTGGTGCCCTCTTCGTCAGACGCTCCAGCCCACGAAAGCTTATGCCCAAATAAATTTGTCCTTAAGGTACCACAGGACTCCTATTTGTTTTTATCCTTATAAGAGACTCAAATTCCTTCCCTTGGTGATGTGAATTACTTCCACTCGTGTTCACAGAACAGTCTGGATGTCTCACAGAGCGCTGGGTTCCTCATTTCACTTTTGGATAAGGAAGACATGAATACCTTTTAAAACAACTCTTCCCCCGGCTTGTATTAAGGGCCTGTTCCTAGTCAACTTAGGTGATGGTGGAAGATTCGTTTCTGCAGCCTCCCTCCTTCCCCCCCCCCCTCCAGAGCAGTGGGGCTGTGCAACGGCCGGCCACTGGGGGGGGGGCGGGGGTCAGTGACTCGGGTCTGGTCACAGGGTCCAACTGGGCTGAGACACTCTCTGACTGGTGAAAATTCACCAGGGCGCAAAACGAGGGCTGGGAGTCAATCCCCTGCCCAGCCCCCTTCCCCGCCACCTCCGGCTCCGCTGAAAAGTGCAGGGAACGGAGGGGAATGTGCCGTGGGAAGTTCAGACGGAGATCGGGGGACAAATGCTGCTTTCTTCACTCTCTGGAAGTCTCCCATCCGCCTCAGCGAGGCTTCTGGCTTGAAGAGAGAAAGTAGCGCTCCGAGAAGGGTCTCTGCTTTGAACTGCAGGGGGCTGCATCCCACTCTGGAGCTGTGCAGTGAAAAAGTGACGGCGAAGGTTTTAGGTTTTTTCACCCCGTTTCTTCTTTCTCACGATGGTGGCCCAAGGCTGTGTGGCGCAGGGGAGAAATGGGATTTCTTCCGCTCTGGTTTTTGTATGAGCACTACGAGGTTTCCTCTCCCTGTGCGTCTGGCACAGTGATACCGGGCGGTGTCCTCGGCTCTCAGGCCGGTCATTTGCAGGTACACCAGGCTGTTGGAATTGTCCCTGGAGATGGTGAATCGTCCTTGAACAGCCGGGGAATACCACTGGCTCGATCCAGCCTCGTTAATTTCAGCCACCCACTCCAGCCCCTTCCCGGGAGCCTGTCGGACCCAATGCATAAGGTAGCTGTTGAAGGTGAAGCTGGAGGTTTTGCAGGAGAGGCGGAGAGAGTCTCCGGGCTTCTTCACATCCCCTCCGGACTCCACCAGCGTCTGGGACCGGACACCTGCAAATAAAAGCATGTTACAAGTACTGGTGTGAAAAGAGCAAAAATGTTCTACTCTTTGGGCTCTGCCATTTAAGCGGGGGGAACAAAATACCTTCCAAAGCTGCTACAATGAAAACAATTGCGAGCCAAAGTCTCATTTTGCCTGGTGCTGGAGGGGAAAGTTCCCGGGGGGCTGGCTGGTCACTGCACAGACACAGGGGGCTGCGGAATTTCTCTCCGGGTGCAGCCTGGGCAGAGAGAGGGACAGTTTTAAAGAGGAGACTCTCAGCCCTATTTGCATATTCACACCTCCTTATAATGGAGCCAAACTCCTTCCCCGAAGGCTGTGAATTGCTTGCTCCAGGGCTCAGAGAGGAGTCAGATCGTCCCTTCCTGTGGGTCGGTGCAGCGCCCAGCCCAGTGCGGTGGGGTATAAAGTGGGAAAGAAGCAGCTGCCGGGTGTGAGCCCAATTCCCCTGTTTTGAATTTTCGGCCTGATTGTCATCAATTTATCCCGTCTTCGGGAAAGGGTCTCCGGAACCCCTGCCTACGCGAACGTCGGGTCAGTGACTGGGGAGGGGTGGGGTCACAGGGTTGCATTGGGCTGGGACACTCACTGGAGAGTTAAGTTTCTCTGGGCTGGAAAGCGCCGTGTGTCTGGTAGTCTTTCCGTAAGCGAGGATGCAGGCAGCTCTGAAGGGAGATGATTATTAAAGATCCAGATTCATGTCGGCGATCACATTTCCACTCCTACTGCACCTCCCGTCCTTTGACAGACCTTGGGCGCCCCAACCAGAAGAACATCAACTCCGAGGGAAGGTTTTTGTCTGTGCTTCCACTTCAGTGAGTCTGTCACAGTGATACCGGACCGTGTCCTGGCTTCTCAAGCCCTTGATGTGCGAATGCAGCAGGTCTGTGTAGTTGTCCCTGGAGATGGTAAGTCGCCTTTCACTGAACCGGGGAAATGTGTGTCGCTTCCAGAGCTGTCTGTGTCGGAGATACATTTGGATCCCCTTCCAGGAAGATGACGGACCCAGCCCAGCCAGGACCCGGATACTTTGCAGGAGAGGCGGAATCTCTGGGCTTTTTCGCACCTGTGACTGAGTAAAATAGGACCATGTAGATCATTGTTCCTACCACTGTTATATAATTGCAACAAACCTCATACAAGGTGTGTCAAGTAAGGCGTCAGTAGAAAAGTTATGATTTGCTGGTTATGATGATGCTATCTGTCAGCATGTATGGTTGAAACTGAAGTTATCAGTATTGGCTCTATACCTGGATTTCAAATGTTTGCTCCTAGGTAACACCCACAAGGTATTTAGCCAGCACATCTTGAAGGGACTATTAAAGTTAAGTTTCAGAGTAGCAGCCATGTTAGTCTGTATTCGCAAAAGGAAAAGGAGGACTTGTGGCACCTTAGAGACGAACAAATTTATTTGAGCATAAGCTTTCCTGAGCTACAGTTCACTTCATCGGATGCATTCCAAGTTAAGCGGCTCATCAAGGAACACTTACCTCACCATGGACCATGGCAGATGGTCCATCTACACTGAATGGACTTTCCTGTAAATGTTCTGCCTGGGGCATAGGCAATGGCTTCTGCTGTGACTAAGGACATCGTACATGGACATGTGACTTACCCATGTGACTCCAAAATCCATCTTGTTACTTAAGTTTCCACTGGCTGTGCTGAGGGCTTTGTTTGAAACAATGGATTTGCCTTCACATGGCAGAAGCTATAAAAGGCTCTGGAAAGATCTCCATTTTGCCTCTTTTCTTCTCAAGCCTCTTCCTGTTGAAACCTCTGTACTATGAACTTGTACTAATGGGAGCAACTAATGGAATTCTCACCAAGGGACTGAGGACCTTCCAATGATTTGGAAGTCACCAGAGACTTAACAAGCCAGCAGTTTATCCCATTACTGCTACAAGCCTGAACCAAGAACTTTGCCATTACTGAGTGTAATTGATTCCTTTAACCAATTTTAACTCTAATCTTTCTTTCTTTCTTTCTTTCTTTCTTTCTTTCTTTCTTTCTTTCTTTCTTTCTTTCTTTCTTTCTTTCTTTCTTTCTTTCTTTCTTTCTTTCTTTCTTTCTTTCTTTCTTTCAATACACCTTGAGATTTTAGACACTAAGGGATTGGCATCAGTGTGATTTTGGGGTAAGATCTAAGTTATATATTGACCTGGGTGTGTGGCCTGTTCTTTGGGATCAGAAGAACCTATTATTTGATGAGACAGGTTGTAAAGAACCACTCATCTCTGAACCTAGTGTTTTTTGTTGGTGATATAAGAGCTGGAATGCCTGAGGAAACTGCCTTTATGTTTACTTGTTAGCCAGTGTGGTGAAACAGGAGTTTACTTTTGTGGCTGGTTTGGTATATCTTATAAAAGAATAGCCATCAGTTTGGGGATGTTTTTGCCCTATTTCTTAGCAGTCCATCATGAATTTGCCATTATCAGTTATGACCCACTAAGACACAGTTACACTTATGTTACCCTTAAAACTACCAGACCTTATCACTTGTCTGGGGTATGGTGTGGCGGGTAAAGTGACATGCCCAAGGTCGCCCAGTAATTCCCTGGCACAGGTGATAACAGAACCCAGACCCCAGGATTCTAGTGCTTTACCACTATGGGAAAACTTTCTGTAGCCAGCTGCAAATCTGTGAGGGAATTAAAGTGTAGGTAAAGGCAGTAGACCATCTCTCTACACTGAATTCATTTTTCACTCAGTGTTGGGTAAAAATCTCTTCTCTGTCACTCAGCACAAATTGAGAATAATTATGTTTACCACAAGGAAGCGACTTCATATTTAAAGCAACGTCACTGCGGGGAGAATTTGGTCCATTCTCTTTATGTTAGAGGCATACAGTAATTGTAAGTATGTGTCTATTTGTGTGTTTGTGTTTATATGTGTTCGTGTGAGCATTTTCTGTGTGTTAAAAGATGAATCTGTTTGTATGTGTTTGTTTATGTGTGTATATTTGTGTCAGAAAGGGTTCGTTTGTGTCTCTGAGCTTGCTTTTTGTGTTTAGGTGTGTGTTTGATTTTTCAGTGATGGTGTATATGCCTGTGTTTTAATGTGTGTTTGCATGCTTTCGCTGTGTGTGTACTTGTGTGGTTTTGTGCAGCAGTGATTGCCTGTATGTGTTTATGTGTGTTTGTGTATTTTTCTGTATGCATCACTGTTTTGTTTGTGTGTCTGGAATAGAAAAAAAAGGGGGTGGGGGGGGGGAATATTTCCCACACGGTGTCAGATGCTGAGAGGAGTTCCAGGGGGAGTGAGTTAAAGCGATTATGAAACTACACCAGTCTGCAACTATCTATAGCCTGGGAGACTTTCTCAGTCCCGCTCTTTGAACCAGGGGCTGTGAGAGTTCCCCGGCCTCCCGGCGGCGTTGTCGGGATAAAGGCCACACCTGAAGGGCGGAGATGCCACGGTGAGGAGCCTCACATCAGTGATAATGAACTAATCACCTTCCGCTGCATTAATGCCATAAACATCCCAGGTGTCAGAGCAGCAGCCCTGTTAGTCTGTATCCGAAAAAAGAAAAGGAGGACTTGTGGCACCTTAGAGACTAACCAATTTATTTGAGCATAAGCTTTCCTGAGCATCCGATGAAGTGAGCTGTAGCTCAGGAAAGCTCATGCTCAAATAAATTGGTTAGTCTCTAAGGTGCCACAAGTCCTCCTTTTCTACAAACATCCCAGTTTCCTGAAAGGGCCAGAGCCTCCCTGGTGTAAATCAGGAGTAACTCCAGTCTAGTGAAAGCAGTTGTGTGACTTTACACTAGGGGAGGATTTGTCCCCAGGGGCAATTCGTTCCATCCCTTGGGTCTGATGCGAACCCCAACGCGCTTGTCCCCTTTACACGGACAGACGCTGTCCTGTGAGTCTGACACTGAGACCTGCCGGGGGAGCCAACATGCCAGGTCTGCGAGGGGAGAGCGACTCAGAACAGGACTCACTCCGGATTGGAGTTCATAGATGAAGCGAGGGATCTCTGCACCTCACGCCCAGCGGGTCTCTGGGCAGGAAGGGGAGACACGTTGCCCGGGAACGGAAGGGTTAAACTGGCGGGAGGTTTGTGTCCCGTTCCCCCGGGGGCCGGGTCTCCTGCCCGAGCCCGAAGCGGGGGGTGTCGCTGCTGCCCCCGCGCGGCCGCCGGGAGAAGGGCGATTCCGCAGCCTGGGTTTTTGTGCCATCACAAACCGGTTTGGTGTCACTGTGTCTCTCGCACAGTCATAGCGGGCGGTGTCCTCGGGCTTCAGGACGGTCATTTGCAGATACAGCTCACTCTTGGCGTTATCCCTGGAGATGGTGAATCGCCCTTTCACTGCATCGAGGTAGTATGTACTACCCCCACCGGGGTTTATAGCAGCGACCCACTCCAGTCCCTTCCCGGGAGCCTGGCGGACCCAGCTCATCCAGTGGCTGCTGAAGGTGAATCCGGAGGCTTTGCAGGAGAGGCGGAGAGAGTCTCCGGGCTTTTTCACACCCCCTCCCGACTCCACCAGCATCTGGGACCGGACACCTGGGAATAAAGACAGGCCGTTAATGTCGGTATGAAAACAGCGGTAACACAATATTCTTCTAACTCGGCCAGGTCTTCAGAGGAGGAAAATACCTTCCAGAGCTGCTACAGCGACAATGACAAGGAGCAAAAATCCCATTTTCCCGGGTGCTGGAGGGGAAAGTTGTCAGGGGACTGGCTGGTGACTGCACCGACCCAGGGGGCTGCGGATTGTGTCTCCGGGTGCAGCCTGGGCAGAGAAGAGGCACAGATTTAAACAGGAAACTGTCTCCCTCATTTGCATGCCCCGCTTTATAAGAGACACACACTCCAGCTGTCAGTGATCGGATTGACTCGCCCTCGGGCTCGGGGTGCGGGAGTCAGAGTGTCCCGTCCTGTGTGTGTGTGTGTGCAGCGCCGGGCACAGGGCTCTGGGATCCTCATTAGACTTTCGGACCCTGGGAGGAATGAACAGCTCCCTGCAGGGACTGTATTTCCTCGCACGGGAACTGAGGGTCTGGCTATTCTGAGGTGATATTGGGGATTGGGGGGACTCAGCTCTGGAGCCCCCTTGCACACGCACAGGGGCCATGCAATGTCCGGTCTGGGGAGTCAGTGTCTGGGGAGGGGTCGTGTCCCAGGAATCCATAGGGCTGGGCCACACGCTGGAGAGGGAAGATTTCCCTTGGCACTGGGAGGGATTTGGGAGGGAAGCCCCTTTCCCTTCCCAGCAGTGACCGGCTACATTGAAATGATCCACTTTGGACCAGGTCTGGGGGCCCGGCTGTGTGTGCGGGTGGGAGAAGCTGGGGGTGGGGGGTCTGAAGTCAGAGGTAAGGTTTTGCAGAGGAGCCTCCCTGACATTAGTGTGCCTAGAGCGGCGTGTCTGGGAGTTTTGCTTTAGGGGGGGAGTAGAGGGAGGATTCAGTAGACAGTGGAGGAAGATTATTATGACCGGCTGATATTTATATCCGCGTTCACACTCCCACTCCCATTCACACTCCACTTCTCATTTATGCTCGAATTGTAAACTCCGCGGGGTAGAGAGAGGTGTCATGGTCTGTGTTTGTACCGTGCCTAGGAATAGGGGATCCTAGACTATGATTGGAGACCCCAGGCGCTAGGATCCAACCACCACCAACTCCCTCCCCCCTAATCATCATCAGCATAATCATCTACTTAGTTAATTATTAATAAGCAATGAAGTGCAGGCAGAAGCGTTCTCCTTTTTATGTCTTAGATTTTGTATGATGTAATATTCAGACATTCGACTACTACTTAATAATAAAATATTTCCGTTCCCACTTCCATTCAGACCCCTGTAACCATTCACGCTGAAACAGGTATTTCTATTCCCATTCCCATGAACACTCCCATTCCTGTTTACATCCCCTTCCTGTTCACTCACACACTCTCATTTCCACTTCCAGTCACACTCACCTTCCTATTCTCTTTCATGCTCACCGTCCCATTTCTGTTCCCATGGATATTCCTCTTCCATTCCGATTCACACTCCCATTCCCATTCCTTTTGCACAAATGCGAGTCGGAGCATTTGGCCCTGACTTCATTCTAAGACCCAACAGAGTCAGGTCTCTCTGTCTGACTGTCCCCCCAGCGGTGCTGTCAGTCACTGCAAAGGTTACACAAAGGAGGGCGCCGGGTCTGTAGGTCATAGGAGGGAGGATGCTACACAGAGCCAGAACCTCACAGGATTTGTCCTTTTTTGGAGAGGAGGGCAAAGACAATGTATTGTGGGGAGGGAGAGGGGAGGTGGAAGGAGTCTTTATAAACCTATTAACGTCTGTGATTAAACATCTGGATTCTTATCTGGCCTGCTGGGCAATTCTCCGTGAGAAAGAACATGACATGAACCCCCTGATTTCTTTGTTCACTTCCCTTTGTCCTCGCTGGGCTCATTGTAACTTGCAGACCTTGAGCGCCACCAAGAGCAAGAGCCTCATGTCAATGCAGGGGACGGGTTTTTGTCTCAGCTCAGACTGGGTTTCACTCACTGGGACGCTGCACAGTAACCGGGCGGTGTCCTCTGGCTTCAGGCTGCTCATGTTTAAATCGGCCAGGTTTGGGGAGTTGTCCCTGGAGGTGGTGAATCATCCTTTGACAGAAGCGGCGTAATATTCCTTACTCCCATCAAAGAAAATCATGGAGACCCACTCCAGTCCCTTCCCGGGAGCTTGTCGGACCCAGTGCATCCCGGCCTGGCTGAAATCAAAGCCGGAGCCTGTACAGGTGAGCGCAGAGATTGTCCGGGCTTCTTAATGTCTCCTCCTCCGAACTCCAGCAGCGGAGCCTGAGCCCCAGCCCCGGAGGATGTAAAAGCACATTGACAATCCAGATGACAGTGCTGATGCTAACATGATTGATGCTTCTGTTAATGCTGCTACTGATCACAGCTCTGATTCCAATATTGCCATACATTATTTCAAAACAAGGGTATCTCCATTTCCCCCCGAAGAAATACACACTTCGGAAAGCAGCCACAGTGAAAAGGAAATGCAGGCAAAACATCAATTGTGTTTGCTGGGAAAAGTTCTCTAGAGGGTTGGGCCGATCGCTGCAGACACCGGGAGCTGCAGGTTCCCAACCCAAAGGGCTTTAAGCAGGGAATACAATTACTCGACTTGCATATCCGTGCTCTTAAAATGGAATCCCAGGGGCTGGGATTGCATTTCTCGCCGAGGTCCCTTGTCCCGGGCTTTGGGAGATGCCTTGATACGTGTGAGACCCTGAGGGGATAGAAGCATGTTCAAAGTAATCTAAAGCACTGAATGTATCCAGTCGGTGAAATACAGCCCAGGAGTGATTACACCCTTGGGTGACAGAAATACTCAGCTCTGTAACGGAGATTTGGGAACAGACGGGAGCTTTCGTGTCCCCTTTTTTCGAGGTGGATAAACTGAGGCAGAGAGAAGGAAACTGATTTATTTGCCCGAGGTCTGTTGGCTGTTAGAAGAAAAGCCAGGACCCCGGAGACCCAGGCTGCCCAGTGTTCTAGTAACCACACTGGCCTGAAACCTGCTAATCGAGCATTCAAATAACCCTTAGAGCACAGCGACCTGAAGATGGGCCTCCCTTGATCCCAGAAGAGCGCCCTGGTCACCGGGCTATACAGTCATTCTTATTCACACTCTGTCTTGCTGTCTCCTCACAAAGACTCTTTGCATTCTGAAGCAAGTAGAAGAAATTCAACCGCAGCTCTTTGGAGAGGAGTCCCCTGGGAAACCTTCAAGCTCAGTGGCTGGGCCCTCTCCTGGGAGGTAGAAGATGGACCTTGTTGAAGTCCAAGCTCTGGCTCAGGCACAGTGGGGCTGAGAGTCAGGGTGCCTAATTCGAGGCTGTAAATTCCATTGGGAGCCAGGCACCTCTAGGCAGGCGTTATAATAACGAGCCTTAGACCCTTATGTGACTCGAAGCCCCGGGGCTCCCTACTTTATTGACACAGCCAGTGCCCCCAGTGGGGCGGGTTTGGTGTTTAAATGTCTGTGTCTTTCCTCAGATTTCCACAGTTTTGCAAACCCTGAGCTCCCCAACCAGCCAACTCCAGACCATGGCTACAGGGCTCGGTTTTTGTCCTAGGTCCCTGGCTGTGTGTCTCTGACACAGGAATACAGGGCGGTGTCCTCCGCTCTCAGACTGCTGATTTGCAAATGCACCAGGCGGTTGGCGTTGTCTCTGGAGATGGCGAATCGCCCTTTCACGGAGTCAGCGTAGTAGGCGCTGCCCTGGGCAGCAGCTCTGGCCAGCAAGTCCCGCCCCTTCCCGGGGGCCAGACGGATCCAGTCCATGAGATAACTGCTGACGGTGAACCCGAAGGCTTTGCAGGAGAGGCGGAGAGAGTCCCCAGGAGTTTTCACATCCCCTCCGGACTCCACCAGCTGGACCTGAGGCCTGGCCCCTGCAAATACAGATTTGTTTAGATCCCTGATTCTATGAGACTCAGGAACCCGGAGGTGAGTACACTTTGTACTTTAATAGTTACCTGGGAGAACTGATCGAGTGAGAATTAAGTTCAGCCAAAATCTCATTTTTCCTGGGTTTTGTGTAAGAATTTCGAGGGAAAGAGTGAAAGTGAGAGTGTGGAAAAACTTGTGTCTTCTTCTGGGAGGAGCTGCTGGGCCAGAGACGTGGCAGGATTTATACCTGGTGACTAGCTCTTGATTTGCATAGAGACCCTTTCATATAAGAGAGAGGTTCCTCTGGCTCAGCACCGTGAGCGGGGATAGATAGATAGAAAGGATGACTATTGGTAGAGGAGTAGATGGGGTGGGGAGGTGTATGGGGAAACAGATATTTGGCAAGGGAACGTTAAATAGACGGTATGATTGAGTAAAAAGAACAGGAGGACTAGTGGCACCCTAGAGACTAACCAATTTATTTCAGCATAAGCTTTCCTGAGCTACAGCTCACTTCATCGGATGCATTCAGTGGAAAATACAGTGGGGACATTTATATACACACAGAACAATGGGTGTTACCCTACACACAGTAAGGGGAGTGATCGCTTAAGATGAACTAATAGCGGCAGGAAAGGGGAGGTGGGGAGGGGGTCGGGGTGCGGGGAGAAAACCTCTTGTAGTGATACTCAAGGTGGGCCATTTCCAGCAGTTGACAAGAACATCTGAGGAACAGTGTGTGTGTGTGTGTGGGGGGGAGGGCTGGAATAAACATGGGGAAATAGTTTTACTTTGTGAAATGACCCATCCTCTCCCAGTCTCTATTCAAGCCGAAGTTAATTGTATCCAGTTTGCAAATTAATTCCAATTCAGCCGTCTCTGTTGGAGTCTGTTTTCAAAGATTTCGTTGAAGAATTGTCACTTTTAGGTCTCTAATAGAGTGACCAGGGAGACTGAAGTGTTCTCTGACTGGTTTATGAATGTTATAATTCTTGACATCTGATTTGTGTCCATTTATTCTTTTACGTAGAGACTGTCCAGTTTGCCCAATGTACATGGCAGAGGGGCATTGCTGGCACATGATGGCATATATCACATTGGTGGATGTGCAGGTGAACGAGCCTCTGATCGTGTGGCTGATGTGATTAGGCCCTATGATGGTGTCCCCTGAATAGATATGTGGGCACAGTTGGCAACGGGTTTTGTTGCAAAGATAGGTTTCTGGGTTAGTGGTTCTGTTGTGTGGTGTGTGTTTGCTGGTGAGTATTTGCTTCAGGTTGGGGGGCTGTCTGTAAGCGAGGACTGGCCTGTCTCCCAAGATCTGTGAGGGTGATGGGTCGTCCTTCAGGATAGGTTGTAGATCCTTGATGATGCATTGGAGAGGCTTTAGTTGGGGGCTGAAGGTGATGGCTAGTGGTGTTCTGTTATTTTCTTTGTTGGGCCTGTCCTGTAGTTGGTGACCTCTGGTTACTCTTCTGGCTCTGTCAATCTGTTTCTTCACTTCCGCAGGTTGGTATTGTGGTTGTAAGAATGCTTGATAGAGATCTTGTAGGTGTTTGTCTCTGTCTGAGGGGTTGGAGCAAATGCGGTTGTATCGTAGAACTTGGCTGTAGACAATGGATTGTGTGGTGTAATCTGGATGAAAGTTGGAGGCATGTAGGTGGGAATAGCGGTCAGTAGGTTTCTGGTATAGGGTGGTGTTTATATGACCATTGCTTATTAGCACCATAGTGTCCAGGAAGTGGATCTCTTGTGTGGACTGGTCCAGACTGAAGTTGATGGTGGGATGGAAATTGTTGAAATCACGGTGGAATTCCTCCAGGGCTTCTTTTCCATGGGTCCAGATAATGAAGTTGTCATCAATGTAGCACAAGTAGAGTAGGGGCATTAGGGGACGATTTTTTTGCTCCTAGGAAAATGCTCCTTGTGCCAGAAAAAAACAGCTTTTGCTGAAAAATTATTCAACTAACCAGAAAAGCAAACAAACAAAACAGACAAACTTGGTGCATTCTAGTTGTAAAAGCTGAGAGATCACGGCCCTTCTGCTGGAATTTCTCTCTGACAGTGGTGAAAGAAAGCGGAATCACAGCATGCTGAAGTAAAGAGGGTGCTAGACTGAATCCCAGTTAATCAGGTTGAGGGTTTATGGCATGTATTATGCAGGAGATCAGACTAGAGTATCATACTGCTCCTTTCCGGCCTTTAATTCTATGAACCTGTAACTATCCAGGAGGTTGTGTGCATTTTTACTTTGGTGTGTGATAAAGCAGTGATTCTCAAACTGGGGGTTGGAACCCCTCAGGAGGTCACAAGGTTGTTACATGGGGGGTCACGAGCTGTCAGTCTCCATCCTAAACCCCACTTTGCCTCCAGCATTTATAATGGTATTAAATATAATTAAAAGTGTTTTTAATTTATAAGGGGGGGGTCATGCTCAGAGGCTTGCTATGTGAAGGGGGTCCCCAGCACAGAAGTTTGAAAACCACTGTGATAAAGGCCACATTCAAATATGACCAGAAGAACGGCCATATTGTATCAGACCAAAGGTCCATCTAGCCCAGTATCCTGCCTTCTGACCATGGGCAATTCCAGGTGCCGCAGAGGGAATGAACAGAACAAGTAATGATAAAGTTATCCATTCTCTGTCTCCCATTCCCATCTTGTGGCAAACAGAGGCTAGGGACACCATCCTTGCTCATCCTGACTAATAGCCATTGATGGACCTATCCTCCATGAACTTACCTAGTTCTCTTTTGAACCCTGTTATAGTCTTGGCCTTCACAACATCCTCTGGCAAAGAGTTTCATAGGTTGACGGTGCGTTGTGTGAAGAAATACTTCCCTTTTCTGTTTGAAAACTGCTGCCTATTACTTTCATTTGGTGACCCCTAGTTCTTGTGTTATGAGAAGGAGTAAATAACACTTCCTTATTTAAAACAAAACAATATGGAGTCCTGTGGCACCTAAAAGACTAACAAATGTATTTGGGCATACGCTTTCTTGAATGGCAATTTAGACCCCATCATCTTCTATGTTTACTTGGGATTTATGTTTTCCCATGTGCATTACTTTGCATTTATCAACATTTAATTTCATCTGCCATTTTGTTGCCCAGTCACCCAGTTTTGAGAGATCCTTTTGTAGCTCTTTGCGGTCTGCCTGGGTCTTCACTATCTTAAGTAGTTTTTTATCATCTGCAAATTTTGCCACCTCACTGTTTACCCCTTTTTCCAGATCATTCCTGAATATGTTGAATAGGGCTGGGCCCAGTACAGACCCCTGGGGGACACGACTATTTACCTCTCTCCATTCTGAAAACTGACCGTTTATTCCTGCCCTTTGTTTCCTATCTTTTAACCAGTTACCAGTCCATGAGAGCACCTTCCTTCTTATCCCATGACAGCTTAATATTCAAGAAGCTCCAGTTTTTACGGACACACAATCATAGATGGATATAGAGATTTGAAACCTGATGACAGATATTTTGTTTTCACTCTGGTTGCAAATCCCGCTTCTGTGCTTAGTGCTGGATTGTATCAGAGGGTAGCCGTGTTAGTCTGGACCTGTAAAAGTGGCAAAGAGTCCTGTGGCACCGTATAGACTAACAGACGTATTGGAGCATAAGCTTTCGTGGGTGAATACCCACTTCGTCAGATGCATGTAGTGGAAATTTCAAGGGGCAGGTATAGATATGCAAGCAAGAATCAGGCTAGGGATAACGAGGTTAGTTCAATCAGGGAGGATGAGGCCCTCTTTTAGCAGCTGAGGTGTGAACACCAAGGGAAGAGAAACTGCTTTTGTCATTGGCGAGCCATTCACAGTCTTTGTTTAATCCTGAGCTGATGGGGTCAAATTTGCAAATGAACTGAAGCTCAGCAGTTTCCCGTTGAAGTCTGGTCCTGAAGTATTTTTGCTGCAGGACGGCTTCCTTGAAATCTGCTAGTGTGTGTCCATGGAAGTTGAAGTGTTCTCCTACAGGTTTTTGTATATTGCCATTCCTAATATCTGATTTGTGTCCATTTATCCTTTTACGTAGGGACTGTCCAGTTTGGCCGATGTACATAGCAGAGGGGCATTGCTGGCACATGATGGCGTAGATGACATGGGTGGACGTGCAGGTGAATGCACCGGTGACGGTGTGGCTGATCTGGTTAGGTCCTGTGATGGTGTCGCTGGCGTAGATATGTGGGCAGAGTCAGCATCGAGGTTTGTTGCATGGATTGGTTCCTGAGTCAGAGCTACTATGGTGCGGTGTGTAGTTGCTGGTGGGAATATGCTTTAGGTTGGCGGGTTGTCTGTGGGCGAGGACTGGCCTGCCTCCCAAGGCCTGTGAAAGTGAGGGATCGTTGTCCAGGATGGGTTGTAGATCACTGATGATGCGTTGGAGAGGTTTTAGCTGAAGACTGTATGTAATGGCCCGTGGAGTTCTGTTGGTTTCTTTCTTGGGCTTGTCTTGCAGCAGGAGGCTTCTGGGTACACGTCTGGCTCTGTTGATCTGTTTCCTTATTTCCTCGTGTGGGTATGGTAGTTTTGAGAATACACCTACAAGATCTTCACCAAGCTAATTATTCATAGGAACTGAGGAGGATTCCATTTCTGCATTGCTAGCCACTAAATAAGATTCTCTCTATTCCGGGGTGGGCAAACTTTTTGGGCCCAGGGTCACATCTGGGTGGGGAAATTGCATGCAGGGCCATGAATGTAGGGCTGGGGCAGGGGGTCGGGGTGCGGGAGTGAGTGTGGTATACAGGAAGGGGCTCAGGGCAGGGGGTCGGGTTCAGGAGGGGTGCAGGCTCTGGCTCAGTACTGCTTACCTGGAGCAGCTCCAGGGTGGAAGCAGCGCGCACCAGGGCTCTGGCAGGTTCCCTGCCTGCCCTGGCCCTGCGCGGCTCCTGGAAGCAGCCTGCACCACATCCCTGCAGCCCCTGGGGGGGAGGGGCAGAGGGCTCTGTGCGCTGCCCTTGCCTGCGGGTACCTCCCCCGAAGCACGCATTGGCCACGGTTCCCTGTTCCCAGCAAATGGGAGCTGCGGGGGGTCATGCCTGCAGGTGAGGGCAGTGCACAGAGCCCTCTGCTCCCCCTCCCCCAGGGACCACAGGGACCTGGTGCCAGCCGCTTCTCCCCGCGGCACCATGGGGGTGGCAATCACGCGGGACAAATCTAAAGCCCTGATCGGCCCGATTCGGCCTGCGAGCAGTAGTTTGCCCGCCCCTGAGTTAGGCCTCAGTTTGCCCACCCCTGAGCTAGGCCTTTTTCTCCAGTATTTATTCACTAAAGCCCCAATCCTGCAAATGCCCATGCATGGGAGCCCTCCACAGGCAGACCTGTTTGCAGGATCAGTATCTAAGACAGAGTAAATAGCATAAAGCATCTTCTTAAAGTGACACCAATCAAAATAAAATCACAGATCTATTTCTTTAAACGTTGGATTACTCTACTTTATCCATAAAATCACACCCAGGTAGCCACAGGCTCCAAAATGCCAGCAACATGCCAGAAATCTTGGCACCCCTCCACGAAGCCTGATCCCCCTCAAAGCTCCGCCCCCCGACTCCCTAAGCAGCCTGCTCTCCTCAGCCCCTCCACCTCCTGCAGCCTGCTCTCCCCAGCCCAGCTGGGGCTGGGACACTTCAAACCCCCCACCCCCACCTCACCCCACTGACCCCCACATATCTCCTATTTCTCTCACCTACCCCCTATTTCTCCCATCACTTCACCTTCTTCCACCTCCTCTCCAGGGTCCAGGAGACACCTAATTAGTGGAGCCAGCCTATGGGGCTCCATTAGTTAGGTGGGAGGGAGGCCTTTCATTCCCTCGTGTGCAGCAGGCACATCAGACCTCAGACCGGGGCTCCTTCAGGCGAGGGTGGGGATGGGGCTGCGGCTGCGGCTCGCTTCTCTGGCTGTGGGGGGTCTCCAGGACCAGGCTCTGGCCATGGGTTGAGGGCGCAGGCAGAAGGGGTGGAGCTGGGGGCGAGCCTCCCATGCCGGGGCGATTTAAAAGGGTCATTTTAAATCGCCTGCACCCTGGGGCAATTGCCCCCCCACACCCCAGGCCTGGGCCTGGGGACCCAAGAGCGCAGGAGGGGTGGAAGGCCGGTTTAAGTTACATGGACTCTGAGAGAGAGGAGCCCAGGGACCCAGTACCCTCACAAGGGGGGGAACTGAAGTGAAGCCCAGGAGGTGAGGAAGGACCCTTGGTTCAGAGCTGCCCCTGGGAGGGGACTGAGCTGTTGTGTGATGGGCTTGACAGGAGGCCCAGTGGGAGAACCTGGAGAAGACACTGGCTGGGACTGGCCCTTGCAGCTGAGAAGGGGCCAGCAGAGGGGTGTGAGAGGAGCTGTCCCCTGCCATTCCCCATCTGGGCAGGTGGGGCTGTCCTAGAGGTAAGGATTCACTTGTAGAGGAGAGTTAGGTACTTGATAATAGGGTCTGCAAAAGCCAGCACACTGAGCGGGGAGCTGCCTCATCTACCCCCTAGGACAGGGGTGGGCAAACTTTTTGGCCTGAGGGCTACATCGGGGTTCTGAAACTGCACGGAGGGCCGGGTAGGGAAGGCTGTGCCTCCCCAAACAGCCTGGCCACCGCCCCCTATCCATCCCCTCCCACTTCCCGTCCCCTGACTGCCCCAGCCCCATCCACACCCCTCTCCCTGACAGGCCCCCTGGGTCTCCCATGCCTATCCAACTGCCCCCTGCTCCGTGTCCCCTGACTGCCCCCCCGGACCACCCCTGTCCCCTTACCATACCACTCAGAGGACCTGGACGAGCAGCCGCGCCGCCTGGTCGGAGCCAGCCATGCCACCGCGCAGTCTAGAGCACTGGAGCAGGCCGGCAGCTCTCACAGCCGTGCTGCCTGGCAGGAGCTCACAACCCTGCAGCCCAGAGCGCTGGCGGGTGGCGAGCTGAGACTGTGGGGGAGGGGGCACAGCAGGGGAGGGGCTGGGGTGGAGCCTCCCCAGCCAGGAGCTCAAGTCCAGGCAGGACGGTCCCGCAGGACGGATGTGGCCCACAGGCCATAGTTTGCCTACCTCTGCCCTAGGAAATGCGGAGGAAAGGTTTCTGTATTCTTTTGCGTAGAGACTGTCTGGTTTGGCCAATGTACATGGCAGAGGGGCATTGCTGGCACATGATGGCATATATCACATTGGTAGATGTGTGGCTGATGTGTTTGGGTCCTATGATGGTGTACCTTGAATAGATATGTGGACAGAGTTGGCAACAGGGTTTGTTGCAGAGGTTTGTTCCTGGGTTAGTGTTTGTGTTGTGTGGTCTGTAGTTGCTGGTGAGTATTTGCTTCAGGTTTGGGGGCTGTCTGTAAGCGAGGACTGGCCTGTCTCCCACCTGTTAAAGGGAGTTAGGTGCGTCACTCCAGTTGGGATTCACAGCCCTCTGCTGGAGTTAGGTGCCTCAGCTGCTACTTAACCCCCCACTCCTCCCACCTCCATTCCCCAAAACCACTTGTGCCAGAGAAGGAGTTGTTGGTGCTTCCCTTAACTTTTAGCCTAGTGGTTAGAGCACTTGCCTGGGACATGGTAGAGACCGTTCTATTCCCTCTCCCCCCCCCCCGCCTGAATTGGGAGCAGGGATTTGAGCCCACATCTTCCACTGTCAGGGGAGGGTGACATTTGAGGTACAGACATCCCTGTTCTCTTTCAGGCCTAATGGGTATTAACTTAGTCAGGGTGGAACAGTTTGAATCAGTTACAATGGGAGAGATTGAAAGACCCCTCCACAAAATACCCTGTAGTCTGGTGCTCAGGGCGTTCACCCAGGACAGTTTTGCTGCTGTGACAGGTGACTGTGTCACAGGAGCCTAATTCATAGTTTGAAAAGTGAGTAAGGAGACAGAAAAAAATGTACTTACCAGGAGGTGTAAGTGAGTTGGGAGCCCAAGATATTTGGGGGAAATTACCCTCAGCCTGTTTACATGGGCAAATGCTCTCTGGAGGGACTAAACGTTCCAGTGTTAGCAAGAGACCTGGATTCTCTCACTGGGGGTTTTGAATGGTTGTCAATGTGGTTTGTGTCACTGCATCCCGAGCACAGTAATACCTGGCTGTGTCATCGGTTCTCAGGCTGCCCAGCTGTAGATAGGCCGTGCTCATGGAGGTGTCCCTGGTGATGGTGAATCGCCCCTGGAAGGCCTGGGCATAGCGAGTGCCTCCATTGTTGGGATTGATAAGTCCTATCCACTCCAGACCTTTCCCGGGCACCTGCCGTAACCACTCAATGTCATAGCTGGTAAAGGTGCAGCTGGCGGTTTTACATGTCAGCTTCACAGAATCCCCATGCTTCTTGATTTCTGCCCCAGACTGGGTCAGCTGGATATGGGATAAATAAACAACAAAAACACAGTTAATTCCATTCTTTTCCTTCTGCTGCCCTCCTCATGACAGAATCTGATCTGCTTGTATGTAATAACTAATTTATCCACACCACACTCCTGGGAAGTACAGTTATCCCCATTTTACAGATGGGAAACTGAGGCACAGAATCAGCCTGAGATTTTTCAAAGTACCCTAAGACATTTTGACACCTAGTTCCCATTAAAGGTTAATGGAAATTCAGTATCAAAATCCTCTTCATGGCTTTAAAATTCCATCCACAGTAATTTGTTCAAATCTATAGGATTTAGAATCCAAGAATTTCTGAATCCACGTCCTACGTCTTAGTCTTAAAACGATCTTTCCTGCCCTAGCCCAGACATCCTAACCAGACACCTGTTGGTTCATCCACTTACCTGAGAAAGCTGCCAAAAAGAAAAGGAACCCCAGACAGATCATTTTCATTCTCCACAAGAACCTGCAGGGCTGCAAAGCATTAACCCTTCCCCTGCTGGCAGCTTTTCAGTGAGGGTTGACTGCTCTCCTTTATCAGTCAATTTTCCTACTTCATTTGCATGTGGGCATTGCTAAATCATTTGACTAAACCTCAGCTTCCTCCACCTTTCCAAATAACTGACCTCAGAGTTTAGAAGGACACAGTCATGGAGGATGTCAGAGTATGTTAATGAAATTTGGGCCCCAGTCCAGGGAAACACTAAAGCCACATTGACTTCAGTGGGACTTCAGTGTGAGTTAAAAGCTCAGATGTTAAGATGCCCAATATTGGGTTATCAAAATGTAACACCCAGTGGATATGAAACTGAAATAACAGAATCAGTGGATGTATAAACACTAGCACCCTTCACTGGTGAAATACGTATGTGAGGTGTGATTTCCAAATTACCCTGGAGCACAGGGTAATCCATTCCCACTGATTTGAAAGGGATTTGGGGGGCAAACCCCCACTTTGAACATTCCAGCCTTCAGTGCTGAGGGCGATAATTCCTTGTGATTGTTCCCAGGTTTGGTTTTTGGGAAGAAATGTTTCATAATGGAACATGACACTTTGCTGCCCCCATGTGGGTCTGATAAACAGAAAATATTTCCCCCTGTTCTTCCTTTAAGTTAATGACAGGTTTCAGAGTAACAGCCGTGTTAGTCTGTATTAGCAAAAAGAAAAGGAGTACTTGTGGCACCTTAGAGACTAACCAATTTATTTGAGCATGAGCTTTCGTGAGCTACAGCTCACTTCATCGGATGCATGCCGTGGAAACTGCAGCAGACTTTATTTATACACAGAGAATATGAAAAAATACCTCCTCCCACCCCACTGTCCTGCTGGTAATAGCTTATCTAAAGTGATCATCAGGTGGGCCATTTCCAGCACAAATCCAGGTTTTCTCACCCTCCACCCCCCGACACAAATTCACTCTCCTGCTGGTGATAGCCCATCCAAAGTGACAACTCTTTACACAATGTGCATGATAATAAAGTTGGGCCATTTCCTGCACAAATCCAGGTTCTCTCACCCCCTCACCCCCCTCCCAAAATCCACACACACAAACTCACTATCCTGCTGGTAATAGCTCATCCAAAGTGACCATTCTCCCTACAATGTGCATAATTAAGGTGGGCCATTTCCAGCACAAATCCAGGTTTTCTCACATCCCCCCAACCCCATACACACACAAACTCACTCTCCTGCTGGTAATAGCTCATCCAAACTGACCACTCTCCAAGTTTAAATCCAAGTTAAACCAGAACATCTGGGGTGGGGGGAGGTAGGAAAAAACAAGAGGAAATAGGCTACCTTGCATAATGACTTAGCCACTCCCAGTCTCTATTTAAGCCTAAATTAATAGTATCCAATTTGCAAATGAATTCCAATTCAGCAGTTTCTCGCTGGAGAAATTTTTCATATTTTCATATTTCATATTTTCATTATTCAAATTTTTCATATTCTCTGTGTATAAATAAAGTCTGCTGCAGTTTCCACGGCATACATCCGATGAAGTGAGCTGTAGCTCACGAAAGCTCATGCTCAAATAAATTGGTTAGTCTCTAAGGTGCCACAAGTCCTCCTTTTCTTTAAGTTAATGGAACTTGGTCATTTTTGTCTCCTGTAAACCATGGAACGTGGGGGGCGGGGGTTATTTGAAGGCTGATTTGGTTTTAGAACTGTTTCCAGGGGTTATCACTAAACTTCAAAAAGTCCATCTGTCTGCCTATTCACAAGAAATCTGTCTGCAAAGCACCTTTCACTGCTGTTCTCTGGAAGCTGGCTACACTAAGAAGGATGGGTGTGAAGTCAATGAGAAGGTTTGATAGGGACAGTCAGTGAGCAGGTGTTGTGATGTTATAGGTACGTGTTATCCACAAACCGGAGGTGAGACTAAATGTAATGTCCAGACTAAATGTAATGTCCTGGCCCTCGCTTGTATGAATCAAGGGAGTCCTGTTCAACGTATTAAGTATATAGAATGTGAGAATGCATCCTATGAATTAACAGAAAAACAAAGCAATGCTAAGCATTACCGAGAATGCCAACTTGTCTTGTAACTGGCCCCTTAGGCTCATAGTTTCAAAGCCACCAAGCTGAGCTGGAATCCCATATTGTGCATCTAACTCCTTTAGGCAGCTTGAGAAAAAAAATGCATTCTTATTGTGAGCAAGTCACGTGACAGCCTTTCTCTGTGCTGCGCTCCAGAGGTTTTTACATGGCTGTGAGTGGATTTCTGATAACACCCATTGTTTCATGTTCTCAGTTTGTATATATATATATATATATATATATATATATATATATCTTCCTACTGTATTTTCCACTGCATGCATCCGATGAAGTGGGTTTTAGCCCACAAAAGCTTATACTCAAATAAATTTGTTAGTCTCTAAGGTGCCACAAGTACTCCTGTTCTTTTTTCTCACGGTGAGTCTCTCGCACAGTAATACTGGGTGGTGTCTTCGGTCTTCAGGCTGCTCATTTGCAGATACAGCAGGTTGCTGGGATTGTCCCTGGAGATGGTGAATCGCCCTTTCACTGAGCCTGTATAGTAGATTTCTCCTTTTATGTGTCTGTTTGTGTTTATATGTGTTCATGTGAGAGTTAAAAGAAAAGGAGGACTTGTGGCACCTTAGAGACTAACAAATTTATTAGAGCATAAGCTTTCGTGAGCAACAGCTCACTTCATCGGATGCATACAGTGGAAAATACAGTGGGTAGATTTTATATACACAGAGAACATGAAACAATGGGTGTTACCATACAGACTGTAACAAGAGTGACCAGGAAAGGTGAGCTATTACCAGCAGGAGAGCGGGTTGGAGGTGCGGGGGGAAGGGGGAACCTTTTGTAGTGATAATCAAGGTGGGCCATTTCCAGCACTTTACAAGAACAGTGGGAGGGGAAATAAAAAAGGGGAAATAGTTTTACTTTGTGTAATGACCCATCTGCTCCCAGTCTCTATTCAAGTCGAAGTTAATTGTATCCAGTTTGCAAATTAATTCCAATTCAGCAGTCTCTCATTGGAGTCTGTTTTTGAAGTTTTTGTTGAAGAATTGCTACTTTTATGTCAGTAATCGAGTGACCAAAGAGATTGAAATGTTCTTCTACTGGTTTTTGAATGTTACAATTCTTGATGTCTGATTTGTGTCCATTTATTCTTTTGCGTAGAGACTGTCCAGTTTGACCAATGTACATGGCAGAGGGGCATTGCTGGCACATGATGGCATATATCACATTGGTAGATGCGCAGGTGAACGAGCCTCTGATAGTGTGGCTGATGTGATTAGGCCTTATGATGCTGTCCCCTGAATAGATATGTGGGCACAGTTGGCAACGGGCTTTGTTGATAGGTTCCTGGGTTTCGTGGTTCTGTTGGGTGGTGTGTGGTTGCTGGTGAGTATTTGCTTCAGGTTTGGGGTCTGTCTGTAAGCAAGGACTGACCTGTCTCCCAAGATCTGTGAGAGTAATGGGTTGTCCTTCAGGATAGGTTGTAGATCCTTGATGATGCGTTGGAGAGTTTTTAGTTGGGAGCTGAAGGAGATGGCTAGTGGCGTTCTGTTATTTTCTTTGTTGGGCCTGTCCTGTAGTAGGTAACTTCTGGGTACTCTTCTGGCTCTGTCAATCTGTTTCTTCACTTCAACAGGTGGGTATTGTAGTTGTAAGAATGCTTGATAGAGATCTTGTAGATGTTTGTGTTTGTCTGAGGGGTTGGAGCAAATGCAGTTGTATCATAGAGCTTGGCTGCAGACAATGGATCGTGTGGTATGGTCTGGATGAAAGCTGGAGGCATGTAGGTAAGTATAGTGGTCAGTAGGTTTCCGGTATAGGGTGGTGTTTATGTGACCATCGCTTATTAGCACCATAGTGTCCAGGAAGTGGATCTCTTGTGCAGACTGGTCCAGGCGGAGGTTGATGGTGCAATGGAAATTGTTGAAATCATGGTGGAATTCCTCCAGGGCTTCTTTTCCATGGGTCCAGATGATGAAGATGTCATCAATGTAGCGCAAGTAGAGTAGTGGTGTTAGGGGACGAGAGCTGAGGAAGCGTTGTTCTAAGTCAGCCATAAAAATGTTGGCATCCTGTGGGGCCATGCGGGTACCCATAGCAGTGCTGCTGATTTGAAGGTATACATTGTCCCCAAATGTGAAATAGTTATGGGTGAGGACAAAGTCACAAAGTTCAGCCACCAGGTTAGCCGTGACATTATCGGGGATACGGTTCCTGACGGCTTGTAGTCCATCTTTGTGTGGAATGTGGGTGTAGAGGGCTTCTACATCTATAGTGGCCAGGATGGTGTTTTCAGGAAGATCACCGATGGATTGTAGTTTCCTCAGGAAGTCAGTGGTGTCTCGAAGATAGCTGGGAGTGCTGGTAGCGTAGGGCCTGAGGAGGGAGTCTACATAGCCAGACAATCCTGCTGTCAGGGTGCCAATGCCTGAGATGATGGGGCGTCAAGGATTTCCATGTTTATGGATCTTGGGTAGCAGATAGAATACCCCTGGTTGGGGTTCCAGGGGTGTGTCTGTGCAGATTTGTTCTTGTGCTTTTTCAGGGAGTTTCTTGAATCAATGCTGTAGTTTCTTTTGGTTACCCTCAGTGGGATCAGAGGGTAATGGCTTGTAGAAAGCGGTGTTGGAGAGCTGCCTAGCAGCCTCTTGTTCATATTCCGACCTATTCATGATGACAACAGCACCTCCTTTGTCAGCCTTTTTGATTATGATGTCAGAGTTGTTTCTGAGGCTGTGGATGTCATTGTGTTTTGCACGGCTGAGGTTATGGGGTAAATGATGTTGCTTTTCCACAATTTCAGCCCGTGCACATCGGCGGAAGCACTCGACGTAGAAGTCCAGTCTGTTGTTTCGACCTTCAGGAGGAGTCCACCCAGAATCCTTCTTTTTGTAGTCTTGGTAGGAAGGTCTCTGTGGATTAGTATGTTGTTCAGAGGTATGTTGGAAATATTCCTTGAGTCGGAGGCATCGAAAATAGGATTTTAGGTCACCACAGAACTGTATCATGTTCGTGGGGGTGAAGGGACAGAAGGAGAGGCCCCGAGATAGGACAGATTCTTCTGCTGGGCTTAGAGTATAGTTGGATAGATTAACAATATTTCTGGGTGGGTTAAGGAAACCAGTGTTGTGGCCCCTTGTGGCATGTAGTAGTTTAGATAGTTTAGTGTCCTTTTTCTTTTGTAGGGAAGCAAAGTGTGTGTTGTAAATGGCTTTTCTAGGACAGGATAGGCCCAACAAAGAAAATAACAGAACGCCACTATCCATCACCTTCAGCCCCCAACTAAAACCTCTCCAACGCATCATCAAGGATCTACAACCTATCCTGAAGGTTGACCCATCACTCTCACAGATCTTGGGAGACAGGCCAGTCCTTGCTTACAGACAGCCCCCCAACCTGAAGCAAATACTCACCAGCAACCACACACCACACAACAGAACCACTAACCCAGGAAACTATCCTTGCAACAAAGCCTGTTGCCAACTGTGCCCACATATCTATTCAGGGGACACCATCACAGGGCCTAATCACATCAGCCACACTATCAGAGGCTCGTTCACCTGCGCATCCTCCAATGTGATCTATGCCATCATGTGCCAGCAATGCCCCTCTGCCATGTACATTGGTCAAACTGGACAGTCTCTACGCAAAAGTATAAATGGACACAAATCAGACATCAAGGATTATAACATTCAAAAACCAGTCGGAGAACACTTCAATCTCTCTGGTCACTCGATTACAGACCTAAATGTAGCAATTCTTCAACAAAAAAAAACTTCAGAAACAGACTCCAATGAGAGACTGCTGAATTGGAATTAATTTGCAAACTGGATACAATTAACTTAGGCTTGAATAGAGACTCGGATTTGATGTGTCAGTTCACAAAGTAAAATTATTTCACCATGTTTATTTCCTCCCATACTGTTCTTGTCAACTGCTGGAAATGGCCCACCTTAATTATCACTACAAAAGGTCCCTCCCCCACACCCTCCTGCTGGTAATATCTCACCTTTCCTGGTCACTCTCATTACAGTGTGTATGGTAACACCCATTGTTTCATGTTCTCTGTGTATATAAATCTCCTCACTGTATTTTCCACTGAATGCATCCGATGAAGTGAGCTGTAGCTCACGAAACCTTATGCGCAAATAGATTGGTTAGTCTCTAAGGTGCCACAAGTCCTCCTTTTCTTTTTATGAATTAACCAGACAGCAGTTGTGATAATTTACTGCGCGCTCAGAAAATCAGGATTATTTTTAAAGGCAATTTTTAAAACCAGACGAGCTCTGTACACGGGGCGTTTTATTAAGAATGGGCAAGTGCAAGGAACCTGGAGTCTGGAAAAAGATGAATCCACTGGAGTCTGGACAGGGAATTCCCACGCTCTGCCTGTGACTTTAGGACTAGTGGACCGATTTCCCCCTCCTGCAGAACGTGGCATTGACTATTCAGGATACCCCAGTCGCTTTGCAGAAGAAGCAGCGTGTTCAAGAAACACAATTCAGCTTTCGTTAGGTGAGTGCAAAGTGTGGCAAGATCCCGGTGTAAAAAAGTCGAGTTCGCTCAGGCTCCACCTTGGCTCTCTGGCTCCTGCTTCCTGCCTGTCTTCTCCAGCTCAGTTTGCTGGCAAGGCAGGCTGAAGGGCGGGGAGCTAAATGTTAATCACACTTCTTAGGCGGATTCTATTTCTGCGTGACTAGGAAATGTATAAGGCGGTCTCGGTTCTGTCGGAACCGCGGGTCCCTGACAATAAAAGTGAAATTTCCGATGAGTGAAGCCCGGATAAAGGACTGCAGGCTTCCCACTCTCGGTTCCTGTCTGAACGGCTCTGTTCTGTCAGTGACTGTGGGCACGGGGAGGGAGGGGGATTCGCGCTGGAGGTTTCTGTGCTAACCGCAGGAGCTTTCTGATCGCTGTGTCTCTCGCACAGTGATACCGGGCGGTGTCTTCGGCTTTCAGGCTGTTCATTTGCAGATAAACCGTGCTGCTGGACTCGTCTCTGGAGATGGTGAATCGCCCTTTCACCGCATCACTGTAATATGCTGCTGAACTATAAGAAGGATTGCGTATCTCTGCGACCCACTCCAGTCCTTTCCCGGGAGCCTGACGGACCCAGTCCATCCAGTAGCTGCTGAAGGTGAATCCGGAGGCTTTGCAGGAAAGGCGGAGAGATCCCCCAGGGGTTTGAATCCCCCCTCCGGACTCCACCAGCTGGACCTGTGACCGGACACCTGGAAAGAAAGAAAGAATGAGAATCGCATTCACACACGGCCTGGCTCTAAGTCTATTGGGAAGCAGCAGAAAAGTTCCCAATGACGTCCTTGTACTCTGGGTCAGGTTAGGAATGTGCAAATTCCTTGTTGTCTGCAGCCCATGTAGCGGGGAAGGGGATGAAATTACCTTGAAGGGCTGCAAGTAAGAAAGCGAGGGTCAGCCACAGTCTCATGTTGCTGAGGCTGGAAGGTTTTCTGGTGGGATCTGCACCGACACTTGGACTGGCCCCTCCTCCCTTCTCACACTGCTGGGTCCCGGAGATCACGGGATTTCTATAGTGAGCCGAGGCACTGAATTTGCATCTCCTCCTCTTTATAAGACACATGTTGGCCCTCGGGCCTCAGCAAAGTCACCTTCCCGGTAGTTGGTTGTAGCGGGAAAGGGTTATCTGGGTAAAGAGCTCCACTCATAGAATAATTCTGCAGAATGCTCTACAATTACCCTGGTTGCTTTGGGGAGACAAAATTCCTCAAAGATCGTTCATCTTCCACTCAGTTCTGTCTGCTTGTCCCTCTGCTCTTCTGAGATCATTGGAGCAGTGTGATCTGTCGGGAGACCTTATCCTGGTACTTGAGAATCTGGCGGCTTATTCCTGGCTCTGCTGCTCGTGTGATGGGTGACCTTTGGCAAGAAACTCACACTCCCTGTGCCTCGATTTGTATGGCAATACAACTGGGTAACCAGATTTTGACCCTCCTTTGGCAAGGCTTTGAGGTATATCAATGAAAACCACTCTAGAATAGCTAGGTTTTGCTTTTACTAGTAATGTCTGAAATCATCTTCTTCTGGAAGAAGAATTGGAGACAATACATTAAACTCTTTCTAACAATGATGGAAGAGAAGACAAAATTATTATGTATTATTATTCTACCAGCACCTTAAAATCAGTGGGAATTTGGGGGTCAGGATTCCCGCTGTGGTTGAGAGTCGCGACCCAAGAGGCGCCGTGCGTGATTCGGGACATAGCTGCTCAGTCAGGCAGCGAGTGTTATCTCCCAGGTGAGGGGTCCTGTGCTCAGGCAAAGCTCCGTTTTCTTTAGGGGTGGGAGAACCTTTTGTGACGAAGTGGGACTGTTCTTAATGTTTCCTCTGAATAGTGTGGGGGTGCCTCAGTTTCCCCTAGGCAGTTCTTAAATATCTAGGGGGTGGAGTAAGGGTGTATGATCATTGCAGAGCCCTAGAGGGCATGTGTGTGCAGGAGTCTGGACACAGAGAATGGCCAACACCCTGTTTCCTGGCAACTGATGGCCTGGGCCCTTCCCCCCCCCTGCAAGGTGAGAGCTGAAGGGTTGGAGAACAAAGGAATCAGGTGACCACCTGGCCCAAAGGGACAAAGCCCAGAGGAGGAGGGGCTGGAGGGGGTTTTCAGTTTGGGGCTGTCTGGGACATGGAGTGAAGTGCAGACGTGGTTGTCTGGCTCACTGCCCCCCAAAAGGACCCAGCTGAGGGGTCCCGTTCTCTGCACCTGCAAGCTCTGTTTTAGACCATGTTCCTGTCGTCTAATAAACCTTCTGTTTTACTGGCTGGCTGAGAGTCACGTCTGACTGCGAAGTTGGGGTGCAGGACCCTCTGGCTTCCCCAGGAGCCCCGCCTGAGCGGACTCGCTGGGGGGAAGCGCACGGAGGGGCAGAGGATGCTAAATGCTCCGAGGTCAGACCCAGGAAGGTGGAAGCTGTGTGAGCTGTGTGTCCTGAAGACAGGCTGCTCACAGAAAGGCAACTACCCAGAGTCCTGACTGGCTTCATGGGGAGCAGTTCCAGAGCATCGCCCAGGGACTCCATGACACCTTTGAAGAGATTTTTTTTTTTTTAAATCTGCGAGCTGGGGTTGGGATATTCAAGGGTCCTTAAGGGAGATAGCAGCTCACTGCGTCTCTGAGTTGCGCCATGGGCTATGTAAGGCCGGGAGAAGATTTGTCCCATGTTACTGAATCATATAGAAATACCTAAACACCTGCTAATATTCACTTCCACCAGAAGGAGGCTTTTTGCCCACAAAGCTTATGCCCAAAGAAATCGGTTAATCTTTAAGGTGCCACCCTGACCGGATTTCTTGTAGGCTTTGTGGATACAGACTAATGAGGTGCTACCCCTCTGATACTTGCCACCAGAAGGGTTATTCAGCGTGTAATGTGCCAGCGTGAACATAAGGGTGTCACTGTCTGTTCCCTTCTTCTGTCTGGAATGATCAGTGGAAGCAAAAATCTCAAGGTCAGCTTTATTTATCTCCTTGCATTCTGCTTTCTCTATGTCTTTGCCTTTGGTGTATGTTTTCTTGAGGGGTGGGGGTAGTTATTTAAGATGTAATTTTGTGGGCGGGGGTTCTAGGAATTAGGGGGTTAGCTCACAAGCCTGAATCCCAGAGACTGAGGTTTTCCAAAACTTCTGTGGGATTATAATAGGAATGAAGTGCCCATATCTGAAAGGAAGGTTGGAAACCCTCAGCTTGGCTATAAGACAGGGGTTTAAATGACATGTTTTCATCCACTTTACCGTTGGTTCTATCAGCCTGGGATATTGGGAGGTGGAAGGGTGAGGAAAGGCGGGGAGCAGTGGAGTGAGGGGCACAGAGTGTGTTAGACGAACAGGGAAAGTTGCGGGCTGGCCTCTTCTAATAGTGCGGTTAGTCAGTGTGTGCATTTGAGTGGGGGAGAGTCACGGAAAGGCCACTCAGGAGGTATCACGCGCACTGTCTCCCCGCTGCGAGCTGTAGAACTGCAGCGCCCACAGCGGAGAGTTTGTCCTTAGCCAGCGAGGGCAGGTTTTTGTCTCAGCTCAGACCGGCTTCCCCTCACTGTGTCCAGCACATTGATATTGGGTGGTGTCCTTGGGCTTCAGGCCGGACATTTGCAGATACAACAGACTCCCGTCCCTTCCCAGGGGCCTGTCTGACCCAGCTCATCCAGTTGCTGCTGAGGGAACATGGTGGGTTTGCAGGAAAGTCGGAGAGAGTCTCCCGGCTTTTGCACACCTCCTCTGGACTCTGCCAGCTGGACCTGGGACCTGGGACTGGGCACTTGCAAATAAAGACACAGTGAGATTCCTGCAGACCTGGAAAAAACTTCCTAAATGTCAGAGTAGTTAAGCACTGGAATGAATTTCCCAGGGAGATTATGGAATCTCTGTCCCTGAAGATTTTTAAGAGTAGGTTGGACAAACACCTGTCAGGGATGGTCTAGATAATATTTAGTCCTGCCATGAGTGCACTGAGCGGGAGGAGATGACCTCTCCAGGTCCCTTCCGGTCCCAGGATTCTGGGCTCTATAGATGGATATTGAGCTCTGAAACCTGAGCGCGGATTTGTTTTTCACTCTGGCTGTGGGTCCCGTTCCTGTGCCCAGGGCTGGGCTGTCTGTGGAAGTGCTGCCCCCGCGCGGCGCACGGGAGAAGGGCGGTTCTGCCGCTCGGGTTTTTGTGTGAGCCCGGTCGGGATTCCCCTCGCTGGGTCTCTCGCTCAGTGAGACCGGGCGGTGTCCAGGGGCTTCAGGCCGGTCATCTGCAGATACAGCAGGTTGTTGGGGTCATCTCTGGAGATGGCGAATCGCCCTTTTACCGAGTCACTGTCCTATATGCTACAGCCGTGAATCTGGGCGACCCACTCCAATCCCTTCGGGAGAGCCTGTCGGACCCAGCTCATCCCAAAGCTGCTGAAAGTGAACCCGGAGGCTTTGCTGGAGAGGCGGAGAGAGTCTCCGGGCTTCTTCTCATCCTGTCCGGACTCCACCAGCTGGATCTGAGACCGGGCACCTGGGAATAACAATTAATTATGGGGAACATGAGGACCTCGGGCAATAGCACAATAACCCCCCCGCCTCCCCAGTACATCCAACCCATGGAAAGGGATAATGGACCTTCCGGACATGCTGCAATGAGAACGAGGTACAACCAAAGCCCCATTTTCCCTGTGGTTGGAGGGGAAAGTTCTTAGGGGCGGTTTAAGGGAACCACTGTTGTGGCCCCTTGTGGCAAGTAGTAGTTTAGATAGTTTAGTGTCCTTTTTCTTTTGTACAGAAGCAAAGTGTGTGTTGTAAATGGCTTGTCTGGGACAGGACAGGCCCAACAAAGAAAATAACAGAACGCCATTAGCCATCACCTTCAGCCCCCAACTAAAACCTCTCCAACGCATCATCAAGGATCTACAACCTATCCTGAAGGACGACCCATCACTCTCACAGATCTTGGGAGACAGGCCAGTCCTTGCTTACAGACAGCCCCCCAACCTGAAGCAAATACTCGCCAGCAACCACACACCACACAACATAACCACTAACACAGGAACCTATCTTTGCAACAAAGCCCATTGCCACTTTTGTCCACATATCCATTCAGGGGACAACATCACAGTGCCTAATCACATCAGCCACACTATCAGAGGCTCGTTCACCTGCGCATCTACCAATGTGATATGTGCCATCATGTGCCCACAATGCCCCTCTGCCATGTACATTGGCCAAACCGGACAGTCTCTACGTAAAAGAATCAATGGACACAAATCTGACATCAAGAATTATAGCATTCAAAAACCATTTGGAGAAAACTTCAATCTCTCTGGTCACTTGATTACAGACCTAAAAGTGCCAATTCTTCAATAAAAAAACTTCAAAAACAGACTCCAATGAGAGACTGCTGAATTGGAATTAATTTGCAAACTGGATACAGTTAGCTTAGGCTTGAATAGAGACTGGGAGTGGATGGGTCATTAGACAAAGTAAAACTATTTCCCAATGTTTATTTCCTCCCCTACTGTTCTTGTCAACTGCTGGAAATGGCCCACCTTGATTATCACTACAAAAGGTTCCCCACCCCCCCTCCTGCTGGTAGTAGCTCACCTTAAGTGATCACTCTGGTTACAGTGTGTACGGTAACACCCACTCTTTCATGTTCTCTGTGTATATAAATCTCCCCACTGTATTTTCCACTGAATACATCATATCAAGCGAGCTGTAGCTTAGGAAAGCTTATGCTCAAATAAATTTGTTAGTCTCTAAGGTGCCACAAGTCCTCCTTTTCTTTCTGTGACATTGTGGCGCTTTACTGGGATGTCTCAGCTCCACCCACTGACACCAGCGGAGGGACCTGGCCCGGATTTCCACAGAGCAGTTGGTGAAAACAACCCAGGAGCCGCTTTGGAAAGTCCCGGCGGTGCCACATCCCCCGGCGCAGCGGAGCGGGGTTTATTCCGGCGCCGGGTGATCTCTGCCCCCCAGCCCCGCCCGGACCCTGAATGGCCCATTTCCACACCCCGGCCTCCATCTCTCTGTCTCAGTCCCCCTCTGAACCAGGGGCTGTGATAGTTCGCCGGCCTCCCGGCCGCGTTGAGGGAATAAAGGCAATAACCGCGTGCGAAGAGCGGAGATGCCCCGGTGAGGGGCCCCACACAGGTTATAATGAACTAATCACCTTCCGCTGCATTAATGCGATAAACATCCCAATTTTCTGAAAGGGCCAGAGCCTCTCTGATGTAAATCAAGAGTAACTGGAGTCTACTGAAAGCAGTTGCGGTGACTTTTCGGGGGGGGGGGAATTGGCCATGGGGCAATTCTCTCCATCACTTTGGTCTGATGCAAACCCCAACGCGCTTGTCCCCTTTACAGGCACAGACGCTGTCCTGTGAGTCTGACACCGAGACGGGCCCCGGCAGAGCCAACGTGCCAGGCCTCTGAGGGGAGAGCGACTCAGAACAGGTCTCACTCCGGATTGGATTTTACAGATGAAGTGAGGGATCTCTGCACCGCAGGACCAGCGGGGATCTGGGCAGGAAGGGGAGACACATTGCCCGGGAACAGAAGGGTTAAAATTGACGGGAGGTTTGTGTCCCGTTCCCCCGGGTGCCGAGTCTCCTGCCTGAGCCCGAAGCGGGGGGTGTCGCTGCTGCCCCCGCGCGGCCGCCGGGAGAAGGGCGATTCCGCAGCCTGGGTTTTTGTGCGATCACAAACCGGTTTGGTGTCACTGTGTCTCTCGCACAGTAATAGCGGGCGGTGTCCTCGGGCTTCAGGCCGGTCATTTGCAGATACAGCTCACTCTTGGCGTTATCCCTGGAGATGGTGAATCGCCCTTTCACTGAGTTTGCGTAAAATTGTTGGCTCCCATCAGAGTAAATGTGTGAGACCCACTCCAGTCCCTTCCCGGGAGCCTGTCGGACCCAGCTCATCCCGTAGCTGCTGAAGGTGAACCCGGAGGCTTTGCAGGAGAGGCGGAGAGAGTCTCCGGGCTTTTTCAGACCCCCTCCGGACTCCACCACCGTCTGGGACCGGACACCTGGGAATAATGACAAGCCATTAATATCGGTATAAGAACAGCGAGAACACAATATTCTTCTAACTCTGCCAGTTCTTCAGAGGAGGAAAATACCTTCCAAAGCTGCTACAGAGAAAATTACAAGGAGCAAAAATCCCATTTTCCCTGGTGCTGGAGGGGAAAGTTGTCAGGGGACTGGCTGGTGACTACACAGACACAGGGGGCTGCGGATTGTGTCTCCTGGTGCAGCCTGGGCAGAGAGTGGGACAAATTTAAACTGGAAACTGTCTCCCTCATTTGCATGCTCCGCTTTATAAGAGACACACACTCCTGCCTCCAGTGATCTGACTGACTGGCCCTAGGGCTCGGGGTGCGGGAGTCAGACTGCCCCGTCCTGTGTGTCTGTACAGCGCCGGGCACAGGGTGCTGGGATCCTCATTAGACGTTCGGATCTCAATTATTTTCACCTGGTGACCCCTGGTTTTTTTTGTATTGGGGGAAGGGTAAATAACTACTTCACTGTTTGAACCCACAAGGCTGTGGCTTCTCAGTGCCAGAGCTTCAGGGTCTGGGGAATTAGTGGTTTTGGTGGTCCCTCACCAAAGGCTCTTACATAAATTAAGTTGTCATCGGATAAGAGGGAAGATCCTTTCATGGATTGAGAACTGGTTAAAAGACAGGGAACAAAGGGTAGGAATAAATGGCAAATTTTCAGAATGGAGAGGGGTAACTAGTGGTGTTCCCCAAGGGTCAATCCTACGACCAATCCTATTCAACCTATTCATAAATGATCTGGAGAAAGGGGTAAACAGTGAGGTGGCAAAGTTTGCAGGTGATACTAAACTGCTCAAGATAGTTAAGACCAAAGCAGACTGTGAAGAACTTCAAAAAGATCTCACAAAACTAAGTGATTGGGCAACAAAATGGCAAATGAAATTTAATGTGGATAAATGTAAAGTAATGCACATTGGAAAAAATAACCCCAACTATACATACAATATGATGGGGGCTAATTTAGCTACAACTAATCAGGAAAAAGCTCTTGGAGTCATGGTGGATAGTTCTCTGAACACATCCATACAGTGTGCAGTGGCGGTCAAAAAAGCAAACGGGATGTTAGGAATCATTAAAAAAGGGATAGCGAATAAGATGGAGAATATCTTATTTTCCTTATATAAATCCATGGTATGCCCACATCTTGAATACTGCATACAGATGTGGTCCCCTCATCTCAGAAACGATATACTGGCATTAGAAAAGGTTCAGAGAAGGGCAACTAAAATGATTAGGGGTTTGAATCCGGTCCCATATGTGGAGAGATTAAAGAAGCTAGGACTTTTCAGCTTGGAAAAGAGGAGACGAAGGGGGGATATGATAGAGGTCTATAAAAT
This sequence comes from Lepidochelys kempii, assembly GCF_965140285.1. NCBI lineage: Eukaryota > Metazoa > Chordata > Testudines > Cheloniidae > Lepidochelys > Lepidochelys kempii. The sequence goes on from NC_136392.1 coordinate 39,479,905, forward strand.
CATGAGTGTTGTGGAGAAAGTGAATAAGGAAAAGTTATTTACTTGTTCCCATAATATAAGAACTAGGGGCCACCAAATGAAATTAATGGGTAGCAGGTTTAAAACAAATAAAAGGAAGTTCTTCTTCACTCAGCGCACAGTCAACCTGTGGAACTCCTTGCCTGAGGAGGTTGTGAAGGCTAGGACTAGAACAGGGTTTAAAAGAGAACTGGATAAATTCATGGAGGTTAAGTCCATTAACAGCTATTAGCCAGGATGGGTAAGGAACGGTGTCCCTAGCCTCTGTTTGTCAGAGGGTGGAGATGGATGGCAGAAGAGAGATCACTTGATCATTAGCTGTTAGGTTCACTCCCTCTGGGGCACCTTGCACTGACCACTGTTGGCAGACAGGATACTGGTCTGGATGGACCTTTGGTCTGATGTTCTTATGTTCTGAAGCAGGGGAGGTGAGTAGCTGCATTTGCATCTTCCCCTTTTCCTAAGGGACCGATCAATTCAACTTCGAATGGACTCCAGATCCCAGCCCCATCTCCCGGAGGAGAGTGACGTACTAGAGCATCTAGCAAGGATTGAATGCCTGTATCTTTAACACAGCGCCTGATACATGATCAAAGCCCTGGTAAATTCATGTATCATCCTTGGCATACAATACTGGGGCCTCTGTCATTACAACACCAATTTTCCTTCCGTGCACACAGGATAAGCTGCTTAAAAGGGACTCGTTATTTAGTGCCAGTGAGTTTTTCTTTGCCCATTTTGCGGCAACTTAGAAGGAGTTTGATTGTGAGAAGTTGGGCTGTCAGCACCTCCAGAGAGAGGCAGCTATATGGGTACCCAGCACGGGGCACACCGGCCATAGGACACAGCCGGTCTATTTGCAAGGCGAGAGAACAAAGGAAAATTCATTTGCTTTTATGCTGTTGAAATAATTTATTTTCGGTGGCATGTCTGAGAGCACCCAGGGCAGCTAGGCACTCTGTGCCCATGGGACAGGAATGGCCTTTGGACACGTGTTTGTATTTCTTCCAAAACTCCCTCTTTTGCAGAGACGTAGGGAATAACACTGGTGTACATTTGAGCTCCTTCTTCTCGGCTCGGGGAATTGTTTGCTCAATGGCGCCACTTCGCTGTCTCTCTAGGATGGGTCCTGAGGGTTGAGGTTGAAAAGGTTGGTTCTTTGTGCCCTGGGAACACTCAGCAATCGCCTTAGTCTTGCTGTCTCTGCTCACCTGACTCACATGGATTCTCCCCCACTCTACACATTGGCTGATGTCAGCACTGGTGTGGGGACCCCAAACTGTCCCTAACCAAAGGTGTACGAGGCACAGGAGGAGCGTGCAGGAAAACAGACCCATATCCCACCCAACTGGCCCAGGTCTAAGTGCAAACAGAAGGGGGAAGGCAGGGAAATCGGGATTGTACACTTCTAAACGGCTGCATGGGGTGAAGATATTCCTCGGGCTAGGCGGGACACAGTACAGGCAGAGGCCCTCGTGCTAGGCCCTCCACACGGGGGTGAATTTCACCCACAGAGAATGATCCCTGGGCTGAGGGGGAAGGTCACCTCTAGATGAGTGACCCCTACCTTCCAGTCAATCATCTTCATTCAGGGCTCAGCATTGACACTGACCTTCCCTCAGGGCTCAGCTTCTCCCTTCAATGGGAGAAGGGGGGAGCCTTGCACTGGAGACCGGCTGACCAGAAAGCCCTGGTGAATCGTGGGGAGCATCGCAGAGTGAGGGCGGATGCACCTGCTCCTTCTCCGCTAAAATATCCACTGAGCATCTGCTCCCTGCGCTCCCCAGGGGCAGATGGACTCAGCAGCGCCTCTCTCTCCGCTGGCAGCTGTGTGGGATCCTGCCAAGGGGAGATACTTTGTGTCTCTCTTCTCACAGCTGTGGGTCGAAAGCGCCACCCCCAGGAACTCCCTTCCCCAGTCTCTGCAGGGGGAGGTTTTTGTCTGAGCCCAGACCGGCTTCCCCTCACTGTGTCTCTCGCGCAGTAATACAGGGCGGTGTCCTCGGGATTCAGGCTGTTCATCTGTAGGTAGAAATTGGAGCTGTCCTTGGAGGCTGTGAATCGCCCCTTGATGGTGGAAGAATAATACTCGCTCTGCCCTGGTTTCCAGTAGCTGACCAGCCACTCCAGCCCCTTTCCCGGCTCCTGTCTGACCCAAGCCATATAATAATCTGTGATAGTGAACCCGCTCACGGCGCATTTCAGCCGAGTGGGTTCTCCGGGCTTCTTCATTTCCGGGCCAGACTGGGTCAGAACAACCTGTGACCGGGCCCCTGTGGGAAAGGGGGGAGAGAAAAGCGAACAATGAGGGAACCAGCCACATGAAACACTATTAACTCAGTTAACAGGACACGGATATCAAGAAAAGCAGGTTACAAAATACGTTTTCAGATCGTTGCAGAAAACCAGGAATGTTTGCCCCCTTCCCCAGTGCCTTTACGGGGGGGAAATACCTTCCAGAACCGCCACAAGGAAAAAATAAATAGAGCCAAAGTCTCATTTTCCCTGGTGTTGGAGGAGAAAGTCCTCAGTGGAGTGGCTGGTAACTGCAGGGACACAGGGGGCTGCAGTTTTGGTCGGGTGCTGCTGGGACAGAGAGAGATTTAAACAGGAGAGAGTCGCCTATTTGTATAACCCGCCCCTTATAAGAGACAAACTCCTTCCCGAGCCGTCTCATTTTCTTTTCGTGGGGTTCAGAGAAATGGGCAAGTCTTTTGGTTTTGCTCTGGGCCTGACCCAAAGCTCAGAGAACTCGATGGGAATCTTTCCTTTGACTGTGTTAAGCATCGGATCTGACACTCTGCTCACTGTAATGCTAGAAATACCTCTCGTCATATATTCCAGCCGTCTGTTTTAGGGACTTCTGGGAGCACCCCTAACCATAGCATCTCAGCGCCTCGCCAGGCTTAAATGTATTTAACCTCACCACACGACAGTGATGTCAAGAATTGCAATTTTCTTTATAAAGTGGGGACGCAGACACAGAGCGGGAGATTTCGAAAGGTATTTAGGTGCCCTAAAATGCAGGAAGGCACCTTGTGGGATCTACAAAAGTGACCGGGACTCTAACACCCCTTGATTTCAATGGAATTTAGGCGTTTGGGAGCCTTCATAATGTCATTAGGTGCCAATGTCCTTCTTTGGGAACCTAAATAACTTTTGAAATCTGGTCTCAGTGACTTGCCCAAGCTCCCAAAGGAAGACGTAGTAAAAATAATAATATGGGTCCAATGGAAAAGGCCGACCTTAATTTGGGCTTCATCTCGAATGGATTGGATTACACAAGGGCTGGATCTGAGGGGAACCTCGGGATGTAGTTTTGTGGCTGCTTTTCTTTGAAAACTGTTACCCGTTATTTTCCGCACAGATTTCAGGGGGGATTGACAGGGTCAACGTGCAAACGCAGTTTCTGTGTGTAAAGGAGCCGGGTAGGTAGGGAACCAACCCACTGCCCCTTTCCAGTCTTGTCCCCAAGGCTGTGCGGTGCCGTATTCCTCATCACTGCCCCCTCGTGGTGCATGGGAGAAGGGGACTCTGCAGCCCGCCCCCCTTCTCTGTTTAACCTTTTTGTGTTATTGGTCATATTAAAGCCAGAAAATGAATCTTTTGGGGGGAGGGGCGGGGGGTATTTATTCTTTTAAACCAGGAATTTTTTCTATTAGGAAAATGGTCCTTGTGCCAGAGCCACATTTGGCAGAAAAAAATATTCAACTGGAAAACAAACCAACCAACCCAGGTGGTGGGTTCCAGTGAGAGGTCAGTGCCTTTCCTCTGGAATGTGTCGCTGACCGTGGTGACACTAAGTGGACTCACAGCCTGGTTTATTAATGAGGGTGGTAGAACCAGAATGAATCAGGCTGAGGATCGATGGCCTGTATTATGCAGGAGCTCAGACTAGTTTATCATACCGCTCCCTTGCGGTTTATGAATCTGCGACTATCTGGCAGTTTTTTTCGTGGGCTCAGAATTTGTCCCTGGCGGAGGAAAGAAAGAAGAAGGGCCCCAAATAAGAATTTCCCTGACGCGACTGCAGGGCCCGATTGCTGTCAGTTCGTACTGGGGGTGGGACTGGGAGACTCAGCCCCGGTGCCCCCGCCCGGCGTATGGGGCTGTGGTACGGCGGGTCAGTGGGGTCAGTGCCGGGGGAGGGGTCGGGTCACAGGGGTTCCATTGGGCTGGGACACCCCTGGAGACAGAATAAAGTCCTGGGCACTGGGCAGTAGCTGCGACTGAAGCCCCGGCCCATCCCCCTTTCCCAGAAGCGGCGGCTCCACTGACCTGTGCTCTGCCTGGTGGGAAATATTCCCTGGCAGCTTTCACCACACGGGACAATCGCGGTTTGCTTCTCTCCCCGGAGTTCAACCCAGAATTGCGAGGAGAGGAGCGGCTGGACAGAGGCAGGCAGGGCTCTGCTCTGGATTGCGGCTTTGTGCATCAGTGGGAGACGTTTCCAGGGAAGGGAGGAGTGAAAAGCTGGAGTGAGATGCGCGTCCACCCTGGGGCGTGTTCTCAGTCCGGTCCCCACAGCCGCGCTGGGTGTCACCGCTGCCCCCACGCGGAGAATGGCAGAAGGGCGAGTCCGCAGCGGGTCTCTGCAGCCTGGCTCACCCAGTCTGAGTCTCCTCACTCAGCGATACAGCGCGTGTTCTCCGGTCCCCGCCCGGGGTATGCAGGTAGCCGCTGGAGCTGGCCTTGGTATGAATCGGCCCGGAGGGTGTGAGAGGAGCGGCTTGTCCTTGGGATTAACCCCGCTCCCGGCGCATTTCAGCGGCATGGATTCTCTGGGCTGCTTCGCTTCGGGACCCGACTGGGTGAGAACAATCTGCCACCGGGCCCTGTGGGAACGAAGCGGGAAGCGGTGACAACAAACATCCCACCTCAACTGAGAGGGGACCGAACCCCTCCCCGCCCCGCGCACACATGAGAGTCTGACAAGCAGGAGGCTGGTCTGGGCTCGAGACCCCACAGCAGGGAGACGAAGGGAGGGTCTGGCATGGCAGGGTTGGGGGGACTCAGCCGATAGTGGGTCTTGGGTCTCTGCAGATGCACCGTGAGTTTCAGTAGCTGGGTCTGGAAGTGGGTTCCCAGCTTTGTCTCTTGCAGACGGATCGGGACAGGCCGCCTATGAATAGAGGGTGACAGACCCATGGGGACAGCACGGGGCATGGAAATCCTCTGCTCGCCGGAGGAGGGGCTCTGGTACTGAAAGGGGGGCGGGGGGAGTTGTGGTTACTGCGGGTAAAGGGACATTTCATAAACACCGCTCCGTCCCTCAAACCGAGCAGTGTTGTAGGAACAGGGGTTGGGAAGACGAGGCAGAATCAGACACGGAGGAGAGTTTGGTGAGAGCGAGAACATTGGTAGACTCTGTAGAGTAGACATTGGGATTGGTAGACATTGGGATTGAGAGAATTTTTTGGAGGGGAGGGGACACCTTTCTGAGATTTGGGGGATAGAGGAGTCACACAGCGTGCCCAATGAACGAAAAGGAAAAGACCGCTCTGTCCCAGCATTGCTGCTGTCGTGTTTATCAGACTACCCTGACATTATAGGGCTTGATTTTCTTCTCACTCGCCCGAGTGTAAAGCCCCAGGAAAACAACCGATGAGCTCAAGGAACCGGAAGTCCTCTCACCTCCTTGTCAGTAAGAAACACGTCACTTTGGAGTCAAGAGAACACGTTTCTCTCCCTCCCTCGGCTGCAAACCAGGGGTCACCCCAGGGAAGTTAATGGATTTCCAAACAATGTAAAACTTAAATGTATTCAGGAGAAAATGACAAGATCCTTTATAATATACCCTGTGGTTCCTCACACTCTGTTTCTTAGAGAAGATAAAATTCCCCAGTTTTTCTTTAAATCTGACTAAGAACCTAACCCTGCCTTTCTGCCTAACCCTAAATTTAACCTCTCTTCAAACCCGGACCTGAACACTAATCTATACACCAAATGTTTGCCTTTACCCTAAAATGCTAATTCTTCCTCTAGCCCCGAAAATCCTGATTTAATCCAACAGTCTAATTTAACCCTGGCTCTATAACTCTAAACCTCACGTTTAATATAACACTGACCCGGTCACTAAAGTTAATCCCGGCCCTTCCACTTATATTTAACCACACTGAACCTTACCCTTAGCCTTAACCCTAATCCTAATCTTAACCCTGTCCCCTAACTCTAATCATACCCGTATCTCTCATCTTAACCCTATCCCCTAACTTTAGGCATAACCCTAACCACAACACTCGGACTTTTCCCGGTACACGTATGAGGATTTTATTGAGGCTGAATTTTCCTCTCTCTACATTTCGCTCAGTGGCCGCTCATTGCTGGGAGGTGTGTGTGTTTTTTCCACTCGAAGCCCCAAGCGTTGCATGAATTGCAGGATTCTGCGCAGTGCCAGCCGCGTGGCAAGGGAGTAAAGTCTGGGACTGCAGGACCGCTCGGGAATCAATCCTGCAGAGACAGTGAGGGAGCTGCGAAGTCTTGTCACTCTGGCGGCAGGAAGAACGATACTGGGGAGGTCAAATCACTGCCTGTTTTATTTAAAGCATCCTATTTCCTGGTGAGAGCCATGGATGCGAGAGTGGGGCCGTTACTGAAGACGGTGCCCAGTCTCGTGTCGGTTCTCAGATTTAATCTCTTTACATTTTACAGACCTTGGGTGCCCCAAGAGGAGAACACCCACTCTGAGGGAAGGTTTTTGTCTGAGCTTCCACAACAGAGAGTCTCTGGCAGCGATACCAGGCAGTGTGCTCGGGTCTCAAGCTGTTCCTGTGCGAATACAGCAGGTTTCTGGGGTTGTCCCTGGAGATGGTAAATTGCCCTTCCACTGAATCGGTGCAATATGCGCCAGCATCCAGAGCTGTCTGTGGTGGAGACCCATTCCGATCCCCTCCCGGCTTGGGTGGCAGGGGGGACGCAGGCCTTCCCAGTCCACTGCATCCTGGCCCAGGGTCCTAAGGGTGGCAGAGGGGTCTGCCATCGTGTCAGTGGGGATCCAAGCCGCAACACGCTGACTCACCCTCTGCCAGCATTGCAGCCAGACAGGGGTCTACTATCCCATGGTCACTTCCACACTCCCCCTCCATGGGTACCTGCTGATCTGGTGAGGTACAGTGATTGGCAAGGGCCTCAGTTGCCAGCAGAAGCTCTGCCAGGGTTGGGCCAGCCGGCGGTCCAGGCCAGTCATTTGTTTCCTGCGAGGCCAAGTTGTTCAGGGGTCCAGGAGGTCCAAGCCAGTTGTCTGCACTCTGCGGGACTCCTGCTACCTCCCAGTGTGAGAGCTCAGGGGATGCGTCTGTCCCCTCCAGTGTCTGGGCCCCAACTGAGCTTCTGGTCCCACTTTTATACTTCCAGCCCCACCCCTTGGCTTCCAGGGGGTGAGCTAGTGGGTAGGGCTCTGCCCATGAGGGGATGGAGCTACCCTCTTCCTCTGTGTCTGGGGAGGGCCAGGCCACCTCACTACACTGGGGTATAGGTAATGTCATAGAATCATAGAATCATAGAATCATAGAATATCAGGGTCGGAAGGGACCCCAGAAGGTCATCTAGTCCAACCCCCTGCTCAAAGCAGGACCAATTCCCAGTTAAATCATCCCAGCCAGGGCTTTGTCAAGCCTGACCTTAAAAACCTCTAAGGAAGGAGATTCTACCACCTCCCTAGGTAACGCATTCCAGTGTTTCACCACCCTCTTAGTGAAAAAGTTTTTCCTAATATCCAATCTAAACCTCCCCCACTGCAACTTGAGACCATTACTCCTCGTTCTGTCATCTGCTACCATTGAGAACAGTCTAGAGCCATCCTCTTTGGAACCCCCTTTCAGGTAGTTGAAAGCAGCTATCAAATCCCCCCTCATTCTTCTCTTCTGCAGGCTAAACAATCCCAGCTCCCTCAGCCTCTCCTCATAACTCATGTGTTCCAGTCCCCTAATCATTTTTGTTGCCCTTCGCTGGACTCTCTCCAATTTATCCACATCCTTCTTGAAGTGTGGGGCCCAAAACTGGACACAGTACTCCAGATGAGGCCTCACCAATGTTGAATAGAGGGGAACGATCACGTCCCTCGATCTGCTCGCTATGCCCCTACTTATACATCCCAAAATGCCATTGGCCTTCTTGGCAACAAGGGCACACTGCTGACTCATATCCAGCTTCTCGTCCACTGTCACCCCTAGGTCCTTTTCCGCAGAACTGCTGCCTAGCCATTCGGTCCCTAGTCTGTAGCTGTGCATTGGGTTCTTCCGTCCTAAGTGCAGGACCCTGCACTTATCCTTATTGAACCTCATCAGATTCCTTTTGGCCCAATCTTCCAATTGGTCTAGGTCCTTCTGTATCCTATCCCTCCCCTCCAGCGTATCTACCACTCCTCCCAGTTTAGTATCATCCGCAAATTTGCTGAGAGTGCAATCCACACCATCCTCCAGATCATTTATGAAGATATTGAATAAAACCGGCCCCAGGACCGACCCTTGGGGCACTCCACTTGATACCGGCTGCCAACTAGACATGGAGCCATTGATCACTACCCGTTGAGCCCGACAATTTAGCCAGCTTTCTACCCACCTTATAGTGCATTCATCCAGCCCATACTTCCTTAACTTGCTGACAAGAATACTATGGGAGACCGTGTCAAAAGCTTTGCTAAAGTCAAGAAACAATACATCCACTGCTTTCCCTTCATCCACAGAACCAGTAATCTCATCATAAAAGGCAATTAGATTAGTCAGGCATGACCTTCCCTTGGTGAATCCATGCTGGCTGTTCCTGATCACTTTCCTCTCATGCAAGTGCTTCAGGATTGATTCTTTGAGGACCTGCTCCATGATTTTTCCAGGGACTGAGGTGAGGCTGACTTGCCTGTAGTTCCCAGGATCTTCCTTCTTCCCTTTTTTAAAGATTGGCACTACATTAGCCTTTTTCCAGTCATCCGGGACTTCCCCGGTTCGCCACGAGTTTTCAAAGATAATTGCCAGTGGCTCTGCAATCACAGCCGCCAATTCCTTCAGCACTCTCGGATGCAACTCGTCCGGCCCCATGGACTTGTGCACGTCCAGCTTTTCTAAATAGTCCCTAACCGCCTCTATCTCCACAGAGGGCTGGCCATCTCTTCCGCATTTTGTGATGCCCAGCGCAGCAGTCTGGGAGCTGACCTTGTTAGTGAAAACAGAGGCAAAAAAAGCATTGAGTACATTAGCTTTTTCCACATCCTCTGTCACTACGTTGCCTCCCTCATTCAGTAAGGGGCCCACACATTCCTTGGCTTTCTTCTTGTTGCCAACATACCTGAAGAAACCCTTCTTGTTACTCTTGACATCTCTGGCTAGCTGCAGCTCCAGGTGCGATTTGGCCCTCCTGATAACATTCCTACATGCCCGAGCAATATTTTTATACTCTTCCCTGGTCATATGTCCAACCTTCCACTTCTTGTAAGCTTCTTTTTTATGTTTAAGATCCGCTAGGATTTCACCATTAAGCCAAGCTGGTCGCCTGCCATATTTACTATTCTTTCGACTCATCAGGATGGTTTGTCCCTGTAACCTCAACAGGGATTCCTTGAAATACAGCCAGCTCTCCTGGACTCCTTTCCCCTTCAAGTTAGTCCCCCAGGGGATCCTGGCCATCCGTTCCCTGAAGGAGTCGAAGTCTGCTTTCCTGAAGTCCAGGGTCCGTATCCTGCTGCTTACCTTTCTTCCCTGCATGTCTTCCTGCAATGAGTAAGGAAATCATGCATGGACCTGTGACTCGACCATGTGACTCCAAACACTGTCTTGTCACCTGTAATTTTCCACTAGCTGTGCTGAGGGCATTGTTTGAAACAATGGGTTTCCCTTCAGATAGCAAAAGATATAAAAATTCCTGGAAACCCCTCTATTCTTCCTCTTTCCTGCTCAAACCTCTGGAATATGGACTTATACTAATGTGAGCCTTCGAAATAATGGACCAAGGACCTTCCCATGATTTGGAAGCAGCCAGAGACTTGACTTAAGCAAGAAGTTTATTCTATCACTGCTGCGAGCCTGAACCAAGAACTTTGCTATTTATTTAATGTATTTGATTCCTTTAACCAACTTTAACTCTCCTCTTTCTTTCTTTCTTTCTTTCTTTCTTTCTTTCTTTCTTTCTTTCTTTCTTTCTTTCTTTCTTTCTTTCTTTCTTTCTTTCTTTCTTTCTTTCTTTCTTTCTATGATTAAAGCTTTAGATTTGAGATCCTAAAGGGTTGGCATGAGCATGATTTTTGGGTAAGATCTAAGTTATATATTGACCTGGGTGTGTGGCTGGTCCTTTGGGATCAGAGAAACTTTTATTTAAAGAGATTGGTTGTAAAGAACCACTCATCTCTAAGTCTAGTGTTTTTGGTGGTAATACAAGGACTGGAATGCCAAAGGAAACTGCTTTTATGACTCCTTGTTAGCCATTGTGGTGAAACAGAAGTTTACATTTGTTGCTGGTTTGCTATATCCTATGGTGGATTAGCCACCAATCTTCAGGTGTATCTGCCCTATTTCTCAGCAGTTTGTCCTGAATTTGGCATTCTCAGTTGTGAGCCAAGAAGGCATGGTTACAGTTGGGTACTGAACAAATCTGTACATGTATAGAGTTTCAGAGTGGTATCCGTGTTAGTCTGTATCAGCAAAAACAATGAGGAGTCCTTGTGGTACCTTAGAGACTAACACATTTATTTGGGCAAAAGTTTTCATGGGCTAGAACCCACTTCTTCATGGATGGAGTGGAAAATACAGGAGCAGGTATAAATTCATGGAAACATGGGAGTTGCCTTACCAAGTGTGAGGTCAGTCTAACGAGACAATTCCCTTAACAGCAGGATACCAAGGGAGGAAAAATAACTTTTGAAGTGGTAATGAGAGTGGCCCATTTCAGACAGTTGACAAGAAGGAGTGACAGTTGTCAGAGTAACAGCCGTATTAGTCTGTATTCGCAAAAAGAAAAGGATTACTTGTGGCACCTTAGAGACTAACCAATTTATTTCAGCATAAGCTTTCGTGAGCTCACTTGTATCCGATGAAGTGAGCTGTAGCTCACGAAAGCTTATGCTCAAATAAATTGGTTAGTCTCTAAGGTGCCACAAGTACTCCTTTTCTTTTTAAGGAGTGAGTAACAGTAGGGAGAAATCAGTATTGGGAAAATTAGGTTTAGGTTTTGTAATGACCCAACCACTCCCCGTCTTTATTCAGGCCTAATCTGATGGTCTCCAGCTTGCAAATTAATTCCAGTTCTGCAGTTTCATGTTGGAGTCTGTTTTTGAAGTTTTTGTTGTTGAAGAATTGCCACTTTTAGGTCTGTTACTGAGTGGCCAGACAGGCTGAAGCGTTCTCCTACTGGTTTTTGAATGTTATCATTCCTGATGTCAGATTTGTGTCCATTTATTCTTTTGCGTAGAGACGGTCTGGTTTGGCCAATGTACATGGGAGAGGGACATTTCTGGCACATAATGGCATAGATCACACACTACCAATGTATATATCACATGCTACCAGGCTTTTTCACATCCCCTCCGGACTCCAGCAGCTGGACCTGCTACCGGGCACCAGCAAATCAAGGCATGTTAAAACCAGTTTGGTATTAGAATCAATAACTCAACATTCTGCAAGGCATTCAGGGGATAGCATACCTTCCAAAGCCACTACACTTATCAGTGAATGGAGCCAAAGCCTCATTGTCCCTGGTTTAGGAGGGGAAAGTTCTTGGGGGGTTGGCTGGTAACTGCACAGAGGGCTGTGGATTGTCTCTCTGGGTGCAGCCTGAGCAGAGGGGGAGAGAGATTGAAACAGGAAACTGACACCCTTATTTGCATATCCCGCTGCTTATAGGAGAGACAACAAACCCTTTCCCTGAATGCTCGGAATTATTTGGCTGGTCACTCTAGGGGAGGGAGTCGGACTGGTGGTAACTCTGTGTCTGGGAAGCGCTCACTGAGTGCGGGGCCATCCTGACCATACTGGTGCACAAGGAGCTCCCTTAAATTCCCTCAGATCCCTTCAGATGTAAGGGCTGAGCTACAGTCTGTTGAAGGGAATGGAAAACCCCACCTTTGGCTTTAGCAGACTGTGGATCAGGCCCTTACAGAGAAAACTATTTTGCTAGTAAGCAGGGCAGCATCACGGGAAATTTTCTTTTTGTATTGAGGCCAGAGGAGTTTGGAACATGATGTAACCTTTCAAGAGTGTTAGATTGATAGTGGCATTGGGTGATTTTTCAAAGGTAGCTGAGAGTATTAGTGTATTAGTATCTGATGCTCAACAAACCGCAATAGGGGTTTCAAACCCAGCGCATTTAGGCACCTTTGAAAATCCAAGTCCTAGTTGTTACACCAGTAACTGATTCCAGAAATATTCCTCTTCTGCAGGGTGCATTTTAACTTTGGTGTCAGATAAATGCCAAATTCAAACGTCTGAATATTCAAGAAGCCCCAGTTCCTATGGACACATGATCATATAAAAAAAGAAGGGGAAGTGGTAGATGTGTTATATCTTAACTTTAGTAAGACTTTTCATACTGTCTCAAATGACCTTCTTTTCAACTAGGGAAATACAACCTAGATGGTGTTAGAGGGATTTCCTTCCACCCTCCCACTTCCCTGGTTCTTGTCATCCAGACAGCAAGCAGCAAAAACCAGAAGTCCAAAGAACAGATAATGCAATGTTTTTTGAGGTTACTTTCCAAGCAAGCATATTCCACAGCCCTTCACACCAGTCGGGCTTATCTCTATACACCGATAGAGTCTGTTCCCCAGTGTTCCCTTCCCAGCTCTGATGCCGCAGAGTGCTTCCCCCGCTTCCCCCTTCCCAGCTCTGACACCACAGAGCATTTACCCCATGTTCCCCTGCCATAAACATATAGCTAAGGGTAGCATAAAATCCCTCCTTTACCTGTAAAGGGTTAAGAAGCTCAGATAACCTGGTTGGCACCTGACCAAAAGGACTAATAAGGGGAGAAGATACTTTCAGATCTGTGGGGGAAGCTTTTTGTTTTGGGATGTTGTTGTTCTTTCTGGAGAGAAAGAGAGAGACCAAGCAAATAATCCAGCTCCTACTGAATGATACATCTAAAATTAGAGAAATAGTAAGTAACAGCAAGGGAATGTGTTAGAGTATCTTTTGTTTTAGCTTGTGAATTTTCCCTATGCTAAGAGGAAGGTTTATTCCTGTTTTTTAGATGGGAATCCTCTGTGTTTAAATCTTATTACCCTGTAAAATTATCTTCCATCCCGATTTTACAGAGCTGTTTCTTTTACTTTTTTTTTTCTCTTTATAATAAAAATTCTGTTTTTTAAGAATCTGATTGGGGTTTTTAGTGTCCTAAAAATCCAAGAGTCTGGTCTGCGCTCACCTTGTTTACTGTCAATCACCCCCAGGAAAGGGGTGAAGGGACTTGGGGGATATTTTGGGGAAACAGGATCTCCAAGAGGTCCTTTCCCTAAATCTTTGTCTAACTCACTTGGTGGTGGCAGCAATACTGTTCCAAGGACAAGGAAGAATTTGTGCCTTGGGGAAGTTTTAACCTAAGCTGGTAGAAATAAGCTTAGGGGGTCTTTCATGTGGGTTCCCACATCTGTACCCTAGAGTTCAGAGTGGGGAGGGAACCCTGACACCCCCTTCCCAGCAGTGATGCCACAGAGGGTTTACCCCGCATCCCTCTTCCCAGCTCTGACACCGAAGAGCATTTACTGCATGTCCCTCTTCCCAGCTCTGACTGTGTCCCCATCCCCTATTCCTCCTATTCCCACCTCCTCCTTCTTAGCAGGCCCAAACACACCTGCTGTGCACAGCCACAGTCCCATCCCTTACAGATTAGGGTCATGCTCCATTTTGGATATGGGGTCTTCGTCCCACCCTTTTTGTGCCCCATGGGAGGGGGAAGGAGTGAGGTTGTGTGTGCTCTGGTCAGGGATGGGCATTTATTTGGTCTTTTAGTGTTTTATACACCCCCCCGCCCCCAAGCCCCTTCTGACTGGTTGCTTGATTTTGCCTTGAGGTAGGGATTGAGGCAATCTCAAAGTGTTCTCTGAGTAACACTTTAATTGCTCCTATCTGTTCTCATTGTACTAACAAATCCAGCTGACTAGGTAAAAGCAACATCACAATGTCTTTGTCCCTTGTTTACACACATTAGTATAATAGTATCAAAAAGTGAAACCCAAAATTCTATTCCAGGCTAACAAACAGACCTATATACCAGCAGATGGAGCTACTACAATGTAGGTGCATAACTGGTTGTAAAACCATTCCCAGAGAGTAGCTATCAGTGGTTCACAGTCATGCTGGAAGGACTTAAGCAGAAGGGCCCCGTAGGGATCTGTTCTGGGTCCGCTTCTGTTCAATATCTTCATCAATGATTTAGATAATGGCATACAGAGTACACTTATAAAGTTTGTGGATGATACCAAGCTGGGAGGGGTTGCAAGTGATTTGTTTTAATGTGAAATGATCTGGAGAAACTGGAGAAATGGTCTGAAGTAAATAGGATGAAATTCAATAAGGACAAATGCAAAGTACTCCACTTAGGAAGGAACAATCAGTTGCACACATGCAAAATGGGAAATGACTGCCTAGGAATAAGAACTGCGGAAAGGGATCAGGGGATCATAGGGGATCACAAGCTTGATATGAGTCACAGAATCATAGAATATCTGGGTTGGAAGGGATCTCAGGAGGTCAGCTAGTCCAACCCCCTGCTCAAAGCAGGATCGATCCCCGACTAAATCATCCCAGCCAGGGCTTTGTCAAGCCTGACCTTAGAAACGTCTAAGGAAGGAGATTCCACCACATCCCTCGGTAACGCATTCCAGCATTTCACCACCCTCCTAGTGAAAAAGGTTTTCCTAATATCCAAACTAAACCTCCCCCACTGCAACTTGAGACCATTACACCTTGTTCTGTCATCAGCTACCACTGAGAACAGTCTAGATCCATCCTCTTTGGAACCCCCTTTCGGGTAGTTGAAAGCAGCTATCAAATCCCCCCTCATTCTTCTCTTCCACAGACCAAACAATCCCACTTCCCTCAGCCTCTCCTCATAAGTCATGTGTTCCAGTCCCCTAATCATTTTTGTTGCCCTCCGTTGGACTCTTTCCAATTTTTCCACATCGTTCTTGTAGTGTGGTGCCCAAAACTGGGCACAGTACTCCAGATGAGGCCTCACCAATGTCGAATAGAGGGGAATGATCACCTCCCTCGATCTGCTGGCAATGCCCCTACATATACATCCCAAAATGCCATTGACATTCTTGGCAACAAGGGCACACTGTTGACTCATATCCAGCTTCTCATCCACTGTAATGGCTAGGTCCTTTTCTGCAGAACTGCTACAGAGCCATTCGGTCCCTAGTCTGTAGCGGTGCATGGGATTCTTCCATCCTCAGTGCAGAACTCTGCACTTGTCCTTGTTGAACCTCATCAGATTTCTTTTGGTCCAATCCTCTAATTTGTCTAGGGCCCTCTGTATCCTATCCCTACCCTCCAGTGTATCGACCTCTCCTCCCAGTTTAGAGTCATCTGCAAACTTGCTGAGGGTGCAATCCACACCATTCTCCAAATCATTTATGAAGATATTGAACAAAACCGGCCCCAGGACCGACCCTTGGGGCACTCCACTTGATACCGGCTGCCAACTAGACATGGAGCCATTGATCACTACCCGTTGAGCCCGACAATCTAGCCAACTTTCTATCCACCTTATAGTCCATTCATCCAGCCCATACTTCTTTAACTTGCTGGCAAGAATACTGTGGGAGACCATGTCAAAAGCTTTGCTAAAATCAAGGAACAACATGTCCACTGATTTTCCCTCATCCACAGAGCCAGTCATCTCTCATAGAAGGCAATTAGATTAGTCAGGCATGACTTGCCCTTGGTGAATCCATACTGACTGTTCCTGATCACTTTCCTCTCCTCTAAGTGCTTCAGAATTGATTCCTTGAGGACCTGCTCCATGACTTTTCCAGGGACTGAGGTGAGGCTGAGTGGCCTGTAGTTCCCAGGATCCTCCTTCTTCCCTTTTTTAAAGATGGGCACTACATTAGCCTTTTTCCAGTCGTCCGGGACTTCCCCCGATCGCCACGAGTTTTCAAAGATAATTGCCAATGGCTCTGCAATCACATCCGCCAACTCCTTTAGCACTCTCGGATGCAGCGTATCTGGTCCCATAGACTTGTGCTCCTCCAGTTTTTCTAAATAGTCCCGAACCACTTCTTTCTCCACAGAGGGCTAATCACCTCTTCCCAATGCTGTGCTGCCCAGTGCAGAAGTCTGGGAGCTGACCTTGTTCATGAAGATAGAGGCAAAAAAAGCATTGAGTACATTAGCTTTTTCCACATCCTTTGTCACTAGGTTGCCTCCCTCATTCTGTTAGGGGCCCACGCTTTCCTTGACTTTCTTCTTGGTGCTCACATACCTGAAGAAACCCTTCTTGTTACCTTTAACATCTCTTGCTAGGTGCAACTCCAGGTGTGATTAGGCCTTCCTGATTTCACTCCTGCATACCCGAGCAATATTTTTATACTCATCCCTGGTCATTTGTCCAATCTTCCACTTCTTGAAAGCTTCTTTTTTGTGTTTAAGATCATCAAGGATTTCACAACCTCCCTGGGAACAGTGCTTAACCACCCTGACAGTTCGGACTTTTTTTCTCATGTCAAGTTTTTCCTGATGCAATTTAAGCCCATTGCTTCTTGTCCTATCCTCAGAGGTTAAAGAGAATAATTTGTCTCCCTCTTTCCTTGTACTCCTCCTTTTATGGACTTGCAAACTGTTACCATGACCCCTCAGTCTTCTCTTCCCCAGACTAAACAAACTCAAGTTTTTCACTCTTCCCTCATAGGTCATGTTTTCTAGACTTTTAATTATTTCCATTGCTCTTCTCTGGATTTTTTCTAATTTGTCCACCTCTTTCCTGAAATAACCTGGAGTTGCAGCTAGCAAGAGAATAACGAGAATAATAACCAAAAAAATGGAGAGACCGCTCCCTGCTCCCATCCTGAAATCCCCTTATATTTATGTTATGTTGTTTTTTCAAAGCCCATATTTAATATTAGTGATTGTGTGTGTAATATTCCACTATTGCATACCAAGGTACAGAAAAGAGCAACAAAAACTAGGGGTTTGGAAGAGGTTCCATATGAGGACAGATTAACAAAACTGGGAGTGGGAAAAGAGACAACTAAGGGGGGGGGGGAGATGAGAGAGGGCTATACAATCATGACTGGTGTGGAGACAGTAACTAGGGAAGTGTTATTTACTCCTTCTCAGAACACAAGAACTAGGGGTCACTGAATGAAATTAATAGGCAGCAGGTGTAAAACAGACAAAAGGAAGTATTTCTTCACACAACACACAGTCAACCTGTGGAACTCTTTGCCAGAGGATGTTGTGAACGCCAAAATACAACAGGGTTCAAAAAATAACTAGGTAAGTTAATGGAGGGTAGGCCCATCCATGGCTGTTAGCCAGGTATCCTTAGCATCTGTTTGCCAGAAGCTGGAACTGAGTGACAGAGGATGAATCACTTGATTGCCTGATATGTTCAATCCCTTGGGGGCACCAGGGATTAGCCACTGTGAGAAGACAGGATATTGGACTCGATGTGTCTGACCCAGTAGGGCCATTCTTATGGTGCATGAGCTGGGAACAGAGAGACTCAGAAAGGGCTCTTAAAATCGACTGCTGAACTCCTCCCCAACGAGGGGAGTAATGCTAAAATCGACCTTTCTGGGTTGAATCTGGGGTAGTGTAGACACAATTTGATGGTATTAGCCTCTGGGAGTTACCCCAGAATGCTCCATTGTGACCACTCTGGACAGCGCTCTCAACTCCAATGCACTAGTCAGGTACACAGGAAAAGCCCCGGGAACTTTTGAATTTCATTTCCTGTTTGGTCAGCGTGGCGAGCTCAGCAGCACAGGTGACCATGCAGTCCCAGAATCGCAAACGAGCTCCAGCATGGAGTGAATGGGAGACACTGGATCTGATCGCTGTGTGGAGAGAAGGATCTGTGCGGGGAGAACTCTGATCAAAAGAAGAAATGCTCATATATATGCCGAAATTGCACAAGGCATGGTGGAGAGAGGCTACACCAGGGACACTCCAGTTAAGGAGCTCAGGCAAGCCTACCACAAGACAAAGGAGGCAAACTGATGCTCCGGGTCCGAGCCCCAAACATGCTGCTTCTATGATCAGCTGCATGCCATTCTAGGGCAGGACCCTACCAGTACCCCACCACTGTCCATGGAGACCTGCAAGGGGGGAGTCTCACGCAACATGGAGGAGGATTTTGTGGAGGAGGAGGAGGAGGGGGAGGAGGGGAATGTGTAGCAGGCAAGCAGAGAATCAAGCAGAGGAGGCACCTCTGGTGAGTGCTCATTTGTAACTACAGTACAGGGTTGAAAAGCAATTGTGTTTAATGTTTGATTTTCCCTGCAGACATGGCATTTGTGGCCAGTACAGCTAATGGAAAAGTCTGTTAACATGTCTGGGGATGGAGTGAGAATCCTCCAGGGACATCGCCGTGAAGCTCTCCTGGAGGTACTCTGAAAGCCTTTGCAGCAGGTTTCTGGAGAGGGCTGCCTTATTCTATCCTCCAGGGTAGGACACTTTAGCATGTCAAGCCAGTAGCAAGTAGGCTGGAATCATTGCAGCACAAAGCATGGCAGCGAATGGTCATGGGTTTTGGTCACATTCATGCAACGTTCGGTCTTTATCTTTCTGTCTCAGCCTCAGGAGAGTGATATCATTCATGGTCACCCGGCTGAAACAGGGGAATTTTTGTAAGGAAATAGTCAAAGGACCCTGTTCATGCTGGGCTGTTTGTGCTTGGCTAAAAGGGATCATCCTGGAATATAGCCACACGGTGGGGAGAGGGGTGTGCTGCACATCCAACCCAAAACCACAACCCCTCCTTTTAAACGGCAAACCCAACTGGCATTGCTTGTTATGGGAAAGGAGGGTACTGCAGTTTGAGACTATTTCCACATGTTATGAAGGTGGAAGAAGCCAACCCCGCATACCCTTTTTGGCTTACCATGGCTTCTATCTAGAGCACATGTGCTGTCTGCTGTGAATTGCTTGATTCACTGTGAAAGAGTCTTCCTTTTCTTCTTAGAAATGTATCTTCTTAAATTTTACTCTCCCTTTCTATCCCCGCTGCAGGTGCAAATGTTTCTATGCTCCCCCTGTCATCTCTGTTGCTGAGGTTATCGCAGATTAGAAGGCGAAAAAAACGCACTCACGATGACAAGTTTTCCAAGCTCGTCCAGTCTTCCAGCACTGATAGGGCACAGCTGAATGCATGAAGGCATTCAGTGGCAGAGGCCAGGAAAGCATTCAGTGAGCATGATCAGACCCATTCAGGTGGAGATGCTGAGGCTAATGGTGGACCAAACGGACATGATCAGGCTTCTGGTGGAGCTGCAGGAAAGGCAACAAGAGCTCAGACCACCGCTGCATCCATTATAAAACTGCCTGCCCTCCTCCCTAAGTTCCATATCCTCCTCACCCAGACGGCCAAGAATGCAGGGAGGGAGGCTCCAGGCACCCAGCCACTCCACTCCAGAGGATGGCCCAAGCAACAGAAGGCTGTCATTCAAACAGTTTTGATTTGTAGTCTGGCTACAGTAAGCAATGTGGACTTGTCCTTCCCTCCTCCCGCACCTCACCCAGGCTACCTTGTCAGTGATCTCGCTTTTTAAAAAATAAATAAAGAATGCATGGATTCAAAACAATAGGGACTTTATTTCCTTTGCCAGCTGTGGTTGAAGTCGGGAGGGGGATAAGCTTACAGGGAAGTAAATTCAACAAAGAGGGCAGTTTTGCATCAAGGAGAAACACACACAACGGTGACATCGTAGCCTGGCCAGTCATGAAGCTGGTTTTCAAAGCCTCTCTGATGTGCAGCACACCTAGCTGTGTTCTTTAATCGCCCTAGTGTCTGGCTGTTCAAAACTGGCTGCCAGGCGATTTGCCTCAACCTCCCACCCCGCCATAAACGTCTCCCCCTTACTCTCGCAGATATTGTGGAACACACAGCAAGCAGCAATAACAATGGGAATATTGGTTTCGCTGAGGTCTAACCTAGTCAGCAAACAGCAGCAGCAAGCTTGTAAATGTCCAAAGGCACATTCTACCACCATTCTGCACTTGATCAGCCTATAGTTGAACTGCTCCTTACTACTGTCCAGGGTGCCTGTGTATGGCTTCATGAGCCATGGCATTAAGGGGTAGGCTGGGTCCTCAAGGATAACTCTAGGCATTTCAACATCCCCAACAGTAATTTTCTGGTCTGGAAAGTAAGTGCCTTTTTGCAACTGTTCAAACAGCCCGGAGTTCCTAAAGACAGGAGCATCATGCATCTTTCCTGGCCATCCCACATTGCTGTTGGTGAAACATCCGTTGTGATCCACCAGTGCTTGCAGCACCATTGAGAAGTACCCCTTGTGGTTTATGTACTGGCTGGCAAGGTGGTCTGGTGCCAAGATAGGGATATGCGTTCTGTCTATCTCTCCCACCACAGTTAGGGAACCCAATTGCAGGAAAGCCATCCACTGTGACCTGCACATTTTCCAGAGTCACTACCCTTGCTAGCAGAAGGTTAGTGATTGCCTTGGCTCCTTGGATCACAGCAGCCCCCACGGTAGATTTGACCACTCTGAACTGATTTCCAGCTGACCAGTAGCAGTCAGGAGTTGAAAGCTTCCACAGGGCTATCGCCCCCCACTTCTCAACTGTCAGGACAGATCTCATCTTGGTATTCCTGCACTTCAGGGTGGGGTAAAGCAACTCACACAGTTCCACGAACGTGGCCTTACGCATGAGAAACTGTCACAGCCACTGGGAATCATCCCATTCCTGCAACACTATGCAGTCCCACCAGTCTGTTCTTGTTTGAGGGGCCCAGAATTGGCGTTCCACTGTATCAACCTGCCCCACTGCTGCCATGATGTCCCAATTGCCACATCCCTTGCTTTCAGGAACATCTGTGTCCTCCTCACAATAGTCCTTGTGCTGGCGTCTCTTAGCCCGGTTCTGCACATACTGCAGGATAATGTGTGAGGTATTTACAATGCTCACGACAGCAGCGGTGAGCTGAGCAGGCTCCATGCTTGCCATGCTATGGCATCTGCATGGGTAACCCAGGAGAAAAGGTGTGAAACTATTGTTTGCCATTGCTTTCAAGGAGGGAGGGAGGGACAGAGCAGAGACTGATGACATGTACCCAAAACCACCTGCGACAATGTTTTTGTCCCATCAGGCATTGGGAACTTAACCCAGAACTCCAATGGGCAGTGGGGACTGTGGGACAGCTACCCACAGTGCACCACTCCCTGAGCTGATGCTCGCCACAGTATTGAGAATGCACTCCACTGACCTACTGCACTTAGTGGGGACATACACGATAGACTGTATAAAATCGCTTTCTAAAGATCGACTTCTATAAATTGACCTAATTTTTTAGTGTAGACATAAACATAGTTGCACCAGTTTGACTTAGGCTTTGTCTGCAGGGGAAATTAGTTTTGTTATAAATGAAACAGTGAATTTAAATCCATGTACAGATACTGGTCTAATCCCAAATGTACACTCTCGTTGGGGTAGAAAAGTGCCTTTCAAGGGCTTAGCTTATATCCCCTGGTCTGCACTTAAACGTTTCTTTCTTTCTTTCTTTCTTTCTTTCTTTCTTTCTTTCTTTCTTTCTTTCTTTCTTTCTTTCTTTCTTTCTTTCTTTCTTTCTTTCTTTCTTTCTTTCTTTCTTTCTTTCTTTCTTTCTTTCTTTCCCAGTATAACGATTTTTGTTTCTCCACATTTAAGTAAAAGGGTGTCTCTCCTGTACCAGTTGCTATGGGAAAATGTTATGATGGGCATATGAAATAGATATAAATAATGTCCTCGGGGAAATGACACTCTCATGGAAATGTCTCTTGGTGAAGGAGCAGCAGCTGAACGTGGGAGCTGTGTGGGTTAAGGCAACAAAGCCTGAAAAGCATCTCTGGTGACAGGGAAGGAAAAGGGAATGGAGAGAAGATGCAGCTCCTGGGCGTTGTCAGCAATACAGCTGGGTAAAGGCAAGAGAGAATCACGTGGTGTTACCAATGCCAAGGGACCCAGTATCTCTGCACTGCTGAAAAGCCACTTCCCCTTTTGGTACCGGCCCTGCTGTGCCCTGGTCACTGTGTCCCTGGCGCAGTGACAGGTGGCGGTGTCCGCAGCTGGTTCTTTTTCGTTTGTTTGTTTGTTTGTTTGTTTGTTTGTTTGTTATAAAGGAAACAAATAAATATGAATAGTCCTAAGTCAGGGCGAATCTCAGCTCTGCAGCTCCAGCCTCTGAGCAGCGGGCTGGGGGGGGAGGGTCCGGTTCACGGGGTCCCATGGGGCTGGGACCCGCTGGCCCTGGGAGAGAGTTGGGACTGCATCCCCTTCCCAGCAGTGACCGGCTCCAGGGAGCTGTGGGGTGACCAGAGGGAAACAGTCCCCGGCAGGTTTAGCCAGAAGGAGAAGGGGCCAATGGCTCGTTGCTTCCCTCGCTGGCGATCCCCAGTTCACTCGCACGAGAAGAGCCGTTTGCGTGAGGGGAGCAGCGCTCCGCAATGCACTGGGAGGGGGGACGTAGTCCGGACATGAAAGAGTTAACCCGCGATGTCGGAGGTTTCAGCCCTGACTGCCCTTGCCCCTCCCGCGGCCCCGACAGGAGAGTTTTGTTTGTGTCGTTGCTGCCCCCACGCGGCCGGCGCGGGAAGTCCCGCAGCTCCGGTTTTGGTATTAGCATGGACCGTTTTACTCTCACTGTGTGTCTCGCACAGTAATAGCGGGCGGAGTCCTCGGGCTTCAGGCCGGTCATCTGCAGATACAGCTCACTCCTGGCGTTATCCCTGGAGATGGTGAATCGCCCTTGAACAGCCGGGGAATACCATTGCTTGGATGCATCGGCTCTAATCTCAGCCACCCACTCCAGCCCCTTCCCCGGAGCCTGGCGGACCCAGTGCATGTTGTAGCTGCTGAAGGTGAACCCGGAGGCTTTGCAGGAGAGGCGGAGAGAGTCTCCGGGCTTCTTCACACCCCCTCCGGACTCCACCAGCCTCTGGGACCGGACACCTGGGAATAAAGAGAGGTTGTTAATATCGACATAAAAGTAGAGGTAAGAAACTATTCTTCTAACTTTGTCAGTTATTCAGAGGAGGAAAATACCTTCCAAAGCTGCTGCAGCGAAAAATAAAAGGAGCAAAAATCGCATTTTCCCGGGTGCTGGAGGGGAAAGTTCTCAGGGGACTGGCTGGTCACTGCACAGACCCAGGGGGCTGCGGATTGTGTCTCCGGCTGCAGCCTGGGCAGGGAGAGGGACACATTTAAACAGGAAACTCTCCTCCTTATTTGCATGCCCCGCTCCTTATAAGAGAGACACACACTCCTACCCTTACTATTTTGAGTGATTAACTATCGGTGCAGACGGTCCCTTCCTCTGTGCTGTGCAGCCCCTGGGCGGCCGGATCCTGATGATACTGTTATCCCGGGGAGGACTGAAGTGATCTCTCACTCCTCAACACCATTTTATGGCCTGACAGAGCATGTTTCGGGTGGTTCAGTGCAGGACATCCCTTGCTCTTCATGGCCTTGGGATCAGAGGGTTGGAGAGAAAAATATTTGGCAGGAGAACGGGGGCGGTGCATGTGAGACTCTCTGGGTCCAAGAGGAAACTGAGGCAGGCTTGTTTATAACAATGGAAGTCCTGGCAGTTAAAATTCAGGGGTTGCCTAATCTAGGATGGGACTTTCACGGAAGGATGGAGGGAGCACTGGGCTCTATGTTGTTCAGTAGAAGCCGCGTTCTGGTCTCTCTCCATCCCGGGGTCTTTTTCTCCCTCTGCCTCAGCCTCTGCCTGCAACTGCAGTGACCCCGATCTTAGAGCCCTTGGTCACGTGACTGTCCCCATTGACCTGAGGACCAGCGCTGGGCTGAGTGATGTCATCAAGGGCTGAGGGGCGGAGTCTTTTATCTCCATGGTGAAATTATGAAATTGCAGAGATTTATTGTGGGTCGGGATGTCTCAGCAACACCCATTGGTACCAGCTGAGACTCAGGGCTTTGATTTACAGATGTCAGTGGGGTGAAAAGAATCCCTCAGTCCCTTTGGAAAGTCGCATCTGTGCCCATATTCCCAGGCTCTGCCAGTGGGGCTTAGTCAGGCGCTGGGTGATCTCTGCCCCACAGCCTCACCCGGACTCTGCATTGTCCATTTGCATGTCCCAGAGTCCGTCCCTCCTCTTTGAACCAGGGGCTGTGATAGTTCCCCGGCCTTGTGGGGATAAAGGCAATAAGCGCTTGTGAAGGGCGGAGACGCCAAGGCGAGGGGCCCCACACCGGTTATAATGTACTAATCACCCTCTGTAGCTTTAATGCGCTAAACATCCCCTTTTGCTTAAAGGGCCAGATCCTCACGGGTGTAAATCGAGAGTAACTGGAACCTAGTGAAAGCAGTTGTGTGACTTTACACTGGCTGAGGATTTGTCCCAATGAGGAATTCGCTCCATCCATTGGGTTTGATGCAAACCCCAATGGGCACTCCAGCCCCTTCCCGGGGGCCAGACGGATCCATCCAATCCATGATATAACTGCTGACGGTGAACCCGAGGGCTCCAGGTTTTTTGATACACCCCTCCGGACTCCACCAGCAGGACCCGCAGCCTGGCCGCTGAAAATAGAGATTTCTTTAGACCCCTGATTCTATCCGCTCAGGAACCCGGAGGGGAGTACACTTTGTTCTTTAATAGTTACCTGGGAAAATTGACAGAGTGAGAATTAAGTTCAGCCAAACTCTCATCTTCATGGGTTTTGTGTAAGAAATTCCGAGGGGAAGAGTGAAAGTGAGAGTGTGGAAAAACCTGCGCCTTCTTCTGAGAGGAGCTACAGGGCCAGAGACGTGGCAGGATTTAAACATGGTGATTAGCTCTTGATTTGCATAGAGACCCCTTCATATAAGAGAGAGGTTCCTCTGGCTAAGCACCGTGAGCGGGGATAGATAGATAGAGAGATAGATTAGATTAGATAGGAAGGATGGTTGATGGATAGATAGATGGGGTGGAGGGGAGGTGTATGGGGAAACAGATATTTGGCAAGGGAATGTTAAATAGCCGGTTTTACTGAGTGGTGCTCAGACGGTAAGGATGGATGATTGAATCCATAATGCGCCATGGTACTAGGCTCTCAGACTGTTTGGAGACCAGTTCATTGATAGGTTTCAGAGGAACAGCCGTGTTAGTCTGTATTCGCAAAAAGAAAAGGAGGACTTGTGGCACCTTAGAGACTAACCAATTTATTTGAGCATGAGCTTTCGTGAGCTACAGCTCACTTCATCAGATGTTTACCGTGGAAACTGCAGCAGACCTTCATTGATGAGGTTAATCGGAGTGAGACAATGTACAGGGCAGGGAGTGGAATACATGTATAACATCTTAAAACATGTCCCACACAGCTCTCTCGCATTGACGAATAGGGATTCGGTTCCCTTTACAGATGCCAGGGTTTGTGTTTTCACCAATGCTGCTTTCTATCTTCACACGGGAACTGAGAGGCGAACATGGGAATATCTGGAGTTCTCTTGGACAGATAATAATTCCTTTGAACCCATATCAGTGTCTGCAATAGAATATCTGGGACCGAGTGAATCCCCACCACGCCCAGTGCGGGACACCCGGTTCCCGGAATCTCCGCCTCCTGTGGATCTAGACCTGACTGTACAGCCGGGTTCGTTTCCCCCATTTCAAACGGAGGAAATTGCTTTCTCTTGTGAGCTCCCAGCGCGCGGATTGGCAGCATCAAACCAGCCGAGACTTTCTCTGGTAACCGCCCCAGGAGGTTTTTGTCTGAGCTCAGACCGGCTTCCCCTCACTGTGCAGGGGTGGGTGTCTGGCACAGCGATAGCGGGCGGTGTCCTCGGGCTTCAGGCCGGTCAGTTGCAGACACAGCAGGTTGCTGGGATTGTCCCTGGAGATGGTGAGTCGCCCTTTGGCTGCATCAGCCTCCCAAGTGCTACTCCCACTGCCGCTGCTGATACGGCGACCCACTCCAGCCCCTTCCCGGGAGCCTGACAGACCCGCTCCATGCACTAATCCGTGAAGGGGAACCCGGAGGCTTTGCGGGAGAGGCGGAGAGAGTCTCCGGGCTTTTTCACACCCCCTCCGGACTCCACCAGCTGCACCTGTTACCGGACACCTGCAAATAAGGACACACCAGGCATCAGACGATTCTGCTGGAGAAGAAACCTGGGGATGCCCCGCTCTTGCTGCGGAGTAAATCACCTCTGAGCTCTGCCAGAGAGAGAAGCCAACGTCTTGTGTCTCTGCCCGTGTCGGGTGTTCTGGGGAGATTGACTGCTGTGGCTCAGGGCTGTGGCTTTTCAGTGCTAGGGTTGCAGGGTCTGGGGAATGGCAGGGTTTTACGCAGGGAGCTGAGTCACCGCGTTTGCATACACTGGCTTTTTGTAAGGGGCTGATAAATTCATCCTCTGCTTGACTTGAAATCCCCAACTCACAGCTCAAATAGGAGGGTGATTTATCCAGAGATCCGGCTCTGGCTGAGTGACATTGACCATAACATACTATCTGTTAATCTGATCTGCGAGATGGTAAATTGTTAAGATAACATCCTCAGCAGAGTGACAAGTATCAGAGGGGTAGCCATGTTAGTCTGTATCCACAAAAACAATGAGTAATCGTCTTGCACCTTAAAAACTAAGGCTTTGTCTACACTATGAAATGACTCCGATTTCACAGAAGTTGATTTTTGGGAACAGATTGTAGAAAGTCAAGTGCATGCACTCACACTAAGCACATTAATTCAGTGGCAGTACCGTGGCAAGCGTCGACATTGCGAGCAGTGCACTGTGGGTAGCTATCCCACAGTTCCCATGGTTCCAGCTGCCCATTGGAATTCTGGGCTGAGCTCCCAATGCCTGATGGGTCCAAACATTTGTCACGGATGGTTATGGGTAAATGTCATCAGTCAGCCCTCCCTCCATGAAAGCAATGGCAGACAATCTTTTGCACCCTTTTCCCTGGATTTCCTGAGCAGATGCCGTAGGATGGCAAACATCTACGAGTCCGTTCAGCTCACGGCAGCAGTTATGACCATTGTAAACACCTCATGCATTATCATGCAGTTTATGCAGAACGAGCACCTGAAAAACCCGGTGAGGAGGCAACAGAAGCATGGTGATGAGGACATGAACACAGAGTTCTCTAAAACCATGGTCCCTGGCAATTTGGAGATCATGGTGTTAATGGGGTAGGCTCATGCCATGGAAAGCTGATTCTGGGCCCGGGAAACAAGCACAGATTAGTGGGAACGCATAGTGCTGCAGGTCTGGGATCATTCCCAGTGGCTCCAAAACATTTGCATGCTTAAAGGCACTTTCATGGAACGTTGTGACTTGCTTTTCCTGGCCCTGAAGTGCCAGAATACCAAGAGGAGAGCAGCTCTCACAGTTGAGAAGCAAGTGGCAATAGCCCTGTGGAAGCTTGCAATGCCAGACAGCTACCAGTCAGTCGGGAATCAATTTGGAGTGGGCAAATCTACTGAGGGGTTGCTGTGATGCAAGTAGCCAATGCAGTCATTGAGCTGCTGCTATCAAAGGTAGTGACTCTGGGAAATGTGGAGGTCATACTAGATGGCTTTGCTGCAATGGGATTCCCTAACTGTGGTGGGGCTATAGACAGAATGCATATCCCTATCTTGGGACCGGATCACCATGGCAGCCAGTACATAAACCGCAAGGTGTACTTTTCAATGGTGCTGCAAGCACTTGTGGATCACAAGGGACTTTTCACCGACATCAATGTGGGGTGGCTGGGAAAGATTCATGACGCTCGTGTCTTCAGGAACTCTGGTCTGTTTAAATGGCTGCAGGAAGGGATTTACTTCCCAGAACAGAAAGTAACTGTTGGGGATGTTGAAATGCCTATAGTTATCCTTGGGGACCCAGACTACCCCTTAATGCCATGGCTCATGAAGCCGTACACAGGCACCCTGAACAGTAGTCAGGAGCTGTTCAACTATAGGCTGAGCAAGTGCAGAATGGTGGTAGAGTGTGCATTTGGATGTTTAAAGGGTCGCTGGTGCAGTTTACTGACTCGATCAGACGTCAGCGAAACCAATATTCCCATTGTTATTGCTGCTTGCTGTGCGCTCCACAATCTCTGTCAGAGTAAGGCAGAGATCTTTATGGCGGGGTGGTTGAGGCAAATCGTCTGGCTGCTGAATACATGCAACCAGACACCAAGGCAATTGGAAGAGCACAGCAGGAAGTGCTGCACATCAGAGAAGCTTTGAAAACCAGTTTCATGACTGGCCAGGGTACCGTGTGACAGTTCTGTTTGTTTCTCCTTGATGAAAACCTGCCCCCTTGGTTGACTCTAATTTCCTGTAAGCCACCGGACCTCCTGCCTTTGATCACAGCTTGCTTGCAAAGGAAATAAAGTCACTATCATTTAAAAACCATGTATTCTTTATTAATTGATTATAAAAATAGGGAGATAACTCACAAGGTAGCCTGGGTGGGGTGTGGGAGGAAGGTAGGAGGGAAGGAAATGGCCACTTCAAAACTTGTTGAATGACAGCCTTCTGTTGCTTGGGCTGTCCATTGGGGTGGAGTGGTTGGGTGCCCGGAGCCTCCCCCTCACCCCCGTGTACTTGGGCGTGTGGGTGAGGAGGCCATGGATCTTGGGGAGGAGGGAGAGCAGTTAAGCAGGGGCTGCAGCAGCAGTCTTTGATCCTGAAGCCGTTCCTGAACCTCCACCAGATGCCGGAGCATGTCCGTTTGTTCCCGCAGTAGCCCCAGCATTGCATCCTGCCTCCTCTGATCTTCCTGCCACCACCTCTCATCTTGATCATCCCTCCTGTCCTCACATTCACTGGCTGCTTTCCTGTACTGTGCTACTGTGTCCCTCCACACATTCTGCTGAGCTCTGTCAGTGCTGGACGACTGCATGAGCTCAGAGTTTTTTTCACTGCCTTATCTGAGAGAGCCTTTGGGATGGCGGAGGGAGGCTTGAAACATTTGCAGCTGCTGGGGGGAAAAGGGAGTGAAGTGTTTAAAAAGATCCATTTTACAGAACAAGGGCTCTACTCTTTCACGGTGAACATCACTATTCACATTACACAGTACATGTGGTTTTGGTACCTGGTCGCATTTTGCATCTTATATTGAGTGCCTGCGGCTTTGGTGTTAGAGATCACACACGCAGGGCCGGGCAACAGATTTCGGCTTGCAGGCGGCCATGGTAAGCCACAGTCTTTCGGCTTCTGCAATTTTCATAACAGCAGCGCCCTCCTTTCCCATACCAAGCAAAGCCCATTGAGTTGGCCATTTAGTGCTGTGGTTTTCCTGTTAACATGCAGCAGCAGAAACCAAACTACCTCCCCCATCCAATTCTCTGGGTTGATCGCTTTATCCCTCCCACCATCGCATGGCTGGTATCAGGGAAGATCCCTGCTAGCCAAACGCAAACAGCTCAGTGCCAATGCCCCCCGCCCACGTGGCTAACTGTGGGGAGGATTTATTTTCAGCCATAGGCAAACAGCCCAGTAGGAACGGGCACCTCTGAATGTCCCCTTAATAAAATTCCCCTATTTCAACCAGGTTACCATGAACAATATCACTCTCCTGAGGATAACACAGAGAGATAAAGAATGGATGTTGCTTGAATGCCAGCAAGCACTGGGACCATACGCTGCCAGGCTTTGCCATGCAATGATACCAGATTACTTGCTACTAGCATGGCGTGGTAAAGTGTCCTACCATGGAGGATGGAATAAGGCTGCTCTCCCCAGAAACCTTCTGCAAAGGCTTTTAGAGTACCTCCAGGAGAGCTTCATGGAGATGTCCCTAGAGGATTTCCGCTCCATCCCCAGACATGTTGACAGACTTTTCCAGTAGCAGTACTGGCCACGAATGCATCCCAAGTCCTCAGGGCTACTTAATCATTACAAAAGTTTGCTTTTAAAACATGTATTATATTTTAAAAGGTACACTCACCAGAGGTCCCTTCTCCGGCTTCGTTGGGTTGGGAGGGTATTTCAGTCAGGGTGATAAAAAGATCCTGGCTGTCAGGGAGAACGGTGTTCTGTGTGCTTTCCTCAAGCTCGTCCTCCTCCTCCTCATCTTCCCCGTCCCCAAAATCCTCAGTCATGGTGGAGAGTACCCCATCATCAGAGTCCACGGACAGGGGTGGTTAGTGGTGGTGGCCCCCCGTAGAACTGCATGCAGCTCAGTGTAGAAGAGGCATGTCTGGGGCTCTGTCCTGGAGCATCCATTTGATTCTTTGGTTTTCTGGAAAGCTTGTCTGAGCTCCGTAAGTTTCACGTGGCACTGTGTTGCGTTCCTGCTGTAGCCTCTGTCCATCATAGCCTTGGAGATTTTTTCAAATGTTTTGACATTTAGTCTTTTGGAAGAAGTTCTTATAGCACGGATTCATCTCCCCATACAGCGATCAGATCCAATACCTCCCATTTGGGCCATGCTGGAGCTCTTTTTCGATTCTGGGACTGCATGGTCACCTAGAATCATAGAATCATAGAATATCAGGGTTGGAAGGGACCTCAGGAGGTCATCTAGTCCAACCCCCTGCTCAAAAGCAGGACCCATACCCAATTAAATCATCCCAGCCAGGGCTTTGTCAAGCCTGACCTTAAAAACTTCTAAGGAAGGAGATTCCACCACCTCCCTAGGCAATGCATTCCAGTGTTTCACCACCCTCCTAGTGAAAAAGTTTTTCCTAATATCCAACCTAAACCTCCACCACGGCAACTTGAGACCATTACTCCTTGTCCTGTCCTCTTCCACCACTGAGAATAGTCTAGAACCATCCTCTCTGGAACTACCTCTCAGGTAGTTGAAAGCAGCTATCAAATCCCTCCTCATTCTTCTCTTCTGCAGACTAAACAATCCCAGTTCCCTCAGCCTCTCCTCATAACTCATGTGTTCCAGACCCCTAATCGTTTTTGTTGCCCTTCGCTAGACTCTTTCCAATTTATCCACATCCTTCTTGTAGTGTGGGGCCCAAAACTGGACACAGTACTCCAGATGAGGCCTCACCAATGTCGAATAGAGGGGGGACAATCACGTCCCTCGATCTGCTCGCTATGCCCCTACTCATACATCCCAAAATGCCATTGGCCTTCTTGGCAACAAGGGCACCCTGCTGACTCATATCCAGCTTCTCGTCCACTGTCACCCCTAGGTCCTTTTCTGCAGAACTGCTGCCTAGCCATTCGGTCCCTAGTCTGTAGCTGTGCATTGGGTTCTTCCATCCTAAGTGAAGGACTCTGCACTTATCCTTATTGAACCTCATCAGATTTCTTTTGGCCCAATCCTCCAATTTGTCTAGGTCCCCCTGTATCCTATCCCTGCCCTCCAGCGTATCTACCACTCCTCCCAGTTTAGTGTCACTGCAAACTTGCGGAGGGTGCAATCCACACCATCCTCCAGATCATTTATGAAGATATTGAACAAAACCGGCCCCAGGACCGACCCCTGGGGCACTCCACGTGACACTGGCTGCCAACTAGACATGGAGCCATTGATCACTACCCGTTGAGCCCGACAATCTAGCCAACTTTCTACCCACCTTATAGTGCATTCATCCAGCCCATACTGCCTTAACTTGCTGACAAGAATACTGTGGGAGACCGTGTCAAAAGCTTTGCTAAAGTCAAGATACAATACATCCACTGCTTTACCTTCATCCACAGAACCAGTAATCTCATCATAGAAGGTGATTAGATTAGTCAGGCATGACCTTCCCTTGGTGAATCCATGCTGACTGTTCCTGATCACTTTCCTCTCATGTAAGTGCTTCAGGATTGATTCTTTGAGGACCTGCTCCATGATTTTTCCGGGGACTGAAGTGAGGCTTACTGGCCTGTAGTTCCCAGGATCCTCCTTCTTCCCTTTTTTAAAGATTGGCACTACATTAGCCTTTTTCCAGTCATCCGGGACTTCCCCCATTCGCCACAAGTTTTCAAATATAATGGCCAATGGCTCTGCAATCACAGCCGCCAGTTCCTTTAGCACTCTCGGATGCAACTCATCCTGCCCCATGGACTTGTGCACATCCAGTTTTTCTAAATAGTCCCTAACCACCTCTTTCTCCACAGAGGGCTGGCCATCTATTCCCCATGTTGTGATGCCCAGCGCAGCAGTCTGGGAGCTGACCTTGTTCACGAAGACAGAGGCAAAAAAAAGCATTGAGTACATTAGCTTTTTCCACATCCTCCGTCACTAGGTTGCCTCCCTCATTCATTAAGGGGCCACACTTTCCTTGGCTTTCTTCTTGTTGCCAACATACCTGAAGAAACCCTTCTTGTTACTCTTAACATCTCTCGCTAGCTGCAGCTCCAGGTGCGATTTGGCCCTCCTAATTTCATTCCTACATGCCCGAGCAATATTTTTATACTGTTCCGTGGTCATATGTCCAACCTTCCACTTCTTGTAAGCTTCTTTTTTATGCTTAAGATCTGCTAGGATTTCACCGTTAAGCCAAGCTGGTCGCCTGCCATACTTACTATTCTTTCGACACATCTGGATGGTTTGTCCCTGTAACCTCAACAGGGATTCCTTGAAATACAGCCAGCTGTCCTGGACTCCTTTCCCCTTCATGTTAGTCCCCCAGGGGATCCTACCCATCCATTCCCTGAGGGAGTCGAAGTCTGCTTTCCTGAAGTCCAGGGTCCGTATCCTGCTGCTTACCTTTCTTCCCTGTGCCAGGATCCTGAACTCAACCAACTCATGGTCACTGCCTCCCAGATTCCCATCCACTTTTGCTTCCCCTGCTAATTCTTCCCGGTTTGTGAGCAGCAGGTCAAGAAAAGCTCCCCCCCAGTTGGCTCCTCTAGCACTTGCACCAGGAAATTGTCCCCTACGCTTTCCAAAAACTTCCTGGATTGTCTATGCACTGCTGTACTGCTCTCCCAGCAGATATCAGGAAAATTAAAGTCACCCATGAGAACCAGGGCATGTGATCTAGTAGCTTCCGTGAGCTGCCGGAAGAAAGCCTCATCCACCTCATCCCCCTGGTCCGGTGGTCTATAGCAGACTCCCACTACTACATCACTCTTGTTGCTCACACTTCTAAACTTAATCCAGAGACACTCAGGTTTTTCTGCAGTATCGTACCGGAGCTCTAAGCAGTCATACTGCTCCCTTACATACAGTGCTACTCCCCCACCTTTTCTGCCCTGCCTGTCCTTCCTGAACAGTTTATAACCATCCATGACAGTACTCCAGTCATGTGAGTTATCCCACCAAGTCTCTGTTATTCCAATCACGTCATAATTCCTTGACATCACCAGGACCTCCAGTTCTCCCTGCTTGTTTCCAAGGCTTTGTGCATTCGTATATAAGCACTTGAGATAATCTGCTGATCGCCCCTCATTCTCAGTATGAGGCAGGAGCCCTCCCCTCATAGACATTCCTGCCTGTGCTTCCTCCCGGTATCCCGCTTTCCCACTTACCTCAGGGCTTTGGTCTTCTTCCCCCGGTGAACCTAGTTTAAAGCCCTCCTTACCAGGTTAGCCAGCCTGCTCGCAAAGATGCTCTTCCCTCTCTTCGTACGGTGGAGCCCGCCTCTGCCCAGCACTCCTCCTTCATGGAACACCATCCCATGGTCAAAGAATCCAAAGCCTTCTCTCTGACACCACCTGAGTAGCCATTCGTTGACTTCCACTATTCGACAGTCCCTACCCAGGCCTTTTCGTTCCATGGGGAGGATGGACGAGAACATCACCTGCACCTCAAACTCCTTTATCCTTCTTCCCAGAGCCACATAGTCCTCAATGATCTGCTCAAGGTCATTCTTGGCAGTATCATTGGTGCCCACGTGGAGAAGCAGGAAGGGGTAGCGATCCGAGGGCTTGATAAGTCTCGACAGTCTATCCGTCACATCGCGAATCTTAGCCCCCGGCAAGCAGCAGACTTCTCAGTTTTCCCTGTCAGGGCGGCAGATTAGATGACTCAGTCCCCCGGAGTAGAGAGTCCCTGACCACCACCACCCGCCTCCTTCTCTTGGGAGTGGTGGTCGTGGAACCCTCCATCTCAGGACAGCGCATCTCATGCCTTCCAACCAGTGGAGTCTCCTTCTGCTTTCTCCCCCCAGACATATCATCTGGTCCACTCTCCGTAACGGTACCTGTGGAGAGAACATGAAAGCGGTTAGTTACCTGTGTCCGCGTTGCTGGAACCCGGACATTCCCCCTTCTTCTTCTGGAGGTCACATGTTGCCAAGCTTCTTCACTGGCCTCTTGGCTCCGCTGTGCAACCTGCTCTAAATCTTTAGAGCTTTGTGCCCGTAGAAGCATATCCTGACTTTTGTCTAGAAAATCCTCCGTTTCTCGTATGCAATGCAGGGTCGTTATCTGTTGCTCCAGACCTTCAATCTTCTCTTCTAGTATGGAGACCAGCTTGCACTTTGTACACACAAAGTCGCTTCTGTCCTGTGGAAGAAAGACAAACATGGCACATCCAGTGCAGGTCACAATAGCTGAACCCCTCCCTTCCACACCACCTTCTTACTATGAGCTTCCTCAGAGAAGTTGGCAAGATGTAAGCCTCACTGGGCTCACTCCAGGCGAACTCCCAGGCAAACTCCTGCTGTGTGCTGCTCTGCTGTCCCCCGCTGCTCAGCTGGTTCACCTGTGCTGATGAGCTCACCTGGCCAAACAGGAAATGAGATTCAAATAAATCTGTTAGTCTTTAAGGTGCTACCAGACTCCTTGTTGTCTTTATCCTTATCAGAGAACTTTTCGGCCTTTATCATTGAAATATGAATTTGCTTAGTGTGCCCATGGGCCAAGATTATAAAAAAAAAATGACTAATTGTTTTAACTGCCTCAATTTTTAATTGTTGAGTCTGAGGGGCCTTCAAAGGAGATGGGCTTTCAGAGTCTGGGTGTGTTGTAATTTCTCATGAGAAAGACCCTGCAGGAATTCTATGTTGGGCACCCAACATTTAATACACATAAAACAGTTATGAAAATGGTATCCACTTTCAGAGAAAGTTGGTGTCTGTACAAACGACAGAACAAGGACTGGGAAAGTTGAGCTCTGCAGGTGCATAGCGCCTTCTTTTGAGCCATCCCCAGAGGGGTGAATTTCACCCCCACTAAATTATCAAGGAACAGGCTGTGGGGGAAGAGATGCAACCTGCTCCCCACCTTGCAGGCATAGAGCCACCATGCCATGTTAGCTCGTAGCTCTGAATAAGCGTGCTGTTCTGCTCATGACACACAGGTTGTGATCCACACCACAGAGCGACTGGGTCTGAGACCTGTGCAACTCTGGGCCGAGATTCTACAGCCAGCAGGAGATAAAAAGGCTCTTGATTTCTATTCTCAGATGTGATCGGGAAGAACTGTCTACTTGTTGCAGCGAGATTGAGAACATCGCTGTAACCAGTGCCTCCACCAGTCCACATGGCTCCGACCCATTCCAGCCCCTTCCCCGCTGGCTGGCGGACCCAGTGGACATGGTAGCTCGGCAGAGAGAAACCGGACACGGTGCAGGTCAGTCTGAGGGTCTCCCCGGGCTTCTTGATTCCCCCACCGGACTCCACCAGGCTGACCTGGGAATAGACACCTGGAGAATAGGAAATAAAGGGGAAATATTGCCGTGATTCCCAGGGAAGCGCAGCTATTAGGGAACATGCCCTACAGGGCGCCCAGCGGCAGCGCGGATCCCGCCCTTACCTGCTCGGAGCAGCAGGAGGAAGGCGATGGCCAGGCTGGGGGTCATGTCTGCGGCTGGCGGCTTGTTCCCCAGGCGGGATGGGAAGCTGAAGCCCGGCGCTGGCTCTGTGCGGGGTGAGCGGCCAGCGGCTGGGCTATGAACAGGGCCCCGGAGAGCTCATTTGCATGAGCCAAGGGGTGGGGAGAATATAAAAGGCGATCTAGGAGGTGTGTGACACAGTCTAGAGTTGTAAAAATCTAATGGCAGGTGGGTGAGAGAGTCTAATGTGGATAGAGAAACTATCTTTTGCACTATTTAATTTGAAAATATATCCCCACTAAATGAAAGCAGTTGCGTGATCTATCTATCTATCTATCTATCTATCTATCTATCTATCTATCTATCTATCTATCTATCTATCTATCTATCTATCTAATCTCTAACCCATTCAGTACCATTCAGTAAACAGGCAAATA
This sequence comes from Lepidochelys kempii, assembly GCF_965140285.1. NCBI lineage: Eukaryota > Metazoa > Chordata > Testudines > Cheloniidae > Lepidochelys > Lepidochelys kempii. The sequence goes on from NC_136392.1 coordinate 39,516,111, forward strand.
CTCTCCCTCTGGTATAACTAACTTTCTTTCTTGCCTTCTTCACTTATCATTACTAAGGACTCGGTGCCAGCCCTGGGCTGATTCGTATAGTTATGACCAGTGGTGTTCCCCTTAACCAGACAGTATGAAATTGTGGAAATGTTGTGCGGGCTGCTTAGTTCTGCCCTTTTACTAACCTGAGATATTGGATTGTGAGCTTCGGTTGTGAGGTGGGTAACGACATCCAGGAGGCTCCTTTGAAAATCCCAGCCTTGGCTCATCATATTTCCAGGAGTAGCTGAGTGGGGGTTCATACAGGAGCTGAGTGCTCTCTGCCACACAGGCCCGTCGGGGCTTTGTGCCGCAATGGGTGACATAAAACCCATTCCCATGCCTGTCCCCGCAGCTATATTCTTTGTGAATCTCCTGCCTCCACGCGACTCAGGGGAGAAGCGGATTCTGCAGGGCTGAGTTTTTGTATGAACACTAATACGTGTTCTGTCACCGTGTCTCTGGCACAGTGATACCGGGCGGCGTCCTCGGGTCTCGGGCTGTTCATTTGCAAATACAGCAGGTTGTTGGAATTACCGCTGTAGGTGACGAATCGCCCTTGGACAGAGTGGGAGTAGAATATAGTTCCACACTTGGGGACATGAGGGAGAGCTACTCCAGCTCCTTCCCGGAAGCCCCTGACGGGCCCAGTGCACCCCGTAGCTGCGGGTGGTGAACCCGGAGGCGCTGTAGGAGAGGCGGAGAGAGTCTCCGGGATTCCACCAACCCCTGGGACAGGGCCCCTGGGAATAAACTACGTTAAGAATCACATCAGTATGAATGACAGGTTTCAGAGTAGCAGCCGTGTTAGTCTGTATTCGCAAAAAGAAAAGGAGGACTTGTGGCACCTTAGAAACTAACCAATTTATTTGAGCATGAGCTTTCATGAGCTACAGCTCACTTCATTGGATGCATTCAGTGGAAAATACAGTGGGGAGATTTATATACATAGAAAGCATGAAACAATGGGTGTTACCATAGACACTGTAACGAGAGTGATCTCTTAAGGTGAGATATTACCAGCAGGAGAGCGGGAAAAAACCTTCTGTAGTGATAGTCAAGGTGGGCCATTTCCAGCAGTTGACAAGAACGTCCCCCCACTGTTCCTCAGACGTTCTTGTCAACTGCTGGAAATGGCCCACCTTGATTATCACTACAAAAGGTTTTTTCCCTGCTCTCCTGCTGGTAATACCTCACCTTAAGTGATCACTCTCCTTACAGTGTGTATGGTAACGCCCATTGTTTCATGTTTTCTATGTATGTATTTTCCACTGAATGCATCCGATGAAGTGAGCTGTAGCTCACGAAAGCTTATGCTCAAATAAATTTTCCTTTTCTTTAATCAGTATGAATGGTGAAGTGTACAATATTCTCCTGTCTCTACAATAGAACGACTGAGAGAAATTACCTTTCCAAGCCACTGCAATGAAAAGCAAATGAAGCCAAACTCTCATTTTGCCTGGTGTTGGAGGGGTAAGTTATATTGGGGGGCCGAGGTTTGGCTGGTATCTGCACAGACTGATTGTCTCTTGGAGTGCAGTCTCGGAATGGAGAGATTTAAGCAGGAAATTGTCACCCCTATTTCCATGTTTACCCTTATAAGTTTCAGAGGGGTAGCCGTGTTAGTCTGTTTCCGCAAAAACAAGGAGGAGTCTTGTGGCATCTTAAAGACAAACCAATTTATTTGGGCATAAGCTTTCGTGGGCTGGTGTCCTCTTTGTCAGACGCTCCAGCCCACGAATGCTTATGCCCAAATAAATTTGTCTTTAAGGTACCACAGGACTCCTCTTTGTTTTTATCATTATAAGAGACTCAAATTCCTTCCCTTGGTGATGTGAATTACTTCCACTCGTGTTCACAGAACAGCCTGGATGTCTCACAGAGCGCTGGGTTCCTCATTTCACTTTTGGATAAGGAAGACATGAATACCTTTTAAAACAACTCTTCCCCAGCTTGTATTAAGGGCCTGTTCCTAGTCAACTTAGGTGATGGTGGAAGATTTGTTTCTGCAGCCTCCCTCCTCCCCCCCACCCCCCGAGCAGTGGGGCTGTGCAACGGCCGGCCACTGGGGGTGGGGGTCAGTGACTCGGGTCTGGTCACAGGGTCCAACTGGGCTGACACACTCTCAGACTGGTGAAAATTCACCAGGGCGCAAAACGAGGGCTGGGAGTCAATTCCCTGGCCATCCCCCTTCCCCGCCATGTCCGGCTCCGCTGAAAAGTGCAGGGAACGGAGGGGAATGTGCCGTGGGAAGTTCAGACGGAGGTCGGGGGCCAAATGCTGCTTTCTTCACTCTCTGGAAGTCTCCCATCCGCCTCAGCGAGGCTTCTGGCTTGAAGAGAGAAAGTAGCGCTCCGAGAAGGGTCTCTGCTTTGAACTGCAGGGGGCTGCATCCCCCTCTGGAGCTGTGCAGTGAAAAAGTGACGGCGAAGGTTTTAGGTTTTTTCACCCCGTTTCTTCTTTCTCACGATGGTGGCCGAAGGCTGTGTGGCGCAGGGGAGAAATGGGATTTCTTCCGCTCTGGTTTTTGTATCAGCACTACGAGGTTTCCTCTCCCTGTGCGTCTGGCACAGTGATACCGGGTGGTGTCCTCGGCTCTCAGGCCGGTCATTTGCAGGTACACCAGGCTGTTGGAATTGTCCCTGGAGACGGTGAATGTTAGGATATAGATATTCATGCCTGTTTGTAAAGGCCTATACTCTAAGAATTTAGGTGTATTCTTATCACTTGGCTAATTATAGAGGTATAAAAGAATCAAAATCACTATCTGCTGGTGTAAGGGCCTTCTTTTACTGTGACAGTCTGAGGCCCTGTTCTTATGCTAAGGCCTTTGGCTAAGCAGCAGAGGCAGCCATAAGCTGGGAAGCGACCGGTCACCTCCTCACATTCCAAACTAGTCACATTGAAATAAGGTGCTATTGGGCTGTTAGGCACTATCAGGACAGGATTGTATTCCTATCACCTCCAGAGAAAGGGAAGTGCCTAGAAAATGTAAAAGGAAACTTAGTTTGATAGCATCCTGTCTGGCAAGAACTCACTTATCAATAGCTGGGATGTGAAATCCTCACTTCTGTGTTGTCTTGTCATTGTAGTTCCCACTTTGCTATTGTTTGTCTGTATAATCTGTCTGGTTCTGTGATTGTTCCTGTCTGCTGTATAATTAATTTTGATGGGTGTAAACTAATTGAGGTGGTGGGATATAATTGGTTACATAATCATGTTACAATATGTTAGGATTGGTTAGTTAAATTTCAGGAAAATGATTGGTTAAGGTATAGCTAAGCAGAACACAAGTTTTTCTATATAATCTGTAGTCAATGAGGAAGTGACTGGGGGGGTGGGCATGTGGGTGTGTGAGATGGGAACAGGGGTAAGTTTGCTAAAGGGGGAGATGGGAACAGGGAATGGGGTAAGAAAATTGGAATCATGTTTTGCTAAAGGGGGAGATGGGAACAGGGAATGGGGGTAAGAAAATTGGAATCATGTTTTGCTAAAGGGGGAAATGGGAACAGGGAATGGGAGTAAGGAAGTTGGAATCATGTTTGGCTAAGGGTAGGAATGGGAACAGGGACACAGGTGCAAGGCTCTGTGGTGTCAGAGCTGGGAAGGAGGATACTAAGGAAGGAAACTGGAATCATGCTTGCTGGAAGTTCACCCCAATAAACATCAAATTGTTTGCACCTTTGGACTTCGGGTATTGTTGCTCTCTGTTCATGTGAGAAGGACCAGGGAAGTAAGTGGGTGAATCGTCCTTGAACAGCCGGGGAATACCACTGGCTCGATCCAGCCTCGTTAATTTCAGCCACCCACCCCAGCCCCTTCCCGGGAGCCTGGCGGACCCAATCCATCCAGTAGCTGCTGAAGGTGAATCCGGAGGCTTTGCAGGAGAGGCGGAGAGAGTCTCCGGGCTTCTTCACACCCCCTCCGGACTCCACCAGCTGCACCTGGGACCGGACACCTGCAAATAAAGGCATGTTACAAGTACTGGTGTGAAAAGAGCAAAAATGTTCTAGTCTTTGGGCTCTGCCATTTAAGCGGGGGGAACAAAATACCTTCCAAAGCTGCTACAATGAAAACAATTGCGAGCCAAAGTCTCATTTTGCCTGGTGCTGGAGGGGAAAGTTCCCGGGGGGCTGGCTGGCCACTGCACAGACACAGGGGGCTGCGGAATTTCTCTCCGGGTGCAGCCTGGGCAGAGAGAGGGACAGATTTAAAGAGGAGATTCTCAGCCCTATTTGCATATTCACACCTGCTTATAATGGAGCCAAACTCCTTCCCCGAAGGCTGCGAATTGCTTGCTCCAGGGCTCAGAGAGGAGTCAGATCGTCCCTTCCTGTGGGTCGGTGCAGCGCCCAGCCCAGTGCGGTGGGGTATAAAGTGGGAAAGAAGCAGCTGCGGGGCGTGAGCCCAATTCCCCGGTTATGAATTTTCGGCCTGATTGTCATCAATTTATCCCGTCTTCGGGAAAGGGTCTCCGGGACCCCTGCCTATGCGAACGTCGGGTCAGTGACTGGGGAGGGGTGGGGTCACAGGGTTGCATTGGGCTGGGACACTCACTGGAGAGTTAAATTTCTCTGGGCTGGCAAGCGCCGTGTGTCTGGCAGTCTTTCTGTAAGCGAGGATGCAGGCAGCTCTGAAGGGAGATGATTATTAAAGATCCAGATTCATGTCGGCGATCACATTTCCACTCCTACTGCACCTCCCGTCCTTTGACAGATCTTGGGTGCCCCAACCAGGAGAACATCAACTCCGAGGGAAGGTTTTTGTCTGTGCTTCCAAGTCAGTGAGTCTCTCACAGTGATACCAGACCCTGTCCTGGCTTCTCAAGCCCTTGATGTGCGGATACAGCAGGTCTGTGTAGTTGTCCCTGGAGATGGTAAGTCGCCTTTCACTGAACCGGGAAAATGTGTGCCGCTTCCAGAGCTGTCTGTGTCGGAGATACATTTGGATGCCCTTCCAGGAAGATGACGGACCCAGCCCAGCCAGGACCCGGATACTTTGCAGGAGAGGCGGAATCTCTGGGCTTTTTCGCACCTGTGACTGAGTAAAATAGGACCATGTAGATCATTGTTTCTACCACTGTTATATAATTGCAACAAACCTCATACAAGGTGTGTCAAGTAAGGCGTCAGTAGAAAAGTTATGATTTGCTGGTTATGATGATGCTATCTGTCAGCATGTATGGTTGAAACTGAAGTTATCAGTATTGGCTCTATACCTGGATTTCAAATGTTTGCTCCTAGGTAACACCCACAAGGTATTTAGCCAGCACATCTTGAAGGGACTATTAAAGTTAAGTTTCAGAGTAGCAGCCATGTTAGTCTGTATTCGCAAAAGGAAAAGGAGGACTTGTGGCACCTTAGAGACGAACAAATTTATTTGAGCATAAGCTTTCCTGAGCATCCGATGAAGTGAGCTGTAGGTCAGGAAAACTTATGCTCAAATAAATTGGTTAGTCTCTAAGGCGCCACAAGTACTCCTTTTCTACAAACATCCCAGTTTCCTGAAAGGGCCAAAGCCTCCCTGGTGTAAATCAGGAGTAACTCCAGTCTAGTGAAAGCAGTTGTGTGACTTTACACTAGGGGAGGATTTGTCCCCAGGGGCAATTCGTTCCATCCCTTGGGTCTGATGCGAACCCCAACGCGCTTGTCCCCTTTACACGGACAGACGCTGTCCTGTGAGTCTGACACTGAGACCGGCCAGGGGAGCCAACATGCCAGGTCTGCGAGGGCAGAGCGACTCAGAACAGGACTCACTCCGGATTGGAGTTCATAGATGAAGCGAGGGATCTCTGCACCTCACGCCCAGCGGGTCTCTGGGCAGGAAGGGGAGACACGTTGCCCGGGAACGGAAGGGTTAAACTGGCGGGAGGTTTGTGTCCCGTTCCCCCGGGGGCCGGGTCTCCTGCCCGAGCCCGAAGCGGGGGGTGTCGCTGCTGCCCCCGCGCGGCCGCCGGGAGAAGGGCGATTCCGCAGCCTCGGTTTTTGTACGATCACAAACCGGTTTGGTGTCACTGTGTCTCTCGCACAGTAATAGCGGGCGGTGTCCTCGGGCTTCAGGCCGGTCATTTGCAGATACAGCTCACTCTTGGCGTTATCCCTGGAGATGGTGAATCGCCCTTTCACTGCATCGAGGTAGTATGTACTACCCCCACCGGGGTTTATAGCAGCGACCCACTCCAGTCCCTTCCCGGGAGCCTGGCGGACCCAGTTCATCGAGTAGCTGCTGAAGGTGAACCCGGAGGCTTTGCAGGAGAGGCGGAGAGAGTCTCCGGGCTTTTTCACACCCCCTCCGGACTCCACCAGCGTCTGGGACCGGACACCTGGGAATAAAGACAGGCCGTTAATATCGGTATAAAAAGAGCGAGAACACAATATTCTTCTAACTCTGCCAGGTCTTCAGAGGAGGAAAATACCTTCCAAAGCTGCTACAGCGACAATGACAAGGAGCAAAAATCCCATTTTCCCGGGTGCTGGAGGGGAAAGTTCTCAGGGGACTGGCTGGTGACTACACAGAGCCAGGGGGCTGCGGATTGTGTCTCCGGTGCAGCCTGGGCAGAGAGAGGCAGAGATTTAAACAGGAAAGTGTCTCCTCATTTGCATGCCCCGCTTTATAAGGGACACACACTCCTGTGTGTCAGTGATCGGATTGACTCGCCCTCGGGCTCGGGGTGCGGGAGTCAGAGTGTTCCGTCCGGAGTGTCTGTGCAGCGCCGGGCACAGGGCTCTGGGATCCTCATTAGATTTTTGGACCCCTGGGAGGAATGAACAGCTCCCTGCAGTGACTGTATTTCCTCACACGGGAACTGAGGGTCTGGCTATTCTGAGGTGATATTGGGGATTGGGGGGACTCAGCTCTGGAGCCCCGTTGCACAGGCACAGGGGCCATGCAATGTCCGGTCTGGGGAGTCTGTGTCCGGGGAGGGGTCGTGTCCCAGGGATCCATAGGGCTCGGCCACCCCCTGGAGACAGAAGATTTCCCTTGCCACTGGGAGGGATTTGGGAGGGAAGCCCCTTTCCCTTCCCAGCAGTGACCGGCTGCATTGAAATGATCCACTTTGGACCAGGTCTGGGGGCCCGCCTGTGTGTGCGGGTGGGAGGAGCTGGGGGTGGGGGTCTGAAAACAGAGGTAAGATTTTGCAGAGGAGCCTCCCTGACATTAGTGTGCCTAGAGCGGCGTGTCTGGGAGTTTTGCTTTAGGGAGGGAGTAGAGGGAGGATTCAGCAGACAGTGAAGGAAGATTATTATGCCCTGCTGATATTTATGTCCGCGTTCACACTCCCACTCCCATTCACACTCCACTTCCCATTTATGCTCGAATTGTAATCTCCGCGGGGTAGAGAGAGGTGTCATGGTCTGTGTTTGTACCGTGCCTAGGAATAGGGGATCCTAGACTATGATTGGAGACCCCAGGCGCTAGGATCCAACCACCACCAACTCCGCCACCGCTAATCATCATCAGCATAATCATCTACTTAGTTAATTATTAATAAGCAATGAAGTGCAGGCAGAATCCTTCTCCTTTTTATGTCTTAGATTTTGTATGATGTAAAATTCAGACATTCGACTACTACTTAATAATAAAATATTTCCGTTCCCACTTACATTCAGACCCCTGTAACCATTCACGTTGAAACAGGTATTTCTATTCCCATTCCCATGAACACTCCCATTCCTGTTTACATCCCCTTCTGTTCACTCACACACTCTCATTTCCACTTCCAGTCACACTCACCTTCCTATTCTCTTTCATGCTCACCGTCCCATTTCTGTTCCCATGGATATTCCTCTTCCATTCCGATTCACACTCCCATTCCCATTCCTTTTGCACAAATGCGAGTCGGAGCATTTGGCCCTGACTTCATTCTAAGACCCAACAGAGTCAGGTCTCTCTGTCTGACTGTCCCCCCAGCGGTGCTGTCAGTCACTGCAAAGGTTACACAAAGGAGGGCGCCGGGTCTGTAGGTCATAGGAGGGAGGATGCTACACAGAGCCAGAACATCACAGGATTTGTCCTTTTTTGGAGAGGAGGGCAAAGACAATGTATTGTGGGGAGGGAGAGGGGAGGTGGAAGGAGTCTTTATAAACCTATTAACATCTGTGATTAAACATCTGGATTCTTATCTGGCCTGCTGGGCAATTCCCCGTGAGAAAGAACATGACATGAACCCCCTGATTTCTTTGTTTACTTCCCTTTGTCCTCGCTGGGCTCATTGTAACTTGCAGACCTTCAGCGCCACCAAGAGCAAGAGCCTCATGGCATTGCAGGGGACGGGTTTTTGTCTCAGCTCAGACCGGGTTTCACTCACTGCGACGCTGCACAGTAACCAGGTCGTGTCCTCTGGCTTCAGGCTGCTCATGTCTAAATCGGCCAGGTTTGGGGAGTTGTCCCTGGAGGTGGTGAATCATCCTTTGACAGAAGCGGCGTGATATTCCTTACCCTATCGAAGAAAATCACGGAGACCCACTCCACTCCCTTCCCGGGAGCTTGTAGGACCCAGTGCATCCCGGCCTGGCTGAAATCAAAGCCGGAGCCTGTACAGGTGAGCGCAGAGATTGTCCGGGCTTCTTAATGTCTCCTCCTCCGGACTCCACCAGCGGAGCCTGAGCCCCAGCCTCGGAGGATGTAAAAGCACACGGAGAATCCAGATGACAGTGCTGATGCTAACATGATTGATGCTTCTGTTAATGCTGCTACTGATCACAGTTCTGATTCCAATATTGCCATACGTTATTTCAAAACAAGGGTATCTCCATTTCCCCCCGAAGAGATACTCACCTCGGAAAGCTGTCACAGTGAAAAGGAAATGCAGCCAAAACATCAAGTGTGTTTGCTGGGAAAAGTTCTCTAGAGGGTTGGGTCGATCGCTGCAGACACCGGGAGCTGCAGGTTCCCAACCAAAGGGCTTTAAGCAGGGAATACAATTACTCCACTTGCATATCCGTGCTCTTAAAATGGAGTCCCAGGGGCTGGGATTGCTTTTCTCGCCGAGGTCCCTTGTCCCGGGCTTTGGGAGATGCCATGTTACGTGTGAGACCCTGAGGGGATAGAAGCATGTTCAAAGTAATCTAAAGCACTGAATGTATCCAGTCGGTAAAATACAGCCCAGGAGTGATTACACCCTTGGGTGACAAAAATACTCCGCTCTGTAACGGAGATTTGGGAACGGACGGCGAGCTTTCGTGTCCCCTTTTTCGAGGTGGATAAACTGAGGCAGAGAGAAGGAAACTGATTTCCCCGAGGTCTGTTGGCTGTTAGATGAAAAGCCAGGTCCCCCGAGGCCCAGCCCGCCCAGTGTTCTAATAACCACACTGGCCTGAAACCTGCTAATCGAGCATTCAAATAACCCTTAGAGCACAGAGACCTGAAGTTGGACCTCCCTTGATCCCAGAAGAGCACCCTGGTCACCGGGCTATACAGTCATTCTCATTCATACTCTGTCCTGCTCTCTGGTCACAAAGACTCTTTCCATTCTGAAGCAAGTAGAAGAACTTCAACCGCAACTCTACGGAGACGAGTTCCCCGGGAAACCTCCTAGCCCGATGGCTGGGCCCTCCCCTGGGAGGTAGAAGATGGACCTTGTTGAAGTCCAGGCTCTGGTTCAGGCACAGTGGGGCTGAGAGTCAGGGTGCCTAATTCGAGGCTGTAAATTCCATTGGGAGCCAGGCATCTCTAGGCAGGCTTTATAATAACGAGCCATAGACCCTTATGTGACTCGAAGCCGCTGGCTCCCTACTTTATTGACACAGCCAGTGCCCCGAGTGGGGCGGGTCTGGTGCTTAAATGTCATCTGAGTCTTCCCTCAGATTTCCAGTTTTGCAAACCCTGAGCGCCCCAACCAGCCAACTCCAGACAGTGGCTACAGGGCTCGGTTTTTGTCCTAGGTCCCTGGCTGTGTGTCCTCCGCTCTCAAGCTGCTGATTTGCAAATGCACCAGGCTGTTGGCGTTGTCTCTGGAGATGGCTAATCGCCCGTTCACGGAGTCAGCGTAGTAGGCGCTGCCCTGGGCAGCAGCTCTGGCCAGCAAGTCCCGCCCCTTCTTGGGGGCCAGACGGATCCAGTCCATGAGATAACCGCTGAAGGGGAACCCGGAGGCTTTTCAGGAGAGGCGGAGAGAGTCCCCAGGCGTTTTCACATCCTCTCCGGACACCACCAGCTGGACCTGAGACCTGGCCTCTGCAAATACAGATTTGTTTAGATCCCTGATTCTATGAGGCTCAGGAACCCGGAGGTGAGTACATTTTGTACTTTAATAGACACCTGGGAGAACTGAGAGAGTGAGAATTAAGTTCAGCCAAAATCTCTTTTTCCTGGGTTTTGTGTAAGAAATGCCGAGGGGAAGAGTGAAAGTGAGAGTGTGGAAAAACCTTTTGTAGTGATAATCAAGGTGGGCCATTCCTAGCAGTTGACAAGAAGGTCTGAGGAACAGTGGGGGGCGGGGGGAGGGAATAAACATGGGGAAATAGTTTTACTTTGTGTAAAGACCCACCCACTCCCAGTCTCTATTCAAGCCTAAGTTAATTGTATCCAGTTTGCAAATTAATTCCAATTCAGCAGTCTCTCCTTGGAGTCTGTTTCTGAAGTTCTTTTGTTGAAGAATTGTCTCTTTTAGGTCTGTAATCGAGTGACCAGAGAGATTGAAGTGTTCTCTGACTGCTTTTTGAATGTTATAATTCTTGACGTCTGATTTGTGTCCATTTATTCTTTTACATAGAGACTGTCCAGTTTGGCCAATGTACATGGCAGAGGGGCATTGCTGGCACATGATGACATATATCACATTGGTGGATGGGCAGGTGAATGAGCCCCTGAGAGTGTGGCTGATGTGATTAGGTCCTATGATGGTTGTAGATCCTTGATGATGCGCTGGAGAGGTTTTAGTTGGGGCCTGAAGGAGATGGCTAGTGGCGTTTTGTTATTTTCTTTGTTGGGCCTGTCCTGTAGTAGGTAACTTCTGGGTAATCTTCTGGCTCTGTCAATCTGTTTCTTCACTTCACCAGGTGGGTATTGTAGTTGTAAGAATGCTTGATGGAGATCTTGTAGATGTTTGTCTCTGTCTGAGGGGTTGGATCAAATGCGGTTGTATCGTAGAGCTTGGCTGTAGACAATGGATCATGTGGTGTGGTCTGGATGGAAGCTGGAGGCATGTAGGTAAGTACAGCGGTCAGTAGGTTTCCAGTATAGGCTGGTGTTTATGTGACCATCACTTATTAGCACCGTAGTGTCCAGGAAGTGGATCTCTTGTGCAGACTGGTCCAGGCTGAGGTTGATGGTGGGATGGAAATTGTTAAAATCATGGTGGAATTCCTCCAGGGCTTCTTTTCCATGGGTCCAGATGATGAAGATGTCATCAATGTAGTGCAAGTAGAGTAGGGGCGTTAGGGGACGAGAGATGAGGAAGCGTTGTTCTAAGTCAGCCATAAAAATGTTGGCATCCTGTGGGGCCATGCGGGTACCCATAGCAGTGCTGCTGATTTGAAGGTATACATTGTCCCCAAATGTGAAATGGTTATGGGTGAGGACAAAGTCACAAAGTTCAGCCACCAGGTTAGCCGTGACATTATCGGGGATACTGTTCCTGATGGCTTGTAGTCCATCTTTGTGTGGAATGTTGGTGTAGAGGGCTTCTACATCCATAGTGGCCAGGATGGTGTTTTCAGGAAGATCACCGATGGATTGTAGTTTCCTCAGGAAGTCAGTGGTGTCTCAAAGATAGCTGGGAGTGCTGGTAGCGTAGGGCCTGAGGAGGGAGTCTACAGAGCCAGACAATCCTGCTGTCGGGGTGCCAATGCCTGAGATGATGGGGTGTCCAGGGTTTCCATGTTTATGGATCTTGGGTAGCAGATAGAATACCCCTGGTTGGGGTTCCAGGGGTGTGTCTGTGCGGATTTGTTCTTGTGCTTTTTCAGGGAGTTTCTTGAATCAATGCTGTAGTTTCTTTTGGTAACCCTCAGTGGGATCAGAGGGTAATGGCTTGTAGAAAGTGGTGTTGGAGAGCTGCCTAACGGCCTCTTGTTCATATTCCGACCTATTCATGATGACAACAGCACCTCCTTTGTCAGCCTTTTTGATTATGATGTCAGAGTTGTTTCTGAGTCTGTGGATGTCATTGTGTTCTGCACGGCTGAGGTTATGGGGCAAGTGATGTTGCTTTTCCACAATTTCAGCCCGTGCACATCTGCGGAAGCACTCAACGTAGAAGTCCAGTCTGTTGTTTCGACCTTCAGGAGGAGTCCACCCAGAATCCTTCTTTTTGTAGTCTTGGTAGGAAGGTCTCTGTGGGTTAGTATGCTGTTCAGAGATGTGTTGGAAATATTCCTTGAGTCGGAGGCATCGAAAATAGGATTCTAGGTCACCACAGAACTGTATCATGTTCGTGGGGGTGAAGGGGCAGAAGGAGAGGCCCCGAGATAGGACAGATTCTTCTGCTGGGCTAAGAGTATAGTTGGATAGATTAAGAATATTGCTGGGTGGGTTAAGGGAACCACTGTTGTGGCCTCTTGTGGCATGTAGTAGTTTAGATAGTTTAGTGTCCTTTTTCTTTTGTAGAGAAGTAAAGTGTGTGTTGTAAATGGCTTTTCTAGGACAGGACAGGCCCAATAAAGAAAATAACAGAACGCCACTAGCCATCACCTTCAGCCCCCAACTAAAAACTCTCCAATGCATCATCAAGGATCTACAACCTATCCTGAAGGTTGACCCATCTCTCTCACAGATCTTGGGAGACAGGCCAGTCCTTGCTTATAGACAGCCCCCCAACCTGAAGCAAATACTCACCAGCAAACACACACCACACAACAGAATCACTAACCCAGGAACTTATCCTTGCAACAAAGCCCATTGCCAACTGTGTCTACATATCTATTCAGGGGACACCATCATAGGGCCTAATCACATCAGCCACACTATCAGAGGCTCGTTCACCTGCACATCTACCAATGTGATATATGCCATCATGTGCCAGCAATGCCCCTCTGCCATGTACATTGGCCAAACTGGACAGTCTCTACGCAAACGAATAAATGGACACAAATCAGACATCAAGGATTATAACATTAAAAAACCAGTCGGAGAACACTTCAATCTCTTTGGTCACTCAATTACAGACCTAAAAGTGGCAATTCTTCAACAAAAAGACTTCAGAAACAGACTCCAACAAGAGACTGCTGAATTGGAATTAATTTGCAAACTGGATACAATTAACTTAGGCTTGAATAGAGACTCGGAGTTGATGTGTCAATTCACAAAGTAAAACTATTTCCCCTTGTTTATTTCCTCCCATACTGTTCTTGTCAACTGCTGGAAATGGTCCACCTTGATTATCACTACAAAAGGTGTCCGCCCCCTCCCCCCCGCCCAGCTGGTAATATCTCACCTTTCCTGGTCACTCTCCTTACAGTGTGTATGGTAACACCCATTGTTTCATGTTCTCTGTGTATATAAATCTCCCCACTGTATTTTCCACTGAATGCATCCGATGAAGTGAGCTGTAGCTCACAAAAGCTGATGCTCAAATAAATTGGTTTGCCTCTAAGGTGCCACAAGTCCTCCTTTTCTTTTTATGAATTAACCAGAGAACAGTGGTGATAATTTACTGCGCGCTCAGAAAACCAGGATTATTTTTAAAGGCAATTTTTAAAACCAGACGGCTCTGTACCCTGGGCGTTTTATTAAGAATGGGCAAGTGCAAGAAACCTGGAGTCTGGAAAAAGATGAATCCACTGGAGTCTGTACAGGGAATTCCCACGCTCTGCCTGTGACTTTAGGACTAGTGGACCGATTTCCCCCTCCTGCAGAACGTGGCATTGACTATTTAGGATACCCCAGTCGCTTTGCAGAAGAAGCAGCGTGTTCAAGAAACACAATTCAGCCTTCGTTAGGTGAGTGCAAAGTGTGGCAAGATCCCGGTGTAAAAAAGTCGAGTTCGCTCAGGCTCCAGCTTGGCTCTCTGGCTCCTGCTTCCTGCCTGTCTTCTCCAGCTCAGTTTGCTGGCAAGGCAGGCTGAAGGGCTGGCAGCTAAATGTTAATCACACTTCTTAGGCGGATTCTATTTCTGCGTGACTAGGAAACGTATAAGGTGGTCTCGGTTCTGTCGGAACCGCGGGTCTCTGACAATAAAAGTGAAATTTCCGAGGAGTGAAGCCCGGAGAAAGGACTGGAGGCTTCCCACTCTCGGTTCCTGTCTGAACGGCTCTGTTCTGTCAGTGACTGTGGGCACGGAGAGGGAGGGGGATTCGCGCTGGAGGTTTCTGTGCTAACTGCAGGAGGTTTCTGATCGCTTTGTCTCTCGCACAGTGATACCGAGCGGTGTCTTCAGCTTTCAGGCTGTTCATTTGCAGATACACCGTGCTGCTGGACTCGTCTCTGGAGACGATGAATCGCCCTTTCACCGCATCACTGTAATATGCTGCTGAACTATAAGCAGGATTGCGTATCTCTGCGACCCACTCCAGTCCTTTCCCGGGAGCCTGACGGACCCAGTCCATGAAGTAGTTGCTGAAGGTGAATCCGGAGGCTTTGCAGGAGAGGCGGAGAGATCCCCCAGGGGTTTGAATCCCCCCTCCGGACTCCACCAGCTGGACCTGTGACCGGACACCTGGAAAGAATGAAAATCACATTCACACACCGCCTGGCTCAGAGCCCATTGGAAGCAGCAGAAAGTGTCCCAAGTGACTTCACTGTCCTTTGGGTCAGGTTCGGGATGTGCAGCATCCTCCGGCGTCTGCAGTCCATGTAGTGGGGAAGGGGATAAAATTATCTTGAAGGGCTGCTAGTAAGAAAGCGAGGGTCAGCCACAGTCTCATGTTGCTGAGGCTGGAAGGTTTTCTGGTGGGATCTGCACCGACACTCGGACTGGCCCCTCCTCCCTTCTCACACTGCTGGGTCCCGGAGATCATGGGATTTCTATAGTGAGCCGAGGCACTGAATTTGCATCTCCTCCTCTTTATAAGACACATGTTGGCCCTCGGCCCTCAGCAAAGTCAGCCTCCCGGTAGTTGGGTGTAGCGGGAAAGGGTTATCTGGGTAAAGAGCTCCACTCATGGAATAATTTCTGCAGAATGCTCTACAATTACCCTGGTTGCTTTGGGGAGATAAAATTCCTTAAAGATCGTTCATCTTCCACTCAGTTCTGTCTGCTTGTCCCTCTGCTCTTCTGAGATCCCTGGAGCAGTGTGATCGGTCGGGGGACCTTAGCCTGGCACTTGAGAATCTGGCGGTTTATTCCTGGCTCTGCTACTCGTGTGATGGGTGACCTTTGGCAAGAAACTTACACTTCCTGTGCCTCGATTTGTATGGCAATACAACTGGGTAACCAGATTTTGACCCTCCTTTGACAAGGCTTTGAGGTATATCAGTGAAAACCACTCTAGAATAGCTAGGTTTTGCTTTTACTAGTAATTTCTGAAATCTTCTTCTTCTAGAAGAAGAATTGGAGACAATACGTTAAACTCTTTCTAGCAATGATGGAAGAGAAGACAAAATTATTATGTATTATTATTCTACCAGCACCTTAAAATCAGTGGGAATTTGGGGGTCAGGATCCCCGCTGTTGTTGTTGAGAGTCGCGACCCAAGAGGCACCGTGATTCGGCACATAGCTGCTCAGTCAGGCAGTGAGTGTTATCTCCCAGGTGAGGGGTCCTGTGCTCAGGCAAAGCTCCGTTTCCTTTAGGGGTGGGCGAACCTTTGCAGAGATGTTTTTTTTTTTTAATCTGCGAGCTGGGGTTGGGATATTCAAGGGTCTTTAAGGGAGATAGCAGCTCACTGCGTCTCTGAGTTGCGCCATGGGCTATGTAAGGCCGGGAGAAGATTTGTCCCATGTTACTGAATCATATAGAAATACCCAAACACCCGCTAATATTCACTTCCACCAGAAGGAGGCTTTTTGCCCACAAAGCTTATGCCAAAAGAAATCGGTTAGTCTTTAAGGTGCCACCCTGACCGGATTTCTTGTAGGCTTTGTGGATACAGACTAATGAGGTGCTCCCCCTCTGATACTTGCCACCAGAAGGGTTATTCAGCATGTAATGTGCCAGCGTGAACATAAGGGTGTCACTGTCTGTTCCCTTCTTCTGTCTGGAATGATCAGTGGAAGGGAAACTCTCAAGGTCAGCTTTATTTATCTCCTTGCATTCTGCTCTCTCTATGTCTTTGCCTTTGTGTATGTTTTCTTGAGGGGTGGGGGTAGTTATTTAAGATGTAATTTTGTGGGCGGGGGTTCTAGGAATTAAGGGGTTAGCTCACAAGCCTGAATCCCAGAGGCTGAGGTTTTCCAAAGTTTCTGTGGGATTATAAGAGGAATGAAGTGCCCATATCTGAAGGGAAGGTTGGAAACCCTCAGCCTGGCTATAAGAGGGGTTTAAATGACATGTTTTCATCCACTTTACCGTTGGTTCTATCAGCCTGGGATATTGGGAGGTGGAAGGGTGAGGAAAGGCGGGGAGCAGTGGAGTGAGGGACACAGAGTGTGTTAGACGAACAGGGAAAGTTGCGGGCTGGCCTCTTCTAATAGTGCGGTTAGTCAGTGTGTGCATTTGAGTGGGGGAGAGTCACGGAAAGGCCACTCAGGAGGTATCACGCGCACTGTCTCCCCGCTGCGAGCTGTAGAACTGCAGCGCCCCCAGCGGAGAGTTTGTCCTTAGCCAGCGAGGGCAGGTTTTTGTCTCAGCTCAGACCGGCTTCCCCTCACTGTGTCCAGCACATTGACATTGGGTGGTGTCCTCGGGCTTCAGGCCAGTCATTTGCAGATACAACAGACTCCCGTCCCTTCCCAGGGGCCTGTCTGACCCAGCGCATCCAGTTGCTGCTGAGGGTGAACATGGTGGGTTTGCAGGAGAGGCGGAGAGAGTCTCCGGGCTTTTGCACACATCCTCTGGACTCTGCCAGCTGGACTGGGACCGGGCACCTGCAAATAAAGACACAGTGAGATTCCTGAAGACCTGGCTCCTAGTGAGATTGATACAAAACCTGGAGGCTCCCTGGTGTCTTCAGGAAAACAATGTACTGGAGGAAATCAGACGGAAATGTAGCCAGACTGTCATTTTCCTGAGCTTGGGGTTCTGCCTGGCACGTCACAGACTCTGGGGGTTGTGGATTCTCCACCCCAGACCTGCAGGGTGAGGGAAGGGCTGGCTTTAAAGAGGAAGCTGAGTGAGGGAATTTGCGTGGTCTACTTTTTATAAGAGGGAAATAAACTGTAGTCCCCAATGCGTTGCCTGGGTGAATTCCTACTGGGAGTCAGCTGAGAATGACCCCTGCAGTGTTACTGGGGCACTGAGGTAGTGAGGCTCTGATGTCTTTCGGCAACACAGATTAGATGTCTAGAATTGGCACAGGAGTCTAAGGGAGTTGGGTTTGGCATAACTACATGATTTGGGAACCTAAATCCTAATCACTGTCTCAGGAATTTAGGCTCTGAAATATAAGTCACTATCGAAAGTTGGACTTGGGCTCCCAGCTAACTTAAACTGTTCCCAAATTGTACAATGGAAATTATATTTCTCTACTTTGAGATTCATTGATGAATCCTAAATGCAGCGTTGATGAGGGCCTTAAAATACCTAGATTGAATTAACCAAGTGGAGAACAGAGGATATCACAGGGTCACAGGGTCAAACACTCACCGAAGACCCAGTAGCTGCTCAGGTGAGTGAGGTCCACTCCAGATATCTCCCACCGGAAGCCCCCTCAGCTTCTCCTCCGGGTGGGTGCAGGGGAAAGGGAGGGGAGGGCTGTGAAGTATCTGTGCGCCCACTCCCCCGGCATTGCTCTTGTGCTGTAGCCTTAGGCAGTGCGGGCAGGTGAGGGAGAGTTGCGCCGCTTTTAGTCAGGCAGGGACGCTCCGGGGCTGGGATGGAGGGGCTGCTCCGGGGCCCGAGTGAGGTGCGCGGGGGCCGGGGGCCGCTCCAGGCAGGGCTGGGGGAGAGAACAGTTCCAAACATTGGTGGAGCAGGGCCCCCAGCCCTGAATATTCCAACCTTTATGTCTATGAATCAGTGAATCAAAGGTGGTGTGCCGGCTCAGAATTTCTTCCCTGGAGAGGAAAGAAAGAGGAAGGGACCCAAATAAGAATGTCCTGACCTTTGCGGGAACTTGTATAAATTCCTTCACCTTGCGTAAAATCAAAAATGAGGAATAATAACAATAAAAAGTGTTTGTTGTCACTAGTCCCTTTCCCAGAACTGATCTCATTTTCACTTAGAGGTCTTGGGCGCCCCCAACATCAAACTGCTTCTCCAGTTACTGCAGGGAGAGGCTTTTATCTGAGCTCAGACCGTCTTCCCTCACTGTGTCTCTCGCACAGTGATACCGGGCAGTGTCCTCGGGCTTCAGGCTGGTCATTTGCAGATACAGCTCACTCTTGGAATCATCCCTGTAGACGGTGAATCGGCCTTTCACTGAATCAGGGTAATATGTACTGCCCCCACCAAAGTTTATAGCAGCGACCCATTCAAGTCCCTTCCCGGGAGCCTGTCGGAGCCAGTCCATCCAGAAGTTGCTGAAGGTGAACCCAGAGGCTTTGCAGAAGAGGCGGAGAGAGTCTCCGGTCTTTTTCACCCCCCCCCCCCGACTCCACCAGCACCTGTGACCGGGCACATGAGAATACGGACAGGTTGTAAATATCGATATAAAAAACAGTGATAACATAATATTTTTCTCAGTGGCGGTTCTTCAGAGGAGAAATATACCTTCCAAAGCCACTACAGCAAAAATTACAAGCAGCAAAAACCTCATTTTCCCTGGTGGTGGAGGGGAAAGTTCTCAGGGGACTGGCTGGTCACTGCACAGACCCAGGGGGCTGCAGATTGTGTCTCCGGGTCAGGTCCCAGACTGCTGCACTGGGCAGCACAGCATAGGGAGGAGGTGACCAGCCCTCTGTGTAGAAAGAAGTGGTTCGGGACTATTTAGAAAAGCTGGACAAGCACAAGTCCATGGGGCCGGATGTGCTGCATCCGAGAGTGCTAAAGGAGTTGGTGAATGTGATTGCAGAGCCATTGGCCATTATCTTTGAAAACTCATGGCGATCAAGGGAAGTCCTGGACAACTGGAAAAAGGCTAATGTAGTGCCCATCTTTAAAAAAGGGAAGAAGGAGGATCCTGGGAACTACAGGCCACTCAGCCTCACCTCAATCCCTGGAAAAATCATGAAGCAAGTCCTCAAGGAATCAATTCTGAAGCACTTCGAGGAGAGGAAAGTGATCAGGAACAGTCAGCATGGATTCACCAAAGGCAAGTCACGCCTGACTAATCTAATTGCCTTCTATGACAAGATAACTGGCTTTGCGGATGAGGGAAAAGCAGTGGATGTGTTGTTCCTTAACTTTAGCAAAGCTTTTGACACTGTCTCCCACAGTATTCTTGCCAGCAAGTTAAAGAATTATGGGCTGGATGAATGGACTATAAGGTGGATAGAAAGTTGGCTAGATTGTCAGGCTCAAAGGGTAGTGATCAATGGCTCCATGTCTAGTTGGCAGCCTGTATCAAGTGGAGTGCCCCAAGGGTCGGTCCTCGGGCAGTTTTCTTCAATATAGAATCATAGAATCATAGAATATCAGGGTTGGAAGGGACCTCAGGAGGTCAGCTAGTCCAACCTCCTGCTCAAAGCAGGACCAATCC
Source organism: Lepidochelys kempii (assembly GCF_965140285.1). Classification (NCBI taxonomy): domain Eukaryota; kingdom Metazoa; phylum Chordata; order Testudines; family Cheloniidae; genus Lepidochelys; species Lepidochelys kempii. Next base: position 39,535,757 of record NC_136392.1, read on the forward strand.
CCAATTAAATCATCCCAGCCAGGGCTTTGTCAAGCCTGACCTTAAAAATATCTAAGGAAGGAGATTCCACCACCTCCCTAGGTAACGCATTCCAGTGTTTCACCACCCTCCTCGTGACAAAGTTTTTCCTAATATCCAATCTAAACCTCCCGCACTGCAATTTGAGACCATTACTCCTCGTTCTGTCACCTGCTACCACTGAGAACAGTCTAGATCCATCCTCTTTGGAACCCACTTTCAGGTAGTTGAAAGTAGCCATCAAATCCCCCCTTATTCTTCTCTTCCGCAGACTAAACAATCCCACTTCCTTCAGCCTCTCCTCATAACTCATGTGTTCCAGTCCCCTAATCATTTTTGTTGCCCTCTGCTGGACGTTTTCCAATTTTTCCATATCCTTCTTGTGGTGTGGGGCTCAAAACTGGGCACAGTACTCCAGATGAGGCCTCACCAATGTCGAATAGAGGGGAATGATCACGTCCCTCAATCTGCTGGCAATGCCCCTACGTATACATCCCAAAATGCCATTGCCCTTCTTGGCAACAAGGGCACACTGCTGACTCATATCCAGCTTCTCCTCCACTGTAACCCCTAGGTCCTTTTCTGCAGAACTGCTGCCGAGCCATTCGGTCCCTAGTCTGTAGCGGTGCATGGGATTCTTCGGTCCTAAGAGCAGGACTCTGCACTTGTCCTTGTTGAACCTCATCAGATTTCTTTTGGTCCAATCCTCTAATTTGTCTAGGTCCCTCTGTATCTTATCCCTACCCTCCAGTGTATCTACCTCTTCTCCCAGTTTAGTGTCTTCTGCAAACTTGCTGAGAGTGCAATCCACACCATCCTCCAGATCATTTATGAAGATATTGAACAATACCGGCGGGAGGACCGACCCTTACCCATATCTTCATAAACGGGCCTCAACTTCTCCCTCAGCAGCCGCCTCCCCCTGAGCCACCCCATTAAATCCCACCGTGTCCCTGTCCACAGCCCTTAGCTGAGGGCCAGCGCTGGGCTGAGTGATGTCATCGGGGGCTGAGGGGCGGGGTCTTTTATCTCCATGGTGACTCTGTGACATGGGGGCACTTTATTGGGGGTTGGGATGTCTCAGCTCCACCCACTGACACCAGCGGAGGGTCCGGGCCGGGATTTCCACAGGGCAGTTGGTGAAAACAACCCAGGAGCCGCTTTGGAAAGTCCCGGCGGCGCCACATCCCCCGGCGCAGCGGAGCGGGGTTTATTCCGGCGCCGGGTGATCTCTGCCCCCCAGCCCCGCCCGGACCCTGAATGGCCCATTTCCACACCCTGGCCTCCATCTCTCTGCCTCAGTTCCCGCAAGTGAAGGGCGGAGACGCCACGGTGAGGGGCTCCACATCGGCTATAATGCACTAATCACCTTCTGCTGCATTAATGCCAGTTTTCTGAAAGGGCCAGAGCCTCCCTGGTGTAAATCAGGAGTAACTTGTGTCTAGTGAATGCAGTTGCGGTGACTTTACACTGGGGGGGGGGGAATTTGGCCCCAGGGGCAATTCGCTCCATCACTTGGGTCTGATGCAAACCCCAACGCCCTTGTGCCATTTACACTGACAGACGCTGTCCTGTGAGTCTGACACTGAGACGGGCCCCGGCAGAGCCAACGTGCCAGGTCTATGAGGGGAGAGCGACTCAGAACAGGACTCACTCCGGATTGGAGTTCACAGATGAAGCGGGGGGTCTCTGCACCTCAGGCCCAGCAGGGCTCTGGGCAGGAAGGGGAGACACATTCCCCGGGAACGGAAGGGTTAAACTGGCGGGAGGTTTGTGTCCCGTTCCCCCGGGGGCCGGGTCTCCTGCCCGAGCCCGAAGCGGGGGGTGTCGCTGCTGCCCCCGCGCGGCCGCCGGGAGAAGGGCGATTCCGCAGCCTCGGTTTTTGTACGATCACAAACCGGTTTGGTGTCACTGTGTCTCTCGCACAGTAATAGCGGGCGGTGTCCTCGGGCTTCAGGCCGGTCATTTGCAGATACAGCTCACTCTTGGCGTTATCCCTGGAGATGGTGAATCGCCCTTTCACTGAATCGAGGTAGTATGTACTACCCCCACCGGGGTATATAAGAGCGACCCATTCCAGTCCCTTCCCGGGAGCCTGGCGGACCCAGTTCATCGAGTAGCTGCTGAAGGTGAACCCGGAGGCTTTGCAGGAGAGGCGGAGAGAGTCTCCGGGCTTTTTCACACCCCCTCCGGACTCCACCAGCGTTTGGGACCGGACACCTGTGAATAAAGACAGGCCATTAATATCGGTATAAAAACAGCGAGAACACAATATTCTTCTAACTCGGTCAGGTCTTCAGAGGAGGAAAATACCTTCCAAAGCTGCTACAGCGACAATGACAAGGAGCAAAAATCCCATTTTCCCGGGTGCTGGAGGGGAAAGTTCTCAGGGGACTGGCTGGTGACTGCACAGAGCCAGGGGGCTGCGGATTGTGTCTCCGGGTGCAACCTGGGCAGAGAGAGGGACAAATTTAAACAGGAAACTCTCACCCTGATTTGCATGCCCCTGCTTTATAAGAGACACACACTCCTGCCTCTAGTGATCTGACTGACTGGCCCTAGGGCTCCGGGTGCGGGAGTCAGACTGTCCCCTCCTGTTTGTCTGTACAGCGCCGGGAACAGGGTGCTGGGATCCTCATTAGACTTTCGGATCTCTATTATTTTCATCTGGTGACCCCTGGTTTTTTTTTTTTTTTTTTTTTTTTTGTATTTGGGGGAAGGGTAAATAACTACTTCACTGCTTAAACCCACAAGGCTGCGGCTTCTCAGTGCGAGAGCTTCAGGGTCTGGAGAATTACGGGTTTTGGTGGTCCCTCACCAAAGGCTCTTACATAAATTAAATTGTCATGGGATAAGAGGGAAGATCCTTTAATGGATTGAGAACTGGTTAAAAGACAGGGAACAAAGGGTAGGAATAAATGATAAATTTTCAGAATGGAGAGGGGTAACTAGTGGTGTTCCCCGAGGGTCAGTCCTAGGACCAATCCTATTCAACTTATTCATAAATGATATGGAGACAGGGGTAAACAGTGAGGTGGCAAATTTTACAGGTGATACAAAACTGCTCAAGATAGTTAAGAACAAAGCAGACTGTGAAGAACTTCAAAAGGATCTCACAAAACTAAGTGATTGGGCAACAAAATGGCAAATGAAATTTAATGTGGATAAATGTAAAGTAATGCACATTGGAAAAAATAACCCCAACTATACATTCAATATGATGGGGGCTAATTTAGCTACAACTAATCAGGAAAAAGCTCTTGGAGTCATCCTGGATAGTTCTCTGAAGACGTCCACCCAGTGTGCAGCGGCAGTCAAAAAAGCAAACAGGATGTTAGGAATCATTAAAAAAGGGATAGAAAATAAGATAGAGAATATCTTATTGCCCTTATATAAATCCATGGTACTCCCACATTTTGAATGCTGCTTACAGATGTGGTCCCCTCATCTCAGAAAAGATAGACTGGCATTAGAAAAGGTTCAGAAAAGGGCAACTAAAATGATGAGGGGTTTGGAACTGGTCCCATATGAGGAGAGATTAAAGAGGCTAGGACTTTTCAGCTTGGAAAAGAGGAGAGGAAGAGGGGATATGATAGAGGTCTATAAAATCATGAGTGATGTGGAGAAAGTGAATAAGGAAAAGTTATTTACTTGTTCCCATAATATAAGAACTAGGGGCCACCAAATGAAATTAATGGGTAGCAGGTTTAAAACAAATAAAAGGAAGTTCTTCTTTACTCAGCGCACAGTCAACCTGTGGAACTCCTTGCCTGAGGAGGTTGTGAAGGCTAGGACTAGAACAGGGTTTAAAAGAGAACTGGATAAATTCATGGAGGTTAAGTCCATTAACAGCTATTAGCCAGGATGGGTAAGGAACGGTGTTCCTAGCCTCTGTTTGTCAGAGGGTGGAGATGGATGGCAGGAGAGAGATCACTTGATCATTACCTGTTAGGTTCACTCCCTCTGGGGCACCTGGCATTGACCACTGTTGGCAGACAGGATACTGGGCTGGATGGACCTTTGGTCTGATGTTCTTATGTTCTTATGTTCTGAAGCAGGGGAGGTGAGTAGCTGCATTTGCATCTTCCCCTTTTCCTAAGGGACCGATCAATTCAACTTCGAATGGACTCCAGATCCCAGCCCCATCTCCCGGAGGAGAGTGACGTACTAGAGCATCGAGCAAGGATTGAATGCCAGTATCTTTAACACAGCGCCTGATACATGATCAAAGCCCTGGTAAATTCATGTATCATCCTTAGCATACAATATTGGGGCCTCTGTCATTACAACACCAATTCTCCTACCGTGCTCACAGGATAAGCTGTTTAAAAGGGACTCATTATTTAGTGCCCGTGAGTTTTTCTTTGCCCATTTTGCGGCAACTTAGAAGGAGTTTGATTGTGAGAAGTTGGGTGGTCAGCACCTCCAGAGAGGTGCAGCCATATGGGTACCCAGCGTGGGGCAGCCGGCCACAGGACACAGCCGGTCCGTTTGTAAGGCGAGAGAACAAAGGAAAATTCATTTGCTTCTATGCTGCCGAAATAATGTATTTTCGGTGGCATGTTTGAGAGCACCCAGGGCAGTTAGGCACTCTGTGCCCATGGGACAGGAATGGCCTTTGGACACGTGTTTGTATTTCTTCCAAAACTCCCCCTTTTGCTGTGAAGCAGAGACATGGGGAATAACACTGGTGTATGTTTGAACCCCCTCTTGTCGGTTCCGGGAATTGTTTGCTCAATGGCGCCACTTTGCTGTCTCTCTAGGATGGGTCCTGAGGGTTGAGGTTGAAAAGGTTGGTTCTTTGTGCCCTGGGAACACTCAGCAATCGCCTTAGTCTTGCTGTCTCTGCTCACCTGACTCACATGGATTCTCCCCCACTCTGCGCATTGGCTGCTGTCAGCACTGGTGTGGGGACCCCAAACTGTCCCTACCCAAAGGTGTACGAGGCACAGGAGGAGTGTGCAAGAAAAGAGACCCATATCCCACCCAACTGGCCCAGGCCTAAGTGTAAACAGAAGGGGGAAGGCAGGGAAATCGGGATTGTACACTTCTAAACGGCTGCATGGGGTGACGATATTCCTCAGGCTAGGCGGGACACAGTACAGGCAGAGGCCCTCGTGCTAGGCCCTCCACACGGGGGTGAATTTCACCCACAGAGAATGATCCCTGGGCTGAGGGGGAAGGTCACCTCTAGACCAGTGACCCCTCCCTTCCAGTCAATCATCTTCATTAAGGGCTCAACATTGCCACTGACCTTCCCTCGGGGCTCAGCTTCTCCCTTCAATGGGAGAAGGAGGGAGCCTTGCACTGGAGACCGGCTGACCAGAAAGCCCTGGTGAATCGTGGGGAGCATCGCAGAGTGAGGGCGGATGCACCTGCTCCTTCTTCCCTAAAATAGCCACCGACCATCTGCTCCCTGCGCTCCCTGGGGACAGATGGACTCAGCAGCGCCTCTCTCTCCGCTGGCAGCTGTGTGGGATCCTGCCAAGGGGAGATACTTTGTGTCTCTCTTCTCACAGCTGTGGATCGAAAGCGCCACCCCCAGGAACTCCCTTCCCCTGTCTCTGCAGGGGGAGGTTTTTGTCCGAGCCCAGACCGGCTTCCCCTCACTGTGTCTCTCGCGCAGTAATACAGGGCGGTGTCCTCGGGTTTCAGGCTGTTCATTTGTAGGTAGAAATTGGAGCTGTCCTTGGAGGCTGTGAATCGCCCCTTGATGGTGGGAGAATAATACTCGCCCTGCCCTGGTTTCCAGTAGTTGACCAGCCATTCCAGCCCCTTTCCCGGCTCCTGTCTGATCCAAGCCATATAATAATCTGTGATAGTGAACCCGCTCACGGCGCATTTCAGCCGAGTGGATTCTCCGGGCTTCTTCATTTCCGGGCCGGACTGGGTCAGAACAACCTGTGACCGGGCCCCTGTGGGAAAGGGGGGAGAGAAAAGCGAACAATGAGGGAACCAGCCACATGAAACACTATTAACTCAGTTAACAGGACACGAATATCAATAAAAGCAGGTTACAAAATACGTTTTCAGATCGTTGCAGAAAACCAGGAATGTTTGCCCCCTTCCCCAGTGCCTTTAGGGGAGAAAATACCTTCCAGAGCCGCCACAAGGAAAAGTAAATTGAGCCAAAGTCTCATTTTCCCTGGTGTTGGAGGGGAAAGTCCTCAGTGGAGTGGCTGGTAACTGCAGGGACACAGGGGGCTGCAGTTTTGGTCGGGTGCTGCTGGGACAGAGAGAGATTTAAACAGGAGACAGTCGCCTATTTGCATATCCCGCCCCTTATAAGAGACAAACTCCTTCCCGAGCCGTCTCATTTTCTTTTCGTGGGGTTCAGAGAAATGGGCAAGTCTTTTGGTCTTGCTCTGGGTCTGACCCAAAGCTCAGAGAACTCGATGGGAATCTTTCCTTTGACTGTGTTAAGCATCGGATCTGACACTCTGCTCACCGTAATGCTAGAAATACCTCTCGTCATATATTCCAGCCGTCTGTCTTAGGGACTTCTGGGAGCACCCCTAACCATAGCATCTCAGCGCCTCGCCAGGCTTAAATGTATTTAACCTCACCACACGACAGTGATGTCAAGAATTGCAATTTTCTTTACAAAGCGGGGACGCAGGCAGAGAGAAGGGGATTTTGAAAGGTATTTAGGTGCCCTAAAATGCAGGAAGGCACCTTGTGGGATCTACAAAAGTGACCGGGACTCTAACACCCCTTGATTTCAATGGAATTTAGGCGTTTAGGAGCCTTCATAATGTCATTAGGTGCCAATGTCCTTCTTTGGGAACCTAAATAACGTTTGAAATCTGGGTCTCAGTGACTTGCCCAAGCTTCCAAAGGAAGGCATACTAAAAATAATAATATGGGTCCAATGGAAAAGGCCGACCTTAATTTGGGCTTCATCTCAAAAGGATTGGATTACACAAGGGCTGGATCTGACGGGAACCTCGGGATGTAGTTTTGTGGCTGCTTTTCTTTGAAAACTGTTACCCGTTATTTTCCGCACAGCGTTCAGGGGGGATTGACAGGGTCAACGTGCAAACGCAGTTTCTGTGTGTAAAGGAGCCGGGTAGGTAGGGAACCCACTGCCCCTTTCCAGTCTTGTCCCCAAGGCTGTGCGGTGCCGTATTCCTCATCACTGCCCCCTCGTGGTGCATGGGAGAAGGGGACTCTGCAGCCCGCCCCCCTTCTCTGTTTTCCTTTTTTGTGTTATTGGCCATATTAAAGCCAGAAAATGAATATTTTGAGGAGGGGGGGGGTATTTATTCTTTTAAACCAGGAATTTTTTCTATTAGGAAAATGGTCCTTGTGCCAGAGCCACATTTGGTAGAAAAAATAGTCAACTGGAAAACAAACCAACCAACCCAGGTGGTGGGTTCCAGTGAGAGGTCAGTGCCTTTCCTCTGGAATGTGTCGCTGACCGTGGTGACACTAAGTGGACTCACAGCCTGGTTTATTAATGAGGGTGGTAGAACCAGAATGAATCAGGCTGAGGATCGATGGCCTGTATTATGCAGGAGCTCAGACTAGTTTATCATACCGCTCCCTTGCGGTTTATGAATCTGCGACTATCTGGCAGGTTCTTTTGTGCGCTCAGAATTTGTCCCTGGCAGAGGAAAGAAAGAAGAAGGGCCCCAAATAAGAATTTCCCTGACGCGACTGCAGGGCCCGATTGCTGTCAGTTCGTACTGGGGGTGGGACTGGGAGACTCAGCCCCGGTGCCCCCTCCCGGCGTATGGGGCTGTGGTACGGCGGGTCAGTGGGGTCAGTGCCGGGGGAGGGGTCGGGTCACAGGGTTCCATTGGGCTGGGACACCCCTGGAGACAGAATAAAGCCCTGGGCACTGGGCAGTAGCTGCGACTGAAGCCCCGGCCCATCCCCCTTTCCCAGAAGCGGCGGCTCCACTGACCTGTGCTCTGCCTGGTGGGAAATATTCCCCGGCAGCTTTCACCACACGGGACAATCGCGGTTTGCTTCTCTCCCCGGAGTTCAACCGAGAATTGCGAGGAGAGGAGCGGCTGGACAGAGGCAGGCAGGGCTCTGCTCTGGATTGCGGCTTTGTGCATCAGTGGGAGACGTTTCCAGGGAAGGGAGGAGTGAAAAGCTGGAGTGAGATGCGCGTCCACCCTGGGGCGTGTTCTCAGTCCGGTCCCCACAGCCGCGCTGGGTGTCAACGCTGCCCCCACGCGGAGAATGGCAGAAGGGCGAGTCCGCAGCGGGTCTCTGCAGCCTGGCTCACCCAGTCTGAGTCTCCTCACTCAGCGATACAGCGCGTGTTCTCCGGTCCCCGCCCGGGGTATGCAGGTAGCCGCTGGAGCTGGCCTTGGTATGAATCGGCCCGGAGGGTGTGAGAGGAGCGGCTTGTCCTTGGGATTAACCCCGCTCCCGGCGCATTTCAGCGGCATGGATTCTCTGGGCTGCTTCGCTTCGGGACCCGACTGGGTGAGAACAATCTGCCACCGGGCCCTGTGGGAACGAAGCGGGAAGCGGTGACAACAAACATCCCACCTCAACTGAGAGGGGACCGAACCCCTCCCCGCCCCGCGCACACATGAGAGTCTGACAAGCAGGAGGCTGGTCTGGGCTCCAGACCCCACAGCAAGGGGACGAAGGGAGGGTCTGGCATGGCAGGGTTGGGGGGACTCAGCCGATAGTGGGTGTTGGGTCTCTGCAGATGCACCGTGAGTTTCAGTAGCTGGGTCTGGAAGTGGGTTCCCAGCTTTGTCTCTTGCAGACGGATCGGGACAGGCCGCCTATGAATAGAGGGGGACAGACCCATGGGGACAGCATGGGGCATGGAAATCCTCTGCTCGCCGGAGGAGGGGCTCTGGTACTGAAAGGGGGGCGGGGGGAGTTGTGGTTACTGCGGCTAAAGGGACATTTCATAAACACCGCTCCGCCCCTCAAACCGAGCAGTGTTGTAGGAACAGGGGTTGGGAAGACGAGGCAGAATCAGACACGGAGGAGAGTTTGGTGAGAGCGAGAACATTGGTAGACTCTGTGGGGATTGAGAAAAATTTTTGGAGGGGAGGGGACACCTTTCTGAGATTTTGGGGGCATAGAGGAGTCACACAGCGTGCCCAATGAACGAAAAGGAAAAGACCGCTTTGTCCCAGCATTGCTGCTGTCGTGTTTATCAGACTACCCTGACATTATAGGGCTTGATTTTCTTCTCACTCGCCCCAGTGTAAAGCCCCAGGAAAGCAACCGATGAGCTCAAGGAACCGGAAGTCCTCTCACCTCCTTGTCAGTAAGAAACACTTCACTTGGAGTCAAGAGAACACGTTTCTCTCCCTCCCTCGGCTGCAAAACAGGGGTCACCCCAGGGAAGTTAATGGATTTCCAAACAATGTAAAACTTAAATTTATGCAGGAGAAAATGACAAGATCCTTTATAATATACCCTGGGGTTCCTCACACTCTGTTTCTTAGAGAAGATAAAATTCCCCAGTTTTTCTTTAAATCTGACCAAGAACCTAACCCTGCCTTTCTGTCTAACCCTAAATTTAACCTCTCTTCAAATCCGGATCTGAACACTAATCCATACACCAAATGTTTGCCTTTACCCTAAAATGCTAATTCTTCCTCTAACCCCGAAAATCCTGATTTAATCCAACAGTCTAATTTAACCCTGGCTCTGTAATTCTAAACCTCACGTTTAATATAACACTGACCCGGACACTAAAGTTAATCCCGGCCCTTCCACTTATATTTAACCACACTGAACCTTACCCTTAGCCTTAACCCTAATCCTAATCTTAACCCTGTCCCCTAACTCTAATCATACCCGTATCTCTCATCTTAACCCTATCCCCTAACCCTAACTTTAGGCATAACCCTAACCACAACACTCGGACTTTTCCCGGTACACGTATGAGGATTTTATTGAGGCTGAATTTTCCTCTCTCTACATTTCGCTCAGTGGCCGCTCATTGCTGGGAGGTGTGTGTGTTTTTTCCACTCGAAGCCCCAAGCGTTGCATGAATTGCAGGATTCTGCGCAGTGCCAGCCGCGTGGCAAGGGAGTAAAGTCTGGGACTGCAGGACCGCTCGGGAATCAATCCTGCAGAGACAGTGAGGGAGCTGCGAAGTCTTGTCACTCTGGCGGCAGGAAGAACGATACTGGGGAGGTCAAATCACTGCCTGTTTTATTTAAAGCATCCTATTTCCTGGTGAGAGCCATGGATGCGAGAGTGGGGCCGTTACTGAAGACGGTGCCCAGTCTCGTGTCGATTCTCAGATTTAATCTCTTTACATTTTACAGACCTTGGGCGCCCCAAGAGGAGAACACCCACTCTGAGGGAAGGTTTTTGTCTGAGCTTCCACTACAGCAGCGAGTCTCTGGCGGCGATACCAGGCGGTGTGCTCGGGTCTCAAGCTGTTCCTGTGCGAATACAGCAGGTCTCTGGGGTTGTCCCTGGAGATGGTAAATCGCCCTTCCACTGAATCGGTGCAATATGCGCCAGCATCCAGAGCTGTCTGTGGCAGAGACCCATTCCGATCCCCTCCCGGCTTGGGTGGCAGGGGGGACTCAGGCCTTCCCACTCCACTGCGTCCTGGCCCAGGGTCCTAAGGGTGGCAGAGGGGTCTGCCATCGTGTCAGTGGGGATCCAAGCCGCAACACGCTGACTCACTCTCTGCCAGCATTGCAGCCAGACAGGGGTCTACTATCCCATGGCCACTTCCACACTCCCCCTCCATGGGTACCTGCTGATCTGGTGAGGTACAGTGATCGGCGAGGGCCTCAGTTGCCAGCAGAAGCTCTGCCAGGGTTGGGCCAGCCAGCAGTCCAGGCCAGTCATTTATTTCCTGCGAGGCCAAGTTGTCCAGGGGTCCAGGAGGTCCGGGCCAGTCGTCTGCACTCTGCGGGACTCCTGCTACCTCCCAGTGTGAGAGCTCAGGGGATGCGTCTGTCCCCTCCAGTGTCTGGGCCCCATCTGAGCTTCTGGTCCCACTTTTATACTTCCAGCCCCACCCCTTGGCTTCCAGGGGGTGAGCTAGTGGGTAGGGCTCTGCCCATGAGGGGATGGAGCTACCCTCTTCCTCTGTGTCTGGGGAGGGCCAGGCCACCTCACTACACTGGGGTATAGGTAATGTCTTCCTGCAATGAGTAAGGAAATCATGCATGGACCTGTGACTCGACCATGGGTTTCCCTTCAGATAGCAAAAGATATAAAAAGTCCTGGACACCCCTCCATTCTTCCTCTTTCCTGCTCAAACCTCTGGAATATGGACTTATACGAATGGGAGCCTTCGAACCAATGGACCGAGTACCTTCCAATGATTTGGAAGCAGCCAGAGACTTGACTTAAGCAAGAAGTTTATTCCATCACTGCTGCGAGCCTGAACCAAGAACTTTGCTATTTATTTAATGTATTTGATTCCTTTAACCAACTTTAACTCTCTTCTTTCTTTCTTTCTTTCTTTCTTTCTTTCTTTCTTTCTTTCTTTCTTTCTTTCTTTCTTTCTTTCTTTCTTTCTTTCTTTCTTTCTTTCTTTCTTTCTTTCTTTCTTTCTTTCTTTCTTTCTTTCTTTCTTTCTATGATGAAAGCTTTAGATTTGAGATCCTAAAGGATTGGCATGAGCGTGATTTTTGGGTAAGATCTAAGTTATATATTGACCTGGGTGTGTGGCTGGTCCTTTGGGATCAGAAGAACCTTTTATTTGTAGAGATTGGTTGTAAAGAACCACTCATCTCTAAGTCTAGTGTTTTTGGTGGTAATACAAGGACTGGAATGCCAAAGGAAACTGCCTTTATGACTCCTTGTTAGCCATTGTGGCGAAACAGAAGTTTACATTTGTTGCTGGTTTGCTATATCCTATGGATGATTAGCCACCAATCTTCAGGTGTATCTGCCCTATTTCTCAGCAGTTTGTCCTGAATTTGGCATTCTCAGTTGTGAGACAAGAAGGCATGGTTACAGTTGGGTACTGAACAAATCTGTACATGTATAGAGTTTCAGAGTGGTATCCGTGTTAGTCTGTATCAGCAAAAACAACGAGGAGTCCTTGAGGTACCTTAGAGACTAACACATTTATATGGGCAAAAGCTTTCATGGGCTAGAACCCACTTCTTCATGCATGGAGTGGAAAATACAGGAGCAGGTATAAATTCATGGAAACATGGAAGTTGCCTTACCAAGTGTGAGGTCAGTCTAATGAGACAATTCCCTTAACAGCAGGATACCAAGGGAGGAAAAATAACTTTTGAAGTGGTAATGAGAGTGGCCCGTTTCAGATAGTTGACAAGAAGGAGTGAGTAACAGTAGGGGGAAATCAGTATTGGGAAAATTAGGTTTAGGTTTTGTAATGACCCAACCACTCCTAGTCTTTATTCAGGCCTAATCTGATTGTCTCCAGCTTGCAAATTAATTCCAGTTCTGCAGTTTCATGTTGGAGTCTGTTTTTGAAGTTTTTGTTGTTGAAGAATTGCCACTTTTAGGTCTGTTACTGAGTGGCCAGACAGGCTGAAGCGTTATCCTACTGGTTTTTTATGTTATGATTCCTGATGTCAGATTTGTGTCCATTTATTCTTTTGCGTAGAGACTGTCTGGTTTGGCCAATGTACATGGGAGAGGGGCATTTCTGGCACATGATGGCATAGATCACACACTACCAATGTATATATCACATGCTAGCAGGCTTTTTCACATCCCCTCCAGACTCCAGCAGCTGGACCTGCTACCGGGCACCAGCAAATAAAGGCATGTTAAAACCAGTTTGGTATTAGAATCAATAACTCAACATTCTGCAGGGCATTCAGGGGATAAAATACCTTCCAAAGCCACTACGATTACCAGTGAGTGGCGCCAAAGCCTCATTGTCCCTGGTTTAGGAGGGGAAAGTTCTTGCGGGGTTGGCTGGTAACTGCACAGAGGGCTGTGGATTGTCTCTCCGGGTGCAGCCTGGGCAGAGGGAGAGAGAGCTTGAAACAGGAAACTGACACCCTTCTTTGCATATCCCGCTGCTTATAGGAGAGGCAAACCCTTTCCCTGAATGCTCGGAGTTATTTGGCTGGTCACTCTAGGAGAGGGAGTTGGACTCTGTGTCTGGGAGGCGCTCACCGAGTGCGGGGCCATCCTGACCATACTGGTGCACAAAGAGCTCCCTTAAATTCCCTCAGATCCCGGATGAGCCGATGAAGTGAGCTGTAGCTCACGAAAGCTTATGCTCAAATAAATTGGTTAGTCTCTAAGGTGCCACAAGTACTCCTTTTCTTTTTGCGAATACAGACTGACACAGCTGTTACTCTGAAGCTTGGTATGAGTCACAGAATCATAGATTATGAGGGTTGGAAGGGACCTCAGGAGGTCAGCTCGTCCAACCCCCTGCTCAAAGCAGGACCAATCCCCAACTAAATCATCCCAGCCAGGGCTTTGTCAAGCCTGACCTTAAAAACTTCTAAGAAAGGAGATTCCACCACCTCCCTAGGTATAGCATTCAAGCATTTCTCCACCCTCCTAGTGAAAAAGTTTTTCCTAATATGCAACCTAAACCTCCCCCACTGCAACTTGAGACCATTACTCCTTGTTCTGTCATCAGCTACCACTGAGAACAGTCTAGATCCATCTTCTTTGGAACCCCCTTTCAGGTAGTTGAAAGCAGCTATCAAATCCCCCCTCATTCTTCTCTTCCACAGACTAAACAAACCCACTTCCCTCAGCCTCTCCTCATAAGTCATGTGTTCCAGTCCCTTAATCATTTTTGTTGCCCTCCACTGGACTCTTTCCAATTTTTCCATATCCTTCTTGTAGTGTGGGGCCCAAAACTGGGCACAGTACTCCAGATGAGGCCTCACCAGTGTCAAATAGAGGGGAACGATCACGTCCCTCGATCTGCTGGCAATGCCCCTACATATACATCCCAAAATGCCATTGGCCTTCTTGGCAACAAGGGCACACTGTTGACTCATATCCAGCTTCTCGTCCACTGTAACCCCTAGGTCCTTTTCTGCAGAACTGCTGCCAAGCCATTCGGTCCCTGGTCTGTAGTGGTGCATGGGATTCTTCCGTCCTAAATGCAGAACTCTGCACTTGTCCTTGTTGAACCTCATCAGATTTCTTTTGGCCCAATCCTCTTATTTGTCTAGGTCCCTCTGTATCCTATCCCTACCCTCCAGCGTATCTACCTCTCCTCCCAGTTTAGTGTCACTGCAAACTTGCGGAGGGTGCAATCCACACCATCCTCCAGATCATTTATAAAGATATTGAACAAAACCGGCCCCAGGACCGACCCTTGGGGCACTCCACATGATACCGGCTGCCAGTTAGACATGGAGCCATTGATCACTACCCGTTGAGCCCGACAATCTAGCCAGCTTTCTATCAACCTTGTAGTCCATTCATCCAGCCAATACTTCTTTAACTTGCTGGCAAGAATACTGTGGGAGACCGTGTCAAAAGCTTTGCTAAAGTCAAGGAACAACACGTCCACCGCTTTCCCCTCATCCACAGAGCCAGTTATCTCATCATAGAAGGCAATTAGATTAGTCAGGCATGACTTGCCCTTGGTGAATCCATGCTGACTGTTCCTGATCACTTTCCTCTCCTCGAAGTGCTTCAGAATTGATTCCTTGAGGACCTGCTCCATGATTTTTCCAGGGACTGAGGTGAGGCTGAGTGGCCTGTAGTTCCCAGGGTCCTCCTTATTCCCTTTTTTAAAGATGGGCACTACATTAGCCTTTTTCCAGTTGTCCGGGACTTCCCCCGATCACCATGAGTTTTCAAAGATAATGGCCAATGGCTCTGCAGTCACATCCGCCAACTCCTTTAGCACTCTCGGATGCAACGCATCTGGCCCCATGGACTTGTGCTCGTCCAGTTTTTCTAAATAGTCCCGAACCACTTCTTTCTCCACAGAAGGCTGGTCACCTCCTCCCCATGCTGTGCTGCCCAGTGCAGCAGTCTGGGAGCTGACCTTTTCATGAAGACAGAGGCAAAAAAAGCATAGAGTACATTAGCTTTTTCCACATCCTTTGTCACTAGGTTGCCTCCCTCATTCAGTTAGAGGCCCACGCTTTCCTTGACTTTCTTCTTGTTGCTACCATACCTGAAGAAACCCTTCTTGTTACTCTTAACATCTCTTGCTAGGTGCAACTCCAGGTGTGATTTGGCCTTCCTGATTTCACTCCTGCATGCCCGAGCAATATTTTTATACTTTTCTCTGGTCATTTGTCCAATCTTCCATTTCTTGTAAGCTTCTTTTTTGTGTTTAAGATCAGCATGGATTTCACAACCACCCTGGGAACAGTGCTTAACCACCCTGACAGTTCGGACTTTTTTTCTCATGTCAAGTTTTTCCTGATGCAATTTAAGCCCATTGCTTCTTGTCCTATCCTCAGAGGTTAAAGAGAATAATTTGTCTCCCTCTTTCCTTGTACTCCTCCTTTTATGGACTTGAAAACTGTTACCATGTCCCCCTCAGTCTTCTCTTCCCCAGATGAAACAAACTCAAGTTTTTCACTCTTCCCTCATAGGTCATGTTTTCTAGACTTTTAATTATTTCCGTTGCTCTTCTCTGGATTTTTTCTAATTTGTCCACCTCTTTCCTGAAATAACCTGGAGTTGCAGCTATCAAGAGAATAACAAGAATAATAACCAAAATAATGGAGAGACCGCTCCCTGCTCCCATCCTGAAATCCCCTTATATTTATGTTATGTTGTTTTTTCAAAGCCCGTATTTAATATTAGTGATTGTGTGTGTAATATTCCACTATTGCATACCAAGGTATAGAAAAGAGCAACAAAAATTAGGGGTTTGGAAGAGGTTCCATATGAGGACAGATTAACAAAACTGGGGAGTGGGCAAAGAGACAACTAAGGGGGGGAGATGAGAGAGGACTATAAAATCATGACTGGTATGGAGACAGTAACGAGGGAAGTGTTATTTACTCCTTCTCAGAACAAAAGAACTAGGGGTCACGGAATAAAATTAATAGGCAGCAGGTGTAAAACAGATAAAAGGAAGTATTTCTTCACACAACACACAGTCAACCTGTGGAACTCTGTGACTATGTGACTCAGCAGGGAGGGGGGAGTGTTGACCTGGGAATGTGCCCTGGGGATGGGAGACCTGAGAGCCTGTCACCTGAGCCAGGAGGGGGAGGGGGAGGTGACACCTCTGCCAGGAATGTGGACTGAGGCTGCAGGAGGGAACTGGCTGGGTGGGTTTAGTTTCAGTTTGGGGCTGGGTGGAGAAACACAGGGAACCCCAGGGCTGGGGTCTAAGCTCCCTGCTCCCCCAGAAGGACTTGACTGAGGGGTCCTGGTTGTACCCACAAGCTCTGTTTGGGACTGTTCCTGTTGTCCAATAAACCTTCTGTTTTACTGGCTGGCTGAGAGTCTCAGTGGATCCCAGGAAGAGGGGTGCAGGGCCTGGACTCCCCCACACTCCGTGACAACTGGTGGCAGCGGTGGGATGTACTGCACCCCGTGAACGGCGCTTCCTGCAGTAAGTGACTGGGGAGCAGTAAAACGAAGGGGAATTGACGGGGACCAGGCGTGCTGAAGATTCAGAGAGAGACGGTTTCGGGGGGCGGTTAACCCCTGGGAATGTGTGACCAGAGAGAAAGACTTTTGCAGTAACAGGGTCCCCCAGGGGATTGCAGCGAGCGGTCCCAGGGGCGGAGGAGTCTGCAGCTCGACCCTGGCAAAGAGTCGGTGACCTCAAGAAGGACGGGCACACGAGGGGCTTTTCCTGGAAACCGTGGGAAGCTGCCCGGCCTGCGAGTGGCCAGCAGGGAGATGTACGCTAAACGCCTGAAGAGCGACCTGGTGGAGCTGTGCAGGCAGAGGGGGCTGCGCATCGGGAGGTCCACCAAGGAACAGCTGATTGCCCAGCTGGAGGAGAGGGATCGCTTGGATGACCCGATCCCTGTCCCTGAGGGAAGCTGCCCGGGGGACGCAGCGTGGGCCCTGGGGCCTGACCGGGCTGGGAGGGGTCAGACTGCTGCTGAGGACATCCCGAGACCCTTCCTACCTATGTCCGGGGGAGGGGTTGGGGGAAGCCCAGCGAATACCGAGGGCACCCTGACCCCGGCACCCAGCAGGGGATCCTCCCGGCGGAGCTCCCCATCCCTGGAGCGGAGGCGGCTGGAATGGGAGAGGGAGATGAAAATGAGGGAGCTGGAGGATCATGAAAAACAACGTCAACATGAGCGTCAGGAGAAGGAGAAACAACGTCAACATGAGCAGGAGGAGAAGGAGAGGGAGCGTCAGGAGAAGGAGAGGGAGCGTCAGGAGAAGGAGAGGGAGCGTCAGGAGAAGGAGAAACAAAGACAGCATGAACTGGAGCTGGCCAGGCTGAGGAGCAGTGGGGCCCCGGCTGCGGCTGCGGTGAGTGAGGGGGGACCCAAGACGGCAAGGAACTTTGATAAGTGCTTCCTGGCCCAGCGGAAGGAGGGGGAGGACATGGATAGCTTCCTGACGGCCTTTGAGAATGCCTGTGAGCTGCACAGGGTTGACCCTGCAGACAGGCTCCAGTTTCTCACCCCCTTACTGGACCCCAAAGCCGTGGAGGTGTACAGCCGAATGACAGGGCCGGAGGCAGGGGACTATGAACTGTTCAAGCAGGCCCTGCTCCGTGAGTTTGGGCTGACCCCCGAGATGTACCGGAGAAGGTTCCGGAGTCAGCGTAAAACGCCTGAGGTCACCTACCTACAACTGGCCAACCGGATGCAGGGGTATGCCCGCAAGTGGACAGCTGGGGCCCGAGCTAAAGAGGACCTGCTGGACCTAATCGTACTGGAGCAGCTGTATGAACAGTGCCCTTCCGACCTGAGGCTGTGGTTGGTGGACAAAAAGCTCGAGAACCCCCAGCACGCAGGGCAGCTGGCCGACGAGTTTGTGAACAGTCGGTCAGGGGGTAGCCGGGAGGAGCCCCAAAAGAACAGGCCCCCCCCGATGCAGAGAGAGAGTCACCAGGGGGCCTCCCAGCGGGGAAATAGGGAGAACCCCCTCCCAAGGGGAACGCCTGGCGTCGGGCCCCTCCGACCTGCTCGAGGGGACCAACGTGACCTGAGCTGCTATCACTGTGGCCAGAGAGGCCACGTACGGTCCCAGTGCCCCGGGCTCAGGGACAGACTGAGCAGACCCAACCTACCCAGGGTTAACTGGGTAGGGACCCAGCTGGACGAGGGGCAGACGACCCAGGAAAGGGGGGCTGCCAGTTTACCACCTGCTCAGGAGGGAAGAGTACCCCAGGCCAGCTCCACCAGAGGGCTGGAGGCTCTGGACTCAGGGTGCTCAGTTTACAGGGTGGGCGCGGGGCTGTCCCTCCGGAGAGAGTGCCTTGTTCCCCTGGAGGTGGATGGGAGGAAGGTCAATGGATACTGGGATACGGGCGCGGAGGTGACGCTGGCCCGGCCCGAGGTGGTGGCCCCAGATCGGGTGGTGCCCAACACCTATCTGACCCTGACAGGGGTGGGCGGGACCCCATTTAAGGTGCCCGTGGCAAGGGTACACCTGAAATGGGGGGCCAAGGAGGGCCCCAAGGATGTGGGGGTACACCACCATTTGCCCACTGAAGTTTTGATGGGGGGAGACCTAGAGGACTGGCCAAGCAAGCCCCAGGCCGCCCTGGTTGTGACGCGTAGCCAGAGCCGGCGAGGGGCACTGCGCCCTGACCTCGGGGAGGGTATCACACCGGAGGCGCAGGACCCTACCCTGGTGGGGAGGGAGGGCCGAGGGGCACGGCTTAGAGAGGCGGAGGCCTCAGACCTGGCCAGCGAGAGGGAACCGGGCCCCGTCCCTGCCCCAGCTGCTGAGTTCCAGGCCGAGTTGAGGAAAGACCCCTCCTTGCGGAAGCTCAGGGACCTGGCCGACCTCAGGGTGGTACGGACCATGAGGAGAGGCTGCCAGGAGAGGTTCCTGTGGGAGAAGGGGTTCCTGTACCGAGAATGGGCTCCCACAAGGGAAGTAGAGTCCTGTGGGATCAGGAGGCAGCTGGTGGTCCCCCAGAAGTATCGCCGCAGGCTCCTGTACCTGGCCCATGACATCCCCCTCGCAGGGCACCAGGGAATCCGGCGCACCCGGCAGAGGTTGCTACAGAACTTTTACTGGCCCGGGGTCTTTACCACGGTCCGGCAGTATTGCCGATCCTGTGACCCCTGTCAGAGGGTGGGGAAGGCCCGGGACAAGGGGAAAGCGGCTTTGAGACCTTTGCCCATCATAGAGGAGCCTTTCCAGAAGGTGGCCATGGACATCGTGGGGCCTCTCAGCAAGACGACCCGGTCGGGGAAGAAATACATTCTGGTGGTGGTAGATTTTGCCACCCGCTACCCCGAGGCAGTGCCCTTAGCTTCCATTGAAGCAGACACCGTGGCCGATGCGCTCCTGACCATTTTCAGCCGAGTGGGGTTCCCCAAGGAAGTCTTGACAGACCAAGGCTCCAACTTCATGTCGGCCCTGCTCCGGTGCTTGTGGGAGAAATGTGGGGTCCGGCACGACTGGGCCTCAGCTTATCACCCCCAGTCCAATGGGCTGGTGGAGAGGTTTAACGGGACGCTAAAGATGATGCTGAAAACCTTTATGAATCAGCACCCGCAGGATTGGGACAAGTACTTACCTCACCTGCTGTTCGCATACAGGGAGGTGCCCCAGGAGTCTACCGGATTTTCGCCTTTCGAACTGTTATATGGCAGGAGGGTGAGGGGCCCCCTGGACCTGATGAGAGACGAGTGGGAGGGGAAGGCCACTCCCGATGGAGAGTCAGTGGTGGAGTATGTCCTGATCTTCCGAGAGAGACTGGCTGAACTCATGGGCCTGGCCAGGGAGAATCTGGCCAGAGCCCAGAGGAAGCAGAAGGTCTGGTATGACCGCACGGCACGGGCCCGTGCCTACGCCACCGGGGATCAGGTGATGGTTCTCATCCCAGTGAGAAAGAACAAACTACAGGCCGCCTGGGAGGGCCCTTTCAAGGTCGTCAAGCAGCTCAATGAGGTAAACTATGTGGTGGAGCTGTCAAACCGGGCGCACCACCGCCGGGTGTACCATGTGAATATGATGAAGCCATATTATGCCAGGGGGAATGTGGTGTTGGCCGTGTGTGGACAGTGGGAAGAGCAGGGAGATGACCCTTTAGTAGATCTATTCCCTGGGACCAGAGCTGGTTTCCCCCTGGAAACAATTCCCCTCTCGGATCAGCTAACCCCTGCCCAGCAAGCTGAGGTCAGGGAGGTGCTGCATCCGTACCGACAGCTGTTTTCCAACCAGCCTGGACGCACTAATCTGACTGTCCACCGGGTGCAGACAGGGTCACACCCGCCGATAAGATGCTCCCCCTTCCGAGTCACAGGGAAAACTGCTCAGGACCTGGAAAGAGAGGTCCGGGACATGCTGGCTTTGGGGGTGATCCAGCCATCTGCCAGCCCTTGGGCCTCGCCGGTGGTGCTGGTCCCCAAAAAGGACGGGTCGGTCCGGTTCTGTGTGGACTATCGGAAGCTCAATGCCATCACTGTATCTGATGCCTACCCCATGCCCAGGCCTGATGAGCTCCTAGACAAGCTGGGAGGAGCTCGGTACCTCACCACCATGGACCTTACAAAGGGCTACTGGCAAGTGCCGCTGGATGCAGATGCCCGACTGAAATCGGCCTTTATCACCCCTCTGGGGCTCTATGAGTTCCTGACCCTGCCTTTCGGCCTCAAGGGAGCGCCGGCCACCTTCCAGCGCCTAGTGGACCAGCTCCTGAGGGGGATGGAGAGTTTTGCCGTGGCGTATATTGATGACATCTGTGTCTTTAGCCAGACCTGGGAGGACCACGTGTCCCAGGTTAGACAAGTGCTGGACCGACTCCAGGGGGCTGGGCTGACTGTAAAAGCGGAGAAGTGCAAGGTGGGGATGGCGGAAGTATCTTACCTGGGCCATCGGGTGGGGAGCGGCCGCCTAAAGCCGGAACCAGACAAGGTGGAGGTGATCAGAGACTGGCCCGCTCCCCACACCAAAAAGCAGGTCCAAGCCTTTATTGGGATGGCAGGATACTACCGAAGATTTGTGCCCCACTTTAGCGCCATCGCCACCCCCATCACGGAGCTATGCAAGAAGGGGAAGCCAGACAAGGTGGTCTGGACCGAGCAGTGCCAGGAGGCTTTCCGGGCGCTGAAGGAGGCTCTGGTCAGTGGCCCAGTTCTGGCAAACCCAGACTTTGACAAGCCCTTTGTGGTGTTCACCGACGCCTCAGACACGGGACTGGGGGCGGTGTTAATGCAGGAGGATGAAAAGGGGGAGAGACACCCCATCGTGTACCTGAGCAAGAAGTTGCTACCCCGGGAGCAACACTACGCGGCCATCGAGAAGGAGTGCCTGGCCATGGTGTGGGCCCTCAAGAAACTAGAGCCCTATCTCTTCGGGCGACACTTCACTGTCTACACCGACCACTCTCCCCTGACCTGGCTGCACCAGATGAAAGGAGCCAACGCCAAGCTCCTGAGATGGAGCCTGCTCCTGCAGGATTACGACATGGACGTGGTCCACGTGAAGGGAAGTGCCAACCTGATAGCGGATGCGCTGTCCCGGAGAGGGGGCCCCGAACTTCCCCAGGTCACTGGTCAGCGTGACCCCGCTCAGTTCAGTCTCGAAGGGGGGAGAGATGTGACGATGTGACTCAGCAGGGAGGGGGGAGTGTTGACCTGGGAATGTGCCCTGGGGATGGGAGACCTGAGAGCCTGTCACCTGAGCCAGGAGGGGGAGGGGGAGGTGACACCTCTGCCAGGAATGTGGACTGAGGCTGCAGGAGGGAACTGGCTGGGTGGGTTTAGTTTCAGTTTGGGGCTGGGTGGAGAAACACAGGGAACCCCAGGGCTGGGGTCTAAGCTCCCTGCTCCCCCAGAAGGACTTGACTGAGGGGTCCTGGTTGTACCCACAAGCTCTGTTTGGGACTGTTCCTGTTGTCCAATAAACCTTCTGTTTTACTGGCTGGCTGAGAGTCTCAGTGGATCCCAGGAAGAGGGGTGCAGGGCCTGGACTCCCCCACACTCCGTGACAAACTCTTTGCCAGAGGATGTTGTGAACGCCAAAATATGACAGGGTTCAAAAAATAACTAGGTAAGTTAATGGAGGATAGGTCCATCAATGGCTGTTAGTCAGGTATCCTTAGCGTCTGTTTGCCAGAAGCTGGAACTGAGTGACAGAGGATGAATCACTTGATTGCCTGATCTGTTCAATCCCTTGGGGGCATCAGGCCTTAGCCACTGTGAGAAGACAGGATATTGGACTCGATGGGTCTGACCCAGTAGGTCCGTTCTTATGTTCTTATGGTGCATGAGCTGGGAACAGAGAGACTCAGAAGGAAAATTGAAAGTCCATATAGCAGCAGCACCCGATAATAACTCCAGCCCTCTCCTCTCTAGACTCTGATCCTAGTCACCTTTAACCCTTCACCAACACTTGACACCCAGTTCCGCTGCATCCCAGAATCCCTAGGCGCGTGACTCTCCCCTGTGCAGCACTGGGCTGATTAAGGTAAGTAAGGGCGGAGGTGTGGGGTCCTTTATCTCTATGGTTACTGCATTAAATCCTGGAAACATATTGTGGGCTGGATCTTTAGTTCCGCCCTTTTACAAGGCAGAGATCCTGGGCTGTGAACCTGAGTTCTGAGGTGTGTGAATAAATCCATGATGCCCCTTAAAAAATTCCTAGCCCTGCCCCACATTTCGGGTTGGAGCTGAGTAGGGTTTATCAAGGAGCTGAATGATCCCTGGCCCGCCGGCCCATCCGGATTTTGTGCAGCAATGGGGGCCATAGCCAGTGAATTATAAGGTGAAAACCTGATGGCAGGCTCTTATTCATTTTGGTGTCCCTCTTATTCTCGTGCCCTGGGGTGAATTGTTTGTGGATCTGCTGCCCCCACGCGTCGCACCGGAGAATGAGATTCTGCAGCTTGGGCTTTTCTATTAACATTCATCGGTCTCGTTTCACGGTGTCTCTCCCACAACGACACCGGGCGGTGTCCTCGGGTCTCAGGCCGGTCATTAGCAAGTACAGCAGGCTGCTGGAGGTATCTCTGGAGACGGTGAAGGGACCCAGGGCTGAAGCGGGGTAATATGTGCTGCCCTCTCCCCTCCGCTAATTACCGAGGCCCACTCCAGCCCCTTCCCAGGAGCCCCTTCCCAGTTCATCGAGTGGCTGCTGAAGGTGAAGCCGGAGGGTTTGCGGGAGAGGCGGAGAGAGGCTCCGGGCTTTTTCACACACACCCCGGACTCCACCAGCTGCACCTGCGACCGGGCACCTGCAAATCAAGGCACGTTAAGAATCAGGAGATTGTGGCCGAGAAGAAATCTCAGGATCCTCCGCTGTTGTCTGGGAGAAAATCACCTCTGAGCCCTGCGGGAGTGAGGAAGAGATGGAGCCAAAATCGCATTTCTCTGCCAGGGTCGGGGAACCTCCAGGGACTAACTCTTTCACTGCTCGGTCCCCAAAGTTTCTGGCTTCTCAGTGCGAGAGCTGCAGGGTCTGGGGAAAGGCAGGTTTTAAGCAGGGAGCTAAGCAACCCTATTTCCATATCCTGCTCTCAGTCAGGGGCTGACACTGGTCACCTGACCAATTGGGCTTCTGCCCCTGTTCTGTGTATCAGCTGATGTCGATTCTAGAAATGGGAGGTGAAACTTGTTCCTGTTCTGAAAGTGTAGGATGCGCTGAAGATCAGAAGAGGCCCACAGCCCATCTGCTTTGCAGAGATTAAAGTGGACCACGTGGAGTAGAGCAGGGAAGAATCCGGATTGTTCATCTCCAAGCATCCGCGTGGGTTTGGGAAATTCCTCTGGGTGAACTCTGCCTTGTGTTTGGAGGTGACGGTGTAACTGAGGCACGGAGTGCACGTCTCAAAGTGGATCTCCATAAACATTTATTTTGTCATGAATTGGTTTTATGAGGCTGCATCTGGGGCACAGAGGCAGAGATGGCAACACCTCAGGGGAACTGCAATAAAACAGAGAAGTTGGCTCCTGTAAAGATGGTAGGACAAGGCCTGTGAAAGTTTAAAAGGACACCTCATGCTGAGGTGGGGCTCACTAGGGGCTCAGGCCTTTGTGCTGGGCTCTCGGCACTGGGATGAATTTCACCCCCAGAGATTTCTCAATGGGCTGAAGGGGAAGAGATTTAGCCCGCTCAGCACCGTGCAGGCCGAGGGCCAGAGTCAGGTGTTGGCTGTTTGCTCTCAATCAATGTGTCCTTGAGCCATTGACTCCGACTTTGTCCTCCAGGAAACAGAAGGCCTGGGCTCTGTTCCATAGCTCATGACAGTCGGGCTCTAGGATCTACAACAGTCCCCGATAAAAAAGACTCCTTGTTTATTTCCCCAGGCACGAGAGGGAAGAATAAGATGCTTGCTACAGAATGAATCTAGCTATGAATAGTCCTGGGGTCTTTCCTTTCACTTCTGAGCAGAACGAGAGACAAATTGGTAGAGCAGGGCCGTGGGAGTCAGGACTCCTGGGTTCCATTCTCAATCTTGGTGTCTCTGATTCACTGTGTGACTTGGGATGATACGGGGTTTAATTCAGGAGGGTTTGTAACTTTCAGGGGAATCCGCAAGAAGCAAACAACTAACGAAGCAGAGAGAGCGCGGGGCTGGCAGCTGCTGCTCCCGGCGGCTCTCACAGGCAGGCTGGCTCTCCGCACGGTTAGTTTTCGTGCGGGCTCTGATCGGTTTCCTCTCACTGTGTGTCTGTCTCTGGCACAGTAATACACGGAGGTGTCTGCGGGCTGCAGGCCGGTCAGCTGCAGGAACACTTGGCTTTTGGAGGTGTCTCTGGTGATGGTGAGGCGACTTTTGAGAGCATCGTTATACTTATTGCTTTCACCACCCCAGATCCCTCCCATCCATTCCAGCCCGTTCCCCGCTGGCTGGCGAACCCACTGCACCCCCTCGCTAGTGAGAGAGAATCCGGACACGCTGCAGGTCAGACTGAGGGTCTCCCCGGGCTTCTTGATTCCCCCACCGGACTCCACCAGGCTGATCTGGGAAAAGACACCTGCAGAGGGGGAAATAAAGGGGAAATATTACAGTGATTCCCAGGGCTCAGTTATTAGGGAAGATGCGGTATCGGACGCCCAGCGGCAGCGCAGATCCCGCCCGTACCCGCTGGGAGCAGCAGGAGGAAGGCGATGGCCAGGCTGGGGGTCATGTCTGCGGCTGGCGGCTCGTTCCCCAGGCGGAATGAGAAGCTGAAGCCCGGCGCGGCCAGTGGCTGGGCTATGAACCGGGCCCCGGGGAACTCATTTGCATGGGCCAGGGGGTGGGGACAATATAACGGGGGGACACAGGTGGCGTGTGACGCAGCATCGCGTTGTTCAGTCTCTTGGCGGGTGGACTCCAGGGTCCCGCTGTCACACGGAATGTTCCCTTCTGCTCTGTCTTCTGCCCGCCTGAGATTTGCAACCATGAAATCAGTGAATAGAGAGAGTTACCCAGGGCCGGATTAAGGTGTAAACTAACCAAGCTACAGTTTCGGGGTTTGCAATATGAGGGGCCTCTAAAAGGAAAAAAAAGCTGAATCTATTTGAATTTTTTTTCAAAGTTGGTTGATAAATAAAGGAGATGGGGGGAAAAGATTCTCTCTATAGACATTTTCGTTCAAATATGACAAAAATATACAGATCTGGCTACACAAATACCCTTAGCCTAGACTTACCCTTCACTAATTGTTCATTACTGGCAGGCAGGAGGCCAGGGCTGAGGAAAAAAACGATAATTGCACTTGTAAAATTAGTATTTCTATGAGTAAGCCTGCTCTCAGCCTTCGAAAGCAGCGTTTTGTTGGCCAGCTGCTACTGGTAAAATTCTGAGTGTGTCTTCAGAACTTATTTACATAAATACATAATCTCACTGCCAATAAAATCCGGAATAATGTGAGGTCGGAGACAGCAGTGTCCTGAAGCAATCCTGCCAAGCTCATACCCGTATTGGACTCTTCCTAGGAGTGACATCATGCCTAGCGTCCCCCTTAGCTGGTAATAGCCACAACGCCACCATCTTTTGTGTAGCACTGAGGCACGCTCCAGCCTTCACTCCTGTTTTTCTTCATTTTCTTCAGTGTTCATGTGTTCTTTCTTCTTTTGATCTGTACATACACACAATCATGCATTTTAGTGCACACACCGCTTTCTGCTTTCATGCACTATCCATGTTTCAAATGACTGAGTTTGCAGGTGATTTCCCTGCACCCCCCTAGGGGAGGTGTACACTCCCCCCCTGAATTTCCCCAACACCCCCACCCTCCGCCAGTTTTGTGAACTAGTTACATGCCAATTTAGTGACTGTTTGGAAATTTGAATTGAAATTGAAACATTAATACACACTTTCAAAGCATATAAAGTGTATGTTAAAATATGTGTATCTGAAAAAGTATAATAGATTTGAAAAGTATGAACAAAGACTAGCTTCCTTATACAGCTGTTGTTTTTTAGGACAATGTCAGTGCATTCATTTCGGTGATGTTGGCCAACCTAATAATATTCAAATTGTGATTTGTAAGCAAAGTCTAAATGAGCTCTCGCTGACAGCTAGTGATGAGCTGAGGGTTGGGGGGAAAGGCTTCAGGACCAGATTGTATTTACATTCACACCTAATCTACCTAGGTATCTAGCAAACAGAGCTGTGTTGCCCAAGTGACAGATTTTGGCTGGGGTTGGGTTACAAATCACTTGAGTGCGGGTGTGTGTGTGTGTGTGGGGGGAATGAAATGTTATTCTTATTGTCTGAGTATAGGGCAGTAGAACTGTGCTTCGTCTGTGTTGATTGAGGGCATCAAGAGAGAGGGTGGGGACAGGTGTTTTCCTTGGTGGTCTGGCTGAGTCACAAGTATGATCTGACCTGCCCCTCTCCACTGTTTAAAGACAGAGCTGATTAGGCTTCATAAATTGTCTTTTGTTTTGTTAAGTCACCACTACAGCTGAAATCACTGAGAATCAGGTCTAAGTGCTCAGACCGGCTGTGGGACAGTGTTTCTGTGGAAGAGACGGCCCAGCCTGCACCAGCAGCAAGGTTCCCCCACTGAGAGCTCAGCTGAAATCACTGAGATCTGGTGGAACCTCAAGAGACCGACTCGCAGAGGTCACAGTGGCAGGTGGCAGCAGAAGGTGACGGCGCAGGGCCATGGGGGACAGAGCGGTGGAGTGAACGGTGGCACAACAAACAGCAGTGGCCAGAGCGAACAGTGAGCAGCTGGAGGAACGAGCAAGGTGCCTTCTTGCCCCCCACCTGGGAGATGAACTCACCTGAAAGCACCTCTGAACTCTGAGTCTCCACTGACCAAGGACAACAGCGGTGAGTGGGGTGCGGGGCAGGGAAAAGCGAGGGGCCCATTAAATGTACATCTGTTTGTTGGACTATGTTTTAGTGACTTTGCTCTAGAATGCTAGATTTATAGAGATATGTTTCCCAGTAGGCCAAGATTTTAAAAATGCATTATTTGTCAAGGTTGTTATCTCACATCATTGCTATCTTGAGAGGTCGTTATGTTGGGGAGTTTCTGTACTAAACATGTTTATTATTATAATTAATTTTTATAGAAGAAAGCTTTCATGAGCTACAGCTCACTTCATCCAATGAAGTGAGCTGTAGCTCATGAAAGCTTATGCTCAAATAAATTTGTTAGTCTCCAAGGTGCCACAAGTACTCCTTTTCTTTTTGCGAATACAGACTAACATGGCTGCTACTCTGAAACCTATATAAGAATGGTCATTCTGGCTCAGACCAATGGTCCATATAGCCCAGTATCCTGTCTTCCGACAGTTGTCAAGGCCAGGTGCTTCAGAGGAAATGAGCAGAACAGATCATCATCAAGCAGTCCATCCCCTGTTGCCCATTCCCAGCTTCTGGCAAACAGGCTAGGGACACTCAGAGCATGGTGTTGCATCCCTCCCCAACCAGGCTAATAGCCACTGATGGACCTATTCTCCAGGAATTTATTGAGTTCTTTTTTTAATCCTTTTATAGTTTTGGTCTTCACAGCATCCCCTGGCAAAGAGTTCCACAAGTTGACTTTATGCTGTGTGAAGAAGTACTTCCTTTTGTTTTTTTTAAACCTGCTGCCTATTAATTTCATTGGGTGACTGCTAGTTCTTGTGTTATGTGAAGGATTAAATAACATTTCCTTATTCGCTTTCTTCACACCAGTCAAGATTTTATAGACCTCTAACAAACCCCCACCTTAGTGTCTCTTTTCTAAGATGAAAATTCCCAGACATTTTAATCTCTCCTCCTGTTTCATACCCCTAATTATTTTAGTTGCCATCTCTGTACCTTTTCCAATTCCAGTATATCTTTTTTGGGATGGGGTGACCACATTTGCACACAGTATTCAAGGTGTGCATGTACCATGGATTTATAGAGAAGCAATATGATATTTTCTGTCTTATTATCTATCTCTTTCTTAATGATTCCCAACATTCTCTTTGCTTTGTTGACTGCTGCTGTACATTGAGTGGATGTTTTCAGAGAACCATACACAATGACTCCAACATCTCTTTCTTGAGTGTTAACAACTAATTAGACCCCATCATTTTGTATGTATTGTTGAGATTAATGTTTTCCAATGTACATTACTTTGCATTTATCAACATTGAATTTCATCTGCCATTTTGTTGCCCAGTCACCCAGTTTTGTCAGATCCCTTTGTAACTCTTCTCAGTCTGCTTTGGACTTAACTAACTTGAATAGTTTGTATCATCTGCAAAATTTGCCACCTCACTGTTTACCCATTTTTCCAGATCATTTATGAATATGTTGAACAGTAATGGTCCCAGTACTGACCCCGCAGGGATACCACTATTTATCTCTCTCCATTCTGAAAACTGATAATTTATTCCTACCCTTTGCTTCCCATCTTTTAACCAGTTACTGATCCATGAGAGGACTTCCCTCTTATCCCATGATGGCTTACTTTTCAAAAGTCAATTTAAATTAAATACACTTTTTTAATTTATACTTTTTTAGAAATCTAGATTTGTTATGTGTTTTGGTGTATTTTGCATTATTCTTATGTTAAATTTACATTATCCTAACAAAATATTTAATTTATTCATATCTCTTTTATATGTTGCAGGTCAAAGTGAAAATGAAAAGACAAAAAACAATACAACAATTTTTCCACTCAAAGGCCTCAAAAATTAACCAAGGTGAAGAACACATCAATAACCAAGAATATATCAACATATCATCTGAAGGTTCAAGTGGTGTATCTACATCTGACCAGCCCAAAGCACAAATACAGCTACCTACTGAAGAAACAGTGTCTCCAAATCCTAAAGGCAGTTCCCGATATTTGTCAGTCAAATTGTTCCCATTTATTGAAGTTACGATGGTGCACCTCTTGCAAAAAAGCTTCCGAAGAAGGAAAGCTTCCCAATGCTATAACTGGTAAAAGTGGAGGAGTTTGGCTTGTCAGACCAATTAGCAAAGCCAAATATGACAAACTACGTGAAAAGGCAGCAAAACACCAGGTCTCTGGAGTGCATCAACATGCAGAAAGCCTCATAAGCCCCCTTTCAAAGCCAATTTTAGAAGTACTTAATGAGGCTGTTAAGAATGCTGGAGACACAACACCGTTCATGCGAACAAACATGGCTGTGGCATCCTACTTTCTATTTAAGCAAGAGATACAACACACTGCAGACTGGAGGCCAATGTTAAGTGCATAGCCATTTGTTCATCCTGTAGTTGAACACTGGTTCCGAACAAGACCAGCAAATGCTCACTGACTTTCTTCAAGAAACTCAACTGACTGGCTAGAAGCATGCGGTGCAACAGTGAAAGACTCAACAGTTGAAAAAGTGAAGACCTCTCTCACCACATTCAGAAAATTGCATACGTGGCTGATGAATGCACAGATACAAATGGGCACCAAGTATTAAGTCATCGTGTACGTTATCTTGATGTCAGAGGTAGGCCAGTAGATGCATTTCTAGATCTTCAAGTTATAGAAGACACATCGGCTGCATCTGTGACAACCCACATCTTAGAAGAGATAAATGCTTGTCAATTGGACCCCAAACAGATGGCTGCTTGTGCATTTGATGGAGCTGCAAACTTCTCTGGAAGACATGGAAGACATGGTGGAGCACAAGCTTTGCTCACAGAAAAGTCTAACCCTAATCTCTCCCATACACACTGCAGATCCCATCTACTCCAGCTAGCACTAGTACGACTCTTCAAAAGACATTTAAAAAGCTATAAATGTAATGTCTTCATTATATTCTTTTTTCAGCAAGAGTCCAAAAAGACTGAATATCTTGGAAAATATAGAAGATACACTGGGACTAAGTTCATATTCGTCCAACCTGGCCAAACCCTCTGGCTTTCTCATGAGCAATCCTTGGCTGTTGTCTGAAAATTACTCCAGCCATTATTACTGGCTTTGGAAAGTATCTGCCAAGATGGGGTGGATCTTAGTAGTGAGGCTGGTGGATTACTTTTGCTACTACGTTCAGAGAAGACTATTGCCATTCTTTCTCTTGTAAGTCTACTGTTGAGACTACTTGGGTCATTAAACAGTGCCATCCAGGCATCTGCTAGGACAGTAGTAGATCTTTGTCCAGCAACAGAAGCTACATTTGGATCAATCAGAGAGCTATCAACTTTTTACTGGTTTCAATAAAAAACTTTCTGCTACTAATTTTAGTATCAATATTAGGTAATTAAGCATAACCTTTCTATTCAAACAAAGCAAATTCATTTACTGGAAAAATACAACCCACATCCAATTTTCTGATGGTTTGCTTATTACCTGGGTGTAATTCATATCAATATAACTAAGAGTTGAGCATTAAGCTTGTGGGTTACCCACATCCTATATCCTCTATGGTCTCTTGTATCCTTTATTTCCACCTTATATCCTCTCAGAGTCTGATTGCATATTTAGAGAAGGAATTCCACAATTTAGATGCCCCAGGAGAGAAGAAGAATTTCCTGAAAGCTCTTCTAGTAAATTGTATTATTTACTGTATTTTAATTTGTATTTTTATATTGTATTGTTTACTTCTACTTTATTTACAAATGCAATTAGTTCAAAGAATTTGTCTACAATTTATTTCTGTCATGAGGTCATCATTACAGAGAGGGCTGCTGAAAATGAAGATTATTATTATATTTTTACAACTTCCCCTTTGTATATGTGCAAATAAAAAGCTTTCATAGAATCATAGAATCATAGAATATCAGGGTTGGAAGGGACCCCAGAAGGTCATCTAGTCCAACCCCCTGCTCAAAGCAGGACCAATTCCCAGTTAAATCATCCCAGCCAGGGCTTTGTCAAGCCTGACCTTAAAAACCTCTAAGGAAGGAGATTCTACCACCTCCCTAGGTAACGCATTCCAGTGTTTCACCACCCTCTTAGTGAAAAAGTTTTTCCTAATATCCAATCTAAACCTCCCCCACTGCAACTTGAGACCATTACTCCTCGTTCTGTCATCTGCTACCATTGAGAACAGTCTAGAGCCATCCTCTTTGGAACCCCCTTTCAGGTAGTTGAAAGCAGCTATCAAATCCCCCCTCATTCTTCTCTTCTGCAGGCTAAACAAGCCCAGCTCCCTCAGCCTCTCCTCATAACTCATGTGTTCCAGTCCCCTAATCATTTTTGTTGCCCTTCGCTGGACTCTCTCCAATTTATCCACATCCTTCTTGAAGTGTGGGGCCCAAAACTGGACACAGTACTCCAGATGAGGCCTCACCAATGTCGAATAGAGGGGAACGATCACGTCCCACGATCTGCTCGCTATGCCCCTACTTATACATCCCAAAATGCCATTGGCCTTCTTGGCAACAAGGGCACATTGCTGACTCATATCCAGCTTCTCGTCCACTTTCATGTTTATATATTCAATTTCCTTTCTGTGAAAATAATACATTTTTATTTTTATTAGCAACGGTAAAACAACTGAACAGAGGTATCTATCTATCTATCTATCTATCTATCTATCTATCTATCTATCTATCTATCTATCTATCTATCTATCGCCTCCTATCTATATCTCTAGCTAATCTGGGTGTGTTTCCGCACTCTTTCCCTTAGATGTTGGTGTCAAAGTTATGAACCAAGACCTAGTCGCATTACCGATCTATTCCTTATTCAGGAGAACCTGGAAAACGACTGGGAAAAGAAACTTTGGAAGGAAGCACCATGATATTTCTGCTTTGGGATGTGATGTTGGAAAGGGTTTTGGAGGGAAAGCCCTGAGTCTGAGGAGAAGGGCCAGTGCTCCAGAGGTAGGACAGAAGGCCAGGACGAGGCTCAGCCAATGATTCAATCGTACCGTGAGGCTTAGGTGGGGCTCGCTAGGTGCACACGCCCTGCTACTGGCCCCACTACACAGCGGTGGATGAGTTTGGGGGCTGGTTCTAATAGGTTTCCCCTCGCTGTCTGTCTCCAGCACAGTGGTACATGGAGGTGTCAGCGATTTGCTGGCCGGTCAGCTACAGGAACACTTGGCTTTTGGAGGAGTCTCTGGTGATGCTGAGGCGATTTGTGAGCGCACCGCTGTAAGCCGTATTTCCAGCGTGCCAGATAACTCCGACCCATTCCAGCCCTTTCCCCGCTGGCTGGCGGGCCCAGTGCACCCCCTCGCTAGTGAGAGAGAATCCGGACACGGTGCAGGTCAGTCTGAGGGTCTCTCCCGGCTTCTTGATTCCCCCACCAGACTCCACCAGGCTGATCTGCGAATAGACACCTGCAGAGGGGGAAATAAAGGGGAAATATTGCAGTGATTACTGGAGGCGCAGTTATTCCGGAAGATATGGTACGGGGCGCACCGCTGCAGCCCAGATCCCGCCCGTACCCGCTGGGAGCAGCAGGAGGAAGGCGATGGCCAGGCTGGGGGTCATGTCTGCGGCTGGCGGCTCGTTCCCCAGGCGGGATGAGAAGCTGAAGCCCGTCGCTGGCTCTGTGCGGGGTGAGCGGCCTGCGGCTGGGCTATGAACGGGGCCCCGGGGAGCTCATTTGCATGGGCCAGGGGGTGGGGACAATATAACGGGGGGACATAGGAGGCGTATGACGCAGCGTCGCGTTGTAAAATCCAGTGGCCGGTGGATTAGACAGTCCGACCTCAAAAAAGAAACATTCCTGAGGGTATTCAGTTTGTGCTCCTTACAGTTGAAAATGTAAAACCCATTAAATTTAATCGATCTATCTATCTATCGTTGGATTGTATAAGGAATTTTATGGAGGACTTGGAAGAATGTCTAGCCTTTTTGCCTGTTAATCGTGAAAACTCTCTCTGGCGTTTAGCGCCTGCGTTTGCATCAGTCGCAAGATTTGTTTGTTTCATGGGTTTTAATTGTTATGTTTAAGATGCATGTAGATATTATCTCTGTCTCTCTCTTACTACTTATTTATTATTGGAGACTGCTGGTGTAAAGGGGCCTGTTTGGAGTGTAATCCTTGCCATAGCGGAAAATACATTCAATGGAGGGTGTATCTCCATTGGGCGTCTTTGAGACTGGAAGACTAATTCACTTTCTTCACTGTAATGAGGCAGAATTAAAAGGACCTTTGTCACAAGCAGTAGGAGGCTCTTCAAGTTCTGTAGGGTATCTGTCGTAAAAGATCCAGTGCCCTCTTCCTTTTCTTTCTAAAGCCCATAAATACCAGAAAGAGAATAAATTTCAGAAAAAGTAATTAGCAAATAATCTGACTTGGGGTTTCCGATGTTCATTGCGGAATAATCTGAAAGGCAAATGTCTGTCCCAATCTCTTAGCTTCGAAATTCTCACCCCGAGATTTTCGGTAAGGAGATCCACTCTCTTGCTTCGGTGACTAAACCCAACGCAGTGATAGGGGCTTATGAGAAATCTTCCCCTCTGGGCGGCTTAGCTGAGGACACCGCCCTGTATTTCCTGTGCGAGAGACACAGTTAGAAGAAGCTGGTCTGAGCTCAGACAAAAACCTCCCGGCTTTAGAGCCCGGGTAAGAGAGATCCTAGGGGTGGGGCTCACACCCCACAGCAGTGATAACATACACATAGGCTGTGTCTACACTTGCAGATGTACAGCGCCTGGAGACAGAGCATCCCCCAGAGAGCACGGCAGGGAAAGCGCTGTTCTGTGTTCACACTGTCAGCCGCCAGTGCAATGGCGTGGCCACGCTTGCGTCACTTGCAGAGCCATTCGGAGCGGTGCATTCTGGGCAGTATCCCACAGAGCACCTCTTCCTTGTCTGCATATGAAGCTTGTGGGAAGGGGTGTGTGAGTGTGAGTGTGTGTGTGTGTGTGGGGGGGGGGGTTTGCTTTGCATCCCAGTAGCCTCTGCGCTTCCATCAGCATTTGGCGCCATTTTTCAATGGTTTTTATACTGCGTGCTCTGTCTGCCTCTTCCTTCTGTGGGAATGGATCCCGAACTGGTGAGGAATATGCTCATGGGTCTCACTAACATGACAGGAATGGCAGCCCAGCTACTCCTTAAACTACGAAGTGAAGATGAGCAGGCTGACAATGATGTCTCTGCACATAGTAAATATGACACGAGATTGCTTGTGGCATTCAGGGAGGTGCTGACCACCGTGAAAGGCTGCTTTTGGGCTTGGAAAACAAGCTCCGAGTGGTGGAATTACATCATCATGCAAGTCTGGGATGAGGAGCAGTGGCTGCAGAATTTTTGGATGAGGAAAGGCACTTTCATGGCACTGTGTGCTACGCTCAGCCCCACCCTGTGGTGCAGGGCCACAAGAATGAGAGCCGCCCTGTTGGTGGAGAAGCGAGTGGTGATTGCAGTCTGGAACCTGGCTCCTCCACACAGCTACCAACGGGTCGCTAACCAGTTTGGAGAGGGCAAGCCAACCGTTGGACTTGTGTTGATGGAAGTGTGCAGGGCCATTCACCACATCCTGCTCAGAAAAACCATGGCTCTGGGCAAAGTGCGTGACATTGTGGCTGGCTTTGCACAAATGGGTTTCCCTAACTGTGGAGGGGTGATAGACAGCACGCACATTTCAATTCTGGCACCAGACCACATAGCCTCCAAGTATATTAATCGAAAGGGGTATTTTTCCATGGTTCTTCAGGAGTATGGGGATCACTGTGGGCATTTCACAGACATTAACGCAGGCTGGTCCGGGAAGTTGCATGATGCATGCATCTTTTGGAACACAGGACTGTTCAGGAAGCTGCAAGCGGGTTCTTTCTTCCCGGACCAGAAGATCACTGTAGGGGAAATCTAAATGCCCATTGTGATCCTGGGAGACCCTGCCTACCCCTTGATGTTGTGGCTCATGAAGGCATACATGGGGAGTCTTGACAGCAGTGAGGAGCAGTTCAACAACAGGTCGAGTCAGTACAGAATGACTGTTGAGTGTGCTTTTGGCCATTTAAGGGACTGCTGCTGATGTCTGTATGGGAATCTGGACCTGGCCAATGACAACATCCCTATGCGTATAACCGCAGGCTGTACCCTGCATAATATTTGTGAAGGGAAGTGTGAAAGCTTCACTCAGGCCTGGACCACTGAGTCTCAGTACCTGGAGGCTGAATTTGAACATCCAGAGACCAGGGCTATTAGAAGGGCACAGGGCTGGGCCGTAAGGATTAGGGATGCCTTGAGGCAGCAATTGGATGCTGAAGGCCAGTAATGTTTGGTGCCATGCATGCTTGTAATGCTGGTAGGTGTCTGTGATTGCTCTGTGTGACGCACTGACTAGCAGTCCCTGTCACTTTCCTGGGCTATGCTTGCTGTCACTTAATGCAATAAAGAGTGCTTCCAAACCAAAAAAAAAAAAAACAACAAAAAAACCAACACATTTATTTTAAAAAAAGCAGTAGGAGAGAGACACACGGTATGGCACATCTGCACTGTGTGGGATGGGGGAAGGGAGGTGCGGGGCCCCAGGGACATTTACAGATTTACGTATGTCCAGGTATCATATGCAGTCTTGCTGTCTGGAATGCCATGCAACGGCTGCTGCACTTCATCCGGGACAAACTGCATGCCGACCAGGGTCGAGTGCAGTTGGTAATGGTGGGAGTCTGCAGGGCTGGACAGTGAAGGAGCAAGGGGGGGAGGGAGTGGGTGGCCACAGGGGACAGGATGGTGCCCAAACTGTGGGGGCACAATACTCACTACTGTCCACACATTTTCCACAGGCTGTGTTCATCACTGAAGATATCTCGCTGCTGAGGGTGAGCAAGGAAGCAAGGTATCATCTTGTGCAAGACATGGCTTCTGCCCTGGCCCTTATGCGGCTTCTCTGTGTGCAGCAATGCTGCCCCCCTCCCTCCCGCCCCGACATCACAGTAGTCTGGGAATGTTACCCTTAATGGGACAAGGGACAAAGCAGCTCTGCCAAAGAACCTGCAGAAGCAGATTGCCCATTATCTGCATGAGGCTTTCAGTGAGATCACTGAGGCCGATTACTAGGATGTGAGAGAGACCATCAATGCCCTGTTCCACCTCCGGGCATGTGTCTATACGAGCACCGCACATAGCCAAGTGTGCTTCCTGCAACCCTCCTCGCCCCAACAAACTGCCCCCAGCTACTCGCTTTCCAAAATCAAAGCTGCTTACCAGGTGCCTCCTCTGCTGTTTGCACTTCCCCAAGCTCTGACTGCTGTGACGGGCTAGCCTCCTCCGGGGTAGAAAAGAGCTCCTGGCTGCCTGCACCTATGGATGCTGAGTTGTCCTCTGCCTCTGGGCCCCTCTCCTCCCCTGCACCGTCGCCTCCAATTTCTTCCTCCTGGGTTGGTGTCCTCTCAGCTGGAACAGCCCCTGAAGTGTCCACGGGGCTGTTTGCAGTGGAGGTGGGGTCGCCCCCAAGTATTGTGTCCACCTCTGTAGAACCGGCAGGTCGTTGGCGCAGCACCGGAGCAGTGGTTTGCCTCCCATGCCTTGTGGCAGGCGTTCCACAGCACCTTTATTTTAACCCTGCACTGCACGGCATCCCAGTCATGGACCTTGATGTCATCCCATAGGTATCATAATTCCTACAGCTGGAGTGCAGCTGGGACTGGACAGCTTCCTCCTCACAAACGCTGATGAGGTCTAGCACCTCGGCATTGCTCCAAGCAGGGGATTGCCTGGCACGTGGAGACCTGGTCACCTGGAAAGATGCCCTGAGAGCACTCCACACATCCCCGAGCAAACAGGAAAGGGACTTTCAAATTTCCCAAAGAATTTAAAGGCCGGGTCTGACAGTTGGCCACCTGAGGGCAGGGCAGCAGAGTTCAAACCAGTGACCAGAGAGGCGAGCCCAGGCATTGTGGGACACGTCCCGGAGGCCAATCAGAGCACAGTAATAGAGCAGGGTGGCCACACTGGCACCGCAATGCTGTCGCCGGGGCGCAGAAAGCTCTATGCGTCTCATCGAGGTGTATTACCCAGAGCACTCCAACCGCAGAGTCCGGGCACAACTTGCCAGTGTGGACACCTCAGGAATTACAGCACCATGAGCTGATTTAATGTGCTCCAACTTGCCAGTGTAGACAAGGCCTAAGTCGAACCAAAGTCTCATTTTCCATGGTGTTGGAGGGGAAACTACTCAGGGAATTGGCTGGTACCTGCACAGACACAGGGGGCTGCAGATTTTCTCTTTGGGTGCAGCCTCCGCAGAGAGACAGATTTAAACAGGAAACTGTCCTCCTTATTTGCATATCCTGCTGCTTATGAGAGAAACACCCTCCTTTCATTATTGACCCGAATCTCTTGCACAAGGGCTGAAAGAGGGGGAACTCGACTGCACTTTTCTGTATGTTTGTACAGCATCTAGCATGCTGCAGTGTGATCCTGACTATACTTTTCCTTCAGGGACAAATCTACACCTGTCTTGAATGATCCCAAATTTGTAGGCACCAGATTTGAGCCACTTGAAAAGCTTCTCCTTTTGTCAGCTAATATCTATGAGTTATAGAAAGGAGGGGCTCAGGTTCTGCTGATGGGGTTCTCTGCAGGTGAAAATAGTTGAAGGGAGACGCTGGGGACGGGTGTGTGGATATGGAGGGTAGGGGAATAAGCCCTGCCGTGGGGGTCTCCATGAGGTGGGAATGGCAGTGGGAGGACATGCGGGTAGGGATAAGTTGTCTGTGACATGGGACTGAATGGGTACTGGAGTATCAGGCAGATGTGTCTTCTAGAGCTCCCGAGGGGTTATAATAGGCATGAGGTGTCCGTCTCTCTAGGACAGCTTGGAAACCCTCAGCCTGGCTGTTAGAGGTGGTTTAAATAACACATTTTAATTCATACACTTTAATGTTGGTTCTATCAGCCTGGGGTGTTGGGAGGTGGAGGGGGGTGAGGAAAGTCGGGGACGAGCGGTGCGTGGGGCACAGAGCCTATTAGGGACAAGGGAAAGTTGCGGGCTGGTCTCTGCAAATAGTGCGGTTAGTCAGTGTCTGCATTTGTGTGTGTGAGAAAGATCCACAGCGAGGCAGCTCAAGGGAGGAGTAATTAATTTCACGGCTCTCCCCGCTGCCAGCTGTAGAACTGCAGCGCCCCCAGCGGAGAGTTTGCCCTTAGCCAGCGAGGGCAGGTTTTTGTCTGAGCTCAGCCCGGCTTCCCCGCACTGTGTCTCTCGCACAGTGATACCGGGCGGCGTCCTCGGGCTTCAGGCCGGTCATTTGCAGACACAGCTCACTCTTGGCGTTATCCCTGGAGATGGTGAATCGCCCTTTCACTGAATCGAGGTAGTATGTAATACTCCCACCAGGGTTTATGTAAGCGATCCACTCCAGTCCCTTCCCGGGAGCCTAGGGGAACCCAGCTCATTTCGTAGCTGCTGAAGGTGAACCCGGAGGCTTTGCAGGAGAGGCGGAGAGAGTTTCCAGGCTTTTTCACATCCCCTCCGGACTCCACCAGCGTCTGGGACCGGACATTTTCCCGGGTGCTGGAGGGGAAAGTTCTCAAAGGACCGACTGGGGACTGCACAGACCCAGGGGGCTGCGGATTGTGTCTCCGGGTGAAGCCTGGGCAGAGAGAGGCACAGATTTAAACAGGAAACTCTCACCCTGATTTGCATATCCCGCTCCTTATAAGACACACAAACTCCTTCTCTGGGTGATCTCATTTCTTGCCCTCGGATTCCGAGAGAAGGGGGAGTTATGTGTCAATGTGTTGCAGCGCTCCGACCCACATCGCGCTGAAACCCCGGGGGATTTTTAGGTGGCTTGGATCGACATCGGATCAGGTCCCATTTGTTTGCATGGAGTCCTGCGAAATGGGAGCCTGGTCCTGAAGTGCTCCGGAGAGGGGCTGTCAGAGCAGAAAGAGAGGAAGCCGGGAGTGAGGGATTGTAGCAGAAAAGAGAGAAAGCAAGAAAGGAAGCTGCAGTCCTGGTAATGACAGCCTAGCGCTTCTAGGCCCCTTTCAATCAGCATCACCATGATCTTCATCCTCCTCCCCCTCCTCAGCTTTGGCGCAGTCTCAAACTTTGCCAGCAAATATTTTATAGACTCGTTCTCGATAGTTCCTCATCTCGAACGGGGGCGGGGGCAGCAGCATTTCCCTGTCTCACAGATGCTGTGAAAGCAACGACACTAAACATTGTGGGGGGGCTGATACATTACCTCAGTTTGGGGCATACTAGCACCTGCGATAAAACTGGGAGTCCTGAATCACTGCTGTTCAGTTATAGTATTATCCTGGATAATAATAAATAATTAATAGTAATTTATTCTCTTTGTTGAGGTTGGGCCGGGGGGCCCCGTTTCGGGCCCCACGAGTGGAAGCCCTGGGCCATCTCAGGACAAACAGATGTTCCCTCCCACAAAGATCCGTTTGTCCGATGTAATTTATGTTGCATCAGTCCCAGCACATGGGGAATGTGGAGATGCTGGGTGGGGTGGGGTGGGTGGAGAAGGGGACCCCCCCTGGTATGTAAGTGGCAGGGGGACAGAGTGGGGAAGCCCCTCTCATACGTGCCTTCTTGTATGAGTGTGAACCTCTACGTTGGGTAAATTGCCTGGAACAGGAAAGTGGAGGTGACGGACAGGGATTGGTAGATTCCCCTGTTTTCTGTCTTTTCTCCTCTGTAGATTTTGATGTTTGATCCCCGTCAGCAGCGACCTGATTCTGAAAGCCACAGGGCAGGTTTTAGTCAGAGCTCAGGCCGGTTTCCCCTCACTGTGTGTCAGGCACAGTGATACCGGGCGGTGCCCCGGGTCTCAGGCCGGTCATTTGCAGATACAGCAGGTTTTTAGATACGGTTACTCTTTTATCTACAAGTTTTGAAAAATGGAATGTTCCTTACATGGGTTACTTGTGCAGTTATACTTCTCAACAGACCAATGTGCACATAAGTCATGGGGACAGTGGACAGCACAG
This sequence comes from Lepidochelys kempii, assembly GCF_965140285.1. Lineage (NCBI taxonomy): Eukaryota > Metazoa > Chordata > Testudines > Cheloniidae > Lepidochelys > Lepidochelys kempii. The sequence goes on from NC_136392.1 coordinate 39,576,004, forward strand.
TTATAGGTCTCATCCCGCACTGCTGTTTAAATTGTACAGCAGGTTGTTGGGGTTGTCCCTGGAGATGGTGAAGCGGCCCTTGAAGGGCTGTGCGTAGTTGCTGGTAGTTGCAGTTGGGTGTATTTCCCCTGTGCACTCCAGTCCCTCCCCAGGGCCCTGTCTGACCCATTGCATACAGTAATCGCTGAAGGTGAAGCCGGAGGCTTTGCAGGAGAGGCGGAGAGAGTCTCCGGGCTCTTTCACATCCTCTCCGGACTCTACCAGCTGCACCTGGGACCAGACACCTGCACATTGAGACCTGGCTCCCGGTGAGATTGATACAAAACCTGGAGGCTCCCCGGTGTCTTCAGGAAAACAATGTACAGGGGGAAACAGTTGCAATCAGAAGGGAAAGTAGCCCAGTGGCATGTTCCTGATTGTGGGGCTTACGCCTGGCACTGCACAGACACTGGGGGCTGCGGATTCTCCACCTCAGACCTGCAAGGTGAGGTGAGGGTTTGTTTTTAAAGAGGAAGCTGGGTGAGGGAATTTGCATGGCCTGCTTTTATAAGGGAAATAAACCCTAGTCCCAAATGCGTTTCCTGGAATAGCAGAGCGAATATCTACTGAGTGTGAGTTTAGAATGACCCTGAAGTGTTAGTGGGGCACTGAAGTAGTGGGGCTGTGGTGTCTTTCAGCAACACTTCCCCCGCCGCCGAACAGCTGTTTGCTGGCGCTCTGGGAGGGAGGGGAAGGGGTGGGGCCGCAGCGCGCTTGGGTGAGGAGGTGGAGAAGAGGCAGGGGCCGGGCCCTGGGGAAAAGGGTGGAATCAGGGCAGATGGAGCAAAGGCGGGGCCCCGCACTCCCCTACACATACCCCCTTCAGCCCCTCCCACCCCAGCCCACACCCTCAGTCTTGACTGCTACACCCCCCACACCCTGACTCCTGCACCCCTCCCCACCAAATAGGAGGTGCCCCAGGTAAGCGCTCTTCACCCCAACCTCCTGGCCCAACCCTGAGCCCCCTCCCGCACCCTAACTTCCTCCCAGACCCTGCACCCCCAGCCCTGACTCCTGCACCCCCTCACACAGCCACAGCCACCTGCCCTCCCTGACTCCTGCATCCTCCCCATCCCCACCTGCATCCCTCGCACCAAATGGAGCTGTCCCAGGTAAGTGTTCCACACCCCAACCCCCTGCCCCAGCCCTGAGCCCCCTCCCGCACCCTAAGTCCTGGCCAGACTCCCCACCCCACTTTTGTTTTACATTTTTTTTATAAAGGGCTCTTATCCGAAGTGCTTTAAAATCGTTAGCGACCAGTATGCATAATATTTGGAAAGATCATTAAGTGTCCACCGCCACCCCCAGTGATTTTTTCAAGTGGCCTGTGGAAAAATAAGTTAGATGACAACAACAGTCAAGGTACCTCCCTTTATTTTCATTTACTTCCTATTACTTACAGGAGGAGGAGGAAGAAAAAAAGAATGAAAAACAGGGACGGGGGAGATAAGAGAGAATGATCTTTTTCTTGGCTGGGTCCCAAGGAGGGGCCCCAAAAATGAAACTGAGCACAGGGCCCCACTAACTCTAAATCCACCACTGAATAAATCCCTAGTATAACTCCCAATATTTCAATGTCTCTCCATGTAGGATGAAACATGTAGGGGATTTTTCTAAAGCACTTACATTATTTAGGAGCACAAGAACTATTGATTTTTCTATGTGTTCCTAGGTGACTTCAGAACTTCTGGAAACCCCCCTGAGCCCATGAACTGCAGAGCGATCTAAAATGACTTGTAAACAACCAAAGAAATGCACAGGAGAGTCCAATCAGGAAAATGCGGATTCTCAGCGGACCCAGCATGGTGATGGGATGGGAGTGCAGCCCTGTAAGTCCCTGAGCTGGATGCAGGGCCTTTGGCTTAGATGCCTGAGCTGGGGTTTAAGCAGGGAGTCAGATCTGGCAGCTTTGCATATTCTGGGGAGAGCCGGGCAGGTGGGAAATAAAAGGTGCTGAATTCAGTGAAGAGCGCAGGCAGGGGGAGCAGCTGAACGGGTGTGTGGAGCTTCCAGGGTCAGGGTGTGGCCTGATATAGAAAAGCGGAGACCAGAACCCTCAGCAGGAAATAGGACTATGGACAAATAGAATAGGGGAAACTGTTCTCTCAGCCTTAGGACACTGCCTACAGAAGGGGATGTTTCTTTGCTCTGCCTTATTTGCCCCCACCACGTGCCAAAACCTGCTGCCCAGCTCTTTCTAATATACACTCCCTGCCAAAGGCCATTGCATGAACAGAAGTGAAGGATGAACATTCAATGAAGGATGCAATCTGCCTGAGTACCATCAATCTACTCCCCTTATGGCCTAGGGTAGGATGGGTCTCTCCAAGGATGCGTGACTTGTGCTTAAGGCACTGGGCTGTGAATCACAAGCTCTGGGAACTTCCTGGTCTGGGGCAAGTCCCTGAGGCTGAGATTTTTCCAAGCAGAGAAAAGGAGTAAGGGACCCAGTTTGCATTGCAATGCCATGGGATCTGGATGCACAAATTGCCTAGGTGCCTTTGAACATCCCAACCTAAAATGGCTTTTTCATAGTTCAACATCCAACTCTGAATACCCCTAGTCAGTAGAGCTCACCAGGTCTATAGGAGTGGCCCTGAAAATATTCAGGGTTCACAAATGACCCTTTAACTCTGCCCCTCTGTGCTTATGTGTTACAATGACACCTTTAATTGTTACGTAGTTTATTGTTGCACCTTAGAGACTAACAAATTTATTTGGGCATAAGCTTTCATTGGCTAGAACACACTTCATCAGATGCATGGAGTGGAAAATAGAGTAAGCAGGTATACATATATATCACATGAAAAGATGGGAGTTGCCTTACCAAGCGTGGGGTAAGTGCTAATGAGGCCAATTTGATTAGGTGAGGCCCATTAGATGAGGCCCATTCACAACAGTTGACAAGAAGGTGTGAATATCAACAGAGGGAAAATTATTTTTTGTAGTGACCCAGCCACTCCCAGTCTTTATTCAGGCCTAATCTGATGGTGTCAAGTTTGCAAATTAATTCCAGTTCTGCAGTTTCTCATTGAAGTCTGTTTTTAAAGTTTTTTTGTTTGTTTGTTGAAGAATGGACACTTTTAAGACTGTTAGTGAGTGTCCAAGGAGATTGAAGTGTTCTCCTACTGGTTTTTGAATGTTACAATTCTTGAGGTCTGGTTTGTGTCCATTTATCCTTTTTATGTAGGGACTATCCAGTTTGGCCAATGTACATGGCAGAGAGGCATTGCCGGCACATGATGGCATATATCACATTGCTGAATTGGAATGAATTGGAATTCATTTGCAAATTGGATACAATTAGCTTAGGCTGTAATAGATACTGGGAGTGGCTAAGTCATTATGCAAGGTAACCTATTTCCCCTTGTTTTTGTCTCCCCCCCTCTCCCCCCCCCCTGTTCCTCAGACGTTCTTGTTAAACCCTGGATTTGTGCTGGAAATGGCCCACCTTGATTATCATACACATTGTAAGGAGAGTGATCACTTTAGATAAGCAATACCAGCAGGAGCGTGGGGTGGGGGGAGAGAAAATGTTTTGAAGTGATAAACACTCATTTTTTCATGGTCTGTGTGTATCCTCACTACATTTTCCACTTTATACATCCGATGAAGTGAGCTGTAGCTCATGAAGCTTATGCTCAAATAAATTGGTTAGTCTCTAAGGTGCCACAAGTACTCCTTTTCTTTTGGTATATATCACATTGGTAGATGTGCAGGTGAACGAGCCCCTGATGGTGTGGCTGATGTGGTTAGGTCCTATGATGGTGTCCCTTGAATAGATATGTGGACAGAGTTGGCAATGGGGTTTGTTGCAGGGATTGGTTCCTGGGTTAGTGTTTCTGTTGTGTGGTGTGTAGTTGCTAGTGAGTATTTGCTTCAGGTTGCAGGGCTGTCTGTAAGCAAGGACTGGCCTGTCTCCCAAGGTCTCTGAGAGTGAGGGATCATCCTTCAGGATAGGTTGTAGATCCTTGATGATGCACTGGAGAGGTTTTAGTTGGGGGCTGTAGGTGATGGCTAGTGGCGTTCTGTTACTTTCTTTGTTGGGCCTGTCCTGTAGTAGGTGACTTCCGGGTACCCATCTTGCTCTGTCAATCTGTTTCTTCACTTCACCAGATGGGTATTGTAGTTTTAAGAACTCTTGATAGAGATCTTGTAGGTGTTTGTCTCTGTCTGAGGGGTTGGAGCAAATGCGGTTGTATCTTAGGGCTTTGCCGTAGACAATGAATTGTGTGATGTGGTCTGACTGAAAGCTGGAGGCATGTAGGTAAGTACTGCGGTCAGTAATTTTCCGATATAGGGTGGTGGTTATGTGACCATCGCTTATTGGCACCGTAGTGTCTAGGAAGTGGATCTCTTGTGTGGACTGGTCCAGGCTGAGGTCGATGGTAGGGTGGAAATTGTTGAAATCCAGATGGAATTCTTCAACAGCTTCTTTTCCATGGGTCCAGATGATGAAGATGTCATCAATGTAGCGCAAGTAGAGTAGGGGCATTAGGCGACGAGAGCTGAGGAAGCGTTGTTCTAAGTCAGCCATAAAAATGTTGGCATACTGTAGGGCAATGCTGGTACCCATAGAAGTGCTGCTGATATGAAGGTATAAATCGTCCCCAAATCTGAAATAGTTGTGGGTGAGGACAAAGTCACAAAGTTCAGCCACCAGGTGTGCCGTGGCCTCATCAGGGATACTGTTCCTGACGACATGTAGTCCATCCTCATGTGGAATGTTGGTGTAAAGAACTTCTACATCCATGGTGGCCAGGATGGTGTTATCATGAAGATCACCGATGGATTGTAGTTTCCTCAGGAAGTCAGTGGTGTCTCAAAGATAGCTGGGAGTGCTGGTAGCATAGGGCCTGAGGAGAGAGTCCACAGAGCCAGACAATCCTGTTGTAAGAGTGCCAATGTTTGAGATGATGGGGAGTCCACGGTTTCCAGATTTATGGATCTTGGGTAGCAGATAGAATACCCCTGGTTGGGGCTCTGGGGGTCTGTCTGCGTGGTTTTGTTCCTATGCTGCTTCAGGGAGTTTCTTGAGCAGATGGCGCAGTTTCTTTTGGTAACCCTCAGTGGGATCAGAGGGTAATGGCTTGTAGAATGTGGTGTCAGAGAGTTGCCTACAGCCTCTCATTCATAATCTGACCTATTCATGATGATGACAGCACCTCCTTTGTCAATCTTTTTGATTATGATGTCAGAGTTGTTTCTGAGGCTGTGGGTGACATTGTGTTCTGCATGGCTGAGATTATGGGGAAAGTGATGCTGCTTTTCCACAATTTCAGCTTTCATGTGCTGTAAATTTATACCTGCTACTGTATTTTCCACTCCATGCATCTGATGAAGTGGGTTATAGCCCACGAAAGCTTATTCCAAATAAATTTGTTAGTCTATAAGGTGCCACAAGGACTCCTAGATGTTTTTGCTGATACAGACTAATATGGCTACCCTGCTGAAACCTGTAGTTTATTGTGTAACCAGACAAGACAATGTGCCCCAGAAGCACAATTCAGCCTTGTTTAGTGGGGTACAAAATCGTGTTAAAGTCACAGTGTGCAAAATTCAAGGGCAGGCCACACCATGACCCTTTACATCATATCTCTGGCATTCCTTCTCCTTAGTTAATTGGTTAGGGTTTGAAAAGCAGCCTGAAGGAGGGAAAGATAAGCAAGGCTATTTCTGCCTCGTTGGTCAATACATAAGGTGATCCCTGCTCTGTCAGCACAGTGGGGTTTTCATGAGCGATGTGCATTTAAAGAGGACTGAAGCCCAGACAAACAACTGGAGACAGTATAATCTGTGCTCCTCTGTGTCTAAACGGCTTGGTCATGGCGGAGACTACTGGCAATGGGCAGGATGGAGATTTGCATAGGAGGTTTTTGTGTTAAGCGCAGGAGGGGTCTGCTCTCTGTGTCTCTCACGCAGTAACACAGAGCAGTGCCTTCCCTTAACTGCAGTACCTCCGGGCGCCTCTCTGTGCCTACATTGTGCCTCTGTCCCTTGTGAATGTCCGGAAAGTGAGTGGTGGATTATGGGTGCTGCCATAAACATAATTGTTGCTATTTTAATTCCCCATAATTATGAAGACTACTATAAGAAGATCGGGGAAAGTGTTTGTAACTCTCCATAGAAGTTTTGGATAACTCCCCCTCCTCCTTTAAAAATTGCCTGAGTGACTTAGGAGAGTGAGTTCCACTGACTTTCAATTTCACTTGTGCTCCTAAGTCACGTAGGTGCTTTTTATTAACATCACACTTAATTGGAGCCTCGTTGTTCCAGGCACTGTAGGATTCTATAGCAAAAAAATACAGTCCCTGCCCATAAAGGAGTCCAGCCTTCGTTTAAGACCAGAGTCATCAGGTAGGGCCAACAAACAGATTGGGCAGCACAAGGAAACAAGGAGACCATCAGAGAGACTGTGATTAGCAGAGTTCACAGCACACCACCTGCCAAGCCATTGTGTTCTAGGTGTGATGATGGCACAGGTGACAGGATGCGGGAACTGAAGGAGGATAATATAGGGTTCTTGCTGTGCCACGGGGTATTTGTAAGGGGCTGGAGCACTGTGGACATGCCCAGTTTCACACTGTAATACACAGCAGTGTCTTCCTCTCTGAGGCTGTGCATCTGCAGATAGAGGCCGGAGCTGTCCCTGGAAGCGGTGAATCACCCCGGGATGGCAGGGGAGTAGAAGATGCTAGTGTGACGATGTGACTCAGCAGGGAGGGGGGAGTGTTGACCTGGGAATGTGCCCTGGGGATGGGAGACCTGAGAGCCTGTCACCTGAGCCGGGAGGGGGAGGTAACTCCTCTGCCCAGGAATGTGGACGGAGACTGCAGCAGGGAACCTGCTAGGTGGGTTTAGTTTTCAGTTTGGGGCTGGGGAGAGGAACACAGGGAACCCCAGGGCTGGGATCTAAGCTCCCTGCTCCCCCAGAAGGACGTGATTGAGGGGTCCTGGTTGTACCCACAAGCTCTGTTGTGGACTGTGTTCCTGTTGTCCAATAAACCTTCTGTTTTACTGGCTGGCTGAGAGTCTCAGTGGATCCCAGGAAGAGGGGTGCAGGGCCTGGACTCCCCCACACTCCGTGACAGCTAGTCTGGGAATAGTAGTAACCCAGCCACTCCAGTCCCTTCCCCGGAGCCTGTCTCATCCAAGTCATGACAGATGTGCTGTGATCAGCCCCCATTACAGCACATTTCAAAATAGTGGACTCTTCTGGCTTCCTGACTTCTGGACCTGACTGGGTCAGGACAACCTCGGAGAGGACACCTGAAAAAGAGTAACCTTTGAACAATCTACTTTCAAAATTACCTCTCTGTCCATGCATCAGCAAGAGCTATGCCTCCATCTGTCCATCTACCTATTCTTCCTTCTCTCTGCATGTTGGCTGGCTATCTAGCCTTCTCTCTGCAACATCCATCAATCCTTCCCTCAATATGTATGCTGGCTGGCTATCTATGTATTCTTCCTCCACTACATCTCCACATCTATCTATCTATCTAATTTCCATACACCTCAATCTATCTATTCCTTCATCACTATAGTTTCTGTCCAGATTTCTAATGATATATACATAGTTATTTATAAATATTTAACTAACATGAAAGTCCACTCAGGAAAATGAAGCTGCAGACAGGTAAGGGCACAGCCATAGGATTGGTTAGAAGGTGAATTCAGCAGGTTGCTGGCAAATTGAAGGAACAAGCCTCTCTGGTCCATTGAGTTTTTAAATAAGATGGGGGAGTTTTGCATCTTTGAGAGAACTTATATATGTAGATGAGGGAAATGCCCATTTTTTGAAAAGGATAATAAAACATCCTCCTTTGTAAAAATAATGTTGGGGAAGGAAGGAAGGAGACCTTCATCACTTCCTTTCATTCACAAATACCCAGTGCACCTCAGTAATAATTAGCATCAGCCGTTGTTATTTCAGTTATGTGCCTGTCACAGAAATATAAATTGAGTGATGAAGGAAAACATCATGGGGGGGGGGAACTCTGAGGACAAGTTTGTTTCTACTGGTAACTTAACCTTTATTCCTAATCTGATGATTATTTTTAATTAGCAAATTTACTCATTGGACAGGAAGACATTTTCAGTCAGAAGAACATTTCTCACCTGCTAGCTGAGCTTCTCAGAGATCCCCCAGTAGAACAAATGCAAGATTTTAATAAGGAAAGTCTTACCCAGAAGTAATGCATGTGTACTTTATTTGATCACAGGATATAGGGCAGGAAAGAAGAAACAATTTGTGTAAATGTATGCTTTATTGACTATTTCCTTTGCAACAACTAAAACTTACCTGGACCGAATTGGCAGTGAAACCAAACCAAACCAACAAACCATAAAGAGATTTCACAGGCTACATATAACAATGAATGAAATCTAAGGCCCAGATGTCCAGATTGTGTAAAGTGAGGTAGCCCCACAGAAATCAGTGGGCCAGATCCCAAGTTGGTTTAAGTCAGCATAGATCCATTGAAGCCAACAGCCCTTATCTAGTAAAGTGTGTGTGTGTGTGTTCTGAGAAAGGTTAATTAAATAATAGACGGGGTGACTTGGGGGCTGCTTTCCCAGTTTTGGGAGCGGGGTGGGGCCTAGTGGGAGAGATCTGGGTGGGATAGTGGGAGCCAGGACTCCTTGGTTCTTTCCCATCTCTGGAAGGAAGAAGCAGAGTGTGGTCTCATGGGTGGGACCAGAGACAGAAGGAGACAAGTCACTGGCATCTGAACAGTTTCCTTCCAGTATTTGAAATGGTCTCAGTCATTGTGCCAAACAGATATATATCCCTCGCACAGTAATACATGCCAGTATCTTCTGCCGCAGCAGAGCGGACCTGTAAGTAGCACTCATTCCTGCCTGTGTCTGTGGTGATCGCTATGTGGGTCTGCAAACTCGGGGCGTAGACAGTGTCTCCATTGCTCACAATGAGCCCCATCCATTCCAGCCCCTTCCCATGAGTCCGTCGGAACCAACTCTACCAGTTACTGCTGGAAATGGAAATACCGGACACCACACAGGTCAACTTGAGAGGCTCTGTGGGCTTCACTATAGCTGGGCCTGACTGGACCATTTTCAGCTGGGAAAAGGCACCTTGGGAAAGAAGGTTGGTAGGTGAACTGAACACCTAGAGTGAAAACTCCCATTGATTTGGATAGGGCCAGGATCGCAACCCTAATCATTAGAGCTAATCGATTTTTTCCAAACAGCATTTTAATCCATACAAAGAGTCTGATTCTCTCTCCCTTTCACTGACAGATCGCTGCTGGCTTCCTTGGAATTATTCCTCAACTCCTCTAGTGTAAATGAGGTGGGACTAAATAAAAAACCCTGAAATCCAGGCAGATGATAAACAAAGTGGTCTGGCAGTATATGCTCCTGCTACATATGGAGACAGAATTTAGAAGCATAAAACCCTCCTTCCCATCCTAGCCCAACTGTCTGCACCAGACACCTGCATGTTTACTTCACTTACCTGGGAGAGTAGCCAAAAAGGAAAGGAAATCTAGACATATCATTTTCATTCTCCTCATCAACCTTGCGGGCTGCAAAAAGCAATAAACACTTTCTCTGTGGGGCAGTTTTTCTGTGAGGATCAATCGCTCTCCTTTATCAGGAAGTTTTCCTACTTCATTTGCATGTGGGCAGTGCTAAATCATTTGAATAAAAGCTGCACTGACCTTTACTCATAAATCTCGTCAGAACCCAGAGAGGCAGACGGACGGAGAGACACTAGATCAGTGTAATGGAATTTGGGCCCTGACAAAGGAGGGCAGTAGAGCAGGTTGACACCAATGGGACTGAAGTGTGAGCTTCGAGTTAATCGGGAACCTGAAATTTTAAGGCGCATAATATTACATTTCCAGCATGTGACACCCAATGGACAGGAATAAAGTTGCAATAACAGAGAACTGATAAATCTATGCATACCAGCACTCTTGAACAGTGAAATGCATACGTGAGCTGTGATTTCCAAAACCTCATAAAAGAGTTGGCTACTCCATTCCCAAACATTTATAGGGGATTTGGGTGCCCAAATCGTCCCTTTGAAAACCCCAGCCTTCAGTATCTGATGAAGACAAAATCCTCTTGATCATTTCCAGGTCCAGCCTTTATGAAACATTCACCCCCATGCTAAGACCTGGCATTTTGTTGCCACCATGTATAGTTTTTGCTAAAGAGCGAAAAATATTTCCCCATATTTTTCTTTCTAAAGGATTAAACTTCCCTGAATTTTCTCTTCTTACCTAGCAAAAAAAAAAAAATCATCCATTTTTCTTTGAGAGATTATTCGGTTTCAAAAGTATCCCTGGGGATTTTTGTTAAACCAAGGAAATCGATCTATCTATCTATCCCTAAAAATTCAAACCCTCCCACCCCCCCTCCCCCGCCCCTCTGGCAGTTGAGGATTCCTTTTTGCTCAGTGTAGCAGTGAAAGAAGTTTGTAGTTGTACAAACAGACAGGTGTTGTGCAGGAGGTTAGACTCGATGGCTAAGCGCCATTTCTAATAGAGGAGAACTCTGTTCAATTTGTGGCCTATGTACAGACATGAGAGAGCCAGTGCTCTGACTTCACAGACACACTAAACCATTTCAAACATCACCCACAATTCCAACTTGTATTGCAGCTGGCCCACTTTGTGTACTTCAAGAACGCCAAAGCCACTCAAGGAAGCTGGATTCCCCACTGCGCATCTAAGTCCTTTAGCCCGCTGAGAAAATTTCGTTCTACAGGCTGAGCTAGTGACAACCTTTCTTTGTGCTGCCCCCAGGGGTTTTTGCATGGCTGTGAGTGGATTTCTTCTCACTGTGTGTCTCTGGCACAGTATATGAATCATAGACTATCAGGGTTGGAAGGGACCTCAGAAGGTCATCTAGTCCAACCCCCTGCTCAAAGCAGGAGGGATCCCCAATTTTTGCCCCAGATCCCTAAATGGACCCCTCAAGGATTGAACTCACAACCCTGGGTTTAGCAGGCCAATGCTCAAACCACTGAGCTATCCCTCCCCCCACTGAGCTATCCCTCCCCCCTAATACTGGGCAGTGTCTTCAGTCTTCAAGCTGGTCAGTTGCAGATACAGCAGGTTGTTGGGATTGTCCCTGCAGATGGCGAATCGCCCCCTGACCGAGTCTGTGTAGTAGATTGCTCCTTGTATCGTGCCTAATTCGGGCTACTCACTCCAGCCCTTTCCCAGCAGCCTGAGGCACCCAGTTCGTCGAGTCGCTACTGAAAGTGAATCCAGAAGCTTTGCAGGAGAGTTTTAGTGACTCTTCTGGTTTTTTGACTCCACCACCAGCTCCGCATTGCACTGGACACCTGTAAATACAAAAATAAGTAACATCCCCAGTGTAGAAACTGAAATGATAGGTAAGTGCATGTAATTTAAGGGAACAGGAAGACACCTGAGAGAGCTGTTAGCAAGAAGAAATCTCCATAAGGACAGCATGATAAAGGGGATGAATGAAGAGCAAGAGACCCAGAAGCTGCAGAAAGGGCTTTAGTTTAGAAAGTGGCTTTAAACAGAAGGCTTCCGCCCCGAATTTGCATGATTTGCCCGAGGTGCATAAGGCGGGACTGGAAGGACTTGTGGTTATAAAGCACTAGGTTCAGGCTGGCCTACACACAGACTGGCAGCAAGAGAACCACATCGGTGTCATTCACACCCTTACCAACCTAAGGCAGAGCAAAAGAGAATAAAGAGAATCCATGCGGAGACTGGCACTGAAAAGTGAAAGGTTTAAAATCAGTTTGTGATTTGGGTGCGAGCCCATGGCTGAGCGGCATTGGTTTTTCAGTAGGGACTGTGCTCCTTTGTCACTTAGGACCACGGGACTACACAAGCATTTTGAAAAATCTGGGCTCAAATCCTTGCTCTGCGTTAGAGCCTCTGGCAAGCTGAAATGACATTATTAAGTTACGTTGGTGGTGGGGAAGCTATGAGAATGTAGATCGAAGGTGAGGATGTTTGATAAAACTCTCCTCGTATTACTTCTGAATGAACTGATAATGTGGGATATGCAGCTGCATATTGTTTTCTCTGCAATTGTGTATCTATTGTTTCTGCTTTTTTTTTAACTTGTTTGTTCAACCTCATGCTTGTTTTGTTTTACTGAAGGTTTATTTTTGCTTATTTTCTTTATTTAGGAAGAAAAAGCCATCACCTCTTGCATTCTGAATCTCCCACTACGAACTTGTAATGATCAGGTACGTTTCTGACACAAACCCAGTTCATTCAGTTTTACTGGGCTTATCTTTAGTTGCACTTTTCAAGATTATTTACCATGGAGCCAGATTTCCAGCTCATGCCAATTGGTGTAGCTCTATTGAAGTCAGTGGGCCAAAACCCCAAACGGAGTAAATTGTTCATAGCTCCATTGGAATCAATGGGTCCAGAATCCCAGCTGGTGTAAATCAACATCTCTCCATTGGAGTCAATGGGGCCAGATTCCCAGCAGGCATAAACCAGTATAGTTCATCAAAGCCAATGGAGTTATGCTTATTTAAGCCAGCTGAGAATCTAGACCATGGGGTGCATCTCTCTGTAATAACTCTGGCATGTCAGTGCAGGGACACATTTGTTACTTATATTAGTATTACTATTATAGCATTTCGAGGCCACAGGCAGAGATCGGGCCTTCATGGTGCTAGGTGTCACACACATCCCTAAGGAAATGGTGGCTAATGCCCCAAAGAGAGGACAATGTGAGGATGAGATTTTCAGAGCAGCTTAGGGCTATGTCTGCTCAGTACCCATCAGAAATCTACAGGAATGGGATGTCTAAATTCCCTGGGAGACTTGGAGTATCCCACAACAGGTGGATACCAGGGACACAAGTGTGCAGAATGTAGCAGTGAAATAATGATGCTGCTTGTTAGTGTAATAAGCAGATGTTGCCACACACCAGGAGTAAATCCAGTTCTCCTTTTTGAATGGCTCTGAATGAGGTTTCTCTCACCGTGCCTCTGGCACAGTAATAAACAGCCGTGTCTTCAGCTTGGAGGCTGCTCACTTGCAGAAAGGCTGTGCTGATGGATTTCTCCAGAGTCATGGTGACTTTTCCCTTAAAACTCTCCGCATAAGTAGGCACTCCTGTATCTGTGTTAGTCCATCCTATGTAAACCAGCCCTTTGCCGGGAATCTGTTGAACCCAGGTGATTGCATAGCTAGTGAATGTATAACCAGAGCCTTTACAGGACACCTTCACAGACTCCCCTGGTTTCTTAATCTCTGCACCAGACTGGATTAGTTGGATCTGAGCCTTTACCCCTGTGGAGAAAGAAGAAGCAGGTTGAGAATTCTTCTGGCTAGTTCTGTTTTTCCCCTTCCTTGTCCCAGTGAAATTCACCTACCTGGGAGAGCTGCCAACACGAGAAGAAAACTGAACAGACTTTTCATGGTTATTCTTCTCAACACCCCCTGCCGTAGCAGAACACCGTGGCTCCTTTTGCTGCAAAGAGCATTATCTGAGGACGAACCGCAATCTTTTAAAAAGGAAAGAAATTTCCTCTTTATTTGCATATGGAGATCGCACCACCCTCAAAAAGTACAGAACCCATGAGCCAGAAGGAGTAAGGCTGAAAACTTGCATGATAGACTCAAAGATCCGAGTAATGAGGTATGCTCCAGATTTATCTCTTAGCTACTTATATGGCTGCACTGCTGTGGGACGTGATCACCTCACAATCTGTAGTGTATTTATCCTAACAACGAACTGGTGAGATAAGAAGTTTCATCCCAGTTTTACACATGAGGCATTGAGAGAGTAAAAGCCTGCTTTCAAAAGATATTTGGGGGCCCAAGGAAGCAGATAGGTGCCTAGTGGGATTTTCAAAAGGGCAAACATCTAACTGTAATAGAAATCACTTTTGAAAACTAGACTATGTGTCTCTCTGCATCTTTAGGCACCTTAATACTTTTAAACATCTGGCCCCACTAAACTTCCTTGCAGTCACATAGGAAGCCTGTGGCAGACCTCCTAAATCCTGGGCTAACGTGTTAATATTAGGAGCATTCTTCCTGTCTGGCCTGCAAGGACTAAAGCATGTGTTAACTTTGTGTACATGAGGAACCCTATTGACTTCAATGGGAACCATTATGTGAGTAAACTTCAGTATGTGCCAAAGTCTTTGAATGATTGGGGCCTAAGGATGAATTTTCAAATTATAATTTCAACCAAAAATCCATTTCCACAATCAGTCTCCCTTTCTTCTTCAAACAACTAAAGAGCTCATCAAAATAATTCCAAACTGCAAAATGTCAATGAACTTAAACCAGTAGCTTGGTTTTAAACAAAACCTGCCAAACTCTGATGTGCATTTTCCACAAAAAAAAAAAAAAAAAAAAAAAAAAGCTATAATAGGTCCTGAATAAGAATCTTTTTCTACAGCGCAAACTCTGACTAGGAAAGAACTCCCCTGCATATCAGGGATAATTACTGGTATGGATACAACTCTAGTTAATTATACTGGGATGCTCAAAAGAGCCAAAGGGAGTTAGGTGCCTAACTTGTGTTGAACTCTCATGGTATTTTATCAGCTAACTCCCTAGCCAGTTTGAAATCACCAGGCATAATACTAACTCCCGTAGAACCTGATCCACAGAGAATTGAAGTAAGTGGAAAGACTCCCATTGACTTCATCTGTTCTTCTCAAAACACTTTGTAAAGGAAAGTAAGTGTCTGCATTTCATAGGTGGGAAAACCGAGGCACTGCAATGAGTTGCCCAAGATCACATGGCAAGTCACTGTCAGGGACAAGAATATTATCACTGATCACTAATTATTTGTATTAAGGTATTGTGTAGGAGCTCCAGTCACATATAAATTTTTTTTTCTTCTAGACAGTATAAAATGCTTCACAAAGAAAGGGAAGCCAAATGGGGCAATGATATTAACATCCTAAGTAAAGTGTTTAGTCATCCAAATCTAGGCAGATTTTGAAATTGCAGCCTTATTTTCTATAAATCCATCCCTTTTAAGGTGTCTCAGCTTGAGCAACTAAAAACGGGAGATGCCCAAAATCACTATCACATTTTGTAGGACACCATAGTGCTTCTGTTTCACTATTGGGGTGTGCAGATGTGTTTCTGGTTAGTATGTGCAATGAGCCATATAAATAGAATTCAGAGTCCTGTTTCCTGCTGCCCCAGGGGCTCTCCTGTGGTCAGGAGATTGTGGTTTCCTCTGCAGATAGTTTTTTCATGACTCTGACATATTTTCTTTCACTGTGCTTCTCACAGTAATACATGGTGATGTCTTCACTTTTCAGCCCACTGATCTCTGCATAGACTGTGCTGATGGAGTTCTCTCTGGAGAGGGTGAATCACCCTTTTAATTTGGAGGCATAGCCAATTCCACCAGAACTCGGGTTAATCCATCTGTAACCGTGCCTCAGTGGGTCACAACTGAGGATGCCAAATGCAGAATGAACTGCTGAGAAATAGGGCAGATACACCCCAAGACTGGTGGTGAATCCCCCATAGGATATACCAGACCAGCAACAAAAGTAAACTTTTATTTCACCACACTGGCTAACAAGAAAACATAAAGGCAGTTTCCTCAGGCATTCCAGTTCTTATATCAGCACCAAAAACACTGGATTCAGAGATGAGTGGTTCTTTACAATCCATCTCACCAAATAATAATTAATTCTGATCCCAAAGGACCAGCCACACACACAGGTCATTATATAACTTAGATCTTACCCAAAAATCACACTGGTGCCAATCCCTTAGTATCTAAAGTCTAAAGGGTTTATTCATAAAGAGAAAGAAAGAAAGGTGAGAGTTAAAATTGGTTAAAGGAATCAATGACATCCAGTAATGGCAAAATTCTTGGTTCAGGCTTGTAGCAGTGATGAAATAAACTTCTGGCTTAAGTCAAGTCTCTGGAGCACTCCCACAGCTCGGATGGGTCATTCAGTCCTTTGCTCAGAGCTTCTGTTTGTAGCAAAGTTCCTCCAGAGGTAAGAAGCAGGATTGAAGACAACATGGAGGTGTTTCCAGGGCCTTTTATAGCTTTTGGCATGTGGAGGGTGTGACAAAGTGGGAATGTTCTTAATGTTTTCTCTGAATGCTGTGTGGGTGCCTCAGTTTCCCCTCGGCATTTCTTAAGTATCTAGGTGGTGAGATAAGGGTGTGTGATTGTTGCAGAGTCCTAGAAGGCCAGTGTGATGCTGCCTGCACAGAGAATGGCCGACACCCTGACTCCTGGCAACTGATGGCCTGGGCCCCTCCTCTGCAAAGGTGCCAAGTGAAGGTGCTGGAGAACAAAGAGATCAGGTGGCCTCCTGGCCTGGGAAAGAGAAAAAGGTGAGCGGAGGGGTGAGCGAGTTTCAGTTTTGGAGCTGGCTGGGGAAATGGAGGGAGGCCCAGATGGGGCTCTGACCTCCCTGCCCCCCAAGATGGACCTGACTGAGGGGTCCTGTTATCTGTACCTACAAGCTCTGTTTTAGACCATGTTCCTGTCATCTAATAAACCTTCTGTTTTACTGGCTGGCTGAGAGTCACGTCTGACTGCGGAGTTGGGGGGCAGGACCCTCTGGCTTCCCCAGGACCCCACCTGGGCCGACTCACTGTGGGAAGCACACGGTGTGGACAGAGATGCTGAATGCTCCGTGGTCAGACCCAGGAAGGTCAAAGCTTCTTGCCCTGGAGACAGTCTGCTCACAGAGAGGAGGCTCCCCCAGAGTCCTGACTGGCTTCGTAGGGAGCAGTTCCAGAGCATCGCCCAGGGACGCCGTGACAGAGGGCATCCCACTGTTTTTACTGTGGAAAATTACAAGATGGAGTTTGGAGTCATGTGGGCAAGTCACATGTTCGTGCCCAGTTTCCCTCAGTCATTGCCGGAAGCCATCACCTACATTCCACTCAGCACCTTTACATGACAGTCCACTCAATGTTGATGGGCATCTCCCATGGTCCATTGTCAGCCAAGTGTTTCTTGATGAGCCACTTAACTTGAACAGTCCCTCCAAGATGTGCTGGCTGGCTACCCTGTGGGCATTACCACAGGAGACAACATTTGAAATCCAGGAATAGAGCCAATACTTATAACTTCAAATACAAAAATGACACATGCATAGAGAGAGCAATATTCATAACCAGCAAATCATAAACTTTTTATAGATACTTTTTCCATGCCAGATTTTGTACAAGATTTGTTGCAAATATATAATGATCTATGTCAGGGGAGGGCAGGATTGCCAGCCCCGCGGTGCAGCAGAGCTAAGACAGGCTCCCTGCCTGCCCTGGCCCTGTGCTGCTCCCGGAGGCGGCCGGCACCATATCCCTGTGGCCCATGGGGAAGCGGTGGTGGTGCAGAGGGCTTCGCATGCTGCCCTCTCCTGCAGGCACTGCCCCCCGCAGCTTCCATTGGCTGGGAATGGGGAACAGCAGCCAATGGGAGCTTGAGGGTGGTACCCGCAGGCGAGGGCAGCACTTAATGGAGCCGCCTGCCCCACCCTACCCGCAGGAGCCACTGCCGGACATTCTGACCACTTCCGTGAGCAGTGCAGGGCCAGGGCAGGCAGGGAGCCTGCCTTAGCCCTGCTGTGTGCTGCAGCCAACCCGGAGCCACTCGAGGTAAGTGGTGCCGGGCTAGAGCCCACACCCCTTCTGCACCCTGCACCCCAACCCCCTGCCCTGAGCCCCCTGCTGCATTCTGCACCCCTTCCCAGACCCCTAACCCCCTGCCCTGAGCCTCCTGCCACACCCCACACCCCTCCTTCACCCCAAACCCCTGCCCCAAACCTAGAGTGATGGCCCTGCATACAATTTCCCCACCCAGATGTGGCCCTCAGGCCACCTCTGATCTATATAATCATAGTTTAGTCAGATAACGTCACACCATCCTATCCACACTAGCCTTTTCCTCATATCCTGGTGAATCCAAGACACCAAGGGGCTAGTGAAGCTGTACCCAGATGGTTTACAGGCCTGTAGTTTACCTGTAGTTTACCTGGGAACTACAGGCCAGTCAGCCTCACCTCAGTCCCTGGAAAAATCATGGAGCAGGTCCTCAAGGAATCAATTCTGAAGCACTTGCATGAGAGGAAAGTGATCAGGAACAGCCAGCATGGATTCACCAAGGGAAGGTCATGCCTGACTAATCTAATCGCCTTTTATGATGAGATTACTGGTTCTGTGGATGAAGGGAAAGCAGTGGATGTATTGTTTCTTGACTTTAGCAAAGCTTTTGACACGGTCTCCCATAGTATTCTTGTCAGCAAGTTAAGGAAGTATGGGCTGGATGAATGCACTATAAGGTGGGTAGAAAGCTGGCTAAATTGTCGGGCTCAACGGGTAGTGATCAATGGCTCCATGTCTAGTTGGCAGCCGGTATCAAGTGGAGTGCCCCAAGGGTCGGTCCTGGGGCCGGTTTTATTCAATATCTTCATAAATGATCTGGAGGATGGTGTGGATTGCACTCTCAGCAAATTTGCGGATGATACTAAACTGGGAGGAGTGGTAGATACGCTGGAGGGGAGGGATAGGATACAGAAGGACCTAGACCAATTGGAAGATTGGGCCAAAAGGAATCTGATGAGGTTCAATAAGGATAAGTGCAGGGTCCTGCACTTAGGACAGAAGAACCCAATGCACAGCTACAGACTAGGGACCGAATGGCTAGGCAGCAGTTCTGCAGAAAAGGACCTAGGGGTGACAGTGGACGAGAAGCTGGATATGAGTCAGCAGTGTGCCCTTGTTGCCAAGAAGGCCAATGGCATTTTGGGATGTATAAGTAGGGGCATAGCGAGCAGATCGAGGGACGTGATCGTTCCCCTCTATTCGACATTGGTGAGGCCTCATCTGGAGTATTGTGTCCAGTTTTGGGCCCCACACTTCAAGAAGGATGTGGATAAATTGGAGAGAGTCCAGCGAAGGGCAACAAAAATGATTAGGGGACTGGAACACATGAGTTATGAGGAGAGGCTGAGGGAGCTGGGCTTGTTTAGCCTGCAGAAGAGAAGAATGAGGGGGGATTTGATAGCTGCTTTCAACTACCTGAAAGGGGGTTCCAAAGAGGATGGCTCTAGACTGTTCTCAATGGTAGCAGATGACAGAACGAGGAGTAATGGTCTCAAGTTGCAGTGGGGGAGGTTTAGATTGGATATTAGGAAAAACTTTTTCACTAAGAGGGTGGTGAAACACTGGAATGCGTTACCTAGGGAGGTGGTAGAATCTCCTTCCTTAGAGGTTTTTAAGGTCAGGCTTGACAAAGCCCTGGCTGGGATGATTTAACTGGGAATTGGTCCTGCTTTGAGCAGGGGGTTGGACTAGATGACCTTCTGGGGTCCCTTCCAACCCTGATATTCTATGATTCTATGATTCTATGATTCTACAGGACAGCTTCACTGACTCTCAGGTTTTTTAATCTCAGCACCAGGCTGGACCAGTTGGATTTGGGACGGATTCCTGCAGATAAGGGACAATAATGCATGAGACTGAGTACCCTTCTTGTTGGCTCTCCTTTCTCCTACACGTCCCAGATCTCTCTGAAATTCACTTACCTGGGAAGGCTGCCAGCAAGAACAGAAAATTTAGCAAGCATTTCATGTTTGTTTCTGCCAATACCCTCTGCCTGGCAAAGCAAGGTGATTCTTTTTGCTGGTGATTTTCTCCCATTGCCATCTTTAAAGGAGAGGTTTAATTACTTTATTTTCATATTCAACATCCATGACACCCTAAAAGCTCCAAGGAGCTGAATGGGAATCAGACTGCATTAACTGTGCTTGGGTCTGGCATCTGTCATTTGTCTGGTTTTCAGAACACCTGCAAATTTATTTTTAATTATATCTGCTGCCGTAGCACCTCAGGAGAAGACTCCGATTCTATTGTGAGCTGCAGTTTATCTAGGTAAAATATTCAAAATGGGATTTAAGGAAAAGAATTAGGATTTAAAGGGAAACACAAAACAGATGTAGAGGCTGAACTTTCCTGTGCTGTCCAAGGGATTTGGATATCCAGTTCCCACTCAAATCAATGGGGACTTGATGTGGATTTTTCAAAGATACAAATACTTGGGCACATTGATTTATAATTGAGTTAGTGCCTAAGTGTCATTTGTGCCTTTGCATGTCTACGCCCTTGGAGCCTAAATCCCCTACACAGCTTTGACAATCTTAGCATTTGTCCACTTACAAAAGGTGTACCATTGAAATTATAATGGTATAATTCAGGGGGTACAACACCCTCCCCCCACACACACCCAGCTCCACCCCTATTATGGATACAGGCGTATCAATGTTACACAAGAGGGCAAAGTAGATTATCAGGATCTTCCCTTCTGGCTTTGAAATCAGAGGCTACGAATCTGTCTAAAGTTCCTCATGCTAATATATCTATTCTTGTGTGGGAAGGAGAATGCAATATATCAGTACAAGGCACATTTCTGTAGATATAACTGTGTCCACTCTAGGGAGCATATTGACACAACTATTTCAATTACACACACACGTACTACAAAATCCCTACCCCAAATCTCATACCTGTACAATATCTGTGTGCCAAGCAGGCCTCAGCTATAAGCTGTAACCAAAGGATCTAAAGAACAGACCTGGGTTCTCCTCCTGCTTTTCCAGTGGACCTGCTGGTTGACCTTGGATGGTCACTTCACCTCTCTGAGCTTCTGCTAGAGTTTGGCTTGTCTAGTTAGACTGTAAACTCCTCAGAGCTAGGACAGTCTGTCCATATGGGTAAGTGCTGAACCAGGCATAATGGGGCCCTGAACTCCGTTAGGGTGTGTGAGACAGACCCCCACAGCGTGTCAACACGGCTATTTAATAGATATTTAAACAGACTGGGATTTTTTGAGAGCTGCTGAGTGGATTTGTATATCTGGGTCCCACTGATTGAAATGTAGTTTGGGTTTCAAATCTCAGCCCCAAAGAGTCATTAGCAGACAGATAGACATGCTGGCTGTGATTT
This sequence comes from Lepidochelys kempii, assembly GCF_965140285.1. Taxonomy (NCBI): domain Eukaryota; kingdom Metazoa; phylum Chordata; order Testudines; family Cheloniidae; genus Lepidochelys; species Lepidochelys kempii. The sequence continues at coordinate 39,596,970 of NC_136392.1, forward strand.
CCAAAGGTGCAGAGGAAAACCAACAGGACTAGTACTGTTGAGGCAGTTGGATATTTCTGAAAATCCCACACCGAGTTGCATTCAGTTTTATATGGATTTTGGTGCCTAATTCCCTTAATCTCCATTTATAATTCTGGCCATTCTCTGCTCTGAGAAGTGTGAAATTTCAGGGAAGGCTCCTGTCTCCTTGCCTCTGATGTCCTTTTACTGGGTTAGATTGTGTATCCTCTACTCATGTGGAAAACATTTATGCCAATAGTCCCCTGAATACCTAAGGGATTTAGGGACAGTCACCAGCTACTCACCTGCCCACCACAGAAGTGGTGGGGAAAATAAAGACAGAGATGGAGCAGATCTATTAAAACCTCCCGGGTGTTTATTTCGCTAGGATTTCCCTTCAGTCACTCTGAGTCCCACCTGCCCCATATGTTTTCAGGGCTCAGTGAGATTCAAGTCTTTGTCCCTCTGAGGTGTCCGTGTTCTCTGTAAGAAGGTTTCAGAGGAGCAGCCATGTTTGTCTCTATTCGCAAAAAGAACAGGAGGACTTGTGGCACCTTAGAGACTAACTAATTTATTTGAGCATGAGCTTTCGTGAGCTACATAGAATCATAGAATATCAGGGTTGGAAGGGACCCCAGAAGGTCATCTAGTCCAACCCCCTGCTCGAAGCAGGACCAATTCCCAGTTAAATCATCCCAGCCAGGGCTTTGTCAAGCCTGACCTTAAAAACCTCTAAGGAAGGAGATTCTACCACCTCCCTAGGTAACGCATTCCAGTGTTTCACCACCCTCTTAGTGAAAAAGTTTTTCCTAATATCCAATCTAAACCTCCCCCACTGCAGCTTGAGTGAAGAGACTTATATACACACAGAACATGAAAAGACACCCAGTTTTTCATGTTCTGTGTGTATATAAATCTCCTCACTGTATTTTCCACTGAATGCATCCGATGAAGTGAGCTGTAGCCCACGAAAGCTTATGCTCAAATAAATTGGTTAGTCTCTAAGGTGCCACAAGTACTCCTGTTCTTTCTGTAAGAAGGGAAGCCTCAGCCTGTGAGCCCAAAGTCAGTGTGATCTGTCTCAGGGCTGCCTCTCTTCACTCTGACAGCACACAGTGACCTGGGGTTCTTTTCAGCACCCCCTCCTCTCCCAATCTGCCCTCCCTCCTTCGCACTCCCTGGGTAGCCCCCTTTTCCCAGAGCTTGCTCTCCTCCCACAGACAGAGTTAAAGGAGCCTGTGTTTGGTGGGTCCTTAGTCTCCTCTCACTCCCAGCGAGGTTCGCTAACAAGTTCTAATAGCCGGAGCTCCCTTCCCTCCCGAGAGCTGTGGGCAAAGGCAGGGGGACAACGCCCTGGTAACGGGTCCAATCTGTGGCAGACAAATGTTTCCTACAGCTTGCTTCCTGGCACACCCAGCTTCTCCAAGAGCTTTGATTGTTCTGTTCCCCTTCTCCTCCAGTTAAAGTTGACTGTGTCCCAGGAACAGAGTCATAACCTGAAAATTGATTTAGGCACTTAAGGTTCTAAATCCCATTAGCTTTCACTGACCCTAAGTCACTTGGCAAATGATTATCCAGGGTCTGTTCACATGGGGGAGGGATAGCTCAGTGGTTTGAGCATTGGCCTGCTAAACCCAGGGTTGTGAGTTCAATCCTTGAGGGGGCCATTTAGAGATCTGGGGAAAAAATTGGGGAGTGGTCCTGCTTTGAGCAGGGGGTTGGACTAAATGACCTCCTGAGGGCCCTTCCAACCCTGATATTCTATGATTCTATGGGTAACCATTCCCAGGGTGGCTGAGGGCTGCAGTGTTAGCAGGAGACCTGGATTCTGTCACTGGGGGTTTTTGAATTACTGTAGATGTGGTTTGTGTCACTGTGTGCCTAGCACAGTAATACCTGGCTGTGTCATCGGTTCTCAGGCTGCCCAGCTGTAGATAGGCCGTGCTTATGGAGGTGTCCCTGGTGATGGTGAATCGCCCCTGGAAGGCCTGGGCATAGCCAGTGCCACCGTTACTGGGATTGATGTATCCTATCCACTCCAGTCCTTTCCCGGGAGCCTGCCGTACCCAGTTAATGTTGTAGCTGGTGAAGGTGTAGCCGGAGGTTTTACATGTCACCCTCACAGACTCTCCAGGCTTCTTGATTTCTGCCCCAGACTGGGTCAGCTGGATCTGGGAGCTGACACCTGTAAATGTGTAATGATACGGAAGGAAAATATGATTAATTTCTCTCTTCCCGCCCCTCCTCTTCCCAGATTTATCCAGTCCTTCTATTGCCCCCTCCCCCGCCCCCCTTAGAATTATGTGAGCTCCTGGGGTATTCAGGACTTTATCCACACAACACCCGGGGGAGGTAGGGAAGTACTTGTTATTATCACTTTACTGACAAGAAACTGAGGCACAGAGAGACCCAGCCTAACAATTTCCAAGCTGCCCAAGGGGTTTTGACACCAAGTTCGTCAGAAAACCAATAAGAATCTGGCACCCAACCCCCCTAGGTAACTTTTCACATAAATGACTCCTTCAAAGACTTATTGAATCCCAGTTGTATCTTAACCATAAACCATCCTTCCTATGCTACCCCAGCTGTCTGAGCTCGCTGCCTGTAAGTTTACTCCACTTACCGGAGAAGGCTGCCAAAAGGACAAGGAACCCCAGACATGCCATTTTAATTCTACCCAACCACCTTGTGTGGTGCAACGACTGTGAACTGTCTGGCTGCCCCGGCAGATTTCCAGTAAGGATCAGTCTCTCTCCTTTATCAGGAAGTTTTCTTACTTCATTTGCATGTGGTCATTGCTATGGCATTTGAATAAACCGCAGCGGCACCGGCCTTGGCAAATAAACGACCTCAGAACCCAGAGTGATAGACTGAGGGGGAGGCGCTAGGTCATTGCAATGGAATTTATGCCCCGATTCCTTTGCGCCCCAGAGAGACCACACGGTCAGCTCAGCCCGGCTGTACTTTCATCTTTGGTGATTCGCCTGGGGCCCTAGGAGACAGGACAGAAGTTGCAGAGTCAGTCCCTACATCATGCACTCGCTCCCTGTTGTCGTTGTATGAATCAACCGAGGGGCTCTGTGTGCACAATGCCCGCTCATGTCAGTGGGCGGTGGGTGCCCAAATCCCCTGGGCGCATTGGATAGGCTCAGCCTTACTGAGTCAGGGCCTCTGTTCCTCCTATATGTAAAATGGGGCTAATGAGACTTCCCTGCTTCACGTGTGAGGGTAAAATCCAGGAATGGTCGTGAGTCGCTCACATGCTCCAGTGACAAGGGGAAGAGAAGAGCAGAGACAGGGTGGGGTCTGGGCATCCAACTGCCAGTAAAATCCAGTGAGATTCTGGCTCCTAACTGCCGCAGGTTTCTTGATAAAATCCCAGCCTGGCTCCATGGAGTCCATCTACAGTGTGTTGTACACCGGCGTCAGGGACAGGTCAATGTGGTATTTGCACATGTGGTTGCGGGTTTGGAACGGGAGTTAAGGGAATTAGGATCCCCAGACCTAACTGGGGGGAGGGATAGCTGGGTGGTTTGAGCATTGGCCTGCTAAACCCAGGGTTGTGAGTTCAATCCTTGACTGGGCCATTTAGGGATCTGGGGAAAAAATGGGGATTGGTCCTGCTTTGAGCAGGGGGTTGGACTCGATGCCCTCCTGAGGTCCCTTCCAACCCTGATATTCTGTGATTCTATGACCCACTGGATTTGGGCGCCTGTTGAGTTGTTCACGTCATTTCCGGGGGGGTGGGAAAGAGAATTTGGAAATAAATCCAGTGGTTGTGAACAGGCAGATGTTCACACTAAACACAGGAGAAGCCAGCACAGGGGAAGCAAGAGGATTCAGTAAATGGAGCAGGGATTTTGGTAAAGGGGGCTGGGTCCTGGGAGGGTGCAGGCCAGCTCCCTCGGTCGGGAGTTCTCTCACTAAGAGGCCACCCCGTCTAACTGGGGGAGGGAGAAAAGTTGTTTTTTCCCATGTAGCACCAGCCAACAGCTTTCAGGGCAGGAGCAGGAGGGAGAGAAGTTGGGAGACAGGAAAGTTCTGGGCTGTATCCAAAGGAGGCCTGTGATTGTGGTAGGTCAGGAGCGGGGCTGGGACACACACTGGCAAGGGGGGAGCGGGAGAATTTGGCAGAGATGTTAAACCTTGTCCTTTAGGGTTCAAACCAGTGATACCCAGGCCTCAGGGGTTCAGGAGCCAAACTATCCATCAATATTACCCAAAGAGTCACAGTAGTGTGAATGACAGGGAAAATATTTAGTGTATATGTATACATATAGACACACTCTCTATATATATTTAGTATATAAGTATTTATATATAATATATTATTTTGATGTCTATCTGTATATCTATATCTATAAAATTCCCACAGTAAGTTAATAACTTAGTGCAAGTCGATAACTCAATTGGTTAATAACATAATAAAAACATCCTGATTGGTTAATAACTTGGATGGGTTCATAATTAAACCATACCACGTGCTGCAAAGGCCGGCGGGAAACACATTAAAAAGCCCCCTGCGGCTGGAGAGCCACAGTGTGAGTGTCTCTGGTTTAACCAAAAAGAAAAGAAAAGGAGTACTTGTGGCACCTTAGAGACTAACCAATTTATTTGAGCATGAGCTTTCGTGAGCTACAGCTCACTTCATCTTCTGATGAAGTGAGCTGTAGCTCACGAAAGCTCATGCTCAAATAAATTGGTTAGTCTCTAAGGTGCCACAAGTACTCCTTTTCTTTTCTTTTTGCAAATACAGACTAACACGGCTGTTCCTCTGAAATCTGGTTTAACCCAATCTCTGTTAGAGGCCAGAGTGAGACGTGTTCTGGAGGGTGGGTATTCTCATATCCTTAGATGCGGGGTCCTTATGTGAAGCAGTCCCTGCTAGTCATGCTCAGAGACAGGTTATTGGGCTACGCGAACTTGACTTGAACCCCGCTGGGAATTCCTGGGCTCCTGAGGGAGAAAGGCAGCGCTGTCTTCTGTAGCTGGTGCCAGAAGGGTTATGGGATTGCTGCTGGGAATGAGACCTGATTGCTTGTCTGATTGATTCTCCCTGGGGAAGCCATGAGATATGAGCTCTGTGTCTCTCTTTTACAAGGAGCTGAGTGAGGAGACGAGGAATTTTCCCTCTCCCCTTTCCACCTCCTAAACCTCCTTGTGACCAGTGTCTCATCCCGCTTCTAATGGAGACGTGAGTGTGAAAGGGCCCCGAGTGAGTCTAGACAATCCGCTTCCCCTTTTTGTACCAGCCCCGCTTTGCTCTGTGTCACTGTGTGTCTCTGGCACAGTAATACATGGTGGTGTCTGCAGCCGCGAGGGAGGCCAGCTGCAGGGAGAACTAGTTCTTGGAGGTATCCGACGAGATGGTGGTCCGGCTTTGGAGCGACGCGGCAAACGACTTGTTCCCGTTGTACGGATATATACGTACTACCCACTCCAGCCCTTTCCTGGGAGACTGCCGGACCCAGCTCCACGCGTAGCTGCTGTCAGTGATGGAGACACCCGAGACAGCGCAGGTCAGTGTGAGGGTCTGTCCAGGCTTCACCACGCCCGGGCTGGACTCGACCAGCTGCACCTGAGAGAGGACACCTGAAACAGAGGGAAACAAGTTATGGAAGTGATTAGGCAGCCAATTAATCTGTGGAACTGTCCTCAATTTCCCCGCTCTCTAATACACACTCACAGGTAGGGGCCGATAACAGGGAAAGGAAAAGCCACAGAGATGTCATTCTTGTTTTCATAAAAGAAGGGAAACGCCTCAGCGGGCAGGACCGGGCAGTTCTGTGTCTGGGGAGAAACTGACACTCCCTGTGTCATAAATATAAAGGGAAGGGTAAACATCTTTAAAATCCCTCCTGGCCAGAGGAAAAACCCTTTCACCTGTAAAAGGGTTAAGAAGCTAGGATAACCTCGCTGGCACCTGACCAAAATGACCAATGAGGAGACAAGATACTTTGAAAAGCTGGAGGGGCGGGGGGAGAAACAAAGGTTCTCTCTGTCTGTGTGATGCTTTTGCCAGGGACAGAACAGGAATGGAGTCTTAGAACTTAGTAAGTAATCTAGCTAGATATGTGTTAGATTCTGTTTATTTAAATGGCTGAGAAAATAAGTTATGCTGAATGGAATGGATATTCCTGTTTTTGTGTCTTTTTGTAACTTAAGGTTTTGCCTAGAGGGATTCTCTGTGTTTTGAATCCAATTACCCTGTAAGGTATTTACCATCCTGATTTTACAGAGGTGATTCTTTTACTTTTTCTTCAATTAAAATTCTTCTTTTAAGAACCTAATTGCTTTTTCATTGTTCTTAAGATCCAAGGGTTTGGGGTCTGTGTTCACCTATGCAGATTGGTGAGGATTTTTATCAAGCCTTCCCCAAGAAAGGTGGTGTAGGGTTTGGGGAGGATTTTGGGGGGAAAGATGTTTCCAAGCGGGCTCTTCCCGGTTATATATCTGTTAGACGCTTGGTGGTGGCAGTAATAGAGTCCAAGGGCAAAAGGTAGAATAGTTTGTACCTTGGGGAAGTTTAACCTAAGCTGGTAAAAATAAGCTTAGGGGGTTTTCATGCAGGTCCCCACATCTGTACCCTAGAGTTCAGAGTGGGGAAGGAACCTTGACTCCCCGACTCAGGGGTTTGTATTTAAACAGGAACCTCCAGGGGAAGGGATTTGCATGCGGGTTTCACCCAGCAGGTATAAAGGGAGGGACCCCTCTAGGTAGGGAGCTGTCTGGTGGGCAGCAGAGTCACGCATCCCCTTCGTGTCTTAGCATGTGACCCAAAGTCAATTCACATTCATTGGAGCCCTTCAAAGGGAGGCAAGGGACTGTGGATCGGGTCCCTATACTGGGAGTTTGAATCCAGCCTTCCAGCCGTGCCTGCTGCTGAACACCCTGGGCAGAGCTGGAAAATACAGACAAGAGAGAGGAAATGTCCAGAGACATGAGACTCTCCCGGGAGCATCTGATGGGGAAGGAGCCGCATCTGCGGGGAGCCAAAGGCTGGTTCCAGGCACCAGAGTGTGAGAAAGCGCTTCAGGGAAAGGGGAGAGAGAGCTGGGCAGGGAGGATAGATGCAGGTTATGGGCTCTGTCAGAATAAAGGCCATGACAGCAGTAACCCAGGGACAGTCTAGAGCACACGCTTGGGGGAAACACATCGCCTTAGTGTCCGGTGCTTTTCCTGTAGCTGGGACACGTCTGAGGGGGAGAGACAGTGTGAGAGAGACATTGCCGGGCCCTGCTGTGGGGTGGGGAGTGAAACTTGCTCCGAGTGTAGGGGTATGTCAGTGCTGAAGCCCAGCCAGTCTCTCATGCTGACCTGTAAAGTATCTGGTGACGCCATTCTAAGCTATGCCCGGTTCAATGGGGTTCGGGACATTTCTGAGAAAAGCATGAATGGCTCAGAGACAACCAATATTCTGGGCTCAGACACTCTGCTCTTTCTCTCAAACACCGGGACCTCCAAGGAGAAATCAGACAAAATGCTTGTTCATGATCCAGAGGCGACGGAGAACAAGATAGTCTGGAGTAAGGCAAGTTTACACTGGTATTACCTCATACAAACTAGACATTGCACTGTTATACCCTCATGGGTGAAAACATTACTCTCCTAACTCAAACACATATGGATACAAAAGCTGTGTGTAGACCGGAGCTGAGAGCTCTAGGGACTCATGACTGATTGAGCCCTGGTCTACACTATGAGGGTAGGTTGAATTTAGCCGCCTTAGGTCTATTTTATAAGCAATGAGGCTACACAACCAAACCCATTCCTTTGACCTAAAGGGCTCTTAAAATCGACTGCTGAACTCCTCCCCAATGAGGGGAGTAATGCTAAAATCGACCTTTCTGGGTTGAATCTGGGGTAGTGTAGACACAATTTGATGGTATTAGCCTCTGGGAGTTATCCCAGAGTGCTCCATTGTGACCACTCTGGACAGCGCTCTCAACTCCGATGCACTAGCCAGGTACACAGGAAAAGCCCTGGAAACTTTTGAATTTCATTTCCTGTTTGGTCAGCGTGGCGAGTTCAGCAGCACAGGTGACCATGCAGTCCCAGAATCGCAAACGAGCTCCAGCATGGAGTGAACGGGAGACACTGGATCTGCTCGCTGTGTGGAGAGAAGGATCTGTGCAGGCCGAACTCTGATCAAAAAGAAGAAATGCTCATATATATGCCGAAATTGCACAAGGCATGGTGGAGAGAGGCTACACCAGGGATGCTCCAGTTAAGGAGCTCAGGCAAGCCTACCACAAGACAAAGGAGGCAAACTGATGCTCCAGGTCAGAGCCCCAAACATGCTGCTTCTATGATCAGCTGCATGCCATTCTAGGGTGGGACCCTACCAGTACCCCACCACTGTCCATGGAGACCTGCAAGGGGGGAGTCTCATGCAACATGGAGGAGGATTGTGTGGAGGAGGAGGAGGAGGGGGAGGAGGGGAATGTGTAGCAGGCAAGCAGAGAATCAAGCAGAGGAGGCACCTCTGGTGAGTGCTCATTTGTAACTACAGTACAGGGTTTTAAAGCAATTGTGTTTAATGTTTGATTTTCCCTGCAGACTTGGCATTTGTGGCCAGTACAGCTAATGGAAAAGTCTGTTAACGTGTCTGGGGATGGAGTGAGAATCCTCCAGGGACATCGCCGTGAAGCTCTCCTGGAGGTACTCTGAAAGCTTTTGCAGCAGGTTTCTGGGGAGGGCTGCCTTATTCCGTCCTCCAGGGTAGGACACTTTAGCATGTCAAGCCAGTAGCAAGTAGGCTGGAATCATTGCAGCACAAAGCATGGCAGCGAATGATCGTGGGTTTTGGTCACATTCATGCAACGTTCGGTCTTTATCTTTCTGTCTCAGCCTCAGGAGAGTGATATCATTCATGGTCACCCGGTTGAAACAGGGAAATTTTTGTAAGGAAATAGACAAAGGACCCCGTTCATGCTGGGCTGTTTGCGCTTGGCTAAAAGGGATCATCCTGGAATATAGCCACACGGTGGGGGGTGGGGTGTGCTGCACATCCAACCCAAAACCACAACCCCTCCTTTTAAATGGCAAACCCAACTGGCATTGCTTGTTATGGGAAAGGAGGGCACTGCAGTTTGAGACTATTTCCACATGTTATGAAGGTGGAAGAAGCCAACCCCGCATACCCTTTTTGGCTTACCATGGCTTCTATCTGGAGCACATGTGCTGTCTGCTGTGAATTGCTTGATTCACTGTGAAAGAGTCTTCCTTTTCTTCTTAGAAATGTATCTTCTTAAATTTTACTCTCCCTTTCTATCCCCACTGCAGGTGCAAATGTTTCTATGCTCCCCCTATCATCTCTGTCCCTGAGGTTATCGCAGATTAGAAGGCGAAAAAAACGCACTCATGATGACAAGTTTTCCAAGCTCATGCAGTCCTCCCGCACTGATAGGGCACAGCTGAATGCATGAAGGCATTCAGTGGCAGAGGCCAGGAAAGCATTCAGTGAGCATGATCAGACCCATTCAGGTGGAGATGCTGAGGCTAATAGTGGAGCAAACGGACATGATCAGGCTTCTGGTGGAGCTGCAGGAAAGGCAACAAGAGCTCAGACCACCGCTGCATCCATTGTAAAACTGCCTGCCCTCCTCCCTAAGTTCCATATCCTCCTCACCCAGACGGCCAAGAATGCAGGGAGGGAGGCTCCAGGCACCCAGCCACTCCACTCCAGAGGATGGCCCAAGCAACAGAAGGCTGTCATTCAACAGTTTTGATTTGTAGTCTGGCTACAGTAAGCAATGTGGACCTGTCCTTCCCTCCTCCCGCACCTCACCCAGGCTACCTTGTCAGTGATCTCGCTTTTTAAAAAATAAATAAAGAATGCATGGATTCAAAACAATAGGGACTTTATTTCCTTTGCCAGCTGTGGTTGAAGTCGGGAGGGGGATAAGCTTACAGGGAAGTAAATTCAACAAAGAGGGCAGTTTTGCATCAAGGAGAAACACACACAACGGTGACATCGTAGCCTGGCCAGTCATGAAACTGGTTTTCAAAGCCTCTTTGATGTGCAGCACACCTAGCTGTGTTCTTTAATCGCCCTAGTGTTTGGCTGTTCAAAACTGGCTGCCAGGCGATTTGCCTCAACCTCCCACCCCGCCATAAACGTCTCCCCCTTACTCTCACAGATATTGTGGAACACACAGCAAGCAGCAATAACAATGGGAATATTGGTTTCGCTAAGGTCTAACCTAGTCAGCAAACAGCAGCAGCGAGCTTGTAAATGTCCAAAGGCACATTCTACCACCATTCTGCACTTGATCAGCCTATAGTTGAACTGCTCCTTACTACTGTCCAGGGTGCCTGTGTATGGCTTCATGACCCATGGCATTAAGGGGTAGGCTGGGTCCTCAAGGATAACTCTAGGCATTTCAACATCCCCAACAGTAATTTTCTGGTCTGGAAAGTAAGTGCCTTTTTGCAACTGTTCAAACAGCCCGGAGTTCCTAAAGATAGGAGCATCATGCATCTTTCCTGGCCATCCCACATTGCTGTTGGTGAAACATCCGTTGTGATCCACCAGTGCTTGCAGCACCATTGAGAAGTACCCCTTGTGGTTTGTGTACTGGTTGGCAAGGTGGTCTGGTGCCAAGATAGGGATATGCGTTCTGTCTATCTCTCCCACCACAGTTAGGGAACCCAATTGCAGGAAAGCCATCCACTGTGACCTGCACATTTTCCAGAGTCACTACCCTTGCTAGCAGAAGGTTAGTGATTGCCTTGGCTCCTTGGATCACAGCAGCCCCCACAGTAGATTTGACCACTCTGAACTGATTCCCAGCTGACCAGTAGCAGTCAGGAGTTGAAAGCTTCCACAGGGCTATCGCAACCCACTTCTCAACTGTCAGGACAGATCTCATCTTGGTATTCCTGCACTTCAGGGTGGGGTAAAGCAACTCACACAGTTCCACGAATGTGGCCTTATGCATGAGAAACTGTCACAGCCACTGGGAATCATCCCATTCCTGCAACACTATGCAGTCCCACCAGTCTGTTCTTGTTTGAGGGGCCCAGAATTGGCGTTCCACTGTATCAACCTGCCCCACTGCTGCCATGATGTCCCAATTGCCACATCCCGTGCTTTCAGGAACATCTGTGTCCATGTCCTCCTCACAATAGTCCTCGTGCTGGCGTCTCTTAGCCCTGTTCTGCACATACTGCAGGATAATGTGTGAGGTATTTACAATGCTCACAATAGCAGCGGTGAGCTGAGCAGGCTCCGTGCTTGCCATGCTATGGCATCTGCATGGGTAACCCAGGAGAAAAGGTGTGAAACTATTGTTTGCCATTGCTTTCAAGGAGGGAGGGAGGGACAGAGCAGAGACTGATGACATGTACCCAAAACCACCTGCGACAATGTTTTTGCCCCATCAGGCATTGGGAACTTAACCGAGAATTCCAATGGGCAGTGGGGACTGTGGGACAGCTACCCACAGTGCACCACTCCATGAGCTGATTCTCGCCACGGTATTGAGGACACACTCCACTGACCTAATGCACTTAGTGGGGACATACACGATAGACTGTATAAAATCGCTTTCTAAAGATCGACTTCTATAAATTGACCTAATTTTGTAGTGTAGACATAAACATGCACCAGTTTGATTTAGGCCTTGTCTGCAGGGGAAATTAGTTTTGTTATAAATGAAACAGTGAATTTAAATCCATGTACAGATACTGGTCTAATCCCAAATGTACACTCTTGTTGGGGTAGAAAAGTGCCTTTCAAGGGCTCAGCTTATATCCCCTGGTCTGCACTTAAAGGTTTCTTTCTTTCTTTTCTTTTTCTTTCCCAGTATAATGATTTTTGTTTCTCCACATTTAAGTAAAAGGGTGTCTCTCCTGTACCAGTTGCTATGGGAAAATGTTATGATGGGCATATGAAATAGATATTAACAATGTCCTCGGGGAAATGACTCTCTCATGGGAATGTCTCATGGTGAAGGAGCAGCAGCTGAACGTCAGAGCTGTGCTGGTTTAGGCCACAAAGCCTGAAAAGCAGCTCTGGTGACAGGGCAGGAAAAGGGAATGGAGAGAAGATGCAGCTCCTGGGCGTTGTCAGAACACAGGCTGTGATGGCAGGACACAGGGCAGAATCTGGACTGCAGGATGGGGAGAAACACAGTGCCGTGTTATTAGGTGCATTTCATGTAGAAGAACTGCCTCGGAGTGAGGGTGGGTGTGAGAAAGACTGCTGCCCAGTCCAGCAGGGAATGAGATTTGGTGTGCTGATTGTTGTTTGTGTGAGCCTGCGTCAGTGCTACCTTCCACAGGAAGGAAAGAGACCTTCTTAGATCACATAAATCATACCGATATGCACATGAGGATACATGGAAATAGGCACAGGCTCAGATAAGAACTGCCATGCTGAGTCAGACCCATGGTCCATCTTGGTCAGTGTCCTGTTTGGGGCACCTGGCATTGGCCACTCTCAGAAGAGGGAATAAACAGAACAAGGAATCATCAAGTGATCCAATCCCTGTCACCCATTCCCAGCGTCTGGCAAACAGAAAGTGTCCCTACAGGTACAGGGTGGTAATTAACAATGTCAGAGGGGCAATACCTAAGTTGTTTCTATCAGTGTAGAAAAGAGGGGTCGGAGAGGGGGTGTCTTTGTCTAGGTGAGAGGGGAACAGAAAGTCTCGTGGTTGTCTTGGGTGGTCCATTGTCATGGGCATACATGTGCTAGTGTAACTGTAGACATTGAGCCCGGGAGCTACTCCCCTGCTCTGTCAGCAACACAGCTGGGGAAAGGCAAGAGAGAATCACGTGGTGTTACCAATCCCACGGTACCCAGTATCTCTGCACTGCTGAAAAGCCACTTCCCCTTTTGGTACCGGCCCTGCTGTGCCCTGGTCACTGTGTCTCTAGCGCAGTGACAGGTGGCGGTGTCCGCAGCTGGTTCTTTTTCGTTTGTTTGTTTGTTTGTTTGTTTGTTATAAAGGAAACAAATAAATATGAATAGTCCTAAGTCAGGGCGAATCTCAGCTCTGCAGCTCCAGCCCCTGAGCAGCGGGCTGTGGGGGAGGGTCCGGTTCACGGGGTCCCATGGGGCTGGGACCCGCTGGCGCTGGGAGAGAGTTGGGACTGCATCCCCTTCCCAGCAGTGACCGGCTCCAGGGAGCTGTGCGGGGACCAGAGGGAAACAGTCCCCGGCAGGTTTAGCCAGAAGGAGAAGGGGCCAATGGCTCGTTGCTTCGCTCCCTGGAGATCCCCCGTTCACTCGCACGAGAAGAGCCGTTTGCGTGAGGCGAGCAGCGCTCCGCAATGCGCTGGGAGGGGGGACGTAGTCCGGACATGAAAGAGTTAACCCGCGATGTCGGAGGTTTCAGCCCTGACTGCCCTTGCCCCTCCCGCGGCCCCGACAGGAGAGTTTTGCTTGTGTCGTTGCTGCCCCCACGCGGCCGGCGCGGGAAGTCCCGCAGCTCCGGTTTTGGTATTAGCATGGACCGTTTTACTCTCACTGTGTGTCTCGCACAGTAATAGCGGGCGGAGTCCTCGGGCTTCAGGCCGGTCATCTGCAGATACAGCTCACTCCTGGCGTTATCCCTGGAGATGGTGAATCGCCCTTGAACAGCCGGGGAATACCATTGCTTGGATGCATCGGCTCTAATCTCAGCCACCCACTCCAGCCCCTTCCCCGGAGCCTGGCGGACCCAGTCCATGTGGTAGCTGCTGAAGGTGAGGCCGGAGGCTTTGCAGGAGAGGCGGAGAGAGTCTCCGGGCTTCTTCACACCCCCTCCGGACTCCACCAGCTTCTGGGACCGGACACCTGGGAATAAAGAGAGGCCATTAATATCGGCATAAAAGCAGAGGTAAGAAACTATTCTTCTAACTTTGTCAGTTATTCAGAGGAGGAAAATACCTTCCAAAGCTGCTGCAGCGAAAAATAAAAGGAGCAAAAATCGCATTTTCCCTGGTGTTGGAGGGGAAAGTTCTCAGGGGACTGGCTGGTCACTGCACAGACCCAGGGGGCTGCGGATTGTGTCTCCGGCTGCAGCCTGTGCAGGGAGAGGGACACATTTAAACAGGAAACTCTCCTCCTTATTTGCATGCCCCGCTCCTTATAAGAGACACACACTCTTACCCTTACTATTTTGGGTGATTAACTATCGGTGCAGACGGTCCCTTCCTCTGTGCTGTGCAGCGCCTGGGCGGCCGGATCCTGATGATACTGTTATCCCGGGGAGGACTGAAGTGATCTCTCACCCCTCAACACCATCTTATGGCCTGACAGAGCATGTTTCGGGTGGTTCAGTGCAGGACACCCCTTGTTCTTCATGGCCTTGGGATCAGAGGGTTGGAGAGAAAAATATTTGGCAGGAGAACGGGGGCGGCGCATGTGAGACTTTCTGGCTCCAAGAGGAAACTGAGGCACGCTTGTTTATAACAATGGAAATCCTGGCAGTTAAAATTCAGGGGTTGCCTAATCTAGGATGGGACTTTCACGGAAGGATGGAGGGAGCACTGGGCTCTATGTTGTTCAGTAGAAGCCGCGTTCTGGTCTCTCTCCATCCCGGGGTCTTTTTCTCCCTCTGCCTCAGCCTCTGTCTGCAATTGCAGTGACCCCGATCTTAGAAGCCTTGGTCACGTGACTGTCCCCCTTGACCCGAGGACCAGCGCTGGGCTGAGTGATGTCATCAAGGGCTGAGGGGCGGAGTCTTTTATCTCCATGGTGAAATTATGAAATTGCAGAGATTTATTGTGGGTCGGGATGTCTCAGCAACACCCATTGGTACCAGCTGAGAGTCAAGGCTTTGATTTACAGATGTCAGTGGGGTGAAAAGAATCCCTCAGTCCTTTGGGAAGTCTCAGCTGTGCCCATATTCCCAGGCTCTGCCAGTGGGGCTTAGTCAGGCGCTGGGTGATCTCTGCCCCACAGCCCCACCCGGACTCTGCATTGCCCATTTGCATGTCCCGGCGTCCGTCCCTCCTCTTTGAACCAGGGGCTGTGATAGTTCCCCGGCCTTGTGGGGATAAAGGCAATAAGCGCTTGTGAAGGGCGGAGACGCCAAGGTGAGGGGCCCCACACCGGTTATAATGTACTAATCACCCTCTGTAGCTTTAATGCGCTAAACATCCCCTTTTGCTTAAAGGGCGAGATCCTCACGGGTGTAAATCGAGAGTAACTCGAATCTAGTGAAAGCAGTTGTGTGACTTGACGCTGGCTGAGGATTTGAGGAATTCGCTCCATTCATTGGGTTTGATGCAAAACCCACTGGGCACTCCAGCCCCTTCCCGGGGGCCAGACGGATCCATCCAATCCATGAGATAACTGCTGACGGTGAACCCGAAGGCTCCAGGTTTTTTCCAATCCCTTCGGACTCCACCAGCAGGACCCGCAGCCTGGCCGCTGAAAATAGAGATTTCTTTAGACCCCTGATTCTATCACGCTCAGGAACCCGGAGGGGAGTACACATTGTTCTTTAATAGTTACCTGGGAGAATTGACAGAGTGAGAATTAAGTTCAGCCAAACTCTCATCTTCCTGGGTTTTGTGTAAGAAATTCCGAGGGGCAGAGTGAAAGTGAGAGTGTGGAAAAACCTGCGTCTTCTTCTGGCAGGAGCTGCAGGGCCAGAGACTTGGCAGGATTTAAACAAGGTGATTAGCTCTTGATTTGCATAGAGACCCCTTCATATAAGAGAGAGGTTCCTCTGGCTAAGCACCGTGAGCGGGGATAGATAGATAGATAGATAGATAGATAGATAGATAGATAGATAGATAGATAGATAGATAGATAGATAGATAGGAAGGATGACTGTTGATGGATGGATAGATGGGGTGGGGGGGTGTATGGGGAAACAAGGGAATGTTAAATAGCCTGTTTTACTGAGTGGTGCTCAGACGGCAAGGATGGATAGTTGAATCCATAATGCGCCATGGTACTCGGCTCTCAGACTGTTTGGAGACCAGTTCATTGTTGAGGTTAATCGGAGTGAGACAATGTACAGGGCAGGGAGTGGAATACATGTATAACATCTTAAAACATGTCCCACACAGCTCTTTGGCATAGACAAATAGGGATTCGGTTCCCTTTATAGATGCCAGGGTTTGTGTTTTCACCAATGCTGCTTTCCATCCTCACACGGGAACGGAGAGGCGAACATGGGAATATCTGGAGTTCTCTTGGACAGATAATAATTCCTTTGAACCCTTATCAGTGTCTGCAATAGAATATCTGGGACCGAGTGAATCCCCAAGACAGCCAGTGCGGGACACCCGGTTCCCGGTATCTCCGCCTCCTGTGGATCTAGATCTGACTGTACAGCCGGGTTCATTTCCCCCATTTCAAACGGAGGAAATTGCTTTCTCTTGTGAGCTCCCAGCGCGCGGATTGGCAGCACCAAACCAGCCGGGACTTTCTCTGGGAACCGCCCCAGGAGGTTTTTGTCTGAGCTCAGACCGGCTTCCCCTCACTGTGCAGGGGTGGGTGTCTGGCACAGCGATAGCGGGCGGTGTCCTCGGGCTTCAGGCCGGTCAGTTGCAGACACAGCAGGTTGCTGGGATTGTCCCTGGAGATGGTGAGTCGCCCTTTGGCTGCATCAGCCTCCCAAGTGCTACTCCCACTGCCGCTGCTGATACGGCGACCCACTCCAGCCCCTTCCCGGGAGCCTGACAGACCCGCTCCATGCACTAATCCGTGAAGGGGAACCCGGAGGCTTTGCGGGAGAGGCGGAGAGAGGCTCCGGGCTTTTTCACACCCGCTCCGGACTCCACGAGCTGCACCTGTGACGGGACACCTGCAAATAAGGACACGTCAGGCATTGGCCGATTCTGCTGGAGAAGAAACCTGGGGATGCCCCGCTCTTGCTGGGGAGTAAATCACCTCTGAGCTCTGCAGAGAGAGAAGCCAACGTCTCGTGTCTCTGCCCGCGTCGGGTGTTCTGGGGCGATGACAGCTGTGGCTCAGGGCTGTGGCTTTTCAGTGCTAGGGTTGCAGGGTCTGGGGAATGGCAGGGTTTTACGCAGGGAGCTGAGTCACCGTGTCTGCATACACTGGCTTTTTGTAAGGGGCTGATAAGTTCATCCTCTGCTTGACTTGAAATCCCCAACTCAGAGCTCAAATAGGAGAGTGATTTATCCAGAGATCTGGCTCTGGCTGAATGACTTTGTCCATAACACACTACCTGTTAATCTGATCAGCGAGATGGTCAATTGTTAAGATAACATCCTCAGCAGAGTGACAAGTATCAGAGGGGTAGCCATGTTAGTCTGTACCCACAAAAACAATGAGGAATCCTATGACACCTTAATAAACTAATGTGACGATGTGACTCAGCAGGGAGGGGGGAGTGTTGACCTGGGAATGTGCCCTGGGGATGGGAGACCTGAGAGCCTGTCACCTGAGCCAGGAGAGGGAGGGGGAGGTAACACCTCTGCCCAGGAATGTGGACGGAGACTGCAGCAGGGAACCTGCTGGGTGGGTTGAGTTTGCAGTTTGGGGCTGGGGAGAGGGAACCCCAGGGCTGGGGTCTAAGCTCCCTGCTCCCCCAGAAGGACGTGATTGAGGGGTCCTGGTTGTACCCACAAGCTCTGTTGTGGACTGTGTTCCTGTTGTCCAATAAACCTTCTGTTTTACTGGCTGGCTGAGAGTCTCAGTGGATCCCAGGAAGAGGGGTGCAGGGCCTGGACTCCCCCACTCTCCGTGACAACTAATAAGGCTTTGTCTACACTACAAAATTACTCCGATTTCACAGAAGTTGGTTTTTTGGGAACAGATTGTAGAAAGTCAAGTGCATGCACCCACACTAAGCACATTAATTCGGTGGCAGTACCGTGGCAAGCGTCGACATTGGGAGTGATGCACTGTGGGTAGCTATCCCACAGTTCCCATGGTCCCTGCTGCCCATTGGAATTCTGGGCTGAGCTCCCAATGCCTGATGGGGCCAAAAATTTGTCACAGGTGGTTATGGGTAAATATCATCAGTCAACCCTCCCTCTGTGAAAGCAATGGCAGACAATCATTTTGCACCCTTTTCCCTGGATTGCCTGAGCAGACGCCATTGCATGGCAAGCATGGAGCCCGTTCAGCTCACCGCAGCAGTTATGACCATTGTAAACACCTCATGCATTATCTTGCAGTTTATACAGAACCAGCACCTGAAAAACCAGGTGAGGAGGTAACAGAAGCACGGTGATGAGGACATGAACACAGACTTCTCTAAAACCACGGTCCTTGGCAATTTGGAGATCATGGTGTTAATGGGGCAGGCTCATGCTGTGGAAAGCTGATTCTGGGCCCAGGAAAAAAACACAGATTAGTGGGACCGCATAGTGCTGCAGGTCTGGGATCGTTCCCAGTCCGTCCAAAACATTTGCATGCATAAGGGCACTTTCATGGAACTTTGTGACTTGCTTTCCCCGGCCCTGAAGTGCCAGAATACCAAGATGAAAGCAGCCCTCACAATTGAGAAGCAAGTGGCAATAGCCCTGTGGAAGCTTGCAATGCCAGACAGCTACCGGTCAGTCAGTAATCAATTTGGAGAGGGCAAATCTACTGTGGGGGTTGCTGTGATGCAAGTAGCCAATGCAATCATTGAGCTGCTGCTATCAAAGGTAGTGACTCTGGGAAATGTGCAGGTTATACTATATGGCTTTGCTGCAATGGGATTCCCTAACTGTGGTGGGGCTATAGACGGAACGCATATCCCTATCTTGGGATCGGACCACCAAGGCAGCCACTACATAAACCGCCAGGGGTACTTTTCAATGGTGCTGCAAGCACTGGTGGATCACAAGGGACATTTCACCAACATCAGCGTGGGATGGCCGGGAAAGATTAATGATGCTTGCGTCTTCAGGAACTCTGGTCTGTTTAAATGGCTGCAGGAAGGGTTTTACTTCCCAGACCAGAAAATAACTGTTGGGGATGTTGAAATGCCTATAGTTATTCTTGGGGACCCAGCCTACCCCTTAATGCCCTGGCTCATGAAGCCGTACACAGGCACCCTGGACAGTAGTAGGGAGCTGTTCAGCTATCGGCTGAGCAAGGGCAGAATGGCGGTAGAGTGTGCATTTGATTGTTTAAAGGGTCGCTGGTGCAGTTTACTGATCAGACGTCAGCAAAACCAATATTCCCATTGTTATTGCTGCTTGCTGTGCGCTCCACAATCTCTGTGAGAGTGAGGGGGAGATCTTTATGGCAGGGTGGGAGGTTGAGGCAAATTGTCTGGCTGATGAATACATGCAACCAGACACCAAGGCGATTCGAAGAGCACAGCAGGAAGCACTGCGCATCATCGCTCCTTGATGAAAACCTGCCCCCTTGGTTGACTCTAATTCCCTGTAAGCCACCCGACCTCCCGCCTTCGATCACAGCTTGCTTGCAAAGGAAATAAAGTCACTATCATTTAAAAACCATGTATTCTTTATTAATTGATTATAAAAATAGGGAGATAACTCACAAGGTAGCCTGGGTGGGGTGTGGGAGGAGGGTAGGAGGGAAGGAAATGGCCACTTCAAAACTTGTTGAATGACAGCCTTCTGTTGCTTGGGCTGTCCATTGGGGTGGAGTGGTTGGGTGCCTGGAGCCTCCCCCTCACCCCCGTGTTCTTGGGCGTCTGGGTGAGGAGGCCATGGAACTTGGGGAGGAGGGAGAGTGGTTAAGCAGGGGCTGCAGGGGCAGTCTGTGATCCTGAAGCCGTTCCTGAACCTCCACCAGATGCCGGAGTATGTCCGTTTGTTCCCGCAGTAGCCCCAGTGTTGCATCCTGCCTCCTCTGATCTTCCTGCCACCACCTCTCATCTTGATCATCCCTCCTCACATTCATTGGCCACTTTCCTGTACTGTGCTACTGTATCCCTCCACACATTCTGCTGAGCTCTGTCAGTGCCGGATGACTGCATGAGCTCAGAGAACATGTCATCGCGTGTGTGTTTTTTTCACCGCCTTATCTGAGAGAGCCTTTGGGACAGCGGAGGGAGGCTTGAAACATTTGCAGCTGCTGGAGGAAAAAAAGGGAGTGAAGTATTTAAAAAGATACATTTTACAGAACAATGGCTCTATTCTTTCACGGTGAACAACACTATTCACATTACATAGCACATGTGATTTTGGTACCTGGTCGCATTTTGCATCTTATATTGAGTGCCTGCAGCTTTGGTGTTGAAGATCACACACGCAGGGCCAGGCAACAGATTTCGGCTTGGAGGCAGCCATGGTAAGCCACAGTCTTTCGGCTTCTTCCACCTTCATAACAGCAGCGCCCTCCTTTCCCATACCAAGCAAAGCCCATTGAGTTGGCCATTTAGTGCTGTGGTTTTCCAGTTAACATGCAGCAGCAGAAAACAAACTACCTCCCTCATCCAATTCTCTGGGTTGATCGCTTTACTCCTCCCACCACCGTGTGGCTGTTATCAGGGAAGATCCCTGCTAGCCAAACGCGAACAGCTCAGCACCAATGCCCCTCCCCCCCAGGTGGCTAACTGTGGGGAGGATTTCTTTTCAGCCATAGGCAAACAGCCCAGTAGGAACGGGCACCTCTGAATGTCTCCTTAATAAAATTCCCCTATTTCAACCAGGTTACCATGAACAATATCACTCTCATGAGGATAACACAGAGAGATAAAGAACGGATGTAGCTTGAATGCCAGCAAACACTGGGACCATACACTGCCAGGCTTTGTCATGTGATGATACCAGATTACTTGCTACTAGCATGGCATGGTAAAGTATCCTACCATGGAGGACGGAATAAGGCTGCTCTCCCCAGAAACCTTCTGCAAAGGCTTTTAGAGTACCTCCAGAGAGCTTCATGGAGATGTCCCTGGAGGATTTCCACTCCATCCCCAGACATGTTGACAGACTTTTCCAGTAGCAGTACTGGCCACGAATGCACCCCAAGTCCTCAGGGCTACTTAATCATTAAAAAAGTTTGCTTTTAAAACATGTATTATATTTAAAAAGGTACACTCAGGAGAGGTCCCTTCTCTGGCTTCGTTGGGTTGGGAGGGTATTTCAGTCAGGGTGATAAAGAGATCCTGGCTGTCATGGTGGAGAGTACCCCATCATCAGAGTCCACGGACAGGGGTGGGTTAGTGGTGGTGGCCCCCCGCAGAATTGCATGCAGCTCAGCGTTGAAGAGGCATGTCTGGGGCTCTGTCCCAGAGCATCCATTTGATTATTTGGTTTTCTGGAATGCTTGTCTGAGCTCCCTAAGTTTCACGTGGCACTGTGTTGAGTCCCTACTGTAGACTCTGTCCATCATGGCCTTGGAGATTTTTTGAAATGTTTTGACATTTAGTCTTTTGGAACGGAGTTCTTATAGCACGGATTCATCTCCCCATACAGCAATCAGATCCAGTACCTCCCTTTCGGTCCATGCTGGAGCTCTTTTTCCATTCTGGGACTGCATGATTACCTGTGCTGATCGAGCTCGCCTGGCCAAACAGGAAATGCGATTCAAAAGTTCCCCGGGCTTTTTCTGTACACCTGGCCAGTGCATCTCAGTTGAGAGTGCTGTCCAGAGCGGTCACAATGGTGCACTGTGGGAGAGCTTCTGGAGGCCAGTACCGTCGAATTGCGTCCACACCAACCCTAATTCGAAATGGTGATGTCGATTTCAGCGCTAATCCCCTCGTTGGGGAGGAGTACAGAAATCGATTTTAAGAGCCCTTCATGTTGACAAAAATGGCTTCCTTGTGTGGACGGTTGCAGGGTTTATTTAATTTAATGCTGCTAAATTCGACGTAAACTCGTAGTGTAGACCAGGCCAATAGATTTATTTGGGCATAAGCTTTTGCTGAAGAAGTAGGTTTTTTACCCATGAAAGCTTATGCCCAAATAAATCTGTTAGTCTTTAAGGTGCCACCAGACTTCTTGTTGTCTTTCTCCTTAGCAGAGAACTTTTCGGCCTTTATCATTGAAATATGAATTTGCTTAGTGTGCCCATGGGCCAAGATTATTTAAAAAATGACGAATTGTTTTAACTGCCTCAATTTTTAATTGTTGAGTGTGAGGGGCCTTCAAAGGAGATTGGCTTTCAGAGTCTGGGTGTGTCGTAATTTCTCATGAGAAAGCCCCTGCAGGAATTCTATGTTGGGCACCCATCATTTAATACACATAAAACGCTTATGAAAATAGTATCCACTTTCAGAGAAAGTTGGTGTCTGTACAAACGACAGAACAAGGGCTGAGAAAGTTGAGCTCTGCAGGTGCATAGCCCCTTGTTTTGGGCCATCCCCAGAGGGGTGAATTTCACCCACACTAAATTATCAAGGAACAGGCTGAGGGGGAAGAGATGCAACCTGCTCCGCACCTTGCAGGCATAGAGCCACCATGCCGCGTTAGCTCGTAGCTCTGAATAAGTGTGCTGTTCTGCTCATGACACACACGTTGTGATCCACACAACAAAGTGACTGGGTCTGAGACCTGTGCAACTCTGGGCCTAGATTCTACAGTCAGCAGGAGATAAAAAGGCTCTTGATTTCTATTCTCAGATGTGGTCGGGAAGAACTGTCTCTTGTTGCAGCGAGAGTGTCAGTGGAGATTCCCCCCTTCAATTCTCAGCGGAACGGCAGATGAAATGGTAGAGCAGGAGATGTGACTCCTGATTTCACTGCCAGCCTTGGGAGTTCTCTCATTCTCTCTTTGCCTTTGGGTGATGTGCGTTTTAAATCCCCAGTGATGGGAACTTCCTAGGGAGCCTGGAGGAAGCGAACAAGCAACCAAGCGGAGAGAGCGCGGGGCTGGCAGCTGCTGCTCCCGGCGGCTCTCACAGGCAGGCTGGCTCTCCGCACGGTTAGTTTTCGTGCGGGCTCGGATCGGTTTCCTCTCACTGTGTGTCTGTCTCTGGCACAGTGATACACCGAGGTGTCTGCGGGCTGCAGGCCGGTCAGCTGCAGGAACACTTGGCTTTTGGAGGTGTCTCTGGTGATGGTGAGGCGACTTTTGAGAGCATCGCTGTAAGCAGTGCCTCCGCCCCTCCACATGGCTCCGACCCATTCCAGCCCCTTCCCCGCTGGCTGGCGGGCCCAGTGCATATCGTAGCTCGTGAGAGAGAATCCGGACACGGTGCAGGTCAGTCTGAGGGTCTCCCCGGGCTTCTTGATTCCCCCACCGGACTCCACCAGGCTGACCTGGGAATAGACACCTGGAGAATAGGAAATAAAGGGGAAATATTGCGGCGATTCCCGGGGAAGCGCAGCTATTAGGGAACATGCCCTACAGGGCGCCCAGCGGCAGCGCAGATCCCGCCCTTACCCGCTGGGAGCAGCAGGAGGAAGGCGATGGCCAGGCTGGGGGTCATGTCTGCGGCTGGCGGCTCGTTCCCCAGGCGGGACGGGAAGCTGAAACCCAGCGCTGGCTCTGTGCGGGGTGAGCGGACAGCGGCGGGGCTATGAACAGGGCTCCGGGGAGCTCATTTGCATGGGCCAGGGGGTGGGGAGAATATAAAAGGCGATCTAGGAGGTGTGTGACACAGTCTAGAGTTGTAAAAATCTAATGGCAGGTGGGTGAGAGAGTCCAACGTGGATAGAGAAACTATCTTTTGCACTATTTAATTTGAAAATATATCCCCACTAAATGAAAGCAGTTGCGTGATCTATCTATCTATCTATCTATCTATCTATCTAATCTCTAACCCATTCAGTACCATTCAGTAAACAGGCATATAATCTCCCTCTGGTAAAACTAACTTTCTTTCTTGCCTTCTTCACTTATCATTACTAAGGACTCGATGCCAGCCCTGGGCTGATTTGTATAGTTATGACCAGCGGTGTTCCCCTTAACCAGACAGTGTGAAATTGCGGAAATGTCGTGCGGGCTGCTTAGTTCTGCCCTTTTACTAACCTGAGATATTGGATTGTGAGCTTCGGTTGTGAGGTGGGTAACGACATCCAGGAGGCTCCTTTGAAAATCCCAGCCTTGGCTCATATTTCCAGGAGTAGCTGAGTAGGGGTTCATACAGGAGCTGAGTGCTCTCTGCCACACAGGCCCGTCGGGGCTTTGTGCCGCAATGGGTGAGATAAAACCCATTCCCATGCCTGTCCCCGCAGCTATATTCTTTGTGAATCTGCTGGCTCCACGCGGCTCAGGGGAGAAGCGGATTCTGCAGGGCTGAGTTTTTGTATGAACACTAATACGTCTCCTGTCACCGTGTCTCTGGCACAGTGATACCGGGCAGGGTCCTCGGGTCTCGGGCTCTTCATTTGCAAATACAGCAGGTTGTTGGAATTACCGCTGGAGGTGACGAATCGCCCTTTGACAGAGTGGGAGTAGAATATAGTTCCACACTTGGGGACATGAGGGAGAGCCACTCCAGCCCCTTCCCGGGAGCCCCTGACGGGCCCAGTGCACCCCGTAGCTGCGGGTGGTGAACCCGGAGGCGCTGTCGGAGAGGCGGAGAGAGTCTCCGGGCTTTTCCACATCCCCTCCGGATTCCACCAACCCCTGGGACAGGGTCCCTGGGAATAAACCACGTTAAGAATCACATCAGTATGAATGACAGGTTTCAGAGTAGCAGCCGTGTTAGTCTGTATTCGCAAAAAGAACAGGAGGACTTGTGGCACCTTAGAGACTAACCAATTTATTTGAGCATAAGCTTTGGTGAGCTACAGCTCACTTCATCGGATGCATTCTGTGGAAAATAGAATGGGGAGATTTCTATACACAGATAATATGAATCAATGGGTGTTACCATACACACTGTAAGGAGAGTGATCACTTAAGGAGAGGTATTACCAGCAGGAGAGCGGGGCGGGGGGGGGGGAACCTTTTGTAGTGATAATCAAGGTGGGCCATTTCCAGCAGTTGACAAGAACGTCCCCCCACTGTTCCTCAGACGTTCTTTTTTCAGTACTCCTTTTTTTTTATCAGTATGAATGGCGACAGGTACAATATTCTCCTGTCTCTATAATACAACGACTGAGAGAAATTACCTTTCCAAGCCACTGCAATGAAAAGCAAATGCAGCCAAACTCTCATTTTGCCTGGTGTTGGAGGGGAAAGTTATCTGGGGGGGGGGGCGAGGTTTGGCTGGTATCTGCACAGACTGATTGTCTCTTGGAGTGCAGTCTAGTCATGGAGAGAGAAAGAGAGATTTAAGCAGGAAATTGTCACCCCTATTTCCAAGTTTACCCTTATAAGTTTCAAAGGGCTAGCCATGTTAGTCTGTTTCAGCAAAAACAAGGAGGAGTCTTGTGGCATCTTAAAGACAAACCATTTATTTTGGCATAAGCTTTCGTGGGCTGGAGCCCTCTTCGTCAGATGCTCCAGCCCACGAAAGCTTATGCCCAAATAAATTTGTCTTTAAGGTATCACAGGACTCCTCGTTGTTTTTATCCTTATAAGAGACTCAAATTCCTTCCCTTGGTGATGTGAATTACTTCCACTCGTGTTCACAGAACAGTCTGGATGTCTCACAGAGCGCTGGGTTCCTCATTTCACTTTTGGATAAGGAAGACATGAATACCTTTTAAAACAACTCTTCCCCCGGCTTGTATTAAGGGCCTGTTCCTAGTCAACTTAGGTGATGGTGGAAGATTCGTTTCTGCAGCCTCCCTCCTCCCCCCACCTCGCGAGCAGTGGGGCTGTGCAACGGCCGGCCACTGCGGGGGGGCGGGCGGGGTCAGTATCTCGGGTCGGGTCACAGGGTCCAACTGGGCTGAGACACTCTCTGACTGGTGAAAATTCACCAGGGCGCAAAACGAGGGCTGGGAGTCAATCCCCTGGCCAGCCCCCTTCCCCGCCATGTCCGACTCCGCTGACAAGTGCAGGGAACTGAGGGGAATGTGCCGTGGGAAGTTCAGACGGAGATAGGGGGCCAAATGCTGCTTTCTTCGCTCTCTGGAAGTCTCCCATCCGCCTCAGCGAGGCTTCTGGCTTGAAGAAAGAAAGCAGCGCTCCGAGAAGGGTCTCTGCTTTGAACTGCAGGGGGCTGCATCCCCCTCTGGAGCTGTGCAGTGAAAAAGTGACGGCGAAGGTTTTAGGTTTTTTTCGCCCCGTTTGTTCTTTCTCACGATGGTGGCCCAAGGCTGTGTGGCGCAGGGGAGAAATGGGATTTCTTCCGCTCTGGTTTTTGTATCAGCACTAGGAGGTTTCCTCTCCCTGTGCGTCTGGCACAGTGATACCGGGCGGTGTCCTCGGCTCTCAGGCCGGTCATTTGCAGGTACACCAGGCTGTTGGAATTGTCCCTGGAGATGGTGAATCGTCCTTGAACAGCCGGGGAATACCACTGGCTCGATCCAGCCTCGTTAATTTCAGCCACCCACCCAGCCCCTTCCTGGGAGCCTGTCGGACCCAGTCCATGTAGTAGCTGCTGAAGGTGAAGCCGGAGGTTTTGCAGGAGAGGCGGAGAGAGTCTCCGGGCTTCTTCACATACCCTCCGGACTCCACCAGCTGCACCTGGGACCAGACACCTGCAAATAAAGGCATGTTACAAGTACTGGTGTGAAAACAGCAAAAATGTTCTAGTCTTTGGCTCTGCCATTTAAGCGGGGGGAACAAAATACCTTCCAAAGCTGCTACAATGAAAACAATTGCGAGCCAAAGTCTCATTTTGTCTGGTGCTGGAGGGGAAAGTTCCCGGGGGGCTGGCTGGTCACTGCAGAGACAGAGGGGGCTGCGGAATTTCTCTCCGGGTGCAGCCTGGGCAGAGAGAGGGACAGATTTAAAGAGGAGACTCTCAGCCCTATTTGCATATTCACACCTCCTTATAATGGAGCCAAACTCCTTCCCCGAAGGCTGTGAATTGCTTGCTCCAGGGCTCAAAGGGGAGTCAGATCGTCCCTTCCTGTGGGTCTGTGCAGCGTCCAGCCCAGTGCGGTGGGGTATAAAGTGGGAAAGAAGCAGCTGCGGGGCGTGAGCCCAATTCCCCGGTTATGAATTTTCGGCCTGATTGTCATCAATTTATCCCGTCTTCGGGAAAGGGTCTCCGGAACCCCTGCCTACGCGAACGTCGGGTCAGTGACTGGGGAGGGGTGGGGTCACAGGGTTGCATTGGGCTGGGACACTCACTGGAGAGTTAAGTTTCTCTGGGCTGGAAAGCGCCGTGTGTCTGGGAGTCTTTCCGTAAGCGAGGATGCAGGCAGCTCTGAAGGGAGGTGATTATTAAAGATCCAGATTCATGTCGGCGATCACATTCCCACTCCTACTGCACCTCCCGTCCTTTGACAGACCTTGGGTACCCCAACCAGGAGAACATCAACTCCGAGGGAAGGTTTTTGTCTGTGCTTCCACGTCAGTGAGTCTCTCACAGTGATACCGGACCGTGTCCTGGCTTCTCAAGCCCTTGATGTGCGAATACAGCAGGTCTGTGTAGTTGTCCCTGGAGATGGTAAGTCGCCTTTCACTGAACCGGGGAAATGTGTGCCGCTTCCAGAGCTGTCTGTGTCGGAGATACATTTGGATCCCCTTCCAGGAAGCTGAGGGACCCAGCCCAGCCAGGACCCGGATACTTTGCAGGAGAGGCAGAATCTCTGGGCTTTTTCGCACCTGTGACTGAGTAAAATAGGACCATGTAGATCATTGTTCCTACCACTGTTATATAATTGCAACAAACCTCATACAAGGTGTGTCAAGTAAGGCGTCAGTAGAAAAGTTATGATTTGGTGGTTATGATGATGCTATCTGTCAGCATGTATGGTTGAAACTGAAGTTATCAGTATTGGCTCTATACCTGGATTTCAAATGTTTGCTCCTAGGTAACACCCACAAGTTATTTCGCCAGCACATCTTGAAGGGACTATTCAAGTTAAGTTTCAGAGTAGCAGCCATGTTAGTCTGTATTCGCAAAAGGAAAAGGAGGACTTGTGGCACCTTAGAGACGAACCAATTTATTTGAGCATAAGCTTTCGTGAGCTACAGCTCACTTCATCGGATGCATTCCAAGTTAAGCGGCTCATCAAGGAACACTTACCTCACCATGGACCATGGCAGATGGTCCATCTACACTGAATGGACTTTCCTGTAAATGTTCTGCCTGGGGCACAGGCAATGGCTTCTGCTGTGACTAAGCGAAATCATGCATGGACATGTGACTTACCCATGTGACTCCAAAATCCATCTTGTTACTTAAAAAGAAAAGGAGTACTTGTGGCACCTTAGAGACTAACCAATTTATTTGAGCATGAGCTTTCGTGAGCTACAGCTCACTTCATCGGATGCAACTTAAGTTTCCACTAGCTGTGCTGAGGGCTTTGTTTGAAACAATGGATTTGCCTCCACATGGCAGAAGCTATAAAAGGCTCTGGATAGGTCTCCATTTTGCCTCTTTCCTTCTCAAGCCTCTTCCTGTTGAAACCTCTGTACTATGAACTTGTACTAATGGGAGCATTCTAACCAAGGGACTGAGGACCTTCCAATGATTTGGAAGCCACCAGAGACTTAACAAGACAGCAGTTTATCCCATTACTGCTACAAGCCTGAACCAAGAACTTTGCCATTACTGAGTGTAATTGATTCCTTTAACCAATTTTAACTCTAATCTTTCTTTCTTTCTTTCTTTCTTTCTTTCTTTCTTTCTTTCTTTCTTTCTTTCTTTCTATGAATACACCTTGAGATTTTAGACACTAAGGGATTGGCATCAGTGTGATTTTGGGGTAAGATCTAAGTTATATATTGACCTGGGTGTGTGGCCTGTTCTTTAGGATCAGAAGAACCTATTATTTGATGAGACAGGTTGTAAAGAACCACTCATCTCTGAACCTAGTGTTTTTTGGTGGTGATATAAGAGCTGGAATGCCTGAGGAAACTGCCTTTATGTTTTCTTGTTAGCCAGTGTGGTGAAACAGGAGTTTACTTTTGTGGCTGGTTTGGTATATCTTATAAAAGAATAGCCATCAGTTTGGGGATGTTTTTGCCCTATTTCTTAGCAGTCCATCATGAGTTTGCCATTATCAGTTATGACCCACTAAGACACAGTTACACTTATGACAGGTTTCAGAGGAACAGCCGTGTTAGTCTGTATTCGCGAAAAGAAAAGGAGTACTTGTGGCACCTTAGAGACTAACCAATTTATTTGAGCATGAGCTTTCAGAACTACCAGACCTTATCACTTGACTGGGGTATGGTGTGGGGGGTAAAGTGACATGCCCAAGGTCGCCCAGTAATTCCCTGGCAGAGATGATAACAGAACCCAGACCCCAGGATTCTAGTGCTTTACCACTATGGGAAAACTTTCTGTAGCCAGCTGCAAATCTGTGAGGGAATTAAAGTGTAGGTAAAGGCAGTAGACCATCTCTCTACACTGAATTCATTTTTCACTCAGTGTTGGGTAAAAATCTCTTCTCTGTCACTCAGCACAAATTGAGAATAATTATGTTTACCACAAGGAAGCGACTTCATATTTAAAGCAACGTCACTGCGAGGAGAATTTGGTCCATTCTCTTTATGTTAGAGGCATACAGTAATTGTAAGTATGTGTCTATTTGTGTGTTTGTGTTTATATGTGCTCGTGTGAGTGTTTTCTGTGTGTTAAAAGATGAATCGGTTTGTATGTGTGTGTTTATGTGTGTATATTTGTGTTAGGAAGGGTTCGTTTGTGTCTCTGAGCTTGCTTTTTGTGTTTAGGTGTGTGTTTGTTTTTTCAGTGATGGTGTATATGCCTGTGTTTTAATGTGTGTTTGCATGCTTTCTCTGTGTGTGTACTTGTGTGGTTTTGTGCAGCAGTGATTGCCTGTATGTGTTTATGTGTGTTTGTGTATTTTTCTGTATGCATCACTGTTTTGTTTGTGTGTCTGGAATAGAAAAAAAAAGGGGGGTGGGGTGGGGTGGGGGGGTGGAATATTTCCCACACAGTGTCAGATGCTGAGAGGAGTTCCAGGGGGAGTGAGTTAAAGCGATTATGAAACTACACCAGTCTGCAACTATCTATAGCCTGGGAGACTTTCTCAGTCCCGCTCTTTGAACCAGGGGCTGTGAGAGTTCCCCGGCCTCCCGGCGGCGTTGTGGGGATAAAGGCCACACCTGAAGGGCGGAGATGCCACGGTGAGGAGCCTCACATCAGTGATAATGAACTAATCACCTTCCGCTGCATTAATGCCATAAACATCCCAGGTTTCAGAGCAGCAGCCCTGTTAGTCTGTATCCGAAAAAAGAAAAGGAGTACTTGTGGCACCTTAGAGACTAACAAATTTATTTGAGCATAAGCTTTCGTGAGCATCCGATGAAGTGAGCTGTAGCTTAGGAAAGCTTATGCTCAAATAAATTGGTTAGTCTCTAAGGTGCCACAAGTCCTCCTTTTCTACAAACATCCCAGTTTCCTGAAAGGGCCAGAGCCTCCCTGGTGTAAATCAGGAGTAACTCCAGTCTAGTGAAAGCAGTTGTGTGACTTTACACTAGGGGAGGATTTGTCCCCAGGGGCAATTCGTTCCATCCCTTGGGTCTGATGCGAACCCCAACGCGCTTGTCCCCTTTACACGGACAGACGCTCTCCTGTGAGTCTGACACTGAGACCGGCAGGGGGAGCCAACATGCCAGGTCTGCGAGGGGAGAGCGACTCAGAACAGGACTCACTCCGGATTGGAGTTCACAGATGAAGCGAGGGATCTCTGCACCTCACGCCCAGCGGGTCTCTGGGCAGGAAGGGGAGACACGTTGCCCGGGAACGGAAGGGTTAAACTGGCGGGAGGTTTGTGTCCCGTTCCCCCGGGTGCCGGGTCTCCTGCCCGAGCCCGAAGCGGGGGGTGTCGCTGCTGCCCCCGCGCGGCAGCCGGGACAAGGGCGATTCCGCAGCCTGGGTTTTTGTACGATCACAAACCGGTTTGGTGTCACTGTGTCACTCGCGCAGTAATACCGGGCGGTGTCCTCGGGCTTCAGGCCGGTCATTTGCAGATACAGCTCACTCTTGGAGTCATCCCTGGAGATGGTGAATCGCCCTTTCACTGAATCGAGGTAGTATATAGGACTCCCATAGGTGCCTACATAAGCGACCCATTCTAATCCCTTCCCAGGAGCCTGGCGGACCCAGCTCATCCCGTAGCTGCTGAAGGTGAACCCGGAGGCTTTGCAGGAGAGGCGGAGAGAGTCTCCGGGCTTCTTCACACCCCCTCCGGACTCCACCAGCGTCTGGGACCGGACACCTGGGAATAAAGACAGGCCATTAATGTCGGTATAAAAACAGCGGTAACACAATATTCTTCTAATTCTGCCAGGTCTTCAGAGGAGGAAAATACCTTCCAAAGCTGCTACAGCGACAATGACAAGGAGCAAAAATCCCATTTTCCCGGGTGCTGGAGGGGAAAGTTCTCAGGGGACTGGCTGGTGACTACACAGAGCCAGGGGGCTGCGGATTGTGTCTCCGGGTGCAGCCTGGGCAGAGAGAGGCAGAGATTTAAACAGGAAACTGTCTCCCTCATTTGCATGCCCCGCTTTATAAGAGACACACACTCCTGTGTGTCAGTGATCAGACTCGGGCTCCGGGTGCGGGAGTCAGAGTGTCCCGTCCAGTGTGTCCGTGCAGCGCCGGGCACAGGGCGCTGGGATCCTCATTAGACTTTCGGATCCCTGGGAGGAATGAACAGCTCTCTGCAGTGACTGTATTTCCTCACACGGGAACTGAGGGTCTGGCTATTTGAGGTGATATTGGGGATTGGGGGGACTCAGCTCTGGAGCCCCGTTGCACAGGCACAGCGGCCATGCAATGTCCGGTCTGGGGAGTCTGTGTCCGGGGAGGGGTCGTGTCCCAGGGATCCATAGGGTTCGGCCACCCCCTGGAGACAGAAGATTTCCCCTGCTACTGGGAGGGATTTGGGAGGGAAGCCCCTTTCCCTTCCCAGCAGTGACCGGCTGCATTGAAATGATGCACTTTGGACCAGGTCTGGGGGCCCGGCTGTGTGTGCGGGTGGGAGAAGCTGGGGGTGGGGGTCTGAAGACAGAGTTAAGATTTTGCAGAGGAGCCTCCCTGACATTTGTGTGCCTAGAGCGGCGTGTCTGGGAGTTTTGCTTTAGGGAGGGAGTAGAGGGAGGATTCAGTAGACAGTGAAGGAAGATTATTATGACCGGCTGATATTTATGTCCGCGTTCACACTCCCACTCCCATTCACACTCCACTTCCCATTTATGCTCGAATTGTAAACTCCGCGGGGTAGAGAGAGGTGTTATGGTCTGTGTTTGTACCGTGCCTAGGAATAGGGGATCCTAGACTATGATTGGAGACCCCAGGCGCTAGGATCGCAACCACCACCAACTCCCTCCCCCCTAATCATCATCAGCATAATCATCTACTTAGTTAATTATTAATAAGTAATGAAGTGCAGACAGAAGCCTTCTCCTTTTTATGTCTTAGATTTTGTATGATGTAAAATTCAGACATTCGACTACTACTTAATAATAAAATATTTCCGTTCCCACTTACATTCAGACCCCTGTAACCATTCACGCTGAAACAGGTATTTCTATTCCCATTCCCATGAACACTCCCATTCCTGTTTATATTCCCCTTCCTGTTCACTCGCACACTCCCATTTCCACTTCCAGTCACACTCACCTTCCTATTCTCTTTCATGCTCACCGTCCCATTTCTGTTCCCATGGATATTCCTCTTCCATTCCGATTCACACTCCCATTCCCATTCCTTTTGCACAAATGCGAGTCGGAGCATTTGGCCCTGACTTCATTCTAAGACCCAACAGAGTCAGGTCTCTCTGTCTGACTGTCCCCCCAGCGGTGCTGTCAGTCACTGCAAAGGTTACACAAAGGAGGGCACCGGGTCTGTAGGTCATAGGAGGGAGGATGCTACACAGAGCCAGAACATCACAGGATTTGTCCTTTTTTGGAGAGGAGGGCAAAGACAATGTATTGTGGGGAGGGGGGGGGAGGTGGAAGGAGTCTTTATAAACCTATTAACATCTGTGATTAAACATCTGGATTCTTATCTGGCCTGCTGGGCAATTCCCCGTGAGAAAGAACATGACATGAACCCCCTGATTTCTTTGTTTACTTCCCTTTGTCCTCGCTGGGCTCATTGTAACTTGCAGACCTTCAGCGCCACCAAGAGCAAGAGCCTCATGACATTGCAGGGGACGGGTTTTTGTCTCAGCTCAGACCGGGTTTCACTCACTGGGACGCTGCACAGTAACCAGGTCGTGTCCTCTGGCTTCAGGCTGCTCATGTTGAAATCGGCCAGGTTTGGGGAGTTGTCCCTGGAGGTGGTGAATCATCCTTTGACAGAAGTGGCGTAATATTCCTTACTCCCATCGAAGAAACTCACGGAGACCCACTCCAGTCCCTTCCCGGGAGCTTGTCAGACCCAGTGCATCCCGGCCTGGCTGAAATCAAAGCCGGAGCCTGTACAGGTGAGCGCAGAGATTGTCCGGGCTTCTTAATGTCTCCTCCTCCGGACTCCACCAGCGGATCCTGAGCCCCAGCCTCGGAGGATGTAAAAGCACATTGAGAATCCAGATGACGGTGCTGATGCTAACATGATTGATGCTTCTCTTAATATTGCAACTGATCACAGTTCTG
This sequence comes from Lepidochelys kempii, assembly GCF_965140285.1. Taxonomy (NCBI): domain Eukaryota; kingdom Metazoa; phylum Chordata; order Testudines; family Cheloniidae; genus Lepidochelys; species Lepidochelys kempii. The sequence goes on from NC_136392.1 coordinate 39,630,384, forward strand.
ATTCCAATATTGCCATACGTTATTTCAAAACAAGGGTATCTCCATTTCCCCCCGAAGAGATACACACCTCGGAAAGCTGTCACAGTGAAAAGGAAATGCAGCCAAAACATCAAGTGTGTTTGCTGGGAAAAGTTCTCTAGAGGGTTGGGCCGATCACTGCAGACACCGGGAGCTGCAGGTTCCCAACCAAAGGGCTTTAAGCAGGGAATACAATTACTCCACTTGCATATCCGTGCTCTTAAAATGGAGTCCCAGGGGCTGGCATTGCATTTCTCGCCGAGGTCCCTTGTCCCAGGCTTTGGGAGATGCCATGATACGTGTGAGACCCTGAGGGGATAGAAGCATGTTCAAAGTAATCTAAAGCACTGAATGTATCCAGTCGGTAAAATACAGCCCAGGAGCAATTACACCCTTGGGTGACAAAAATACTCCGCTCTGTAACGGAGATTTGGGAACGGACGGCGAGCTTTCGTGTCCCCTTTTTCGAGGTGGATAAACTGAGGCAGAGAGAAGGAAACTGATTTGCCCGAGGTCTGTTGGCTGTTAGAAGAAAAGCCAGGTTCCCCGAGGCCCAGCCCGCCCAGTGTTCTAATAACCACACTGGCCTGAAACCTGCTAATCGAGCATTCAAATAACCCTTATGTCTACACTACGGAATAAGGTCGAATTTATAGAAGTCGGTTTTTTAGAAATCGGTTTTATAAATTCGAGTGTGTGTGTCCCCACAGAAAATGCTCTAAGTGCATTAAGTGCATTAACTCGGCGGAGCGCTTCCACAGTACCGAGGCAAGCGTCGACTTCCGGAGCGTTGCACTGTGGGTAGCTATCCCACAGTTCCCGCAGTCTCCGCTGCCCATTGGAATTCTGGGTTGAGATCCCAATGCCTGATGGGGCTAAAACATTGTCGCGGGTGGTTCTGGGTACATATCGTCAGCCTCCCGTTCCCTCCCTCCCCCCGTGAAAGCAAGGGCAGACAATCATTTCGCGCCTTTTTTCCTGAGTTACCTGTGCAGACGCCATACCACAGCAAGCATGGAGCCCGCTCAGGTAACCGTCACCCTATGTCTCCTGGGTGCTGGCAGACGCGGTACGGCTTTGCTGCACAGTAGCAGCAACCCCTTGCCTTCTGGCAGCAGACGGTGCAATACGACTGGTAGTCGTCCTCATCGTGTCCGAGGTGCTCCTGGCCGCGTCGGCTGGGAGCGCCTGGGCAGACATGGGCGCAGGGACTACATTTGGAGTGACTTGACCAGGTCATTCTCTTTAGTCCTGCAGTCAGTCCTATTGAACCGTCTTATGGTGAGCAGGCAGGCGATACGGACTGCTAGCAGTCGTACTGTACCATCTTCTGCCAGGCAGGCAAGAGATGAGGATTGCTAGCAGTCGTATTGCACCATCTTCTGCCAGGCAGGCAAGAGATGGGGATGGCTAGCAGGCGTACTGTACCATCTTCTGCCGAGCAGCCATGAGATGTGGATGGCATGCAGTCCTTCTGCACCGTCTGCTGCCAGCCAAAGATGTAAAAGATAGATGGAGTGGGTCAAAACAAGAAATAGACCAGATTTGTTTTGTACTCATTTGCCTCCTCCCCTGTCTAGGGGACTCATTCCTCTAGGTCACACTGCAGTCACTCACAGAGAAGGTGCAGCGAGGTAAATCTAGCCATGTATCAATCAGAGGCCAGGCTAACCTCCTTGTTCCAATAACAACGATAACTTAGGTGCACCATTTCTTATTGGAACCCTCCGTGCAGTCCTGCCTGAAATACTCCTTGATGTACAGGCACCCCCTTTGTTGATTTTAGCTCCCTGAAGCCAACCCTGTAAGCCGTGTCGTCAGTCGCCCCTCCCTCCGTCAGAGCAACGGCAGACAATCGTTCCGCGCCTTTTTTCTGTGCGGACGCCATACCACAGCAAGCATGGAGCCCGCTCAGCTCACTTTGGCAATTAGGAGCACATTAACCACCACACGCATTATTCAGCAGTATATGCAGCACCAGAACATGGCAACGCGATACCGGGCGAGGAGGCGACGTCAGCGCGGTCCCGTGAGTGATCAGGACATGGACACAGATTTCTCTGAAAGCATGGGCCCTTACAATGCATGCATCACGGTGCTAATGGGGCAGGTTCATGCTGTGGAACGCCGATTCTGGGCTCGGGAAACAAGCACAGACTGGTGGGACCGCATAGTGTTGCAGGTCTGGGACGATTCCCAGTGGCTACGAAACTTTCGCATGCGTAAGGGCACTTTCATGGAACTTTGTGACTTGCTTTCCCCTGTCCTGAAGCGCATGAATACCAAGATGAGAGCAGCCCTCACAGTTGAGAAGCGAGTGGCGATAGCCCTGTGGAAGCTTGCAACGCCAGACAGCTACCGGTCAGTTGGGAATCAATTTGGAGTGGGCAAATCTACTGTGGGGGCTGCTGTGATGCAAGTAGCCCACGCAATCAAAGATCTGCTGATATCAAGGGTAGTGACCCTGGGAAATGTGCAGGTCATAGTGGATGGCTTTGCTGCAATGGGATTCCCTAACTGTGGTGGGGCTATAGACGGAACCCATATCCCTATCTTGGCACCGGAGCACCAAGCCGCCGAGTACATAAACCGCAAGGGGTACTTTTCGATAGTGCTGCAAGCTCTGGTGGATCACAAGGGACGTTTCACCAACATCAACGTGGGATGGCCGGGAAAGGTGCATGATGCTCGCATCTTCAGGAACTCTGGTCTGTTTCAAAAGCTGCAGGAAGGGACTTTATTCCCAGACCAGAAAATAACTGTTGGGGATGTTGAAATGCCTATATGTATCCTTGGGGACCCAGCCTACCCCTTAATGCCATGGCTCATGAAGCCGTACACAGGCAGCCTGGACAGTGGTCAGGAGCTGTTCAACTACAGGCTGAGCAAGTGCAGAATGGTGGTAGAATGTGCATTTGGACGTTTAAAGGCGCGCTGGCGCAGTTTATTGACTCGCTTAGACCTCAGCGAAACCAATATTCCCACTGTTATTACTGCTTGCTGTGTGCTCCACAATATCTGTGAGAGTAAGGGGGAGACGTTTATGGCGGGGTGGGAGGTTGAGGCAAATCGCCTGGCTGCTGGTTACGCGCAGCCAGACACCAGGGCGGTTAGAAGAGCACAGGAGGGCGCGGTACGCATCAGAGAAGCTTTGAAAAACAGTTTCATGACTGGCCAGGCTACGGTGTGAAAGTTCTGTTTGTTTCTCCTTGATGAACCCCCCCACCCCTTGGTTCACTCTACTTCCCTGTAAGCTAACCACCCTCCCCTCCTCCCTTTAATCATTGCTTGCAGAGCCAATAAAGTCATTGCTGCTTCACAGTCATGCATTCGTTATTCATTCATCACACAAATAGGGGGATGACTACCAAGGTAGCCCAGGAGGGGTGGTGGAGGAGGGAAGGAAAATGCCACACAGCACTTTAAGCACAGCACTTTAAAAGTTTACAACTTTAAAATTTATTGAATGACAGCCTTCTTTTTTTTGGGCAATCCTCTGTGGGGGAGTGGCTGGTTGGCCGGAGGCCTCCCCACCGCGTTCTTGGGCGTCTGGGTGTGGAGGCTATGGAACTTGGGGAGGAGGGCGGTTGGTTACAGAGGGGCTGCAGTGGCAGTCTGTGCTCCAGCTGCCTTTGCTGCAGCTCAACCATACACTGGAGCATACTGGTTTGGTCCTGCAGCAGCCTCAGCATTGAATCCTGCCTCCTCTCATCACGCTGCCGCCACCTTTGAGCTTCAGCCCTGTCTTCAGCCCGCCACTTACTCTCTTCAGCCCGCCACTTACTCTCTTCAGCCCTCCACCTCTCCTCCCGGTCATTTTGTGCTTTCCTGCACTCTGACATTATTTGCCTCCACGCATTCGTCTGTGCTCTGTCAGTGTGGGAGGACAGCATGAGCTCGGAGAACATTTCATCGCGAGTGCGTTTTTTTTTCTTTCTAAGCTTCACTAGCCTCTGGGAAGGAGAAGATCCTGTGATCATTGAAACACATGCAGCTGGTGGAGAAAAAAAAAGGGACAGTGGTATTTAAAAAGACACATTTTATAAAACAGTGGCTACACTCTTTCAGGGTAAACCTTGCTGTTAACATTACATACATAGCACATGTGCTTTCGTTACAAGGTCGCATTTTGCCTCCTCCCACCGCGTGATTTTGGTTGAATGCCAGCAAACATACACTGCAATGCTTTGTTCTACAGTGATTCCCCAGTACGTGTTGCTGGCCTGGAGTGGTAAAGTGTCCTACCATGAAGGACGAAATAAGGCTGCCCTCCCCAGAAACCTTTTGCAAAGGCAGAACCGCAAATGCCAGGGCAAAGTAATCCTTTCACATGCTTGCTTTTAAACCATGTATAGCATTTTAAAAGGTACACTCACCAGAGGTCCCTTCTCCGCCTGCTGAGTCCAGGAGGCAGCCTTGGGTGGGTTCGGGGGGTACTGGCTCCAGGTCTAGGGTGAGAAACAGTTCCTGGCTGTCGGGAAAACCGGTTTCTCCGCTTGCTTGCTGTGAGCTATCTACAACCTCCTCCTCCTCATCTTCTTCGTCCCCAAAACCTACTTCTGTATTGCCTCCATCTCCATTGAAGGAGTCAAACAACACGGCTGGGGTAGTGGTGGCTGAACCCCCTAAAATGGCATGCAGCTCATCATAGAAGCGGCATGTTTGGGGCTCTGACCCAGAGCGGCTGTTCGCCTCTCTGGTTTTCTGGTAGGCTTGCCTCAGCTCCTTCAGTTTCACGCGGCACTGCTTCGGGTCCCTGTTATGGCCTCTGTCCTTCATGCCCTGGGAGATTTTCAGAAAGGTTTTGGCATTTCGAAAACTGGAACGGAGTTCTGATAGCACGGATTCCTCTCCCCAAACAGCGATCAGATCCCGTACCTCCCGTTCAGTCCATGCTGGAGCTCTTTTGCGATTCTGGGACTCCATCATGGTCACCTCTGCTGATGAGCTCTGCATGGTCACCTGCAGCTTGCCACGCTGGCCAAACAGGAAATGAGATTCAAAAGTTCGAGGTTCTTTTCCTGTCTACCTGGCCAGTGCATCTGAGTTGAGAGCGCTGTCCAGAGCGGTCAGAATGGAGCACTCTGGGATAGCTCCCGGAGGCCAATACCATCGAATTGTGTCCACAGTACCCCAAATTCGAGCCGGCAACGTCGATTTAAGCGCTAATCCACTTGTCAGGGGTGGAGTAAGGAAATTGATTTTAAGAGCCCTTTAAGTCGAAATAAAGGGCTTCATTGTGTGGACGGGTGCAGGTTTAAATCGATTTAATGCTGCTAAATTCGACCTAAAGTCCTAGTGTAGACCAGGGCTTAGAGCACAGGGACTTGAAGATGGGCCTCCCTTGATCCCAGAAGAGCGCCCTGGTCACCGGGCTATACAGTCATTCTTATTCACACTCTGTCTTGCTCTCTCCTCACAAAGACTCTTTGCATTCTGAAGCAAGTAGAAGAACTTCAACCGCAACTCTACGGAGACGAGTTCCCCGGGAAACCTCCTAGCCCGATGGCTGGGCCCTCCCCTGGGAGGTAGAAGATGGACCTTGTTGAAGTCCAGGCTCTGGTTCAGGCACAGTGGGGCTGAGAGTCAGGGTGCCTAATTCGAGGCTGTAAATTCCATTGGGAGCCAGGCATCTCTAGGCAGGCTTTATAATAACGAGCCTTAGACCCTTATGTGACTCAAAGCCACCGGGCTCCCTACTTTATTGACACAGCCAGTGCCCCCAGTGGGGCGGGTCTGTTGCTTAAATGTCATCTGAGTCTTCCCTCAGATTTCCACTGTTTTGCAAACCCTGAGCGCCCCAACCAGCCAACTCCAGACAGTGGCTACAGGGCTCGGTTTTTGTCCTAGGTCCCTGGCTGTGTGTTTCTGACACAGGAATACAGGGCGGTGTCCTCCGCTCTCAAGCTGCTGATTTGCAAATGCACCAGGCTGTTGGCGTTGTCTCTGGAGATGGCTAATCGCCCTTTCAAGGAGTCAGCGTAGTAGGCGCTGCCCTGGGCAGCAGCTCTGGCCAGCAAGTCCCGCCCCTTCCCGGGGGCCAGACGGATCCAGTCCATGAGATAACCGCTGAAGAGGAACCCGGAGGCTTTTCAGGAGAGGCGGAGAGAGTCCCCAGGAGTTTTCACATCCTCTCCGGACACCACCAGCTGGACCTGAGACCTGGCCTCTGCAAATACAGATTTGTTTAGATCCCTGATTCTATGAGGCTCAGGAACCCGGAGGTGAGTACATTTTGTACTTTAATAGACACCTGGGAGAACTGAGAGAGTGAGAATTAAGTTCAGCCAAAATCTCTTTTTCCTGGGTTTTGTGTAAGAAATGCCGAGGGGAAGAGTGAAAGTGAGAGTGTGGAAAAACCTTTTGAAGTGATAATCAAGGTGGGCCATTTCTAGCAGTTGACAAGAAGGTCTGAGGAACAGTGGGGGGCGGGGGGAGAGAATAAACATGGGGAAATAGTTTTACTTTGTGTAAAGACCCACCCACTCCCAGTCTCTATTCAAGCCTAAGTTAATTGTATCCAGTTTGCAAATTAATTCCAATTCAGCAGTCTCTCATTGGAGTCTGTTTCTGAAGTTTTTTTGTTGAAGAATTGTCTCTTTTAGGTCTGTAATCGAGTGATCAGAGAGATTGAAGTGTTCTCCGACTGCTTTTTGAATGTTATAATTCTTGACGTCTGATTTGTGTCCATTTATTCTTTTACGTAGAGACTGTCCAGTTTGGCCAATGTACATGGCAGAGGGGCATTGCTGGCACATGATGACATATATCACATTGGTGGATGGGCAGGTGAATGAGCCTCTGATAGTGTGGCTGATGTGATTAGGCCCTATGATGGTTGTAGATCCTTGATGATGCGCTGGAGAGGTTTTAGTTGGGGCCTGAAGGAGATGGCTAGTGGCGTTCTCTTATTTTCTTTGTTGGGCCTGTCCTGTAGTAGGTAACTTCTGGGTACTCTTCTGGCTCTGTCAATCTGTTTCTTCACTTCACCAGGTGGGTATTGTAGTTGTAAGAATGCTTGATGGAGATCTTGTAGATGTTTGTCTCTGTCTGAGGGGTTGGAGCAAATGCGGTTGTATCGTAGAGCTTGGCTGTAGACAATGGATCATGTGGTGTGGTCTGGATGAAAGCTGGAGGCGTGTAGGTAAGTATAGCGGTCAGTAGGTTTCCAGTATAGGCTGGTGTTTATGTGACCATCACTTATTAGCACCGTAGTGTCCAGGAAGTGGATCTCTTGTGCAGACTGGTCCAGGCTGAGGTTGATGGTGGGATGGAAATTGTTGAAATCATGGTGGAATTCCTCAAGGGCTTCTTTTCCATGGGTCCAGATGATGAAGATGTCATCAATGTAGTGCAAGTAGAGTAGGGGCTTTAGGGGACGAGAGCTGAGGAAGCGTTGTTCTAAGTCAGCCATAAAAATGTTGGCATCCTGTGGGGCCATGCGGGTACCCATAGCAGTGCTGCTGATTTGAAGGTATACATTGTCCCCAAATGTGAAATAGTTATGGGTGAGGACAAAGTCACAAAGTTCAGCCACCAGGTTAGCCGTGACATTATCGGGGATAGTGTTCTTGACGGCTTGTAGTCCATCTTTGTGTGGAATGTTGGTGTAGAGGGCTTCTACATCCACAGTGGCCAGGATGGTGTTTTCAGGAAGATCACCGATGGATTGTAGTTTCCTCAGGAAGTCAGTGGTGTCTCAAAGATAGCTGGGAGTGCTGGTAGCGTAGGGCCTGAGGAGGGAGTCTACATAGCCAGACAATCCTGCTGTCAGGGTGCCAATGCCTGAGATGATGGGGTGTCCAGGGTTTCCATGTTTATGGATCTTGGGTAGCAGATAGAATACCCCTGGTTGGGGTTCCAGGGGTGTGTCTGTGCGGATTTGTTCTTGTGCTTTTTCAGGGAGTTTCTTGAATCAATGCTGTAGTTTCTTTTGGTAACCCTCAGTGGGATCAGAGGGTAATGGCTTGTAGAAAGTGGTGTTGGAGAGCTGCCTAGCGGCCTCTTGTTCATATTCCGACCTATTCATGATGACAACAGCACCTCCTTTGTCAGCCTTTTTTATTATGATGTCAGAGTTGTTTCTGAGTCTGTGGATGTCTTTGTGTTCTGCACAGCTAAGGTTATGGGGCAAGTGATGTTGCTTTTCCACAATTTCAGCCCGTGCACATTGGCGGAAGCACTCAACGTAGAAGTCCAGTCTGTTGTTTCGACCTTCAGGAGGAGTCCACCCAGAATCCTTCTTTTTGTAGTCTTGGTAGGAAGGTCTCTGTGGGTTAGTATGCTGTTCAGAGGTGTGTTGGAAATATTCCTTGAGTCGGAGGCATCGAAAATAGGATTCTAGGTCACCACAGAACTGTATCATGTTTGTGGGGGTGAAGGGGCAGAAGGAGAGGCCCCGAGATAGGACAGATTCTTCTGCTGGGCTAAGAGTATAGTTGGATAGATTAAGAATATTGCTGGGTGGGTTAAGGGAACCACTGTTGTGGCCTCTTGTGGCATGTAGTAGTTTAGATAGTTTAGTGTCCTTTTTCTTTTGTAGAGAAGTAAAGTGTGTGTTGTAAATGGCTTGTCTAGGACAGGACAGGCCCAATAAAGAAAATAACAGAACGCCACTAGCCATCACCTTCAGCCCCCAACTAAAAACTCTCCAACGCATCATCAAGGATCTACAACCTATCCTGAAGGTTGACCCATCACTCTCACAGATCTTGGGAGACAGGCCAGTCCTTGCTTACAGACAGCCCCCCAACCTGAAGCAAATACTCACCAGCAAACACACACCACACAACAGAACCACTAACCCAGGAACTTATCCTTGCAACAAAGCCCATTGCCAACTGTGTCTACATGTCTATTCAGGGGACACCATCATAGAGCCTAATCACATCAGCCACACTATCAGAGGCTCGTTCACCTGCACATCTACCAATGTGATATATGCCATCATGTGCCCGCAATGCCCCTCTGCCATGTACATTGGCCAAACTGGACAGTCTCTACGCAAAAGAATAAACGGACACAAATCAGACATCAAGGACTATAACATTCAAAAACCAGTCGGAGAACACTTCAATCTCTTTGGTCACTCGATTACAGACCTAAAAGTGGCAATTCTTCAACAAAAAGACTTCAGAAACAGACTCCAACAAGAGACTGCTGAATTGGAATTAATTTGCAAACTGGATACAATTAACTTAGGCTTGAATAGAGACTCGGAGTTGATGTGTCAGTTCACAAAGTAAAACTATTTCCCCTTGTTTATTTCCTCCCATACTGTTCTTGTCAACTGCTGGAAATGGCCCACCTTGATTATCACTATAAAAGGTTCCCTCCCCCACCCCACGCTGGTAATAGCTCACCTTACCTGATCACTCTCGTTACAGTGTGTATGGTAACACCCATTGTTTCATGTTCTCTGTGTATATAAATCTCCCCACTGTATTTTCCAATGAATGCATCCAATGAAGTGAGCTGTAGCTCACGAAAGCTGATGCTCAAATAAATTGGTTTGCCTCTAAGGTGCCACAAGTCCTCCTTTTCTTTTTATGAATTAACCAGAGAACAGTGGTGATAATTTACTGCGCGCTCAGAAAACCAGGATTATTTTTTAAAGGCAATTTTTAAAACCAGACGGGCTCTGTACCCTGGGCGTTTTATTAAGAATGGGCAAGTGCAAGAAACCTGGAGTCTGGAAAAAGATGAATCCACTGGAGTCTGTACAGGGAATTCCCACGCTCTGCCTGTGACTTTAGGACTAGTGGACCGATTTCCCCCTCCTGCAGAACGTGGCATTGACTATTCAGGATACCCCAGTCGCTTTGCAGAAGAAGCAGCGTGTTCAAGAAACACAATTCAGCCTTCGTTAGGTGAGTGCAAAGTGTGGCAAGATCCCGGTGTAAAAAAGTCGAGTTCGCTCAGGCTCCAGCTTGGCTCTGGCTCCTGCATCCTGCCTGTCTTCTCCAGCTCAGTTTGCTGGCAAGGCAGGCTGAAGGGCGGGCAGCTAAATGTTAATCACACTTCTTAGGCGGATTCTATTTCTGCGTGACTAGGAAACGTATAAGGCGGTCTCGGTTCTGTCGGAACCGCGGGTCTCTGACAATAAAAGTGAAATTTCCGACGAGTGAAGCCCGGATAAAGGACTGGAGGCTTCCCACTCTCGGTTCCTGTCTGAAAGGCTCTGTTCTGTCAGTGACTGTGGGCACGGAGAGGGAGGGGGATTTGCGCTGGAGGTTTCTGTGCTAACCGCAGGAGGTTTCTGATCGCTGTGTCTCTCGCACAGTGATACCGGGCGGTGTCTTCGGCTTTCAGGCTGTTCATTTGCAGATACACCGTGCTGCTGGACTCGTCTCTGGAGATGGTGAATCGCCCTTTCACCGCATCACTGTAATATGCTGCTGAACTATAAGCAGGATTGCGTATCTCTGCGACCCACTCCAGTCCTTTCCCGGGAGCCTGACGGACCCAGTCCATGAAGTAGTTGCTGAAGGTGAATCCGGAGGCTTTGCAGGAGAGGCGGAGAGATCCCCCAGGGGTTTGAATCCCCTCTCGGACTCCACCAGCTGGACCTGTGACCGGACACTTGGAAAGAATGAAAATCACATTCACACAGGGCCTGGCTCAGAGCCCATTGGAAGCAGCAGAAAGTGTCCCAAGTGACTTCACTGCCCTTTGGGTCAGGTTCGGGATGTCCAGCATCCTCCGGCGTCTGCAGTCCATGTAGCGGGGAAGGGGATAAAATTACCTTGAAGGGCTGCTAGTAAGAAAGCGAGGGTCAGCCACAGTCTCATGTTGCTGAGGCTGGAGGGTTTTCTGGTGGGATCTGCACCGACACTCGGACTGGCCCCTCCTCCCTTCTCACACTGCGGGGTCCCGGAGATCATGGGATTTCTATAGTGAGCCGAGGCACTGAATTTGCATCTCCTCCTCTTTGTAAGACACATGTTGGCCCTCGGCCCTCAGCAAAGTCAGCCTCCCGGTAGTTGGGCGTCGCGGGAAAGGGTTATCTGGGTAAAGAGCTCCACTCATAGAATAATTTCTGCAGAATGCTCTACAATTACCCTGGTTGCTTTGGGGAGACAAAATTCCTTAACGATCGTTCATCTTCCACTCAGTCCTGTCTGCTTGTCCCTCTGCTCTTCTGAGATCCCTGGAACAGTGGGATCTGTCGGGGGACCTTAGCCTGGCACTTGAGAATCTGGCGGTTTATTCCTGGCTCTGCTACTCGTGTGATGGGTGACCTTTGGCAAGAAACTTACACTCCCTGTGCCTCGATTTGTATGGCAATACAACTGGGTAACCAGATTTTGACCCTCCTTTGGCAAGGCTTTGAGGTATATCAATGAAAACCACTCTAGAAGAGCTAGGTTTTGCTTTTACTAGTAATGTCTGAAATCTTCTTCTTCTAGAAGAAGAATTGGAGACAATACGTTAAACTCTTTCTAGCAATGATGGAAGAGAAGACAAAATTATTATGTGTTATTATTCTACCAGCACCTTAAAATCAGTGGTAATTTGGGGGTCAGGATCCCCGCTGTTGTTGTTGAGAGTCGCGACCCAAGAGGCGCCGTGATTCGGCACATAGCTGCTCAGTCAGGCAGTGAGTGTTATCTCCCAGGTGAGGGGTCGTGTGCTCAGGCAAAGCTCCGTTTCTTTTAGGGGTGGGCGAACCTTTGCAGAGATGTTTTTTTTTTTTAATCTGCGAGCTGGGGTTGGGATATTCAAGGGTCCTTAAGGGAGATAGCAGCTCACTGCGTCTCTGAGTTGTGCCATGGGCTATGTAAGGCCGGGAGAAGATTTGTCCCATGTTAGGTTTCAGAGTAACAGCCGTGTTAGTCTGTATTCGCAAAAAGAAAAGGAGGACTTGTGGCACCTTAGAGACTAACACATTTATCTGAGCATGAGCTTTCGTGAGCTACAGCTCACTTCATCGGATGCATACCGTGGAAACTGCAGCAGACTTTATATACACACAGAGAATATGAAACAATACCTCCTCCCACCCCACTGTCCTGCTGGTAATAGCTTATCTAAAGTGATCATCAGGTGGGCCATTTCCAGCACAAATCCAGGTTTTCTCACCCTCCACCCCCACACACAAATTCACTCTCCTGCTGGTGATAGCCCATCCAAAGTGACAACTCTTTACACAATGTGCATGATAATCAAGTTGGGCCATTTCCTGCACAAATCCAGGTTCTCTCACCCCTTCACCCCCCTCCCTAAAACCACATACACAAACTCACTATCCTGCTGGTAATAGCTCATCCAAAGTGACCACTCTCCCTACAATGTGCATGATAATCAAGGTGGGCCATTTCCAGCACAAATCCAGGTTTTCTCACACACACCCCCACCCCCATACACACACAAACTCACTCTCCTGCTGGTAATAGCTCATCCAAACTGACCACTCTCCAAGTTTAAATCCAAGTTAAACCAGAACATCTGGGGGGGGGGGGGTAGGAAAAAAACAAGGGGAAATAGGCTACCTTGCATAATGACTTAGCCACTCCCAGTCTCTATTTAAGCCTAAATTAATAGTATCCAATTTGCAAATGAATTCCAATTCAGCAGTTTCTCACTGGAGTCTGGATTTGAAGTTTTTTTGTTTTAAGATAGCGACCTTCATGTCTGTGATTGCGTGACCAGAGAGATTGAAGTGTTCTCCGACTGGTTTATGAATGTTATAATTCTTGACATCTGATTTGTGTCCGTTTATTCTTTTACGTAGAGACTGTCCAGTTTGACCAATGTAAATGGCAGAGGGGCATTGCTGGCACATGATGGCATATATCACATTGGTGGATGTGCAGGTGAACGAGCCTCTGATAGTGTGCCTGATGTGATTAGGCCCTGTGATGGTGTCCCCTGAATAGATATGTGGGCACAATTGGCAACGGGCTTTGTTGCAAGGATAAGTTCCTGGGTTAGTTGTTCTGTTGTGTGGTATGTGGTTGTTGGTGAGTATTTGCTTCAGGTTGCGGGGCTGTCTGTAGGCAAGGACTGGCCTGTCTCCCAAGACTTGTGAGAGTGTTGGGTCATCCTTTAGGATAGGTTGTAGATCCTTAATAATGCGTTGGAGGGGTTTTAGTTGGGGGCTGAAGGTGACCGCTAGTGGCGTTCTGTTATTTTCTTTGTTAGGCCTGTCCTGTAGTAGGTAACTTCTGGGAACTCTTCTGGCTCTATCAATCTGTTTCTTTACTTCTGCAGGTGGGTATTGTAGTTGTAAGAAAGCTTGACAGAGATCTTGTAGGTGTTTGTCTCTGTCTGAGGGGTTGGAGCAAATGCGGTTGTATCGCAGAGCTTGGCTGTAGACGATGGATCGTGTGGTGTGGTCAGGGTGAAAGCTGGAGGCATGCAGGTAGGAATAGCGGTCAGTAGGTTTCCGGTATAGGGTGGTGTTTATGTGGCCATTGTTTATTAGCACTGTAGTGTCCAGGAAGTGGATCTCTTGTGTGGACTGGACCAGGCTGAGGTTGGTGGTGGGATGGAAATTTTTGAAATCATGGTGGAATTCCTCAAGGGCTTCTTTTCCATGGGTCCAGATGATGAAGATGTCATCAATATATAGCACAAGTAGAGTAGGGGCTTTAGGGGACGAGAGCTGAGGAAGCGTTGTTCCAAATCAGCCATAAAAATGTTGGCATCCTGTGGGGCCATGCGGGTACCCATAGCAGTGCCGCTGATCTGAAAGTATACATTGTCCCAAAATGTGAAATAGTTATGGGTAAGGACAAAGTCACAAAGTTCAGCCACCAGGTTAGCCGTGATATTATCGGGGATAGCGTTCCTGATGGCTTGTAGTCCATCTTTGTGTGGAATGTTGGTGTAGAGGGCTTCTACATCCATAGTGGCCAGGATGGTGTTATCAGGAAGATCACCGATGGATTGAAGTTTCCTCAGGAAGTCAGTGGTGTCTCGAAGGTAGCTGGGAGTGCTGGTAGCGTAGGGCCTGAGGAGGGAGTCTACATAGCCAGACAATCCTGCTGTCAGGCTGCCAATGCCTGAGATGATGGGGTGCCCAGGATTTCCAGGTTTATGGATCTTGGGTGGTAGATAGAATATCCCAGGTCGGGGTTCCAGGGGTGTGTCTGTGCGGATTTGATCTTGTGCTTTTTCAGGAAGTTTCTTGAGCAAATGCTGTAGTTGCTTTTGGTAACTCTCAGTGGGATCATAGGGTAATGGCTTGTAGAAACTCGTGTTGGAGAGCTGCCGAGCAGCCTCTTGTTCATATTCCGACCTATTCATGATGACAACAGCACCTCCTTTGTCAGCCTTTTTGATTATGATGTCAGAGCTGTTTCTGAGGATGTTGTCGCTTTGGATGGTCTAGCACCAGCAGGAGAGTGAATTTGTGTGGGGGGGTGGAGGGTGAGAAAACCTGGATTTGTGCTGGAAATGGCCCAACCTGATGATCACTTTAGATAAGCTATTACCAGCAGGACAGTGGGGTGGGAGGAGGTATTGTTTCATATTCTCTGTGTGTATATAAAGTCTGCTGCAGTTTCCCCGGTATGCATCTGATGAAGTGAGCTGTAGCTCATGAAAGCTCATGCTCAAATAAATTGGTTAGTCTCTAAGGTGCCACAAGTACTCCTTGTCCCATGTTACTGAATCATATAGAAATACCCAAACACCCGCTAATATTCACTTCCACCAGAAGGAGGCTTTTTGCCCACAAAGCTTATGCCGAAAGAAATCGGTTAGTCTTTAAGGTGCTACCCTGACTGGACTTCTTGTTGGCTTTGTGGATACAGACTAATGAGGTGCTACCCCTCTGATACTTGCCACCAGAAGGGTTATTCAGAGTGTAATGTGCCAGCGTGAACATAAGGGTGTCACTGTCTGTTCCCTTCTTCTGTCTGGAATGATCAGTGGAAGATCTCAAGGTCAGCTTTATTTATCTCCTTGCATTCTGCTCTCTCTATTTCTTTGCCTTTGGTGTATGTTTTCTTGAGGGGTGGGGGTAGTTATTTAAGATGTAATTTTGTGGGCGGGGGTTCTAGGAATTAAGGGGTTAGCTCACAAGCCTGAATCCCAGAGGCTGAGGTTTTCCAAAGCTTCTGTGGGATTATAATAGGAATGAAGTGCCCATATCTGAAAGGAAGGTTGGAAACCCTCAGCCTGGCTATAAGAGGGGTTTAAATGACATGTTTTCATCCACTTTACCGTTGGTTCTATCAGCCTGGGATATTGGGAGGTGGAAGGGTGAGGAAAGGCGGGGAGCAGTGGAGTGAGGGGCACAGAGTGTGTTAGACGAACAGGGAAACTTGTGGGCTGGCCTCTTCTAATAGTGCGGTTAGTCAGTGTGTGCATTTGCGTGGGGGAGAGTCACGGAAAGGCCACTCAGGAGGTATCACGCGCACTGTCTCCCCGCTGCGAGCTGTAGAACTGCAGCGCCCACAGCGGAGAGTTTGTCCTTAGCCAGCGAGGGCAGGTTTTTGTCTCAGCTCAGACCGGCTTCCCCTCACTGTGTCCAGCACATTGATATTGGGTGGTGTCCTTGGGCTTCAGGCCGGACATTTGCAGATACAACAGACTCCCGTCCCTTCCCAGGGGCCTGTCTGACCCAGCTCATCCAGTTGCTGCTGAGGGAACATGGTGGGTTTGCAGGAAAGTCGGAGAGAGTCTCCCGGCTTTTGCACACCTCCTCTGGACTCTGCCAGCTGGACCTGGGACTGGGCACTTGCAAATAAAGACACAATGAGATACCTGCAGACCTGGAAAAAACTTCCTAAATGTCAGAGTAGTTAAGCACTGGAATCAATTTCCCAGGGAGATTATGGAATCTCTGTCCCTGAAGATTTTTAAGAGTAGGTTGGACAAACACCTGTCAGGGATGGTCTAGATAATATTTAGTCCTGCCATGAGTGCACTGAGCGGGAGGAGATGACCTCTCCAGGTCCCTTCCGGTCCCAGGATTCTGGGCTCTATAGATGGATATTGAGCTCTGAAACCTGAGCGCGGATTTGTTTTTCACTCTGGCTGTGGGTCCCGTTCCTGTGCCCAGGGCTGGGCTGTCTGTGGAAGTGCTGCCCCCGCGCGGCGCACGGGAGAAGGGCGGTTCTGCCGCTCGGGTTTTTGTGTGAGCCCGGTCGGGATTCCCCTCGCTGGGTCTCTCGCTCAGTGAGACCGGGCGGTGTCCTCGGGCTTCAGGCCGGTCATTTGCAGGTAGAACAGGCTGTTGGACTTGTCCCTGGAGATGGTGAATCGCCCTTTTACCGAGTCACTGTCCTATATGCTACAGCCGTGAATCTGGGCGACCCACTCCAATCCCTTCGCGAGAGCCTGTCGGACCCAGCTCATCCCATAGCTGCTGAAAGTGAACCCGGAGGCTTTGCAGGAGAGGCGGAGAGAGTCTCCGGGCTTCTTCTCATCCTGTCCGGACTCCACCAGCTGGATCTGAGACCGGGCACCTGGGAATAACAATTAATTATGGGGAACATGAGTACCTCGGGCAATAGCACAATAACCCCCCCCCCCCCCCCGCCTCCCCAGTACATCCAACCCATGGAAAGGGAGAATGGACCTTCCGGACATGCTGCAATGAGAACGAGGTACAACCAAAGCCCCATTTTCCCTGTGGTTGGAGGGGAAAGTTCTTAGGGGCGGTTTAAGGGAACCACTGTTGTGGCCCCTTGTGGCAAGTAGTAGTTTAGATAGTTTAGTGTCCTTTTTCTTTTGTAGAGAAGCAAAGTGTGTGTTGTAAATGGCTTGTCTAGGACAGGACAGGCCCAATAAAGAAAATAACAGAACGCCACTAGCCATCACCTTCAGCCCCCAACTAAAAACTCTCCAACGCATCATCAAGGATCTACAACCTATCCTGAAGGACGACCCATCACTCTCACAGATCTTGGGAGACAGGCCAGTCCTTGCTTACAGACAGCCCCCCAACCTGAAGCAAATACTCACCAGCAAACACACACCACACAACAGAACCACTAACACAGGAACCTATCTTTGCAACAAAGCCCATTGCCACTTTTGTCCACATATCCATTCAGGGGACAACATCATAGTGCCTAATCACATCAGCCACACTATCAGAGGCTCATTCACCTGCACATCTACCAATGTGATATATGCCATCATGTGCCCGCAATGCCCCTCTGCCATGTACATTGGCCAAACCGGACAGTCTCTACGTAAAAGAATCAATGGACACAAATCTGACATCAAGAATTATAGCATTCAAAAACCATTTGGAGAAAACTTCAATCTCTCTGGTCACTTGATTACAGACCTAAAAGTGCCAATTCTTCAATAAAAAAACTTCAGAAACAGACTCCAATGAGAGACTGCTGAATTGGAATTAATTTGCAAACTGGATACAGTTAGCTTAGGCTTGAATAGAGACTGGGAGTGGATGGGTCATTAGACAAAGTAAAACTATTTCCCAATGTTTATTTCCTCCCCTACTGTTCTTGTCAACTGCTGGAAATGGCCCACCTTGATTATCACTACAAAAGGTTCCCCACCCCCCCTCCTGCTGGTAGTAGCTCACCTTAAGTGATCACTCTGGTTACAGTGTGTATGGTAACACCCACTCTTTCATGTTCTCTGTGTATATAAATCTCCCCACTGTATTTTCCACTGAATACATCATATCAAGCGAGCTGTAGCTTAGGAAAGCTTATGCTCAAATAAATTTGTTAGTCTCTAAGGTGCCACAAGTCCTCCTTTTCTTTCTGTGACATTGTGGCGCTTTACTGGGATGTCTCAGCTCCACCCACTGACACCAGCGGAGGGACCTGGCCCGGATTTCCACAGAGCAGTTGGTGAAAACAATCCAGGAGCCGCTTTGGAAAGTCCCGGCGGTGCCACATCCCCCGGCGCAGCGGAGCGGGGTTTATTCCGGCGCCGGGTGATCTCTGCCCCCCAGCCCCGCCCGGACCCTGAATGACCCATTTCCGCACCCCGGCCTCCATCTCTCTGTCTCAGTCCCCCTCTGAACCAGGGGCTGTGATAGTTCGCCGGCCTCCCGGCCGCGTTGAGGGGATAAAGGCAATAACCGCGTGCGAAGAGCGGAGATGCCCCGGTGAGGGGCCCCACACAGGTTATAATGAACTAATCACCTTCCGCTGCATTAATGCGATAAACATCCCAATTTTCTGAAAGGGCCAGAGCCTCTCTGATGTAAATCAAGAGTAACTGGAGTCTACTGAAAGCAGTTGCGGTGACTTTTCGGGGGGGGGGGGGAAATTGGCCATGGGGCAATTCTCTCCATCACTTTGGTCTGATGCAAACCCCAACGCGCTTGTCCCCTTTACAGGCACAGACGCTGTCCTGTGAGTCTGACACCGAGACGGGCCCCGGCAGAGCCAACGTGCCAGGTCTCCGAGGGGAGAGCGACTCAGAACAGGTCTCACTCCGGATTGGATTTTACAGATGAAGTGAGGGATCTCTGCACCGCAGGACCAGCGGGGATCTGGGCAGGAAGGGGAGACACATTGCCCGGGAACAGAAGGGTTAAAATTGACGGGAGGTTTGTGTCCCGTTCCCCCGGGTGCCGGGTCTCCTGCCTGAGCCCGAAGCGGGGGGTGTCGCTGCTGCCCCCGCGCGGCCGCCGGGAGAAGGGCGATTCCGCAGCCTGGGTTTTTGTGCGATCACAAACCGGTTTGGTGTCACTGTGTCTCTCGCACAGTAATAGCGGGCGGTGTCCTCGGGCTTCAGGCCGGTCATTTGCAGATACAGCTCACTCTTGGCGTTATCCCTGGAGATGGTGAATCGCCCTTTCACTGAGTTTGCGTAAAATTGTTGGCTCCCATCAGAGTAAATGTGTGAGACCCACTCCAGTCCCTTCCCGGGAGCCTGTCGGACCCAGCTCATCCCGTAGCTGCTGAAGGTGAACCCGGAGGCTTTGCAGGAGAGGCGGAGAGAGTCTCCGGGCTTTTTCAGACCCCCTCCGGACTCCACCACCGTCTGGGACCGGACACCTGGGAATAAAGACAGGCCATTAATATCGGTATAAGAACAGCGAGAACACAATATTCTTCTAACTCTGCCAGTTCTTCAGAGGAGGAAAATACCTTCCAAAGCTGCTACAGAGAAAATTACAAGGAGCAAAAATCCCATTTTCCCTGGTGCTGGAGGGGAAAGTTGTCAGGGGACTGGCTGGTGACTACACAGACACAGGGGGCTGCGGATTGTGTCTCCTGGTGCAGCCTGGGCAGAGAGTGGGACAAATTTAAACTGGAAACTGTCTCCCTCATTTGCATGCTCCGCTTTATAAGAGACACACACTCCTGCCTCCAGTGATCTGACTGACTGGCCCTAGGGCTCGGGGTGCGGGAGTCAGACTGCCCCGTCCTGTGTGTCTGTACAGCGCCGGGCACAGGGTGCTGGGATCCTCATTAGACGTTCGGATCTCAATTATTTTCACCTGGTGACCCCTGTTTTTTTTTGTATTGGGGGAAGGGTAAATAACTCCTTCACTGCTTGAACCCACAAGGCTGTGGCTTCTCAGTGTGAGAGCTTCAGGGTCTGGGGAATTAGTGGTTTTGGTGATCCCTCACCAAAGGCTCTTACATAAATTAAGTTGTCATCGGATAAGAGGGAAGATCCTTTCATGGATTGAGAACTGGTTAAAAGACAGGGAACAAAGGGTAGGAATAAATGGCAAATTTTCAGAATGGAGAGGGGTAAGTAGTGTTGTTCCCCAAGGGTCAATCCTACGACCAATCCTATTCAACCTATTCATAAATGATCTGGAGAAAGGGGTAAACAGGGAGGTGGCAAAGTTTGCAGGTGATACTAAACTGCTCAAGATAGTTAAGACCAAAGCAGACTGTGAAGAACTTCAAAAAGATCTCACAAAACTAAGTGATTGGGCAACAAAATGTCAAATGAAATTTAATGTGGATAAATGTAAAGTAATGCACATTGGAAAAAATAACCCCAACTATACATACAATATGATGGGGGCTAATTTAGCTACAACTAATCAGGAAAAAGCTCTTGGAGTCATGGTGGATAGTTCTCTGAACACATCCATACAGTGTGCAGTGGCGGTCAAAAAAGCAAACGGGATGTTAGGAATCATTAAAAAAGGGATAGCGAATAAGATGGAGAATATCTTATTTTCCTTATATAAATCCATGGTATGCCCACATCTTGAATAGTGCATACAGATGTGGTCCCCTCATCTCAGAAAAGATAGACTGGCATTAGAAAAGGTTCAGAGAAGGGCAACTAAAATGATTAGGGGTTTGAAACCGGTCCCATATGTGGAGAGATTAAAGAAGCTAGGACTTTTCAGCTTGGAAAAGGAGACAAAGGGGGGATACGATAGAGGTCTATAAAATCATGAGTGTTGTGGAGAAAGTGAATAAGGAAAAGTTATTTACTTGTTCCCATAATATAAGAACTAGGGGCCACCAAATGAAATTAATGGGTAGCAGGTTTAAAACAAATAAAAGGAAGTTCTTCTTCACTCAGGGCACAGTCAACCTGTGGAACTCCTTGCCTGAGAAGGTTGTGAAGGCTAGGACTAGAACAGGGTTTAAAAGAGAACTGGATAAATTCATGGAGGTTAAGTCTATTAACAGCTATTAGCCAGGATGGGTAAGGAACGGTGTTCCTAGCCTCTGTTTGTCAGAGGGTGGAGATGGATGGCAGAAGAGAGATCACTTGATCATTACCTGTTAGGTTCACTCCCTCTGGGGCACCTTGCACTGACCACTGTTGGCAGACAGGATACTGGTCTGGATGGACCTTTGGTCTGATATTCTTATGTTCTGAAGCAGGGGAGGTGAGTAGCTGCATTTGCATCTTCCCCTTTTCCTAAGGGACCGATCAATTCAACTTCGAATGGACTCCAGATCCCAGCCCCATCTCCCGGAGGAGAGTGACGTACTAGAGCATCTAGCAAGGATTGAATGCCTGTATCTTTAACACAGCGCCTGATACATGATCAAAGCCCTGGTAAATTCATGTATCATCCTTAGCATACAATACTGGGGCCTCTGTCATTACAACACCAATTTTCCTTCCATGCACACAGGATAAGCTGTTTAAAAGGGACTCGTTATTTAGTGCCAGTGAGTTTTTCTTTGCCCATTTTGCGGCAACTTAGAAGGAGTTTGATTGTGAGAAGTTGGGCGGTCAGCACCTCCAGAGAGAGGCAGCTATATGGGTATCTAGCAGGGGGCACACCGGCCATAGGACACAGCCTGTCTATTTGCAAGGCGAGAGAACAAAGGAAAATTCATTTGCTTTTATGCTGTTGAAATAATTTATTTTCGGTGGCATGTCTGAGAGCACCCAGGGCAGTTAGGCACTCTGTGCCCATGGGACAGGAATGGCCTTTGGACACGTGTTTGTATTTCTTCCAAAACTCCCCCTTTTGCAGAGACGTAGGGAATAACACTGGTGTCCATTTGAGCCCCTTCTTCTCGGCTCGGGGAATTGTTTGCGCAATGGCGCCACTTCGCTGTCTCTCTAGGATGGGTCCTGAGGGTTGAGGTTGAAAAGGTTGGTTCTTTGTGCCCTGGGAACACTCAGCAATCGCCTTAGTCTTGCTGTCTCTGCTCAACTGACTCACATGGATTCTCCCCCACTCTGCACATTGGCTGATGTCAGCACTGGTGTGGGGACCCCAAACTGTCCCTAACCAAAGGTGTACGAGGCACAGGAGGAGTGTGCAAGAAAAGAGACCCATATCCCACCCAACTGGCCCAGGCCTAAGTGCAAACAGAAGGGGGAAGGCAGGGAAATCAGGATTGTACACTTCTAAACGGCTGCATGGGGTGACGATATTCCTCGGGCTAGGCAGGACACAGTACAGGCAGAGGCCCTCGTGCTAGGCCCTCCACACGGGGGTGAATTTCACCCACAGAGAATGATCCCTGGGCTGAGGGGGAAGGTCACCTCTAGATGAGTGACCCCTCCCTTCCAGTCAATCATCTTCATTCAGGGCTCAGCATTGCCACTGACCTTCCCTCAGGGCTCAGCTTCTCCCTTCAATGGGAGAAGGGGGGAGCCTTGCACTGGAGACCGGCTGACCAGAAAGCCCGGGTGAATCGTGGGGAGCATTGCAGAGTGAGGGCGGATGCACCTGCTCCTTCTCTGCTAAAATATCCACTGAGCATCTGCTCCCTGCGCTCCCCAGGGGCAGATGGAGTCAGCAGCGCCTCTCTCCCCGCTGGCAGCTGTGTGGGATCCTGCCAAGGGGAGATACTTTGTGTCTCTCTTCTCACAGCTGTGGGTCGAAAGCGCCACCCCCAGGAACTCCCTTCCCCAGTCTCTGCAGGGGGAGGTTTTTGTCTGAGCCCAGACCGGCTTCCCCTCACTGTGTCTCTCGCGCAGTAATATAGGGCGGTGTCCTTGGGATTCAGGCTGTTCATCTGTAGGTAGAAATTGGAGCTGTCCTTGGAGGCTGTGAATCGCCCCTTGACGGTGGGAGAATAATACTCGCTCTGCCCTGGTTTCCAGTAGCTGACCAGACACTCCAGCCCCTTTCCCGGCTCCTGTCTAACCCAAGCCATATAATAGCTGGTGATAGTGAACCCGCTCACGGCGCATTTCAGCCGAGTGGATTCTCCGGGCTTCTTCATTTCCGGGCCAGACTGGGTCAGAACAACCTGTGACCGGGCCCCTGTGGGAAAGGGGGGAGAGAAAAGTGAACAATGAGGGAACCAGCCACATGAAACACTATTAACTCAGTTAACAGGACACGGATATCAATAAAAGCAGGTTACAAAATACGTTTTCAGATCGTTGCAGAAAACCAGGAATGTTTGCCCCCTTCCCCAGTGCCTTTACGGGGGGAAAATACCTTCCAGAACCGCCACAAGGAAAAAATAAATGGAGCCAAAGTCTCATTTTCCCTGGTGTTGGAGGAGAAAGTCCTCAGTGGAGTGGCTGGTAACTGCAGGGACACAGGGGGCTGCAGTTTTGGTCGGGTGCTGCTGGGACAGAGAGAGATTTAAACAGGAGACAGTCGCCTATTTGTATAACCCGCCCCTTATAAGAGACAAACTCCTTCCCGAGCCGTCTCATTTTCTTTTCGTGGGGTTCAGAGAAATGGGCAAGTCTTTTGGTTTTGCTCTGGGCCTGACCCAAAGCTCAGAGAACTCGGTGGGAATCTTTCCTTTGACTGTGTTAAGCATCGGATCTGACACTCTGCTCACTGTAATGCTAGAAATACCTCTCGTCATATATTCCAGCCGTCTGTTTTAGGGACTTCTGGGAGCACCCCTAACCATAGCATCTCAGCGCCTCGCCAGGCTTAAATGTATTTAACCTCACCACACGACAGTGATGTCAAGAATTGCAATTTTCTTTATAAAGTGGGGACGCAGGCACAGAGCGGGAGATTTTGGAAGGTATTTAGGTGCCCTAAAATGCAGGAAGGCACCTTGTGGGATCTACAAAAGTGACCGGGACTCTAACACCCCTTGATTTCAATGGAATTTAGGCGTTTGGGAGCCTTCATAATGTCATTAGGTGCAATGTCCTTCTTTGGGAACCTAAATAACGTTTGAAATCTGGTCTCAGTGACTTGCCCAAGCTCCCAAAGGAAGACGTACTAAAAATAATAATATGGGTCCAATGGAAAAGGCCGACCTTAATTTGGGCTTCATCTCAAAAGGATTGGATTACACAAGGGCTGGATCTGACGGGAACCTCGGGATGTAGTTTTGTGGCTGCTTTTCTTTGGAAACTGTTACCCGTTATTTTCCGCACAGATTTCAGGGGGGATTGACAGGGTCAACGTGCAAACGCAGTTTCTGTGTGTAAAGGAGCCGGGTAGGTAGGGAACCCACTGCCCCTTTCCAGTCTTGTCCCCAAGGTTGTGCGGTGCCGTATTCCTCATCACTGCCCCCTCGTGGTGCATGGGAGAAGGGGACTCTGCAGCCCGCCCCCCTTCTCTGTTTAACCTTTTTGTGTTATTGGTCATATTAAAGCCAATAAATGAATCTTTTGGGGGGGAGGGGCGGGGGGGTATTTATTCTTTTAAACCAGGAATTTTTTCTATTAGGAAAATGGTCCTTGTGCCAGAGCCACATTTGGCAGAAAAAAAATAGTCAACTGGAAAACAAACCAACCAACCCAGGTGGTGGGTTCCAGTGAGAGGTCAGTGCCTTTCCTCTGGAATGTGTCGCTGACCGTGGTGACACTAAGTGGACTCACAGCCTGGTTTATTAATGAGGGTGGTAGAACCAGAATGAATCAGGCTGAGGATCGATGGCCTGTATTATGCAGGAGCTCAGACTAGTTTATCATACCGCTCCCTTGCGGTTTATGAATCTGCGACTATCTGGCAGTTTTTTTCGTGGGCTCAGAATTTGTCCCTGGCGGAGGAAAGAAAGAAGAAGGGCCCCAAATAAGAATTTCCCTGACGCGACTGCAGGGCCCGATTGCTGTCAGTTCGTACTGGGGGTGGGACTGGGAGACTCAGCCCCGGTGCCCCCGCCCGGCGTATGGGGCTGTGGTACGGCGGGTCAGTGGGGTCAGTGCCGGGGGAGGGGTCGGGTCACAGGGTTCCATTGGGCTGGGACACCCCTGGAGACAGAATAAAGCCCTGGGCACTGGGCAGTAGCTGCGACTGAAGCCCCGGCCCATCCCCCTTTCCCAGAAGCGGCGGCTCCACTGACCTGTGCTCTGCCTGGTGGGAAATATTCCCTGGCAGCTTTCACCACACGGGACAATCGCGGTTTGCTTCTCTCCCCGGAGTTCAACCGAGAATTGCGAGGAGAGGAGCGGCTGGACAGAGGCAGGCAGGGCTCTGCTCTGGATTGCGGCTTTGTGCATCAGTGGGAGACGTTTCCAGGGAAGGGAGGAGTGAAGAGCTGGAGTGAGATGCGCGTCCACCCTGGGGCGTGTTCTCAGTCCGGTCCCCACAGCCGCGCTGGGTGTCACCGCTGCCCCCACGCAGAGAATGGCAGAAGGGCGAGTCCGCAGCGGGTCTCTGCAGCCTGGCTCACCCAGTCTGAGTCTCCTCACTCAGCGATACAGCACGTGTTCTCCGGTCCCCGCCCGGGGTATGCAGGTAGCCGCTGGAGCTGGCCTTAGTATGAATCAGCCCGGAGGGTTTGAGGGGAGCGGGTTGTCCTTGGGATTAACCCCGCTCCCGGCGCATTTCAGCGGCATGGATTCTCTGGGCTGCTTCGCTTCTGGACCCGACTGGGTGAGAACAATCTGCCACCGGCCCCTGTGGGAACGAAGCGGGAAGCGGTGACAGCAAACATCCCACCTCAACTGAGAGGGGACCGAACCCCTCCCCGCCCCGCGCACACATGAGAGTCTGACAAGCAGGAGGCTGGTCTGGGCTCGAGACCCCACAGCAAGGGGACGAAGGGAGGGTCTGGCATGGCAGGGTTGGGGGGACTCAGCTGATAGTGGGTGTTGGGTCTCTGCAGATGCACCGTGAGTTTCAGTAGCTGGGTCTGGAAGTGGGTTCCCAGCTTTGTCTCTTGCAGACGGATCGGGACAGGCCGCCTATGAATAGAGGGTGACAGACCCATGGGGACAGCACGGGGCATGGAAATCCTCTGCTCGCCGGAGGAGGGGCTCTGGTACTGAAAGGGGGGCGTGAGTTGTGGTTACTGCAGCTAAAGGGACATTTCATAAACACCGCTCCGCCCCTCAAACCGAGCAGTGTTGTAGGAACAGGGGTTGGGAAGACGAGACAGAATCAGACACGGAGGAGAGTTTGGTGAGAGCGAGAACATTGGTAGACTCTGTAGAGTAGACATTGGGATTGGTAGACATTGGGATTGAGAGAAATTTTTGGAGGGGAGGGGACACCTTTCTGAGATTTGGGGGATAGAGGAGTCACACAGCGTGCCCAATGAACGAAAAGGAAAAGACCGCTCCGTCCCAGCATTGCTGCTGTCGTGTTTATCAGACTACCCTGACATTATAGGGCTTGATTTTCTTCTCACTCGCCCAAGTGTAAAGCCCCAGGAAAACAACCGATGAGCTCAAGGAACCGGAAGTCCTCTCACCTCCTTGTCAATAAGAAACACTTCACTTGGAGTCAAGAGAACACGTTTCTCTCCCTCCCTCGGCTGCAAAACAGGGGTCACCCCAGGGAAGTTAATGAATTTCCAAACAATGCAAAACTTAAATTTATGCAGGAGAAAATGACAAGATCCTTTATAATATACCCTGGGGTTCCTCGCACTCTGTTTCTTAGAGAAGATAAAATTCCCCAGTTTTTCTTTAAATCTGACCAAGAACCTAACCTTGCCTCTCTGCCTAACCCTAAATTTAACCTCTCTTCAAACCCGGACCTGAACGCTAATCCATACACCAAATATTTGCCTTTACCCTAAAATGCTAATTCTTCCTCTAGCCCTGAAAATCCTGATTTAATCCAACAGTCTAATTTAACCCTGGCTCTATAATTCTAAACCTCACATTTAATACAACACTGACCTGGACACTAAAGTTAATCCCGGCCCTTCCACTTATATTTAACCACACTGAACCTTACCCTTAGCCTTAACCCTAATCCTAATCTTAACCCTGTCCCCTAACTCTAATCATACCCGTATCTCTCATCTTAACCCTATCCCCTAACCCTAACTTTAGGCATAACCCTAACCACAACACTGTTGTGGACTCACAGGCCAGTGTGTTCTCAGCTCCCCACGGTTTCCAGGGAGAACCCCTAGTGTGCCAGCACTTCTCGAGGTCACCACCTCTTTGCCAGGGTCGAGCTGCAGACTCCTCCGCCCCTAAGACTGCTCACTGCAGTCCCCAGGGGGACCCCATTACTGCACAGTCCTTCTCGCTGGTCACACACTCCCAGGGGTTAACCGCCCCCCGAAACCACTCCTTTCTGAGCCTTCAGCAGGCCTGGTCCTCGGCAATCCCTCTTCGTGTTACTGCTCCCCAGTCACTTACTGCAGGAAGCGCCATCCACGGGGTGCAGTACATCCCACCTCTGACACCAGTTGTCACGGAGTCCCTGGGCGATGCTCTGGAACTGCTCCCCATGAAGTCAGTCAGGACTCTGGGGCAGTCGCCTTTTTGTGAGCAGACTGTCTTCAGGACACACAGCTCACACAGCTTCCACCTTCCTGGGTCTGACCTCGGAGCATTCAGCATCCTCTGCCTCTCCGTGCGCTTTCCCCCAGCGAGTCCGCTCAGGCGGTGCTCCTGGGGAAGCCAGAGGGTCCTGCACCCCAACTTCGCAGTCAGACGTGACTCTCAGCCAGCCAGTAAAACAGAAGGTTTATTAGACTACAGGAACATGGTCTAAAACAGAGCTTGCAGGTGCAGAGAACGGGACCCCTCAGCTGGGTCCATTCTGGGGGGCAGTGAGCCAGACAACCACGTCTGCCCTTCACTCCATGTCCCAGCCAGCCCCAAACTGAAAACCCCCTCCAGCCCCTCCTCCTCTGGGCTTTGTTCCTTTCCCGGGCCAGGAGGGCACCTGATTCCTTTGTTCTCCAACCCTTTAGCTCTCACCTTGCAGGGGGGAAGGGCCCAGGCCATCAGTTGCCAGGAAACAGGGAGTTGGCCATTCTCTGTGTCCAGACTCCTGCACACACCTGCCCTCTAGGGCTCTGCAATGATCATACACCCTTACCCCACCCCCTAGATACTTAAGAACTGCCTAGGGGAAACTGAGGCACCCCCACACTATTCAGAGGAAACATTAAGAACAGTCCCACTTTGTCACACCACAACACTCGGACTTTTCCCGGTACACGTATGAGCATTTTATTGAGGCTGAATTTTCCTCTCTCTACATTTCGCCCAGTGGCCGCTCATTGCTGGGAGGGGTGTGTGTGCTTTTTTCACTAGAAGCCCCAAGAGTTGCATGAATTGCAGGATTCTGCACAGTGCCAGCCGCGTGGCAAGGGAGTAAAGTCTGGGACTGCAGGACCGCTCGGGAATCAATCCTGCAGAGACAGTGAGGGAGCTGCGAAGTCTTGTCACTCTGGCGGCAGGAAGAATGATACTGGGGAGGTCAAATCACTACCTGTTTTACTTAAAGCATCCTATTTCCTGGTGAGCGCCATGGATGCGAGAGTGGGGCCGTTACTGAAGACGGTGCCCAGTCTCGTGTCGGTTCTCAGATTTAATCTCTTTACATTTTACAGACCTTGGGTGCCCCAAGAGGAGAACACCCACTCTGAGGGAAGGTTTTTGTCTGAGCTTCCACTACAGCAGCGAGTCTCTGGCGGTGATACCAGGCGGTGTGCTCGGGTCTCAAGCTGTTCCTGTGGGAATACAGCAAGTCTCTGGGGTTGTCCCTGGAGATGGTAAATCGCCCTTCCACTGAATCGGTGAAATATGCACCAGCATCCAGAGCTGTCTGTGGTGGAGACCCATTCCGATCCCCTCCCGGCTTGGGTGGCAGGGGGGACGCAGGCCTTCCCACTCCACTGCGTCCTGGCCCAGGGTCCTAAGGGTGGCAGAGGGGTCTGCCATCGTGTCAGTGGGGATCCAAGCTGCAACACGCTGACTCACCCTCTGCCAGTATTGCAGCCAGACAAGGATCTACTCTCCCATGGCCACTTCCACACTCCCTCTTCATGGGTACCTGCTGATCTGGTGAGGTACAGTGATCGGCGAGGGCCTCAGTTGCCAGCAGAAGCTCTGCCAGGGTTGGGCCAGCCGGCAGTCCAGGCCAGTCATTTGTTTCCTGCGAGGCCAAGTTGTCCAGGGGTCCAGAAGGTCCAGGCCAGTCGTCTGCACTCTGCGGGACTCCTGCTACCTCCCAGTGTGAGAGCTCAGGGGACATGTCTGTCCCCTCCAGTGTCTGGGCCCCAACTGAGCTTCTGGTCCCACTTTAATATTTCCAGCCCCACCCCTTGTCTTCCAGGGGGTGAGCTAGTGGGTAGGGCTTCGCCCATGAGGGGATGGAGCTACTCTCTTCCTCTGTGTCTCGGGAGGGCCAGGCCACCTCATTACATTGGGGTATAGGTAATGTCTTCCTGCAGTGACTGAGGAAATCATGCATGGACCTGGGACTCGACCATGTGACTCCAAACACTGTCTTGTCACCTGTAATTTTCCACTAGCTGTGCTGAGGGCATTGTTTGAAACAATGGGTTTCCCTTCAGAT
This sequence comes from Lepidochelys kempii, assembly GCF_965140285.1. Classification (NCBI taxonomy): domain Eukaryota; kingdom Metazoa; phylum Chordata; order Testudines; family Cheloniidae; genus Lepidochelys; species Lepidochelys kempii. The sequence continues at coordinate 39,659,434 of NC_136392.1, forward strand.
AGCAGAAGATATAAAAAGTCCTGGAAACCCCTCCATTCTTCCTCTTTCCTGCTCAAACTTCTGGAATATGGACTTATACTAATGGGAGCCTTTGAACCAATGGACAAAGGACCTTCCAATGTTTTGGAAGCAGCCAGAGACTTGACTTAAGCAAGAAGTTTATTTCATCACTGCTGCGAGCCTGAACCAAGAACTTTGCTATTTATTTAATGTATTTGATTCCTTTAACCAACTTTAACTCTCCTCTTTCTTTCTTTCTTTCTTTCTTTCTTTCTTTCTTTCTTTCTTTCTTTCTTTCTTTCTTTCTTTCTTTCTTTCTTTCTTTCTTTCTTTCTTTCTTTCTTTCTTTCTTTCTATGATTAAAGCTTTAGATTTGAGATCCTAAAGGATTGGCATGAGCATGATTTTTGGGTAAGATCTAAGTTATATATTGACCTGGGTGTGTGGCTGGTCCTTTGGGATCAGAAGAACCTTTTATTTGAAGAGATTGGTTGTAAAGAACCACTCATCTCTAAGTCTAGTGTGTTTGGTGGTAATACAAGGACTGGAATGCCAAAGGAAACTGCTTTTATGACTCCTTGTTAGCCATTGTGGTGAAACAGAAGTTTACATTTGTTGCTGGTTTGCTATATCCTATGGATGATTAGTCACCAATCTTCGGGTGTATCTGCCCTATTTCTCAGCAGTTTGTCCTGAATTTGGCATTCTCAGTTGTGAGACAAGAAGGCATGGTTACCGTTGGGTACTGAAGAAATCTGTAAATGTATAGAGTTTCAGAGTGGTAGCCGTGTTAGTCTGTATCAGCAAAAACAATGAAGAGTTCTTGTGGTAGAGACTAACACATTTATTTGGGCATAAGCTTTCATGGGCTAGAACCCACTTCATCATGCATGGAGTGGAAAATACAGGAGCAGGTATAAATTCATGGAAACATGGGAGTTGCCTTACCAAGTGTGAGGTCAGTCTAATGAGACAATTCCCTTAACAGCAGGATACCAAGGGAGGAAAAATAACTTTTGAAGTGGTAATGAGAGTGGACCATTTCAGACAGTTGACAAAAAGGAGTGAGTAACAGTAGGGGGAAATCAGTATTGGGAAAATTAGGCTTAGGTTTTGTAATGACCCAACCACTCCCCGTCTTTATTCAGGCCTAATCTGATGGTCTCCAGCTTGCAAATTAATTCCAGTTCTGCAGTTTCATGTTGGAGTCTGGTTTTGAAGTTTTTGTTGTTGAAGAATTGCCACTTTTAGGTCTGTTACTGAGTGGCCAGACAGACTGAAGCGTTCTCCTACTGGTTTTTGAATGTTATGATTCCTGATGTCAGATTTGTGTCCATTTATTCTTTTGCATAAAGACTGTCTGGTTTGGCCAATGTACATGGGAGAGGGGCATTTCTGGCACATGATGGCATAGATCACATGCTACCAATGTATATATATATATATATATATATATATATATATATATATATATATATATATATATATATATATATATATATATATTGGTATGCTACCAGGCTTTTTCACATCCCCTCCGGACTCCAGCAGCTGGACCTGCTACTGGGCACCAGCAAATCAAGGCATGTTAAAACCAGTTTGGTATTAGAATCAATAACTCAACATTCTGCAAGGCATTCAGGCGATAACATACCTTCCAAAGCCACTACACTTATCAGTGAATGGAGCCAAAGCCTCATTGTCCCTGGTTTAGGAGGGGAAAGTTCTCTGGGGGTTGGCTGGTAACTGCACAGAGGGCTGTGGATTGTCTCTCTGGATGCAGCCTGAGCAGAGGGGGAGAGAGATTGAAACAGGAAACTGACACCCTTCTTTGCATATCCTGCTGCTTATAGGAGAGACAACAAACCCTTTCCCTGAATGCTCAGAGTTATTTGGCTGGTCACTCTAGGGGAGGGAGTCGGACTGGTGGTGACTCTGTGTCTGGGAAGCGCTCACCGAGTGCGGGGCCATCCTGACCATATTGGTGCACAAGGAGCTCCCTTAAATCCCCTCAGATCCCTTCAGATGTAAGGGCTGAGCTACAGTCTGTTGAAGGGAATGGAAAAACCCACCTTTGGCTTTAGCGGACTGTGGATCAGGCCCTTACAGAGAAAACTATTTGGTAGTAAGCAGGGCAGCATCGTGGGAAAATTGCTTTTTGTATTGAGGCCAGAGGAATTTGGAACATGATGTAACCTTTCAAGAGTGTTAGATCGATAGTGGCATTGGGTGATTTTTCAAAGGTAGCTGAGAGCATTAGTATCTAATTCTCAACAAACCGCAAAAGGGGTTTCAAACCCAGTGCATTTAGGCACCTTTGAAAATCCAAGTCCTAGTTGTTACACCAGTAACTGATTCCAGAAATATTCCTCTTCTGCACGGTGCATTTTAACTTTGGTGTCGGATAAATGCCAAATTCAAATGTCTGAATATTCAAGAAGCCCCAGTTCCTATGGATACATGATCATATAAAAAAGGAAATAAGTACAACTCAGGGAATTGCAGACCAGTCAGCTTAACTTCAGTACCCAGAAAGATAAGGGAGCAAATAATTACACAATCAATTTGCAAACACCTAGAAATAATAAGGTGATAAGTAACAGTCAGTATGGATTTGTCAAGAACAAATCATGTCAAACCAACCTGATAGGATTCTTTGACAGGGTAACAAGCCTTGTGGATACTGGGGAAGTGGTAGATGTGGTATATCTTAAATTTAGTAAGACTTTTCAGACTGTCTCAAATGACTTTCTTTTCAACTAGGGAAATACAACCTCGATGGTGTTAGAGGGCTTTCCCTCCACCCGCCCACTTCCCTGGTTCTTGTCATGCAGACGGCAAGCAGCAAAAGACCAGAAGTCCAAAGCACAGATAATGCAATGTTTATTGGGGTTAGTTTCCAAGCAAGCATATTCCACAGCCCTTCACACCAGTCGGGCTTATCTCTATACACCGATAGAGTCTGTTCCTCAGTGTTCCCTTCCCAGCTCTGATGCCGCAGAGTGTTTACCCTGCTTCCCCCTTCCCAGCTCTGACACCACAGAGCACTTACCCCATGTTCCCCTGCCATAAACATACAGCTAAGGGTAGCATAAAATCCCTCCTTTACCTGTAAAGGGTTAAGAAGCTCAGATAACCTGGTTGGCACCTGACCAAAAGGATTAATAAGGGGAGAAGATACTTTCAGATCTGTAGGGGAAGGTTTTTGTTTTGGGCTGTTGTTGTTCTCTCTGGAGAGAAAGAGAGAGACCAAGCAAATAATCCAACTCCTACTGAATGATACATCTAAAATTACAGAAATAGTAAGTAACAGCAAGGGAATGTATTAGAGTATCTTTTGTTTTAGCTTGTGAATTTTCCCTATGCTAAGAGGAAGGTTTATTCCTGTTTTTTAGATGGGAATCCTCTGTGTTTAAATCTTATTACCCTGTAAAATTATCTTCCATCCCGATTTTACAGAGGTGTTTCTTTTACTTTTTTTCCTCTTTATAATAAAAGTTCTGTTTTTTAAGAATCTGATTGGGGTTTTTAGTGTCCTAAAAATCCAAGAGTCTGGTCTGTGCTCACCTTGTTTACTGTCAAGCCTCCCCAGGAAAGGGGTGAAGGGACTTGGGGGATATTTTGGGGAAACAGGAACTCCAAGAGGTCCTTTCCCTAAATCTTTGTCTAACTCACTTGGTGGTGGCAGCGATACTGTTCCAAGGACAAGGAAGAATTTGTGCCTTGGGGAAGTTTTAACCTAAGCTGGTAGAAATAAGCTTAGGGGGTCTTTCATGTGAGTCCCCACATCTGTACCCTAGAGTTCAGAGTGGGGAGGGAACCCTGACACCCCCTTCCCAGCTGTGATGCCACGGAGGGTTTACCCCGCGTCCCTCTTCCCAGCTCTGACTGTGTCCCCATCCCCTATTCCTCCTATTCCCACCTCCTCCTTCTTAGCAGGCCCAAACACACCTGCTGTGCACGGCCACAGTCCCATCCCTTACAGATTAGGGTCATGTTCCATTTTGGATATGGGGTCTTCATCCCACCCCTTTTGTGCCCCATGGGAGGGGGAAGGAGTGAGATTGTGTGTGCTCTGGTCAGGGATGGGCATTTCTTTGGTCTTTTAGTGTTTTATACACCCCCCCCCGATCCTCCAACCCCCTTTGCCCCCCCTGACTGGTTGCTTGATTTTGCCTTGAGGTAGGGATTGAGGCAATCTCAAAGTGTACTCTGAGTAACACTTTAATTGCTCTTATCTGTTCTCATTGTACTAACAAATCCAGCTGACTGGACAGAAGCAACATCACAATGTCTTTGTCCCTTGTTTACACACATTAGTATAACAGTATCAAAAAGTGAAACCCAACATTCTATTCCAGGCTAACAAACAGACCTATATACCAGCAGATGGAGCTACTATAAGGTAGGTGCATAACTGGTTGTAAAACCATTCCCAGAGAGTAGCTATCAGTGGTTCACAGTCATGCTGGAAGGACTTAAGCAGAAGGGCCCCTCAGGGATCTGTTCTGCGTCCGCTTCTGTTCAATATCTTCATCAATGATTTAGATAATGGCATACAGAGTACACTTATAAAGTTTGTGGATGATACCAAGCTGGGAGGGGTTGCAAGTGATTTGTTTTAATGTGAAATGATCTGGAGAAACTGGAGAAATGGTCTGAAGTAAATAGGATGAAATTCAATAAGGACAAATGCAAAGTACTCCACATAGGAAGAAACAATCAGTAGCACACATACAAAATGGGAAATGACTGCCTAGGAATGAGAACTGCGGAAAGGGATCTGGGGATCATAGGGGATCACAAGCTTGATATGAAAAGGAGTACTTGTGGCACCTTAGAGACTAACCAATTTATTTGAGTATAAGCTTTCGTGAGCTACAGCTCACTTCATCGGATGAGCCGATGAAGTGAGCTGTAGCTCACGAAAGCTTATGCTCAAATAAATTGGTTAGTCTCTAAGGTGCCACAAGTACTCCTTTTCTTTTTGTGAATACAGACTAACACGGCTGTTACTCTGAAGCTTGATATGAGTCACAGAATCATAGAATATGAGGGTTGGAAGGGACCTCAGGAGGTCAGCTCGTCCAACCCCCTGCTCAAAGCAGGACCAATCCCCAACTAAATCATCCCAGCCAGGGCTTTGTCAAGCCTGACCTTAAAAACTTCTAAGAAAGGAGATTCCACCACCTCCCTAGGTAACGCATTCAAGCATTTCTCCACCCTCCTAGTGAAAAAGGTTTTCCTAATATCCAACCTAAACCTCCCCCACTGCAACTTGAGACCATTACTCCTTGTTCTGTCATCAGCTACCACTGAGAACAGTCTAGAGCCATCCTCTATAGAAACCTCTCAGGTAGTTGAAAGCAGCTATCAAATCCCCCCTCATCCTTCTCTTCCACAGACTAAACAATCCCACTTCCCTCAGCCTCTCCTCATAAGTCATGTGTTCCAGTCCCTTAATCATTTTTGTTGCCCTCCACTGGACTCTTTCCAATTTTTCCACATCCTTCTTGTAGTGTGGGGCCCAAAACTGGACACAGTACTCCAGATGAGGCCTCACCAGTGTCAAATAGAGGGGAACGATCACGTCCCTCGATCTGCTGGCAATGCCCCTACATATACATCCCAAAATGCCATTGGCCTTCTTGGCAACAAGGGCACACTGTTGACTCATATCCAGCTTCTCGTCCACTGTAACCCCTAGGTCCTTTTCTGCAGAACTGCTGCCGAGCCATTCGGTCCCTAGTCTGTAGCGGTGCATGGGATTCTTCCTTCCTAAATGCAGAACTCTGCACTTGTCCTTGTTGAACCTCATCAGATTTCTTTTGGCCCAATCCTCTAATTTGTCTAGGGCCCTCTGTATCCTATTCCTACTCTCCAGCGTATCTACCTCTCCTCCCAGTTTAGTGTCACTGCAAACTTGCGGAGGGTGCAATCCACACCATCCTCCAGATCATTTATAAAGATATTGAACAAAACCGGCCCCAGGACCGACCCTTGGGGCACTCCACGTGATACCGGATGCCAGCTAGACATGGAGCCATTGATCACTACCCGTTGAGCCCGACAATCTAGCCAGCTTTCTATCAACCTTGTAGTCCATTCATCCAGCCAATACTTCTTTAACTTGCTGGCAAGAATACTGTGGGAGACCATGTCAAAAGCTTTGCTAAAGTCAAGGAACAACACGTCCACCGCTTTCCCCTCATCCACAGAGCCAGTTATCTCCTCATAGAAGGCAATTAGATTAGTCAGGCATGACTTGCCCTTCGTGAATCCATGCTGACTGTTCCTGATCACTTTCCTCTCCTCGAAGTGCTTCAGGATCGATTCTTTGAGGACCTGCTCCATGATTTTTCCAGGGACTGAGGTGAGGCTGACTGGCCTGTAGTTCCCAGGATCCTCCTTCTTCCCTTTTTTAAAGATGGGCACTACATTAGCCTTTTTCCAGTTGTCCGGGACTTCCCCCGATCACCATGAGTTTTCAAAGATAATGGCCAATGGCTCTGCAGTCACATCTGCCAACTCCTTTAGCACTCTCGGATACAACGCATCCGGCCCCATGGACTTGTGCTCGTCCAGCTTTTCTAAATAGTCCCAAACCACTTCTTTCTCCACAGAAGGCTGGTCACCTCCTCCCCATGCTGTGCTGCCCAGTGCAGCAGTCTGGGAGCTGACCTTGTTCATGAAGACAGAGGCAAAAAAAGCATTGAGTACATTAGCTTTTTCCACATCCTCTGTCACTACATTGCCTCCCTCATTCACTTAGAGGCCCACGCTTTCCTTGACTTTCTTCTTGTTGCTACCATACCTGAAGAAACCCTTCTTGTTACTCTTAACATCTCTTGCTAGGTGCAACTCCAGGTGTGATTTGGCCTTCCTGATTTCACTCCTGCATGCCCGAGCAATATTTTTATACTCTTCTCTGGTCATTTGTACAATCTTCCATTTCTTGTAAGCTTCTTTTTTGTGTTTAAGATCAGCATGGATTTCACAACCACCCTGGGAACAGTGCTTAACCACCCTGACAGTTCTGACTTTTTTTCTCATGTCAAGTTTTTCCTGATGCAATTTAAGCCCATTGCTTCTTGTCCTATCCTCAGAGGTTAAAGAGAATAATTTGTCTCCCTCTTTCCTTGTACTCCTCCTTTTATGGACTTGAAAACTGTTACCATGCCCCCCTCAGTCTTCTCTTCCCCAGACGAGACAAACTCAAGTTTTTCACTCTTCCCTCATAGGTCATGTTTTCTAGACTTTTAATTATTTCCGTTGCTCTTCTCTGGATTTTTTTCTAATTTGTCCACCTCTTTCCTGAAATAACCTGGAGTTGCAGCTATCAAGAGAATAACAAGAATAATAACCAAAACAATGGAGAGACCGCTCCCTGCTCCCATCCTGAAATCCCCTTATATTTATGTTATGTTGTTTTTTCAAAGCCCATATTTAATATTAGTGATTGTGTGTGTAATATTCCACTATTGCATACCAAGGTATAGAAAAGAGCAACAAAAATTAGGGATTTGGAAGAGGTTCCATATGAGGACAGATTAACAAAACTGGGAGTGGGCAAAGAGACAACAAAGGGGGGGAGATGAGAGAGGACTATAAAATCATGACTGGTATGGAGACAGTAACGAGGGAAGTGTTATTTACTCCTTCTCAGAACACAAGAACTAGGGGTCACCAAATGAAATTAATAGGCAGCAGGTGTAAAACAGACAAAAGGAAGTATTTCTTCACACAACACACAGTCAACCTGTGGAACTCTTTGCCAGAGGATGTTGTGAAGGCCAAAATACGACAGGGTTCAAAAAATAACTAGGTAAGTTAATGGAGGATAGGTCCATCAATGCCTGTTAGTCAGGTATCCTTAGCGTCTGTTTGCCAGAAGCTGGAACTGAGTGACAGAGGATGAATCACTTGATTGCCTGATCTGTTCAATGCCTTGGGGGCATCAGGCCTTAGCCACTGTGAGAAGACAGGATATTGGACTCGATGGGTATGACCCGCCCTTTTACAAGGCAGAGATCCTGGGCTGTGAACCTGAGATCTGAGGTGGGTGAATAAATCCATGATGCCCCTTAAAAAATTCCCAGCCCTGCCCCATAGTTCGGGTTGGAGCTGAGTAGGGTTTATCCAGGAGCTGAATGATCCCTGGCCCGCCGGCCCATCCGGATTTTGTGCAGCAATGGGGGCCATAGCCAGTGAATTATAAGGTGAAAACCTGATGGCAGGCTCTTATTCATTTTTGTGTCCCTCTTATTCTCAGGTTTCAGAGTAACAGCCGTGTTAGTCTGTATTCGCAAAAAGAAAAGGAGGACTTGTGGCACCTTAGAGACTAACCAATTTATTTGAGCATGAGCTTTCCTGAGCTGAAGTGAGCTGTAGCTCACGAAAGCTCATGCTCAAATAAATTGGTTAGTCTCTAAGGTGCCACAAGTACTCCTTTTCCTCTTATTCTCGTGCCCTGGGGTGAATTGTTTGTGGATCTGCTGCCCCCACGCGTCGCACCGGAGAATGAGATTCTGCAGCTTGGGCTTTTCTATTAACATTCATCGGTCTCGTTTCACGGTGTCTCTCGCACAACGGCACCGGGCGGTGTCCTCGGGTCCCAGGCCGGGCATTAGCAAGTACAGCAGGCTGCTGGAGGTGTCTCTGGAGACGGTGAAGGGACCCAGGGCAGAAGCGGGGTAATATGTGCTGCCCTCTCCCCTCCGCTAATTACCGAGGCCACTCCAGCCCCTTTCCAGGATCCTGGCGGACCCAGTCCATCCAGTGGCTGCTGAAGGTGAAGCCGGAGGCTTTGCGGGAGAGGCGGAGAGAGTCTCCGGGCTTTTTCACACCCCCTCCGGACTCCACCAGCTGCACCTGCGACCGGGCACCTGCAAATCAAGGCACGTTAAGAATCAGGAGATTGTGGCCGAGAAGAAATCTCTGGATCCTCCGCTGTTGTCAGGGAGAAAATCACCTCTGAGCCTTGCGGGAGTGAGGAAGAGATGGAGCCAAAATCGCATTTCTATGCCAGGGTAGGGGAACCTCCAGGGACTAACTCTTTCACTGCTCGGCCCCAAAAGTCTCTGGCTTCTCAGTGCGAGAGCTGCAGGGTCTGGGGAAAGGCAGGTTTTAAGCAGGGAGCTAAGCAACCCTATTTCCATATCCTGCTCTCAGTCAGGGGCTGACACTGGTCACCTGACCAATTGGGCTTCTGCCCCTGTTCTGTGTATCAGCTGATGTCGACTCTAGAAATGGGAGGTGAAACTTGTCCCTATTCTGAAAGTGTAGGATGCGCTGAAGATCAGAAGAGGCCCACAGCCCATCTGTTTTGCAGAGATTAATATGGACCACGTGGAGTAGAGCAGGGGAGAATCCGAATTGTTCATCTCCAAGCATCCGCGTGGGTTTGGGAAATTCCTCTGGGTGAACTCTGCCTTGTGTTTGGAGGTGACGGTGTAACTGAGGCACGGAGTGCACGTCTCAAAGTGGATCTCCGTAAACATTTATTTTGTCATGAATTGGTTTTATGAGGCTGCATCTGGGGCACAGAGGCAGAGAAGGCAACACCTCAGGGGAACTGCAATAAAACAGAGAAGTTGGCTCCTGTAAAGATGGTAGGACAAGGCCTGTGAAAGTTTAAAAGGACACTCATGCTGAGGTGGGGCTCACTAGGGGCTCAGGCCTTTGTGCTGGGCTCTCGGCACTGGGATGAATTTCACCCCCAGAGATTTCTCAATGGGCTGAAGGGGAAGAGATTTAGCCCGCTCAGCACCGTGCAGGCCGAGGGCCAGAGTCAGGTGTTGGCTGTTTGCTCTCAATCAGTGTGTCCTTGAGCCATTGACTCCGACTTTGTCCTCCAGGAAACAGAAGGCCTGGGCTCTGTTCCATAGCTCATGACAGTCGGGCTCTAGGATCTACAACAGTCCCCGATAAAAAGACTCCTTGTTTATTTCCCCAGCCACAGGAGGGAAGAATAAGCTGCTTGCTACAGAATGAGTCTAGCTATGAATAGTCCTGGGGTCTTTCCTTTCACTTCTGAGCAGAACGAGAGACAAATTGGTAGAGCAGGGCCGTGGGAGTCAGGACTCCTGGGTTGCATTCTCAATCTTGGTGTCTCTGGTTCACTGTGTGACTTGGGATGATATGGGGTTTAATTCAGGAGGGTTTGTAACTTTCAGGGGAATCCTCAAGAAGCAAACAACTAACGAAGCAGAGAGAGCGCGGGGCTGGCAGCTGCTGCTCCCGGCGGCTCTCACAGGCAGGCTGGCTCTCCGCACGGTTAGTTTTCGTGCGGGCTCTGATCGGTTTCCTCTCACTGTGTGTCTGTCTCTGGCACAGTAATACACGGAGGTGTCTGCGGGCTGCAGGCCGGTCAGCTGCAGGAACACTTGGCTTTTGGAGGTGTCTCTGGTGATGGTGAGGCGACTTTTGAGAGCATCGTTATAGTTATTGCTTTCACCACCCCAGATCCCTCCCATCCATTCCAGCCCGTTCCCCGCTGGCTGGCGAACCCACTGCACCCCCTCGCTAGTGAGAGAGAATCCGGACACGGTGCAGGTCAGACTGAGGGTCTCCCCGGGCTTCTTGATTCCCCCACCGGACTCCACCAGGCTGATCTGGGAAAAGACACCTGCAGAGGGGGAAATAAAGGGGAAATATTACAGTGGTTGCCACGGCTCAGTTATTAGGGAAGATGCGGTATCGGACGCCCAGCTGCAGCGCAGATCCCGCCCGTACCCGCGGGGAGCAGCAGGAGGAAGGCGATGGCCGGGCTGGGGGTCATGTCTGCGGCTGGCGGCTCGTTCCCCAGGCGGGATGAGAAGCTGAAGCCCGGCGCTGGCTCTGTGCGGGGTGAGTGGCCAGTGGCTGGGCTATGAACCGGGCCCCGGGGAGCTCATTTGCATGGGCCGGGGGGTGGGGACAATATAACGGGGGGACACAGGTGGCGTGTGACGCAGCATCGCGTTGTTCAGTCTCTTGGCGGGTGGACTCCAGGGTCCCGCTGTCACACGGAATGGTCCCTTCTGCTCTGTCTTCTGCCCGCCTGAGATTTGCAACCATGAAATCAGTGAATAGAGAGAGTTACCCAGGGCCGGATTAAGGGGTAAACTAACCAAGCTACAGTTTCGGGGTTTGCAATATGAGGGGCCTCTAAAAGGAAAAAAAAGCTGAATCTATTTGAATTTTTTTTCAAAGTTGGTTGATAAATAAAGGAGATGGGGGGAAAAGATTCTCTCTATAGACATTTTCGTTCAAATATGACAAAAATATACAGATCTGGCTACACAAATACCCTTAGCCTAGCCTTACCCTTCACTAATTGTTCATTACTGGCAGGCAGGAGGCCAGGGCTGAGAAAAAAAAACGATAATTGCACTTGTAAAATTAGTATTTCTATGAGTAAGCCTGCTCTCAGTCTCCTAAAGCAACGTTTTGTTGGCCAGCTGCTACTGGTAAAATTCTGAGTGTGTCTTCAGAACTTATTTACATAAATACATAATCTCACTGCCAATAAAATCAGGAATAATGTGAGGTCGGAGACAGCAGTGTCCTGAAGCAATCCTGCCAAGCTCATACCCGTATTGGACTCTTCCTAGGAGTGACATCATGCCTAGCGTCCCCCTTAGCTGGTAATAGCCACAACGCCACCATCTTTTGTGTAGCACTGAGGCACGCTGCAGCCTTCACTCCTGTTTTTCTTCATTTTCTTCAGTGTTCATGTGTTCTTTCTTCTTTTGATCTGTACATACACACAATCATGCATTTTAGTGCACACACCGCTTTCTGCTTTCATGCACTATCCATGTTTCAAATGACTGAGTTTGCAGGTGATTTCCCTGCACCCCCCTAGGGGAGGTGTACAATCCCCCCCTGAATTTCCCCAACACCCCCACCCCCCGCCAGTTTTGTGAACTAGTTACATGCCAATTTAGTGACTGTTTGGAAATTTGAATTGAAATTGAAACATTAATACACACTTTCAAAGCATATAAAGTGTATGTTAAAATATGTGTATCTGAAAAAGTATAATAGATTTGAAAAGTATGAACAAAGACTAGCTTCCTTATACAGCTGTTGTTTTTTAGGACAATGTCAGTGCCTTCATTTCGGTGATGTTGGCCAACCTAATAATATTCAAATTGTGATTTGTAAGCAAAGTCTAAATGAGCTCTCGCTGACAGCTAGTGATGAGCTGAGGGTTGGGGGGAAAGGCTTCAGGACCAGATTGTATTTACATTCACACCTAATCTACCTAGGTATCTAGCAAACAGAGCTGTGTTGCCCAAGTGACAGATTTTGGCTGGGGTTGGGTTACAAATCACTTGAGTGCGGGTGTGTGTGTGTGTGTGTGGGGGGGGAATGAAATGTTATTCTTATTGTCTGAGTATAGGGCAGTAGAACTGTACTTCGCCTGTGTTGATTGAGGGCATCAAGAGAGAGGGTGGGGACAGGTGTTTTCCTTGGTGGTCTGGCTGAGTCACAAGTAGGATCTGACCTGCCCCTCTCCACTGTTTAAAGACAGAGCTGATTAGGCTTCATAAATTGTCTTTTGTTTTGTTAAGTCACCACTACAGCTGAAATCATTGAGAATCAGGTCTAAGTGCTCAGACCTGCTGTGGGACAGTGTTTCTGTGGAAGAGACGGCCCAGCCTGCACCAGCAGCAAGGTTCCCCCACTGAGAGCTCAGCTGAAATCACTGAGATCTGGTGGAACCTCAAGAGACCGACTCGCAGAGGTCACAGTGGCAGGTGGCAGCAGAAGGTGACGGCGCAGGGCCATTGGCAACAGAGAGGTGGAGTGAACGGTGGCACAACAAACAGCAGTGGCCAGAGCGAACAGTGAGCAGCTGGAGGAACGAGCAAGGTGCCTTCTTGCCCCCCACCTGGGAGATGAACTCATGTGAAAGCACCTCTGAACTCTGAGTCTCCACTGACCAAGGACAACAGCGGTGAGTGGGGTGCGGGGCAGGGAAAAGCGAGGGGCCCATTAAATGTACATTTGTTTGTTGGACTATGTTTTAGTGACTTTGCTCTAGAATGCTAGATTTATAGAGATATGTTTCCCAGTAGGCCGAGATTTTAAAAATGCATTATTTCCCAAGGTTGTTATCTCACATCATTGCTATCTTGAGAGGTCATTATGTTGGGGAGTTTCTGTACTAAACATGTTTATTATTATAATTAATTTTTATATATGAAAGCTTTCATGAGCTACAGCTCACTTCATCTGATGAAGTGAGCTGTAGCTCACGAAAGCTTATGCTCAAATAAATTTGTTAGTCGCTAAGGTGCCACAAGTACTCCTTTTCTTTTTGCGAATACAGACTAACATGGCTGCTACTCTGAAACCTATATAAGAATGGTCATTCTGGCTCAGACCAATGGTCCATATAGCCCAGTATCCTGTCTTCCGACAGTGGTCAAGGCCAGGTGCTTCAGAGGAAATGAGCAGAACAGATCATCATCAAGCGGTCCATCCCCTGTTGCCCATTCCCAGCTTCTGGCAAACAGGCTAGGGACACTCAGAGCATGGTGTTGCATCCCTCCCCAACCAGGCTAATAGCCACTGATGGACCTATTCTCCAGGAATTTATTGAGTTCTTTTTTTAATCCTTTTATAGTTTTGGTCTTCACAGCATCCCCTGGCAAAGAGTTCCACAAGTTGACTTTATGCTGTGTGAAGAAGTACTTCCTTTTGTTTTTTTAAACCTGCTGCCTATTAATTTCATTGGGTGACTGCTAGTTCTTGTGTTATGTGAAGGATTAAATAACATTTCCTTATTCGCTTTCTTCACACCAGTCAAGATTTTATAGACCTCTAACAAACCCCCACCTTAGTGTCTCTTTTCTAAGATGAAAATTCCCAGACATTTTAATCTCTCCTCCTGTTTCATACCCCTAATTATTTTAGTTGCCATCTCTGTACCTTTTCCAATTCCAGTATATCTTTTTTGGGATGGGGTGACCACATTTGCACACAGTATTCAAGGTGTGCATGTACCATGGATTTATAAAGAGGCAATATGATATTTTCGGTCTTATTATCTATCCCTTTCTTAATGATTCCCAACATTCTCTTTGCTTTGTTGACTGCTGCTGTACATTGAGTGGATATTTTCAGAGAACCATCCACAATGAATCCAACATCTCTTTCTTGAGTGTTAACAACTAATTAGACCCCATCATTTTGTATGTATTGTTGAGATTAATGTTTTCCAATGTACATTACTTTGCATTTATCAACATTGAATTTCATCTGCCATTTTGTTGCCCAGTCACCCAGTTTTGTCAGATCCCTTTGTAACTCTTCTCAGTCTGCTTTGGACTTAACTAACTTGAATAGTTTGTATCATCTGCAAAATTTGCCACCTCACTGTTTACCCATTTTTCCAGATCATTTATGAATATGTTGAACAGTAATGGTCCCAGTACTGACCCCGCAGGGATACCACTATTTATCTCTCTCCATTCTGAAAACTGATAATTTATTCCTACCCTTTGCTTCCCATCTTTTAACCAGTTACTGATCCATGAGAGGACTTCCCTCTTATCCCATGATGGCTTACTTTTCAAAAGTCAATTTAAATTAAATACACGTTTTTTAATTTATACTTTTTTAGAAATCTAGATCTGTTATGTGTTTTGGTGTATTTTGCATTATCCTTATGTTAAATTTACATTATCCTAACAAAATATTTAATTTATTCATATCTCTTTTATATGTTGCAGGTCAAAGTGAAAATGAAAAGACAAAAAACAATACAACAATTTTTCCACTCAAAGGCCTCAAAAATTAACCAAGGTGAAGAACACATCAATAACCAAGAATATATCAACATATCATCTGAAGGTTCAAGTGGTGTATCTACATCTGACCAGCCCAAAGCACAAATACAGCTACCTACTGAAGAAACAGTGTCTCCAAATCCTAAAGGCAGTTCCCGATATTTGTCAGTCAAATTGTTCCCATTTATTGAAGTTACGATGGTGCACCTCTTGCAAAAAAGCTTCCGAAGAAGGAAAGCTTCCCAATGCTATAACTGGTAAAAGTGGAGGAGTTTGGCTTGTCAGACCAATTAGCAAAGCCAAATATGACAAACTACGTGAAAAGGCGGCAAAACACCAGGCCTCTGGACTGCATCAACATGCAGAAAGCCTCATAAGCCCCCTTTCAAAGCCAATTTTAGACGTACTTAATGAGGCTGTTAAGAATGCTGGAGACACAACACCGTTCATGCGAACAAACATGGCTGTGGCATCCTACTTTCTATTTAAGCAAGAGATACCAAACACTGCAGACTGGAGGCCAATGTTAAGTGCATAGCCATTTGTTCATCCTGTAGTTGAACACTGGTTCCGAACAAGACCAGCAAATGCTCACTATCTTTCTTCAAGAAACTCAACTGACTGGCTAGAAGCATGCGGTGCAACAGTGAAAGACTCAACAGTTGAAAAAGTGAAGACCTCTCTCACCACATTCAGTAAATTGCATATGTGGCTGATGAATGCACAGATACAAATGGGCATCAAATATTAAGTCATAGTGTACGTTATCTTGATGTCAGAGGTAGGCCAGTAGATGCATTTCTAGATCTTCAAGTTATAGAAGACACATCGGCTGCATCTGTGACAACCCACATCTTAGAAGAGATAAATGCTTGTCAATTGGACCCCAAACAGGTGGCTGCTTGTGCATTTGATGGAGCTGCAAACTTCTCTGGAAGACATGGAAGACATGGTGGAGCACAAGCTTTGCTCACAGAAAAGTCTAACCCTAATCTCTCCCATACACACTGCAGATCCCATCTACTCCAGCTAGCACTAGTACGACTCTTCAAAAGACATTTAAAAAGCTATAAATGTAATGTCTTCATTATATTCTTTTTTCAGCAAGAGTCCAAAAAGACTGAATATCTTGGAAAATATAGAAGATACACTGGGACTGAAGTTCATATTCGTCCAACCTGGCCAAACCCTCTGGCTTTCTCATGAGCGATCCTTGGCTGTTGTCTGAAAATTACTCCAGCCATTATTACTGGCTTTGGAAAGTATCTGCCAAGATGGGGTGGATCTAAGTAGTGAGGCTGGTGGATTACTTTTGCTACTACGTTCAGAGAAGACTATTGCCATTCTCTCTCTTGTAAGTCTACTGTTGAGACTACTTGGGTCATTAAACAATGCCATCCAGGCATCTGCTAGGACAGTAGTAGATCTTTGTCCAGCAATAGAAGCTACATTTGGATCAATCAGAGAGCTATCAACTTTTTACTGGTTTCAATAAAAAACTTTCTGCTACTAATTTTAGTATCAATATTAGGTAATTAAGCATAACCTTTCTATTCAAACAAAGCAAATTCATTTATTGGAAAAATACAACCCACATCCAATTTTCTGATGGTTTGCGTATTACCTGGGTGTAATTCATATCAATATAACTAAGAGATGAGCATTAAGCTTGTGGGTTACCCGCATCCTATATCCTCTATTGTCTCTTGTATCCTTTATTTCCACCTTATGTCCTCTTGGAGTCTGATTGCATATTTAGAGAAGGAATTCCACAATTTAGATGCCCCAGGAGAGAAGAAGAATTTCCTGAGAGCTCTTCTAGTAAATTGTATTATTTACTGTATTTTAATTTGTATTTTTATATTGTATTGTTTACTTCTACTTTATTTACAAATGCAATTAGTTCAAAGAATTTGTCTACAATTTATTTCTGTCATGAGGTCATCATTACAGAGAGGGCTGCTGAAAATGAAGATTATTATTATATTTTTACAACTTCCCCTTTGTATATGTGCAAATATAAAGCTTTCATGTTTATATATTCAATTTCCTTTCTGTGAAAATAATACATTTTTATTTTTATTAGCAACGGTAAAACAACTGAACAGAGGTATCTATCTATCTATCTATCTATCTATCTATCTATCTATCTATCTATCTATCTATCTATCTATCTATCTATATCTCTAGCTAATCTGGGTGTGTTTCCGCACTCTTTCCCTTAGATGTTGGTGTCAAAGTTATGAACCAAGACCTAGTCGCATTACCGATCTATTCCTTATTCAGGAGAACCTGGAAAACGACTGGGAAAAGAAACTTTGGAAAGAAGCACCATGATATTTCTGCTTTGGGATGTGATGTTGGAAAGGGTTTTGGAGGGAAAGCCCTGAGTCTGAGGAGAAGGGCCAGTGCTCCAGAGGTAGGACAGAAGGCCAGGACGAGGCTCAACCAATGATTCAATCGTACCGTGAGGCTTAGGTGGGGCTCGCTAGGTGCACACGCCCTGCTACTGGCCCCACTACAAAGCGGTGGATGAGTTTGGGGGCTGGTTCTAATAGGTTTCCCCTCGCTGTCTGTCTCCAGCACAGTGGTACATGGAGGTGTCAGCGATTTGCTGGCCGGTCAGGTGCAGGAACACTTGGCTTTTGGAGGAGTCTCTGGTGATGCTAAGGCGATTTGTGAGCGCACCGCTGTAAGCCGTATTTCCAGCGTGCCAGATAACTCCGACCCATTCCAGCCCTTTCCCCGCTGGCTGGCGGGCCCAGTGCACCCCCTCGCTAGTGAGAGAGAATCCGGACACGGTGCAGGTCAGTCTGAGGGTCTCTCCCGGCTTCTTGATTCCCCCACCGGACTCCACCAGGCTGATCTGGGAAAAGACACCTGCAGAGGGGGAAATAAAGGGGAAATATTGCAGTGATTACTGGAGGCGCAGTTATTCGGGAAGATATGGTACGGGGCGCTCCGCTGCAGCCCAGATCCCGCCCGTACCCGCGGGGAGCAGCAGGAGGAAGGCGATGGCCAGGCTGGGGGTCATGTGTGCGGCTGGCGGCTCGTTCCCCAGGCGGGATGAGAAGCTGAAGCCCGGCGCTGGCTCTGTGCGGGGTGAGCGGCCTGCGGCTGGGCTATGAACCGGGCCCCGGGGAGCTCATTTGCATGGGCCAGGGGGTGGGGACAATATAACGGGGGGACACAGGTGGCGTGTGACGCAGCATCGCGTTGTTCAGTCTCCTGGCGGGTGGACTCCAGGGTCCCGCTGTCACACGGAATGTTCCCTTCTGCTCTGTCTTCTGCCCGCCTGAGAGTTGCCGCTGTGAAACAACCCAATGGAGAGAATCTATCGATCCCCATACACTCTAGCTATCCATCTACATTTTATGCTGACGCCCAATACAGTAGCATTTTTAAGGCTTTCCAACTCAGAATGAGAAGGAAGTTTCCGAAAACTTAATGGAGTCCCTAGCTCTTGTCCCTCCTTGTGGGGAAAGCCTCCTGGGATTGTCTTTCTTTATATGGATCAATTACCTGGTTTGTTTGTTTCATGGTTTTTTTAAGTATGTTTAATGTGTAAGTATATCTCCGTGTCTCTCTTTCTCCCTCTCCCGCCCTCTTTACTTATTTAGTATTTCAGGTTTTCATTTCAAACGAGCCTTTTCCGAATGTTATCCTCGGTATGGTGGAAAAAATCTTTTCAAAAGAGCTCCTAACTCCCTCCGGCATATGTGAGGTTGGAAGACTGATTAATTTATTTCACTGTAGGCATCACACTCCAAATCTCCTCTGTCCGAAGATGTAGGTATCTGTTCAATTTATTTCGGATATCTGTGTTAAAAGAGTGAAACCACTATTCTCTCCTTTTCCTCCTTAAACCCCACAAATACCAATCGGAAAATTAGTTCTTGAAAAAGGGAATTTAAAAACAAAACAAGACCGAGAAGGGGCTTTCGAAGGCTCTTTCCGAATTATGTTAATGGGAAAGGTATGTCCCAATCCATGAAGTCGTCTGGAAACTCTCATCCCAAGAATTTGGGTATGGAGATCAACTCTTGCTTGGGTGAGTAAACCAACCTCCCACTGATCCGGGATTACAAAATACATTCCCCATTTGGGCAGCTAATTTGGTAGTTGTTCGCTTTATTGCTGCTTCCCATAGAGCAGCTGGTCAGGCTGCTGTTGAGAGAAGAGACCGGGCTAACTGGGCTCCGGGAGGTTCTTGAGGCTGGCAATTGTTAGGATCCCAGGTTCCTAATGGCTGCTCAGAGAGAGCAGTGATTAGTGCAGGGGAGCTGGGGATAATTATGTGGGGAAGAGAATTTAAACATGGAGGCTGGCATAGATGTGATCCAAACAGGCAATATTCTGAGCGTCTGAGACACTTACCTCTCCTGTGAAAGCCAGAGGGGTTTTAGCTCAATCCGCCCTTTGCACGTCTGGGTTAATAATCCCTTTTGGAGTGTTTGATCTGAATAGATGTCCTGTTCAGGCCATGCCTTCGACTTCCTCGCGCAGAGAACGCGATTCCCACCTCCAGCGTGATAGTGGGGCTCTAGTTTCTACACCAGGGACCGGATTGAAAGACTTTGGGTTCATCTTCTCAGCTAGGAGAGGAAAGAAAAGTCTAGTGCGTCTAGCTAGAATAGCAAGAGTTTAGTCCCGACAATTCCTGTGGCCTTTTCCCTTCACTTCTTGGAAGAAAAACCCGAGAGAACAAGTGACCAGGTGCCAGGACTCCTGGGCTGGATTCCCCGCCCTGGGAGTTCTGAGTCCCTGTGTGACTTTGGGTGACATGGGGTTTAAGTCACAAGTGCCCGTGACCTGCCATGGAATGTAGACGAAGCCGATACCGAGCCAAGCGGAGAGAGCGCGGGGCTGGCAGCTGCTGCTCCCGGCGGCTCACACGGGCAGACTGGTTCTCCGCGAGGTTAGTTTGAGTGCGGGCTCGAACAGGTTCCCCGCTCACTGTGTGTCCCTCTCACAGAAATACGCCGAGGTGTCTCCGGGCTGCAGGCCGGTGAGTTGCAGGAACACTTGGCTTTTGGAGGTGTCTCTGGTGATGGTGAGGCGATTTTTGAGAGCACCGTTATAGTTGGTGCCGCCATCACCCCAGATAACTCCCATCCATTGCAGCCCTTTCCCCCCTGACTGGCGGGCCCAGTGCACCCCCTCTCTAGTGAGAGAGAATCCGGACACGGTACAGGTCAGTCTGAGGGTCTCTCCCGGCTTCTTGATTCCCCCACCGGACTCCACCAGGCTGACCTGGGAAAAGACACCTGCAGAGGGGGAAATAAAGGGGAAATATTGCAGTGATTACTGGAGGCGCAGTTATTCGGGAAGATATGGTACGGGGCGCTCCGCTGCAGCCCAGATCCCGCCCGTACCCGCGGGGAGCAGCAGGAGGAAGGCGATGGCCACGCTGGGGGTCATGTCTGCGGCTGGCGGCTCGTTCCGCAGGCGGGATGAGAAGCTGAAGCCCAGCACTGGCTCTGTGTGGGGTGAGCGGCCTGCGGCTGGGCTATGAACAGGGCCCCGGGGAGCTTATTTGCATGGGCCAGGGGGTGGGGACAATATAATGGGGGGACATAGGAGGCGTATGACGCAGCGTCGCGTTGTAAAATCCAGTGGCCGGTGGATTAGAGAGTCCGACCTCAATAAAGAAACATTCCTGAGGGTATTCAGTTTGTGCTCCTTACAGTTGAAAATGTAAAACCCATTAAATTTAATCGATCTATCTATCTATCTATCTATCGTTGGATTGTATAAGGAATTTTATGGAGGACTTGGAAGAATGTCTAGCCTTTTTGCCTGTTAATCGTGAAAACTCTCTCTGGCGTTTAGCGCCCGCGTTTGCATCAGTCGCAAGATTTGTTTGTTTCATGGGTTTTAATTGTTATGTTTAAGATGCATGTAGATATTATCTCTGTCTCTCTCTTACTACTTATTTATTATTGGAGACTGCTGCTGTAAAGGGGCCTGTTTGGAGTGTAATCCTTGCCATAGCGGAAAATACATTCAATGGAGGGTGTATCTCCATTGGGCGTCTTTGAGACTGGAAGACTAATTCACTTACTTCACTGTAATGAGGCAGAATTAAAAGGACCTTTGTCACAAGCAGTAGGAGGCTCTTCAAGTTCTGTAGGGTATCTGTCGTAAAAGATCCAGTGCCCTCTTCCTTTTCTTTCTAAATCCCATAAATACCAGAAAGAGAATAAATTTCAGAAAAAGTAATTAGCAAATAATCTGACTAGGGGCTTCCGATGTTCATTGCAGAATAATCTGAAAGGCAAATGTCTGTCCCAATCTCTTAGCTTTGAAATTCTCACCCCGAGATTTTCGGTAAGGAGATCCACTCTCTTGCTTCGGTGACTAAACCCAACGCACTGATAGGGGCTTATGAGAAATCTTCCCCTCTGGGCGGCTTAGCTGGCTCAGGCTGATGTTGAGGCAGGACTCAGGAGACTGGGCTAAATGGGCCCTGAGGACACCACCCTGTATTCCTGTGCGAGAGGCACAGTTAGAAGAAGCTGGTCTGAGCTCAGACAAAAACCTCCCGGCTTTAGAGCCCGGGTAAGAGAGATCCTAGGGGTGGGGCTCACACCCCACAGCAGTGATAACATACACATAGGCTGTGTCTACACTTGCAGATGTACAGCGCCTGGAGGCAGAGCGTCCCCCAGAGAGCACGGCAGGGAAAGCGCTGTTGTGTGTTCACACTGTCAGCCGCCAGTGCAATGGCGTAGCCACGCTTGCGTCACTTGCAGAGCCATTCGGAGCGGTGCATTCTGGGCAGTATCCCACAGAGCACCTCTTCCTTGTCTGCATATGAAGCTTGTGGGAAGGTGTGTGTGTGGGGGGGGGGGTTGTTTTGCATCCCAGTAGCCTCTGCGCTTCCATTAGCATTTGGCGCCATTTTTCAATGGTTTTTATACTGCAGCTCTGTCTGCCTCTTCCTTCTGTGGGAATGGATCCCGAACTGGTGAGGAATATGCTCATGGGTCTCACTAACATGACAGGAATGGCAGCCCAGCTACTCCTTAAACTACGAAGTGAAGATGAGCAGGCTGACAATGATGTCTCTGCACATAGTAAATATGACACGAGATTGCTTGTGGCATTCAGGGAGGTGCTGACCACCGTGAAAGGCTGCTTTGGGGCTTGGAAAACAAGCTCCGAGTGGTGGAATTACATCATCATGCAAATCTGGGATGAGGAGCAGTGGCTGCAGAATTTTCGGATGAGGAAAGGCACTTTCATGGCACTGTGTGCTGCGCTCAGCCCCACCCTGTGGTGCAGGGCCACAAGAATGAGAGCCGCCCTGTTGGTGCAGAAGCGAGTGGCGATTGCAGTCTGGAAGCTGGCTACTCCACACAGCTACCAATGGGTCGCTAACCAGTTTGGAGAGGGCAAGCCAACCGTTAGACTTGTGTTGATGGAAGTGTGCAGGGCCATTCACCACATCCTGCTCAGAAAAACCATGGCTCTGGGCAAAGTGCGTGACATTGTGGCTGGCTTTGCACAAATGGGTTTCCCTAACTGTGGAGGGGCGATAGACAGCACGCACATTTCAATTCTGGCACCAGACCACATAGCCTCCAAGTATATTAATCGAAAGGGGTATTTTTCCATGGTTCTTCAGGAGTTTGTGGATCACTGTGGGCATTTCACAGCCATTAACGCAGGCTGGTCTGGGAAGTTGCATGATACATGCATCTTTTGGAACACAGGCCTGTTCAGGAAGCTGCAAGCGGGTTCTTTCTTCCCGGACCAGAAGATCACTGTAGGGGAAATCTAAATGCCCATTGTGATCCTGGGAGCCCCTGCCTACCCCTTGATGTTGTGGCTCATGAAGGCATACATGGGGAGTCTTGACAGCAGTGAGGAGCAGTTCAACAACAGGTCGAGTCAGTACAGAATGACTGTTGAGTGTGCTTTTGGCCATTTAAGGGCCTGCTGCTGATGTCTGTATGGGAATCTGGACCTGGCCAATGACAACATCCCTATGCGTATAACCGCAGGCTGTACCCTGCATAATATTTGTGAAGGGAAGTGTGAAAGCTTCACTCAGGCCTGGACCACTGAGTCTCAGTACCTGGAGGCTGAATTTGAACATCCAGAGACCAGGCCTATTAGAAGGGCACAGGGCTGGGCCGTAAGGATTAGGGATGCCTTGAGGCAGCAATTGGATGCTGAAGGCCAGTAATGTTTGGTGCCATGCATGGTTGTAATGCTGGTAGGTGTCTGTGATTGCTCTGTGTGACGCACTGACTAGCAGTCCCTGTCACTTTCCTGGGCTATGCTTGCTGTCACTTAATGCAATAAAGAGTGCTTCCAAACCAAAAAAAAAAAAAATTATTTAAAAAAAAAGCAGTAGGAGAGAGACACACGGTATGGCACATTTGCACTGTGCGGGATGGGGGAAGGGAGGTGCGGGACCCCAGGGACATTTACAGATTTACGTATGTCCAGGTATCGTAAGCAGCCTTGCTGTCTGGAATGCCATGCAATGGCTGCTGCACTTCATCCGGGTCAAACTTCATGCCGACCAGGGTCGAGTGCAGTTGGTAATGGTGGGAGTCTGCAGGGCTGGACAGTGAAGGAGCAAGGGTGGGAGGGAGCGGGTGGCCGCAGGGGACAGGATGGTGCCCAAACTGTGTTGGTGATGTCATGGGGGTTCAAAGGAAAGAGTTTTGGGACACCGGATGCAGGGAGGATCAGGGGCAGAGCTGCTCCATTTGTCGTACTAGGGGAGCCTGGATTGAATCCACTTGGTGCTCCATAATGTTTAGGAGCCGCTATGTGGCTTCTTTCTGCTGCTCCACATTCTCCTTCTGTTCTCTCCTCCCAAGGTCCCTCCTCTGCGGCATTTTTTTATTTTCAGCAGCAGCCTGCTGCATAACTTCATGAAAAGGTCCTCTCTACTTTTTTGAGGCCGCTTCCTGAGTCTGCGCAGCCATTCAGCCAGCGTTAACAAGGACGACTGGGATCCCAAGGTTGCATCTGTGAAGCCAAAATGCAACATTTTACATAGGCACCATTGTTAAGACTCGACAGAGCCGATCTTAAACACAAACACAATTCACACAGTGCGTGCACATAAGCCACAAGACCCCCCGAAATGGTGAGTAGCCACAGAGGCAGGGGGACTTACCGTACTCCAGGCCTGTGTGTCTTGGGGAGAGCTAACACTGCAGGGGACACAATACTCACTACTGTCCACGCTTTTTCCACAGGCTGTGTTCATCACTGAAGATATCTCGCTGCTGAGGGTGAGCAAGGAAGCAAGGTATCATCTTGTGCAAGACATGGCTTCTGCCCTGGCCCTTATGCGGCTTCTCTGTGTGCAGCAATGCTGCCCCCCCTCCCCAACATCACAGTAGTCTGGGAATGTTACCCTTAATGGGACAAGGGACAAAGCAGCTCTGCCAAAGAACCTGCAGAAGCAGATTGCCCATTATCTGCATGAGGCTTTCAATGAGATCACTGAGGCCGATTACTAGGATGTGAGAGAGACCATCAATGCCCTGTTCCACCATCAGGCATGTGTCTATACGAGCACCGTACATAGCCAAGTGTGCTTCCTGCAACCCTCCTCGCCCCAACAAACTGCCCCCAGCTACTCGCTTTCCAAGATCAAAGCTGCTTACCAGGTGCCTCCTCTGCTGTTTGCACTTCCCCAAGCACTGACTGCTGTGACTGGCTAGCCTCCTCCGGGGTAGAAAAGAGCTCCTGGCTGCCTGTACCTATGGATGCTGAGTTGTCCTCTGCCTCTGGGCCCCTCTCCTCCCCTGCACCGTCGCCTCCAATTTCTTCCTCCTGGTTGGTACCCTCTCAGCTGGAACAGCCCCTGAAGTGTCCACGGGGCTGTTTGCAGTGGAGGTGGGGTCGCCCCCAAGTATTGTGTCCACCTCTGTAGAACCGGCAGGTCGTTGGCACAGCACTGGAGCAGTGGTTTGCCTCCCGTGCCTTGTGGCAGGCGTTCCACAGCACCTTTATTTTAACCCTGCACTGCACGGCATCCCAGTCATGGCCCCTTTTTTGGTCATGGACTTGATGTCTGCCCATAGGTATCATAATTCCTACAGCTGGAGCGCAGCTGGGACTGGACAGCTTCCTCCCCACAAACGCTGATGAGGTCTAGCACCTCGGCATTGCTCCAAGCAGGGGATTGCCTGGCACGTGGAGACCTGGTCACCTGGAAAGATGCCCTGAGAGCACTCCACACATCCCCGAGCAAACAGGAAAGGGACTTTCAAATTTCCCAAAGAATTTAAAGGCCGGGTCTGACAGTTGGGGCCACCTGAGGGCAGGGCAGCAGAGTTCAAACCAGTGACCAGAGAGGCTAGCCCAGGCATTGTGGGACACGTCCCGGAGGCCGATCAGAGTGCAGTAATAGAGCAGGGTGGCCACACTGGTACCGCAATGCTGTCGCCGGGGCAGAGAAAGCTGTATGAGTCTCATCGAGGTGTATTACCCAGAGCACTCCAACCGCGGAGTCCGGGCACAGCTTGCCAGTGTGGACACCTCAGGAATTACAGCACCACGAGCTGATTTAATGTGCTCCAACTTGCCAGTGTAGACAAGGCCTAAGTCGAACCAAAGTCTCATTTTCCATGGTGTTGGAGGGGAAACTACTCAGGGAATTGGCTGGTACCTGCACAGACACAGGGGGCTGCAGATTTTCTCTTTGGGTGCAGCCTCCGCAGAGAGACAGATTTAAACAGGAAACTGTCCTCCTTATTTGCATATCCTGCTGCTTATGAGAGAGACACCCTCCTTCCATTATTGACCCGAATCTCTTGCACAAGGGCTGAAAGAGGGGGAACTCGACTGCACTTTTCTGTATGTTTGTACAGCATCTAGCACGCTGCAGTGTGATCCTGACTATACTTTTCCTTCAGGGACAAATCTACACCTGTCTTGAATGATCCCAAATTTGTAGGCACCAGATTTGAGCCACTTGAAAAGCTTCTCCTTTTGTCAGCTAATATCTATGAGTTATAGAAAGGAGGGGCTCAGGTTCTGCTGATGGGGTTCTCTGCAGGTGAAAATAGTTGAAGGGAGACGCTGGGGGCGGGGTGTGTGGATATGGAGGGTAGGGGAATAAGCCCTGCCGTGAGGGTCTCCATGAGGTGGGAATGGCAGTGGGAGGACATGCGGGTAGGGATAAGTTGTCTGTGACATGGGACTGAATGGGTACTGGAGTATCAGGCAGATGTGTCTTCTAGAGCTCCCGAGCGGTTATAATAGGCATGAGGTGTCCGTCTCTCTAGGGCAGCTTGGAAACCCTCAGCCTGGCTGTTAGAGGTGGGTTTACATAACACATTTTAATTCATACACTTTAACGTTGGTTCTATCAGCCTGGGGTATTGGGAGGTGGAGGGGGGTGAGGAAAGTCGGGGACGAGCGGTGCGTGGGGCACAGAGCCTATTAGGGACAAGGGAAAGTTGCGGGCTGGTCTCTGCAAATAGTGCGGTTAGTCAGTGTCTGCATTTGTGTGCGTGAGAAAGATCCACAGCGAGGCAGCTCAAGGGAGGAGTAATTAATTTCACGGCTCTCCCCGCTGCGAGCTGTAGAACTGCAGCGCCCCCAGCGGAGAGTTTGCCCTTAGCCAGCGAGGGCAGGTTTTTGTCTGAGCTCAGCCCGGCTTCCCCGCACTGTGTCTCTCGCACAGTGATACCGGGCGGCGTCCTCGGGCTTCAGGCCGGTCATTTGCAG
This sequence comes from Lepidochelys kempii, assembly GCF_965140285.1. Classification (NCBI taxonomy): domain Eukaryota; kingdom Metazoa; phylum Chordata; order Testudines; family Cheloniidae; genus Lepidochelys; species Lepidochelys kempii. The sequence goes on from NC_136392.1 coordinate 39,685,926, forward strand.
ATACAGCTCACTCTTGGCGTTATCCCTGGAGATGGTGAATCGCCCTTTCACTGCATCGAGGTAGTATGTAGTACTCCCACCAGGGTTTATTTCCCCAATCCACTCCAGCCCCTTCCCGGGAGCCTGGCGGACCCAGCTCATTTCGTAGCTGCTGAAGGTGAAGCCGGAGGCTTTGCCGGAGAGGCGGAGAGAGACTACGGGCTTCTTCACATCCCCTCCGGACTCCACCAGCTGCACCTGGGACCGGACACCTGCAAATAAAGGCATGTTACAAATACTGGTGTGAAAAGAGCAAAAATGTTCTAGTCTTTGGGCTCTGCCATTTAAGCGGGGGGAACAAAATACCTTCCAAAGCTGCTACAATGAAAACAATTGCGAGCCAAAGTCTCATTTTGCCTGGTGCTGGAGGGGAAAGTTCCCGGGGGGCTGGCTGGCCACTGCACAGACACAGGGGGCTGCGGAATTTCTCTCCGGGTGCAGCCTGGGCAGAGAGAGGCACAGATTTAAAGAGGAGACTCTCAGCCCTATTTGCATATTCACACCTCCTTATAATGGAGCCAAACTCCTTCCCCGAAGGCTGTGAATTGCTTGCTCCAGGACTCAGAGGGGAGTCAGATCGTCCCTTCCTGTGGGTCTGTGCAGCGCCCAGCCCAGTGCGGTGGGGTATAAAGTGGGAAAGAAGCAGCTGCCGGGTGTGAGCCCAATTCCCCGGTTATGAATTTTCGGCCTGATTGTCATCAATTTATCCCGTCTTCGGGAAAGGGTCTCCGGAACCCCTGCCTACGCGAACGTCGGGTCAGTGACTGGGGAGGGGTGGGGTCACAGGGTTGCATTGGGCTGGGACACTCACTGGAGAGTTAAGTTTCTCTGGGCTGGCAAGCGCCGTGTGTCTGGGAGTCTTTCCGTAAGCGAGGATGCAGGCAGCTTTGAAGGGAGGTGATTATTAAAGATCCAGATTCATGTCGGCGATCACATTTCCACTCCTACTGCACCTCCCGTCCTTTGACAGACCTTGGGCGCCCCAACCAGAAGAACATCAACTCCGAGGGAAGGTTTTTGTCTGTGCTTCCACGTCAGTGAGTCTCTCACAGTGATACCGGACCGTGTCCTGGCTTCTCAAGCCCTTGATGTGCGAATACAGCAGGTCTGTGTAGTTGTCCCTGGAGATGGTAAGTCGTCTTTCACTGAATCGGGGAAATGTGTGTCGCTTCCAGAGCTGTCTGTGTCGGAGATACATTTGGATCCCCTTCCAGGAAGATGACGGACCCAGCCCAGCCAGGACCCGGATACTTTGCAGGAGAGGCAGAATCTCTGGGCTTTTTCGCACCTGTGACTGAGTAAAATAGGACCATGTAGATCATTGTTCCTACCACTGTTATATAATTGCAACAAACCTCATACAAGGTGTGTCAAGTAAGGCGTCAGTAGAAAAGTTATGATTTGCTGGTTATGATGATGGTATCTGTCAGCATGTATGGTTGAATCTGAAGTTATCAGTATTGGCTCTATACCTGGATTTCAAATGTTTTCTCCTAGGTAACACCCACAAGGTATTTAGCCAGCACATCTTGAAGGGACTATTCAAGTTAAGTTTCAGAGTAGCAGCCATGTTAGTCTGTATTCGCAAAAGGAAAAGGAGGACTTGTGGCACCTTAGAGACGAACCAATTTATTTGAGCATAAGCTTTCGTGAGCTACAGCTCACTTCATCGGATGCATTCCAAGTTAAGCGGCTCATCAAGGAACATTTACCTCACCCTGGACCATGGCAGATGGTCCATCTACACTGAATGGACTTTCCTGTAAATGTTCTGTCTGGGGCATAGGCAATGGCTTTAGCTGTGACTAAGCGAAATCATGCATGGACATGTGACTTACCCATGTGACTCCAAAATCCATCTTGTTACTTAAGTTTCCACTAGCTGTGCTGAGGACTTTGTTTGAAACAATGGATTTGCCTCCACATGGCAGAAGCTATAAAAGGCTCTGGAAAGATCTCTATTTTGCCTCTTTCCTTCTCAAGCCTCTTCCTGTTGAAACCTCTGTATTATGAACTTGTACTAATGGGAGCATTCTAACCAAGGGACTGAGGACCTTCCAATGATTTGGAAGCCACCAGAGACTTAACAAGACAGCAGTTTATCCCATTACTGCTACAAGCCTGAACCAAGAACTTTGCCATTACTGAGTGTAATTGATTCCTTTAACCAATTTTAACTCTCACCTTTCTTTCTTTCTTTCTTTCTTTCTTTCTTTCTTTCTTTCTTTCTTTCTTTCTTTCTTTCTTTCTTTCTTTCTTTCTTTCTTTCTTTCTTTCTTTCAATACACCTTGAGATTTTAGACACTAAGGGATTGGCATCAGTGTGATTTTGGGGTAAGATCTAAGGTAAATATTGACCTGGGTGTGTGGCCTATTCTTTGGGATCAGAAGAACCTATTATTTGATGAGACAGGTTGTAAAGAACCACTCATCTCTGAACCTAGTGTTTTTTGGTGGTGATATAAGAGCTGGAATGCCTGAGGAAACTGCCTTTATGTTTTCTTGTTAGCCAGTGTGGTGAGGAGTTTACTTTTGTGGCTGGTTTGGTATATCTTATAAAAGAATAGCCATCAGTTTGGGGATGTTTTTGCCCTATTTCTTAGCAGTCCATCATGAATTTGGCATTATCAGTTGTGACCCACTAAGACACAGTTACACTTATGTTACCCTTAAAACTACCAGACCTTATCACTTGACTGGGGTATGGTGTGGGGGGGTAAAGTGACATGCCCAAGGTCGCCCAGTAATTCCCTGGCAGAGGTGATAACAGAACCCAGGCCCCAGGATTCTAGTGCTTTACCACTATGGGAAAACTTTCTGTAGCCAGCTGCAAATCTGTGAGGGAATTAAAGTGTAGGTAAAGGCAGTGGACCATCTCTCTACACTGAATTCATTTTTCACACAGTGTTGGGTAAAAATCTCTTCTCTGTCACTCAGCACAAATTGAGAATAATTATGTTTACCACAAGGAAGCGACTTCATATTTAAAGCAATGTCACTGCCAGGAGAATTTGGTCCATTCTCTTTATGTTAGAGGCATACAGTAATTGTAAGTATGTGTCTATTTGTGTGTTTGTGTTTATATGTGCTCGTGTGAGTGTTTTCTGTGTGTTAAAAGATGAATCGGTTTGTATGTGTGTGTTTATGTGTGTATATTTGTGTTAGGAAGGGTTCGTTTGTGTCTCTGAGCTTGCTTTTTGTGTTTAGGTGTGTGTTTGTTTTTTCAGTGATGGTGTATATGCCTGTGTTTTAATGTGTGTTTGCATGCTTTCTCTGTGTGTGTACTTGTGTGGTTTTGTGCAGCAGTGATTGCCTGTATGTGTTTATGTGTGTTTGTGTATTTTTCTGTATGCATCACTGTTTTGTTTGTGTGTCTGGAATAGAAAAAAAAAAGGGGGGTGGGGTGGGGTGGGGGGGAATATTTCCCACACAGTGTCAGATGCTGAGAGGAGTTCCAGGGGGAGTGAGTTAAAGCGATTATGAAACTACACCAGTCTGCAACTATCTATAGCCTGGGAGACTTTCTCAGTCCCGCTCTTTGAACCAGGGGCTGTGAGAGTTCCCCGGCCTCCCGGCGGCGTTGTGGGGATAAAGGCCACACCTGAAGGGCGGAGATGCCACGGTGAGGAGCCTCACATCAGTGATAATGAACTAATCACCTTCCGCTGCATTAATGCCATAAACATCCCAGGTTTCAGAGCAGCAGCCGTGTTAGTCTGTATCTGCAAAAAGAAAAGGAGTACTTGTGGCACCTTAGAGACTAACAAATTTATTTGAGCATGAGCTTTCGTGAGCATCCGATGAAGTGAGCTGAAGCTCAGGAAAGCTTATGCTCAAATAAATTGGTTAGTCTCTAAGGTGCCACAAGTCCTCCTTTTCTACAAACATCCCAGTTTCCTGAAAGGGCCAGATCCTCCCTGGTGTAAATCAGGAGTAACTCCAGTCTAGTGAAAGCAGTTGTGTGACTTTACACTAGGGGAGGATTTGTCCCCAGGGACAATTCGTTCCATCCCTTGGGTCTGATGCGAACCGCAACGCGCTTGTCCCCTTTACACTGACCGACGCTGGCCTGTGAGTCTGACACCGAGGTGGGCCAGGGAGAGCCAAGGTGCCAGGTCTGCGAGGGGAGAGTGATTCAGAACAGGACTCACTCCGGATTGGGGTTCACAGATTAAGAGAGGGATCTCTGAACCCCAGGACCAGCGGGGCTCTGGGCAGGAAGGGGAGAGACATTGCCCGGGAAAGGAAGGTTTAAACTGGCGGGAGGTTTGTGTTCCCTTCCCCCGGGTGCCGGGTCTCCTGCCCGAGCCCGAAGCGGAGGGTGTCGCTGCTGCCCCCGCGCGGCCGCCGGGAGAAGGGCGATTCCGCAGCCTGGGTTTTTGTGCGATCACAAACCGGTTTGGTGTCACTGTGTCTCTCGCACAGTAATAGCGGGCGGTGTCCTCGGGCTTCAGGCCGGTCATTTGCAGATACAGCTCACTCTTGGCGTCATCCCTGGAGATGGTGAATCGCCCTTTCACTGAATCGAGGTAGTATATAGGACTCCCATAGGTGCCTACATAAGCGACCCATTCTAATCCCTTCCCAGGAGCCTGTCGGACCCAGCTCATGTAGTAGCTGCTGAAGGTGAACCCGGAGGCTTTGCAGGAGAGGCGGAGAGAGTCTCCGGGCTTCTTCACACCCCCTCCGGACTCCACCAGCGTCTGGGACCGGACACCTGGGAATAAAGACAGGCCATTAATGTCGGTATAAGAACAGCGGTAACACAATATTCTTCTAACTCGGCCAGGTCTTCAGAGGAGGAAAATACCTTCCAGAGCTGCTACAGCGACAATGACAAGGAGCAAAAATCCCATTTTCCCGGGTGCTGGAGGGGAAAGTTCTCAGGGGACTGGCTGGTGACTGCACAGACCCAGGGGGCTGCGGATTGTGTCTCCGGGTGCAGCCTGGGCAGAGGGAGGCTCAGATTTAAGCAGGAAACTGTCTCCCTCATTTGCATGCCCCGCTTTATAAGAGACACACACTCCTGCTGTCAGTGATCGGATTGACTCGCCCTTGGGCTCCTGCTGCAGGGGTCAGACTGTCCAGTCCTCTGTGTCTGTGCAGCGCCGGGCGCAGGGCGCTGGGATCCTCATTAGACTTTCGGACCCCTGAGAGGAATGAACAGCTCCCTGCAGGGACTGTATTTCCTCACACGGGAACTGAGGGTCTGGCTATTCTGAGGTGATATTGGGGATTGGGGGGACTCAGCTCTGGAGCCCCGTTGCACACGCAAAGGGGCCATGCAATGTCCGGTCTGGGGAGTCAGTGTCTGGGGGATCCATAGGGCTGGGCCACCCCCTGGAGACAGAAGATTTCCCCTGCCACTGGGAGGGATTTGGGAGGGAAGCCCCTTTCCCTTCCCAGCAGTGACCGGCTGCATTGAAATGATGCACTTTGGACCAGGTCTGGGGGCCCGGCTGTGTGTGCGGGTGGGAGAAGCTGGGGGTGGGGGTCTGAAGACAGAGTTAAGATTTTGCAGAGGAGCCTCCCTGACATTTGTGTGCCTAGAGAGGCGTGTCTGGGAGTTTTGCTTTAGGGAGGGAGTAGAGGGAGGATTCAGTAGACAATGGAGGAAGATTATTATGCCCGGCTGATATTTATATCCGTGTTCACACTCCCACTCCCATTCACACTCCACTTCCCATTTATGCTCGAATTGTAAACTCCGCGGGGTAGAGAGAGGTGTTATGGTCTGTGTTCGTACCGTGCCTAGGAATAGGGGATCCTAGACTATGATTGGAGACCCCAGGCGCTAGGATCACAACCACCACCAACTCCCTCCCCCCTAATCATCATCAGCATAATCATCTACTTAGTTAATTATTAATAAGCAATGAAGTGCAGGCAGAAGCCTTCTCCTTTTTATGTCTTAGATTTTGTATGATGTAATATACAGACATTCGACTACTGCTACTACTTAACAGTAAAATATTTCCGTTCCCACTTCCATTCAGACCCCTGTAACCATTCACGCTGAAACAGGTATTTCTATTCCCATTCCCATGAACACTCCCATTCCTGTTTATATTCCCCTTCCTGTTCACTCACACACTCCCATTTCCACTTCCAGTCACACTCACCTTCCTATTCTCTTTCATGCTCACCGTCCCATTTCTGTTCCCATGGATATTCCTCTTCCATTCCGATTCACACTCCCATTCCCATTCCTTTTGCACAAATGCGAGTTGGAGCATTTGGCCCTGACTTCATTCTAAGACCCAACAGAGTCAGGTCTCTCTGTCTGACTGTCCCCCCAGCGGTGCTGTCAGTCACTGCAAAGGTTACACAAAGGAGGGCGCCGGGTCTGTAGGTCATAGGAGGGAGGATGCTACACAGAGCCAGAACATCACAGGATTTGTCCTTTTTTGGAGAGGAGGGCAAAGACAATGTATTTTGGGGAGGGGGAGGGGAGGTGGAAGGAGTCTTTATAAACCTATTAACATCTGTGATTAAACATCTGGATTCTTATCTGGCCTGCTGGGCAACTCCCTGTGGGAAAGAACATGACATGAACCCCCTGATTTCTTTGTTTACTTCCCTTTGTCCTCGCTGGGCTCATTGTAACTTGCAGACCTTCAGTGCCACCGAGAGCAAGAGCCTCATGGCATTGCAGGGGATGGGTTTTTGTCTCAGCTCAGACCGGGTTTCACTCACTGGGACGCTGCACAGTAACCAGGTCGTGTCCTCTGGTTTCAGGCTGCTCATGTCTAAATCGGCCAGATTTGGGGAGTTGTCCCTGGAGGTGGTGAATCATCCTTTGACAGAAGTGGCGTGATATTCCTTACCCCATCGAAGAAAATCATGGAGACCTACTCCACTCCCTTCCCGGGAGCTTGTCGGACCCAGTGCATCCCGGCCTGGCTGAAATCAAAGCCGGAGCCTGTACAGGTGAGCGCAGAGATTGTCCGGGCTTCTTAATGTCTCCACCTCCGGACTCCAACAGCGGATCCTGAGCCTCAGCCCCGGAGATGTAAAAGCACATGGGGAATCCAGATGACTGTGCTGCTGCTAACCTGATTGATACTTCTCTTAAGATTGCTACTGATCACAGCTCTGATTCCAATATTGCCATACGTTATTTCAAAACAAGGGTATCTCCATTTCCCCCCGAAGAAATACACACCTCGGAAAGCTGCCACAGTGAAAAGGAAATGCAGCCAAAACATCAAATGTGTTTGCTGGGAAAAGTTCTCTAGAGGGTTGGGCCGATCGCTGCAGACACCGGGAGCTGCAGGTTCCCAACCCAAAGGGCTTTAAGCAGGGAATACAATTACTCGACTTGCATATCCGTGCTCTTACAATGGAGTCCCAGGGGCTGGGATTGCATTTCTCGCTGAGGTCCCTTGTCCCGGGCTTTGGGAGATGCCATGATACGGTGTGAGACCTTGAGGGAATAGAAGCATGTTCAAAGTAATCTGAAGCACTGAATGTATCCAGTCTGTGAAATACAGCCCAGAAGTGATTACACCCTTGGGTGACAGAAATACTCAGCTCTGTAACGGAGATTTGGGAACGGACGGCGAGCTTTCGTGTCCCCTTTTTCGAGGTGGATAAACTGAGGCAGAGAGAAGGAAACTGATTTGCCCGAGGTCTGTTGGCTGTTAGAAGAAAAGCCAGGTTCCCCGAGGCCCAGCCCGCCCAGTGTTCTAATAACCACACTGGCCTGAAACCTGCTAATCGAGCATTCAAATAACCCTTAGAGCACAGAGACCTGAAGATGGGCCTCCCTTGATCCCAGAAGAGCGCCCTGGTCACCGGGCTATACAGTCATTCTTATTCACACTCTGTCTTGCTCTCTCCTCACAAAGACTCTTTGCATTCTGAAGCAAGTAGAAGAACTTCAACCGCAGCTCTTTGGAGAGGAGTCCCCCAGGAAACCTTCAAGCCCAGTGGCTGGGCCCTCCCCTGGGAGGTAGAAGATGGACTTTGTTGAAGTCCAGTTTCTGGCTCAGGCACAGTGGGGCTGAGAGTCAGGGTGCCTAATTCGAGGCTGTAAATTCCATTGGGAGCCAGGCACCTCTAGGCTGGTGTTATAATAACGACCCTTAGACCCTTATGTGACTCAAAGCCACCGGGCTCCCTACTTTATTGACAAAGCCAGTGCCCCCAGTGGGGCGGGTCTGGTGCTTAAATGTCATCTAAGTCTTTCCTCAGATTTTCACAGTTTTGCAAACCCTGAGCTCCCCAACCAGCCAACTCCAGACCGTGGCTACAGCGCTCGGTTTTGTCCTAGGTCCCTGGCTGTGTGTCTCTGACACAGGGATACAGGCCGGTGTCCTCCACTCTCAGGCTGCTCATTTGCAAATGCACCAGGCTGTTGGCGTTGTCTCTGGAGATGGAGAATCGCCCTTTCATGGAATCAGCATAGTTGGCGCTGCCCTGGGCAGCAGCTCTAGCCAGCAAGTCCCGCCCCCTCCCGGGGGCCAGACGGATCCAGTCCATGAGATAACTGCTGAAGGTGAACCCGAAGGCTTTGCAGGAGAGGCGGAGAGAGTCCCCTGGTGTTTTCACATCCGCTCCGGACTCCACTAGCTGGACCTGGGACCGGGCACCTGGGAATAAAGTCATGTTAAGAATCATATCAAAATAGTTTGGAAAGAATACTATGTCCCCATCTATCTATAGAGAAACTAGTAAAAGAAAATATCTTTCGAGACTGCTACAAAAGAAACGAATGGAGCCAAAGTTTCATTTTCCCAGGTGTTGAAGGGGAAAGTTCTCAGGGGATTGGCTGGTCACTGCACAGATCCAGGGGGCTGCTGATTGTGAATCCAGCTGCAGCCTGGGCAAAGAGAAAGACAGATATAAATAGTAAATGGTCACCCCATTAGCATATCCCCCTCTTTATAAGGAACAGGTGGGCTTGGCTACACTTGGGGGTTAGAGCGCATTAAAGCAGCCCCCGGCGCCCCAGCTTGTCCACACTTGGCAAGGCTTATAGAGTGCTCTGACTCCAAGGCTACAGCGCTCCTGGTTCTCCACCTCCACGAGAAGATTAACTCCTGCTGTGCCTTGGCTGAAATGCCTGGGCATCAGTGTGAATGAGGTGTTGCTTCCTGGGCTCTGATCAGACTCTGGAAACATCCCATAATCCCCTTAAGTCAAGTGGCCACTCTGGTCATTGTTTGGAATCAGCTGTAGGAATGCAGATGTGCCCTTTGAAAACTCCGTTTCTGACAGCTGGCTGTTTATCTGCTCCGAGACAAAGCAACCATTAGTATGGAATGCTGTGTGAGAGAGAGAGGCAGGGTCTGCTGCTGTCTGAATTTACAAGACAGCATGCTGACTTGCTCTCTGCCCCCCAAAAAACCCACTCTCTCTCCCCCCACATACATACAACACAGTCCCTGTCACACTCCACCCCACCCTCCCCATTTGAAAAGCACGTTGCAGTCACTTGCATGCTGGGATAGCTGCCCATAATGCACCAGGCCCAATGCCACTGCAAGTGCCGCAAATGTGGCCACGCCAGCGTGCTTGCAGGTGACAGTGTGAACACACGGCAGCGCTTTCCCTCCTACGCTCTCCGAAGGCGGGTTTAACTCAAAGCGCTCGACATCTGCAAGTGTAGCCAGGCCCGGGAACTCCTTCACCAAAAGATCCCACTTGCTGCCTCTGGGGATCCAGGACAAGGAGGAAGACCCGCTGTTAGAGCAATAAGAATAAAAAGAGATCTCAGTCCCTTAAAATGACAGACCGCTAGTCAGGTAGATTAGATTAGTTGTCTTCAACAATGATAACATTCCTCAGGGGCGTTTGTCACTCAACTTTACGTGCTTCCTTACTGCTTATATTTTCTGACATGGTAGCGTCAGACCAATGGCTCCTGCAAGTAATAACGGAACATGCAACATAAAACAATGTTGTAAAATACTCCGGCGGTTCAGTCTTAATCTATATATTTCATCTACTCTATTCTGTAAACAAGAAGTGAGCACAGATCAGTGCCTTTGTGTTGGCAATTGCAGTTGATTCCTGTCTTTTCTTAAATTTGGCCAGGTTAAGAACCAAACACGATGTTAACCCATTGTTGGTTTTGGTGATGGGCTTTGTCACTGTGGTCTAGTCTCTCACACAGTGATACCGGGCGGTGTCTTCCTGTCTCCTGCTGCTCCTTTGTAAACACAGAGGGTTGTTGGGATTGTCTCGTGACACAATGACTCGCCCTTTCGCTGAATAGGTGTAATGAGAACAATTTCTTGTATTCTGTGCCCTGGAGACAGACTCCAGATGCTTCCCAGGAGCCTGAGGGGCCCAGCGCTGAAGTGGAACCCGGAGACTTTAGAAGAGAGGCGAAGTCAAAGGGCACCTGCAAGTTCGATGTGCAAACGAGCCATTTATGTAGGTACAGAGTTGAAAAAAAATATGTTTTCCAACCCCCAAAGCCCCTCTTCAGTCTTGTCCCCAAGGCTGTGCTGTTTTCTCACTGCTCCCCCCAGTGTGGAATGGAGAAGGGGATTCTGCACCCCCCCTTCTCTCACTGACCCCCCTTTTGTATTATCATTTAAAGCAGAAAATAAATATTTGGGGGGTTACTTTTTCTTTTTATCCAAGATTTTTTGCTCCTTGGGAAATGCTTCTTGTGCCAGAAAAAGCCAGCTTTTGCTGGAAAATTATTCAACTAACCAGAAAAGCAAACAAACGAAAAAGAAAAGCAAAACAGACAGACTTGGTGGGTTCTAGTGCTAAAAGCTGAGAGATCAGGGCCCTTCTGCTGGAATGTCTCTCTGACAGTGGTGAAAGAAAGTGGAATCACAGCATGCTGAAGTAAAGAGGGTGCTAGACTGAACTCCAATTAATCAGGTTGAGGATTTATGGCATATATTATGCAGGAGATCAGACTAGAGTATCATACTGCTCCTTTCTGGCCTTTAATTCTATGAATCTGTAACTATCTGGGAGGTTGTGTGCATTTTTACTTTGGTTTCTGAGAAGGGCCACATTCAAATATGACAATATAAGAACGTAAGAATGGCCATATTGTATCAGACCAAAGGTCCATCTAGCCCAGTATCCTGTCTTCTGACAATGGCCAGTGCCAGGTGCCTCAGAGGGAATGAACAAAACAAGTAATCATTAAGTTTTCCTTCTCTGTCTCCCATTCCCATCTTGTGGCAAACAGATGCTAGGGACACCATCCCTGCCCATCCTGACTAATAGCCATTAATGATGGACCTATCCTCCATGAACTTATCCAGTTCTTTCTTGAACCCTATTATAGTCTTGGCCTTCACAACATCCTCTGGCAAAGAGTTTCACAGGTTGACGGTGCATTGTGTGAAGAAATACTTCCCTTTTTTGTTTGAAAACTGCTGCCTATTACTTTCATTTGGTGACCCCTAGTTCTTGGCTTATGAGAAGGAGTAAATAACACTTCCTTAATTAAAACAAAACAAAACAATGCGGAGTCCTGTGGCACCTTAAAGACAAACAAATTTATTTGGGCATAAGCTTTCTTGAGTGGCAATTTAGACCCCATTATTTTCTATGTATAGTTGGGATGATATTGTCCCATGTGCACTACTTTGCATTTATCAACATTTAATTTCTTTTGCCATTTTGTTGCCCAGTCACCCAGTTTTGTGAAATCCTTTTGTAGCTCTTCACAGTCTGCCTGGGTCTTAACTATCTTTAGTAATTTTGTATCATCTGCAAATGTTGCCACCTCACTGTTTACCCTCTTTTCCAGATCATTTCTGAATATGTTGAATAGGACTGGGCCCAGTACAGACCCCTGGGGGACACCACTATTTACCTCTCTCCATTCTGAAAACTGACCGTTTATTCCTGCCCTTTGTTTCCTATCTTTTAACCAGTTACCAGTCCATGAGAGTACCTTCCTTCTTATCCCAGGACATCTTAATATTCCAGAAGCCCCAGTTTTTATGGACACACGATCATAGATGGATACAGAGATTTGAAACCTGATGACAGATATTTTGATTTGACTCTGGTTGCAGATCCCATTGCTGTGCCTAGTGCTGGATTGTTTGTGGAATTTCTGCCCCCATGCAACATATGGCAGAAGGAAGTTTCTGCAGTTTTGGTTTTTGTATTTTCCCTATCGGGATCCCCCTCACTGGGTATTTCACCCCTTCCCTGCCTCCTGTCTGATCCAGGCCATCCAGTTACTGCTAAGATCAAACCTGCTGGTGGCACATTGCAATTTATGGGACTCTCCAGGCCTCTTCAGCCCTGGTCCCAAGTGGGTCTGAATCACCTTCAAGTAGGCCCCTGGGGGAGAAGGGGTAAGAGGCAAACTGACTGAGGAGATAGTCTGAGTCATTGACTATTGTCTTTGAAAAGTCATGGAAGACGGGAGACATCCCAGAAGACTGGAAAAGGGCAAATCTAGTGCCCATCTATAAAAAGGGAAATAAAGACAATCTGGGGAATTACAGACCAGTCAGCTTAACTTCTGTACCCAGAAAGACAATGGAGCAAATAATTAAGCAATCAATTTACAAACACCTCGAAGATAATAAGGTGATACATAACAGTCAGCATGGATTTGCCAAGTACAAATTGTGTAAACCAACCTGATAGCTTTCTTTGACAGGGTAACAAGCCTTGTGGATGGGGGGAAGTGGTAGATGTGGTATATCTTGACTTTAGTAAGGCTTTTGATACAGTCTCGCATGCACTTCTCATTAAGAAACTAGGGAAATACAATCTAGATGGAGTTACTGTATGGTGGGTGCATATCTGGTTGGAAAATTATTCCCAGAGAGTAGTTTTCAATGGTCACAGTCATGCTGGAAGGGCTTAAAGAGTGGGGTCCCACAGGGATCAGTTCTGGGTCCGGTTCTTTTCAATATCTTCATCAATGATTTAGATCATGGCATAGAGAGTACATTTATAAAGTTTGCAGACCATACCAAGCTGGGAGTGGTTGCAAGTGTTTTGGAGGATTGCTACAAAGTGGGAATGTTCTTAATGTTTTCTCTGAATACTGTGTGTGTGCCTCAGTTTCCCCTAGGCATTTCTTAAGTATCTAGGTCGTGGGATAAGGGTGTGTGATTGTTGCAGAGCCTTAGAGGGCCAGTGCGATGCTGTCTGCACAGAGAATGGCCGACACCCTGTCTCCTGGCAACTGATGGCCTGGGCCCCTCCTCTGCAAAGGTGCCAACTGAAGGTGCTGGAGAACAAAGAGATCAGGTGGCCTCCTGGCCTGGGAAAGAGAAAAAGGTGAGAGGAGGGGTGAGCGAGTTTCAGTTTTGGAGCTGGCTGGGGAAATGGAGGGAGGCCCAGATGGGGCTCTAGCCTCCCTGCCCCCCAAGATGGACCTGACTGAGGGGTTCTGTTCTCTGTACCTACAAACTCTGTTTTAGACCATGTTCCTGTCATCTAATAAACCTACTGTTTTACTGCTCCCCTGTCACTTACTGCCAGATGCTCCATCCATGGGGTGCAGTCCATCCCACCTCAACCACCAGTTGCTCTGGATGCGATGCTCTGGAACGACTCCATATGAAGCCAGTCAGGACTCTGGGGGAACCTCCTCTCTGTGAGCAGACTGTCTCCAGGGCAAGAAGCTTCCACCGCTTCGACCTTCCTGGGGCTGACCTTGGAGCATTCAGCATCCCCTTCTCACACCGTGCGCTTCCCGCAGCGAGTCCGCAGTGCGGGAGTGGGGAAGCCAGTGGACCCGCACCCCAATTCTGCAGTCAGATGTGACTCTCAGCCAGCCAGTAAAACAGAAGGTTTTATACTCCTAAAGTAAAGAGTATAGAAAGATAGCTTTAGGAATATAACTTTGGGAGTACACCTTCTGTGTCAGGTGAATGTAACATGACTGTATGAGATGTCTTCCTGGAGATTGGTATCATACAGAACCTTTTCCCTGAACTATATTATTACTGGTTAATAGCAATAAACTGGAATGACATTGGTTATTTGGTCTCTTGAATATATTTGATAATGAACCAAAGTGGGTGAAGCGATTTATTATACAGCACTGAATTGCATTGTATTGGTTGCAATATAATTAAAGAGAGAATGATATCTGTTGGACCAGTTTGTGCACGTCATCAGATCAAGACTTCCCCACAAGTCAACTTCCCATCGCCACCCAGTCCCCTACTGTACTAGTTTTCATCATGTTAGTAGATACAAATTAGATGCGAAACCATTCTTTATCTCACTATGGCTCGTATGCTCCAACGTCTTGCATCTTTTAATAATGAGCCAGATCCAAAGCCCTTTGTAGTTCAGGAAAAGACTCTCAATCATTGACAACAAGGGGTTTTGTATCAGGCCCTGTACAAGGCAAAGGCAAGAGTTATTTTCCCCATGGCTAATATGGACTAGTATCTGTGTCTCCCCTGCCCACTCTCAAAATAAACAGTCACAGATTACATTCCTGTTTTACACTACAGCTATCCACCTCCACCTTTCCCATCCCACATACATAGCATCTTCCCTCACACTTTAGGAGAAGGAGTCCCTCGCTCTTTCAGCAAAGACCAAAAGGATAGGTGCAAGTTAGGCCATCAGGCAACAAAGTGTGGATTTTCAAAGGAGCACAGAAAGGTTAGGTGTCCAACTCCCTTTGACATTCAGGGTAATGAGCCGTTAGGGAAAAGAATAGATCTTAGGAGAAGCTTATCTCCCACCTAATGAGCCTTCCTGAGAACTTTCCAGAGAGTCTGTAAGTAATGGGTGATATGAATCTACCAGGGCAGGTGACCAGACCACATGACCCTGGGCTCCATCTTGGGACATCTGTATTTTTCCTCAAACTGGTCTGGGAACCGAGTTTTGAAACAAAGGGTTCCCACCCTATGCTAAAGCTATATAAGTTAGGGAGCGATATCATGCCACACAAGAGGATTCCTGGAGAGACCTAAGGAACAAAGACTGAACTGGGGGAAGTGCTGGAGCCAGGTTAAAGAGATTTCTAGCCTGTGTATGGAAACCTGAGAAACCCAAGCTGCAAGGCAAATGCATCTTGTGCCTTGAGAATCTGTCAGACTGCTGATATCATTGGTCAGGGTGAGAAACTGCTCATTCATAGTCAATCTAACTAGTGCGTTAAGCTTAGGTTGCATTTCTGTTTATTTGCTAGATAATCTGCTTTGATCTGTTTGGTATCCCTTCTAATCATTTAAAATCTAACTTTTGTCATTAAAAGCCTTGTATATATTTGAACCTAAACCAGTGTGAAGTATCTGGGGAAAATCTCAGCTTCATTACCACAAGTGTGCGTATTCCTCTCCACGTTGAGGGAGAGACGAACCAGGTAATGCATTCATACTGGTCAGTGTTTTGAGGAGGGCAGGACGGTCCAGCTCTGGGATCCTAGGCTGGGGAGCTGGTTGGTATCTTGACTGCAGCTTCTCTCTTTTTGGTTCATGCAGTGGCTGTCCAGAGCTTGCATGTAACTGCAGCTGGGTGCATCCCTGCCTGTGGCAATGCTGAAGGAAGTGTAGGACTGGGAGCAGTTTTGCATCTTGCCACAGCAGCACAGTGTGAGAGGGAGCCCAGACTGGTGAGTCATAAATGAGACATTCCCTTTTTCCCATTTGCTTTGTTTTTTGGGTCAACAATTCTGCTATCTCCGTTATTTTCCCTCTTTGAATCAGTTGTTTTCCATGACTTCCCCTTTGAGGTTAGTAATAAGACTGTTCTTGCACCGTTGTTTTTCCTTTCTAAAAATAAATATTATCTTTCCTCTATGCAATAATTTCAAATTCCCACCTGCAGAAATATGAAGGGAGATTACATCATCTATTGTGAAGGAGAAATTACCAACCGAGAGAGACATACATTTCTGTGAAAGGGAAGAACAGCAAAATACACCCAGAAGTGCCGTAGGATCCAGACATCCAGGTAGGAACCCAAAGGTCATTTTACTGAGATTATTGAAGACTATCAATAGTAGAAGAGAATTGAAAATGTAGTGCAAAGATTATAATTTTAACTAGGGAAATCTGAAGGAAAGATTGGGGTTAGGGGCAATAGATCATCAGTGAGAAAGGTAAAGAAGTCCAGTTAAAATGAAATAATCTGATTATCAAATAGAAATACCTGCTCAGGCATCCACCATGTCAGAAAGAGTATGATTGCTTATTCAATCCAGGGGGGAAGGAAATGAAGGTAGATGAGTTATAGAAAAGCATGCCTAAGAAAGAGAAATCTGAATGGCTTTCAGATTTAAAACATAAGAACATAAGAACGGCCATAGTGGGTCAGACCAAAGGTCCATCTAGTCCAGTATCCTGTTTTCTGATAGTGGTGAATGCCAGGTGCTTCAGAGGGAATGAACAGAACAGGTAATCATCTACTGATCCATACCCTATTGCCCATTCCCAACTTCTGGCAAACAGAGGCTAGGGGCACCATCCCTGCCCATTCTGGCTAATAGACATTGATGGACCTGTCCTCCATGAATGTATCTAGTTTATTGACTCCTTGTGGGTGTATTTTCTTTTTCACCACAAGACTCTGTTTCTTTTCCTCAAATGTGATATTTATTGCTTGTAAAATTTTTGAAATAAAACAAAGAGTCTCTCTCGTCTCTCTCTCTCTCTGTGTTTTTCTGGATTTCCATTTTTCTGTCATACATTTATGTTACACCATTGTCAATGTACCATTAACATTCCCAGTGTAGACATAGTTCCTATGGGTGCATCATAAACTTGTGAATGAGGAGATAAAAAGTGCGTAAGGGAAAAGCAAGGAAGAGAGGAGTTAACCCCTGATAGAATTTACCACTATATATTTTTCTGCCCTGTTTCCAGGCCTCATTTCAGGTGAATGTACTGCCCTCCATTCCCGCTTTCAGTTGTGTACAGTTTGACACCTTTGGCTATTTTGAAATATATATATTTTTTATGTTTGGACAGGGGAATGTTTTGTGCGTGTGGTTTGACACGTTTGGCTGATTTTTTTTTAGAAAAAGTAAGGGTTAATCGGAAAGAATCGAAAGAGATGACTTAAGTAAAAGGAGATTTAAAACAATAAGAATTGGTTCACTTCAGTAAGGAGAGAGGTTGGTTATGAAAGAGAGGAAAGATTTTTGGTTAGGTTTATTAAGGAGAGAGAGTTTTAAAGACAAAAGTTTGAAAGAAAGGTTATTATAGAACTAAACAAAATTGAAATAAAAGAGGAAAATATAAAGGTGGATTGAAGGAGGAGCATTTAAAAAGAGAGATTTTTTTTTAAAAAAAAGAACATATCAAGGTAAAAAAAATAAGGTTGAAAGAAAGCATAAGATAGAAAAATAAGGGATTTTAAAAAGTAGCTGGAAAGCCTGTGTTGAATGACAAAGGGCTGTGTGACAGAGCTAAAGTGTCTCATTCACCTGCACATCTACCAATGTGACATATGCATCATGTGCCAGAGATGCCCCTCTGCCATGTACATTGGCCAAACCAGACTGTCTCTATGCAAAATGGACATAAATCAGGCATCAAGAATTCTAACATTCAAAAACCAGTAGGAGAACACTTCAACCTCCCTGGACACTCAATAACAGACTGAAAAGTGGCAATTCTTTAACAAAAAACCTTCAAAAACAGACTCCAAAGAGAAACTGCAGAACTGGAATTAATTTGCAAGCTGGATACCATCAAATTAGGCCTAAAAAACGACTGGGCATGGATGGGTCTCTACAAAAAGTAATTTTCCCTCTGCTGATACTCACACCTTCTTGTCAGCTCCATGCATCTGATGAAGTGGGTGTTAGCCCATAAAAGCTTATGCCCAAATACATTTGTTCATCTCTAAGGTGCCACAGGGATTCCTCATTAATTTTGTGTTGGGGAAATGTTTCTTCAAACACGCTTATCTTTTAAGTGTATATTCCTTTACAAAACTTAAATTAAAAGTCAATTTTCGGTAAAACTTTAACTATATGGAAAGGTTGTGGAGATATCTTTCATGAAGGGCTTATCTCAGGAGGGATGGGGAGGGGAGGAGAGGGAGGGAGGAAGGAGGAGGAGATGGGCTGTAGAACAGCTTCTGATTGGTCCAGCAGGGTTTCCTCCCAAGGCTCACAGCCTCTGGTATCGTTATCATTTCCCTGGGGACAGCCGCTGGGTAAGCTTGCTGCTTAGCTCTTGCTACCGCTTTCTATAATTTACCTCTCTCACTAGCCATGTGTTCTGCTGATGAACAAAAAAAGATCTTTCTCTCTCTTGCTGTTTTCTAAACTTTACCTCTTTCACACAGCCCTGTGTTCTGCTCATGAACAGAAAAGCATCTCTCTCTCTCCCTCTCTTTCGTCTTCTATACTTTATCTCTTTCACACAGCCCTTTGTCACTGAATACAGATTTTCTTCCTAATTTTTAAAATTCCCTTTTTTCTGGCATGTGCTCTCTTTCAGCCTAATTCTTTTTCCCTTTATATTTTCCTTTTTTTTTTCAAAATAACTCTTTTTAAATGCTCCTATCTCAAGCCACCTTGATATTTTCCTCGTTTATTACATTTTTTTGTATTTTATAATAACCTTTCTTTCAAACTTTTGTCTTTAAAACCTTCTCTCCTTAGTAAACCTAACCAAAAATCTTTCCTTTCCTTAATAACCAACCACTCTCCTTACTAAATCTACCCTAACCAATCTTTTATTTTTTAAACTGCTTTTCATTAAGGTCTTTCTTTCTGTTCTTCCATTTTTTTTCTTTAAAACCCTCTCTCCTTAATAAACCTAAACAAAAAATCTGTCCTTTCTTTAATAACCAATCTTTACTCTTTGAAAACTGCTCTCCTTACTAAACCTAACCAATCTTTCTTTTTCTAAAAACTCCTTTTCTTTAAGCTCTCTCTTTCTATTCTTTCAAACTAACCCTTCCCTTTTTTCTAAGAAATCATCCAAATTTATCAAAACACAAGCATACAGCCTTCCTCGGTCCAAACAATAAAAACAAATATTTTTTTTCAAAATGACTAACAGTGCCAAACCTGTACACAACCAAAAACAGGAGTGGAAGGTGGGACATAAACCTGAAATGGGGCATGTAAATGTCTCAGAAAAGTTTATGGTGATGAATGCTATTGAGGGGACAACTACTGAAGAGATTTCAAATTTATTAGTTCTGATACCTTTGCTTTAACAGAAAGGATATGCTACTTCTCTTTAAACAGATTTTATTGCTCAAAAATTTGGAGAAATAAACTCAGTCTCTCTCCTCTTTCTCTCTCTCACACTGTATTTTTATCTTATTCTGTTTATTTATCTCTTTCGTTTTCTCCATTTTTAAAATTTTTCTCCAGGAACATTCTCCCTTCTGAATAAAAACGACTCTCTTATTTCTATCTTGATAAATTTTCGTTTCTATTTCACTTACATTTCTTTAAATGGGGTTGGATTCCAGTCTCAGTTGCTCTTGTGTAAATCCACA
This sequence comes from Lepidochelys kempii, assembly GCF_965140285.1. Lineage (NCBI taxonomy): Eukaryota > Metazoa > Chordata > Testudines > Cheloniidae > Lepidochelys > Lepidochelys kempii. The sequence goes on from NC_136392.1 coordinate 39,705,351, forward strand.
TAAAGCAGATGCAATTTACCCTGGCGTAATTGAGATAAATTGAGATGTAATTGAGCCCATGGTCTGTGTTTAGGTTAATTTTTGTTTTTGTCTGTTTCTCAGCTGTATCTATTAAATGGTGCAACTTCTTTGAATCTGCTGTGATAGAGGACAGCTGGACAGACCTTCATACGAACCGCAGCCTCTTTGGTGTTCGGTGTGTGTCTCCTGGGTTATGTCTATGCTGCACCTGGGCAGTGTAATTCCCTGCTCCGGTGACCTACACACATTATCTGTGATGGAGCTATTGTGCTAAGAATAGCAATGTAGCCTTGGCAGCACAGAGGAGCTGCCTGAGCACAATCCCATCTGAGATCCTAGGTACATCCACAGGTGGCCCTCCCAAGCCCCTGTATGTGCTGTCCTGTTCTCACTGCTATTTTTTATCCTAAAAGAAAAGGAGGACTTGTGGCACCTTAGAGACTAACCAATTTATTTGAGCATAAGCTTTCGTGAGCTACAGCTCACTTCATCGGATGCATACTGTGGAAAGTACAGAAGATCTTTTTATACACACAAACCATGAAAAAATGGTTTACCACTGCAAAAGGTTTTCTCTCCCCCCACCCCACTCTCCTGCTGGTAACAGCTTATCTAAAGTGATCACTCTCCTTACAATGTGTATGATAATCAAGGTGGGCCATCTCCAGCACAAATCCAGGGTTTAACAAGAACGTCTTGGGGTGGGGGGTAGGAAAAAACAAAGGAAATAGGTCACCTTGCATAATGACTTAGCCACTCCCAGTCTCTATTCAAGCCTAAGTTAATAGTATCCAATTTGCAAATGAATTCCAATTCAACAGTTTCTCGATGGAGTCTGGTTTTGAAGTTTTTCTGTTGTAATATCGCAACTTTCATGTCTGTAATCGCGTGACCAGAGAGGTTGAAGTGTTCTCCGACTGGTTTATGAATGTTATAATTCTTGACATCTGATTTGTGTCCATTGATTCTTTTACGTAGAGACTGTCTAGTTTGACCAATGTACATGGCAGAGGGGCATTGCTGGCACATGATGGCATAGATCACATTGGTGGATGTGCAGGTGAACGAGCCTCTGCTAGTGTGGCTGAAGTTATTAGGCCCTGTGATGGTGTCCCCTGAATAGATATGTGGGCACAGTTGGCAACGGGCTTTGTTTCAAGGATAGGTTCCTGGGTTAGTGGTTCTGTTGTGTGGTATGTGGTTGCTGGTGAGTATTTGCTTCAGGTTGCGGGGCTGTCTGTAGGCAAGGACTGGCCTGTCTCCCAAGATTTGTGAGAGTGTTGGGTCATGCTTCAGGATAGGTTGTAAATCCTTAATAATGCTTTGGAGAGGTTTTAGTTGGGGGCTGAAGGTGACGGCTAGTGGCGTTCTGTTATGTTCTTTGTTCGGCCTGTCCTGTAGTAGGTGACTTCTGGGAACTCTTCTGGCTCTATCAATCTGTTTCTTCACTTCCGCAGGTGGGTATTGTAGTTGTAAGAATGCTTGATAGAGATCTTGTTGGTGTTTGTCTCTGTCTGAGGGGTTGGAGCAAATGCGGTTGTATCGCAGAGCTTGGCTGTAGACAGTGGATCGTGTGGTGTGGTCAGGGTGAAAGCTGGAGGCATGTAGGTAGGAATAGTGGTCAGTAGGTTTCCGGTATATGGTGGTGTTTTTGTGACCATCGTTTATTAGCACTGTAGTGTCCAGAAAGTGGATCTCTTGTGTGGACTGGACCAGGCTGAGGTTGATGGTGGGATGGAAATTGTTGAAATCAACAATTCAACAATTTCCATCCCACCATCAACCATCAACCTCAGCCTGGTGCACCCCACCAATATTTAATGGTTTTCTTTTTCTAGATACAGATTATGGAGAAAGTGGAAGGAAGAAATCAAACACCCATCGTGGAATTCATCCTTTTAGGATTTGGGAATGTCCCTGAGCTGCAGCCCCTTCTCTTCCTCGTGTTTCTAGTGATCTACATTGTGACTGTGGCAGGGAACATCCTCATTATTGCGCTAGTTGTGACTGATCAGCACCTTCACATCCCCATGTACTTCTTCCTGGGGAACTTGTCCTGCTTGGAGACCTGCTACACCTCCACCATCCTGCCTAGGCTGCTGGCCAGTCTCCTGACTGGGGACAGATCCATTTCTGTTAAGGGCTGCATTCTGCAATTATACTTATTTGGTGTCATGTCATCTACAGAATGTCTGCTGCTCATGGCAATGTCTTATGATCGGTATGTAGCGATATGCAATCCACTCCGTTATGCTGCTCTGATGAATGGCAGGGTTTGTTTCCAGCTCGTGGCAGGGTCCTGGATAAGTAGCTTTGTGGGCTGCGCCATAGTACATATTTTCTTTTTCCGATTAACGTTCTGTAATTCCAAAGAAATTGATCATTTCTTTTGTGATTTTTCACCCATGATTAAGCTGTCCTGTGATGACACCCAGACGCTTCAACTGGTAACATTTACTATCTCTGCCATAGGGACACTTGTGCCCTGTCTACTGACCCTGACATCCTACATTTGTATCATCGCCACCATCCTGAGAATCCCGTCCACCACGGGGAGGCAAAAGGCCTTTTCCACCTGCTCCTCTCACCTCATTGTGGTTTCAGTTTTCTATGGGACACTGATTACTGTCTACGTGGCTCCAACAGCTAACACTCCCACGGTCCTACACAAACTCTTCTCTGTCTTCTACACAGTCCTGACTCCCATGGTCAACCCTGTCATCTACAGCCTGAGAAACAAGGAGGTCAATGAGTCCCTGGGGAAAGCTATTCTTAAACTGATTGCTTCCAGAAAAGGCATAGAACCTTAAAGGACAAGTTTTAGCATATAGTAAAATAGAGATGAACAGATACAGTTTTTTAGACATGGCCCATCTGAGTCCTTGAGAACAGGGTTACCCCTTATTGACCTGACTTCATCTTTCTTTCTTTCTTTCTTTCTTTCTTTCTTTCTTTCTTTCTTTCTTTCTTTCTTTCTTTCTTTCTTTCTTTCTTTCTTTCTTTCTTTCTTTCTTTCTTTCTGTTACTCTGCTACTTTTTGAGGATTTATCTTTCATACATTTATTAGACATTTCTTTATATAAAACTTGATACTGTAAGAGACATTCTTTATGAAAAGTGGTACTTGTATAAATCCACATGAAGTGGATGCAAGTCTGTTATTGAGTGTCCAAGGATGAATTTTACAATGGCTGTTTGATTTCTTCCTGCAACTTTCTCCGTAATATGTATCTAGAAATAGAAAACCATTAAATATTGATGGAAGACATGCAGTCAGGTTGTGCTGTTGGTTATACTGTTGGAAACCTGTACACTGGTGGAAACCTGTGACCACATACCACTTCATCTCTCCACTGGAAAAATGAAGTTGTCAATAAACAGAGGAAGACTCATATAATTAAGAGGTTGAACTTCCAATTTAGGCGAACCAAGAGTATGGAACCCTACTGAATTACAGAAATGTCCCGTCTGACTCCCTTAAGCTCTCTAGAACCCTAAATAAAGACTTTGGGGCTGGGTTTTGACATATCTTTATCCTATCAGTGTCATAGCAACAAATCTAGAAGACATAACAAAAAATCAAGAGATTGGAAATGAAAGATATTTAGAGTCCAACCACAGGTACGTTTACCCTGCAGCTGGGAGGCGTAATTCCCAGCTTGGGTAGACACACATGAACCCTAATGAAGACGGTTAGATAACCAGAACTTAATATTAAACCCTAGGCTTGGTTTTCAAAGATTTTCCAAAAGGAAAAGTTTTGTACAGCTAGCAGCACAAAGCTAGAAGTAAGAACATGGCAGCACAGGCTGCAGGTTTGGATAGCCACGTGTGTACAGGATCTCAGTTGGGACGGGGCACGGGCAGCTAGTCTGTGCTTCCCAGGGTACACTTCTGCTTTCAGCAAAGTAGCTCAATCAAAGATGGTTTGTGTAGCTCTGCCAGAGAAGGGAATTACACTGTCCAGATGCAGCATAGACATACCCCATATGACACAGAAGGAAACACCAAAGGGGCTGTGGTTTGTATGAAGGTCTATCCAAAGCTGTCCTCTATCACAGAGGAGTCAAAGAAAAAATTGCACCATTTGATAGATGCAGCTGAGAAACAGACAAAGACACAAAATAAACCTGACCACCCACCCCACCCTCCTGCTCTCCCCTGATGCAGGGCCGTATGCGGTTCATAGATGGAGGTATATACAGTATCAGGCTTTGTTTGAATGAATAGTTTATTTGGTCAGCCCAAAGTGATTCATGAATTTAACTCAAATTAGCTGGATATTTTCAGCAACAAGCAACCAAAATCTTTCAGGACGTAGATGCGGGGGAGCAACGCGCCCCTGTTATAACATTTAACTTGTGGTTAGAGCACTCATGTGTGTGTAAGACCCACGTTCAATATCCCCCATGCCTGATGGGGGTGGGGAGGGGGGGAAGTCTTCAGTCTCCCACATTGCAAAGAAGTGTACTGGCCTGTGGAATACTCTCTGCAGAAGCTCTCTCTCTTTCTCTCCTTTAAAAGTGGTTCCATTGGGTATAAATAATTAAATAGTCATTGAAAGAGGGAGTAGAACTTCCATCTCCTGCAGCCAAAGTGTGCGTCTTAACTACCAAGCTACAGAGTCATCCTTGGATTTGCCTTTTGGCCCAATGACTATTGATTCTCATCATGAATGAGTCATTGGGATATGAAAAGTAAGTGAGAATAACTCATAGCCTGGTTCTGAAGCTTTTATTTTCCAGAACTGGCAGAGAAATAAAAAATCAGTGGTTCACTGAGCTCTAATTGACATCTTCTGCCACAGAACATCTGGCGGGACCGAAATACACACTGAGTGGGTTATTCATCAAGGGTTGGGTGTCTTTTGGTTAAGACATAGGTCTGAGAATCACGACTCTTCATTTCTCTTCCTAGATCAGCCACCTACTCCCTATAGGCCAGAAACTTTGTCACAACCTAATTCATCCTTATGCAGGGTGTGGGGTGTTGAGAACTGTGTTTAAATTACAAGCTGTAACTCTGAGTGTAAGGGGATTTTCTGGTCCCAATTGCAGACTGGGGATCTCTATACAGAAATATATGCTCTGGTTGTTGTGAGTCATTCTGCATCCAGCCAGGCTAGCATTAGGCCTCTCTATTTTAGGGAGCAGCCTGCTTTGTCCCTCAGTTTTGGTGTTCTTGCATCGTATAGGTCTGAATTGTAAGAAATAAATGAACATTTGCCTATACTTTTCACTCTGCCCCCTTTTCTCTTAACTTTAATATCCTACATCTCCACCGTCCTCCTAATCCCTGGAGGCAAAAGGCCTTTTCCACCTGCTCCTCCCACCTCCCACCTGTTCTATGGGACTCTGATTATTGTCTACATGTTATCAAAGTCCAACTCACCGAGAGACCTGAACAAAGGGTTCCATCTCTTCGAAACAGTCCTGACTCCCCTGTTCAGTCCCCTCTTCTACAGCCTGCGAAATACAAAGGTAAAGGAGGTCCTGAGTAATTCTGTGGGTAAACTTGTGCCATGCACACGAATTCAGAGAATCCAAGTGAATGTATTTTTTTTATTCAAAAGAAAGGGGGATACGTTCTGCTGGTTTAATGAGTCAGAGGGGTATAGCTTAGTGGTTTCTACCTTCTTTGTTGTTTCCCCGCTTGTTTAGTCAGGCTGTGGTGGTAGAAAATGAGGATGACCTGATTGGTTTGCCTCATGAAGATCCTTCAATACGTAACAAGCTACAGTGTTCATATCTCCACCTCTGGGACTATCAGAGGTAGCTGAGAAAATCAATGTGAACCAATAAAAAGCAGCATCATGAATTCAGGTGGAACATTTTTGAATATGGGTTTTTCAAGTTAATTTCCACAGTCAAATACTAATGTAGGAACCTAAATATCATGACTCCAGGATTGAAAATCTTTCTAGGAACACTTGATTCTACCGCTTCAGCATAGACTCAGCATACTCGTATTTATAAGTAAGGAGGGCAAAACTCTACATTCACATCTCTCAGTTCTTCAGGGCAAATCTGGGAGTGATGAACAAAGCCAGTCATGAAATGGTGTTTTTTATTTAGGACTTTTGGGGTTTTTTTCTACAGTCTCCCCAGAAAGAAGTGGAGTCCTCTAACCAGCAGGCTTTAGAGTCACTCTTATATTTGTTATCTTTCTTGCTGACCCAATGACTCTTCTATTAGTTACCCAGCATGAAACAGCTTCAACTGAAGCGACAGAGGACGTCCCACATACCATAATATCTCACTGCCCAGTGGTGATGACACTCGCTTGAGAAGTAACATAGCCTGTTCAAATCCTCCCTTTTCCCCTTCCAACAGAGGGAGAACTTGAACTGGGATCTCTGATATCCCAGCTCAGTACCCTAACCACTGTGCTAAAAGTGACAAGGGAATCCCTCCTTCCACCCCAACTTTTTGTGTGAGCTCACCTACCAGATTGGGCCCCTTAGGTGAGTTAGGGGGAGGAACTCAGGGATGTATGTCTCCAGATGCCTGGTCTCAGGCTCCAGTGCACATGCCGAGAGACAGAAACCTAGGCACTCTAGGGCATTTCACTGCAAAAAGTAGGCCCCAAGTTGAGTTTAGATGCCTACAGAGTTTGGGAGAAGCTGAGAGAAGGTTTAGAGAATCCTACCGGGGCCTGATTCTGGGATTTGGGCACCTAGAGTGGTTAGGAGCTAAAGTCCATTTTTTGTATGTTCCCCCCTGCTGCTTTTGAAAATCTCACTAGGTTCCTATCTGCATCTTTAGGAAAACAAATTCCATTGACACTCTGGCCCTGAGTGTTTGGAAATAAAGGACCAGGGCTCTAATCCCAGCTCTCCAGCTCTGTGCGTGTTTTCACAGCCTGGGTTGTAACTGTGCCTCGCCTCCATGGGCAGCACGGACTGGTTACAATGGAAGCACAACACGTAGCCATGCTTCTGTGTTCTCCTTTCGATAGCAGTAGTTTTTATCCCACATTATTGTGAGATGCTGGAGAACTTAGAATGTGCACAATGGCCCAGATTCTCATCTCAGTTATGCTGGTGTAAATACAGAGTAATTCCCCTTACTCCAGTGGTGTGTCTGTTATCAGGACCCAGCTCAGTATCTCAGTGATAAAAACACACTGGTTCAGATGTGCCCCTGGGGTAACCACAGTGAAAAGAGAGGAGGTACACCAGGGAACAGTTTGGACCATGCTATTGAAAACTCACTGCAACTTACTAGCAATATTTCAGAGGACATGATGCAACCAATGTTGGTGTTAATTAATACCCAAAGGCCCTAATTACAAACCCTCCATCACCAGTGGGATATATTAGTGAAGACACAGTTTAGAGTCCATCGAGGGATTCTTGTGTTGTGTTTATACTTCAGTTATTTAAATCCCAAATTCCTCAGTTGCAAACAGGCTAGGACAAGGCACTTGGAACAGTCAGCTGGGCTTTTCACTGATATGAATCCAAGTGCTTTTGCTCCTGTCTAAATGCTGGTAAAACATGATGACAATTTCATAGCTTTGGCCCATTTCCTAGTGGACACATGTCAAAAGCATAGCTACAGCTCCAGGCCTAGGACCTGTGTGAAGCCAGTTGGTGGAGCGTTGATGATTTCTGGTGGAGTTTGACCCATTCCTCATCATTAGTTTGTTTATCACTCTATACTCTTAGATTTGGTAGGAGTGACTATCTGAGGAGTAGTTATAGAAATTTAAGTGTACTGAGTGACTAATCAGTTAATTAACACCACCCAAAAAAAGGTACTACTTAAACACTCAAGCATATTAATTAATGACCAGGCCATTTTCTTTCAGAAGACACTCAGAAATTCATGATTCTTTATGGCTGAGATTTTCAAAGAAAACAAGGAGAATTAGGTGCCAAATTGTCATAAAAATTACTCAGAATTGGGCTTCTAACTCCCATGGGTCCCTTTAAAATCCAAGGCGGTTTGATGGGTAAACATCATGTTATGTTTATTCACAGAGTACCTCTGGATAACAAGAACAATGTAAGGTCTTCTAGAGTTATTGTTTTCTGGGTAGCATTATTTATTATTTTATAGCACACACAGGTATGCTAAAATCTTAACAGAAAGTTAACATAACAAATGAGTTTACAATCCCAATGTATGACACTTCAAGATACATCAAAACTTCAGCAATCATATGATATACATAAGTGATAAAATGCTTGGCATTTCTTACCGAGATGAGGTTTACCTGAGCTTGAATTTATTTACCTCAGCTGAATGACTTTTGTTTTACGTTGGTTTAAGTGAGAGGGGAATCTGGACTGTTGACTTGAGAGAATCAAAGAACTTAAGGTCACTAGAGGCCTTTAGCATAATTCCATCCATAGAATCTCAGCTGGTGTTTCCTGAATGAAACCCAGCAAGTTCACCTGAACATGAGGATACCTTTCAGAGAAATATCCCATCTCTCTGGAAGGTGTTCCCAGAGATAATTCATAGATTCCAGGGCCAGAAGGGACCGTTGTGATTATCTGGTCGGATTTTGTGTAGAACACAGGCCAGAAAAGTTTCCCCAAAATAATTCCTTTTGAACAAGAGCAGAACTTAAAAAAAAGAAAACAATTTGTGTCAAGGGTTTTCCTGTCTCCATTATTTTCCCTTTGGAATCAGTTGTTTTCTATGACTTCCCCTTTGAGGTTAGTAATAAGACTGCCCTTGTACTGTTGTTTTTCCTTTCTAAAAATAAATATTCACTTTCCTTATGCAATAGTTTCAAATTCCCACCAGCAGAATATCAAGGGAGATTACATCATCTCATATGAAGGAAAAATTACCAAGCAGGAGAGATGGTAATTTCTGGAAAGGGGATAACAACAAAATACACCAAGAAGCGCAGCATGATCGAGAAATCCAGGAAGGAACCCAAAGCTCAGTTTACAGAGATCATTGAAGACTATGAATAGTAGAAGAGAATGGAAAATGCTGTGCAAAGACTATAATCTTGTCTCAGAAAAGGTGATGGAACGGTTAGGGTATGGCTGGGAATAGATCTTCTGTGTGAAAGGGAAAGCAATACAGTTAAAATGAAATAATCTGATTTAGAAATGAAAAATTCCTGCCCAGGCATCCACCCATGTCAGAAAGAATAGGATTGCTTGTTCAATCCAGTGGGAAAGTAAATGAAGGTAGATGTTGTGACACTGCACCCCATAGGCTTCGTAGGGTTATTATTATGATATGATTATAGCATAATTATGATGCATTTTGTGCAAGACGGGTCATTGAAGGTGTCATTGGAAAAGCTATGATTTGCTCAATATGATTATCCTGTTTGTATGCATGTCTCATTTTTGTATCTGAAGTTATGAATATTGACTATGTATCTGTATTTCAAATGTAGTTACACCTGGGTAATATCCACTAGTGAAGATGCTTTCAGTCTCCATAGGTGGTTGGGAAGGGCCAATTCAGGGTAATGAGCTATTAGGGAAAACAATTGGCCTTAGCAGAAGCTTATCTCCCACCTGGTGAGCCTTCCTGAGAACACTCCAGAGAGCCTGTAAGTAATGGTAGCCATGACTCTGCCAGGGCAGGTGACCAGACCACATGACTCTGGACTCCATCTTGGGACGTCTGTATTTTTCCACAAACTGGTCTGGGAACCGAGTTTTGAAACAAAGGATTCCCACCCTATGCTAAAGCTATATAAGACCTGGAGTGATATCACGCCACAGAAGAGGATTCCTGGAGAGACCTGAGGAACAAAGAGTGAACTGGGGGAAGTGCTGGACCCAGGTTAAAGAGGTTTCTAGCCTGTGTATGGAAACCTGAGAAACCCAAGCTGCAAAGCAAATGCATCTTGTGCCTTGAGAATCTGCCAGACTGCTGGTATCACCAGTCAGGGTGAGAAACTGTTCATTCATAGTCAATCTAACTTGTGTGTTAAGATGAGTTTGAATTTTTGTTTATTTGCTGGTATTCTGCTTTGATCTGTTCCCTATCCCTTATAATCACTTTTGTTGTTAATAAACTTGTTTGCAGTTTAACTTAAACCAGTGTGCCTTTAACTGAAGTGTCTGGGGGAAAATCTCAGCTTGGTTAGCCCAAGTGTGCATATTCCCCCCCACATTCAGGAAGAGATGAACCAGGTAAGAAATTCTTACTGGTCGGTGTTTTGACCAGGACAGGGTGGTGCAGCTCTGGAGTCCCAGGCTGTGAAGCTGCTGATTATCTTCACTGTAGCTTCTCTATTGTTGGTTCATGCAGTGGCTGATCAGAGAGCCGGCATGTAACTGTAGCTGAGTGTGGCTCTATCTGAGTGAATGCCGGAGGAAGTGTGAGAAGGAGCCCAGACTGGTGGGTCAGAGGGCTCAGTGGAATCCTAATTCCAGGTAGCATGCTGGGGGGAACCAATCACCGATGAGTTATAGCAAAACATGCCTAAGACAGAGCAATGAATGGTTCTCAGATTTAGAACATAAGAACAGCCAAACTGGGTCTGACCAAAGGTCCATCTAGCCCAGTATCCTGCTTTCCGACAGTGGTCAGTGCCAGATGCTTCAGAGGGAATGAACAGAACAGGGAATCATCAAGTGATCCATTCCCTGTAACCCATTACCTTTTGAATGTACCATATTATTACTGGTTTATAGAAATAAACTTGACTGACTGGTTATCTGGTCTCTTGAATATATTTGGTAAGGAACCAAAGTGGGTGAACGGTTTCAGAGTAACAGCCGTGTTAGTCTGTATTCGCAAAAGTTTATTGGCTGCTTGAATGTGTATTTTATTTTTTACCAAGTGAGTTTTATTGCTCCTAAAAATTTTGAAACAAAATAGTCTCTCTTCTTTGCATGTGTGTGTGTGTGTGTGCTTTTCTGGATTTCCATTTTTCTTTCAATGTACCATTGCCACGCCTGGTATAGACATAGTTTATAGGGGCGCAACCTAAGTCAGTGGATGAAGAGATCAGAAGGTATGATCAGGAAATGTGTAGGGGAAAAGCAAGGAAGAGGTTTCGCACTTATTAGCTCGAATATCTTTGCTTTAACAGCAAGGATCTGCTACTTCTCTTTAAACATGTCTATATTTTATTGCTCATAACATTTGGAGAAATAAACAATCTCTTTCTCTCTCTGTGTATTTTTATCTCATTCTGTCTATATAACTCTTTCTTTTTCTCCGGTTTTTCATTTTTCTCCAAGCACATTCTCCCTTCTGGATAAAAATGACTCTCTTATTTCTCTCTTCATGAGTTTTCATTTTTATTTCACTTACATTTCTTTATATGCGGTTGGATTCCAATCTCAGTTGCACTTGTGTAAATTCACACGAAGCTGATGCAATTTAACCTGGGGTAATTGTGAACAGGAAACTGCACGTGGTGTGTTTTTAGGAGCGATTTGTTTTTGTTTGTGTGTTTGTTGGTTGTGTGTCTGTGTCTGTTTCTCAGCTACATCTATCAAATGGTGCAAATTTGTCTTTGAATCTGCTCTGATAGAAGACAGCTGGATAAACCTTCATGCAAACCTCAGCCTCTTTGGTGTTTCGGTGTGTGCCTATGGGGTGTGTTTATAGTGCATGTGGCAAGTGTAATTCCCTGCTCTGGTGACCTACACACTCTATCTTTGAGCTATGGAGCTACTGTGCTAAAAATAGCAGTGTAGCCTGGGCAGCACAGACTAGCTGCCGGAGCACAATCAGTCTGAGATCCTAGGTACATCCACAGGCGGCCAATCCAAAGGGCTGCGTGTGCTTCCGTGTTCTCTCTGCTAATTTTATCCTGCTATCTTGATCCAAGCGAGTGCATGTACCTCTACCCAAACTGGGAATTACACCTCCCAGCTGCAGGGGAGACGTACCCGTGGTTGAACTCTCAATATTTTTCATTTCCAATCTATTGATTGTTTGTTATGTCTTCTAGGTTTCTTGATATGACACTGATGGGATAAAGATTTCAACATCCCAGCCTAAAGGTCTTTCTTTAAAGTTCAAGAGAGATTAAGGGAGTTAGAGGGGACATTTCTGTAATCAGTAGGGTTCTATGCTCTTGGTTCACCTGTATTGGAAGCTCAACCTCTTAATTATATTAGGCTTCCTCTGTTTATTAACAACTTCATTCTTCTAGTGGAGAGATGCAGTGGTATGAGGTTACCTACTGCAGGTTTCTGCTAGTGTATCCAACAGCACAAACTGACGGCATGCACTCCATCAATATTTAATGGTTTTCTTTTTCTAGATACAGATTATGGAGAAAGCGGAAGGAAGAAATCAAACACCCATCGTGGAATTCATCCTTTTAGGATTTGGGAATTTCCCTAAGCTGCAGCCCCTTCTCTTCCTCGTGTTTCTAGTCATCTTCATTGTGACTGTGGCAGGGAACATTCTCATTGTTGCACTAGTTGTGGCTGATTGCCACCTTCACACCCCCATGTACTTCTTCCTGGGGAACTTGTCCTGCCTGGAGATCTGCTACACCTCCACCTTGCTACCCAGGCTGCTGGCCAGTCTCCTGACTGGGGACAGAACCATTTCTGTTAAGGGCTGCATTTTGCAAACATATTTCTTTGGTATTCTGTCAGCTACAGAATCTCTGCTGCTTGCGGCAATGTCTTATGATCGGTACTTAGCGATATGCAATCCACTCCGTTATGCTGCTCTGATGAATGGCAGGGTTTGTTGCCAGCTTGTGGCAGGATCCTGGATAAGTAGCTTTCTAGGCTGCACCACAATAAATATTTTCTTGTTCAAATCAAAGTTTTGTGATTCAAAAGGAATTGACCATTTCTTTTGTGATTTTTCACCCGTGATAAAGCTGTCCTGTGGCGATACCCAGGCTGTGCAAGTGCTGACATTTATTGTCTCTGCCATAGGGACATTTGTGCCATGTCTACTGGTCCTGACATCCTACATTCGTATCATCACCACCATCCTGAGAATCCCGTCCACCACGGGGAGGCAAAAGGCCTTTTCCACCTGCTCCTCTCACCTCATTGTGGTTATAGTTTACTATGGGACACTGATTACTGTCTATGTGGCTCCAACAGCTAACACTCCCACGGTCCTACACAAACTCTTCTCTGTCTTCTACACAGTCCTGACTCCCATGATCAACCCTGTCATCTACAGCCTGAGAAACAAGGAGGTCACTGAGTCCCTGGGGAAAGCTATTCTTCAACTAGTTGCTTTCAGAAACAGGCATGGAACCTTAAAGGACAAATTTTAGCACATAGTAAAATAGAGATGAACTGAAATAGTTTCTTAGACATGGCCCATTGGAGTCCTTGAGAATAGGAGAGTCCTTGAGAACCCCTCATTGACCTTACTTCATCCATTTTCTTTCTTTCTTTCTTTCTTTCTTTCTTTCTTTCTTTCTTTCTTTCTTTCTTTCTTTCTTTCTTTCTTTCTTTCTTTCTTTCTTTCTTTTCTTTTACTCGGATACTTTTTCAGTATTAATCTTTCATACATTTAATACACATTTCTTTATACAAAACTTGATACTGTAAAAAGAAAAGGAGTACTTGTGGCACCTTAGAGACTAACCAATTTATTTGAGCATAAGCTTTCGTGAGCTACAGCTCACTTCATTGGATGTGATGATATCTTGATACTGTAAGAGACATTCTTTAAGAAAAATGTTTTCTTTTGCAGACACACATTTCAGTAAAGCACTCTGCTTCATGCATCCATACATTCATCCGTACATGAACACTAGTGCCCAGATTCTGCAAGGAGCTTAACATCTTTTGAGTGGCTCTGGGTCTCTTCCACTCCCACTAAAACCAATGACTTTCATTCTCCACTGATTAGGATCCTCTGTTGTCAATTTTCAGAGTGGTAGCCGTGTTAGACTGTATCAGCAAAAACAAAGAGGAGTCCTTGTGGCACCTTAGAGACTAACACATTTATTTGGACATAAGCTTTCATGGGCTAAAACCCACTTCAACAGAAGCATGGAGTGGAAAATACAGTCAGCGGTATATATATAAAAAGATGGAAGTTGCCTTACTGAGTGGAGGGTCAGTGCTAACGAGGCCAATTCAGTTAAGGTGGAAGTGGCCTATTTTCAGTGGTTGATTACTTCTGTAGTACTAACGAGGCCAATGCAATCAAGGTGGACGTCACCCATTTCCAACAGTTGACAAGAAGGTGTGAATATCAACTGAGGGAAAATTAGTTTTTGTAGTGACCCATCCACTCCCAGTCTTTATTCAGGCCTAATTTGGTGTCCAGTTTGCAAATTAATTCCAGTTCTGCAGTTTCTTGTTGAAGTCTGTTTTTGAAGTTTTTTTGTTGAAGAATTGCCACTTTTAGGTCTGTTAGTGAGTGACCAGGGAGATTGAAGTGTTCTCCTACTGGTTTCTGAACGTCATAATTCCTGATGTCAGATTTGTGTCCATTTATTCTTTTGCGTAGAGACTGTCCAGTTTGGCCAATGTACATGGCAGAGAGGCATTGCTGGCACATGGTGGCATATATCACATTGGTAGATGTGCAGGTGAATGAGCCCCTGATGGTGTGGCTGATGTGGTTAGGTCCTATGATGGTGTCCCCTGAATAGATATGTGGACAGAGTTGGCACCGGGGTTTGTTGCAATGTTTGGTTCCTGGGTTGGTGTTTTTGTTGTGTGGTGTGTAGTTGCTGGTGAGTCTTTGCTTTAGGCTTGAGGGCTGTCTGTAAGCGAGGATTGGCCTGTCTCCCAAGGTCTGTGAGAGTGAGGGATCGTCCTTCAGGATAGGTTATAGATCCTTGATGATGCACTAGAGAGGTTTTAGTTGGGGGCTGAAGGTGACGACTAGTGGTGTTCTGTTACTTCCTTTGTTGGGCCTGTCCTGTAGTAGGTGACTTCTGGGTACCCTTCTGGCTCTGTCAATCTATTTCTTCCCTTCACCAGGTTGGTATTGTAGTTTTAAGAATGCTTGATAGAGATCCTGTTTGCGTCCGTCTGAGGGATTGGAGCAAATGTGGTTGTATCATAGAGCTTGGCTGTAGACAATAGATCATGTGATGTGGTCTGGATGAAAGCTGGAGGTATGTAGCTCTAATTCATGAATTCGTTTAACTCAAATTAGCTGAATATTTTCAGCAAAAGTCAATCAAAATCTTTCTGGACTTAGATGCTGGACTCCAACCTGCCCTTTATAATCTTTAACCTTGGGGTTAGAGCACTCGTGTGTGTGTGTGTGTGTGTAAGACCCACGCTCAATATCCCCCCTGCCTGACAGGGGAGAAGTCTTCAATCTCCCGCATTGGAAACAAGTGCACTAGCCTATAGAATACTCTCTGCACAAGCTCCCTCTCTCTCTCGTTTTAACGTGTTTTAACGTGGTTCCATCGGGTATAAATAATTAAATAGCCCTTGTTACAGGGAGTTGAACTTCAATCTCACACAGCCAAAGTGTGCTTCTTAACTACCAGACCACAGAGTCATCCTTGGACTTATTTTCTGGCCCAATGACTATTCATTCTCATCATGAATGACAATGAGTAATCATTGGGCTAGGAAAAGCAAGTGTGAATGCCTTCATACCCTGGTAGTAAGGCTTTTATTTTCCAGAACTGCCAGAGAAATGAAAAATCAGTGGTTCACTGAGATCTAACTGTCATCTTCTGCCACAATACAGCAGGCAGGACAGAAATACATGCTGAATGGGTTTTCCAGCAAGGGTTGGGTGTCTTGTGGTTAAGAAATAGGTGTGAGAGTCACGACTCTTCACTTCTTTTCCTAGATCAGCCACATACTGCCTATAGGCCAGAAACTTTGTCACAAACTAATTCATCCTTAGCCAGAGTGAGGTGTGTTGAAAGCTGTGTTAAAATTACAAGATATCGCTCTGAGTGTAAGGGGTTTTTTTCAGGTCCCGCTTGCAGACGGGGACCTTTGTATGGAAATATATGCTCTGGTTATTATGAGTCATTCTTCAGCCCATCACCATAGACTTATGCCTCTCTGTTGTGGGGAGGAGCCTGCTTTGTCCCTCCGTTTTTGTGTTCTTGCATCTTATGGGTCTGCATTCTAAGAAATAAAGGAATGTTACATTGCAACCTTCAAGCAATACTGTTTTATGTTTTTATCTAACTGAGAACATAACTGAGAGCTGGCTGGAAAAAGATGTGGGGAAATGGGATTTTTTCTCATTTTGTTTTTTTTTTCCCCTTCATTTTTAAAATTTCATTTGTTTGATATTTTTCAGCACTGTCATTGTCATAGACACTGGAAGAGGGGTTTCAAAGACACAGACAGGAGTTGGGCATCAGGAAAGCCAATGGGAGATAGGTACATAGGTGGATGAAAACTTTGCCGGATATGGAGAGGTGATGGATCTTGTCCATGAGCACCCAGAAGACCAGTGATATGAATGGGAAGAGAACACAAGTCTCCTGAGTCCTGGCCACTGCCTCGCATGACATAAACACCAATGTATCAAAGGAAACGATATAGGCTTGGGTTGTCCAATCCTCTCAGCCCCTTTGAAAATCCCACCAAATCTTGGATGAGGGCAGGATCTGTGGGGGTAATTTTTAAAGGCACCTAATTTTCCCCTAGCTGAAAAAGGTAGATAAACCTTGCTTCTCTTCCTTTGTCAGGTGCTTTTCAAACAATGAGTGAAAACTGCACTAGGGGAGCTAAGGCAGAGATTTCAGAACCACCCAGAAGTTTTGGATGCCCACAACCAGCGCAGTGGCAGTAAAAGGGAAATATAGTGACCATCTTTAAAAAAGGGAAGAAGGAGAATCCAGGGAATGATAGATCAGTCAGCCTCACCTCAGTCCCTGGAAAAATCATGGAGCAGGTCCTCAAGGAATCCAGTTTGAAGCACTTGGAGGAGACGAAGGTGATCAGGAACAGTCAACATGGATTCACCAAGGGCAAGTCATGCCTGACCGACCTGATTGCCTTCAATCACGAGATAACTGGCTCTGTGGATATGGGGAAAACACGGACGTGATATGCCTTAACTTCAGCAAAGCTTTTGATACGATCTCCCACAGTATTCTTGCCAGCAAATTAAAGAAGTATGGATTAGATCAGGGATGGGCAAACTATTGCCCGTGGGCAGGATCTGGACCCTCAGGGCTTTGGATCCAGCCTGAGGGATTGCCAGCCCCATGGTGCTGCTGGGCTAAGTGGGGGGAAGGGCTGGCACCATGTCCCTGCGGCTCCTGGGGAAGAGGGGCTGAGGGCTCTGTGCACTGACCTTGCCTGCAGGCACCCCCCCCCCGCAGCTCCTATTTCCCGGGAAGGGGGAACCGAAGCCAATGGGAGCTTCTAGTATGGTACCCACAGGCGAGGGCAGCGTGCAGCAGAGCCACCCACCCCACCCCACCCCAGGAGCCACTGCTGGACATGCTAGCCACTTCCGGGAGTGGCGCGAGGCCAGGGCAGGCAGGGAGCCTACCTTAGGCACGTTGCGCACCACTTCCACCCCAGTGCCACTCGAGGTAAGCAGTGCCGGGCCAAAGCCTGGACCCCAAACCCCTGCCTTGAGCCCCCAGTCACACTCCCCCCTGCACCCCAACCTCCTGCCCTGAGCCACCAACCTCCTGCCCTGAGCCCCCTGCTACATCTCCCACTCCTCCTGCACCCCAACTGCCTGCCCTAAGACCCCTCATACACCCCACACCCCTCCTCTGCACCAACCTCTTGCCCAGAGCCCCTTCATGCACACTGCACCTCCTCACACATCCCGCACCTCAACCCCTGCCCCACTCCTGCATGCAATTTCCCCACCCAGATGTGGCCCTCGGGCCAAAAAGTTTGCCCACCACTGGATTAGATGAATGGATTATAAGGTGTATAGAAAGCTGGCTAGATTGTTGGGGTCAATGGGTAGTTATCAACAGTTCGATATCTAGTTGGCAGATGGTATCAAGTGGAGTGTCCCAGCAGTCGGTCCTGGGGCTGGTTTTGTTCAACATCTTCATTAATGACAGGTTTCAGAGTAACAGCCGTGTTAGTCTGTATTCGCAAAAAGAAAAGGAGTACTTGTGGCACCTTAGAGACTAACCAATTTATTTGAGCATGAGCTTTCGTGAGCTACAGCTCACTTCATTGGATGCATACCGTGGAAACTGCAGCAGACTTTATATATACACAGAGAATATGAAACAATACCTCCTCCCACCCCACTGTCCTGCTGGTAATAGCTTATCTAAAGTGATCATCAGGTTGGGCCCTTTCCAGCACAAATCCAGGTTTTCTCACCCTCCAGCCCCCCACACAAATTCACTCTCCTGCTGGTGATAGCCCATCCAAAGTGACAACTCTTTACACAATGTGCATGATAATCAAGTTGGGATATTGATGATGGGGTGGATTGCACCCTCAGCAAGTTCATGGATGACACTAACCTTGGGGCAGAGGTAAATATTCTGGAGGGTAGGAATAGGGTCCAGAGTGAGCTAGACAAATTGGAGGATTGGGTCAAAAGAAATCTGATAAGGTTCAACAAGGACAAGTGCAGAGTCCTGCACTTAGGACGGAAGAATCCCATGCACTGCTACAGGTTGGGGATCGACTGGCTAAGTGGCACTTTTGCCAAAAAGGACCTGGGGATTACAGTGGACGAGAAGCTGGATATGAGTCAACAGTGTTACCTTGTTGCCAAGAAGGCTAACGGCATATTAGATTGCATTAGTAGAAGCATTGCCAGCAGATCGTGGGAAGTGAGTATTCCCCTCTATTCGGCACTGGTGAGGTCACATCTGGAGTACTGCATCTAGTTTTGGGCCCCCCACTACAGAAAGGATGTGGACAAATTGGAGAGAGTCCAGCGGAGGGCAATGAAAATGCTTCGGGGGCTGGGGCACATGACTTAGGAGGAGAGGTTGAGGGAACTGGGGTTATTTAGTCTGCAGAAGAGAAGAGTGAGGGAGGATTTGATAGCAGCCTTCAGCTACCTGAGGGGGGATTCCAAAGAGGATGAAGTTCGGCTGTTCTCAGTAGTGGCAGATGACAGAACAAGGAGCAATGGTCTCAAGTTGCAGTGGGGGAGACCTAGGTTGGATATTCGGAAAAACTATTTTATTAGGAGGGTGGTGAAGCACTGGAATGGGTTACCCAGGGAGATGGTGGAATCTCCATCCTTAGAGGTTTTTAAGGCCCAGGTTGGCAAAGCCTTCGCTGGGATGATTTAGTTGGGGTTGGTCCTGCTTTGACCAGGGTGTGACGGGTTCGATCACAGAGATCCCCTTGTGACTGTCACCTGATGTGCTGAAACTACCTCTGAGCCCGTTTTCCACTGCCAGTCTGGGACTCCAGAACCCTGCCTTGTTGAGCCAGACACGCTAGTCACCTGCAACACACACCAAGGTCTGATCCACGCCCCCAAAGCTGCAGAATTTAACCAAAAATTTCTCAGTAACTCACCTATCTCCAGCACCCGGACACTCAGTTCTCAATGGAATCCAAACCCAAATAAATCCGATTTACTCTGTATCAAGCTTATAAAGGGTAAACCCATAAATTGTCCATCCTCTATAACACTGATAGACAGATATGCACAGCTATTTGCTCCCTCAGGTATTAATCACTTACTCTGCGTTTACTAATAAACAAAAGTGATTTTATTAAGTATAAAAAGTAGGATTTAAGTTGTTTCAAGTAATAACAGACAGAACAAAGTAAGCAAATAAAATAAAGCAAAATAAAGCACGCAAGTCTAAGCCTAATACATTAAGAAACTGAATACAGGTAAATCTCACCCTCAGAGCTGTTCCAATAAGCTTCTTTCACAGACTAGACTCCTTCCTAGACTGGGCCCCTTTCCCCTGGTACAGTTTTTGTTAGTTCCAGCTCAGGTGGTAACTAGGAGATTTCTCATGACTGGCAGCCCCCTTTGTTCTGTTTCACCCACTTTTATAGCTTCGGCACAAGGTGGGAAACTTTTGTCTCTCTGGGTCCCCACCCCTCCTTCGAAATGGAAAAGCACCAGGTTTAAGATGGATTCCAGTCCCAGGTGACATGGTCACATATCCTGTGAGACCCCAAGCCTCCATTCTTTCTGGCCTGAGTCACTGGAACACAGGAAGGCTTTCAAGTAAACAGAGCCATTTACAACCAATTGTCCTAGTTAATGAGAGCCAGCAAGATTCCAAACCACCATTAATGGCCCACACTGTGCATAATTACAAGAGTACTTCAGAGTTATACTTTATATTTCTAGCTTCAGATACAAGAATTATACATACATACAAATAGAATGAACACACTCAGTAGGTTATAAGCTTTGTAACGATACCTTAAAAGAGACCTTTTGCATAAAGCATGTTCTAGTTACATTATATTCACACTCATTAGCATATTTCAATAAAACATATGGAGTGCAACGTCACACAGGGGCTTAGACTAGATGAGTTTCTGAGGGTTCTTCCAACCCTAATCTTCTATGATTCTACGATTCTGTGATACACAGAGTAAAATTCTCAAAAACAGCTATGTGACATAGGCGAGTAATGCTGGGATTTTGAAGGAGCCTAAGGGAGATAGAAGCCCAACTCCCAGAATCTAGCTCACTTTGGCCCTTTTGAAATTTTCATTCTAAATTCCCCTTTCAAAAGTGATATAAGCTCAAAATGTTCAGGATATTTAGGCCTCTAAAGATGTGGATAGGTTCCTAATGGGCTTTACAGACATGCCTAGGAATCCAAGTGCCATTGAAATTAATAGGAGCTAGGCACTTAGATGCTTCTGAAACTCTCACTAGGGGTCTAGCTGCCATTTTAAGCACCTAAATACCTTTGAAAATCTGACTCTTAGATGCCTACATCCCACTGACTTTCACTGAGATTAAGGGCATGTGTACACTATCCCTCGGTTTGGACTAGGAGACTGTGAATAACAGGGCACACCAAAGTCTGTGCTGAAACTCCCCCTTTGGATGCTGTGGGTGCAGTCTACAAGGTTCCTCCTTCACACGAATGTATTCCTGCTTGAAGAGGGCTATGCTATTGCTCACTAGGAATCTTTAGTTCACACCTGCAGCGCACACACAGGGAAGTTACCGTGTAGCACTTTGGTGCACATTGCTAGTCATGCCCCTGTAGTCCGAACTGCAGGACCATGTAGACAAGACCTTAGACTTCAGAATTCCTAAGTCATTGCTGAAAATGGAGCTTGAGTTCCTTAGTCAGTTTCATGCTTTAAAGAATATTATTGATAGGCATTACTGATGGGAATTTTGCTTTCTCCACATAGTGAGTTTTGGCTGAAATAGTCCAAAAATGTTAGGTTCAAAGAATATCAGGGTTGGAAGGGACCTCCTCTAGTCCAACCCCCTGCTCAAAGCAGGACCAATCCCGAAATGGCCCCCTCAAGGACTGAACTCACAATCCTGGGTTTAGCAGGCCAATGCTCAAACCACCGAGTTATCCCTCCCCCCAACATACATGGAATTTTTTAAAGAACACCTTAAAAAGTGAAATGGAAAATAGTAAAATGATTTGAAAAACTGAATAAAATAAATAATTTGAATGAACAAACTACAATGACAACAGATACAGTGTTAAGAAAACAAAATAGCTAGATAGATGTCTCCACCAATGATAACATTCTTCAGAGGCATTTGGCACACAACTTTATGTGATTCATCACTGTTCATATTTCCTTCCATGGTAGTGTCAGACCAATGATTCCGGCAAGTAATAACGGAATAGGGAACATGAAACGATTTTATACAATCAAATTCTAACAATTTCATCTGCTCCATTCTGTAAAATAAAACCAAGCATAAATCAGTGCTTTTGACATAACATTGACTATTGGGGTTAATTTCCGTCTTTTCTTTAATGTGGCCATTTTTAGAGCCCAACACGGCGTGAACCCACTGTTTGTTTTGGTGATGGGTTTTGTCACTGTGATCCAGTCTCTCACACAGTGATACCAGGCTGTATCCTCGGGTCTCTGGCTGCTTGTTTGTAAATACAGCCGGTTGTTGGGATTCTCTCCGGCGGCAATGAATCGCCCTTTCGGTGAATCGGTGTCATGAGAACCCTTTCCTTGGTACTCCACCCTGGAGACCCATTGCAGACACTACCCAGGAGCCTGACGGACCCAGCGCGGAAGTTGAACCCGGAGACTTTACAGGCGAGGCGGAGTCAAAGGGCACCGGCGGGTCCTATGTCCAAAGGAGCAGTTTCTGTAGGTGCAGAGCTGGAAAATGATGTTTTCCAACCTCCAGTGCCCGCTTTCAGTCTTGTCCCCAAGGCTGTGCGGTGCTGTTTGCTCATTGCTGCCCCTGGTGGCGGACGGGAGAAGTGGACTCTGCAGCCCCTCTCTCTTTCTCTCACCGACCCCGGTTTTTGTATTGTTATTGAAACCAGATATGAATATTGTGGAGGGTTATTTATTTACCCATTTAACCCAGGATTTTTGTCTCCTTGGAAAATGCTCCTTGGGCCAGAAAACCGACGAGAGCTGAGGAAGCGTTCTTCTAAATAAGCCATAAAAATGTTGGCATACTGTGGGGCCATGCAGGTACCCATAGCAGTGCCGCTGATCTGAAGGTATACATTGTCCGCAAATGTGAAAAAGTTATGGGGGAGGACCAAGTCACAAAGTGCAGCCCCCAGGTTTGCTGTGACATTATCCGGGATAGTGTTCCTGACGGCTTGTAGTCCATCTTTGTGTGGAGTGTTGGTGTAGAGGGCTTCTACATCCACAGTGGCTGACTTAGAACAACATTTCCTCAGCTCTCGTCCCCTAATGCCCCTACTCTACTTGCGCTACATTGATGACATCTTCGTCATCTGGACCCATGGAAAAGAAGCCCTTGAGGAATTCCACTATGATTTCAACAATTTCCATCCCACCACCAACCTCAGCCTGGACCAGTCCACACAAGAGATCCACTTCCTGGACACTATGGTGCTAATAAGCGATGGTCACATAAATACCACCCTATACCAGAAACCTACTGACCACTATACTTACCTACATGCCTCCAGCTTTCATCCAGACCACACCACACGATCCATTGTCTACAGCCAAGCTCTACGATACAACCGCATTTGCTCCAACCCCTCAGACAGAGACAAACACCTACAAGATCTCTATCAAGCATTCTTACAACTACGATACCTACCTGCTGAAGTGAAGAAACAGATTGACAGAGCCAGAAGAGTACCCAGAAGTCACCAACTACAGGACAGGACGAACAAAGAAAATAACAGAACGCCACTAGCCATCACCTTCAGTCCCCAACTTAAACCTCTCCAACGCATCATCAAGGATCTAGAACCTATCCTGAAGGACGACCCATCACTCTCACAGATCTTGGGAGACAGGCCAGTCCTTGCTTACAGACAGCCCCCCAACCTAAAGCAAATACTCACCAGCAACCACACACCACACAACAGAACCACTAACCCAGGAACCTATCCTTGCAACAAAGCCCGTTGCCAATTGTGTCCACATATCTATTCAGGGGACACCATCATAGGGCCTAATCACATCAGCCACACTATCAGAGGCTCGTTCAACTGCACATCTACCAATGTGATATATGCCATCATGTGCCAGCAATGCCCCTCTGCCATGTACATTGGTCAAACTGGACAGTCTCTACCTAAAAGAATAAATGGACACAAATCAGATGTCAAAAATTATAACATTCAAAAACCAGTCGGAGAACACCTCAATCTCTTTGGTCACTCAATTACAGACCTAAAAGTTGCAATTCTTCAACAAAAAAACTTCAAAAACAGACTCCAACGAGAGACTGCTGAATTGGAATTAATTTGCAAACTGGATACAATTAACTTAGGCTTGAATAGAGACTGGTAGTGGATGGGTCATTAAACAAAGTAAAACTATTCCCCTCCCTCACCCCCCACTGTTCCTCAGACGTTCTTGTCAACTGCTGAAAATGGCCCACCTTGATTATCACTGCAAAAGGTTCTCCCCCACCCCCGCTCTCCTGCTGGTAATAGCTCACCTTAAGTGATCACTCTGGTTACAGTATGTATGGTAACACCCATTGTTTCATGTTCTCTATGTATATAAATCTCCCCACTGTATTTTCCACTGAATGCATCTGATGAAGTGAGCTGTAGCTCACGAAAGCTTATGCTCAAATAAATTTGTTAGTCTCTAAGGTGCCACAAGTATCCCTTTTCTTTTGAAAAAATTTAGTTTGTTTAGTCCAGAGAAGAGAAGACTGAGGGGGATGTGATAACAGTTTGCAAGTACATAAAAGCAGGAGGGTGACAAATTATTCTCTTTAACCTCTGAGGATAAGACAAGAAGCAATGGGCTTAAATTCCATCAAGGGAGGTTTGACATTAGGAAAAACTTCCTGTCAGGGTTGTTAAGCACTGGAATAAATTTCCCAGGGAGGTTGTGGAATCTCCATCACTGAAGATTTTTAAGAGCAGGCTGGACAAACACCTGTCAGGAATGGTCTAAATCAGTGGTTCTTAATCTGGGGTGCACGCACCCCCTGGGGGTGCAAGACATGCCAGATTTTCCTAGAAGGTAAATCATTGAAAACACAAATTAAGCACAGGCACGTAAGTACAACTTCTTTGTTTCATCAGTTAAGGTTTTGCAGTGGAGCCTCCCTGACATTAGGGGGCCGAGAGCACCGTGTCCGGGAGTTTTTCGTTAGTGGGGAGGATTCAGGCTACAGTGAAGGAAGATTCTGATGCCCGGCTGATATTTATATTCATGTTTATATTTCTATTCCCAGTCACACTCCATTTCCCGTGTACACTCAGATTGTAAACTTGGTGGGACTGAAAGAGGTTTTATGGTCTGTGTTTGTACCGTGCCTAGGACTATGGGAGCCTAGACTATAATTAAGAACATAAGAACGGCCAGACTGGGTCAGACCAAAGGTCCATCTAGCCCAGTATCCTGTCTCCTGACAGTGGCCAACGCCAGGTGCCCCAGAGGGAACGAACAGAACAGGGAATCACGGAGTGATCCAACCCCTGTCGCCCATTCCCGGCTTCTGGAGACCCAGGGCACTAGGCCCACAGCCAGCATCAAATCTATCACCGCTGAGCATCATCCTCAAGATCATTTACTTAGTTAATTATTAATAGGCTATAAAGTGTAGACAGACTCTTTCTTCTGGCTGTGTTTAAAGAACTTGTATGATAGGAACGCTACGTGTTTCACACCATCCCCACGATGTAATATTGAGGGATAACAACAAAAACAACAACAATATTTCCATTCCCACTTCCATTCAGACACTATAACCATTCACGCTGAAACACAGATTTCCATTCCCATTACCACTGTCACTCATGTTCCCTTTCATATCCCCAAACTCATTCACACACATGGGGGAGAGAGAGAGAGAATTTTCTAAGGGAATGTTGGAAAGACAGTTACTCTGAATGATACTCAGACGATAAGATTCATAGATTCATAGATATTTAGGTCAGAAGGGACCATTATGATCATCTAGTCTGACCTCCTGCACAATGCAGGCCACAGAATTTCAAGTGAGACAATGTACAGGGCAGGGAGCTGAATAAATCTTTAAACAGACACTACCCAGCTCTATGACATTGACCAACAGGGATTTGAGCAGCAGCCGTGGGCCCTTTGATAGCTGCCAGGGTTTGTGTTTTCACCTCTCCTGCTTTCTATCCCCACATGGGAACTGAGAGGTGAACATGGAACTATTTGGGCTTCTGTCTGGCAGATAATAATTCCTTTGAACCCATATCAATGTGTATAATGAAATGTTTGGTGTGATTAGAATATGACCCTATAGATCATTGTTGCAACCACTGTTATATATTTGCAGCACATATTGTACAAAGGTTGTTGAGTGAGGTGTCTATGAAAAGGTTATGATTTGCTGATGATAATTATGCTGTTTATGTGCATGTATCATTTTTGTATGTGAAGTTATAAGTGTTGGAATATCCAGGGCCGGTGCAAGGACATTTTGCACCCTAGGCGAAACTTACACCTTGCGCCCCCCTTCTCCCTCCCCTCCCCTCAGGCCATCGCTTATTATAAACTTTCAAAATACTTTCAGAAATACACCCTTTTTAATCACGTATATTTCCTTCCTTCATTCTTTCATATCAAAATCTACTGTATTTTATTCTGCCGTTAGAATATCCAATTATTGTTATCAATAAAAAGTTATAACATTAGACTGGTGGATACTCTATCTTACAACAACAACTGACAATATTAATATGACAAATTTCAACAACCTACACACTCATATTTGCACAATAGTGAGTTTGGATCCCGTGCCACTCCCAGGAGCCAGTGGTGGCTCCCCGGGGAGACTAGTGGATCCAATCAGAGAGAAACCCCCATGCGGCTCTGTGGCGGGCAGGTGGCCTGAACTAGGTCCTTTATCCAAAGTCCCTTGACCCTTTTTGCTTGGTGCCAGGGAGTGCCACTTTTTTGACTGCTTCTTGGACACTGGTGAAGGGTAGAGGTGCCAGACTGATCCTGGTGCCAGGGGTGAACTACAAACCGAGGCCAAGGTGCTGGGCCTAGAGTCCTGCTGAGACTGCAGTCCTGCAATAGGCAGAGCACAGCCTCCATGAGGAGAGCCCTCAAACCAATGTCATGCTCTTTCTGCGATCTCGGACAAAAGTTTTTACAAATCTGACACTTGTCTTTCATGTTTGATTCCCTCAAGCACTTCAGGCAGCTGCTATGGGGGTCACTCACAGGCTTAGGCTTGTTGCAGGCATAACAGGGCTTAAAACCCAGATACTGGCAGGGGTGGCAGGTTTGTAGAAATTTTGGTGGTTCCTAGAACCCGCCCCCCCAAACTCTGCCCCCCACCGGCCTAAGGCTCTGGGAGGGAGTTTGGATGTGGGGAGGAGGTCTGGGGTGCAGGCTCTGGGTTGGGGCAGGAGATTGGGGTGCAGGCTCTGGGAGGGAGTTTGGCAGCAGAGAGGGTGTGTGGGAAGGGGATGGGGGTGGAGGGGTGAGGACTGTGGGGTGAGGCTGGGGATGAGGGGTTAGGGGTGTGGGAGGAGGCTCAGGGCTAGGCAGAGGGTTAGGGTGTGGGGCAATGAAGGCTCTGGCTGGGGTTGGGGATGAGGGCTTTGGGGTGTGGGAGAGGCTCGGAGCTGGGGCAGAGGGTTGGGGTGGGGGGGTGAGGGCTCTGGCTGGGGGTGCAGGCTCTCAGGCGGGGCAGGGCTGGGGATGAGTTTGGGGTGCAGGCAGGCTGCCCCAAGGATGGGGCCAGAGTGGAGGACTCCCCCCAGCCCTCTCTCTGCTGGCAGCAGTGAGTTCTGTGGGAGGGGCCCCCCATGTCCCCTCCCCCCAGTAGCACACTCACCCTGTACCACTGTCAATGCACATGCTCATAGGGTCCCTCTCAGGTCCAGGAAGCCCCCTCGCCTCCCCTGTGGTGGGAGCTGGGAGGGGGGGCTGCCATCACATGTGCGCCTCCTCCCCTGCTGCTGCCCCTCACTGTAGCCTCACTGGGGGTGACCCTTGCCCAGTGTGGGGCAGGAGCGGTGACTGCGGGTGGGGGGGGGGGCTGTGCTGGTGGAGAGTCCTGCCGGAAAAGGGAAGGTCTGAGGGGGAAGGGCGGGGGAAGGGCAACCTGCCCTGCCCTAGTGGAAATGGGGCTCTAGGACCCTGCGGCAGCAGCTGATGCCAGGAGCAGAGCAGAGCCGAGGCAATGTGGGGCTGCAGGAGAGACGCAGGGACGCTTCTGGGGCTGGGAAAGCGCGCCGGGGCAGCAAGTGGGGGCCGGGGGACACTTTGGGGAAGCATGGGGGGACGGGACAGCAGGATGAAACACTGTAAAAAATTGGGGGGCACCGCTTTTTGGTGCCCCCAAATCTTGACGCCCTAGGTGACTGCCTAGTTCACCTAGTGGTCGCACCAGCCCTGGGAATATCCACCCCCTTTATGGGGATTGTCTGCCCCATTCTTTGCAGTTCACCCTTGTCATAAATATAAAGGGAAGGGTAAACCCCTTTGAAATCCCTCCTGGCCAGGGGAAAGCTCCTCTCACCTGTAAAGGGTTAAGAAGCTAAAGGTAACCTCGCTGGCACCTGACCAAAATGACCAATGAGGAGACAAGATACTTTCAAAAGCTGGGAGGAGGGAGAGAAACAAAGGGTCTGTGTCTGTCTGTATGCTGCTTCTTGCCAGGGACAGAACAGGAATGGAGTCTTAGAACTTTTAGAGGAACAGCCGTGTTAGTCTGTATTCGCAAAAAGAAAAGGAGGACTTGTGGCACCTTAGAGACTAACCAATTTATTTGAGCATGAGCTTTCGTGAGCTACAGCTCACTTCATCAGATGTTTACCGTGGAAACTGCAGCAGACTTTATATACACACAGAAATCATGAAACAATACCTCCTCCCACCCCACTGTCCTGCTGGTAATAGCTTATCTAAAGTGATCATCAGGTGGGCCATTTCCAGCACAAATCCAGGTTTTCTCACCCTCCACCCCCCCACACAAATTCACTCACCAGCAGGAGAGTGAATTTGTGTGGGGGGGTGGAGGGTGAGAAAACCTGGATTTGTGCTGGAAATGGCCCACCTGTTGATCACTTTAGATAAGCTATTACCAGCAGGACAGTGGGGTGGGAGGAGGTATTGTTTCATGATTTCTGTGTGTATATAAAGTCTGCTGCAGTTTCCACGGTAAACATCTGATGAAGTGAGCTGTAGCTCACGAAAGCTCATGCTCAAATAAATTGGTTAGTCTCTAAGGTGCCACAAGTCCTCCTTTTCTTTTTAGAACTTTTAGTAAGTAATCTAGCTAGGTATGTGTTAGATTATGATTTCTTTAAATGGCTGAGAAAAGCATTGTGCTGAATAGAATAACTATTTCTGTCTGTGTATCTTTTTTGTAACTTAAGGTTTTGCCTAGAGGGGTTCTCTATGTTTTTGAATCTAATTACCCTGTAAGATATCTACCATCCTGATTTTACAGGGGGGATTTCTTTATTTCTATTTACTTCTATTTTTTATTAAAAGTCTTCTTGTAAAAACTGAATGCTTTTTCATTGTTCTCAGATCCAAGGGTTTGGGTCTGTGGTCACCTATGCAAATTGGTGAGGCTTTTTATCCAACATTTCCCAGGAGAGGGGGGGTGCAAGTGTTGGGAGGATTGTTCATTGTTCTTAAGATCCAAGGGTCTGGGTCTGTAGTCACCTAGACAAATTGGTGAGGCTTTTTACCAAACCTTGTCCAGGAAGTGGGGTGCAAGGTTTTGGGAAGTATTTTGGGGGGAAAGACGCGTCCAAACAGCTCTTCCCCAGTAACCAGTATTAGTTTGGTGGTGGTAGCGGCCATTCCAAGGATAACGGGTGTAATATTTTGTACCTTGGGGAAGTGACCTAAGCTGGTAAAGATAAGCTTAGGAGGTTTTTCATGCAGGTCCCCACATCTGTACCCTAGAGTTCAGAGTGGGGGAGGAACCTTGACACCAATTTGTCTAGGTGACTACAGACAGTTTTTTGCTGAGAAACACTACAGGGTGGAATTCTTGATCAGGGCCTTTCTGCATTAAAACTGCTCCCACACCACGCTCGGATGCATCTGTGGTTACTAGGAACGGTTTGTCAAAGTCTGGGGCCCTTAGTACAGGGTCAGACATGAGTGTCGCTTTAAGCTTGTTAAAGGCCTTCTGACACTTTCCGGTCCACTGAACAGCATTTGGCTGTTTCTTTTTGGTTAGGTCTGTCAGTGGGGCAGCGATTTGGCTGTAGTGCGGTACAAATCGTCTGTAATAACCGGCCAAGCCTAAGAAGGATTGAACCTGTTTCTTTGACTTTGGGACAGGCCACTTTTGGATAGCATCCACTTTGGCCTGTAGGGGGCTGATAGTTCCTTGACCCACCTGGTGTCCAAGGTAAGTCACTCTGTTTAGGCCTATTTGACACTTCTTAGCCTTAACAGTTAGTCCTGCCTCCCTTATGCGCTCAAGGACTTTTTGTAGATGTTCCAGGTGGTCTGCCCAGGAATCCGAAAATATGGCCACATCGTCAAGGTAGGTGACTGCATATTCTCCTAATCCTGCTAGGAGACCATCTACAAGTCTTTGGAAAGTGGCGGGTGCATTTCGCAGCCCGAAAGGGAGTACATTAAATTCATACAGCCCGAGATGTGTGATGAAGGCTGACCTTTCCTTGGCAGATTCATCTAGCGGTACCTGCCAGTACCCCTTGGTTAAGTCCAAGGTAGAGATGAACTGGGCCCGTCCCAGTTTCTCTAATAGTTCATCTGTGCGTGGCATTGGATAGTTGTCTGGGTGAGTTACAGCATTTAGCTTACGGTAGTCCACGCAAAAACGTATTTCCCCATCTGGTTTGGGAACTAGAACCACTGGAGATGCCCATGCACTTTCAGAGGGGCGGATTACCCCCATCTGTAACATATCCTGGATCTCCCGTTCTATAGCAGTTTTAGCTTGAGGAGACACCCGGTAAGGTTGGACCCTAATTGGGTGAGCATTACCTGTGTCAATGGAGTGGTATGCCCGTTCAGTCAGTCCTGGGGTGGCTGAGAACGTTGGCGCGTAGCTAGTGCACAGCTCCTGGATCTGCTGTCGCTGCATACGCCCAAGGGTCATGGAGAGGTTCACCTCTTCCACACCACCAGCACATTTCCCTTCGTAGTAAACACCTTCAGGCCACTCAGCGTCTCCTCCCTGGGCTGTAAACTGACAAACCTTTAATTCTCTGGAATAAAAGGGCTTTAGAGAATTAATATGGTACACCTTAGGCTTTCGGTTGGAGGTGGGGAATGCTATGAGATAATTAACAGCTCCCAGGCGCTCCTGGACCATGAATGGCCCTTCCCACGATGCTTCCATTTTATGGGCCTGGAGCGCCTTTAAGACCATGACCTGGTCTCCTACTTTGAAGGAACGCTCTCTGGCATGCTTATCATACCAGGCTTTTTGCTCTTTTTGAGCATCCTGTAAGTTTTCTCTAGCAAGGGCTAAAGAGGTTCGGAGGGTGTTTTGTAGGTTGGTTACGAAGTCCAGAATGTTAGTTCCTGGAGACGGTGTAAATCCCTCCCATTGCTGCTTCACCAACTGCAAAGGCCCCTTAACCTCACGGCCATATACAAGTTCAAATGGGGAAAACCCTAAACTGGGATGTGGTACAGCTCTGTAGGCAAAGAGCAACTGCTGCAACACTAGGTCCCAATCATTGGAATGCTCATTTACAAATTTACGTATCATGGCCCCCAAAGTTCCATTAAACTTCTCCACCATGCCATTTGTTTGATGGTGGTAAGGAGTGGCAACCAAGTGATTTACCCCATGAGCTTCCCAAAGGTTTTTCATAGTTCCTGCCAGGAAATTAGTCCCTGCATCGGTGAGGATGTCGGAGGGCCAACCTACCCTGGCAAAAATGTCTGCTAGTGCCTGGCACACACTTTTAGCCCTGGTGTTGCTTAGAGCTACTGCTTCCGGCCATCGGGTGGCAAAATCCATGAAAGTCAGTATGTACTGCTTTCCTCTGGGTGTCTTTTTCGGAAAAGGACCCAGAATATCCACAGCTACTCGCTGAAATGGAACTTCAATGATGGGGAGTGGCTGGAGAGGGGCTTTGACCTGGTCTTGGGGTTTTCCCACTCTTTGGCACACCTCACAAGACTGGACATAGGTAGAAACATCCTTGCCCATTCCCTCCCAGTGGAATGACCCCCCCAAACGGTCTTTGGTCCT
Organism: Lepidochelys kempii; assembly: GCF_965140285.1. Lineage (NCBI taxonomy): Eukaryota > Metazoa > Chordata > Testudines > Cheloniidae > Lepidochelys > Lepidochelys kempii. The sequence continues at coordinate 39,736,985 of NC_136392.1, forward strand.
GTTCACCCCAGCATGGCCACTAGGGTGATCATGGGCTAAGCTCAAGAGCTTGGCCCGGTATTTAGTTGGAACTACCAACTGTCTCTGAGGATGCCAGTCTTCCTGGTGTCCACCAGAAAGAGTTTCCTTGTATAAAAGTCCTCTTTCTATAACAAACCTGGATCGATTAGAAGAGCTGAGAGGCGGTGGGTTGCTCCGTGCCGCCGTCCAAGCTCTCTGGAGGCTTTCATCTGCTTCCTGTTCGGTCTGGAACTGTTCCCTTGATGCTGGAGACATCAGTCCCTCATTGGATTGTGGACCTAGGCTTGGTCCCTCTGGAAGCGATATAGGGGATGGAGCTGTTTCTGTTGACTGTGAACCACTCTCCGCTGGTGCACTATGTTGGGATTCAGGCTCCGGCTGAGCCTCTTGTGTAGGGTTATCGGCTGCTGCCAGTTCAGGTTCAGTGGGGCCCTCTGGTGTTGAGGTTGCAAGTACTGGATTCAGTGCTGGCACGGGGTCTGGTGTTGGTTGTTTGGCTGGTTCCGGTTCTGGGACTGGTTCCGTCTGGGTCTCTGGGACTGGATCCACTACTGCTGTTGCAGACATTGGCCTGGGGTCCGGGTCCATCACCTCTGACTGGGTCCTGATAGAAGTTTCCGGAACAGAGCTAGGCCTCACGGCTTGTTTAGCCTGGCTGCGGGTGACCATTCCCACCCTCTTGGCCTGCTTCACATGATTGGCCAAGTCTTCCCCCAACAGCATGGGGATGGGATAATCATCATAGACTGCAAAAGTCCACATTCCTGACCAGCCCTTGTACTGGACAGGCAACTTGGCTGTAGGCAAATTGAAAGAGTTGGACTTGAAGGGTTGAATCGTCACTTGGATCTCTGGGTTGATTAAATTGGGGTCCACTAAGGAAGCATGGATAGCTGACACTTGTGCTCCGGTGTCCCTCCACGCGGTGACCTTCTTCCCGCCCACACTCACAGTTTCCCTCCGCTCCAAGGGTATCTGGGAGGTATCTGGGCCTGTGGACCTCTGGTGTGATTCCGGTGCAATGAACTGTAATCTGTTGGGGTTCTTGGGGCAGTTGGCCTTTACATGCCCCAGCTCGTTACACTTAAAACATCGTCCAGCTGACGGGTCACTGGGGCGAGGAGGGCTACTGGAGAACGGGGTGGTGGGACGATAAGGGGTCTGGAGGGCTCTTTGGGAGGTAGGTGGGGCTTTGGGCGGCCCCCGGTAATAGGGTGTGGTCTGGGGTGGTCCCTTCTGGTCTCCGCTCCAACTGCGACCAGTTTTCTTCTTCTCTGCCACCTCCACCCATCTGGCTCCAATCTCTCCTGCCTCGATTACAGTTTTGGGTTTCCCATCTAGGATGTATCTTTCTATTTCCTCAGGAACACCCTCTAAGAATTGTTCCATTTGCATTAGGAAGGGCAAATTTACTGGAGATTCAACACTTGCTCCTGATATCCAGGCATCCCAATGTTTCACAATGTGGTAGGCATGTCAGGTAAATGACATGTCTGGTTTCTACCTTAGGGCTCTGAACCTCCGACGAGACTGCTCGGGTGTTATCCCCATTCTGACTCTCGCCTTGGATTTAAACAGTTCATACTTGTTCATGTGTTCTTTAGGCATTTCAGCTGCCACCTCAGCTAAGGGTCCACTGAGCTGCGGCCTCAGCTCCACCATGTATTGGTCAGTAGAGATGTTGTACCCAAGGCAGGCCCTTTCGAAGTTCTCTAAGAAGGCCTCAGTATCATCACCTGCCTTGTAGGTGGGGAACTTTCTGGGATGGGAAGTGGTACCTGGAGAAGGATTGCTAGGGTTTGCTGGGATATTCCGCTGAGCCTTTATCTTCTCCACCTCCTCCACATGCTTCCTCTCTTTTTCCTTCTCCTCCAGTTCTTTGGCCCTTGCTTCCATTTCTTTGTCCCTTGCTTCCATTTTCAGCCGCATGAGTTCTATCTGTCTTTCATGTTCCCTTTGTTTTTCCGCAGCCTGAAATCTGGCTAGTTCCAGCTTTTGTTGAGCCGTGGATTTTGTCATTCTAACCTCTCTGTTTTTAACTAACTTTACACCCGAGGTTTAGAAATAAACAAACAAAACGTGGCTGTAAAATTTTGCTGTGCTGGAATAGAATACCTATTCTCTGATAGTGACTGTCAGCCTACAGAAAAAGACAATTCCCTTGTCTCTGCTCTGGGCCCAAATTAAAGCAAAAAACCTCCAACTACTTGGAAACCTGCTTACCCAGCCCAAAGAAAAAGCAAATGGGTATAACACACACCCCCTATTTACTTTTAGGAAGAAAAGAAAAAAAAAAACCTCTGGGTTGGAAGACTGTGAATTTCCCTGCAGGAGTTAAGTACCCTGCCTCCAGGCAAAGAAAACCTGCAATTCACAAGATAATCCCCTTTTGTCTCTGCTTGGCCACAAAGCAGAGAGAAACCAAGCTGCTTTCAGTTTCAAAGCTGCTTTCTGGACTTCCTAAAAATTCCTTTTTAAAAACTGTATTTCTAGTTCAAAAAATCTCAACTGGATCTCAAAATGATTTCAGGTTAATCCCACCACTGTGCCACCATGTCAAGGTTCCTCCCCCACTCTGAACTCTAGGGTACAAATGTGGGGACCTGCATGAAAAACCTCCTAAGCTTATCTTTACCAGCTTAGGTCACTTCCCCAAGGTACAAAATATTACACCCGTTATCCTTGGAATGGCCGCTACCACCACCAAACTAATACTGGTTACTGGGGAAGAGCTGTTTGGACGCGTCTTTCCCCCCAAAATACTTCCCAAAACCTTGCACCCCACTTCCTGGACAAGGTTTGGTAAAAAGCCTCACCAATTTGCCTAGGTGACTACAGACCCAGACCCTTGGATCTTAAGAACAATGAACAATCCTCCCAACACTTGCACCCCCCCTCTCCTGGGAAATGTTGGATAAAAAGCCTCACCAATTTGCATAGGTGACCACAGACCCAAACCCTTGGATCTGAGAACAATGAAAAAGCATTCAGTTTTTACAAGAAGACTTTTAATAAAAAATAGAAGTAAATAGAAATAAAGAAATCCCCCCTGTAAAATCAGGATGGAAGATATCTTACAGGGTAATTAGATTCAAAAACATAGAGAACCCCTCTAGGCAAAACCTTAAGTTACAAAAAAGATACACAGACAGAAATAGTTATTCTATTCAGCACAATGCTTTTCTCAGCCATTTAAAGAAATCATAATCTAACACATACCTAGCTAGATTACTTACTAAAAGTTCTAAGACTCCATTCCTGTTCTGTCCCTGGCAAGAAGCAGCATACAGACAGACACAGACCCTTTGTTTCTCTCCCTCCTCCCAGCTTTTGAAAGTATCTTGTCTCCTCATTGGTCATTTTGGTCAGGTGCCAGCGAGGTTGCCTTTAGCTTCTTAACCCTTTAAAGGTGAGAGGAGCTTTCCCCTGGCCAGGAGGGATTTCAAAGGGGTTTACCCTTCCCTTTATATTTATGACAGCCCTAGTGGAGTGACCAGAGCTGTCCCCCACTGGGACACTGGTCACAGCCAGATATGCCGTGTAAGATATCTGCAAACATGTTAGAATTTGCCACAGATGATGATCTTGTTTATATGTTGGTATCACCTCAGATCTACTTACCGCGGTGTCTTCACTGCGGTAACTCGGCAGCTGAGACTCTCCCGTTGACTCCGCTTGTGCTTTTCCTTCTGGTGGAGTGCTCAGTGGTTGACTTATCCCGTCTATACTAGATGCGATAAATAGACCTCCCGCTGGATTGATCGCTGCCCACCAATCCAGCGGGTATGTAGACAAGCCCTAAAGGCTTCCCAGCCATGTGCTGGCCGGCTTGTGTTTGGAACAAAGGAAGCACGGGCCGCATGGAAAAGACTATAAAAGGCAGCTGCATCTTCTCCATTTGGTCTTCAGTCCTGCTTCTTCCCTCTGGAGGGACTTTGCTACAAATGGAAGCTCTGAACAAAGGACTGAAGGACCCATCCGGGCTGTGGGTGTGCTCCAGGGACTTGACTTAAGACAGCAGATTACTCCATCACTGCTACAAGCCTGAACCACGAACTTTGCCATTACTTGATGTCATTGATTCCTTTCAAAGTAGCAGCTGTGTTAGTCTGTAGTCGCAAAAAGAAAAGGAGGACTTGTGGCACCTTAGAGACTAACCAATTTATTTGAGCATGAGCTTTCGTGAGCTACAGCTCACTTCATCCGATGCATCCGATGAAATGAGCTGTAGCTCAGGAAAGCTCATGCTCAGATAAATTGGTTCCTCTCTATGGCACCACAAGTCCTCCTTTTCTACAAACATCCCAGTTTCCTGAAAGGGCCAGAGCCTCCCTGGTGTAAATCAGGAGTAACTCGAGTCTAATGAAAGCAGTTGTGTGACTTTACACTAGCGGAGATTTGGCCTCAGGGGCAATTCGCTCCATCCCTTGGGTCTGACGCGAACCCCAGCGCGCTTGTTCCCTTTGAACAGACAAACGCTGTCCTGTGAGTCTGACACTGAGACCGGCCGGGGGAGCCAACATGCCAGGTCTGCGTGGGGAGAGCGACTCAGAACAGGACTCACTCCGCATTGGAGTTCACAGATGAAGCAGGGGGTCTCTGCACTCAGCGGGGCTCTGGGCAGGAAGGGGAGAGACATTGCCCGGGAACGGAAGGGTTAAACTGGCGGGAGGTTTGTGTCCCGTTCCCCCGGGGGCCGGGTCTCCTGCCCGAGCCCGAAGCGGGGGGTGTCGCTGCTGCCCCCGCGCGGCCGCCGGGAGAAGGGCGATTCCGCAGCCTGGGTTTTTGTGCGATCACAAACCGGTTTGGTGTCACTGTGTCTCCCGCACAGTAATAGCGGGCGGTGTCCTCGGGCTTCAGGCCGGTCATTTGCAGATACAGCTCACTCTTGGCGTTATCCCTGGAGACGGTGAATCGCCCTTTCACTGCATCGAGGTAGTAAGTACTATCCCCACCGGTGCTGATACGGGCGACCCACTCCAGCCCCTTCCCGGGAGCCTGGCGGACCCAGCTCATCCCGTAGCTGCTGAAGGTGAACCCGGAGGCTTTGCAGGAGAGGCGGAGAGAGTCTCCGGGCTTCTTCACACCCCCTCCGGACTCCACCAGCGTCTGGGACCGGACACCTGGGAATAAAGACAGGCCATTAATGTCGGTATAAAAACAGCGGTAACGCAATATTCTCCTAACTCTGCCAGGTCTTCAGAGGAGGAAAATACCTTCCAAAGCTGCTACAGCGACAATGACAAGGAGCAAAAATCCCATTTTCCCGGGTGCTGGAGGGGAAAGTTCTCAGGGGACTGGCTGGTGACTGCACCGACCCAGGGGGCTGCGGATTGTGTCTCCGGGTGCAGCCTGGGCAGAGGGAGGCAGAGATTTAAAGAGGAAACTGTCTCCCTCATTTGCATGCCCCGCTTCATAAGAGACACACACTGCTGCTGCCAGTGGTCGGATTGACTCTCCCCAAGGCTCAGGGTGCAGGCGTCAGACCTTCCCTTCCTGTGTGTCTCTGCAGCGCCGGGCACAGATCGCTGGGGTCCTGCTGATACTTTTGCACCCCCGGGAGGAATGAACAGCTCCCTGCTTTGACTTATAATCACTTAAAAATCTACCTTTATAGCTAATAAATCTGTTTGTTTATTCTACCTGAAGCAGTGCGTTTGGAGTGTGTCAGAATCTCCCCTTCAGAGAACAAGCCTGGTACATAATAATTTCTTCATTAAATTGACAAATTTATACAAGCTGGCAGAGTCTAGTGGGCATAACTGGACACTGCAAGACGGAGGCTCCTAGGGCTGTTTCTGGGAGAGGAGATATTGGCTTGCACGTAGCTGGGAGCAGTTGACATGCCAGGGGCTGTGGGTGAAGAGTTAAATTTAGGAATCTTAAGAGGGATATTGGGATGAGTAATGGGGAATATGTAAACCAAATGAAAGATTTGTCGGGAAAATGGGTGAGGGGCAAGGAGGTGGCAAGTTTTGAGGGAATGCTGGACCTTGTTGCTCAAGAGCATTTCCCAGGCACATGTCAGGCTGAGGTTAAGCAGTGTCTGTGGGACAAAGATGTGAAGTCTGGGGAGGAGATGGCTTTTTTAGATGATGCCTTTGAACAGAATCAGGGGTCTACTGCGGGCAGGCCAGAGAAAGAGGAGTTTAAAACAGGTGGGAAGGGAGGATCCCATTTTGCCCCTGGGAAGATAGAAGGGGGCAAACACTCTCTTGCCCAAAACCATTCCTCTAACCCGCATCCCAAATTTTCTGTAAAAGCAGAAGAGCCCAGAAGGTGCAATCAGTGTAATTCCACTGATCACCTGAGGAATAGATGCCCTGTGCTAGGAGGAAGCAGGCAACCAATAGCTCCTGTTAGCTTTGCTGCCCTCAGCACAGAACCTCCACCCCCACCCCCAAACAATTTAAACCTATCGTATTGGCTCTGGGAGGTTAGCCTCTGCAGAACCAGACATGCAGCAGGTTAGAGCTGTCCAAATTGATAGCAGGGAATATTTGGGGCCCAGATCTCTCTGGTTAAGCAGAGTGTGGTTCCAAAGGCCAGTATGTTGCCTGGCAAAATAGCAGAGATTGTGGGTGTGATGTTGTACCCCATAAGACATTATGGAAATATGCTTATGAATGTATATATGACATAACTGGAACATGTTTTGTGCTACATATGCCATGTAACATATCTATGTAAAGGTTATGATCTACTGAATATATTCATCCTATTTGTATGCATGTGTCATTGTTTTATTTGAAGTTGTGAATATTGGCTGTGTACTTGTTTGATTTTAAATAGCCTTAGAAATGGCATTTGGTCAGCTTCTTTAGAAAGGAATTTGCAAGTTAAGTGACTAATCAAGAAGCACTTGATGGACAATGGATCTTGGAAGGCTCCAATCCACATAAGAAGTCCACATGAGGATGTTCAAGGTAGCATGTGAACCATGGCTGCTACCTTTAAGTTCTGAGTCATGCATGGACATGTGACTTGTCCATGTGACTCCAAAACTCCATCTTGTAGCTGGAATTCTACAAAGGGGAAGGTAGGGGTCTCCACCCGCAAGAGAAAGTCTATTTAAACCCCTGGGAGACCCCTCCATTAGGGCTTCAGCTGGCTCAAGAGATAGCCTCACCACCCCCAAGGATACCTGAGAGAAACTGGAACAAAGGACAGAAACTACAGGGGGTGTGAGTGATTGCTGGACCCAGACTAGAAGGAGACTAGTCTGTAAAAGGAAGCTTACTAGAACACCTCTGATGGTGAGGTTCTGTCTGTATTCAGTTTTCTTACTGTACTAGGCTTAGACTTGCATGTTTTATTTTATTTTACTTGGTAATTCACTTTGTTCTGTCTGCTGTTACTTGGAACCACTTAAATCCTACTTTCTGTATTTAATAAAATCACTTTTCACTTATTAATTAACTCAGAGTATGTATTAATAACTGGGGGGGGGGAACAGCTGTGCATATCTCTCTATCAGTGTTCTAGTGGGCGAACAACTTATGAGTTTACCCTGTATACGCTTTATACAGGGTAAAGTGGATTTATTTGGGGTTTGGACTCCATTGGGAGTTGGGCATCTGAGTGTTAAAGACAGGAACATTTCTTAAGCTGCTTTTAATTAAGCTTGTAGTTTGTGGGACGTGGTTCAGACCTGGGTCTGTGTTTGTGGCCAGCAAGTGTATCTGGCACAGCCAGGCAGGGTGCTGGAGTCCCAAGCTGGCAAGGAAGGCAGGGGCAGAAGTAGTCGTAGCACATCAGTTGGCAGCTCCAAAGGGGTTTCTGTGATCCAACCTGTCACAGTGGGGGTGGGCGAAAGCAAATGCCTCGTACCACTAGCTAAAATCCATGTGGTTTGGAAAGTGTTTTGACTGTGGGGGTAATGGAACACCTCCTCTTCAACCTGCTCCTTGGTAATGATTTTTTTTGTGTGTAGCTCAGGTTAAAGTATTTGCCTGCAGCAGGAGGGAGTGTTATGCTGGGACCCCCCGGGGGAAAGGGTAAGGCCTCAGGAACTGCTGAGAGAATGGGGGAGAGTCTCCTTGATTCTTCTGTAGCTGGGGGAAGCCACATGTTTCCAGGTGGGAGGGTGGTTGAGACCAACTCCTGCACTGCAGCTGGAAGCAACACCACATCAGGAAGGGATGGGGTGTGATGTCTGCCAGGGAGAGAACTGTCCAGGTTGTTAGCTGCCAGCAAGTTGCAGCTGAACCAGAGACAGACCCGGCTTTAGGAAGCATAGGGAAATGTGTCCCAGAGGAGAGCCCAGAGAAGGGGCATGGGATCTCAGAAACCACTGAGGCGGGTGAGGGTTCCTGTGACTCTGTAACACAGGGAAGCAGGGTGCTTCCAAGTATGGGAGGGGCTGAGACTAATTCCTTTCCAGCAGAAGGCAACATGCCCTCAGGGGCAGGAGAGGTGTCAGGGATTAAGGAAACTGTCCCAGTAGTTAGCTGGCAGAGTATTGCAGCTGAACGAGGGATGGATCCCTTCTTATGGAGCACAGAGAAATGTGTCTTAGATGGGGACCTAGAGGAGGAAACTGGGGAAGGAATAAGGGGGGTGCGGGAATGTCTCCTCACTAGTCGCTTAGGGCAGGATGCCCACAACATTAGGAGGATGGCTGGGTCAGCATCTGTGCACCCAGGCACTCAGCCTGTGACCCAGGTTTTGAGAAGAAACTGTGTACCTGACCTCCTGGAGGGGAGCAGTCACACAGCTGACTTCTCAGGGACAGAGAAAGGGGTGGCGGAGGGTACCCCAATCAAGGTCCCCATTTTTCAGGATGCTATTTCTTTTAAGTTTTTGGAAAGTAACTGTGTCACTTTAAATCAAGATGCAGCTCCAATGCCTGGGATAACAGAGGAGTTGGGACCAGGAAATTCCCAGGTGGTAGTCTGCCAGAATACAGATGTGCCAACTCTCGGGGTGGCGAGGGGGGGGTGGTGATTTCCCCCAGGCTGGTGAGAGACAGGGAGCAGTTATGGGAAAGCCACGGGGAAAAGGTGCATCTGATCAAAGGGTAAACACACCTAGTCCAGAGAGCACAGATCACAGTCCTCTAGGGGGCAGGGAAGGACTCAGTGCTGGGAGGGGGAAACACAAGGTAACCCCAAAAAGGGGACCTGGATTTTCTGCATATGTACAGTCCTGGGGTTGGGAGACCGCTCCCCAAAGGGCCAGTCAATGTGCAGGATCCCCCTGAAACCTTATCCTGGCAGACCCTGAGATATCAAAATACCAGAAACATGATTCAATTAAGAGCCCACACAGAAGGGAACACTGGAGGGAAAGAAAACCATAAAATACCAGGTTTGCTGTGGATGAATGGGGAAACTGAGGCATGCTGCCTCATGGCCTTAATGGCTGGATGCCAAGAGAACCATAACAACAAACTGCCTTTGAGATAGTCAGTGACTAACCCTCTTGCAGTGAACTAAGGGGGGAGGTGTGAAATTCTATACCTTGGCGGAGCGTATTGTAAACCCCATATTCTTCATTTTCATATAATCGTGATCTCACATATAAAGCATGCCTTGTAAGGTATCAGGGGAAAGGTTATGAGCTGCTGAAAGTCATTTCTCTATCCATATATGTGTATCATTAATGCATATGAAGTTATGAGAATTGTGTTGTATGGTGGTCACTAAAACATGCTGAAAGTTGGGGAATCAGCCAGATATTAGGTCCCCAGAGGCAACAGCAAGGAAAGTAGCCAACACCCGGACAGCGTGTCAATCAACCCATCAATAGCCATTGTCCAGCAAGGGAGCTACAATGCGATGACTCATCTGCATGAGGCCACACCAGGGAAATTGCTCAACCTTGCTTGGAGAGACTCAGTAATGCCCACCTGACCCTGAAGGGGGCGGGGAGGGGGCAAAGCCATGAGGGAAGAAAGGACATGATAAAAGGGAGAGACATTTGCCATGCTGTCTCTCTCTCTCTTCCACCTACACCTATAGACACCACACCAAGCGACTGAAAGGATCGAAGGGGCGAGCCTGACTGAAACGTAACCAGCCAGCCTGTGGTGAGAAACATCTAAGTTTTTAAGGACATTGAAAGTGTGAAGTTCAGCTTAGAATGCGTTTTGCTTTTATTTCATTTGACCAAATCTGACTTGTTATGCTTTGACTTATAATCACTTAAGATCTATCTTTATAGCTAATAAATCTGTTTGTTTATTCTACCTGAAGCAGTGTGTTTGGTTTGCAGTGTGTCAGAGGCTCCCCTTGGGATAACAAGCCTGGTACATATCAATTTCTTTGTTAAACTGATGAACTCATTTAAGATTGCAGCATCCAGCGGGCATAACTGGACACTGCAAGACGGGGTTCCGAGGTTTGTGTCTGGGACTGGAGATATTGGCTAGTGTCATTCGGTTGCAAGTAGCTGGGAACAGCTGACATGCCAGAGGCTGAGCATGAACAGCCCAGGAGTGGGGGTTCTCACAGCAGAGCAGGGTAAGGCTGGCTCCTAGAGTCAAGGATTGGAGAGGCCTAGCAGATCACCCATCTAAATAACACCAGAGGGGAATGTCACAACCATTACCCCAGCTTGCAAGGACCTGCAACTATCATCATGAGAGCCCACCATAACCCCCTGCAAGCAGCTGCGCAGACTGTTGGGGCGGGGGACTTACCTGGCTATCACTCACCTGGCCAACGTGATGCATCTGAGTCATGGCACCAAGATGTTAGAGGGATTTCCCTCTACCCTCCCGCTTCCCTGGTTCTTGTCATGCAGACAGCAAGCAGCAAAAGACCAGAAGTCCAAGTGTAGACAATGCAAAGTTTATTGGGGTTAATTCCAAGCAAATATGTCCATAGCTCTACATGTCAGTGTTCCATTCCCAGCTCTGACGCTGCAGAGCATTTACCCCATAACCCCCTTCCCAGCTCTGACCCTTGCCTGTGTCCCTGTTCCCCATTGCCCCTATTCCCATCTTCTCCTTCTTAGCAGGCCCAAATATACCTGCAATGCACGCCCACAGTCCCACCCCTTACAGTTTAGGGACATGTTCAATTTTGGGTCTGGTGTCTTCATCTCACCCCTTTTGTACCCCATGGGAGGGGTAAGGAGTGAGGTTGTGCTCCGGTCAGGGACAGGCATTTCTTTGGTCTTTTCATGTTTTAGACCTCCCCCCACAATCCCTGTTGCCCCTCCTGACTGCCCCTGTTGATTTTGTCTTAAGATAGGGGTTAAGGCAATCTTAAAGTGTGCTCTGAGTAACACTTTAACTGCTAAAAGAAAAGGAGGACTTGTGGCACCTTAGAGACTAACCAATTTATTTGAGCATAAGCTTTCGTGAGCTACTGAATGCATCCAATGAAGTGAGTTGTAGCTCACAAAAGCTTATGCTCAAATAAATTGGTTAGTCTCTAAGGTGCCACAAGTCCTCCTTTTCTTTTTGCGAATACAGACTAACAGGGCTGCTACTCTGAAACCTGTCACTTTAACTGCTCTTATCTGTTCCCATTGTACTAACAAATCCAACTGACTAGGCAGAAGCAACATCACAGTGTCTTTGTCCCTTGTTTTCACGTGTTAGTAGAAGAGTATCAAAAAGCCAAAGCCAAAATTCTATCTCAGGCTAACAAACAGACCTATATACAAACAGACGGCACTACTATAAGGTGGGTGCATAACTGGTTGTAAAACCATTCCCAGAGAGTAGCTATCAGTGGTTCACAGTAGTGCTGGAAGGGCATAAGGAGAAGGGCCCCACAAGGATCCGTTCTGGGTCCGGTTCTGTTCAATATCTTCATGAATGATTTAGAGCAGTGTTTCCCAAACTTGAGGTGATGCTTGTGCAGGGAAAGCCCCTGGTGGGCCAGGCTGGTTTGTTTACCTACCACACCCGCAGGTTCAGCCGATCGCGCCTCCCACTGGCCATGATTCACCACTGCAGGCCAATGGGGGCTGTGGGAAGTGGAAGCTGATATGTCCCTTGGCCCACACCGCTTCCCACAGCCCCCATTGGCCTGCAGCTGTGAACTGCAGCAGGCAGGAGCTGCGATTGGCCACACCTGGGGACGCAGCAGGTAAACAAACAGGCCCTGCCCGCCAAGGGCTTTCCCTAAACAAGCGGTGTCCCAAGTTTGGGAAACACTGATTTAGAAAATGGCATAGAGAGTACACATATAAAGTTTGCGGATGATACCAAACTGGGAGGGGTTGCAAGTGCTTTGGAGGATAGGATTAAAATTTGAAAGAATCTGGAGAAACTGGAGAAATGGTCGAAGTAATTAAGATGAAATTTCAAAAGGACAAATGCAAAGTAATCCACTTAGGAAGGAACAATCAGTAGCACACATACAAAATGGGAAATGACTGCCTAGGAAGGAGAACGGCGGAAAGGGATCTGGGGGATATAGGGGATCACAAGCTTGATATGAGTCAACAATGTAACACTGTTAAAAAAAGGAAGATCATTCTGGGATGTATTAGCAGGAATGTTGTAAGGAAGCCACGTAATTCTCCCGCTCTGCTCCACGCTGATTAGGCCTCAACTGAAATATTGTGTCCAGTTCTGGATGCCACGTTTCAGAAAAGAGGTGGACAAATTAGAAAAAGTCCAGAGAAGAGCAATGAAAATAATTAAAAGTCTAGGAAACATGACCTATGAGGGAAGATTGAAAAACTTGAGGTTGTTTAGTCTGGAGAAGAGAGGACTGGGAGAGACGTGGTAACAGTTTGCAAGTTCATAAAAGGAGGAGTACAAGGAGGAGGATGACAAATTATTCTCTTTAACCTCTGAGGATAGGACAAGAAGCAATGGGCTTATATTTCATGAAGGGAGGTTTGACATTAGGAAAAAATTCCGAACTGTCAGGGTGGTTAAGCACTGGAATCCATTTCCCAGGGAGGTTGTGGAATCTCCATCACTGAAGATTTTTAAGAGCAGGTTGGACAAACACCTGTCAGGGATGGTCTAGATAATACTGAATCCTGCCATGAGTGCAGGGGGCGGGACGAGATGAGCTCCGGAGGTCCCCTCCAGTCCCAGGAGTCTCTGGCTCTATAGATGGATATTGAGCTCTGAAACCTGAGCACGGATTTGTTTTTCACTCTGGCTGTAGGTCCCGTTCCTGTGCCCAGGGCTGGGCTGTCTGTGGAAGTGCTGCCCCCGCGCGGCGCACGGGAGAAGGGCGGTTCTGCCGCTCGGGTTTTTGTGTGAGCCCGGTCGGGATTCCCCTCGCTGGGTCTCTCGCTCAGTGAGACCGGGCGGTGTCCTCGGGCTTCAGGCAGGTTCAGCTGCAGGTCGAACAGGCTGTTGGGGTCATCTCTGGAGACGGTGAATCGCCCTTTTACCGAGTCACTGTCCTATATGCTACAGCCGTGAATCTGGGCGACCCACTCCAGCCCCTTCCCGGGAGTCTGTCGGACCGAGCTCATCCAGTCGCTGCTGAAAGTGAAGCCGGAGGCTTTGCAGGAGAGGCGGAGAGAGTCTCCGGGCTTCTTCACACCCCCTCCGGACTCCACCAGCTGCACCTGGGACCGGACACCTGGGAATAACAATTAATTATGGGGAACATGAGTACCTCGGGCAATAATCCCGCACCTCCCCAATACATCCAACCCATGGAAAGGGAGAATGGACCTTCCGGAGATGCTGCAATGAGAACCAGGTACAACCAAAGCCCCATTTTCCCTGGTACTGGAGGGGAAAGTTCTCCGGGGACTGGCTGGTGACTGCACAGAGCCAGGGGGCTGCGGATTGTGTCTCCGGGTGCAGCCTGGGCAGAGAGAGGGACAGATTTAAACAGGAAACTCTCACCCTCATTTGCATGCCCCGCTCCTTATAAGAGACACCCGCCACTTCCTAGCCCGGACTCAGTTCCTTTGTGTGGGGCTGAGAGAAGAGAGGGCGCTTTATCTCTGTGGTACCTAACCCTTGTCTCAGTCGGAGCTTCCTACTCGACCATAAGGAGAGAAACTGGCATCTTCTTTATCCCTCCTCTCGCTCCCCCACCTAACCGTGACCCTGAGGATAAACGCCACCTTCATATAAGTCTGAACCGGAAAACTACATGAATACCTGACTTAGAGCCCCCAAACCGGACTTTACCCAGGATGTAATTCCAACCCTGAGTTTTAATACTGGCCTCATCCTTCATCCCTATCTTTCAGAGTAACAGCCGTGTTAGTCTGTCTTCACAAAAAGAAAAGGAGGACTTGTGGCACCTTAGAGACTAACCAATTTATTTGATCATGAGCTTTCGTGAGCTACAGCTCACTTCATCGGATGCATACCGTGGAAACTGCAGCAGACTTTATATACACACAGAGAATATGAAACAATACCTCCTCCCACCCCACTGTCCTGCTGGTAATAGCTTATCTAAAGTGATCATCAAGTTGGGCCATTTCCAGCACAAATCCAGGTTTTCTCACCCTCCACCCCCCCCCCCCACAAACTCACTCTCCTGCTGGTAATAGCCCATCCAAAGTGACAACTCTCTACACAATGTGCATGATAATCAAGGTGGGCCATTTCCTGCACAAATCCAGGTTCTCTCACCCCCTCACCCCCTCCAAAAACCACACACACAAAGTCACTTTCCTCAGGAAGTCAGTGGTGTCTCGAAGGCTATGTAGACTCCCTCCTCAGGCCCTACGCTACCAGCACTCCCAGCTACCTTCGAGACACCACTGACTTTCTGAGGAAACTTCAATCCATCGGTGATCTTCCTGATAACACCATCCTGGCCACTATGGATGTAGAAGCCCTCTACACCAACATTCCACACAAAGATGGACTACAAGCCGTCAAGAACACGATCCCCGATAATGTCACGGCTAACCTGGTGGCTGAACTTTGTGACTTTGTCCTTACCCATAACTATTTTACATTTGGGGACAATGTATACCTTCAGATCAGCGGCACTGCTATGGGTACCCGCATGGCCCCACAGTATGCCAACATTTTTATGGCTGATTTAGAACAACGCTTCCTCAGCTCTCGTCCCCTAAAGCCCCTACTCTACTTGCACTATATTGATGACATCTTCATCATCTGGAACCATGGAAAAGAAGCCCTTGAGGAATTCCACCATGATTTCAACAACTTCCATCCCACCATCAACCTCAGCCTGGTCCAGTCCACACAAGAGATCCACTTCCTGGACACTACAGTGCTAATAAACAATGGCCACATAAACACCACCCTATACCGGAAACCTACTGACCGCTATTCCTACCTACATGCCTCCAGCTTTCACCCTGACCACACCACATGATCCATCGTCTACAGCCAAGCTCTGCGATACAACCGCATTTGCTCCAACCCCTCAGACAGAGACAAACACCTACAAGATCTCTGACAAGCTTTCTTACAACTACAATACCCACCTGCAGAAGTAAAGAAACAGATTGATAGAGCCAGAAGAGTTCCCAGAAGTTACCTACTACAGGACAGGCCTAACAAAGAAAATAACAGAACGCCACTAGCCGTCACCTTCAGCCCCCAAATAAAACCCCTTCAACGCATTATTAAGGATCTACAACCTATCCTAAAGGATGACCCAACACTCTCACAAATCTTGGGAGACAGGCCAGTCCTTGCCTACAGACAGCCCCGCAACTTGAAGCAAATACTCACCAACAACCACATACCACACAACAGAACCACTAACCCAGGAACTTATCCTTGCAACAAAGCCCGTTGCCAACTGTGCCCACATATCTATTCAGGGGACACCATCACAGGGCCTAATAACATCAGCCACACTATCAGAGGCTCGTTCACCTGCACATCCACCAATGTGATCTATGCCATCATGTGCCAGCAATGCCCCTCTGCCATGTACATTGGTCAAACTGGACAGTCTCTACGTAAAAGAATAAATGGACACAAATCAGATGTCAAGAATTATAACATTCATAAACCAGTCGGAGAACACTTCAATCTCTCTGGTCACGCAATCACAGACATGAAGGTCGCTATCTTAAAAGAAAAAAACTTCAAATCCAGACTCCAGCGAGAAACTGCTGAATTGGAATTCATTTGCAAATTGGATACTATTAATTAATTAATTAAATAGAGACTGGGAGTGGCTAAGTCATTATGCAAGGTAGCCTAATTCCCCTTGTTTTTTCCTACCCCCCCACCCCCAGACATTCTGGTTAAACTTGGATTTAAACTTGGAGAGTGGTCAGTTTGGATGAGCTATTACCAGCAGGAGAGTGAGTTTGTGTGTGTGGTTTTTGGAGGGGGGTGAGGGGGTGAGAGAACCTGGATTTGTGCAGGAAATGGCCCACCTTGATTATCATGCACATTGTGTAGAGAGTTGTCACTTTGGATGGGCTATCACCAGCAGGAGAGTGAATTTGTGTGGGGGGGTGGAGGGTGAGAAAACCTGGATTTGTGCTGGAAATGGCCCACCTGTTGATCACTTTAGATAAGCTATTACCAGCAGGACAGTGGGGTGGGAGGAGGTATTGTTTCATATTTTCTGTGTGTATATAAAGTCTGCTGCAGTTTCCACGGTATGCATCCGATGAAGTGAGCTGTGGCTCACGAAAGGTTATGCTCAAATAAATTGGTTAGTCTCTAAGGTGCCACAAGTACTCCTTTTCTCATCCCTATCTTGAAACTAACACTAGGGGAGATTTAGGAAAGTCCGGGCCGTAACCAATTCAGTGAGAGCTGAGTTCGGTGACCCTAGGGCCCTCCTGCCCCGCCCCCCCAGGCCTCTGCTTCTCCCTCGCAGCCGCCTCCCCCTGAGCGACCCCATTAAAACCCACCATGTCCCTGTCCACAGCCCTTAGCCACCTGACTGTCCCCAATGCCCTGCGGGCCAGCGCTGGGCTGAGTGATGTCATCGGGGGCTGAGGGGCGGGGTCTTTTATCTCCATGGTGACTCTGTGACATGGGGGCACTTTACTGGGGGTTGGGATGTCTCAGCTCCACCCACTGACACCAGCGGAGGGTCCGGGCCGGGATTTCCACAGGGCAGTTGGTGAAAACAACCCAGGAGCCGCTTCGGAAAGTCCCGGCGGCGCCACATCCCCCGGCGCAGCGGAGCGGGGTTTATTCCGGCGCCGGGTGATCTCTGCCCCCCAGCCCCGCCCGGACCCTGCATGGCCCATTTCCACACCCCGGCCTCCATCTCTCTCTGCCTCAGTCCCCCGCCCCGAACCAGGGGCTGTGATCGTTCCCCGGCCTCCCGGCAGCGTTGGGGGGATAAAGGCAATAACCGCGTGCGAAGGGCGGAGATGCCCCGGTGAGGGGCCCCACATCGGTTATAATGAACTAATCACCTTCCGCTGCATTAATGCGATAAACATCCCAGTTTTCTGAAAGGGCCAGAGGCTCCCTGGTGTAAATCAAGAGTAACTTGAGTCTCGAGAAATCGCTTGTGGTGACTTTACACTAGCGGAGGATTTGGCCCCAGGAGCTATTCACTCCATCTGCTGTGTCTGATGCAAACCGTAATGCGCTTGTCCCCTTTACACCGACACAGAGACGGGCCCTAGGAGACCAAGCTGCCGGGGGAGAGGCGCGACTCAGAACAGGACTCACTCCGGATTGGAGTTCACAGACGAAGTGAGGGATCTGTGCACCCAGCGGGGCTCTGGGCAGGAAGGGGAGAGACATTGCCCGGGAACGGAAGGGTTAAAATTGAGGGGAGGTTTGTGTCCCGTTCCCCCGGGTGCCGGGTCTCCTGCCCGAGCCCGAAGCGGGGGGTGTCGCTGCTGCCCCCGCGCGGCCGCCGGGAGAAGGGCGATTCCGCAGCCTGGGTTTTTGTACGATCACAAACCGGTTTGGTGTCACTGTGTCTCCCGCACAGAAATAGCGGGCGGTGTCCTCGGGCTTCAGGCCGGTCATCTGCAGATACAGCTCACTCTTGGCGTTATCCCTGGAGATGGTGAATCGCCCTTTCACTGCATCGAGGTAGTTTATACTACTCCCATCGTATCTTATATAAGCGACCCATTCTAATCCCTTCCCGGGAGCCTGGCGGACCCAGTTCATGTAGTAGCCGCTCAAGTCTAACCCGGAGGCTTTGCAGGAGAGGCGGAGAGAGTCTCCGGGCTTCTTCACACCCCCTCCGGACTCCACCAGCGTCTGGGACCGGACACCTGGGAATAAAGACAGGCCATTAATGTCGGTATAAAAACAGCGGTAACGCAATATTCTCCTAACTCTGCCAGGTCTTCAGAGGAGGAAAATACCTTCCAGAGCTGCTACGGCGACAATGACAAGGAGCAAAAATCCCATTTTCCCGGGTGCGGGAGGGGAAAGTTCTCAGGGGACTGGCTGGTGACTGCACCGACCCAGGGGCTGCGGATTGTGTCTCCGGGTGCAGCCTGGGCAGAGAGAGGCAGAGATTTAAGCAGGAAACTGTCTCCTCATTTGCATGCCCTGCTTTATAAGAGACACACACTCCTGCTGTCAGTGATCGGATTGACTCGCCCTTGGGCACCTGCTGCAAGAGTCAGAGTGTCCCGTCCTGTGTGTCTGTGCAGCGCCGGGCGCAGGGCGCTGGGGTCCTCCTGACACTTTTGGACCCTGGGAGGAATGAACAGCTCCCTGCAGGGACTGTATTTCCTCGCATGGGAACTGAGGGTCTGGCTTTTTTGACCTGATATTGGGGACTGGGGGGGAATCAGCTCTAGAGCCCGGTTCCACAAGCATAAGGGCCATGCAACGTCCGGTCAGGGGGTCAGTGTCCTGTGGGGGGAGGCGCGAAGTCTTGTCTCAGGGATCCATTGGGCTGGGCCACCCGCTGGAGGCAGAAGATTTCCCATGGCGCTGGGAGGGATTTGGGAGGGAAGCCCCTTTCCCTTCCCTTTTCGGCAGTGACCGGCTACATTGAAATGATCCATGACACTCGGAACGTGATCTGAGCAAGCCTGGCTCGTGCTTTGGAGCAGGTCTGGGGGCCCGCCTGTGGGTGCAGGTGGGAGAAGCTGGCGGGGGGGGGGCGAGTCTGAGGACAGAGTTAAGTTTTGCATTGAAGCCTCCCTGACATTCGTGTGCCAAGAGCGGAGTCTCAGGGTGCTTTTCTTTAGGGGACAGTCGAGGAGGATTCAGGCCTCAGTGAAGGAATATTATTATGCAGGGTTGATATTTATCTTCCTGTTTATATTTTCATTCCCACTCCACTTCCCATTTACACTCAGATTGTAAACTGGGCAAGGGGGGGTCCCATCCTGTGTGTGAGCTGGAACTGCCTGGGTCAGTCAGAGTGGGGCCAAGCTAAGGGGGTAAAGGTAGTGGGAGCGAGGACTCATATCCCTCTGCTAGTCCATTTCACCGGGGTAGTGTATAAGCCAGGAAAGTTCCCCACAGTAGCTGGACCATTCCCCCGCTTACAGAATTGGCATCACGAACAGGATCCTATCCACAGGGTCCACCCCACTGGTTTACTGGTTGAGTTCTGACAGCACTGTCCAGGCCTGGTCAAGAACCCGACTATGGCTGGAATTGAAGAACTATGGGCCCACTTTGCTGAACTTGTGCGCAGATGATCAGACCAAGCTGAGGCATTACAACAAGCTAGAACAGAACAGAGAGAAGCCTTTTCACTGGCTAAGGCAGTAATGGACCATCAGGCAGCAGAAGCTAAGAAGCCCCCTAATATTTATGTCCTATGGGAGCAGAAAGTCACAGAGTTTGGTGGCTTCCCATCAAGACCAGGAGACATTACAGTAGAAGAGTGAGTCAAGTCTGTGAAGGCAAGTCCGTGTGTGCTAAGAGTACCTGAAGAGGATCATATGGACTTCATAGAGGAACACCTCAAAGGCCAAGGCCAAGGCCATGGTTAAGCTCATGGAAATGGCAGACAAGAAAGATGTGGAAAAGGTATTTGAATTTCTCCTAGAAGTGTACAGAGACAAGGTGTCACAGTCACAAAAAATAGCCTCATGGGAATGTCCCAGGAACGATAAAATTGCCCCCCATGAGGTCTCCTGGGTAAGCACCAGCATTGTATATTGCAGCATTTACCTCCAACGGCTAATGCAGGCTCCCTGCCTACCTGGGCCCCACACTACTCCTGGAAATGGCCAACAAACTCCTGTGGCCCCTGGGGTGGGGTGAGGGGGGTGGCACATGGCTCCGCATGTTGCCCCTCTCTGCAAGCACTGCCTCTGCAGCTCCCATTGGCCACAGCTCCCCATTCCCGACAAATGGGAGCTGCGGGGGTGGAGCTTGCAGGTAGGAGCAGTGTGTGGAGGGAGATTCCCCCTGCCCCTCTACAGAGTTGGGCATATTCCAAATAATTTAATGGACATAGGAGCTCAGTGGATAATTTTCAAGTATTTTTCATCTAGACCCTAGAACAATTTCTTAGGCTTTGCTTCAGGAAAGCACTGAGGCATTTGCTTAACCCCATCTCTGTGCAGGACACCTTTTACATTTAAGCACAATTCTTAGTCCCATTGATTTCACTTTACATTTTATTCTCCGTAGTGTCATTGGCTGTACAAGACCTGAAAGAATATTTTCTCATATTATTAATATACATAAAAATCCCTACATATTTACCTGCTTCTATGTGCACAAACATGCCCTTTAATACTTGTCCTTGAAATAGTTTACTATAACAGTATTTAATTGTAATTCACTGCTGCCCTCTGCAGTGTGTTGGTGAAGTTTGTGCCATTTCAGCTCGTTTTTTCTTCTGGGCTTAATAGCTTTCTGCTCTCAGTATTTCAGGCCAGTCATTTGCAGATACAGCAGGTTGTTGGGGTTGTCCCTAGAGATGGTGAAGCGTCCCTGTGCGTCATTGATGGTAGTTGAAGTTGGGTGTATTTCCCCTCTGCACTCCACTGCAGTCCCTTCCCAGGAGCCTGTCTCACCCAGCTCATGGAGTAGCTGCTGAGGGTGAACCCGGTGGGTTTGCAGGAAATACAGAGAGTGTCTCTGGGCTTTTGCACATAAACTTGTGACTCTGGGATCAGAGACTGAGACTGGGCACCTGGGGATAGAAAGATATTATCGATCATATTAATCGTAATAGCGATAATAGACTGCTCCTTTGCCCCACCAATGCTTTCCAGGGGAGAGGATACCTCCCAGAGCTGCTACAATGAACACCAAATGGAGCCAAAGTTTCATTTTCCCTGGAGCTGGAGGGAAAAGCTGTCAGGGGTTTGGCTGGTAAGTGCACAGACCCAGGGGGAAGTGGATTGTCTCTCTGGGTGCAGTCTGGGCAGAGAGAGGGACAGATTTAAACAGGAAAGTGTCACTCCTATTTGCATATCCTGCTCCTTATAAGAGACACAAACTTCTTCCCTTAGCAATCAACTGTCTTGCCCTCTGATTCTGAGGAATGGGTGAAGAAAGTGTGTAACGTTCAGACCCAAACCTCCCTGAACTGAGAAGGGGCATGGCCTTGACTGCCATTGACCTCGGATCAGCTCCTCCACGGGAAGCAAAGATTTAATCCTGGGCTCTTTGATCTGATAGAGAAAAGGTATAACAGGAACAAACAGCTGGAAGTTGAAGCTAGACCCATTCAGACTGGAAATATGGTGCAAAAATCTAAGTGAGAGTAACTGGCCATTGGACCAACTCACCAATGGCTGTGATGTGTTCTCCAGCACTGACCATTTTTAAACCAAGACTGCACATTTTTTCCCTAAAAGATCTGCCCACAGGATTGTTTTTGGGGAAGTTCTCTGGCCTGTGGAGGTCTGATTAGATGTTCAGCATGGTCCATTCTGGCCTTGGAATCCATGACCCTATGAGCGACCTGCACCATGTGGATAATGGTGCTGACCACCCTGTAAAGCGCTTTGAGGTCAAAGGGGAAGTGGTGATGATGATGACTGTTCCCAGTCACTTGTCTCTGACCACAATCATTGTCATCTGCTTCAGAAAATGAGGCAATGCATCCCCTGTGGGCAGTTGAGACTTTGCACTTCATATGCTTTACAAAAATATGTTTTAAGGATGAATATGATGTAACTGGAATTTTCTTTATGCCAAAGGTCTTTTGTAAGGTACCATTACAAAGCTTATGATCTACTGAGTGTGGTCATCCCATTTGAATGACTGTATCATTCTTATCTCTGAAGCTAGAAATATGAAGTCTTACTCTAAAGGCTTAGTGTCATTATGCAAGGTGTGGACCATTAATGGTGGTTTAGAATCTTGATGGCTCCCGTTGACCAGGACAATCGGTTGTAAATGGCTCTGTTTACTTTTAAACCTTCCTGTGTTCCTGTGAGTCAGGCCTGCCAGCCTTGGAAAAATGGAGAGTAGGGGTCTCACAGGACATGGGACCATGTCACCTGGTCCTGGAATCCATCTTAAACCTGGTGCTTTTCCATTTAGAAGGTGGGGACGGGGACCCAGAGAGAAACAAAAGATTCCCACCTTGTGCCAAAGCTCTAAAAGGGGGTGTAGCAGGACAAGGAGGGTCCCAGCCTGGTGTTCGAGGGGGATTAGCTGGTAAGTGCACAGAGTCAGGGGTCTGGGCAGAGAGAGGGGCAGATTTAACCAGGAAACTCTCACCCTTATTTGCATATCTCGCTGCTTATAGCAGAGACAAACCCTTTTCCCAAATGCTCGGAGTCATTTGGCCGTTGGCTCTAAGGGAGGGAGTCGGACTGGTGCTAACTCTGTGTCGGGGCCAGGCCCAGCGAGTGCGACGCCATCTGACCATACTGGTGCACAAAGAGCTCCCTTGAATTCTCTCATACCCCTCCAGGTGTAAGGGCTGATCTACAATCTGTTGAAGGGAATGGAAAGATCCACTCTTGGCTTTAGCGGACTGTGGGTCAGGCCCTTAGAGAGAAGAGTATCCGGCTAGTGACCAGGGCAGCAGCAGGTGAAAATCTGTGTTTGTATTGAGGGCAGAGGTGGTGGGAACCTGATGTATCCTTTCAAGGGAACGTTAGAACTATTGCTGCGTTTTGTTATTTTTCAAAGGAAGCTGAGAGCATTTGTACCTATTTCCCAACAAACTGCGATAGGATTTTGACACCTGGCGCTTTGAGGGACCTTTGAAGTCCAAGTCCTAGTTATTACACCTGGAACAATCGAGACCCCAAATATTCCTCCTCTGCGCTGTGCATTTTTACTCTACTGTCAGATAAGTTCCACTTTCAGATATGTGACTATTCAAGACGCCCCCGTTTTGATGGACACATGATCACAGCTGGATATACAGGTCGGGCACCTGCTGACAGATATTTCTTCACTCCCTCTGTCGATCCCGTTCCTGTGCCTCGTGCCGGATGGTTTGTGGACGTGCTGCCCCCACGCGGCGCACAAGAGACGCACAATTCTGCAGCTGGAGTTTTTGTGTTAGCAGCATCGGGATTCCCTCGCTGTGTCTCTCGCACAGTGATACCGGGCGGTGCCCTCGGATCTCAGGCCGGTCATCTGCAGGTACAGCAGGCTGTTGGGGTCATCCCTGGAGACGGTGAATCGCCCTTTTACCGAGTCACTATATGCTAGAGCTGTAAATGTTGGCGATCCACTCCAGCCCCTTCCCGGGAGCCTGGCGGACCCAGCTCATCCAGTAGCTGCTGAAGGTGAAGCCGGAGGCTTTGCAGGAGAGGCGGAGAGAGTCTCCGGGCTTCTTCACATCCCCTCCGGACTCCACCAGCTGAACCTGCGACCGGACACCTGAGAAGAAAGATGAAGTATGGGAAAAATTAGTATCTAGGGCAACAGAATAACAGTCTCCTGACTCTACAAGATATGGAAAGGGAGAAAATACCTTCACACGCTGCTGCAATGAGAACGAGAGACAACCAAAGCCTCATTGTCCCTGTGTTTGGAGAGGAGAGTTTTCAGGGGGGTTGTCTGGCGACTGCCCAGAGACAGGGGGCTGCAGATTGTCTGTCTCACAGCCGTGGAAGTGAGAGAGACACATTTAAACAGGAAACTCTCCCCCTATTTGCATATCTCCCTTCTTAAAAGAGACTCCAATTATTTCCTAGAGCGAACTCGGTTTCTTTGTGTGTGGCTGAGAGAAGGGCCGGCAGTTTATCTCTGGGGTACCCCCCTCTCCCAGCCGGGGTGCGAGCACCACTGGATTAGAGCTTCCTATGTGTCTATAAGGAGTCCAGCTCGCATCTTCTTTCTCCTCTCCCTAACTCCCACATTTAACCCTAACCCTTAAGATAAACCCTCACCTTAGCCTTTATATTGATCTGAACCTGAAAGCGAAAGGAATACCTTAGTTCTATCCCTAAATCCTGACTTCTTCCCTGAAGGGAATTCTAACCCTCAGTGTAAATTCTAACCCTGGCTTTTAATAGCCGCCCTCCTTCTCCATCACAGCCTTGACACTAAAGCCCGACCTAAACCTAACGATAAAGATAAAACCATACCCAAAATTTAACACTTAACTGAACACAAACCTAAATTTGTACTCTATCCCTATTTCTAAGGGTAACAAATAACCTTAATCTTTAACATTTACCCTAACCCTAACCTTAAATATATAAACTGACCATAATGCTAAAATTGGACCTAATATTAATCATGAGGTGTCACATTAACCTTTAACTGTAACCTGAACCTCAAATTTATACTCTGTCTCTAAATCCGAACCCTATTTGTAACCGTAAACCTGAACTCTAACCCAAAACCAAGAGCTAATCTTAATCCTAAATTTTAATCCTACCCGGAGGCCTGAAGTCTTGCCATAACCCTCAAGTTTATACCATAAACTGTAGCCGTAATGCATAGGTGGACAGGACTTACATGTTAATGTTAATGGAGATGGGGCAGAATAAATAGAATCACAAAATGTTTAGTAGCCTTGGAGGCAGAAGTGTCAATAGTCCATTACGGTTTATTGGAAACTGCTGTAACGTTTGAAGCCATCATTTTGAGTTTGAAATGAGTTTCCTTCTCCTGCATGCAGGCTGTTGGACTCCGTAGGGAAGCTTGTGATCTGGATTTTTAACAGTCACTTTGCGAAGAGCCATGGTAGATCAGGATGGGGATGGGTTGTGCCTCTCTCCCTTCGGGAGCAGCCTGCTTTCTCTCTCTCTGCCTTTGGTTCTGGTGTGTTAGGATGTCTGGATTGTGAACAATAATAAAGTACTATAAAGTTGCTGCCTTTCAGTAAGAATATTGTGTGTGTGTGTGTGTGTGTGTGTGTGTGTGTGAGAGAGAGAGAGAGAGAGAGAGAGAGAGAGAGAGAGAGCTAACTGTTCTGTGTGCATGTCCTTTAGACTGCTGATGTGTAAATACAGATGAAACTGTCTTTGGAGGTTGTGAGCCCCTCCCCCTTCCCTCCCCCAGGGTTGTAGGCCAGTAGCTGTTGGTATAGGAAGTATGGCAGTAAAGTGTCCACTCCCACGTCTTCCCGAAAGCCTTTTGGATCCAAGGCATGATGTAGAGGGTCACCTTACATCCATCAACAGCGCATCTCCAACTTTTTCACTGCTGGATTCGATTGGGTCAGGACAATCGCAGAAAAGACACCATAGAGAGGAAAGCAATTGGTGAAAAGTGATATGAATAGTGAATAATTAAGTTAAAAAGGTCGGGGGCCTGACTCTGCCTTGATGTGAACCTTATGAGGCCATTCCCAGCTGTGCAAAGAGGAGGGAGGAATGATTTGCACCCACTTTGCTCTTACATTCCTTAGGTGTTAGAGGGGATGTAGGTGGGTTTCATTTGTGTCAAATTAACTTCCTGGGCCAGTCCCTTGAGTTAGGGCAGGGATGACTCTGTCCTCTAAAGTATAGTTCAACTGTATGTTCAAAAACTCGACGTGAGAGTCCAGTCAGTCAAATGAAGTTTCATAATGCAAACAGCATGGTGGTGGGGCAGGAAGGGAGTCCCCAGTGAGTCAGCTCTTTTGTCTGAGGTACTACTGTCAGTATTTAACCAGGAAGTGGGAGCTGTCAACTTTGCATATACTGGATTGACCTGAAGGGGTTTAAACCAGGAAGCAGGGAGTATTTGGGGCCTGGGTAGGTGTATGGAGCCCAGGGTTTGGGTGGGTGGCCAGAAAAATCGAGAAAAGGCTGGGAGGGTCTCTCTTTAGTTTCATACATTGTCTGATACTTGTTCAGAGATCACACCCACTATGGAGCAATGGGCAACAAGATGGAATATTTTCTGGGAATTATATAGATAAAACCTGACTTTACTCAGGGCCTTGTGACACTTCCTATTCCTGTGCCCAGTGGGGTATTGGTTATGATCTGTAGCCCTTTGCAGCTGATGGGATAAGGGGGAATCCACAGCTGGTGTTTCTGTAGTATCATTTGTCGGTTTCGGTTCACTGTGGGCTTTGCACTGTAATAGGCGGCGGTGTCCTCGGTATTCAAATTGCTCATTTGCAAATAAACCGTGTTGTTGGGATTGTCTCTGGAGATGGTGAATCAACCTTTGACGGAATCAGCGTCGTACATAGAGGTGATTTGAATGTGGGCAACCCACTCCAGGCCCTTTCCAGGAGCCTAACGGACCCAATTCATTTCATAATCACTGAAGGTGAACCCGGAGGCTTTGCAGGAGAGGCAGAGAGGGTCTTCAGGCTTTTTCACATCCCCTCTGGACTCCACCAGCTGGACGTGGGACCGGGCACCTTGGAATAAGGACATGTTTAGAAATGGTACTGAGAACAAGAATACAATATCTCCCCTTTCTCTGCAATGCATTTAAGAGTGGAGAATACCTTCCAAAGCTGCTAGAATGAAAACCAAATGGAGCCAAAGTCTCATTTTCCCCGCTGCTGGAGGGGAAAGTTCTCAGGGGATTGGCCGGTTACTGCACAGACCCAGTGGGCTGTGGACTGTGTCTCCAGGTGCTGAATGGGCAGACAGAGGGACAGATTTAAACAGGAAATTTCTCGACCTATCTGTATATCCCCTTCCTTATAAGACAAAAGCTCCTGCCCTTTGCTTTACCCTCAGTCTTGAAGAAGAGGACTCAGCGGGCCCCTTATCCTGTGTTGTGAGGTGGCTGGGCTAGGGGATCATGTTTGCGCTTTTACCTAAGGAAGAAGTAAAATTATCTCAAATCCCGAGACATCCTTTCCTGGCCAGACACAGTGTGTTCTTGGGTCAGGGAAAAGCTTCCCTTATTCCTCATTGCCTTTGGGTTAGACTGTGGGAGACAAGAGTATTTGGCAGCAGGACCAGAATCTGAGAAACTCTCTGAGGACAAGGGGAAGCAGATTCAGCATTTTGTAGCCATAGGAGACTTGACAGTGACAATTGGCTGACAGCTAATGTGGGATGGGAATGTTACACAAGACTTTGGGGAGTCTGGGGCTAAATCTCATTCAGTGGGAGCTGCGTTCTGTGATCCTAGTGCCCCCCTGACCCCCCACCCACGGGCCTCTGCTTCTCCCTCAGCAGCCGCCTCCCCCTGAGTGACCCCATGAAATCCCACCGTGTCCCTGTCCACAGCCCTTAGCCACGTGTCTGTCCCCAATGCCCTGCGGGCCAGCGCTGGGCTGAGTGAGGCCATCGGGGGCGGAGGGGCGGGGCCTTTTATCTCCATGGTGACTCTGTGACATGGGGGCACTTTACTGGGGGTTGGGATGTCTCAGCTCCACCCACTGACACCAGCGGAGGGTCCGGGCCGGGATTTCCACAGGGCAGTTGGTGAAAACAACCCAGGAGCCGCTTCGGAAAGTCCCGGCGGCGCCACATCCCCCGGCGCAGCGGAGCGGGGTTTATTCCGGCACCGGGTGATCTCTGCCCCCCAGCCCCGCCCGGACCCTGAATGGCCCATTTCCACACCCGGCCTCCATCTCTCTCTGCCTCAGTCCCGCTCTGACCCAGGGGCTGTGATCGTTCCCCGGCCTCCCGGGGGTGTTGGGGGATAAAGGCAATAACCGCGTGCGAAGGGCGGAGATGCCACGGTGAGGGGCCCCACATCGGTGATAATGAACTAATCACCTTCCCCTGCATTAATGCCATAAACATCCCAGTCTGCTGAAAGGGCCAGAGCCTCCCTGGTGTAAATCAGGAGTAACTCAAGTCCAGTGAAAGCAGTTGCGGTGTCTTTACACTGTCGGAGGATTTGCCCCTGGAGCAATTCTCTCCACCCGTTGGGTCTGATGCGAACCCCAACGCTCTTGTCCCCTTTACACTGAGAGACGCTGGCCTGTGAGTCTGACACCGAGACTGGCCCAGCGGGAGCCAACATACAGGGTCTGCGGGGGGAGAGCGACTCAGAACAGGACTCACTCCGGATTGGAGTTCACAGATGAAGCGAGGGATCTCTGCACTCAGCGGGGCTCTGGGCAGGAAGGGGAGTCACATTGCCCAGGAACGGAAGGATTAAACTGGCGGGAGGTTTGTGTCCCGTTCCCCCGGGGCCGGGTCTCCTGCCCGAGCCCGAAGCGGGGGGTGTCGCTGCTGCCCCCGCGCGGCCGCCGGGAGAAGGGCGATTCCGCAGCCTGGGTTTTTGTGCGATCACAAACCGGTTTGGTGTCACTGTGTCTCTCGCACAGTAATAGCGGGCGGTGTCCTCGGGCTTCAGGCCGGTCATTTGCAGATACAGCTCACTCTTGGCGTTATCCCTGGAGATGGTGAATCGCCCTTTTACCGAGTCACTGTAGTATATGCTAGAGCTGTAAATATAGGCGATCCACTCCAGTCCCTTCCCGGGAGCCTGGCGGACCCAGCTCATCCCGTAGCTGCTGAAGGTGAACCCGGAGGCTTTGCAGGAGAGGCGGAGAGAGTCTCCGGGCTTTTTCACACCCCCTCCGGACTCCACCAGAGTCTGGGACCGGACACCTGGGAATAAAGACAGGCCATTAATATCGGTATAAGAACAGCGGTAACACAATATTCTTCTAACTCGGCCAGGTCTTCAGAGGAGGAAAATACCTTCCAAAGCTGCTACAGCGACAATGACAAGGAGCAAAAATCCCATTTTCCCGGGTGCTGGAGGGGAAAGTTCTCAGGGGACTGACTGGTGACTGCACAGAGCCAGGGGGCTGCGGATTGTGTCTCCGGGTGCAGCCTGGGCAGAGAGAGGCAGAGATTTAAAGAGGAAACTGGCTCCCTCATTTGCATGCCCCGCTTTATAACAGACACACGCTCCTGCTGCCAGTGATCGGATTGACTCGCCCTACGGCTCCGGTGCCAGGAGTCAGAGTGTCCCGTCCTCTGTGTCTATGCAGCGCCGGGCACAGGGCGCTGGGGTCCTCCTGACACTTTCGGACCCTGGGAGGAATGAACAGCTCCCTGCAGTGACTGTATTTCCTCGCATGGGAACTGAGGGCCTGGCTATTGTGAGGGGATATTGGGGACTGGGGGGACTCAGCTCTGGAGCCCCTTTCCACGTCCGGTCAGGGGAGACAGTATCTGGAGAGGGGTCGTGTGCCAGGGATCCATTGTTCTGGGTCATCCGCTGGAGAGGGATTGGCAAAAGATGTTCCCATCGCATCGGGAGGGAAGCCCCCTTCGCAGCAGTGACCGGCTACACTGAAATGATCCATTTGTAGAGGAGAGTTAGGTGCTTGATCCAGGAATTGGCAAAAGCCAGCACAATGAGTGGAGAGCTGCCTGACCTACCCCTTCGGAAATGCTGAGGAGGGGTTGGGTCCAAGTACCACCTGTTAAAGGGAGTTAGGTGCCTAACTCCAGCTGGGATTCACAGCCCTGTCCTGGAGTTAGTCCCAGGTATTTACATTCAGAAACACGCCCAAACCCCCTTGTGCCAGAGAAGGATTTGTTGGTGCTTCCCTTAGCTTTTAGCCTAGTGGTTAGAGCACTTGCCTAGGACATGGTAGAGCCAGGATCATTTCCTAACCCTCTGCCTGATCCGGGAGCAGGGACTTGAGCCCCGGTCTTGCACTGTCAAGGGCAGGGTGACATTTGGGGTACAGACACCCCCAGCACATCCCTTTCTCTTTCAGACCAAATCAGTATTAATTAAGTCACGGTGGAACAGCATGAACAGGAGAGATTGAAAGACCCCTCCCCAAATACCCCGTAGCCTGGTGCTCAGGGCATTCACCCAGGACCGTTTTGCTGCTGTGACGGGCGACTGTGTCACAGGAGCCTAATTCATATTTTGAGAACTGACTTTGGAGAGGAGAAAAATCTACCGACAGTGACGTTTAAGTAAGATAGGAGCCGAAGACGTTTGGGGAGGAATAACCCCCTGTCTGTTTAGATGGGCAAATGCTCGCTGGAGGGACTAAAGGCTCCTGTGTTATTCAAAGCTGTGTTAATGTTTCTAGTTATATTGTGTTTAATTTTTTCATAAATTACACCCAGTGTTTTCCTTCCGTTGACGCACAGCCGGGAACAATGAATTGTGTTCCAAACAAATGCCCCCTCCTTCGCAGTGTTGCGATGCACATTTCATCTGAAAAAGCTGCCTTTGTCACAGCCATCTGGATGGGGCATCTATGCCAACCGGGGAATGTGTTATGCTACGTTACTAATAAAGTCAAAAGCCACTCCCGGCCGCTGGATGCAATTGTTGTCACCATGACAATTGTGTTTGTAATATATTGCTGCTTATGTAAAAAAACCAACAGTCACCCTCGCCACTGTGTCAGAGGGAGGGTAAAAACCTAAGTGGTGACTCCTCACAACACAATGTTAATTCCGGGTGGGGGGGGGGATGCCACAACCCAATGGCCCCATCCCTCAGGGGGACCCCTGGAAGGCAAATCCGCATTGTACGTTGCTAATGCTGTCACAGGCATCACAAGGCATTTTGAGAAGGGTTAAAAGTGTAAGGGTAAAGTAACAGGTTCCTTTGCAGTTATGAGAGGCCGTAGAGGGAGAAAGGAAAAAAGAAATGGGTTAACTCGGTGCTCCATCTAGATCCAAAGATAAGACGCTGACTCCGGACTCCAGCCCAAGGCCACAGCACACAACCGACTCTCGGCTGCCTGCCAAGAAAGACGGGGGCCTGAATTCCAACCACAAAGAGCTGTAAAAAAAAAATCAGCTAAACAAAAGTGCAGGGGCTGTAAAAGGTCAGCAAGGAAAAAAAAGCCATCTCGCGTCCCTAAAGCAGGTGTGTTTTAAAAAAAAAGTGGCGAAAAGCAGCGAAATGCGGGGTTGAACTGGTACAAAAAGCATGGGGGACAGAAGTCCCTGAACTGGAAGGCCCCCCCAAAAAACCCAGGTCTTAAAAATCCTCCCAAAAGCCAGGGCAGGTCAGAGATCAACAGCGAACTCTGGGCAGCCTGTGCACAGAACAAAACTCCCGTCCACCCTTCCCCCTTTTCTTCTTAGGTTACCCCCCGGCTTGGCCAGCCCCAGGTAGTGTGTGTGTAAGTATAAAAGGGGGGTAGGGCTTGGGGCATTAACGCTTCCTTCCTTCCTCTAAGTAAGGTAAAAAGCACCCCTCACTCTCCGCTGTTGTTTTACTTTATTTTATTAATAAAGCTTTAAAACTTAGTCACTTGGTGTGCTCCTTCATCTCCTCCCCTAACGATCCTGGGACCTCAGCCTAATCACCTAATGCTCCAGGCAAATTAATAACATAAATCTGTCACAATGGATGCCTGGTGCTTTCTATAAATCAGTCCCTGTTAAGTCACTTTTTGGTAGGAAACCACAGTGCTTGTGTTTCACTTTTGGGGTGTGCAGATACATTTCCAGTTACAGGGTGCAATGAGTAGTATAAATAGAATACAGACTCCTGTTTCCTGCTGCCCCAGGGTCTCCCATGTGCTCAGGAGATTGTGTTTTCCTCTGCAGACCGTTTTTACATGACTCTGACTGGGTTTCCTTTTGCTGTGCTGCTCTCATGGTAATACATGGTGGTGTCTTCACTTCTGAGCCCACTGATCTCTACATAGGCTGTACTGATGGAGTTGTCTCTGGAGAGAGTGAATCACCCTTTATATTTGTAGGCATAGCCAATTCCTCCATTATTTGGGTTAATCCTGTTGAATCCAAGAGAGCAAGTGGCTAGTAAAGCTGTACCCAGATGGTTTACAGGACAGCTTCTCTGACTCTCCAGGTTTTTTAATCTCAGCACCAGGCTGGACCCGTTGGATTTGGGACCAGACACCTGCAGTTACGGGACAAGAATGCATGAGTCTGAGTACCCTTCTTGTTGGCTCTCCTTTCTCCTCCACACCCCAGATCTCTCTGCAATTCACTTACCCGGGAAGGCTGCCAGCAGGAACAGAAAATGTAGCAAATATTTAATGGTTGTTTCTACAACACCCTCCACCTGGGAAAGCAAGGTGACTCCTTTTGATGGTGATTTTCTCCCATTGCAAAGTTTAAACAGTTTAATTTCTTTATTTGCATATTCAACATCAAAGACTCCTCAAAAGCTCCAAGGAGCTGAACAGGAATCAGAACGCATTAACTGTGCTTGGATCTGGCATCTGCCGTTCTTCTGGTTCTCAGACCTCATCCTAATTTATTTTTAATTAAATCTCTTGCAGTACCACATCAGGAGAAGGCCCCGATTCTATTGTGAGCTGCAGTTTATTTAGGTAAAATATTCAAAATGGGATTCAAGGTAAAGAATTAGCATTTAAAGGGAAACACAAAACAGATGTAGAGGCTGAACTTTCCTGAGCTGTCCAAGGGATTTGGATACCCAGTTCCCTTTCAAATCGATGGGGACTTGAGGTGGCTATTTCAAAGCTACAAATGCTTGGGCATCAAAATCGCATTGATTTACAACTGAGTTAGTGCCTAAGTGCCATTTGTGCCTTTGAATATTTATCCCTTGGAGTCTAAATCCCCTAGACAGCTTTGAGAATCTTAGCACTTGTCTACACATAAAAGGTGTATCATTGGAACTATAAAGGTATAATTCAGGGGGTACAACACACTCCTCCCCTAATATGGACACAGACATACCAGTGTTACACAGGAGGGCTAAGTAAGTTATGAAGATCTTCCCTTCTGGCCTTGAAATCTGAGTCTATGAATCAATATAAAGTTTCTTCAGCTAGTGTGGCTGTTCTTGGGTGGGAAGGAAAATGCAAAATCCCAGTATAAGGCACATTTCTGCAGCTATAACTGTGTCCAGTCTGGGGAGCATATTGATACAACTATTACGATCACTGTCAAGGTTCCTCCCCCACTCTGAACTCTAGGGTACAGATGTGGGGACCTGCATGAAAAACCTCCTTAGCTTATCTTTACCAGCTTAGGTCAAAACTTCCCCAAGGTACAAAATATTCCACCCGTCGTCCTTGGACTGGCCGCTACCACCACCAAACTAATACTGGTTACTGGGGAAGAGCTGTTTGGACGCGTCCTTCCCCCCAAAATACTTCCCAAAACCTTGCACCCCACTTCCTGGACAAGGTTTGGTAAAAAGCCTCACCAATTTGCCTAGGTGACTACAGACCCAGAGCCTTGGATCTTAAGAACAATGAACAATCCTCCCAACACTTGCACCCCCCCTTTCCTGGGAAATGTTGGATAAAAAGCCTCACCAATTTGCATAGGTGACCACAGACCCAAACCCTTGGATCTGAGAACAATGAAAAAGCATTCAGTTTCTTACAAGAAGACTTTTAATAAAAATAGAAGTAAATAGAAATGAAGAAATCCCCCCTGTAAAATCAGGATGGTAGATATCTTACAGGGTAATTAGATTAAAAAACATAGAGAACCCCTCTAGGCATAACCTTAAGTTACAAAAAAGATACACAGACAGAAATAGTTATTCTATTCAGCACAATTCTTTTCTCAGCCATTTAAAGAAATCATAATCTAACACATACCTAGCTAGATTACTTACTAAAAGTTCTAAGACTCCATGCCTGGTCTATCCCCGGCAGAAACCAGCATATAGACAGACACAGACCCTTTGTTTCTCTCCCTCCTCCCAGCTTTTGAAAGTATCTTGTCTCCTCATTGGTCATTTTGGTCAGGTGCCAGCGAGGTTACCTTTAGCTTCTTAACCCTTTACAGGTGAGAGGAGCTTTCCCCTGGCCAGGAGGGATTTCAAAGGGGTTTACCCTTCCCTTTATATTTATGACAATCACACACACACTGCAGAAACCCTTCCCAAAATCCAATACTTGTACAATATCCGTGGGCCAAGGTGGCCTCAGGGATGATCTGTAAACAAGGGATCTAAAGAACAGCCCTGGGTTCTCCTCCCAGCCTTTCCAGTGGACCTGCTGGTTCACCTTGGGGTGTAACGTCAACTCTCTGAGCCTCTGCTGGTGTCTGCCTGGAGTATTTGTATTGTGAACCCTTCAGCGCTGGGACTGCCTGTCCCCAGGGCGAAGTGCGGCACCCGGCATTATGGGGCCCTGGACGCCCTTAGGGTGTGTGAGACAGACCCCCACAGTGTGTCCGCACAGCTGTATAACTGATGTTTAAAGAGACCGGGATTTCTCAGAGCTGCTGAGTAGATTAGTGTAGCTGGGTCCCCTTGATCGAAACAGTATTTTGGGTTTCAAATCTCAGCCCCAAAGAGTCATTAACAGGCAGACACGGGCGGTGATTTCCAGAGGGGCAGAGGAAAACAGGACTTGTACTGCGGAGGCAGCTGGATGTTATGAAAACCCCACACCGAAATCCCCTTTGGTTTCATTGGGATTTTGGCACCTAATTCCCTTCATCTCCATTGCAATTCCGGCCACTGGCTGCTCTGAGAAGTGTGACATTTCAGTGACGGCTCCTGTCTCCTCGCCTCCGATGTCCTTTTACTGGGTTAGATTGTGTCTCCTCTCCTCATGGGGAAAACACTTAGCCACTCGGGGACTATTTGTTAAGGGAGTTAGGGACCATTCTCAGGTACTCACTGGTAAAACAAGACGCCCTGCCCCCCACAGAAGTGGTGGGGAACATAAAGACGGAGATGGAGCAGATCTATTAAAAATGTCCGGGTGTTTATTTCACTCGGATTTCCCTTCAGTGGCTCTGAGTCCCACTTCCCCCCTAAGTTTTCAGGGCTCAGTGAATTCAAAGTCTTTTTCCTCTGAGGTGTCCCTGTTCTCCTGAAGAAGGGAAGCCCCCGCCTGTGAGCCCAAAGTCAGTGCGAGCTTTCTCGGGGCTGCCTCTCTTCGCTGGGGCAGCACACAGGGACCTGGCCGTCTTTAAGCACCCCTCGTCTCAGGGGAGGCGGGCGGCAGGTTTGTAGACATTTTGGTGGTGCTCAGAACGCGCAGAGCCTGCCCCCCCCCCAAGCCCGCCCCGCACAAACTCCACCACCCACCTGCCTAAGGCTCTGGGAGGGAGTTTGGGGTGGGAGGGGGTGTGTGGGAAAGGGGTGGGGGTTCAGGCTCTGGGACTGGGTGGGGGGTGCTGCGATTATCTGGGGCTCCTAGGCAGGGGGAGCCGGGTTTCCTATTAGCTGCAGGGGCGCTTGGGGCGGGAGCAGCGCGCAAGGAAACAGACCCGCCCCACCCCACCCAGGGGCCGCAGGCAGTGGAGCGAGCAGGCAGGACCCCGCTCAGCTCCGCTGCGCTGCCGGTGGTGGGTGGGGGCCCTGGGGCCACTTTAAATCACCCGCCGGGGAGCACCCGGGGGCTGAAGTCGGGGCCGAGGGAGAGACCCGGCCTCAAAAAGTGCTGGAGCCGGCCCGGGCCAGGAATATTCCTGGTGTCCAGGCACCACGGGCCCATAGACCTCGCCACCCACCCGCCCCTTCTGCCCTCCTGTCACGGAGTCCCTGGGCGATGCTCTGGAACTGCTCCCCATGAAGCCAGTGAGGACTCTGGGGTAGTCGCCTTTCTGTGAGCAGCCTGTCTGCAGATCACACAGCTCACTCAGCTTCCACCTTCCTGGGTCTGACCTCGGAGCATTCAGCATCCTCTGCCCCTCCGTGCGCTTCCCCCCAGTGAGTCCACTCAGGTGGGGCTCCTGGGGAAGCCAGAGGGTCCTGCACCCCAACTCCGCAGTCAGACTGGACTCTCAGCCAGCCAGTAAAACAGAAGGTTTATTAGACGACAGGAACATGGTCTAAAACAGAGCTTGCAGGTGCAGAGAACGGGACCCCTCAGCTGGGTCCATTCTGGGGGGCAGTGAGCCAGACAACCACGTCTGCACTTCACTCCATGTCCCAGCCAGCCCCAAACTGAAACTCCCTCCAGCCCCTCCTCCTCTGGGCTTTGTTCCTTTCCCGGGCCAGGTGGTCACCTGATTCCTTTGTTCTCCAACCCTTTAGCTCTCACCTCCCAGGGGGGAAGGGCCCAGGCCATCAGTGGCCAGGAAACAGGGTGTCGGCCATTCTCTGTGTCCAGACTCCTGCACACACCGGCCCTCTAGGGCTCTGCAATGATCATACACCCTTACCCCACCACCTAGATACTTAAGAACTGCCTAGGGGAAACTGAGGCACCCCCACACTATTCAGAGGAAACATTAAGAAGAGTCCCACTTCGTCACACCTCCCTCCTCAGCACTCCCTGGGTAGCCCTCTTTCCCCAGGGCTCCCTCTCCTCCCACAGACGGAGTTAAAGGCGTCTGTTTTGGGGGGGTCCTTAGTCTCCTCTCACTCCCAGCGAAGTTCGCTAACAGGGTCTAATAGTCGGGCTCCCTTCCCTCCCGGGAGCTGTGGGCGAAGGCAGGGGGTCAACGCCCCGGCAACGGGTCCGATCCTGTGGCAGACACATGCTTCCTGGCACACCCAGCTTCTCCAAGGGCTGTGATTGTTCTGGTCCCCTTCTCCTCCGGTTAATGTTGACTCTGTCCCGGGAACAGAGTCCTAGCTTGAAAAGTGATTTAGGCACTTAAGGTTCTAAATCCCATTAGCTTTCACTGATCCTAAGTCACTAGGGGATAATTACCCAGAGTCTGTTCACAGGGGTCACCGTTATCCAGGGTGGCTGAGGGCTGCAGTGTTCGCAGGAGACCCGGGTTC
Organism: Lepidochelys kempii; assembly: GCF_965140285.1. Classification (NCBI taxonomy): domain Eukaryota; kingdom Metazoa; phylum Chordata; order Testudines; family Cheloniidae; genus Lepidochelys; species Lepidochelys kempii. The sequence continues at coordinate 39,773,715 of NC_136392.1, forward strand.
TCTCACTGGAGGGTTTTTGAATTGGTCCAGATGTGGTTTGTGTCACTGTGTCCCAAGCACAGGAATACCTGGCTGTGTCATCGGTTCTCAGGCTGCCCAGCCGTAGATAGGCCGTGCTCATGGAGGTGTCCCTGGTGATGGTGAATCGCCCCTGGAAGGCCTGGGCATAGCCAGTGCCACCATCATTGGGATAGATTGGGACTGGGATCCACTCCAGTCCTTTCCCGGGAGCCTGCCGTGCCCAGTGCATGCCATAGCTGGTAAAGGTGTAGCCGGAGGTTTTACATGTCACCTTCACAGACTCTCCAGGCTTCTTGATTTCTGCCCCGGACTGGGTCAGCTGGATCTGGGACCTGACACCTGAAAAGGAGTAACAATAAGGAAGAAAAATATGATTAATTTCTCTCTCTTTTCCCCTTTCTCTTCCCAGATTTATCCTTCTATTGCTCCCCCCCCCCCCCACCATAGAATTATCTGAGCTCCTGGTGTACATATGAATTTATCCCCACATCACCCTGCTGAGGTAGGGATGTGCTGTTACCCCATTTTACCGACAGGAAACTGAGTCACACCCAGATTCAGCCTGGGATTTTCCAAATGCCTAAGGGATATTGACACCTAGCTCCTAGTAAAACCAACAGGAATTTAGCACTCAGATCCCTTAGGTAACTTTTCACATTCCATGACTGGTTTTAAGTCACATGTGACAGATACAGGGTCACTCAATAATTCTATCTTAACCAGAAAACCATCCGTTGCTACACTTGCTGTCCGAGCTCGCTGCCTATCAGTTTCCTCCACTTACCGGAGAAGGCTGCCAAAAGGACAAGGAGCCCCAGACACGCCATTTCAATTCTACCCAACCACCTTGTGTGGTGCAACGACTGTGAACTGTCTGGCTGCCCCGGCGGATTTCCAGTGAGGCTCAGTCGCTCTCCTTTATCAGGAAGTTTCCCGACTTCATTTGCATGTGGTCATTGCCAAGGCATTTGAATAAAGCGCAGCTGCACCGAGCTTGGCAAATAAACGACCTCAGAACCCGGAGTGACAGAATCATGGAAATCGTGAGGCCATTGCATGGAATTCATGCCCCCATTCAGGAAAGCATGAAAGATGCTGATGTCAATGGGATTTCAGTGTAAGTTTAGAGATGAACGGGAAGCCCGAATGTTAAGATGCTTGACATTGGGTTACTAGACTGAAATAACCTATGGATATGAAAAAAAAAAAGCACTACCTGAAGCTATGAACATGAGCATCCTTCTTTGCTGAAATGTGTAGGTGAGCTGTGATTTCCACAACCCCCTGGGAATGCCAGGTACTTACTTTCCAATCTTTTCACAGCTTTGGTTTGTGACCAAATCCTGGCTTTGAAAATCCCTGCCTTATGTATCGGAGGAGAAAATCCTCTTGAGTGGTTCCGGGTTCACTTTTTATGAAAAAATTCTCTCCGTTCTTACACAGGACATTTTGCTGCCCCGGACCTTGCTTTCGCTTTTATTTAATGTTGGAGAGTGTTTTGTGTCTTGTCAGTCAGAAAATATCCGTCGTTGTTTTTCTTTAAATGCTGATTTAGATTTTGAAAGTGACTCTGGGGATTTATCTTAAACCATGGAAAATCTCTCTCCCTTTCTCTTTCCCTCTCCCTCTTGTTTGTGTCTGTCACCACTGTAATCTGGCAGCTCAGGATCCCAGAGCCATCCCTGTCACAGCAGCAGAGGAAGGAGGTTTTACCTGAACCCGCGGAAGAGGTGTGGTGCAGGGGATCGGACAAGATGTTCATTTCTCGGTTTGGAGCGTGGGACTCGAAGAAGCCCTGTTCAGTTTGTTCTGTATGGACAGACGTCTTGCTCTCTGCTGTCTGAATGAACAGTCAAAGCAAGCAACTATAGCCATAGCCAACAATGAGAACTTGCCTAGCAGTTGGCCACCGAGGCGAAGTTTCAAAGCCAATCAATGGAGTTGGAAACTCAAAGTGTGCGTTGAACTCCCTCAGGGAGCGTGGAAATCTTATTCTTAACGTGAGCCAGTGAAAAGTTCCCCGGTGCAGCACCGAGCGAGTTTTTGTCTGGGCATTTTGTCTGCACCTGGGCGGATTTAGTCTCATTGTGTCCCTGGCCCAGTAATACAGGGCGGTGGCTTCAATCTGCTCATTTGCAAACAGAGCAGGGAGTTGCGATTCTCCCTGGAGATGGTGAATTGTCCTTTGACTGAGTCTGCAGAGTACGTTTCACTTGAATCCTACTTAATGTCAGCTAACCACGGCGGCCCGTTCCCTGGAGCCTGAGGTACCCGTTTCATCCAGTAGCCAATGAAAGTGAACCCAGACTCTTTGCAGGAGACTGTTAAGGAGTCTCCTGGGTTTTTTTGAGTCCTTTACCAGCCCTACATCGCATTAGACATCTGCAAACACAAAAACATGCAAGTAATGTACCCAAGGCATACATACAATAAGTACATTCTAACTCTCTTTCTGGAAATATTTCTATGGAAGAACAACACCCCCCAGGGAACTGGTAGGAAAAGAAGAAATCCAGAGAAGGAGCTCCTGATAATGGTGATGGATGAAGAGAAATAGATTCTTGGCTTCAGAAAGAGGGGAGGTAGTTTGTAAAGTGTCTTTAGGAGCTCAGGCTTTAAGCAGAAGGCTGAAATTACAGTATTTTGTTTCAAGCAGGCAGAGGGACCAGATGGGCTTGTGGTTAAAGCCCTGGGGCCAGGGCTAGTCTTCTCACAAATTTACAGTGAAATAACGACCTCCTCTGTTAAATTCACACCTTCCAAAAGTGCAGTAAGATTGAAGCAGGACACACTTTGAATTGGGAATGTGGGATCCACACCCAGACGGGCACTGAAATCATAAAGATGTCAAATCAATGAAGGGGTTTGGGTGAAAGTTCATGGGTAGATTGGATTTACAATCAGACCTGTGCTCCTAAATCTCTTAAGACCATAGATCAATCATGTGAATATTCCAGTAAGTGCCCATCTGCCTCGTTAGGGGCTTGACCCACAAAGGGGAGTTAATGTGAGGCCTGGAGTTCCAGACCTTAAGACCATGCCAGCCAGTGTAATTCCACCCCGTGAGTTAGGCCCCCACATCCCCTATGAAACACAGGGCAGATGTCACAGGTTGATGGGGCCTTTTGAAGCAAGCTGGGCTCTGCCTGGCCCATGACTTTTTTTTTTTGAAGCAGAAAAGAATTTTATTTGTGTAACACTTACAAAGAATCACCAAAGAAGTAAAGCAAAACTATGCAACAAAACAACGCAATCAGAAGATATAACACAGCAGCTTTCAGGAGGGAGAAGTGGGTTTTTTTTTGTTTTTTTTGTTTTTTTGAAACAGAAAGAAAGTTTATTGGTAACGCTTACAGAATTACCAAAAAAACCAAAACAACTATGCAACAAAATAACGCAATTAGAAGGTATAACACAGCAGCTTTCAGGAGGGAGAAGTGTTCAGGCTAGCCTGGGCCCAGAGCGGGGGGGCTTCCTCGACACTCGTGGTCTTCCACCCTCCTGAGGTTTTTTTTTTTTTTTTGAAACAGAAAGAAAATTTATTGGTAACACTTACAGAATTACCAAAGGAAACAAAACAACTATGCAACAAAACAACGCAGTCAGAAGGTATAACACAGCAGCTTTCAGGAGGGAGAAGTGTTCAGGCTAGCCTGGGCCCAGAGCGGGGGGGCTTCCTCGACACTCGTGGTCTTCCACCCTCCTGAGGTTTTTTTTTTTTTTTTTTGAAACAGAAAGAAAATTTATTGGTAACACTTACAGAATTACCAAAGGAAACAAAACAACTATGCAACAAAACAACGCAGTCAGAAGGTATAACACAGCAGCTTTCAGGAGGGAGAAGTGTTCAGGCTAGCCTGGGCCCAGAGCGGGGGGGCTTCCTCGACACTCGTGGTCTTCCACCCTCCAGAGTTACCTGGTGGCCTAGAGCGGGGGGGGGGGGGGGGGGCTTCTTTTTTTTGAAACAGAAAGCAAGTTTATTGGTAACGCTTACAGAATTACCAAAGGAAACAAAACAACTATGCAACAAAACAACGCAATCAGAAGGTATAACACAGCAGCTTTCAGGAGGGAGAAGTGTTTCTTTCTGTTTCAAAAAAAAAAAAAAAAACCAAAACACTTCTCCCTCCTGAAAGCTGCTGTGTTATACCTTCTGATTGCATTGTTTTGTTGCATAGTTGTTTTGTTTCCTTTGGTAATTCTGTAAGCGTTACCAATAAACTTGCTTTCTGTTTCAAAAAAACATAGGAGCTCATTAGTGACTCCAGCTGGGTGTAATGGGGGTTCATTAGAAAGACTGAGCCCAGCTGTGGTGGTGAGGGAGTTGAGCATTGCTTCAATAGAGCTGGGAGCTTAGGAGAGGCCTAGAGGGAGGGGATCTAGGTGGAGTTGCTGGAGGAAGGTTTAGTTAGTTGGGGACAGGCTGTGGCCAGAAAATGGAGCTACTGGAGTGGGATGGAGCCCTGAGGTAGGGTTTGTGAGGACCAGGGAGTGAACTAGAAGGCCATGAAGGGTAGAAGGCTAGTTTAAATGGCACTTGGGCTCTCAGTGGGAGGAGCTTAGGGGCCCTCTACATTCCTAAGAGGAGGAACTGAAGTGAAGCTGAGTGGGATGGGGAAAGACCTTTGGTTCAGAGTTGCCCCCTGGAATGGGACTGAACAGCTGTGGGGCTTGGGATGAGACCCAGGAGGCCCAGTGGGAGAACCTGGAGAAGACACTGCCTGAGACACTTGCTGCTGAGAAATGGCCACCAGAGGGATGTGAGTGGAAAAGTCTCCTGTAACTCTCCATCTGGGCAGGTGGGGCTGCCCTAGAGGTAAGGATGCATGTCTAGAGGAGATTTAGGGGCTTGATAAGGGGAATCTGCAAAAGAAAACGCACTGAGCGGGGAGCTGTCTGACCTACCCACTAGGAAATGCTGAGGAGGGGTTGGCTCCTAAGTCCCACCAGTGAAAGAGAGTTAGGTGCCTCACCCCGGTTGGGATTCATGGCCCTCTCCTGGAGTTAGGTGCCTAAGCTGTTACTGAACTGCCACTTCCCCACAACCACTTATGCCAGAGAAGGATTTGTTGGTGCTTCCCTTAACTTTTAGCCTAGTGGTTAGAGCACTTGCCTAGGACATGGCTGAACCAGTTAAATCCCTTCTCCCTGCTCCACCCAGCCCGGCCTGAATTGGGACAGGGATTGGAGCACATATCTTCCATTATCAAAGGGAGGGTGATATTAGGGTGCAGACACCCCCTTTCTTTTTCAGGCCTCATAAGTATTAAATTATTCACAGTGGAACAGCTTCAACAGAAGAGATTGAAAGACCCCTCCCCAAAATACCCCATAGTCTGGTGCTTAGGCCATTAGCCCAGGGCAGTTTTGCTGCTGTGACAGGTGACTGTGTCACAGGAGCCGAATTCATATTTTGAGAAGTGACTTTGGAAAGAGGAGAAAAATCTACTTACAATGAGGCTTAAGTGAGTTAGGAGCCTAAGCCATTTGGGGAGGAATTACCCCCTGTCTGTTTACACTGGCAAATGCTCTCTGGAGGGACTAAAGGCTCCAGTGTTGGCCGGAGACCTGGGTTCTCTCTGAGGATTTTTGAATTGCTGTAGATGTGGTTTGTGTCACTGTGTGCCTAGCACAGTAATACCTGGCTGTGTCATCGGTTCTCAGGCTGCCCAGCCGTAGATAGGCCGTGCTCATGGAGGTGTCCCTGGTGATGGTGAATCGCCCCTGGAAGGCCTGGGCATAGCCAGTGTCACCGCTACTGGGATTGATGTATCCTATCCACTCCGGTCCTTTCCCGGGAGCCTGCCGTGCCCAGTTAATGTAATAGCTGGTAAAGGTGTATCCGGAGGTTTTACATGTCGCCCTCACAGACTCTCCAGGCTTCTTGATTTCTGCCCCAGACTGGGTCAGCTGGATTTGGGAGCTGACTCCTGTAAATAAACAACAGTAAAAACCCAGTTAATGCCATTCTTTTCCTCTCCTTCCCAGGTTTCTCCAAGTCCTTCTGTTGTCCTCCTCTCAACCATTTCTGATCTGCTTGTATGTAATAATGAATTCACCCGCACCACCCTCCTGTGAGGTAGGGAAGTACAGTTATCCCCCTGTTTAAGGGATTTGGACACCTACTTCCCATTCAAGATGAATGAAAATTGGGTATCCAAATCCACTAGGGGGCTTTAAAATTCCACACTGTGATTTGTTCAGAGGTAGGAATTTGAATCCAGAATCTCTGAATCCCACTGCTACGTCTTAGCTTTAAAGCTATCTTCCCTAGCCTAGCCCAGCCGTCCTAACCAGACACCTGTAGGTTCATCCACTTACCTGGGAAAGCTGCTAAAAAGAAGAACCACCCCAGACAGATCATTTCCATTCTCCACAATAACCTGGCGGGCTGCAAAGCAATGACCCTTCCTCTGCTGGCGGCTCTTCCGTGTGGGTCTCCTGCTTGCCTTTATCAGTCAGTTTTCATACTTCATTTGCATGTGGGAGTTGCTAAATAATTTGACTAAACCTCGGCTTCACCCGCCGTTACAGATAAATGACCTGAGAGTTTAGAGGGACACAGTCCTGGAGGAGTCTAGAGCATGTTAACGCAATTTGGGCCCCAATCCAGGAAAACACTAAAGTCACTTTGACCTCAGGGGGGACTTCAGTGTGAGCTGACAGATAATTGGTAAACTTGTGTGTTAAGGCGCCTAATAGTGGGTTACCAAAGTGTAACACCCAATGGATAGGAAACCAAAATAACCCACTATCAATGAATGTATCAACACCAGCCCTCTTCACTGGTGAAATATGTATGTTAGCTGTGATTTCCAAAACCTCCAAAGAGCGCTGGATGCTCAATTCCCATTGATTTGAAAGGGATGTGGGTGGGCAAACCCTGACTTTGAAAATTCCAGCCTTCGGTGCTGCGGACAATTTCTTGTGATTATTCCCAGGTTCAGTCTTTGGGAAGAAACTCTTTTAAAGCTATTATGACTCTTTGCTGCCCCCATGTGGGTCTGTCCCTTTGGTAAACACAGAAACGATTTCTCCCTGTTCTTCCTTTAGATTTATGTAACTTGGTTATTTTTGTCTCCTGTAAACCATGGGGTAGGGGGGTTTCTTTAAAGTCTGATTTGGTTTTCTAACTTCTTCCAGAGATTTTTCACTGTATTGCAAAAAATCCATCCATCGTCCTATTCATAAGAAATTTCTCTCTCTGAAGTGCCTTTCGCTACTGTTATCTGGAAGCTTGACTTCACATCCCACCTCCTTACGGTAGCAATGAGAAGGTTTGATGTGAACAGGTGATAGATGTTATATATCTGTGTTATACAAACAGGAGGTAACACTAGATGCTTGTGACCTCATGACCATGCCCTCACTTGTATGAATCCCAGGAGTTCTCTTGAATGTATTAAATACGTAGGAATGTCTGTGTGCATCCTATGAATGTACAGAAAAACTAAGCAATGTCAAGTGTTACCAAGAATGCCAACTTGTCTTGTAGTTGGCCACTTAGGTTAAGAATTTCAAAGCCACCAATGTGACCTGGAATTGCAAATTGTGCATATAAGTCAGTGGTTCACAAACTGTGGTTCAGGACCCCAAAGGGGGTTGCGACCTCATTTTAATGGGGTTGCCAGGACTGTCGTTAGACTTGCTGGGGCATGGGGCCAAATCCCAGGGCTGAAGCCACAGGCCAAGCCCCATGACCTTGTGCCGCGGGTGCTCAGGCTTCGGTTTCATCCCTGAGCCTCCGGGTTCAGATTACAGGCCCCCTGCATAGGATTGAAAACCTTTGGCCTCCCTGCCTGGGGTAGCTGGGCTCGGATTCGCTGAGGCTTTGGTCCCCCCGTCTGGGAAGTGTAATTTTTGTTGTCAGAAGGGGGTTGCGGTGCAATGAAGTTTGAGAACCCCCAATAACTTCTTTAGGCAGTTGGAAAAATCTCATTCTTAATGGTGAGCGAGTGACAGCCTTTCTCTGTGCTGTCCCAGGGGTTTTTGCATGGCTGTGCGTGGATTTCTTCTCACTGTCTGTCTGTCGCACAGTAATACCGGGCAGTGTCTTCAGGCCGCTCATTTGCAGATACAGCAGGTTGTTGGGATTGTCCCTGCAGATGGTGACTCGCCTTCTGACCGAGTCTGTATAGTAGCTATCTCCCCCATCCTGCCAAATGCTGGCTGCCCACTGCAGCCCTTTCCCCAGGGCATGACGCACCCAGTCCATTCAATAGCTGCTGAAAGTGAACCCGGAGGCTTTGCAAGAAAGTTTTAGGGACTCTCCTGAGTTTCTGAATCCACCGCCGGACTCCACCAGCTCCACATCACACCAGACATCTGGGAACACAGAAAATACCAGTAATGTCCCCAGTGCATAGTACAATATATAACCTAACTGTTTATTGATATGACTCTAGGGAACAGGAACACACCTGAGAGAGCAGAGAGGAAGAGAAGAGATCTCCATAAGGAGAGCATGATGATTAATGAAGAGAACTAGACCCAGAAAGGGGTGTAGTTTGGAAAGTGTCTCTAGCGGCCTTGGCTTTAAACAGAAGGCTTCCTCCGTGAATTTGCATGGTTTGTTTGTGGTGTATAAAGAGAAACTGGATGGGGCTGTGGTTAAAGCACTGGACTGAGGGCTGGTTTACACGTACACTTGCAGGAAAATAATTGTATTTGTTTCATTCACACCTTTACAAACTGATGCTTGAAATAGAACACCAGGCCGAAAGGAATCCACACAGAGACTGGCACTTCAACCTCAAAGGGTTAACATCAGTGTCGTGATAAGGGTGAAAGTTTCTGGCACAGGTATAATTTGCAATGGGAAGTCAATTGTTAGCCTAGAATCAGACAGGCTGAGAGTGTCAAACTGGTAAAGATCCTCTGGCCTGTGTTCTGCAGGAGCTCAGACTATGCCCTTAAGTCTCTGACTCTAAGAAAGGAACCTAAAGGAGTTAGGAACACAGATTTCATTTTGTTGTTTTAGTGCAATTTGGACACCTAAATCTCAGGGCATCTCCCAATCCCAGCCTTTATCTATTGGGGCCCGGTTATTAAAAATGAAGAAGCAGATAAGTAGCTAGTCAGATTTTTAAGACCATGAAGGAACCTAACTTCTATTGAAATCTATGGGAGTTAGGCACTCAGCTGATTCTGAACATCCCACAAGGTGCCTTTCTGATTCTTGAGGCATCTACAGACCAGAGAGTTCAAGGTATTTAGGCTGAGAGTTTTCAAGGTGTCAGTCAATGCTTCATTCAGTGGTTCAATGCCTAATCGATTTAGGAGCCTGAATCTCATGATCAAATACGGAGATGCCTTGAAAAATCTGAGCCTTAGTGCTGCAGGTTTCCACCTCTAAAAAGGAGATATCATGTCTCAGGGGTTCAGGGATATAAAGATAGATTGATATTTGAGGTGTTGTGATATTGGGTTGATGGGGTCTATGTAACTATCTACATAGAAAAAGTGAAGTTAAGCTTGAGCTCAGAATGGTGGAATTGTCATGTCACTGATAGAAAAGGTTTCAGGGTAATATTGTTTGTGTTACAATAACACCAAGAGGATCCAGCCGAGTGTCAGGCCTCGGCTCTGTGAGACCATCCTTTGCACAAAGCTCTTACCAAGCTGAGATTTTTTTCAAAGCCTCCTAAGGGATGTGGTTGCCCAAATGAATAAGAATTGAGAATCCCGATCTTTTACTGGGCTTTGAAAATCCCACTGTAAATAAGGAAAGCGGGGCAAGGAGAAATAGAGGCCCAGGTCATGGAAGGGAGTGGCCCAGCAACAGGTGAGTGACAGAGGCTGGGAAAAAAATCCCTATCTCCTGACTCCAAATCCAACAGCCCAACAACTAGTAGACAGGTGGAATTTCAAGGAAAGCCAACAGCTTTATGAAATAATTCTAGTTAGTTTAATTTGTATCATTTGGGTTTCTGTGGGGGCGGGGGATGGTGTTCCACAGAGGATTTACTATTCATTCAAAAGGGAGAGAATTTAGAATTCAGATTTTCCTTGTACTGTGGTCTTCTCATCTGACACACAAGCAGAGGATCCTGGGGAATGACCAATTGTTTTTCTTTTGCACCCAGAGCACTGAGAGCCAGAGCTTTTCTAGTGCTTTAATCAGTGCAGCTCTAGGCCGTTTCTCTGGGTATTTGCCCACCTCTGCACAGTGCTACAAACCCAGAGAGACGTAGGCTGCTGTACAAACTGCTGGGTAATTCTTGCGCAATCTTCCTCTTTCCCTGCCAGCGGCAGCTTCTGAATGTGGAACAGGAGCTTGGTCAGCACACGACTGAGCCGGGCAGTAGGATAGAAATTTTGAAACCCAAGATCAGGCTGAGAAAAGCATTTCAATGAGGGGAAAGTGGCAAGAATCCAGTTCTGCTGATTTACCACTGCCCCATGGACTTCAACGGAACTCTGGTGGATGGACACTGGCTGCATGGCCACCCGCTGACGTTAACTGGGCAGCGCTGATTTAGGCTGAATGGGATCTGGCCCGTTCACTTCAATGAAGTCACACCTGTTGACATCATTTGAGCGCCTGGCCCGCTGGTTCCAGGAAAGCTGGGCTGATTCACACTAGCTGTGGATCTGGCTTTCTCTGCCCACCGGCACCGGCTGCAGTAGACAGCATTGGAGCAGGTAGGAGCTAAGTGGCTGCAATTGTTTGTCCCACAAGTGCGTTAAAAGGCTCAGTTCTGCAAGGGTCAAAATTCAGTCCGTGTGAGTGGGAATGGAGGGGTCTGAGCCGCTCCTTCTGAGATGCGTTTCGCAGCATGGGCTCTGCGGGGTGGGTTGCTCAGAGGCTTTGATAAATGAGCTTTGATTGTGAGGTGCGCAGACACCAGAGGGTGTTGGGAGACATACGTCCCAGACTTGTCAGATCTAAGGTGCATTTAGGCTGTTACCTTTTCTCTGGCAATGCTCAATAATACGCTTCAGAGGAAGATGTAAGAACTCTGGAGGCGGAAGTGGGCCAGTCTGCCCCCGCACATCTCACCCCTGATCTAGAATAGAGACTGGCTTGAACCTTGATGCTTGAGGTTTAATGACCCTTTCAATTGTATTATAACGCCGAATATTATACCCATGTAAATATCCAGTCCTTTGCTGAACATTCTTAAGTTCTTGGCCCCGATGACTTGTCTTGAGAATGGACTCCACAGTTCAGTTACATGGTGTGTCATGTCAATACGCGCTGCCCTTTTCAATTTCATTGGCTGCCCCCTACTTCTCCTGCGATGGCTCGGAATGCCCCAGGTAACGGGAGAAAGTTCATGGGAACCTTTCGCCTCGGGGTCCGGAGCGGGAGCGCTGCCTCCCGGGTGCAGCAGGAGGAGAGAAGCCACCTGGGCCGTGGGCTCCGCAGCGCTGAGGATACGCGCCGCAGTGCAGAGCGGAGGCGGATAAAACGTGAATTGTTCGCAGCGCTGCTGTAGCCGTGTGGCTCCCAGGACATCGGTGGGCGGTCCCTGTCCCTGGACCAGCTGCTGCTGGCGAGAGAGACCAGCTTTCCAGCGTCTTCAGCGCCGCTCTGTGCACCGGACCGCTTTTCTCCAGCACAAGCTGGTGCCATCCAAGCTCCCCGCTCACTCCCGTTGCCCCTCCGAAAAGAGCCCGTGTTTTAAAGCGTTTGTGGAAGGCTGCTGCCGCCCTCTGGACGTGTTTCTGTTCAGTATCTGCGGTGTTTGTCCGGTGGGTTGTTAACCAGTGTATTAACCCCTGGCCCCTGGGCTGTTTGTATTCATCACTGGCAAGGTAAAAGAAACTGAAAATCCGCCATCGCACCCCCCTGCAGTGTTTCCCCGCTCCGGGGGCGGGCTTGGGGCAGTGCTGAGCACAAGGCTCCTCATTTGTCTCTGGGGCTGCTGGGCGCGGTGGCGATACAAGCAGTGACTGTGTTTGTATTTCCCAGCACCCGGACCCTGTTCCATGTCTCTGGCTTGTGCTCTTCAGCGTCGCCCTTAGAACTGTTCCCCTGCGGGCAGAAGCCCCTGCTTCCTGCCATCCCACTGGCTGTACATTTCATCCAGTTCCCTTTTTTGAACGACCCCGAATGCGGTTTCTCTGTGTGTGTATCTGGCCCAATAATACACTGCAGTGCCTTCAGCCTTCAGGCTGCCCGCTTGCAGAAGGGCTGTGCTGAGCGATTTGTCCAGAGTCAGGGTGACTTTCCCCTGAAAGTTCTCCCTGCAGGTTGGTGCCCCTGTATCCGTGCTAATCCAGCCGATATCAGACAGCCCTTTCCCGGGGATCTGTTGAACCCAGGAGATTGCATAGTTAGTGAATGTACAACCAGAGCCTTTACAGGACCCCTTCACAGACTCCCCCGGCTTCTTCACCTCTGCACCAGACTGGACCAGCTGGATTTGGGCCTTTCCCCCTGTGGAGAAAGAAGCAGGGTGAGAATTCTTGTGACTAGTTCTGCTTTCCCCCCTTTCCTTGTCCCAGTGAAATTCACCTCCCTGGGCGAGCTGCCAACAAGAGGAGAAAACTGAACCCACAGTTCATGGTTATTCTTCTCAAGATCCCTGCGGCAACAGAACACAGCGACTACTGCAAAGAGCATCCACTGAGGGCCAGTCCCTGCCTTTTAACAGGGAAAAGGGGCTCCCTCTTCATTTGCATAGGGAGGCTGTGCCACCCTCCAATGTATAAAATCAGACACTCAGAAGGAGTAAGGCTGGGCACTTGCATGATCAACTCAGAGAGGTCCATGCAGTCCGGCCCAGGGAGCGAGGTTTGCCACGAACTTCTCTCTCCACTACTTGTATGGCCCCATCACTGTAGACTCTGATCATCTCACAGTCTGTGATGCATGCGCGTCTTTGAAATAGGGGGTATCATTCCTACTGCCTGCCTCAGTTTCCCCACCTATGCACTGAGCTAAAGTGACCTGCTCAAGGTCACACAGGAACTCGCTACCAGAGCGGGGAGTTGAAGCAACGTCTCCCAAATTCCAGGTGAGTTCTAACCACTGGACCATCCTCCCTCTCCGTCCTGCAGAGATTTAGGAATGTGCTGCACTTTGCGCATGTGAGTAATCTCATTAATTTAAATGGGACTACTCGTAGGAGTAAATTTAACTAGGAGCTTTGTCTACAGTGTGGAGTAATGTGCTCTGCAGGGGGTTGATTTCTGTCTGAAACAGGAAGAACACAAGTATGGCCACAATAGTTCAGACCAATGGTCCATCTAGCCCAGTGTCCTGTCTTCCAACAGTGGCCAGTGCCAGGTGCCCCAGAGGGAATGAACAGAACAGGGAAACATCAAATGATCCATCCCCTGTCGTCCATTCCCAGCTTCTGGCAAACAGCGGCTAGGGACACCATTCCTGCCCATCCTGGCTAATAGCCATTGATGGACCTAGCCTCCATGAATTTATCTCGGTCTCTTTTGAACCTTGTTCTAGACTTCAAAGAAGAACTAGATAAATTCATGGAGGATAGTACTATGCTAAAGTGCATTACAGAACGTTTGCAGACCCTTCTGGTGCAGATTACAGACCAATCCATGTGCAATCCATTGGTGTTCTTTAGAAATCAAGCCCCAAATGCTTAGATCTTTGTATGGTTTAGGTTTAAGAATGGATTTTCAAAAGGTCCCGCTCTCTAAAATTCAAGGCAGTCTGTGTGTTGCATTCCCTCAGTCCCTTTGAAAGACCCAGTCTAATTCCCTGTTGCCTGGACTTCCTCGTGAACTAAATTCCCACCAGGTGTCTCTGCTGTTCTCATGTGCTGCAGGGAAAATGGAATGATGAAGTACGAAGTCAAGTTACATGAGGAGTAACAAAAGATTTGGAGGGGGAAGAGCATCAGATGGTTATTTTTACAATAGTGCCCAGGGCCCCTCACCAAAACAGAGACCCCGTTGTGTAAAGTGCTGTGTGCACCCCTCGGAAGAACCTGCAGTGAGGAGTTTAGGGAGCCTTGTCAAAGGCATGAATGGGAGCTAAGCAGCCAGTTCACATGGATTTTTAATTTCAATGCACTTTGGGCCTTTGAAATTCTCCCCCCGAAAATTTAAGATTAGGGTTTGCAAGGAACCCAAGGACAGCTAGGTGCCGAAATCCCATAATTGGACTGGGTGCCTAATTCCCTTTGGCCCCTTTGAAAAAACCTACCCTAAAGAGACAAGACAGACTAGTACATACCTTTTTAAGCACCAATTTTAGCAGTGGTTGAGATTTTCGAAAAATCACAAAGGAGATACACCAACAAATTCCATTGCACTGAAGATGAAATTAATAAGCAGCAGGTTTCATATGAAAGAAGAGGAAGTACTTTTTCATGCAATGCACAGCTAACCTGTGGAACTCATTTCCATGGGATGGTTTGATCGCCAAAACGATAACCTGCTTAAAAATGGATAAATTCGTGGATAAGTCCATCAATGGCAATTAGCTGAAATGCTCAGGGATGCAACCCCATGCTTGGGGTGACCCTAAACCTCTGACTACCTGAAGCTGGGAGTGGAAGACAGGGATGAAGCACTGCAGACTTGCCCTGTTAGGTTCACTCCCCCTGAAGCTCTGGTATAGGCCATTGTCAGACAGGATACTGGGCAATGCGGACCATGGTCTGAACCATTATGGCAGCTCTTATGTTCAATAGGATCTGGGTTTCTCACTCTGTTGCGGTTTGTCTACATAGGGATAAAGCCACTGCTGGCCTGGGTCAGGTGGCTGGGGCCAAGCAACTAAAAATGGCTGTTGAGACATTCAGGCTTGGGCTGGGCCTGAGATCTGGGACCCTGTGAGGATGGAGGATCCCAGAGCTCAGGCTCCAGCCTTACTCCTACACAGCAATTTTTAGTCCCTTGGCCCCAGACAGCTGACCTAGGCCAGACACAGTCATGCCACAGGGCTTTTATCCCGCTGGATGTGGACCTTTAGACTTCTCTGGAAATGCGAAGCAGAGTGCTTTGCTGAATCAGGGCCTTTATCTCAACCCTTCAAGATGCTCCAAATTCTGGAGCCCTGTTGACTTCCATTGAAGGATCAGGGACTTGGTCAAAGGAAAGATGCAAGAAGGGAAGGACACAAAGTAAGGGATAGGTGTGGGGGAGTAGGAAGAAGAGGTAAGAATAATCTAAACATGTCTGTCTGTCCACTCCTTGTCTTACTGAAGCAGAATCCTTCTATTGGAAAAAGGGCAAATAATTAGGCCTGGCCCAAAACTTTAAGAGAATTGGGGTTTTGGCTAAACCAAGATGTTTCCAGAAAGTGTCTGCTTTCCTCAGTATTAAATAAACCTTTTCATTAACAGAAAGTTGAATTTTTTGCAGAAACTTTCAATAAAAAGAGAGATGAAATTTTCAGCGGGAGAGAAAAGCATTCTCCCATTAGCCCCACGAACGATGTTTTATCCAGTGCTGTCATTAAAGAGATGATCCTGCATACAGGACAGGTGTCATTCTGAGCTGTGGTTCGGTCTTTCCCTGGCCTCTCCTAATGTGGGCCACTGCTGCTATCTGGTGGAGAGATGACCTGGAATCTCCCACTGAGGAGTTTTTGAGTGAACAAGGGTACGTTCTCCGACCCTGTGTTCACCCCGTCTGGCACAGTAACACACAGCTGTGTCCTCCGGCTTCAGCCCATCCATTTGCAAGAACAGCAGGTTCTGGGTGTTGTCTCTGGAGATGGTGAATCGCCCTTTGACCGAGTCTGTGTAGTATGTGGTGTCACCCGCCCCGTTTGTAGTTGAAGACGCCCATTCCAGTCCTTTCCCCGCAGACCTCCGTGTCCAGTGCCTACCGTGGCTAGTGTACGTGTAGCCAGACACTTGACAGGAGAGTTTTGCAGAGTCTCCTGGCTGTTTAATTTCTGCTCCGGACTGGCTGCACTGGATTTGTGACCAGACACCTGCAAATAGACAAATATTAAAGATCGAGTCTGTGATTCAGCAAAGCATCTAAGCAGGTTCTTCAGTTCTCCGGAGAATCAAAGATTGAACTGAACGTTCATTTTGGCTGAATTTGTTTCCTTCTTTTATCCCAGGTGCCTCTGAAGTTCTTACCTGAGAGCGCTGCCAGCAGGGAGTGAACAATGAAACACGTGGTATTTATTTTTGAATCAGAATTCCAATGGAACAGATGAAGATAGACAGCACAAAGTAGGATATTTAGTGTGTGTCTGAGAAGGAGATGTTCCCTGGCTCTTAAAAAAGCAGTAGCCTTACTTAATTTGTACGAGGTAATTCAAAAAGTCTTTAAAGCCAGGCAGCAAACAAAGGGGCAGGAGAGAGGGAAGAGGAGGTAACAATAGGGAAAGGTTTCCAGTTTACTTGGGTTAAGATTTCCAAAACTGCCTTTCTTCCTAATAAAAACCAGGCATCTAAATGCCTTTAGGTGGCTCTTTTTATTAAATCTCAGCCAGAATTAATACTGAAAAGGGGGGGAAAAAACTGGTTTCACGACTGATCTTGATAAATTGAAAAAGCTGGGCAGCATGGACAGTGTGGCTGAGAGCTCCTGCCACTCTGAGCGGCATGGGAAGGCGATGGGGAGCCAGGGGTATGGATAAGGGGCAGAGGGTTCCAGGGGGTAGTCGAGGACAGCGAGCAGGGGGGATTGGATAAGAGGTGGGAGTCCCACGAGGCCTGTCAGGGGACGGTGGGGGGGGGGGTGGATAGGCTTCGGGGCAGTCAGAGAAGGAGCACGGGGCTTGGATGGGTCAGGGGTTCTGACCGGGACAGTCGGGGCGGGAAGTGGGAGGGGGTGGATAAGGGGTGGGCACCGGGCTGTTTGGGGAGCCACAACCCTCCCTACCCTGCCCTCCAATGTGGCCCTTGGGCCAAAAAGTTTGCCCACCCCTGCCCTAAATGCTCAAACACTACAGTAATGGGGACAATATGAATACCTAAGATAGCTTGAGGGGTAGAGCTCAAAACATAGCTTATTTAAAAAAAAAAAAAAAAGCCAATGCATATCCTTAATGCCCTCCCTAAGTCATTTAATAGGTCTGCACCTGCATGGCTGGACACAAGGAGGGTCTGGGCAGCTAATGCCTAGACACCATGAGCACTTTATCCAGCATCAACAGCATATTCTGGCTGAATTGTCTCTTCAGTCTAGTGGCCTTTAAAGGAATTATGGTTTCTCACATTTTCCGGAGATATTGGGGAATATTGTGCTTTATGGGCCTGGTGCAAAGTTCAATAAAAGGCAAGGGGAGGACATCCATTGGTCTGAGTGGGATTTGGAGCTGGGCCTACTGGAATGTTGATTGACATTTTTGAAGGGGACTTAGGTAATGGGGTATGTAATTCCCCTTGACTTTACCCTTTGAAAATTCCAGATGTGATTCACAATACTTCCGCCCAGAAGTTCCTGTCAGAGGTCCAGCCGGTGGAGTCTGGAGCAGATGTGAAAAAGCCCGGAGACCCTCTCGACCTCTCCTGCGAAGCCTCCGGCTTCTTCATCAGTAGCAAGTGGCTGGATTGGATCCGTCATGTTCCTGGGAAGGGACTGGAGTGGGTCTCCAGCATAGATAGTGCAGGTACCCCCTATGACCTGGACTCAGGGAAAGGGCAATTCACCGTCTCCAGAGACGCCTCCAGTAACCTGGTGCATTTGCACATCAGCAGCCTGAAACCTGAAGAACCCGGTGTGTATCCTTGTGCTAGAGAGGGGGGATCCCACAGTGATCTACTTCACTACGAATACCCTAATGGGATCCTGCGCTGGAGAAAGTCACTAAAGATAGTGAAATACTCTGACTGCCTTCTGCTTCAGTCACACAGTACAAGAAATTCAGAGAATCCTAGAAAGGTAGGGCTGGAAGAGGGAGTTCAAGAGGTCAGCGAGCCGACCCTCCTGCACTGAGGCAGGACTCAATATACCTAGACCACCCCTGGTTCTTCATCTGTTTTTAAAAACCTCCGGTGCTGGGGATTTCACAGCCTCCCTAGGTAACCGGTTCCAATGCGGATAGTTAGATATGCTTATCCTTAGAAAGTCCTCCCCCCCACTCCATATCTAACCTAAATCTCCCTCGATGAATTTTGCATTAGTTTATTTTCTGAAAGACACAGAATCATAGAGGCAACACTTGCTAGTGACGGAGAGTCCACAGTGACTCTTGATCAGTTGTTCCAATGGTTAATTCACCTCAATGTCTTTTTAAAAAATCACCTTCTTTCCAGCTGGACATTGTCTAGCTTCAGCCTCCAGCAGTGGATCCTGTTGTACCTTTGTCTGCCAGACTGAAGAGCCCGTGATCAAATTTCTCTTCCCCGTCTAGGATCTACAACAGCCACCAGTGTAAAGACTCCTTGTTTATTCCCCAGCCTGGGGACGGAAGAATAATCTAGTGGCTATAGCTTGAGTCTCGGTATGAATATTCCGGTGGTCTTTCCCACACGCACAGGGATGGGACCCGGGAGAGCCAACGTGCCAGGTCTCCGAGGGGAGAGCGACTCAGAACAGGACTCACTCCGGATTGGAGTTCACAGATGAAGCGAGGGATCTGTGCACCGCAGCCCAGCGGGGCTCTGGGCAGGAAGAGGAGACACATTGCCCGGGAACCGAGAGTGGTAGCGGGCGGTGCCCCTGGGCTTCAGGCTGGTCATTTTCAGAGGCAGCAGGTTGTTGGGATTGTCTCTGGAGATGGTGAATCTCACTCAGTGGGAGCTGCGCTCTGTGACCCTCCTGCCCCCTGCGCCCCCCCCCCCCCAGGCCTCTGCTTCTCCCTCGGCAGCCGCCTCCCCCTGAGCGACCCCATGAAATCCCACCGTGTCCCTGTCCACAGCCCTTCGCCCCGTGACTGTCCCCAATGCCCTGCGGGCCAGCGCTGGGCTGAGTGAGGCTATCGGGGGGCTGAGGGGCGGGGCCTTTTATCTCCATGGTGCCTCTGTGACATGGGGGCACTGTATGGTGGGCAGGATCCTGAGCTGCACCGTTCACACAAGGGCTGTGATTTCCAGCTGTCAAATGGATGGAAAAAATGCTCGAGTCTCCTTGGAAAGTCCCGGCGGTGCCCCATCCCCGGGCTCAGCGGAGCGGGGTTTATTCCGGCGCCGGGTGATCTCTGCCCCCCCAGCCCCGCCCGGACCCTGCATGGCCCATTTCCACACCCCGGCCTCCATCTCTGGGGTAGGGAAATGGGCCATTCAGAGTCCGGGAACGGAAGGGTTAAACTGACGGGAGGTTTGTGTCCCGTTCCCCCGGGTGCCGGGTCTCCTGCCCGAGCCCGAAGCGGGGGGTGTCGCTGCTGCCCCCGCGCGGCCGCCGGGAGAAGGGCGATTCCGCAGCCTGGGTTTTTGTACGATCACAAACCGGTTTGGTGTCACTGTGTGTCTCCCGCACAGTAATAGCGGGCGGTGTCCTCGGGCTTCAGGCCGGTCATTTGCAGATACAGCTCACTCTTGGCGTCATCCCTGGAGATGGTGAATCGCCCTTTCACTGCATCGAGGTAGTAAGTACTATCCCCACCGGGGTATATAACAGCGACCCATTCTAATCCCTTCCCGGGAGCCTGGCGGACCCAGTTCATGTAGGCGCTGCTGAAGGTGAACCCGGAGGCTTTGCAGGAGAGGCGGAGAGAGTCTCCGGGCTTCTTCACACCCCCTCCGGACTCCACCAGCGTCTGGGACCGGACACCTGGGAATAAAGACAGGCCATTAATATCGGTATAAGAACAGCGGTAACACAATATTCTTCTTACTCTGCCAGTTCTCAGAGGAGGAAAATACCTTCCAAAGCTGCTAGAGTGACAATGACAAGGAGCAAAAATCCCATTTTCCCGGGTGCTGGAGGGGAAAGTTCTCAGGGGACTGGCTGGTGACTGCACCGACCCAGGGGGCTGCGGATTGTGTCTCCGGGTGCAGCCTGGGCAGAGGGAGGCTCAGATTTAACCAGGAAACTGTCTCCTCATTTGCATGCCCCGCTTTATAAGAGACACACGCTCCTGCTGTCAGTGATCGGATTGACTCGGCCTCGGGCTCCGGCTGCAGGAGTCAGAGTGTCCCGTCCTTTGTGTCTGTGCAGTGCCGGGCACAGGGCTCTGGGGTCCTCCTGACACTTTCGGACCCTGGGAGGAATGAACAGCTCCCTGCAGGGACTGTATTTCCTCGCATGGGAACTGAGGGTCTCTCCTTTTGACCTGATATTGGGGATTGGGGGGACTCAGCTCTGGAGCCCGGTTCCACAAACATAAGGGCCATGCAACGTCCGGTCAGGGGGTCAGTGTCGGGGATGGGGGATGCCTGAAGTCTTGTCTCAGGGATCCATTGGGCTGGGCCCCCGCTGGAGACGGAAGATTTCCCATGACGCTGGGAGGGATTTAGGAGGGAAGCCCCTTTCCCTTCCCTTCCCGGCAGTGACCGGCTACATTGAAATGATCCACGACACTAGGAACGTGATCTGAGCAAGCCTGGCTCGTGCTTTGGAGCAGGTCTGGGGGCCCGCCTGTGGGTGCAGGTGAGAGGAGCTGGTCTTGGGGGGAGTCTGAGGACAGAGTTAAGTTTTGCAGTGAAGTCTCCCTGATATTATTGTGCCAAGAGCAGCGTGTCTGTGCGTTTTTCTTTTAGGGAAGAGTCGAGGAGGATTCAGGCAACAGTGAAGGAAGATTATTATGCACAGTTGATATTTATATTCCTGTTTATATTTCCATTCCCACTCCACTTCCCATTTACACTCAGATTGTAAACTCAGCAAGGGGGGTCCCGTCCTCTGTGTGAGCTGGAATTGCCTGGGTCTCTCAGAGTGCGGCGGAGCTAAGGGGGTAAAGGTAGTTGGAGTGCGGTCTCAAATCCTTTCACTAGCCCATTTCACGGGGGTAGTGTATAAGCCAGGAAACTTCCCCACAGTAGCTGGTCCATTCCCGCGCCTGGTCAAGAACCCGACTATGGCTGGAATTGAAGAACTATGGGCCCACTTTGCTGAACTTGTGCGCAGATGATCAGACCAAGCTGAGGCATTACAACAAGCTAGAACAGAACAGAGAGAAGCCTTATCACTGGCTAAGGCAGTAATAGACCATCAGGCAGCAGAAGCTCAGAAACCCCCTACTATTTATGTCCTATGGGAGCAGAAAGTCACAGAGTTTGGTGGCTTCCCAACAAGACCAGGAGACATTACAGTAGAAGAGTGAGTCAAGTGTGTGAAGGCAACTCTGTGTGTGCGAAGGGTACCTGAAGAGGATCATATGGACTTCATAGAGGAACACCTCAAGGGCCAGGGCCAAGGCCACGGTTAAGCTCATGGCAATGGCAGACAAGAAAGATGTGGAAAAGGTATTTGAACTCCTCCTAGAAGTGTATGGAGACAAGGTGTCACAGTCACAATAAAACAGCCTCATGGGAATGTCCCAGGCACGATAAAATTGCCCCCCATGAGGTCTCCTGGGTAAGCACCAGCATTGTATATCCCTGATGCCTATATACGCATATGCATGGGAAAGGATTTTGGGAGGGCTTGAAGGCCTGAGTGTGGAGTGAAAGATTCCTTTGCAGGTTGCGAGAGGCCAAAAGGGGAGGAAGGGAGAAAGGAACAGGTTCACTCAACGATCCAGTTAGGTCCAAAGAAAAGAAGCTGACTCCAGCCACTCAAGGCCAATGTACCCAAGCAGATTCTCTGATGCCAAGAAAGATGGGGGTCTGGATTCCAACCCCAACCAGCTGTGAGAACAGAGCAGTAAACTGAACAAGACTGCAGGGGATTGCAAAAACTAGTGAGAATGCAAACGTGAGCGAATGGGAACGTAACAACCCTGAAGCCCTGATGTATTTTGGGGAAGCCAAGAAAGCCTTGGAAGGCCGGTTTGGACTGATAGAAAGAGCACGGTGGACAAAGGTCCCTGGGCAAAACCCCCCAGAAGAACCCGGGACTTAAAACCTTCCTGAGAGCTGAAGCAAGCTTGAGATCAACAGTGGACCCTGGACAACCTGTGCACAGGACACAATTCCCATCCACCGATCCCCCCGCTTCCTCGTACGTTACACCCGGGCTTGGCCAGCTTCGGGTAGTGCATGTCTGAGTATGAAATTGGATTAGGGCTGGGGCATGAATACTTCCTTCCTTCCTCTGAGTGATGTGGGGAACCCCCAGCACTCTCCTCTGTTATTTTACTTTATTTCATTAATAAAGCTTTAAACTCAGTCACTTGGTGTCCTCCGTCATCTCCTCGCCTAATGATCCTGCGGCCTCAAGCTGATCACCTGACGCCTCAGGCAGATTGGTAACTTAATCTGTCACAAAGGTACCTATTGGACCCAGACTAAAGGAGTTATTTGAGAGCAAGCAGGAGCCTGGTGAAACTGTCTGGGCATATGCATATGAGATCCAGGAGAGAATGAGCAAAGTGGAGAGGCGAGACTCTCAACAAGTTCCAGACCCAGATATGGTTCTGAAAGAGCAGTTGGTGCTGGGGCTCCAGGATGATTCCTTCCACCATGACATTAAAAGGAGGTTTAAGGAAGAGCCCAGTAAGAAATTCCATTAACTGAGTCTGGCTGTCATTATGTGGTCGGAAGAAGAGGAAGTTCCTGTGGCAGAGACGCCCATGCCGAAGTCCTGTAAATGAAGTGGGGGCCTAGTGAATGCAAGTGCTGGGGAAAAGACCTTGCCCCAAACACAGTTAACACTGGAAAGATTAAGTGAAGCTGTCCAAAAGCTGGCAGTCCAACATCTGAAAGTGATGACTGAGGTGATGAAAGGAAAACCTCCACTAAAATGCCAAAGTATCCAAGGACACCAGGATCCTGAAGAACCCCACTAAAGGATAAGCAGGGAGGGTACATTTGTTACACTTGTGAAAGGGCAGGGCATACTTGCCAAGAATGTCCACGGAGAAGGAGAACAGAGTCCCAGGCATTGGAAACCAATGGGGCACCAGGAGCAAGTGGTCCATCTACAGTAGAAGGCCAAGCAGCTGCCGAAGGATTCCTTGGCCTGTCCTTGGTGGAGGTTCTGGGGCGGGGGGGCGGGACAGTCAGGAAATGGGGGGGGGTGTATAGGTGGGGGAGTCCCAAGGGTCTGTCAGGCGTGGGGGCATTCAGGGAACGGGGGTGCTTAGATAGGGTGTGGGATCCCAGGGGTGGTGGTGGTTGGGGCGGGGGGTGGCAGGTCTCTGGAGGGGGCGGTCAGGGTACAAGGAGCAGGGGGGCTTAGATAGGGGGTGGGATCTTGCGGGGGTGGTTAGGGGTGGGGGGGTCTCTGGTGGGGGTAATTGGGAAAAGGAATAGGGGGGTTGGATGGATCAGTGATTCTGAGGGGGGCAGTCAGGGGATGGGAAGTGGGAGGGGGCAGATGGGGACGGGGGCCAGGCTGTTTGGGGAGGCACTGCCTTCCCTACCTCGCCCTCCATGCAATTTTGCAACCCCGACGTGGCCCTCGGGCCAAAAAGTTTGCCCACCCCTGACCTAATATCTCAAAAAAAAGTGGCTTTGTGTTTTAATTTAATCGCATGATACACTTTTTTAGTTTTAAAGTATGGATTGTTGTATTATGCAATAAGCGCCAAATTGCGTAGTATAGATGTGGTAGAAATTTCTAGAAAGCCCGCGTTCGCTCGCCGCATGCGTCCCCACTACTGCAGCGTCACATGACCATTGGTCCTCCCTCCCCCTCCGACTACTCTTCTAGAAAATTCTTTGACCTATATACGGGGCCGCGTCAGGCGTGCCTAGCGCCGTGTCTACAGTGTTTGTAATCTCTGTCACGTGTACGCTGCTGAAATAGCATAACAAGCCCGTGGCTTTACGTTTTAATTCAACTGTATGATACCCCCTTTTAATTTTAAACTATGGATCGGCTCGTTGTTAAGAGAAGAAAAGGAGCAGACAAACTGAATGATAATGAACGTGCTGATCGTAGTGCAAATAGCTCGGACGCCTCGGTTAAGAACTTACATGAAGAGAATGCCGCCACCAGTTCCAGTGCGTGCAATGAACTGAGCAATGACCACCAGGAACAGACTTCATCCCTTAGCTCAGGTCAGTGTCGCTCCTATTCAAAGCCATCAGACATTCCCTCTGATGACCCGGTCTGGGATATTACAAAAAATAGATTAGAATGCCAGTCTCGATTATAAAAAGAAAAGGAGTACTTGTGGCACCTTAGAGACTAACCAATTTATTTGAGCATGAGCTTTCGTGAGCTACAGCTCACTTCATCGGATGCATGCCGTGGAAACTGCAGCAGACTTTATATATACACAGAGAATATGAAAAAATACCTCTTCCCACCCCACTGTCCTGCTGGTAATAGCTTATTACCCAGTGGGGTGGGAAGAGGTATTTTTTCATATTCTCTGTGTATAAATAAAGTCTGCTGCAGTTTCCACGGTATGCATCCGATGAAGTGAGCTGTAGCTCACGAAAGCTCATGCTCAAATAAATTGGTTAGTCTCTAAGGTGCCACAAGTACTCCTTTTCTTTTTGCGAATCCAGACTAACACGGCTGTTACTCTGAAACCAGTCTCGATTATCTAGAGGTTCTTATCAGCCTAGATTGAGCATGTTTCCTAGAAGTAAAATAGGGAATAAACAAAGAAGTTTTCAGTCTGATTGGTATGAAAAGTCTAGGTGGTTAGACTATAGCCCATCAAAGGATGCAGCATTTTGCTTTTACTTCCTTTTCTTCTCCTCTAATGATGCAGAAAACAAAGGTCACACTGACCCAGCATTTAGTGATAAGGGGTTCAGAAATTGGCTTAGGGCTAATGAATGTTTTAAAAACCACCAACTGTCAAAATCTCATGTGTTGAGCTGTTCTTCATGGTCAAGTTTTAATGAAGGGAAACCTACTGATGTATCGTTGGGTGAGGGTGTGGGGGAAATTGCTGTTAACCTTGCTGTTGAACCTGACCCCATCCCACTCTGTGCAAGATCTATGCACTGTATGCAGTGTAGGCAAGAGCGGTAACTCAAGAGGCCTGCAGGCCGGCATCCTGTAAGACTTTGCTTGCGCTAAGAGCATTTGCATATGCGGGGCTGTGGTATTTTGACCCAGATAATGAACTAGGCCAACCTCTAGCCGAGCTCAAGTCCCTAGCTGTCCATTATATGAACCCCCCGCCCCCGCCAAACCTGCTAAAGCCCCTAGACAAAACGCTGCCACAAGCAAACCACAGATCTTGATAATAACGACGTGCATCAGCACAGTGCTAATGATGACACTGTTTACTTTGGCTCCTTATGAGGCTTTATTAACAATGCTTGAGTGATAAAAAATTAAGGAAATGTATCATTTAACTTTAATGTAAAAAAACTATGTAAGACTGGTATTATAGGGGCAGGACAGAGAGAGACCAGGGTGGCACCTGCGTGTGGCCATCTCTGTCTCCTTCTTCCTGCATGCTTGTATTCAAAATAAAAGGACCTCAGACTGTTTGAACCAAACAGATGGTGTGACTCGTTTTCTACAACAATCTGGGGACTCATCCAGGATCCACCGTATACCATCCATGACTAGAGGACTGCAGGCCGTTTCCCTCCAAACCCAAGGCGTCATGTAAAAGGTACGAGACCTTTTAAATCTCCATATTGGGTTTTCAGTGGAGAATTGACTATAGGCTCTGGAATTGGGTGAATTGAGTGCTGGATCTGAACTTTATTTTCAAATAGTTCTGATGCCTTCAGGTAGGCCAGAAAAGCCACAAAGGTGGCTGTCTAGGACTTAGTCTCTGTGTGTGTGTGTGAGCCAAGTAAGGGTCACAGAAAGACACCCAGAGCCCTCTGCAAAGCTTTGCTCGTAACCAGAGGTATCCCTAAATCAGGGGTCAGCAACCTTTCAGAAGTGGCGTGCCGAGTCTTCATTTATTCACTTTAAATTAAGGTTTCACGTGCCAGTAATACATTTTAACATTTGTTTAGAAGGTCTCTCTCTAGAAGTCTATATATTATATAACTAAACTCTTGTCATATGTAAAGTAAACAAGGTTTTCAAAAGGTTTAAGAAGCTTCATTTAAAATGAAATTAAAATTCTGATCTTACGCCACCGGCCTGCTCAGCCCGCTGCCAGCCTGGGGTTCCGTTCACCTAGGCCGGCAGCAGGCTGAGTGGGGCCAGCGGCTGGGACCCCAGACCAGCAGTGGGCTGAGTGGCTCAGCCCACTGCCGGTCTGGGATCCCGGCCCTGCCCACATAGAGTGGGGACCTACCTTCTCCCTGGTTCTAGCCCATTCTCTTCCTCTCTCTCTGCACTGAGCTGAGGGTGGGAGTGCACTGAGCACAGGGCTGGGGGTGAAGGAGCAGGCTGGCGGTTGGGGTATAGAGCTAGAATGAGGGAGGGGGCTCAGGGCTGGGGCAGGAGGTCTGGGTGTGGAGTGCTTACCTGGGCAGCTCCCATTTGGTGCAAGGGGTGCAAGTGGGAACGTGGGGGTGTGTATGCAGGAGCTCCTGTTTGGTGCTCAGGGTGGGGGTGGGAATGTGGAGGGTGCAAGAGTCAGGGCATGGGGTGTGGCAGGTGCAGGAGACAGGGCATGGGGGCTGGGGGGGCTGGGAGTGTGTGAGGGGGTGTAGGGGTCAGGGCAGGGGTGGGGGGGGAGTGTAGGGGTCGGGGCAGAGGGCTGGGGGTGTGGGTGTGGGCTAGGATCATGGGGGTGCTCCCAGCCCCGTGCCCAGTGAGGCTCACGGCAGGGGCCTGGAAGGGATATGCTCTGATTCCACATCCCTTCCCCAAGGCCCCGTCCCCACCTCTTCTCCACCTCCTCCCGGAAGCAGCAAGTGGGCTGCTGCTCAGCTTCTCCCTCTCCCTCCAAGGGCCATCGGCTGATACGCGGCGGGGGCGGCGGGGGGGGGGCAGGAACCCAGCAGGGCGGGGGGAAGAGGTGGGGGAGGGGAGAGCTCGTCTGCCCTGCCGCAGTAGCCGGCAGCACCAAGCTTCTTCACCCTGCCCCCCAGCGAGGAGGGTGGGAGCGGAGAAGAGCAGGCCAGGGCGGGCAGGATTGTTAGTGGCTCGCTGCTGCCTGCCGGGGTCCGGCCTGGGTTCGGCAGGGGCTGAGCGGGCCGGGGGCTGGGACCCGGCAGGCAGCAGCGAGCCCTGTTTGGCACACGCGCCATAGGTTGCCGACCCCTGCTCTCAATGCTCTTTTGTGATGCTCCAGATCTGGCTCCTTCAAAGCTCTCAGATTAAATGAGTCCCCTGCACTTTCCCTTTCTTAATTAGGGGCTGCCTTGTGCAGAAGTGGGCCGAAGGAAGGGAAATGATGGGATGCTACATTTTGACGCCGCTTGTGAGACAGGTGATATTCTGACCGGTTGTAATCTTGAATGTGATTTCAGTACAAACAGATTTGTTGAAACACAGAGGTGAGGAATGACCGTCTGACACACGAAGTAACCAGACAACAGTGGTGGGAATTTTTTGTGTGCTTAGAAAACCACGATATTTTTTTAAAAGGGAATTCTTAAAATGAGACCATCTCTGTACAAGGGGTATTTTATTATGAATGGGCATTAGCAAGAAACTTGGCGTTTGGCTAAAGATCAATCCACTAGACTCTGTACAGGGAATTCCCACGGTCTGCCTATGAATGTAGGATGAGTGACCCCCATTTCCCCCTCCTTCAGAACGTGGCATTGGCTATTCAGGATCTCCAGTCGCTCTGCAAATGAAGCAGGGTGTTCGAGAAGCACAATTCAGCCTTCGTTAGGTGAGTGCAAAATGTGGCAAGATCCCGGTGTGAAAAATTCTAAAGTTCAGGGTCCACCTTTGGCTGCATGGCTCCTGCTTCCTGCCCGTCTCCTCCAGCTGAGTTTGTTGGTAAGGCAGGTGGAAGGACGGAGAGCTAAGTGTTAATCCCACTTGGGAGAAGGAATCTCTTTCTGTATTCCTAGGGAATGTATAAGGCGGTCTCGGTTCTGTCGGAACCGCGGGTCTCTGATAATAAAAGTGAATTTTGAGAGGAGTGAAGCCCGGATAAAGGACTGGAGGCTTCACACTCTCTGGGTTCCTGTCTGAACGGCTCTGTTCTGGCGGTGACTGTGGGCACGGAGAGGGAGGGGGATTCGCGCTGGAGGTTTCTGTGCTAACCGCAGGAGGTTTCTGATCGCTGTGTCTCTCGCACAGTGATACCGGGCGGTGTCTTCGGCTTTCAGGCTGTTCATTTGCAGATACACCGTGCTGCTGGACTCGTCTCTGGAGATGGTGAATCGCCCTTTCACCGCATCACTGTAATATGCTGCTAAATTATTAGCAGGATTGCGTATCTGTGCGACCCACTCCAGTCCTTTCCCGGGAGCCTGACGGACCCAGTTCATGAAGTAGCTGCTGAAGGTGAATCCGGAGGCTTTGCAGGAGAGGCGGAGAGATCCCCCAGGGGTTTGAATCCCTCCTCCGGACTCCACCAGCTGGACCTGTGACCGGACACCTGGAAAGAATGAGAATCACGTTCACACAGGGCCTGGCTCAGAGCCCATTGGAAGCAGCAGGAAGGTTCCCGTTGACTTCACTGCCCTTTGGGTCAGGTTAGGGATGTGCAGCATCCCCCGGTGTCTCCAGTCCGTGTAGCGGGGAAGGGGATAAAATTACCTGGAAGGGCTGCTAGTAAGAAAGCGAGGGTCAGCCACAGTCGCATGTTGCTGTTTAGGAGGGTTTTCTGGTGGGAACTTCACCTTGACACCCGGACTTGTTCTTCCTCCCTTCTCACACTGCAGGGTCCCGGAGATCACAGGGTTTCTATAGTGCCCCGAGGCACTGAATTTGCATCTCCTCCTCTTTATAAGACACAGTTCTTGGACCTCAGCAAACTCAGCCTCCTGGAGGTGGGTGTAGTGGGTTATCTGGGAAAAAGAGGAGTCAGAACTGCACTCACAGAATAGTTTCTGCAGTGTTTTTCACAGTTGCGCTAGTTGCTTTTTCGAGAGAAAATTCCTTATTGATTGTTCACCTTCCCCTAAATCCTGTCTACTTATCCCTCTGCTCTTCTGAGATCCCTGGAGCAGTGTGATCTGTCGGGGGACATGAGCCTGGTCCTTGAGAATCTGGCGGTTTGTTCCTGGCTCTGCTACTCCTATGATGCGTGACCTTGGGCAAGAGACTTACACCCTTTGTGCCTCAATCTGTGTGTCTATAAAATGGGGGAAATGATATTGACCTTCCTTTGTCGGGGCTTAGAGATCTATGTATGGGAAACCTCTGTAGAATAGCTCGGTGTTGTTAGCTCTGCTAGAAGAATTGGAGAAAGTTTATTGAACTCCTTCTAGCAATGCTGGAAGAGAAGACAGAATTCTATTTATTATTGTTATACCAGCACCTTAACGTTAGTGGGAATTTTGTGGGTCAGGATCCCCTCTGCTGTTGTGAGAGTCGTAGCCCAAGAGGCGCCATGGTGCGGGACGCTGCTCAGTCAGGCAGTGGGTGTTATCTCCCAGGTGAGAGGCAGTGCGCTCAGATGCCAGGCTCCGTTTCCTTTAGGGGTGGGCGACCCTTCGCAGACATTGGTTTGTAAAATCTGTGAGCTGGGGTTGGGATGTTGAAGGCACCTTAAGGGAGACAGCAGCTCACTGGGTCTCTGAGCCGCGCCATGGGCTACATAAGGTGGGGGAGATTTGTTCCATGTTGCTGAACCATATGGAAATACCTACACACCCGCTCCTATTTTCTCCCCCCAGAAGGGTTATTCAGAGTGCAGTGTTCAGTCAACCTAAGGGTATCACGGTCTGTTCCCTACTTCTGGCTGGAATGGTCACTGCCTGCGACAGTAGGAAGCTCGGTTTTATTGCTCTCCTTGCCTGCTGCTCTCTCCATTTCTCTTCCCTCGGTATATGTTTTCTGGAATGTGAGTGTAGTGATGGGATTTTCGGGAGCGGGGGTTCTAGGAAATGAAATGTTCAGGGCTAAGCTCGCAAGGGGACAGGGCTGTTTCTTTGACAAGAACAGATTTGTGAAAAAGAAGTGCAGTTGAGATGCAGCAATTCCACACGGGAAAACTGAAAGCGTTCTTCCGGGCGAGTCCTTGAAAGCTGGAAATTGAAAGACGTTCATGGTTTCTGAAATGCACAGAAAATAAATCAATGCAGCCTCAAGCTTGCTGGGTCTTTTGGTTTGTTCCCAATTAATTCATCCACTCGGTCAATTTTAGGATTTTCTCTGTAAGTTTTTCCATGCAAGCTTCCAAGTCTCTTCGACTGGATTTCTTTTTTTAAAATACGAGGGTTGCACATACGCTCATTACACCAGCCATGGCTCGCGTGTTCTTAACACATTTAACAAAATCAATTCACAAGGTGTAACAGAAAATTCCACATTTATGGTCGTCTTCCAAAATATACTCAGTAAAATTCATAATTAGAGAATGGGTGTTTTCTCATCTCCAGAGCCCAGGATCTGTGGACACAGACAACACACATTTCTGCATATTCTATGATTATTTTGCCTGTAGAGTTTTGTTAGACATTCCTCGGGCCAATGGAATGGACAAAGTCTGCAAATGAAAACAGCCCTTTAAGAATCATAAATGTATTGGAAAGTTCATTCCCATAACTCTCAAAGTAATTACATGCATTATTAATCATACCGCACCCTTATTGGCTCTATGTCCTGAAGGATACCACAACAGTTAAACTGTGTGTCTGTTTTTGCTCCCACTGGAGTCCATAGGAGTTCTGCCATTGATTTCAATGGGAAGAGAATCAAAGCATATGTGTAGGAATGACCTTGCTCACACGAGGCTTCTCCTGAATTGTGAGAACATTTGTTTCCCATGGCTCTTGCGAGGCTGTTGCACTTGCTATAAGCAATTAAAGACTCATGAGCGGAGGGACTTGAGTCTCCTCCTGAATCCCAGAGAGTGTCCTGACCACTGAGCTGTCGAGTGAATCGCTTTCCTGCTCTCTCTGGCCCAGTACATGCCACCAGCTAGACACCTAAGGGATTTCGGTGCCTACAGGGTGCAGGCTTTGAGAGTCTCGGTGGCATGTCAGATTTAGGCACATAAGGCGGCAGTTAGGTGCTGAATTCCCTTTGTGGATCTAGCCCTGAACACATATTGACAGCCCCTGTCGAGCGCTCCTGGGCTCCGTCCGGAATTCAAACCTATCTGCCCGGGCTGAGATTTCCCAAAGCTCCCGAGGGGTTATAATAGGAATGAGGTGTGCGTATCTCTAGAGCAGCTTGGAAACCATCAGCCTGGCTGTTGGGGGGGGGACGTTTAAATAACGCTTTCATTCATATATTTTCCTGTTGGTTCTCTCAGCCTGGGCTATTGGGAGCTGGAGGGGGTGAGGGAAGGCGGGGAGCAGTGGAGTGAGGGGCACAGAGTGTATTAGGGACAAGGTAAGGATGCGGGCTGATCTCTTCTCACAGTGCGGTTCGTCAGTGTCTGCATTTGTGTGTCAGAGAGCCTCAGAGAGGCAGCTCAGGAGAGGAGTAATTAATTTCACGGCTCTCCCCGCTGCGAGCTGTAGAACTCCAGCCCGGCCAGCGGAGAGTTTGCCCTTAGCCAGGGAGGGCAGGTTTTTGTCTGAGCTCAGACCGGCTTCCCCGCACTGTGTCTGTCGCACAGTGATACCGGGCGGTGTCCTCGGATTTCAGGCCGGTCATCTGCAGATACAGCAGGTTGTTGGGGTTGTCTCTGGAGATGGTGAAGCGTCCCTTGAAGGGTTGTGCGTAGTTGATGGTAGTTGAAGTTGGGTGTATTTCCCCGATCCACTCCAGTCCCTTCCCAGGGGCCTGTCGGACCCAGCTCATCCAGTAGCTGCTGAAGGTGAAGCCGGAGGCTTTGCAGAAGAGGCGGAGAGTCTCCGGGCTTTTTCACATCCCCTCCGGACTCCACCAGCTGCACCTGGGACCGGGCACCTAGGAACAGAAACATAATGAAATTATCATTAGTATTAAGAGCAACAAGAGACTGTTCCCCTGCCCCGCCAATGGGTGTGAGGGGAGGAAATACCTTCCAAAGCCCCTACAAGGAACACTAACTGGAGCCAAAATCTCATTTTCCCTGGTGCTGGAGGGGAAAGTTCTCAGGGGAATGGCTGGTCACTGCACAAACCCAGGGGGCTGCGGATTGTCTCTCCGGGTGCAGCCTGGGCAGAGGGAGGCTCAGATTTAAACAGAAAACTGTCCCCCTAGTTTGCATATCCCGCCCCTTATAACACACACAAACTCCTTCCCTTGCTGATCTCATTTCTTGCCCTCCGATTCCAGGAGAGGGGGGTAAATGTGTGTAGCGCTCTGACCCAAATCCCATTGAAACCCAAGGGGATTTTTGAGTGGCTTGGAGCTACATGGGATCCGGTCCCACGTGTTTGTGTGGAATCCAGCACAATTTGGGAACCCGGTCCTGAACGGCTCCAGAAAGGGGCTGTCAAAGCAGAAACAGAGGAAGAATGGAGTGAGCAGAAAAGAGAGAAAGCAAGAAAGGAATCTGCAGTCCTTTCAATCATCACCAGCATCTTCAGTTCAGAATGACCCCTGCAGGGTTAGTGGGGCATTGAGGGAGTGGGGCTGTGCTGTCTTTCAGCAACATGGATTATTCTGCGAGAATTGGCAGAGGAGCCCCAGGGAGTCGGATTTGGGATAACTAAATGATTCGGGAACCGAAATCCTAATCACTGTCTCTGGGATTTAGGCTCCTAAATTTAAGTCACTATCGAAAGTTGGCCTTGGGCTCCCAGCTCACTTAAACTGTTCCTGATTTGCACAATGGGAATTATAATTCTCTACCTTAAGATACACTGATGAATCCTAAATGCATCATTGATGAGGGCCTTAAAATGCCTAGATTGAATTAGCCACGTGGAGAATAGAGGCTATTAATAAGCAGCTGGATTTGGCAGCTGTCTCTGTTTCAGCTTTTCACCTTGGTTCCCCCCTCAATGCAAAGACTTGTGGGTATGCCAGATATTCTTGTGGTTTGGTCTTTTCTTTGGGCAGGATCCTAAACAGCTGAATTCAGGCTGATCCACCAGGTCTAGAGGAAGAATCCTGAAATTAGTCAGGAAGCAAAACCAAACCTTTAACTAGTCCCTCAGTGCATGTGTTTATGCATTGCAGTTCAGACTTTAATTGTTCAGGACAGACAATGTGCTGCAGAAGCACCATTCAGCGGTCTGCAGGTCTGTGCAAACAGCAACAAAATTATGGTGTACAAAATTCTAGGTAGGGTCTGTCACGAATTTTTAGAACATAAGAACGGCCAGACTGGGTCATACCAAAGGTCCATCGAGCCCACTGCCCTGTCTTCCGACATTGGCCAATGCCAGGTGCCCCAGAGGGAATGAACAGAACAGGGCATTACCCAGTGATCCATCCCCTGTCACCCATTCCCAGCATCTGGCAAACAGGCTCTTTAAATAATGTCTCTGGCTGTCACGGTTCCCTCCCCACTCTGAACTCTGGGGTACAGATGTGGGGACCCACATGAAAGACCCTCTAAGCTTATTTCTACCAGCTTAGGTTAAAAACTGCCCCAAGGCATGAATCCTTCCCTTGTCCTTGGAGAGTATCGCCACCAACCCTTTAGACAATGATTCAGGAAAAGGACCACTTGGAGTTTCTATTTCCCCAAAATATCCCCCCAAACACGTTCACCCCCTTTCCGGGGGACACTTGAGAATAATATACCAACCAATTGCCTTTGAGAAAAGTACAGACCAGACCCTTTATTTTTAGGGCACTAAAATCAATCAGGTTCTTAAAAGAGGAACTTTAGTATCAAGAAAAAAGTAAAAGAAGTACCTCTGTAAAATCAGGATGGAAGGTAATTATACAGGGTAATAGAAAGATTTAAACACAGAGGATTCCCCTCTAGGCTCAGCTTCAAAGTTACAAAAACAGGAATAAACCTCCCTCTTAGCATAGGGAAAATTCACAAGCTAAAACAAGAGATAATCTAACACATTTCCTTGCTATTACATACAATTTCTGTAATTTTAGATGTATCATTTCATTTGGAGCTGGGTTAAGGGCTTGGTCTCTCTCTCTCAGTAACCAGAGGGAACAACAAAGAGAGCACAAACAAAACCTCCCCCACCCCTGCCCCCATTGGAAAGTATCTTCTTTCCTTATTGGCCCTTTTGCTCAGGTGCCAACCAGGTTATTTGAGCTTCTTAAACCCTTACAGGTGAAGGAGGGATTTTAGGCTACCCTTAGCTGTAGGTTTTTGACACTCGCATTTCTTCCTTTTAGTTCATGTTCACAAGGCAGGTTGAAGGGCAGAAAGCTAATGATCAATAGCAGCTGAGGTGGATTCTATTACTTAGTGGCTGGCAATGCAGAAAAGTCCTCTCTATTCTCTCAGCATAGCGAGTCTTTAATTGCCAAGGCGCATTTTGAGGTGACTGAAGTCCAGATCCATTACTGGCGGTTTCTTGGTGTCTAAACTGCTCTGCTGTGTCTGTATCTGCTGCTCTCTGAGGGCGCTGGGAGCTGGTTGGATTCGAGGAGGAGGTTTCTGTATTCACGGCAGTTGGTTTCTGATCGCTGTGTCTCTCACACCGTGATACCGGGCGGTGTCCTTCGCTTTCAGGCTGTTCATCTGCAGATACACCAGGCTGCTGGAGTCGTCTCTGGAGATGGTGAATGGCCCTTTAACCGCATTGCTGTAAAACATGCAGTGGCTATTAGCAGGGTTGTATATCCGTGAGCCCCACTCCAGGCCCTTCCCGGGCACCTGACGGACCCAGCTCATGTGGTAGCTGCTGAAGGTGAACCCGGAGGCTTTGCAGGAGAGGGGGAGAAATCCCCCCAGCTTCTGAATTCCACCTCCAGACTCCACCAGAAGAACCTGGGACCGCACATCTTGGGGGAAAAGAAGAAGGAAAAAGGCTATTAAGAATCATGTTAATACAAGACCTGATCCAAAGCTCACAGAAGCCGTTGGAAAGATGCCCAGACACTTCACTGTGCTTTGGGTTGGGGAAGGAATGTAAAACCTTCCCTGGAGTCTCCAGCCAATGTTGGGGGCGAGGGAGGGGAGAATTACCTGGAAGGGCTGCTAGGGCAAAGAGAAGATTCAGCCACGATATCCTGCTGCTGATGCTAGAGGGGTTTCTGACGGTAACTGCAAAA
Source organism: Lepidochelys kempii (assembly GCF_965140285.1). Classification (NCBI taxonomy): domain Eukaryota; kingdom Metazoa; phylum Chordata; order Testudines; family Cheloniidae; genus Lepidochelys; species Lepidochelys kempii. Next base: position 39,808,695 of record NC_136392.1, read on the forward strand.
GACCTTGGCCTGCTCCCTTTTCATACTCTGCCGTCCAGAAGACACCAGATTTATGCAGGGCCCCGAGACACTGAATTTGCATCTTCCCTCTTTAAAAAACACACAACAGACCGCAACCCTCATTAAACTCAGGTCTCTGGGAGACGGGTTTGGAGGAAGAAGATATTCAGCTGGAGAAGGAGAGTTAGAGTCTCTCTGATAGGCTCATTTCTGAAGTGATCTCTTCAGGGATGCTTGCTGCCTCCGACAGACAAAATGCACCCTTGATTGTTCACCTGCTGCTGAACTCTGTCTGTTCTCAGTTTGTGAGTCCCTTGCCACTGTGTCCTAGAGCACAGAGTACTAGACTGGGCCATGGGACACGGGCTGTTTCTTCCTTGGTCTGCCGGGTTGCTTGGATAAGTCACTTCTCTCTGTAAAGTTGGGATAGAGACCCTGACCCTCCTTTGTGAAGTGCTCTGAGACCTCCTGATGGAAATCTCTCTATAAATGCTAGGGGTTAGTACTATTACTAATGTCTGATACCGTCTTTTTCTTCTTCTCTAAGAAGAAGGAGGCAAGCCTTTGAAAGCAGGGGTTCTGGAACAATTTGCATAGTGCGGATGCTGAGAGACATTGAACCAAACTGGAAACCCTGTATGTGATGGAAACCACTTCAAGCCAGGCTTGGAGCAGCACCTCTAGTTTCACCACCTATGTTTGAAACTCTTTTTTGCACTGCTGGACGACAAGACAGAATTATGATTAGATTAGCACCTTAAAACGAATGGGAGTTGGGTGTGGGTACCCCCAGCCTGCTTTGACTGTTGTAGCTCAGAGCTAAACTCTGCTAAATCATGTAGTGAAAATGGACAGGCGGTACCCTGAAAGAATCTCCAGCCTAGGAGTATAACCCGGCAGGTGTCTGTACGCCCGTGTGTAACTGTGATTGACACAGTAACTCCCACTGCTCTGAGTGGGGCTAACTGTAAGAAACTCAGTTGCCCAGAAGTGTTGTATCACTCGTCGTCGTCATGGTGGTGTCAATATTGTTTTCAACCCCCACTGTACATAGGGAATTATACAGATAAAAGTGTCAACAAGCTAAATGAAAGTCGCCATGGGAACGCTGGGTAAAATAGTAAAAAATAACAATAATACACAGACCTGAGAAGCTCAGCCCTGCCCCTGTGTTTATGCATTCTGATATGGGGGGAGTTTTTAAAGGGTATTAACTTAGGGTATGTCTACACTACGGAATAAGGTCGAATTTATAGAAGTCGGTCTTTTAGAAATCGGTTTTATATATTCGAGTGTGTGTCCCCCCACAGAAAATGCTCTAAGTGCATTAAGTGCATTAACTCGGCAGAGTGCTTCCACAGTACCGAGGCTAGAGTCGACTTCTGGAGCATTGCACTGTGGATAGCTATCCCACAGTTCCCACAGTCTCCGCTGCCCATTGGAATTCTGGGTTGAGATCCCAATGCCTGATGGGGCTAAAAGATTGTCGCGGGTGGTTCTGGGTACATATCGTCAGGCCCCCATTCCCTCCCTCCCTCCATGAAAGCAAGGGCAGACAATCGTTTCGCGCCTTTTTTCCTGAGTTACCTGTGCAGACGCCATACCATGGCAAGCATGGAGCCCGCTCAGGTAACCGTCACCCTATGTCTCCTGGGTGCTGGCAGACGTGGTACGGCTTTGCTACACAGTAGCAGCAACCCCTTGCCTTGTGGCAGCAGATGGTACAGTACGACTGGTAGCTGTCATTGTCGTGTCCGAGGTGCTCCTGGCCACGTCGGCTGGGAGCGCCTGGACAGACATGGGCGCAGGGACTTAATTTAGAGTGACTTGACCAGGTCATTCTCTTTAGTCCTGCAGTCAGTCCTATTGAACCGTCTTATGGTGAGCAGGCAGGCGATACAGATTGCTAGCAGTCGTACTGTACCATCTTCTGCCAGGCAGGCAAGAGATGAGGATTGCTAGCAGTTGTACTGTACCATCTTCTGCCGAGCAGCCATGAGATGTGGATGGCATGCAGTCCTTCTGCACCATCTGCTGCCAGCCAAAGATGTAAAAGATAGATGGAGTGGATCAAAACAAGAAATAGACCAGATTTGTTTTGTACTCATTTGCTTCCCCCCCTCCCCTGTCTAGGGGACTCATTCCTCTAGGTCACACTGCAGTCACTCACAGAGAAGGTGCAGCGAGGTAAATCTAGCCATGTATCAATCAGAGGCCAGGCTAACCTCCTTGTTCCAATAAGAACAATAACTTAGGTGCACCATTTCTTATTGGAACCCTCCGTGAAGTCCTGCCTGAAATACTCCTTGATGTAAAGACACCCCCTTTGTTGATTTTAGCTCCCTGAAGCCAACGCTGTAAGCCGTGTCGTCAGTCGGCCCTCCCTCCGTCAGAGCAATGGCAGACAATCGTTCCGCGCCTTTTTTCTGTGCGGACGCTATACCAAGGCAAGCATGGAGGCCGCTCAGCTCACTTTGGCAATTAGGAGCACATTAAACACCACACGCATTATCCAGCAGTATATGCAGCACCGGAACCTGGCAAAGCGATACCGGGCGAGGAGGTGACAGATGAGTGATCAGGACATGGACACAGATTTCTCTGAAAGCATGGGCCCTGCCCATGCATGCATCATGGTGCTAATGGGGCAGGTTCATGCTGTGGAACGCTGATTCTGGGCTCGGGAAACAAGCACAGACTGGTGGGACCACATAGTGTTGCGGGTCTGGGACGATTCCCAGTAGCTGCAAAACTTTCGCATGCGTAAGGGCACTTTCATGGAACTTTGTGACTTGCTTTCCCCTGCCCTGAGGCGCATGAATACCAAGATGAGAGCAGCCCTCACAGTTGAGAAGCGAGTGGCGATAGCCCTGTGGAAGCTTGCAACGCCAGACAGCTACCGGTCAGTTGGGAATCAATTTGGAGTGGGCAAATCTACTGTGGGGGCTGCTGTGATGCAAGTAGCCCACGCAATCAAAGATCTGCTGATATCAAGGGTAGTGACCCTGGGAAATGTGCAGGTCATAGTGGATGGCTTTGCTGCAATGGGATTCCCTAACTGTGGTGGGGCCATAGACGGAACCCATATCCCTATCTTGGCACCGGAGCACCAAGCCGCAGAGTACATAAACCGCAAGGGGTACTTTTCGATAGTGCTGCAAGCTCTGGTGGATCACAAGGGACGTTTCACCAACATCAATGTGGGATGGCCAGGAAAGGTGCATGACGCTCGCATCTTCAGGAACTCTGGTCTGTTTCAAAAGCTGCAGGAAGGGACTTTATTCCCAGACCAGAAAATAACTGTTGGGGATGTTGAAATGCCTATATGTATCCTTGGGGACTCAGCCTACCCCTTAATGCCATGGCTCATGAAGCCGTACACAGGCAGCCTGGACAGTAGTCAGGAGCTATTCAACTACAGGCTGAGCAAGTGCAGAATGGTGGTAGAATGTGCATTTGGACGTTTAAAGGCGCGCTGGCGCAGTTTACTGACTCGCTTAGACCTCAGCGAAACCAATATTCCCACTGTTATTACTGCTTGCTGTGTGCTCCACAATATCTGTGAGAGTAAGGGGGAGACGTTTATGGCGGGGTGGGAGGTTGAGGCAAATCTCCTGGCTGCTGGTTACGCGCAGCCAGACACCAGGGCGGTTAGAAGAGCACAGGAGGGCGCGGTACGCATCAGAGAAGCTTTGAAAACCAGTTTCATGACTGGCCAGGCTACGGTGTGAAAGTTCTGTTTGTTTCTCCTTGATGAAACCCCCCGCCCCTTGGTTCACTCTACTTCCCTGTAAGCTAACCACCCGCCCCTCCTCCCTTCAATCACCGCTTGCAGAGGCAATAAAGTCATTGTTGCTTCACATTCATGCATTCTTTATTCATTCATCACACAAATAGGGGGATGACTACCAAGGTAGCCCAGGAGGGGTGGTGGAGGAGGGAAGGAAAATGCCACACAGCACATTAAGCACAGCACTTTAAAAGTTTACAACTTTAAAATTTATTGAATGACAGCCTTCTTTTTTTGGGGCAATCCTCTGTGGTGGAGTGGCTGGTTGGCCGGAGGCCCCCCCACCGCGTTCTTGGGCATCTGGGTGTGGAGGCTATGGAACTTGGGGAGGAGGGCGGTTGGTTACAGAGGGGCTGCAGTGGCAGTCTGTGCTCCAGCTGCCTTTGCTGCAGCTCAACCATACACTGGAGCATACTGGTTTGGTCCTCCAGCAGCCTCAGCATTGAATCCTGCCTCCTCTCATCACGCTGCCGCCACATTTGAGCTTCAGCCCTCTCTTCAGCCCGCCACTTACTCTCTTCAGCCCGCCACCTCTCCTCCCGGTCATTTTGTGCTTTCCTGCACTCTGACATTATTTGCCTCCACGCATTCGTCTGTGCTGTCAGTGTGGGAGGACAGCATGAGCTCGGAGAACATTTCATCGCGAGTGCATTTTTTTTTTCTTTCTAAGCTTCACTAGGCTCTGGGAAGGAGAAGATCCTGTGATCATTGAAACACATGCAGCTGGTGGAGAAAAAAAAAGGGACAGCGGTATTTAAAAAGACACATTTTATAAAACAGTGGCTACAGTCTTTCAGGGTAATCCTTGCTGTTAACATTACATACATAGCACATGTGCTTTCGTTACAAGGTCACATTTTGCCTCCCCCCACAGCGTGGCTACCCCCTCAACCTTCCCCCCTCCCTGTGGCTAACAGCAGGGAACATTTCTGTTTAGCCACAGGCAAACAGCCCAGCAGGAATGGGCTCCTCTGAGTGTCCCCTGAAGAAAAGCACTCTATTTCAACCAGTTTCAGAGTAACAGCCATGTTAGTCTGTATTCGCAAAAAGAAAAGGAGTACTTGTGGCACCTTAGAGACTAACCAATTTATTTGAGCATGAGCTTTCGTGAGCTACAGCTCACTTCATCGGATGCATCCGATGAAGTGAGCTGTAGCTCACGAAAGCTCATGCTCAAATAAATTGGTTAGTCTCTAAGGTGCCACAAGTACTCCTTTTCTTATTTCAACCAGGTGACCATGAATGTTATCTCACTCTCCTGAGGATAACACAGAGAGATAAAGAACGGATGTTGTTTGAATGCCAGCAAACATACACTGCAATGCTTTGTTGTACAATGATTCCCGAGTACGTGTTACTGGCCTGGAGTGGTAAAGTGTCCTACCATGAAGGACGCAATAAGGCTGCCCTCCCCAGAAACCTTTTGCAAAGGCTTTAGGACTACATCTAGGAGAACCGCGAATGCCAGGGCAAAGTAATCTTTTCACATGCTTGCTTTTAAACCATGTATAGTATTTTAAAAGGTACACTCACCAGAGGTCCCTTCTCCGCCTGCTGGGTCCAGGAGGCAGCCTTAGGTGGGTTCGGGGGGTACTGGCTCCAGGTCCAGGATGAGAAACAGTTCCTGGCTGTCGGGAAAACCGGTTTCTCCGCTTGCTTGCTGTGAGCTATCTACAGCCTCCTCCTCCTCCTCATCTTCTTCGTCCCCAAAACCTGCTTCCATATTGCCTCCATCTCCATTGAAGGAGTCAAACAACACGGCTGGGGTAGTGGTGGCTGAACCCCCTAAAATGGCATGCAGCTCATCATAGAAGCGGCATGTTTGGGGCTCTGACCCGGAGCGGCCGTTCGCCTCTCTGGTTTTCTGGTAGGCTTGCCTCAGCTCCTTCAGTTTCACGCGGCACTGCTTCGGGTCCCTGTTATGGCCTCTGTCCTTCATGTCCTGGGAGATTTTGACAAAAGTTTTGGCATTTCGAAAACTGGAACGGAGTTCTGATAGCACGGATTCCTCTCCCCAAACAGCGATCAGATCCCATACCTCCCGTTCGGTCCATGCTGGAGCTCTTTTGCAATTCTGGGATTCCATCATGGTCACCTGTGCTGATGAGCTCTGCATGGTCACCTGCAGCTTGCCATGCTGGTCAAACAGGAAATGAGATTCAAAAGTTCGCGGTTCTTTTCCTGTCTACCTGGCCAGTGCATCTGAGTTGAGAGTGCTGTCCAGAGCGGTCACAATGGAGCACTCTGGGATAGCTCCCGGAGGCCAATACCATCGAATTGTGTCCACAGTACCCCAAATTCAAGCCGGCAAGGTCGATTTAAGTGCTAATCCACTTGTCAGGGGTGGAGTAAGGAAATCGATTTTAAGAGCCCTTTAAGTCGAAATAAAGGGCTTCATTGTGTGGACGGGTGCAGGTTTACATCGATTTAACGCTGCTAAATTCGACCTAAAGTCCTAGTGTAGACCAGGGCTTAAGCAGTTTAAATTCTCAAATCCCATGGGAGTTGGAAACCTCACAGCTTTGGGTTCCTTTGAAAACCGGGAGGAAACTCTCTAATGGGTTGAGGACCTATTGTTTCTCAGGCGGGGTACAGAGCGCTCAGAGCCCAGCTCAGCAATATTTAAGTGTGGGCAATCTCTTGCAAATATTGTTATGTAAAATCCCACAGCAGTCTGGGGTTGGGATATTCCAAAGAGTTTAAGGGAGATAGTAGGGCAGGGGATGATTCTCAAAGATGCAAATTAATTCGTGATTTCATCTAGACCCTAGACCAATTTCTTAGGCCTTCATTCAGGGAAGCACTTAGGCATTTGCTTAACCCCATCTCTGTGCAGGACACCTTATCCATTTCAGCACAATTCATAGTGCCATGGATTTAACTTCACACTTAATTCTCAGTAATGTCCGTGGCTATTCAAGATCTGAAAGAATATTTGTCTCATGTTACTAAAACACATAGAAATCCCTAAATACTTACATGCTGATATGTGCACAAACATGCCCTTTAATACTGACTCCTTAAATAATTTACTATAACAGTATTTAATTTTAATTCACTGCTGCCCTCTGCAGAGTGTTGGTAGAGTTGTTACCATTTCAGCTCGGTTTTTGCTTCCTGCTTAATAGCTTTCTGCTCACTGTGTGCCTAGCACAGTAATACCGGGCGGTGTCCTCGGATTTCAGGCCGGTCATCTGCAGGTACAGCAGGTTGTTGGGGTTGTCCCTGGAGATGGTGAAGCGTCCCTTGAAGGGCTGTGCATAGTTGATGGTAGTTGAAGTTGGGTGTATTTCTCCGATCCACTCCAGTCCCTTCCCAGGGGCCTGTCTGACCCAGTACATCCAGTAGCTGCTGAAGGTGAAGCCGGAGGCTTTGCAGGAGAGGCGAAGAGAGTCTCCAGGCTTCTTCACATCCCCTCCCGACTCCACCAGCTGCACCTGGGACCGGGCACCTCAGAATAGAAACATAATGAAATTATCATTAGTATTAAGAGCAACAAGAGACTGTTCCCCTGCCCCGCCAATGGGTGTGAGGGGAGGAAATACCTTCCAAAGCCACTACAAGGAACACTAACTGGAGCCAAAATCTCATTTTCCCTGGTGCTGGAGGGGAAAGTTCTCAGGGGACTGGCTGGTCACTGCACAGACCCAGGGGGCTGCGAATTGTCTCTCTGGGTGCAGCCTGGGCAGAGGGAGGATCAGATTTAAACAGGAAACTGTCCCCCTGATTTGCATATCCCGCCCCTTATAACACACACAAACTCCTTCCCTTGCTGATCTCATTTCTTGCCCTCCGATTCCAGGAGAGGGGGGTAAATGTGTGCAGCGCTCTGACCCAAATCCCACTGAAACCCCAGGGGATTTTTGAGTGGCTTGGAGCTACATCGGATTCGGTCCCACGTGTTTGTGTGGAGTCCAGCACAATTTGGGAACCCGGTCCTGAATAGCTTCGGAAATGGGCTGTCAAAGCAGAAACTGAGGAAGAATGGAGTGAGCAGAAAAGAGAGAAAGCAAGAAAGGAAGCTGCAGTCCTTTCAATCATCACCATCATCTTCAGTGCAGAATGACCCCTGCAGTGGGGCTGTGCTGTCTTTCAGCAACACAGATTATTCAGCGAGAATTGGCAGAGGAGCCCCAGGGAGTCGGATTTGGGATAACTAAATGACTTGGGAACCGAAATCCTAATCACTGTCTCTGGGATTTAGGCTCCTAAATTTAAGTTACTATCGAAAGTTGGCCTTGGGCTCCCAGCTCACTTAAACTGTTCCCAATTTGCACAATGGGAATTATATTTCTCTACCTTAAGATTCACTAAGGAATCCTAAATGCAGCATTGATGGGGGCTTTAAAATGCCTAGATTGAATTAGCCACGTGTAGAATAGAGGCTATTAATAGGCAGCTGGATTTGGCAGCTGTCTCTATTTCAGCTTTTCACCTTGGTTCCCCCTCAATGCAAAGACTTGTGGGTATGCCAGATATTCTTGTGGTCTGGTCTTTTCTTTGGGCAGGATCCTAAACAGCAGAATTCAGATTGATCCACCAGGTCTAGAGGAAGGATCCTGAAATTAGTCAGGAAGCAAAACCAAAGCTTTATCTAGTCCCGCAGCGCATGTGTTTATGCATTGCAGTTCAGTCTTTAATTGTTCAGGACAGACGATGTGCTGCAGAAGCACCATTCAATGGTCTGCGCAAACAGCAACAAAATTATGGTGTACAAAATCCTAGTGTCGGTTCACCACAAATTTTAAGAACATAAGAACGGCCAGACTGGATCATACCAAAGGTCCATCTAGCCCAGTGTCCTGTCTTCCAACAATGGCCAATGCCAGGTGCCCCAGAGGGAATGAACAGAACAGGGAATACTGACCGGTGTCCTAGCATTTCAGGCTGGCCATTTGCAGATACAGCAGGTTGTTGGGGTTGTTCCTGGAGATGGTGAAGCGTCCCTTGAAGGTCTGTGCATAGTTGATGGTAGTAGAAGTTGGGTGTATTTCCCTGATCCACTCCAGTCCCTTCCCAGGGGCCTGTCTGACCCAGCTCATCCTGTAGCTGCTGAAGGAGAAACCCGGTGGGTTTGCAGGAAAGGCAGAGGGAGTCTCCAGACTTTTGCACATTAGTTTGGGACTCTGGGATCTGGATCTGCGACCAGGCACCTGGGAATAGAAAGATATTGTAAATCATATTGATCGTAATAGCGATAATAGACTGCTCCCTTGCCCTGCCAATGGTTCCCAGGGGAGAAGATACCTTTCCGAGCTGCTACAAGGAACACTAAATGGAGCCAAAGTCTCATTTTCCCTGGAGTTGAAGGGAAAAGGTCTCAGGGGATCAGCTGGTAACTGCACAGACCCAGGGGGCTGTGGATGGTTTCTCTAAGTGCAGCCTGGACAGAGAGAGGGACAGATTTAAACAGGAAAGTGTCACCCCTATTTGGATATCCCGCTCCTTATAAGAGACACAAACTCCTTCCCTGAGCAATCAAATGTCTTGCCCTCCAATTCCAGGAGAAGGAAGGGGGAATGTGTGTAACGTTCGGACCCAAGCCTCCCTGAAATCAGAGGGGATGTGGCCTTGACTGCGATTGACATCGGATCAGATCTTACATGGGGAGCAAATATTCATTTGAAACCAGGGGTGCTGGAACAGTTTTTATAGTGGGGGTGCTGAGAGACATTGAGCCAAACTGTAAACTCTGTATATAAAGGAACCACCTTCAAGCCAGAACCCCTAATTCCAGCCCCTATGTTTGAAATTCTTCCTTGCAATGCTGGACTAGGAGACAGAATTATTATTAGATTACTACCTTAAAATGAATGAGAGTTGGGTGTGGATCCCCGCCTAGCCTGCTTAGAATGTTTTAGCAGAATTCAGTTTTTCGGACTTCTGGGCTAAGTCATACAGTAAGAATGGACAGTCGGCACCCTGAAAGAATCTACAGATTAGGGTTATAATCCTGCAGGTGTTTATAGGCCTCTGCAACTGAGAGTACTTGCCTTGCTTTGAGTGGGACTAATGATATGAATAAAACAATTCAGTTGCATAGAAGTGTTCTATCACTCTTCTTCTTAGTATTACCATTCCTATTATTTTCAACACCCACTATAAATAGGCAATAATATAGATAAAAATGTCAAACTAACGTTTCTGTGGAAATGCTGGATAAAATAATACAAAAACAACAATACATAGACCTTAAAAGCTCTGCCTTGCGGCTGTGTTTATGCCGCAGGGTGGATTTTTTAAAAGGTCTTAAGCAAGGCAAACACTCAAATCCCAAGGGAGCTGGAACTTCACAACTTTGGGTTCCTTTGAAAATCTCAGTCTCACACTCTCTAATTGGTGGAGGACCTGTTGTTTCTCAGGTAAGATACAGTGCACTCAGGCACACAGCTCAGTAATATATAAGTGTGGGAAATCTGTTGCAAAGACTGTAATGTAAAATCCCATAGCAGTGCAGGGTTGGGATGTTCCAAATTGCTTAAGGGAGATGGCAGGTCTGTGGATGATTTTCAAGGATGGAAATGATTTCAGGGGAACCCTAGTACAATTTGTTAGGCCTTGATTCATGAAAGCATGTAAGAATTTGTTTAAACCCATCTCTATCCAGGATACCATTTTAAATTGAAGCACAATTCTGAAGAGTGATGCATTTAGACAAATAGGATGACCACACTCAGTAGGTTATAAGCTTTGTAATGATACCTTACAAGAGACCTTTTGCAGAAAGCATATTCCACTTACATTATATTCATACTCATTAGCATATTTTTTATAAAATCATGTGGAGTGCAATGCCCCACAATGGGTCAAGGAAATATGAAGGCTCCAGACTACCTTCAAGTCCTCAGTCCCTTGGTTAGAATGCTCCCATTAGTATATGCTCATAGTCCAGAGGGTGGAGCAGAAAAGAGGTAAAATGGGGAGGTTTCGAGGCCAGGGCCTTTTAGCTTCTGCCAAGGGGTAAGTAAAGGGAAATCTGTTCTCACTGTGAAAGATGGTGTTTGGAGTCACATGGGAAAGTTACATGTCCATCACCCCCACCCATATTCTTATTAGAACATTCACCAAAAGTCCATTAAGTGTAGACAGGCATTTTTCAGGGTTCATTGTGAGCTCAGTGTCCATTCAACTTTCCCTTCATGTGCTGGATCAATATCTTGTGGGCGTTACCACAGGAGCAAACATGTAGTAAACATAGCTAATTTTCATAACTTCAGATACCAAGATGAATAGACATGCATAGAAATAGCATAATCATAAGTACCAGCTATTTCACCTGCATGACTACTCCCAAAAGAGATTCTGAAAAATCACACCACTTACCTGAGACCCTCTGTGCCAGCACCAGGCCCCACTGGAGTTTTATCTTTTTTATCTTTATCTGGAGTTTTATTTTATGTAACAACAGACATGGAGCCAGTGACAGGACTCTCCATGTAGCCTAAAAGGGCAAAGTTAATTTTGAGCTGTTCAGGTGTGACTGCACCTTTAGTCCATGAGGGCAGACTGGCTGGCCCACATTCAGGTTAATGGGCTGCAGTGTTCCTTTCCAGTTAACTTTCTAATGTTCATAAACCTGGCATGGGCTGAGGTGGTTTAAAGCATAACACAGCTTTTTAGGTTTGCAAATCTGTGAACCTCTGCCTCTTTGAGATTTTATTCTTATTCTTATTGCTGGTCATAATGTGGGAGGGTATCCTCTCCGCCCTCTGCTCATGAGGTCATGTATGTGTCTTGTAGCACTCTTCTGAACACCAGTTGGAAGGAATTTTTTTTCCCCAGTAAATGTGGACTGATTCTTTTCTCTTAGAAGGCATGTAATTTTTCCAGGTTCACACTGATTACCACAGAAAACAATCAGGGCTGTTAAACTTTTTTCAAATTCCATACAAAAATTAAGTTCAGCTATATTTTCCAGTACAGGGATGAAATGGGTGTTTGTATATACAAGCATCAACATGCTTAACTACTCACTTTCCCTCCAAATATGTAGAATTTCAGTCTGTTTATATGGAATATGGGAGTTGGGTGAAGAGTCATTTCAGCGTATGTATGACTTATTAAAAGACAAATCTTAAGTAGAGCTGAATCCTAAACTGCATTATGGTATTGTACCCAAACATTGCATTTAAATGGGAGATTCAACTTCCTTTATAGGAACAGAACGGACTCCTGAAACTCTTACCACAAAAGTGGTACATAGACATGCAAATAGTCCCATTGTCTTTGTCATAAACCTACAGCTAAGGGTAGCCTAAAATCCCTCCTTTACCTGTAAGGGGTTAAGAAGCTCAAATAACCTGGTTGACACCTGACCAAAAGGACCAAAAAGGAAAGAAGATCCTTTCAAATCTGTGGGGGGAGGTTTTGTTTGTGCTCTTTGTCTGGTTCTCTCGGACAGAGAGGGACCAGGGCAGAAAAAGCCATCTCCTGAAACCATACCTGAAATGAGCCTCTAAGATTACAAAAATCGTAAGTAAAGCAAGGAAATGTGTTAGATTATCTTTTGTTTAGCTTGTGAATTTTCTCTATGCTAAGAGGGAGGTTTATTCCTCTTTTTGTAACTTTGAAGTTAAGCTGAGAGGAAAATCCTGTGTGTTTTAAATCTTTTTATTACCCTGAAAAGTTATCGTCCATCCTAATTTTGCAGGTGTGATTCTTTTACTTTTTTTTAAATAAAATTCTTCTTTTAAGAACCTAATTGATTTTCAGCTTCCTAAGAACCAGGATTTGATCTGTTCTCACTTTGTAAACAACTGGTTAGTATATTATTCTCCAGCCTCCCCAGGAAAGGGGGTGAAGGGTCTTGGGGGGATATTTTGGGGAAACAGGAACTCCAAGTGGTCCTTTTCCTGAATTTTGTCTAAATCACTTAGTGGCGGCAGCCATAGCATCCAAGAACAAGAAAAAAAGTGTGCCTTGGGAAAGTTTTTAACCTAGACTGGTAAAAATAAACTTTGGGGGACTTTCATGCAGGTCCCCACATCTGTACCCCAAAGTTCAGAGTGAGGAGGGAACCCTGACAGTCTTCAATGGGATTGATCAAATGATGAAGCGTTTACAGGATTAGGTCCCAAGTTTGTGAATTGTTCTAGATGAAACTGGCAAGGCCGGAGCTGTCAGATCAGAAGGAGCGTCATTCGAATAGAGTTGGGCAGATGTGGGTTACGTCTTAGCTCCTCCCTGGTTAAGATGAGGAAGATATTTTCAGCAAAGTTCTTGGCAGATTCCTGAGGCAGCTGGTTTAAGGTCATCATTAGAATCTTCACTTACAGTTCTCTCATCCACAAAGCTGGAAAATGAGGCATTTGTTTGGCTGCTCCGGTTCCAGTTATCACAGTGCACGTTGGACTAGTTCGGCTGCAAAGAAGAATTCTCGGTACACGGGGACAACTCCTGGTTCCCGCCAGGCTGCAGAGCTGGGCTGACAGCAGAATCCAGACATCCGCTGGTCAGGGCAAGCAGAGGCATTGCTCTCATGATCTGGCCTTGACGTGATGCAGTATGGATGCCATGGGTAATTCGGACCAAGGGGGAGAAACCGAATCAAAAACACTGTTTAAAAACCTTCCATCCCTTCCCGCCCCCTTCCCCTCCTGAGGATTCCTGGCCAGTTTAACAGCACGACACAGAGGGTGACGAACTTAAACAAAGCCTCTGTGCTGCTAATGCAGCCTGGGCAGACAGCGGCAGAGATTTGAACAGGACCCTGTCTCCCTGGCCTGCATGCCCCGCTCCCCACTAAACACGTCAAACGCCTTCCCCGGCTGATCTCATGAGCTGCCCTCCGGCTCTGGGAGAAGGATGAGGGAGGGGGAGGGGTAGCGCCCTGACCCAAATCCCCCTGAAATCAAAGGAGCCTCAGGGAGTCGGGTTTGGGGTAATTACATTTTTGTGGAACCTAAACCCTAATCCCTGTCTCTGGCATTTAGGCTGTGAAATTTAAGCCCCTTCTAAAAATTGGATTTAGGCTCTCAGGTCATTGAAAGGTTTCATTGAAACTGTTTCCCCGCTTGTCCAATGGGAATTTTATTTCTCTACGTTAAGATTCGCTCATGAATGTGAGACGCAGAGATACCGAGGTGAGGCGCGCTTTAAAACACCTCTCCTAGATTAAATTAATCGCGTGGCAATAGTGGCTATTGACACGCACCTGGATTTGGCAGCTGTTTCTCTTTCAGCTGTTCCGCTCTTACTACAAGACCTGTGGGTATGCCCGTTCCTTAGAGAATGTTTGTAATCACTCGCTGCGGGCCGTCACGACTCTCCCCTTTCAATCCACTGGCAGGCCACGCAGCTGGCTCGGAGCTAGGCCCAGACAGGGTCACCGACCACAGTAACTGTGTCTGCCCATGAACTTTAGGGCAGGTGACAGACCTCCCCATTAGTGATGACCGTGCAATCTACGTTGCCGCTTGAGGTCCAAATGGCTCTCCGGGGTTCGTTCCCGGTGCCTCTTTCTTGACTTCTCAGAACACCAAACATTTGCTGAGAATTGACCATGTCCCTGCGACTCCAGCGGGTGCTCTGTGCGCATGAGCTAAAATAAGGGAAAGGCTAATGGCGAATAACCCTTTAAAAATCTTCATAAGTGTTCTAACATTTGATAATTTTAGATCTAGCTTTAGGTTTCACTGTAATGCTCCCCCCCCCCCCTTCTGTCTTGGTCTAAGATGCCACTATTAATAACATTGGCTTTGCGTTGTTCAGATTAAACTGATTTATGGCAGAAACCAATATACAAACATGGAGAGGTCCAGAGGAAAATTCTCCTGTGTTCAGGTTATTCCAGAACTGCCCGTTGCAACGTTCCTGCAGCTGGTGTTTACCGCTAGAGGAGGCAGGGGAATGGACTCGTTCGGTGCCTGTTCTCATCCACTGTGACAATTCCCATCTTCCTACCTGAGCCTCCTTTGTCCATTTGTTAACTTTTTAAAGAAGGACAGTTCTGCTTTCCCCCGCGGCTGCCCCTTGCCTTGGGAGGGGAGGGGAGGGGAGGGCAGGGGAGGGGAGGGGAGGGGAGGGGAGGGGTGGGGGGAACTTGGGCAAAGCTACCTCAGTGTTTCCCTTCAAAGCTCCCCTAAAATACATCTTTCCCATGAAGCTTAGAAAAATACTTGACTGTTAGGGGGCTCTTTTGCTGAGGTCGCTGATCAATATTGTCTTAGTGGTTCCTTGTCCCCGCCCCCATGTGTCTCTTCCCATCTGTTGTCTTACACTGACTTCATAAGCTGTCTGGGGCTGTTTGGTCTGTGTTTGTGCCTAGCACAATAGAGCTCTGGTCCATGACCCTGGCTCCTACGGGTCATAATACAAAATAACAATTGACTTTACTTGGAACAGGAGGAGGAACTACTCTCTCATGCCTGAGAGAAGCAAGTAAAAATCACCTACTAGTTAGTGCTTAACTGTTTTCGTTTCCCCGAGTGTGTGTTTTTGTCCCTTAAAGGGCTGTGCGTAGTTGACGGTAGTTGAAGTTCGGTATATTTCTCCTATGCACTCCAGTGCTTTCTCGGGAGCCTGGTGGACCCATCTCCTTAAGTAGCTGCTGAGGGTGAACCCAGTGGGTCTGCAGGAGAGGCGGAGAGAGTCTCCGGGTTTTGCACATAAGCTTGGGGGTCCAGGGGCTGGATCTGTGACTGGGCACCTGGGAATAGAAATATATAATAAATCACATTAATCTTAATAGGAATAATAGACTGTTGCCCTGCCATTTTGTTACACTAATAAAATAAGACCAACAGGAGCTTGTAAATGGGGATAAGGCAAAATGCTGCATTTATTGTAAATATAATAAAAAGATAGAAACACACAATGTTAGATCACTACTATTCCTTATTTATCCACATATCCATACATACATTCATTCATGCAAGTTCTGCATAGTAGTTATAGTTACCAGCCTAAAAGCTGCTCCTGACAGAGTCCTGGCCAGGCGGCCTGTACAGGAGACTGGAGCGGAGGCCCTGTTAGACGCGCATCCGATGCTCCTGGAGGGTGGTGGCAGAACCAGACTCCAAGTTCCCAGTCCTCAGAGTCTATTTTGATAGGAATTTATTCCTATGCCAGTCCATGGGCGCTGCTTCATCATGCTGGCTGTCATGACAGCTCCATGGTGGCTGTCAGGTGCTTATCAGGTTTCTCATCCTTTGGGTTAGTCCGGTGGATTCCAGTTTGCTCCCCCGGGGTCCTCCGGTTGTTTCCACTTGGTGCCTTCTTCAGCCAAGCGACACTGAATTCCTAGGCTGGCACCTCCCTAACCATTCATTGGTCATCTAAACAGAGCCTTCATTCGCAGACATTCTCTGTCTTAATCTCATTTATTATTTCACCGTCTCTTTAACTTTCGGGGTATTACTAATTTATTTGAAAAAAGAAAAGTAGTACTTGTGGCACCTTAGAGACTAACCAATTTATTTGAGCATGAGCTTTCCTGAGCTACAGCTCACTTCATCAGATGCATACCGTGGAAACTGCAGCAGACTTTATATACACACAGAGAATATGAAACAATATCTCCTCCCACCCCACTGTCCTGCTGGTAATAGCTTATCTAAAGTGATCATCAAGTTGGGCCATTTCCAGCACAAATCCAGGTTCTCTCACCCTCCACCCCCCACACAAATTCACTCTCCTGCTGGTGATAGCCCATCCAAAGTGACAACTCTCTACACAATGTGCATGATAATCAAGGTGGGCCATTTCCAGCACAAAACCTGGATTTGTGCTGGAAATGGCCCACCTTGATTATCATGCACATTGTAGGGAGAGTGGTCACTTTGGATGAGCTATTACCAGCAGGATAGTGAGTTTGTGTGTGTGGTTTTTGGGAGGGGGGTGAGAGAACCTGGATTTGTGCAGGAAATGGCCCAACTTGATTATCATGCACATTGTGTAGAGAGTTGTCACTTTGGATGGGCTATCACCAGCAGGAGAGTGAATTTGTCGGGGGGGGGGGGGGTGGAGGGTGAGAAAACCTGGATTTGTGCTGGAAATGGCCCAACTTGATGATCACTTTAGATAAGCTATTACCAGCAGGACAGTGGGGTGGGAGGAGGTATTGTTTCATATTCTCTGTGTGTATATAAAGTCTGCTGCAGTTTCCACGGTATGCATCCAATGAAGTGAGCTGTAGCTCACAAAAGCTCATGCTCAAATAAATTGGTTAGTCTCTAAGGTGCCACAAGTACTCCTTTTCTTTTTGTGAATACAGACTAACACGGCTGTTACTCTGAAACATCTCTGGAGATGGTGAATCTCACTCAGTGGGAGCTGCGCTCTGTGACCCTTGTGCCCCCCTGTCTCTCATAGAATCATAGAATATCAGGGTTGGAAGGGACCTCAGGAGGTCATCTAGTCCAACCGCCTGCTCAAAGCAGGACCAATCCCCAATTAAATCATCCCAGCTAGGGCTCTGTCAAGCCTGACCTTAAAAACTTTTAAGGAAGGAGATTCTACCACCTCCCTAGGTAACGCATTCCAGTGTTTCACCACCCTCCTAGTGAAAAAGTTTTTCCTAATATCCAAACTAAACCTCCCCCACTGCAACTTGAGACCATTACTCCTTGTCCTGTCATCTTCTATCACTGAGAATAGTCTAGAACCATCCTCTCTGGAACCACCTCTCAGGTAGTTGAAAGCAGCTATCAAATCCCCCCTCATTCTTCTCTTCTGCAGACTAAACAATCCCAGTTCCCTCAGCCTTTCCTCATAAGTCATGTGTTCCAGACCCCTAATCATTTTTGTTGCCCTTCGCTGGACTCTTTCCAATTTATCCACATCCTTCTTGTAGTGTGGGGCCCAAAACTGGACACAGTACTTCAGATGAGGCCTCACCAATGTCGAATAGAGGGGGACGATCACGTCCCTTGATCTGCTCGCTATGCCCCTACTTATACATCCCAAAATGCCATTGGCCTTCTTGGCAACAAGGGCACACTGCTGACTCATAGCCAGCTTCTTGTCCACTGTCACCCCTAGGTCCTTTTCCGCAGAACTGCTGCCTAGCCATTCGGTCCCTAGTCTGTAGCTGTGCATTGGGTTCTTCCGTCCTAAGTGCAGGACCCTGCGCTTATCCTCATTGAATCTCATCAGATTTCTTTTGGCCTAATCCTCCAATTTCTCTAGGTCCCTCTGTATCCTATCCCTCCCCTCCAGCGTATCTACCACTCCTCCCAGTTTAGTATCATCTGCAAATTTGCTGAGAGTGCAATCCACACCATCCTCCAGATCATTTATGAAGATATTGAACAAAACCAATCCCAGGACCGACCCCTGGGGCACTCCACTTGACACCGGCTGCCAACTAGACGTGGAGCCATTGATCACTACCCGTTGAGCCCGACAATCTAGCCAACTTTCTACCCACCTTATAGTGCATTCATCCAGCCCATACTTCTTTAACTTGCTGACAAGAATACTGTGGGAGACCGTGTCAAAAGCTTTACTAAAGTCAAGAAACAATACATCCACTGCTTTCCCTTCATCCACAGAACCAGTAATCTCATCATAGAAGGTGATTAGATTAGTCAGGCATGACCTTCCCTTGGTGAATCCATGCTGACTGTTCCTGATCACTTTTCTCTCATGTCAGTGCTTCAGGACTGAGTCTTTACGGACCTGCTCCATGATTTTTCCGGGTACTGAGGTGAGGCTGACTGGCCTGTAGTTCCCAGGATCCTCCTTCTTCCCTTTTTTAAAGATCCCTCCGCCCCACCGGCCTCTGCTTCTCCCTCGGCAGCCGCCTCACCCTGAGCGACCCCATGAAATCCCACCGTGTCCCTGTCCACAGCCCTTAGCCCCCTGACTGTCCCCAATGCCCGGCGGGCCAGCGCTGGGCTGAGTGATGCCATTGGGGGTTGAGGGGCGGGGCCGTTTATCTCCATGGTAACTCTGTGACATGGGGGCACTGTATTGTGGGCAGGATCCTGAGTTGCACCGTTCACACCAGGGCTGTGATTTCCAGCTGTCAAATGGATGGAAAAAATGCTCGAGTCTCTTTGGAAAGTCCCGACGGTGCCCCATCCCCCGGCGCAGCGGAGCAGGGTTTATTCCGGCGCCGGGTGATCTCTGCCCCCAGCCCCGCCCGGACCCTGCATGGCCCATTTCCACTCCCCGCCTCCATCTCTGGGGTAGGGAAATGGGTCATTCAGAGTCCGGGAACGGAAGGGTTAAACTGGCGGGAGGTTTGTGTCCCGTTCCCCCGGGGGCCGGGTCTCCTGCCCGAGCCCGAAGCGGGGGGTGTCGCTGCTGCCCCCGCGCGGCCGCCGGGAGAAGGGCGATTCCGCAGCCTGGGTTTTTGTGCGATCACAAACCGGTTTGGTGTCACTGTGTCTCTCGCACAGTAATAGCGGGCGGTGTCCTCGGGCTTCAGGCCGGTCATTTGCAGGTAGAAGTTGGTGCTGTCCTTGGAGGCTGTGAACCGGCCCTGGACCGAGGAGGCGTAGTACTTGCTTCCCTCGCTGTAATACCAAGCCAGCCACTCCAGCCCCTGTCCCGGCTCCTGTCGGATCCAGCCCATCCAGGTGCTGCTGAGAGTGAACCCGCTGGTGGCACATTGCAGTTTCTGGGACTCTCCGGGCTTCTTCAGCGCTGGCCCCGACTGGGTCAGAACCACCTGCGAGCGGGCCCCTGGGGGAGAAGGGAAATGGCAGATTGGAATTAAAGCTCAGTCGCCACATGAAACCAGTCATTAGCCCCGGGTTCAGTGGAAAGTGAACAGGGAACAGTGGGAGACCAGCCACACGGTGCACTTTGTACATCAGTCGGTGGGAGACGACAGAAGAAAGAAGTGTCCCACCCCACATCGATAGCGGCCGCAATAGTCCCAGATACCCGACCCCTCCTGTGTATTAACGGGGGATAAATTACCTTCCAGAGCCGCTACAAAGAAAACCAAATGGAGCCAAAGTGTCATTTTCCGCGTTGCTGTCGGGGAAAGTTTTCAGACTTTTGGCCGGTAACTGCAGAGACCCAGGGCCTGCGGATTGTCCCTCCGGCTGCAGCCCGGGCACTGAGAGGGACAGATTTAAACAGGAACCTGTCACTACTATTTGCATATCCCCCTCCTTATAAGAGAGACAAGCTCCCTAAGAGCGGCCTCTGAAAAGCTCGGTTTGGGGATTCAGGGAGGCGCAGTCAGACGTCAGTGGGTAGGGATCCAGCCTGGAGTTACGGGCATGGGGATCCATCCCCCTTTTCCTCCATAGACTCCCTGGGTTACCCTGGGCAAGTGTGACGTGTCCCCTTGTGTTTCAGGCCCCCACCCGCACCTCGGACACTCCGGCCCTTTCCTCCCTCACAGAGCTCTTGTGAGGACAAACTCATGAAAGACCAGGAGGTCCCCAGATGCCATGGGATGTGGCCATGAGACGGCCTAAAATGGAGGAATATCTCTTAGCCTCCTAAGATCATGGCAATGACCGGGGGTGTTTTCAGAACCTCACGGGAACATTTCCAGCCACTCATCGGGTGGATTCTCCTTACCAGGGGAAATGTGACTGGTTTCTGAGCTGGGTAACTTGAGTCACGCTACGTTGTTGTGGGCAGTGCGCTGTAAATACTCCAGCCCTGCTACAGACTGATGGGAAGCCCATGAAAGTCAGAGAAACAAACAAACACACCCAGAACCACCGGCTGGTTAGTCCCGTGTTCGCTGGAGGACGCCCTGTGTACACACACCTGAGTCCCGACAATTCTGCCGCTGTGGCTTGAAATTTCCGTGCAAGTGTTTGCAAAACAGGGAAGGGAGTTATCATAGAGCCAGAGCTAATGAGGATGATTCCTACAGAGACTCAGCAATTCTGATTTAATGACACACCCCGGTGAGCAACAAGACTAGCAAAATATTCCTGTGCAGATCCGTATGCGGGCATGAAATAATCAAATCCTGCGGGCTTTATTCCCCGTGTGTGTGACCCCATTGATTTCCCTGGGCCCGGTGGTGGGAGTAAAGGGTCTTGCAGAAGATTAGTCAGGACATTGGCTCATCAAAGCACCAATCGGTGCCCTTTGAGCCTGAGGATGGGACGTGGAAGGCAGAGAGTCCTGTCCACCTGGTGCTGTTTTAGCTTCTGCTGATGCTATTGATAATATCACCAACACTTACATCGTGATTTTCCAGCCATGGCTCTCAGGCAAAGAAAGGAAACGTGATTCTCTCCAGTGCTTATAACCGTGTAAACTGAGGCACGGGAAAGTTCGGTTCAATGGCTCTCAGCACCCCCACGATACAAATTGTTGCAGCCCCCTGATAGCAGCTCTGGGTGTCACACCGGAATCACTGGCTGAACTGCTATGGCCGGTGCTCTAAGGGGAGGACAAAGCTCGAGGCCAGCTGAAGATTTATCTTATTTTACTGATGCATATGAAATGTCTCACAATATGTGCTGTCTATGTGCCCTACGAACATGACATTTGGAACTCAAGCGAAAATGCACCAAAGCAGTCTGCAAACAGCACGACGTGGTGTGGTCTAGAAGCAGCTGCATTGAAAGAAGCGGAGATCAGAAGGCTGGAGGCAGTAGAGGTGAGATTTCTTTGGAAGATGTCCCGTGTAAGGTGTCATGATTTCCAGACCAATGAAGAAGATGGAAGGAGTATAGGATGTGAAGTCAGGGAGCAGGATTCGCTGCAATCAAAGAGACTGAAATGATGGTGACACTGTAGACGACAAACAGAGGACAGGATACCGATAGGGCAAATACTGTCAGGGTCCGTCAGACCGAGAGGCAGACGTGGATGGTGACACTGTACTGCTCCCTGTAAAGATGCTTAGGGATGAAGAGAAGAAGAAGAAGAAGAAGAAGAAGAAGAAGAAGAAGAAGAAGAAGAAGAAGAAGAAGCCCTATAATCTTTACCCTGTAAATCACTGAATTACCTTAGATCTTAGTCCATCCCGTGCTTTGCTGCACATTGGGCTACCCACATTTTCCACCCTTGTTTGTCAACTGCCCTTCTCTCCAAATCTTCCCTCTTCATGTTGAGGTGTTATTCAGACCTGTTCCTTCCAGTGTTACTGGCGTTAGGACATCTTTGAATTGTAATGCACTACTGACCCCTGCTGTCCATTGGGAAGATTGCACCCGCTTCCAAATCAGTTTTCGTCCGGTCCGCACGAGCTTTGTGCTCACTGCGGGATTCTCCAACAATAATACAGGGCGGTGTCCTCAGGTCTCAGGCTGCTCAGCTGCAAATACACCAGGTTCTGGGGATTGTCTCTGGAGATGGTGAAGCGGCCCTTGAAGGGCTGTGCGTAGTTGCTGGTAGTTGCAGTTGGCTGTATTTCCCCGATCCCCTCCAGTCCCTTCCCAGGGCCCTGTCTGACCCAGCTCATTCAGTAATCGCTGAAGGTGAAGCCGGAGGCTTTGCAGGAGAGGCGGAGAGAGTCTCCGGGCTCTTTCACATCCCCTCCGGACTCCACCAGCTGAGACTGTGAAAAAGTCCCTGAAAATAGACACAATGAGATTCCTAGAGACCCTGGCTCCCAAGTGAGATTGTAACAAACCCTGTGGGAAATCGATGTACCTGTGAAAGCTGTTTCAATGAGAAGGAAAAATAACCACAGTGCCATGTTCCCGACTGTGGGGAGAGTTCTGGTGGGGTTTGGCTGGTCTCTGGGCAGACACCGGCTGCGGACTCTGAACCCCAGAGCTGCAGGGTCAGGGGAATCGCTGGCTTTAAACAGGAAATGTAAGGGGATAATTTGCATGCATCGCTCTACATAAGAGAGACATGAACATCAATCCCAAATAACTGATATTTCCCTGAGTTTTACTCCACAGGTTTCATAGATTCTAAGCCCAAAAGGGACCATTGTGATCATCTAGTCAGATTTTCTGTGTAACACACACCTCAGAACTTCCACCAACAATTCCTAGAGCAGATCTTTTAGAAAAATGTCTACCAATGTTGATCTAAAAATTATCAGTGACGGAGAATCCACCACTACCCTGATAACTTGTTCCAATGGTTCATTCGTTTCACAATTAAAAACTTATTAACCACTATGATTTTGTGGGTTAAATTTCCTACTGTTCCGAGGGCCCATAGGCAGATCTCTGGACCACTTGAATCCCTTCAACTCAATATTGAGGAATTAAGTGGTCTATAAACTTTGTATTGACATATCTGCCTAGGGTTGAATTTAACCTATAGAGAACAAGGATAGATAGGCCTACCTGAGTAAGAAAAGTATGGGATATTCCTTTGATGCCCCACTGCATTTCCCTCTCTCTCCTTCCCTTTACTGTCCTCTCTCTCTCTCTTTCTCTCTCTCATAGAGCGACATGCAGAAGTATTGAGAGATCCTGAAATCCTTCATTTTGCAAGGCAAACAGTTCTGTCCCTGTGCTATGAGTCTGACACATCTTTCCATCACTGGGGACGGAATCCCAGTCCCATTGCATCAACGGGAGTTTTGCCTTTGAGCTGAATGGACCAGGATTCAACACTTCACAGCTGTGTCACTGTGGTGAAGTGTGTAGTGAGGGCAGCTGTGCTGGAAGGGAGCAGTCAGTCTATATTAGCTCTCTCCACACTTTCTTTTGTGATATTCTAGGCCTGGCCCTTTCAAAACTTATATGTGAAATGATTCCCCTGAACTTTTCCCCTCTTAGTTAATGGTCTGTCTTTCGCAGACGTGGGCCGAAGGAAGGAAGATGATGCGATGCTACATGGTGACACGGCTTGTGGGACAGGTTGTGTTCTGTCCTGTTGTAATCTTGAATTTGATTTCAGTTGGAACAAATGTATCGAAACACAGAGGCGCAGAATGACTGTCTGACACAGGAATGAACCAGACACCGGTGGTGTTAACTTTCAGTGCGCTCAGAAAACCACGATTCCTTCTTTTTTTCAAAGGGAATTCTTTAACTGAGACACTCTCTGTACACGGGATGTTTTATTATGAATGGGCAAGTGCAAGTAACTTGGAGTTTGGCTAAAGATGAATCCACTAGAGTCTGTAAAGAGGATTCCCACGCTCTGCCTGTGAATTTAGGACGAGTGACTCCCATTTCCTGCTTCCTGCAAAACGTGGCATTGGTATTCAGAAACCCCAGACACTTTGGAAATGAAGCAGTGTGTTCAAGAAGTACGATTTGTCCTTTCTTTAGGTGAGTGCAAACTGTGGCAAGATTCCCGTGTGAAAAACTCTAGTTCACGTTCTACCTTCGCTCTTTGACTCCTGCTTCCGGCCTGTATTCTCCAGCTTAGTTTGCTGGGAAAGGAGGGTGAAGGACGGAGAGCTAAGTGTGAATAACACTTTGGAGAAGAGAAGGAGGACTTGTGGCACCTTAGAGACTAACACATTTAGTTGAGCATAAGCTTTCATGAGCTACAGATCACTTCATCGGATGCATTCAGTGGAAAATAAGGTGGGGAGACTTGTATACACAGAAAATATGAAACAATGGGTGTCACCATACACACTGTAAGGAGAGTGCTCACTTAAGATGAGCTAATACCAGCAGGAGAGCGGGGGGGGAGGGGGGGAAGAAAACCTTTTGTAGTGCTAATCAAGGTGGGCCATTTCCAGCAGTTGACAAGAACGTCTGAGGAACAGTGGGGGGGCTGGGGGGGGGGGAGTAAACATGGGGAAATAGTTTTACTTTGTGTAATGACCCATCCACTCCCAGTCTCTATTCAAGCCTAAGTTAATTGTATCCAGTTTGCAAATTAATTCCAATTCAGCAGTCACTCGTTGGAGTCTGTTTTTGAAGTCTTTTTGTTGTAATATTGTGACTTTTAGGTCTGTAATTGACTGACCAGAGAGATTGAAGTGTTCTCCGACTGGTTTATGAATGTTATAATTCTTGACATCTGATTTGTGTCCATTTATTCTTTTACGTAGAGACTGTCCAGTTTGACCAATGTACATGGCAGAGGGGCATTGCTGGCACATGATGGCATATATCACATTGGTGGATGTGCAGGTGAACGAGCCTCTGATAGTGTGGCTGATGTGATTAGGCCCTATGATGGTGTCCCCTGAATAGATACGTGGACACAGTTGGCAATGGTCTTTGTTGCAAGGATAGGTTCCTGGGTTAGTGGTTCTGTTGTGTGGTGTGTGGTTGCTGGTGAGTATTTGCTTCAAGCTGGGGGACTGTCTGTAGGCAAGGACTGGCCTGTCTCCCAAGATTTGTGAGAGTGATGGGTCATCCTTCAGGATAGGTTGTAGATCCTTGATGATTCATTGGAGGGGTTTTAATTGGGGGCTGAAGGTGATGGCTAGTGGCGTTCTGTTATTTTCTTTGTTGGGCCTATCCTGTAGTAGATGTCTTCTTAGTAATCTTCTGGCTCTGTCAATCTGTTTCTTCACTTCCGCAGTTGGGTACTGTAGTTGTAAGAATGCTTGATAGAGATCTTGTAGTTGTTTGTCTCTGTCTGAGGGGTTGGAGCAAATGCGGTTGTATCGTAGAACTTGGCTGTAGAGAATGGATCGTGTGGTGTGATCTGGGTGAAAGCTGGAGGCATGTAGGTAGGAATAACGGTCCATAGGTTTCGAGTATAGGGTGGTGTTTATGTGACCATTGCTTATTAGCACCGTAGCGTCCAGGTCGTGGGTCTCTTGTGTGGACTGGACCAGGCTGAGGTTGATGGTGGGATGGAAATTGTTGAAATCATGGTAGAATTCCTCCAGGGCTTCTTTTCCATGGGTCCAGATGATGAAGATGTCATCAATATAGTGCAAGTAGAGTAGGGGCTTTAGGGGATGAGAGCTGAGGAAGCGTTGTTCTAAGTCAGCCATAAAAATGTTGGCATCCTGTGGGGCCATGCAGGTACCCATAGCAGTGCCGCTGGTTTGAAGGTATACATTGTCCCCAAATGTGAAATAGTTATGGGTGAGGACAAAGTCACAAAGTTCAGCCACCAGGTTTGCCGTGACATTAATGGGGATACTGTTCCTGATGGCTTGTAGTCCATCTTTGTGTGGAATGTTGGTGTAGAGGGCTTCTACATCCATAGTGGCCAGGATGGTGTTTTCAGGAATCATAGAATCATAGAATATCAGGGTTGGAAGGGACCTCAGGAGGTCATCTAGTCCAACCGCCTGCTCAAAGCAGGACCAATCCCCAATTAAATCATCCCAGCTAGGGCTCTGTCAAGCCTGACCTTAAAAACTTTTAAGGAAGGAGATTCTACCACCTCCCTAGGTAACGCATTCCAGTGTTTCACCACCCTCCTAGTGAAAAAGTTTTTCCTAATATCCAAACTAAACCTCCCCCACTGCAACTTGAGACCATTACTCCTTGTCCTGTCATCTTCTACCACTGAGAATAGTCTAGAACCATCCTCTCTGGAACCACCTCTCAGGTAGTTGAAAGCAGCTATCAAATCCCCCCTCATTCTTCTCTTCTGCAGACTAAACAATCCCAGTTCCCTCAGCCTCTCCTCATAAGTCATGTGTTCCAGATCTCTAATCATTTTTGTTGCCCTCCACTGGACTCTCTCCAATTTTTCCACATCCTTCTTGTAGTGTGGGCCCCAAAACTGGACACAGTACTCCAGATGAGGCCTCACCAATGTCGAATAGAGGGGGACGATCACGTCCCTTGATCTGCTCGCTATGCCCCTACTTATACATCCCAAAATGCCATTGGCCTTCTTGGCAACAAGGGCGCACTGCTGACTCATATCCAGCTTCTCGTCCACTGTCACCCTTAGGTACTTTTCTGCAGAACTGCTGCCTAGCCATTCGGTCCCTAGTCTGTAGCTGTGCATTGGGTTCTTCCGTCCTAAGTGCAGGACCCTGCACTTATCCTCATTGAATCTCATCAGATTTCTTTTGGCCTAATCCTCCAATTTCTCTAGGTCCCTCTGTATCCTATCCCTGCCCTCCAGCGTATCTACCACTCCTCCCAGTTTAGTATCATCCGCAAATTTGCTGAGAGTGCAATCCACACCATCCTCCAGATCATTTATGAAGATATTGAACAAAACCGATCCCAGGACCGACCCCTGGGGCACTCCACTTGACACCGGCTGCCAACTAGACATGGAGCCATTGATCACTACCCGTTGAGCCCGACAATCTAGCCAACTTTCTACCCACCTTATAGTGCATTCATCCAGCCCATACTTCTTTAACTTGCTCACAAGAATACTGTGGGAGACCATGTCAAAAGCTTTGCTAAAATCAAGAAACAAAACATCCACTGCTTTCCCTTCATCCACAGAACCAGTAATCTCATCATAGAAGGTGATTAGATTAGTCAGGCATGTCCCTTGGTGAATCCATGCTGACAGTTCCTGATCACTTTTCTCTCATGTCAGTGCTTCAGGACTGAGTCTTTGAGGACCTGCTCCATAATTTTTCCGGGGACTGAAGTGAGGCTGACTGGCCTGTAGTTCCCAGGATCCTCCTTCTTCCCTTTTTTAAAATTCCTCCGCCCCACGGGCCTCTGCTTCTCCCTGGGCAGCCGCCTCCCCCTGAGCGAACCCATGAAATCCCACCTGTCCCTGTCCACAGCCCTTAGCCACGCGACTGCCCCCAATGCCCGGCGGGCCAGCGCTGGGCTGAGTGATGCCATCGGGGCTGGGGGAGGGGGGCTTTTATCTCCATGGTGACTCTGTGACATGGGGGCACTGTATTGTGGGCAGGATCCTGAGTTGCACCGTTCACACCAGGGCTGTGATTTCCAGCTGTCAAATGGATGGAAAAAATGCTCGAGTCTCTTTGGAAAGTCCCGGCGGTGCCCCATCCCCGGGCTCAGCGGAGCGGGGTTTATTCCGGCGCCGGGTGATCTCTGCCCCCAGCCCCGCCTGCACCCTGCATGGCCCATTTCCACACCCCGCCTCCATCTCTGGGGTAGGGAAATGGGCCATTCAGAGTCCGGGAACGGAAGGGTTAAACTGGCGGGAGGTTTGTGTCCCGTTCCCCCGGGGGCCGGGTCTCCTGCCCGAGCCCGAAGCGGGGGGTGTCGCTGCTGCCCCCGCGCGGCCGCCGGGAGAAAGGCGATTCCGCAGCCTGGGTTTTTGTGCGATCACAAACCGGTTTGGTGTCACTGTGTCTCTCGCACAGTAATAGCGGGCGGTGTCCTCGGGCTTCAGGCCGGTCATTTGCAGATACAGCTCACTCTTGGCGTTATCCCTGGAGATGGTGAATCGCCCTTTCACTGCATCGAGGTAGTAAGTACTCCCACCGGTGCTTATAGCAGCGACCCACTCCAGTCCTTTCCCGGGAGCCTGGCGGACCCAGCTCATCCCGTAGCTGCTGAAAGTGAACCCGGAGGCTTTGCAGAAGAGGCGGAGAGAGTCTCCGGGCTTCTTCACACCCCCTCCGGACTCCACCAGCGTCTGGGACCGGACACCTGGGAATAAAGACAGGCCATTAATATCGGTATAAAAACAGCGAGAACACAATATTCTTCTAACTCGGCCAGGTCTTCAGAGGAGGAAAATACCTTCCAAAGCTGCTACAGCGACAATGACAAGGAACAAAAATCCCATTTTCCCGGGTGCTGGAGGGGAAAGTTCTCAGGGGACTGGCTGGTGACTGCACAGAGCCAGGGGCTGCGGATTGTGTCTCCGTGTGCAGCCTGGGCAGAGAGAGGCAGAGTTTTAACCAGGAAACTGTCTCCCTCATTTGCATGCCCCGCTTTATAAGAGACAAACGCTCCTGCTGTCAGTGATCAGATTGACTCGCCCCAGGCCTCCAGGTGCAGGAGTCAGACTGTCCCGTCCTGTGTGTCTGTGCAGCGCCGGGCACAGGGCACTGGGGTCCTCCTGACACTTTCGGACCATGGGAGGAATGAACAGCTCCCTGCAGAGACTGTGTTTCCTCGCATGGGAACTGAGGGTCTGGCTTTTTTGACCTGATATTGAGGATTGGGGGGACTAAGCTCTGGAGCCCGGTTCCACAAGCATAAGGTCCATGCAACATCCGGTCAGGGGGTCAGTGTCCGGTGGAGGGAGGCGCGAAGTCTTGTCTCAGGGATCCATTGGGCTGGGCCACCCGCTGGAGGCAGAAGATTTCCCATGGCGCTGGGAGGGATTTGGGAGGCAATCCCTTTCCCTTCCCGGCAGTGACCGGCTACATTGAATGATCCATGACACTAGGAACGTGATCTGAGCAAGCCTGGCTCGTGCTTTGGAGCAGGTCTGGGACCCTGCCTGTGGGTGCAGGCGAGAGAAGCTGGCGGGCGGTGGGGGGAGTCTGAGGACAGAGTTAAGTTTTGCAGTGAAGCCTCCCTGACATTCGTGTGCCAAGAGCAGCGTCTCTTGGTGTTTTTCTTTAGGGGAGAGTTGAGGAGGATTAAGGTGACAGTGAAGGAAGATTATTATGCATGGTTGAGATTTATATTCCTGTTTATATTTCCATTCCCACTCCACTTCCCATTTACACTCAGAGTGTAAACTGGGCAAGGGGAGTCCCATCCTCTGTGTGAGCTGGAATTGCCTGGGTCCATCAGAGTGGAGCCGAGCTAAGGGGGTAAAGGTAATGGGAGCGAGGACTCAAATCCTTTCGCTAGCCCATTTCACCGGGGTAGTGTATAAGCCAGGAAAGTTCCCCACAGTAGCTGTACCATTCCCCGCTTTCATAATTGGCATCACGAACAGGATCCTATCCACAGGGTCCACCCCACTGGTTTCCTGGTTGAGTTCTGACAGCACTGTCCAGGCCTGGTCAAGAACCCGACTATGGCTGGAATTGAAGAACTATGGGCCCACTTTGCTGAACTTGTGCGCAGATGATCAGACCAAACTGAGGCATTACAACAAGCTAGAACAGAACAGAGAGAAGCCTTTTCACTGGCTAAGGCAGTAATAGACCATCAAGCAGCAGAAGCTAAGAAACCTCCTACTATTTATGTAAGCACCAGCATTGTATATCCCTGCCGCCTACATAGGCATATGCATGCGAAAGGATTTTGGGAAGGGTTGAAGGCGTGAGTGTGGAGTGAAAGATGCCTTTGCAGGTTGTGAGAGGCCAAAAGGGGAGGAAGGGAGAAAGGAATGTGTTAACTCGACGATCCAGCTAGGTGCGAAGAAAAGAAGTTGACTCCAGCCACTCAAGGCCAATGCACCCAAGCAGACTCTCTGATGCCAAGAAAGACGGGGGCCTGGATTACAACCCCAACCAGCTGTGAGAACAGAGCAATAAACTGAACAAGACTGCAGCGGATTGAGAAAACTAGTGAGAAGGTAAAGGTCAGCGAATGGGAACATAACAACCCTGAAGCCGATGTGTTTTGGGGAAGCCAAGGAAGCCTCAGAAGGCCGGTTTGGACTGATACAAAGAGCAAAGGGGACAAAGGTCCCTGGACGAAATGTCCCCAGAAGAATCCAGGACTTAAAACCTTCTCGAGAGCTGAAGTAAGTCGGAGATCAACAGCGGACCCTGGACAACCTGAGTACAGGACAGAATTCCCGTCCACATCTCCTCCCGCTTCTTCGTACGTTACACCCGGGCTTGGCCAGCCTCGGGTAGTGCATGTCTGAGTATGAAAGTGGATTAAGGCTGGGGCATTAACGCTTCCTTTCTGCCTCTGAGTGACGTGGGGAAGCCCCAGCACTCTCCGCTATTATTTTACTTTATTTTATTAATAAAGCTTTAAACTCAGTCACTTGGTGTCCTCAGTCATCTCCTCCCCTAACAATTCTGCGGCCTCAGCCTGATCATCTGACACCTCAGGCAGATCGGTAACTTAACCTCTCACAAAGGTACCTATTGGAACCAGATGAAAGGAGTTATTTGAGAGCAATCAGGAGCCTGGTAAAACTGTCTGGCCATATGCATATGAGCTCCAGGAGAGAATGAGCAAAGTGGAGGGGTGAGACCCTCGACGAGTTCCAGACCCAGATATGTTTCTGAAAGAGCAGTTGGTGCTGGGGCTCCAGGATGATTCCTTCCACCATGAAATTAAAAAGGTGGTTTAAGGAAGAGGCCAGTCAGAAGTTCCATTAACTCAGTCTGGCTGCCATTATGTAGTCAGAAGAAGAGGAAGTTCCTGTGGCAGAGAGGGCCAAGCCGAAGTCCTGTACAAGAAGTGGGGGCCAAGTGAATGCAAGTGCTGGGGAAAAGACCCTGCCCCAAACACAGTTAACGCTGGAAAGATTAAGTGAAGCCGTCCAAAAACTGACAGTCCAACAGCTGAAAGTGATGACTGAGGTGATGAAAGGAAAAACCTCCACTAAAATGCCAAAGTATCCAAGGACACCAGGATCCTGAAGAAACCCACTGCAGGATGAGCAGGGAAGGTACATTTGTTACCCTTGTGAAAGGCCAGGGCATACTAGCTGAGAATGTCCACTGAGAAGAAGAAGAGAGTCCCAGGCACTGGAAACCAGTGGGGCACCAGGAGCAAGTGGTCCATCTACAGTAGAAACCCAAGCAGCGGCAGAAGGATTCCTCGGCCTGTCATTGGTGGAAAATCACTCTGCATGCAGTGTTGAAAGGGACACGGGCAGTGCCAGCATATCTAGTGACTTCCGTAAGTGAGCATTTGGAGACTGTCTAACTGCTGAAGTATGTATAGCAGGGGTGGAAAGCAGATGTTTGTTAGATACTGGCTCAGAAGTCACCACCATGACTGAGTCGCAATTTCAAAATAATTTGAAAGACAAGGAGCTGACCATGCACAACACACAGTTTCTATGTCTAACAGTAGTTAATGGACTGGCAATCCCAGTGGTGGGATGCCTCGAAGCAGACATAGACTACATGGGTCAGACTCTGCCAGGGAAATGCATCTTCATTCTGAAAGACAAAGCCTCTGAAGGGAGCCATGTGGGAGAAGGAGTCCCAGGGATTCTAAGGATGAACATCATTAGTGAGCTGAAGGAGCTCCTGTTGCCAGTAGAAGGAACCAGGAGGATAAATTGCCATGGGCACCCCGAGAAGAATGCTGTGCTTAGTCGAGTACTGGCTCGAGCAGAGAGACAAAACCATTGACTGGGCCCTGCAGGGCAGATTGGAAATGTTAAAGTGGGCAGAGAACAGAAGAGTGTTGTTCCTCCTCGGAGAGGGAGGGTCCTTGATGAACACTGCTGGGTCCTAGGAAATACCAATGGATATGGACCTCTTGTAGAGCCTACATCTGGGATAAACCTACCGAATGGGCTCCAGCCAGCCAATGTACTGAGTAATGTCATCAAAGGAAGAGGACCAGTGAGTCTTCTGAACTCAAGTTTGAAGGCTGTGGAGTTGCCTCCTCAAAACAGCACTGCAGAGGTACATTGGCCTGCGGGAGTGGTTCCTTGGGTGAAGGTAACATTTGAGGAGAATGGAAATGAGCTGCGGGTGAGAAAAAGGGAGGACGAGTTCCCTTTCCTCAAGAAAGACGTGGTGAGAGACTGCCAGTTCCAGTTCAAGCAGTACGCCGGGGGCTGATGCCTGCATAGGTGGCTAACTTAAGGGCGTTCCCAGAGAAGCATCAAGAAGTCTTTTCTAAGGATGAGGTGAACAGTGTGGATGACTGGGTCAAAGGTCACCATGACAGGCTGAAGGTAGCCTGTGAAGTTGCTCTCAATACAACAAAAGACAAGGAGCAAAGGAGGAAAAGGACTTAGGGTCGCAAGTCCACTGGGGCTCTGCTCAGGCCTGGTGACCGTGTACTAGTTGATAACCGTAGACACCGGGGGCGTAATAAAATACAGGGCAAGTGGGAGTCAAATCCCCACATAGTAGTCGCTCACAACCCCTCCGGACTCCAGCAACCCCTGCCTGCCCAGCACAAGGAAAGGGAGAAAATACCTTCTAGAGCTGCCGCAATGAGAACGAGATGTAACCAAACCCTCGTTTCCCTGGTGCTGGCAGAGAAAGTTCTCCGGGGGGTTGGCTGGTAACTGCATAGAGCCAGGAGTCTGTGGATTGTCTCTCCATGTAGAGCCTGGGCAGAGAGAGGGACAGATTTAAACAGGAAACTCTGACTGTCATTTGCATATCCCCCTTCTTATAAGAGACACCCTGTATTTCCTAGCGCGAACTAAGATTGGGAAGAAGGGTTGAGATCACCCTTTTCACAGCAGGGCTCCGAGCATGATTGCGTCTGAGATTCGTAGCTGAATTTATGTCGGACAAAGTCACATCTTCTGTATCCCCTTCCCTGACTCCCAAACCTAGTCCTCACCCTCATGATAAATTCGAACCCAGACCTGAACACTTATTTTGACATTCTCTGATTAGAATATGACCATTTGGATCATTGTTGCAACTACTGTTATATATTTGCAGCAAATATTGTATCAAGGTTGTCGAGTGAGGTGTCTATGAAAAAGTTATGATTTGCTGATTAGAATTATGCTATCTATATACAGGTATCATTTTTGTATGTGAAGTTATCAATATTGGAATATCCACCTGCTTTATGGGGATTGTCTGCCCCTTTCTTTGCAGTTCACTCTAGTGGAGTGACCATAGCTATCCCCCACTGGGATGCCAGTCACAGCCAGATATGCCATGTAAGATATCTGCAAAAAAGTTATAATTTGGCAGGTATGATGATCTTGTTTATATGTTTGTATCACCTTTGTCTTATGAGTTATTGCTATGTGTCTGTATCTCTGTATTTCAAACTTGTGCTATGCTTCTGGTGAACCCCAGGCAGTTTGGCATCAGCACTGCCTAGCCTGCTGGATGGCCCATGAAGGACCCTCAGCAATACAACTGACCCATTGAGAGAAGGCAGATACACCTTGTGACTCAGCAAGGCAGGCAGGGACATGCCCATGGTCAGAACTCTAAGGGCTTGTCTACACTGGTACTTCACAGCCCTGCAACTTTCTTGCTCAGGGGTTTCTCGTGAAGGTGGGTTTTTTAGAGCCCTGGGAGCGCTCCCCCCCAGTGCTGTGCCGTGACCGCACAAGCCACAATAAAGCGCTGCCAAGGCAGCATTGTAACGTTGCCAGTGTAGACTAGCCCTGAGGCTTCCCAACCACGTGCTGGGCAGCTTGTGTTTGAAACAAAGGAAGCACAGGCCGCATGGCAAAAGACTATAAAAGGCAGCTGCATCTTCTCCATTTGGTCTTCAGTCCTGCTTCTTCCCTCTGGAGGGACTTTGCTACAAACTGAAGCTCTGAACAAAGGACTGAATGACCCATCCCAGCTGTGGGTGTCCTCCAGGGACTTGACTTAAGCCAGCAGTTTACTCCATCACTGCTACAAGCCTGAACCACGAACTTTGCCATTACTGGATGTCATTGATTCCTTTAACCAATTGTAACTCTCACCTTTCTTTCTTTCTTTCTTTCTTTCTTTCTTTCTTTCTTTCTTTCTTTCTTTCTTTCTTTCTTTCTTTCTTTCTTTCTTTCTTTCTTTCTTTCTTTCTCTTTATGAATAAACCTTTTAGATTTTAGATACTAAGGGACTGGCATCAGCATGATTTTGGGGTAAGTTCAAAGTTGTGTATTGACCTGGGTGTGTGGCTGGTCCTTTGGGATGAGAAGAACCTATTATTTGATGAGACGGGTTGTAAATAACCACTCATCTCTGAACCTAGTGTTTTTGGTGCTGATATAAGAGCTGGGATGCCTGAGGAAACTGCCTTTATGTTTTCTTGTTAGCCACTGTGGTGAACCAGGAATTTACTTTTGTGGCTGCTTTGGTATATCTTACAAAAGAATAACCACCAGTTTTGGGTTGTGTTTGCCCTATTTCTCAGCAGTTCATCCTGTCTTTGGCATTTTCAGTTGTGACCCACTAAGACACAATTGCACTTATCTTCACCTTAAAATGACCAGACCTTATCCTGCGACTGGGGGGGCGGGGGTAAAGTGGCATGCCCAAGGTCGCCCAGTAATTCCCTGGAAGAGGTAAGAACAGAACCCAGTTCCCATGAGTCCAGTGCACGACTACAACGGGACAGCTTCTGCAGCCAGCTGCCAATCTGTGAGGGAATTAAAGTGTAGGCAAAGGCAGTGGACCATCTCTCTACACTGAATTCATTTTTCCCTCAGTGCGGGGTAAAGCTCTGGTCTCTGTCACTCAGCACAAATTGAGAATAATGATATTTACCCCAGGGAAGCTACTTCATATTTAAAGCAATGTTGCTGGGAGGAGAATTTGGTCCATTCTCTTTATGTTCGATTCATACAGTAATTGTATGGATGTGTCTGTTTTTGTGTTTGTGTTTATATGTGTTTGTGTGAGAGTTTTCTCTGTGTTAAAAGACTAATCTCTTTGTGTGTGTGTTTAGGTGTGTATATTTGTGTAACGAAGCGTTTGTTTGTGTCTCTGAGCTTGCTTTTTGTGTTTAGGTGTGTGTTTGCTTTTTGAGTGATTGTGTATATTTATGTGTTTGTATGTGTGTTTGCATGCTGTCTCTGTTTGTGTTTTTGTGCAGCAGTGATTGCCTGTATGTGCTTGTGTATGTTTGTGTATTTTTCTGTATGCATCAGTGTTTTGTTTGTGTGTCTGGAATCGAAGAAAAAGGGAGAGAGAATAAATCTTTCCAGCACCCTGTCTGATGCTCAGAGGAGTTCCAGGGGGAGTGAGTCAAACCGATTCTGAAACTGCACCAGTCTGCAAGTATTTGTAGCCGGGGAGACTTTCTCCGGGCTGCTCCCATCGCCTGTCCCGGGCGGTCGGGGGCTGGTTCGCGCCCTCAGCAGCGGACACGTTGTGCTGTTACTGCAGGGGGAGGTTTTTGGCTGAGCTCAGACTCGCTTCCCCTCGCTGTGTGTCTGGCGCAGGAATACACGGCGGTGTCCTCTGCTCTCAGGCTACCTCTGCTCATGGGGGCCAGATGGGGAACATGCTGCTGCTTCCAGGAGCCGCATGAAGCCATGGCTCACCCCATTTCCTGGCAGGAGCTCAATGGCCAGATAAAATGTCTGTAGGCCGGATGCGGCCCCCGGGGCCATAGTTTGCCCTCACCTGGGGCATGGGGTGCTGGCTCCAGGAGGGAGCTCAGGGCTGGGGCTTGGAGTGCGGCCTCCTGCCAGGCAGCATTTACCCCCAGCGGCTAAGGCAGGCTCCCTGCCTACGTGAGCCCCACACTACTCCTGGAAATTGCCAACACACTCCTGTGGCCCCTGGGGTGGGGGTGAGGGGGCGGCACATGGCTCCGCATGTTGCCCCTCTCTGCAAGCACTGCCCTGTTGGCCACGCTCCCCATTCCCGACAAATGGCAGCTGTGGGGGTGGTTCTTGCAGGTAGGAGCAGTGTGCGGAGGGAGATTCCCCCTGCCCCCCCACCTCCTGGGCCACAGGCCGTGCTGGCCCCTTCTGGGAGCGGCGTGGGGCCAAGGTAGGCAGGGAGTCTGTCTTAGTGGCAACCCCCTGCACTGCTGGAGATCATGATCAACTGGAAGATCCTCTAGGATCGACCAGTTGATCGCGATCGACCGGGAGGAGACCACTGCTTTTGTAGCTCTTTGCAGTCCGCCTGCAACTTAACTATCTTTAGTAGTTTTGTATCATCTGCAAATGTTGTCACCTCACTGTTTGCCCGCTTTTCCAGATCATTTATGAATATGTTGAATAGGACTGGGCCCATTACAGACCCCTGGGGGACACCACTATTTACCCCTTTCCATTCTGAAAACTGACCATTTATTCCTACCCTTTGTTTCCTATCTTTTAGCCAGTTTCCGATCCATGAGAGAACCTTCCCTCCTATCCCCTGACAGCTTAAAGCTTCCACTACGTTCTGTCTGCTTGTCCCTCTGTTCTTGTGAGACCCTTGGAGCAGCATGATCTTGTGTGGGCACGTTAGCCTGGTACTCGAGAATCCAGCGGTTTATTCCTGACTTTGTCCCTCGTCTGATGGGTGACCTTGGGCAAGAAATTACACTCCCGATGCCTGAATTTGTATGTCTCTGAAGTGTGGGGGAAATGATATTCAGCCTCCTTTGTCCGTGCTTTGAGGTCTATGAATGAAAGCCACTACAGAATAGCTAGGGGTTGTTATTGCTGCTCATGTCTGAAAACTTCTTCTTGGAGAACTGGAGAAAGTCTATTAAACTCTTTCTATCAATGACGGACTAGAAGACCGAATTATTATTTATTATTATTCTACCAGAATTTTAAATGGTGGCAATTTGTGGGTCAGGATCCCCTCTGTTGTTGTGAGAATCGTAGCCCAAGAGTCTCCATGGTGCGGGACGCTGCTCAGTCAGGCAGTGAGTGTTATCTCCCAGGTGAGAGGCAGTGCGCTCAGATGCCAGGCTCTGTTTCCTTTAGGGGTGGGTGACCCTTTGCAGAGATTGTTTTGTAAAAGCTGAGAGCTGGGGTTGCGGTATTCAGGAGTCCTTAAGGGAGATATCAGCTCACTGGATCTCTGAGTAGCGCCATGGGCTATATAAGGCCTGGTGAAAATTTGTCTGATGTCACTGAATCATAGAGAAATACCCAAACACCCGCTAATATTTGTGTCCACCAGACGGGTTATACACAGTGTCGGGTGCCAGTCAACATAAGGCTGTCACTGTCCATTCCCTACTTCTGTCTGGAATGATCATTGCAAGCGACACGAGCAAGCTCAGCTTTATTTTTCTCCTTGCCTTCTGCTCTCTGTATTTCTTTTCCCTGGGGGTATGTTTTCTGTGATCTGAGTGTAGTTATGCAAGATGAAATTTTTAGGGGTGGATCTCGGAATTTATAGATTAAGGGCTAAACTCCCAAGGGGACGTGGGAGTTGCAAGGTTGTTGCACTCACTATCAGTAATGAAAGACTCATTAGAGCAGGGACTTGAGTCTCCTGAATCCCAGAGGTGGAGGTTTTCTAAAGTCCCTGAAGGATTATAAGAGGAATGATGTGTCCATATCTGTAGGGCAGCTTGGAAATCCTCAGCCTGGCTGTTGAAGGAGTTGGGGGGGTAAATAACACTTATTTAAACCCGTTAATGTTGGTTGTATCACTCATACTAAAGAAGAGGAAGTACTTTTTCATGCAGTGTATAGCTAACCTGTGGAACTTATTTCCATAGGATGGTTTGATAGCCAAAACTCTAACATGGTTAAAAAATGGATAAATTCATGGATAAGTCCATCAATGGCTATTAGCTGAAATGCTCAGGGATGCAACCCCATGCTTGCGGTGACCCTAAACCTCTGACGACCTGAAGCTGGGAGTGGAAGACAGGGATGAAGCACTGCAGAATTGTCCTGTTATGGTCACTCCCCCTGAAGCTCTGGTATAGGCCACTGTCAGACAGGAAACTGGGCAATGCGGACCGTGGTCTGAACCATAATGGCAGCTCTTATGTTCAATAGGATCTGGGTTTCTCACTCTGTTGGGGTTTGTCTACACAGGGATAAAGCCGCTGCTGGCCTGGGTCAGCTGGCTGGGGCCAAGCGGCTAAAAATGGCTGTTTCCACATTCAGGCTTGGGCTGGGCCTGAGCTCTGGGACCCTGTGAGGATGGAGGATCCCAGAGCTCAGGCTCCAGCCCCAGCCCGAATGTCTACGCAGCAATTTTTAGCCCCTTGGCCCCAGCCAGCTGATCCAGGACAGACACAGTCATGCCACAGGGCTTTTATCCCCCTGGATACGGACCTTTAGACTCCTCTGGAAATGCGAAGCAGAGTGCTTTGCTGAATCAGGGCCTTTATCTCAACCCTTCAAGATGCTCCAAATTCTGGAGCCCTGTTGACTTCCACTTGAAGGATCAGGGACTTGGTCAAAGGAAAGATGCAAGAGGGGAAGGACACAAAGTAAGGGATAGGTGTGGGGGAGTAGGAAGAAGAGGTAAGAATAATCTAAACATGTCTGTCTGTCCACTCCTTGCCTTACTGAAGCAGATTCCTTCTATTGAAAAAGGGCAAATAATTAGGCCTGGCCCAAAACTTTCCATCAAAACTTTAAGAGAATTGGGGTTTTGGCTAAACCAAGATGTTTGCAGAAAGTGTCTGCTTTCCTCAAAATTAAATAAACCTTTTCATTGACAGAAAGTTGAAGTTTTTGCAGAAAATTTCAACAAAAAGAGAGTTGAAATTTTCAGCGGGAGAGAAAATCATTCTCGCATTAGCCCCACAAATGGTGTTTTAACCAGTGCTGTCATTAAGAGATGACCCTGCATACAGGACAGGTGTCATTCTGAGCCGTGGTTAGGTCTTTCCCTGGCCTCTCCTAATGTGGGCCACTGCTGCTATCTGGTGGAGAGATGACCTGGAATCTCCCACTAAGGAGTTTTTGAGTGAACAAGGGTACGTTCTCCGACCCTATGTTCACCCCGTCTGGCACAGTAACACACAGCTGTGTCCTCCGGCTTCAGCCCATCCATTTGCAAGAACAGCAGGTTCTGGGTGTTGTCTCTGGAGATGGTGAATCGCCCTTTGACCGAGTCTGTGTAGTATGTGGTGTCACCCGCCCCGTTGGTAATTGAAGACGCCCATTCCAGTCCTTTCCCCGCAGACCTCCGTGCCCAGTGCCTACCGTGGCTAGTGTACGTGTAGCCAGACACTTGACAGGAGAGTTTTGCAGAGTCTCCTGGCTGTTTAACTTCTGCTCCGGACTGGCTGCACTGGATTTGTGACCAGACACCTGCAAATAGACAAATATTAAAGATCGAGTCTGTGATTCAGCAAAGCATCTAAGCAGGTTCTTCAGTTCTCTGGAGAATCAAAGATTGAACTGAACATTCATTTTGGCAGCATTTGTTTCCTTCTTTTATCCCAGGTGCCTCTCAAGTTCTGACCTGAGAAAGCTGCCAGCAGGGAAAGAAAAATGAAACGCATGGTATTTATTTTTGAATCAGAATTCCAAGGGAACAGACGAAGATACACAGCACAAAGTAGGGTATTTGGTGTGTGTCCGAGAAGGAGATGTTCTCGGGCTCTTAAAAAAGCAGTAGCCTTACTTAATTTGCATGAGGTAGTTCAAAAAGCCTTTAAAACCAGGCAGCAAACAAAGGGGCAGGAGAGAGGGAAGAGGAGGTAACCATAGGGGAAGGTTTCCAGATGACTTGGGTTAAGATTTCCAAAACTGCCTTTCCTCCTAATATAAACCAGGCATCTAGATGCCTTTAGGTGGCTTTGAAAATCTCAGCCAGAATTAAACTAAAACGTGGGGAGGGGGAACCGAACTGGTTTCAAGACTGATCTGGATAAACTTATGGTGGGTGGTGGGATGATGAGATGGCCACATGCCATTGTAGGCACATTGACAACTGCTGGTAGCAAATATCCCCAATGGCCAGTGATGGGACACTAGGTGGGGAGGGCTCAGAGTTACTACAGAGAACTCTTTCCCAGGGGTCTGGCTGGTGGGTCTTGCCCACAGGCTCAAGGTCCAACTGCCTGATATTTGGGGTCAGGAAGGAATTTACTGCTACCTCCCCCTGCCAGAGCCTTTTGCTGCTGGTTTTAGCTACACAGACAGTGAGTGTGGAGGCAGCCTGTGTATTTCAGACCATGTCTCTGGTTTGTCAAGCTCATTTTGAATTCTAATCCTGGTCTCTGAAGTGCTTGCAACCCCTCCCAGATTGGTATTCTGCAAACTTTGTAATGTACTCTCTCTGCCATTATCCAAGTCATTTTAGAGGCTATTGAATAGAAGTGGGCCCAGGACAGATCCTTGTGGGACTCTTCTCAGTATTCCCTCCCAGCTTGACTGTGAATCGTTGATAACTACTCTCTGAGAACATTTTCTAACTCGTTGTGCACCTACCTTACAATAGGATCACCAGTCTATATTTCCCTGGTTTGCTGATGAGAAGGCGATCTGAGACTGTATGAAATGTCTGACTAAAGTGGAGATATACCACATCCACTGTTCTTCTACCCACCCCCATCCCCTCGTCTTGTTACCCTGTCAAAGGAGAATATGAGGTGGGTTTGACGTGATTTGTTCTTTGTCACCTTATTTTCTAGGTGCTTACAAATTGATTATTTGCTCCATTCTTTCTGGGTACAGAAGTTAAGTTAAATGGTTTATAATTCCTGGGTTGCCCTTATTCTGCTTTTTATTGATAGGTACCACTTGCCCTCTTCCAGTCCTCCGGGATCTCTCCTGTTCTCCGAGAGTTCTCAAAAATAATTGTTAATGGCTAAGATCTCTTTGGCCAGTTCCTTAAGTATTCTCTGGTGTATTTCATCTGGCCCTGCTGACTTGAGGACGTCTAACTTGTCTCAGTAATTCTTAACTTGTTGTTTCCCTATTTTAGGCTCAGATCCTACCCCATTTACACTGATGTTCACTGTTAGTCCTCTGATAACTGCTAACCTCCTTGGAGAAAACCTGAACAAATTGGCATTTAATACTTGGACAATTCCTGCATTTTCTTGTGACTGTGTTTCCCTCCTCATTGAGCAGTGGTCCTTCCCTGTCCTTCATCTTCCCCTTGCTTCTAATGTATTTGTAAAATGTTTTCTTGTTACCCTAAATCAGACGTGGGCAAATTACAGCCTGTGGGCTACATCTGGCCCCTGAGCTCCCAGCCAGGGAGGCTAGCCCGCAGCCCCAGTGCACCGCATCTCAAGGGCTCTGGCCCACCGCCCCTGCTGGGCAGCATGGGCAGCGTGGCTGTGAGCTCCTGCTGCTCTGAGTGGCAGAGTTAGGGCGCAGGGAGCCAGGGGGTTGGATAAGGGCCAGAGGGTTCCAGGGGACAGTCAGGGGACAGAGAGCAGGGGGGATTGGATAAGGGGTGGGAGTCCCAGGAGGCCTGTCAGGGGGCAGGGGGGTGGATAGGCTTCAGGGCAGTCAGGGGAGAAGGAGCGAGGGGGGGTGGATGGTCGCAGGTTCTGAGGGGGGCAGTCAGAGGCCAGAGGTGGGAGGAGGTGGATAGGGGGTGGGGGCCTGGCTGTTTGGGGAGGCACAGCCCTCCCTGCCCAGCCCTCCTATGTGGCCCTTGGGCCAAAAAATTTGCCCACCCCTGCCCTAAATGCTCAAACAGTACAGTGATGGGGACAATATGAATACCTAAGATTGCTTGAGGGCTCGAGCTCCAAATTGGCTTATTTAAAAAAAAAAAAGATATGCAAATGCTTATCCTTAATGCCGTGCGTAAGTCCTTTAATAGCTCTGCACTTGCATAGCTAGGACACAAGGATGGGTCTGGACAGCTAATGCCGAGACAACATGAGCACTTTATCCAGCATCAACAGCATATTTTGGCTGAATTGTCTCTTCAGTCGAGTGGCCTGTAAAGGAATGATGGTTTCTGACGTTTTCTGGAGATATTGGGGAATATTGTGCTTTATGGGCCTGATGCAAAGTTCACTAAAGGCAAGGGGAGGACTTCCAATGGTCTGAGTGGGATTTGGAGCAGGGCCTACTGGAATGTTGATTGACATTTTTGAAGGGGACTTAGGTAATGGGGTATCTAATTCCCCTTGACTTTACCCTTTGAAAATTCCAGATGTGATTCCAGAGCCCCCTGCACTGAGGCAGGATTAGATATACCTAGACCACCCCTGGTTCTTCATCTGTTCTTAAAAACCTCCAGTGATGGGGATTTCACAACCTCCCTAGGTAACCGGTTCCAATGCTGATAGTTAAATATGCTTATCCTTAGAAAGTCCTCCCCGGACCCCATATCTAACCTAAATCTCCCTTGATGGATTTTGCATTTCTTTATTTTCTAAAAGACAGAGAATCATAGAGATGATAGTTGCTTGTGACGGAGAGTCCACAGTGACTCTTGATCAGTTGTTCCAATGGTTAATTCACCTTTTTAAAAAATCACCTTCTTTCCAGCTGGACATTGTCTAGCTTCAGCTTCCAGCATCGGATCCTGTTGTACCTTTGTCTGCCAGACTGAAGAGCCCGTGATCAAATTTCTCTTCCCCACCTATGATCTAGAACCGGCACCAGTGTAAAGCCTCCTTGCTTATTTCCCCAGTCGTGGGGTGGAAGAATAACCTAGTGGCTATAGCTTGAGTCTCGGTATGAATATTCCCGGGGCTCTTTCCCACACACACCGGGATGGGACCCGGGAGAGCCAACGTGCCAGGTCTCCGAGGGGAGAGCGACTCAGAACAGGACTCACTCCGGATTGGAGTTCACAGATGGAGCGAGGGGTCTCTGCACCGCAGCCCAGCGGGGCTCTGGGCAGGCAGGGGAGACACATTGTCCGGGAACCGAGAGTGGTACCGGGCGGTGCCCCTGGGCTTCAGGCTGGTCATTTTCAGAGGCAGCAGGTTGTTGGGATTATCTCTGGAGATGGTGAATCTAACTCAGTGGGAGCTGCGCTCTGTGACCCTCCTGCCCCCTGCCCCCCCCCCACTCCCACGAGCCTCTGCTTCTCCCACAGCAGCCTCCTCCCCCTGAGCGACCCCATGAAATCCCACCGTGTCCCTGTCCACAACCCTTAGCCCCCTGACTGTCCCCAATGCCCTGCGGGCCAGCGCTGGGCTGAGTGATGTCATCGGGGGCTGAGGGGCGGGGCCTTTTATCTCCATGGTGACTCTGTGACATGGGGGCCCTTTATTGGGGGCAGGATCCTGAGCGGCACCGTTTACACCAGGGCTGTGATTTCCAGCTGTCAAATGGATGGAAAAAATGCTCGAGTCTCCTTGGAAAGTCCCGGCGGTGCCCCATCCCCGGGCTCAGCGGAGCGGGGTTTATTCCGGCGCCGGGTGATCTCTGCCCCCCAGCCCCGCCCGGACCCTGCATGGCCCATTTCCACACCCCGCCTCCATCTCTGGGGTAGGGAAATGGGCCATTCAGAGTCCGGGAACGGAAGGGTTAAACTGGCGGGAGGTTTGTGTCCCGTTCGCCCGGGTGCCGGGTCTCCTGCCCGAGCCCGAAGCGGGGGGTGTCGCTGCTGCCCCCGCGCGGCCGCCGGGAGAAGGGCGATTCCGCAGCCTGGGTTTTTGTGCGATCACAAACCGGTTTCGTTTCACTGTGTCTCTCGCACAGTAATAGCGGGCGGTGTCCTCGGGCTTCAGGCCGGTCATTTGCAGATACAGCTCACTCTTGGCGTTATCCCTGGAGATGGTGAATCGCCCTTTCACTGCATCGAGGTAGTATACAGGACTCCCACCGGTGCTGATATAAGCAACCCATTCTTATCCCTTCCCGGGAGCCTGGCGGACCCAGCTCATCCCGTAGCTGCTGAAGGTGAACCCGGAGGCTTTGCAGGAGAGGCGGAGAGAGTCTCCGGGCTTCTTCACACCCCCTCCGGACTCCACCAGCGTCTGGGACCGGACACCTGGGAATAAAGACAGGCCATTAATGTCGGTATAAAAACAGCGGTAACACAATATTCTTCTAACTCTGCCAGGTCTTCAGAGGAGGAAAATACCTTCCAGAGCTCCTAGAGCGGCAGTGACAAGGAGCAAAAATCCCATTTTCCCGGGTGCGGGAGGGGAAAGTTCTCAGGGGACTGGCTGGTGACTGCACAGAGCCAGGGGCTGCGGATTGTGTCTCCGGGCGCAGCCTGGGCAGAGAGAGGCTCAGATTTAACCAGGAAACTGTCTCCTCATTTGCATGCCCCTTTGCTTATAAGAGACACACACTCCTGCTGCCAGTGATCGGATTGACTCGCCCCAGGGCTCCGGGAGCAGGAGTCAGAGTGTCCCGTCCGGAGTGTCTGTGCAGCGCCGGGCGCAGGGTGCTGGGGTCCCCCTCATACTTTTGCACACCTGGGAGGAATGAACAGCTCCCTGCAGTGACTGTATTTCCTCACATAGGAACTAAGGGCCTGACTATTGTAATGTGATATTGTGGCTTTTGGGGCGGGGGAGTGAGGATTATCAGCTCTGAAGCCCCGTTCCACGCGCACAAGGGATATGCAATGTCCGGTCAGTGTCTGGTGGCGGGGGGTCGTGTCCCAGGGATCCATTCGTGTGACGATGTGACTCAGCAGGGAGGGGGGAGTGTTGACCTGGGAATGTGCCCTGGGGATGGGAGACCTGAGAGCCTGTCACCTGAGCCAGGAGGGGGAGGGGGAGGTGACACCTCTGCCCAGGAATGTGGACGGAGGCTGCAGCAGGGAACCTGCTGGGTGGGTTTAGTTTCAGTTTGGGGCTGGGGAGAGGAACACAGGGAACCCCAGGGCTGGGGTCTAAGCTCCCTACTCCCCCAGAAGGACGTGATTGAGGGGTCCTGGTTGTACCCACAAGCTCTGTTTT
Source organism: Lepidochelys kempii (assembly GCF_965140285.1). Lineage (NCBI taxonomy): Eukaryota > Metazoa > Chordata > Testudines > Cheloniidae > Lepidochelys > Lepidochelys kempii. Next base: position 39,853,443 of record NC_136392.1, read on the forward strand.
GGACTGTGTTCCTGTTGTCCAATAAACCTTCTGTTTTACTGGCTGGCTGAGAGTCTCAGTGGATCCCAGGAAGAGGGGTGCAGGGCCTGGACTCCCCCACACTCCGTGACAATTCGTCTGGGCCCCCCTCTGGAGCGGGTAGATTTCCCATGACGCTGGGAGGGATTTGGGAGGGAAGCCCCTTTCCCTTCCCAGTAGTGACCAGATACATTGACATGATCCATGACACAAGGAAAGTAACCTTAGCAAGCCTGGCTCGTGGTTTGGACCAGGTCTGGGGACCCGCCTGTGGGTGCAGGTGGGAGAAGCTGGGCTGGGGGGGCGGGGGAGTCTGAGGACAGAGTTAAGGTTTTGCAGCGGAGCCTCTCTGACATTAGAGGGCCGAGAGTGGCATGTCTGAGAAGTTTTCTTGAGGGGAGAGTGGAGGAATCAGGCAACCGTGAAGGAAGATTATGATCCATGGCTGATATTTATATTCCTCTTTATATTCCTGTTCCCAGTCACAGTCCACTTTCCATTTACACTCGGATTGCAAACTCGGTGGGACTGAGAGAAGTTTTATGGTCTGTGTTTTTACCCTGCCTAGGACTATGGGATCCTAGACTATAATTAAGAACATAAAACGGCCAGACTGGGTCAGACCAAAGGTCCGTCTAGTCCAGTATCTGTCTCCCGGCAGTGGCCAACGCCAGGTGCCCCAGAGGGAACGAACAGAACAGGGAATCAGTGAGTGATCCACCCCCTGTCGCCCATTCCCGGCTTCTGGAGACCCTGGGCACTGGGACCACAACCAGCACCAAATCTATCACCGCTGAGCATCATCCTCAAGATCATTTACTTCCTTAATTATTAATTAGCAATAAAGTGCAGACAGAAGTTTTCTCCTGGTTGTGTTTAAAGAACTTGTGTGATAGGAAGGCTACATGTTTTCACACCATCCCCGTGATGTAATATTGAGGGATAACAACAAAAAGAACAAAAGTATTTCCATTCCCACTTCCATTCAGACAAGTATAAGCATTCACGCTGAAACACAGATTTCCATTCCCATTACCACTCATGTTCCCTTTCATCTCCCCAAACTCATTCACACACATTGGAGAGAGAGAGAGAGAGAGAGAGAGATTAGATGTCTCCAACAATGGTAACATTCCTTAGGGGCATTTGTCACTGAACTTTATGTGCTTCATTACTGCTTATATTTCCTGCATTGGTCGCTCCAGAGCAATGATCCCTGCAAGAAGCAAAGGAATCTAGAACATGAAATGATTTTATACAGTCCTCGGGACGTTCAATCAAATTCTAAATATTTCAGCTTCTCCATTCTGTAAAATAAAACTGGGCACAAATCGGTGCCTTTGGCATGACGTTGACTATTGGGGTTAATTCCTGTCTTTTCTTAGGTTTGCCCATTTTAAAACCCAAACGCGGTGTGAACCCACCGTTGGTTTTGGTGATGGCCTTTGTGACTCTGGTCTAGTCTCTCACACAGTGATTCCGGCCTGTGTCCTCGGGTCTCCGGCTGCTCGTTTGTAAATACAGCCGGTTGTTGGGATTGTCTCGGGAGGCAATGAATGGCCCTTGTTTCGCTGAATCGGTGTCGTGTGAACTCTTTCCCGTGTACTCTGCCCTGGAGACCCGCTCCACCGGACCCAGCGCTGAAGTGGAACCCGGAGACTTTACAGGCGAGGCGGAGTCAAAGGGCACCGGCGGGTCCTACGTCCAAAGCAGCAGTTTCTGTAGGTGCAGAGTTGGAAAATGATGTTTCCCAACCTCTGGTGCCCCTTTTCCGTCTTGTCCCCAAGGCTGGGCTGGGCTCTTTGCTCATTGCTGCCCCTGGTGGCGGACGGGAGAAGGGGCCTCTGCAGCCTTCCCTCTCTTTCTCTCACTGACCCCCTTCTTGTATTGTTATTTAAACCAGAAAACGAATAGTTTTGGAGTTATTTATTTATTCGTTTAACCCAGGATTTGTTTTCTCCTAGGAAAATGCTTCTTGTACCAGAAAAGCCAGCCTTGGTGGGAAAAGTATTCAACTAACCAAAGGGGAAAAATCAATCAATCAAACAAACTAACTTGGTGTAGACTGGTGTCCAAATCTGAGAGTTCAGGGTCTTTCTGCTCGAATGTGTCACTGACTGGGCTGATACTAAGAGGGCGCTAGACTGAACCCGAATGAACCAGGTTGAGGCTCTATGGTCTGTGTTATGCCGGAGGTCAAACTGGTTTATCATACTGCTCCTTTCCGGCTTGGAAGTCTATGCATCTGTGACTATCCGGCAGACTGGCGGTGGGTTCAGAATTTGTCCCCGGCAGAGGAAAGAAAGAGGAAGGGTCCCAAAAAAGAACATTCTGTCTTTGTGGAAAGGTGTCAACTCCTTCACCTTCGGTAAAATTAAGAAGGAGGAACAATAATAAGAATAAAAAGGGTTTGTTGTTGCTAGCCCCTGTCCCAGAACTGATCTCATTTTCACTTAGAGGCCTTGGGCACCCCCAACACCAGACTACTTCTCTCATTACTGCAGGGGAAGGCTTTTGTCTGAGCTCAGACCGGCTTCCCCCACTCTGTCTCTCGCACAGTGATACCGGGCGGTGTCCTCGGGCTTCAGGCCGGTCATTTGCAGACACAGCTCACTCTTGGCATTATCCCTGGAGATGGTGAATCGCCCTTTCACTGAATCGAGGTAGTATGCAGACTCCCACCGCTGCTGATATAAGCGACCCATTCTAATCCCTTCCCGGGAGCCTGGCGGACCGAGTTCATCCCGAAGCTGCTGAAGGTGAAGCCGGAGGCTTTGCAAGAGAGGCGGAGAGAGTCTCCGGGCTTTTTCACATCCCCTCCGGACTCCACCAGCTGGATCTGCGAGTGGACACCTGGGAATAAACCATGTTATAAATTATATGAGTACCCATAGCAATAATGCAATCTTCCTCTGCCGCTGCAATGCATTTAGGGGGAGAAATTACCTTCCAAAGCTGCTATAATGAGAACAAAGTGGAGCCAAAGCCTCATTTTCCCTGGTGCTGGAGGGGAAAGTTCTCACCGGATTGGCTGGTAACTGGACAGACACAGGGGGCCGCGGATTGTGAAGCTGGGTGTAGCCTGGCCAGAGAGAGGCTCAGATTTAAACAGGAAACTGACACCTTTATTTGCATATCCACTTCCTTATAAGAAACAGCAACTCCTTCCCCGAGAGGTCACACTGTCTGGGGCTGGGGATCCAAGACAAGGAGGAACACCCGTAACTAGAGAAATAGGGATAGCTAGCTAGCTTGATAAATTAAATAGATAGATAGATAGATAGATAGATAGATAGATAGATAGATAGATAGATAGATAGATAGATAGATAGATAGATAGGAGCTAGGGCCATAATATAGTGTCCAGCTAGTGTCTTAACAAGGGACCAGGCGATTCTGGTGCTTCTATTTTGCCTGTTCTCGTGTGTTGCTGGGGGTTTGGCAACTTTGTTTAACCAGGTTGATATCATGACCAGGGCACCAGGAGAGCATGAAGATGAATTGACTGTGCTACCCACTGACAGTGTGGAAAATTTTAACACGAAGGAAATAATTCCAAAGCTTGTGTGCGTTGAGCTTGGTAACTTGCAGTGTTGCCAGCAAGAAGGGCTGCAAAGGGAAAGAGAGCGCCTCTAACCTTTTAACTATGGAGTCTAGCAGCTTGCCTGAAAGGAGGTTGTATAAAAATCCTCTGGATGGGCCAGAGGTGATTCTGGGTTTAAATGAAATTCAGAAGGAGTTGGTTGTGGCTCAGCAGAGCAATGCGTCTATGGAGCAAGATAAAGGGGAATTGTTGCTTTAAGGAGCTCCTAAGGAGAAGAATCCTCATGGCAGTTTTTGCTATGGTAGATTTTGTGAGCAGTTTGCTGTAACTGAGAGGTGTGGAAGTGATTTGATTAAGGGAGTTTCAATTCCTAACTGCCAGAGTCTTTCAGATATGTATGGATCCATGAGCTTGCTCTTGAAAAATCCAGTGTGGATAGCCTAAAAGGTCTCAGATGGAATAAAAATTGTTTGGGATGTTGAACAGCCCTATAACCAAGTGACTGAGCTTGGCCAGCCTGTTGGGGAAACAATGTAGTTGGAACAGGAATGTCATCATGTTGACTCTTTGAGGGAACAGTCTGTGTCCCAGGTTCAGAGAGAAGACTGCGTAGCTGAATCTACAGACCAAGACAGCGGTGAAGTTAATCTCTTGAGAATACAGGGGATAGCAGGCAAAATTTCATCTCTAAATACTTTAGATATATCTTTCGGTCTCTTAGTGAACCTAACATCTGATTCCATGTGGAAGGACAAAAAAACCTTGGGTCTAACATGCTAGTGAAAATGGATGGTATCTCTTTAAGACAGAGTCCAGCCTTGGAATTGTTATTAGTTAAGAATCTGAAAACCAGTCAACAAACTAATATCTGTGCTGATGCAAATTGCCTGACAGACAGGGGGAGAAAGATTTGCCCATAGGCCTTAGAAAAGGGGACACACCCAGCCAGACAATGGATTCTGTTACACAAAAGAGCTCAGATTTTGACACCTGCCTTCCCCGCCCCCCCCCCCCCAGAACAGAGGAGGAAGGGAAAGACTAAACCTTTCAAATAAAAGCCACCGGTTAACCCTAAAATGCCAAAACCCCAATGGTACTGAGCCAAAGGCGTGGCATGACAAAAATGATTGGAAATGTACACTTGTAATTAATTTAATGTTCATATTAATGCTCATGTTAACTCTTGTGACTAATGTTTTGCTGATACCAAAAACTGTGAAAATCTACAACGTGCCTAATCATTTGGAAAAACCTTTGAACATGTTGGAAGTGATACATAGGAGCACACTTTATGTTAAAAGACCTTGTGATATGGATATTTCACAGGTAGTGCCTGTAACTAGCCTTGAAACTGTACACAGGAGAAAAGACATTGCAGACCTAATGTGCTGTATGAAAAGGGAAACTGAGGCACGTTACCATCTTGCTTCCATGACTAAATGCCAAGATTCCTACACTACACTTTGGAGAACGTTAATATCTACATTGACTCGATATGAATTGGGTTCCAAACATTTGCCAGAACTTGTATAAATAAATTAGCTATTTTCATTAGCTTAGGGCAAGATCACATGAAACATACAGGAATCATGCTGCAAGAGCAGATCCAATCTACTATTGGTCTAACCAAGTTTTACCTTGGGTTTGTAAAGAAATTCAATCACCTCATTACTTCCATAATGAACCTTACAAAGAAACATCCTGTTTTAGTCAAACATGATTTTGATAAGCCATTTGGCTAATTATCTTAGGTGCATGTACAGGAAAGCAAGAAGCCTGGGAAACAAGCAGGAAGAATTGGAAGTCCTGGCACAATCAAGGAACTATGATGTGATTGGAATAACAGAAACTTGGTGGGGCAGTTCACATGACTGGAGCAGTGTCACAGATGGGTATAAATTGTTCAGGAAGGACAGGCAGGGGAGGAAAGGTGGAGGAGTTGCATTGTATGCTCAGAGCTCCAGTTTGAAAATGGAGAAAAGCCTGTTGAGAGTCTTTGGGTTAAGTTTAGAGGCGAGAGCAACAAGGGTGATGTCGTGGTGGGCGTGTGCTATAGACCACTGGATCAGAAGGATGAGGTAGACGGGGCTTTCTTCAGACAACTAAGTGAAGTTTCCAGATTACAGGCCCTGGTACTAATGGGGGACTTCAATCACCCTAACATCTGCTGGGAGAACAATACTGCCGTGCACAGCCAATCCAGGAAGTTTGTGGAGAGTGTTGGGGACAACTTCCTGGTGCAAGTGCTGGAGCAACCGACTAGGGGCTGTGCTCCTCTTGACCTGCTGCTCACAAACAGGGAAGAATTGGTAGGGGAAGTAGAAGTGGGAGGCAACGTAGGCAGCAGTGACCATGAAATGGTCGAGTTCAGGATCCTCACAAAAGGAAGAAAGGAGAGTAGCAAAATATGGACCCTTGGACTTCAGAAAAGCAGACTTAGACTCCCTTAAGGATCCCCTGGGAGGCTAATATGAGGGGGAAAGGAGGCCAGGAGAGCTGGCTGCATTTAAAGAAGCCTTAGTGAGGCGCAGGAACAAACCATCCCGATGTGCGGAAAGAATAGCAAATATGGGAGGTGACCAGCTTGGCTTCACAGTGAAATCTTCAGGGAACTTAAAAGCAAAAAGGAAGCTGACAAGAAGTGGAAATTTGGACAGATGAAGAGGGAGGAGTATGAAAATATTGCTACAGCAATACAGGGGTGTAATCAGGAAGGTCAAGGCAAACTGGAGTTGCAGCTAGCAAGAGATGTGAAGGGGAAGAAGAAGGGTTTCTACAGGTATGTTAGCAACAAGAAGAAGGTCAAGGAATGTGTGGGACCCTTCCTCAATGGGGGAGGCAACACAGTGACAGATGATGTGGAAAAAGCTGAAGTACTCAATGCTTTTTTTGCCTCGGTCTTCATAAACACGGTCAGCTCCCAGACTGCTGCACTGGGCAACACAGTATGGGGAGTAGGTGAGCAGCCCTCACTGGTGAAATAACAGGTTAAGGACTATTTAGAAAAGCTGGACATGCAGAAGTCCCTGGGTCCAGATCTAATGCATCCGAGGGTGCTGGGGGAGTTGGCTGATGTGATTGCAGAGCCATTGGCCATTCTCTTTGAAAATTTGTGGCAATAGGGGAAGGTCCCAGACGATTGGAAAAAGGCAAATATAGTGCCCATATTTTAAAAAGGGAAGAAAGAGAACCTGGGGAACTACAGACAGGTCAGCCTCACTTCAGTCCCTGGCAAAATCATGGAGCAGGTCCTCAAGGAAACCATTTTGAAGAACTTGGAGGAGAGGAAGGTGATCAGAAACAGTCAACATGGATTAACCAAGGGTAAGTCATGCCTGACCAACCTGATTGCCTTCTATAATGAGATAACTGGCTCTGTGAATATGGAGAAAGCAGTGGATGTGATATATCTTGACTTTAGCAAAGCTTTTGATATGGTCTCCCACAGTATTCTTGCCAGCAAGTTAAAAAAGTATGGATTGGATGATTGGACTATAAGGTGGATAGAAAGCTGGCTAGACTGTCAGGCTCAGTGGGTAATGATCAATGTCTTGATGTCTAGTTAGCAGCCGGTATCAAGCAGAGTGCCCCAGGGGTCGGTCCTGGGACCAGTTTTGTTCAACATCTTTATCAATGATTTGGATGGTGGGATGGATTGCACCCTCTGCAAGTTCTCAGATGACACTAAGCTGCGGGGAGAGGTAGATATGCTGGAGGATAGAGATAGGGTCCAGAGTGGCCTAGATAAATTAGAGGATTGGGCCAAAATAAATCTGATGAGGTTCAACAAGGACAAGTGCAGAGTCCTGTACTTCAGAAGGAAGAGTCCCATGCACAGTTACAGGGTGGGAACCAACTAGCTAAGCAGCAGTTCTGCAGAGAAATACCTGGGGATTACAGTGGATGAGAAGCTGGATATCAGTCAGCGGCGTGCCCTCGTTGCCAAGAAGGCCAACAGCAAGTTGGGCTGTATTAGTAGGAGCATTGCCAACAGATCGACGGAAGTGATTATTCCCCTCTATTCGGTGAGGACACACATGGAGTATTATGTCCAGTTTTGTTCCCCCCAGTACAGAAGGATGTGGACAAATTGGAGAGAGTCCAGTGGATGGCAATGAAAATGATTAAGGGGCTGGGGCACATGACTTACGAGGAGAGGCTGAGGGAACTGGGGTTATTTAGTCTGCAGAAGAGAAGAGTGAGGAGGGATTTGATAGCAGCCTTCAGCTACCTGAAGGGGGGTTCCAAAGAGGATGGAGCTCGGCTGTTCTCAGTGGTAGCAGATGACAGAACAAGGAGTATTGGTCTCAAGTTGCAGTGCGGGAGGTTTAGGTTGGATATAAGGAAACACTATTTCACTAGGAGGGTGGTGAAGCACTGGAATGGGTTACCTAGGGAGGTGGTGGAGTCTGCATCCTTAAAGGTTTTTAAGGCCCGGCTTGACAAAGTCTTGGCTGGGATGATTTAGTTGGTGTTGGTCCTGCTTTGAGCAGGGGATTGGACTAAATGACCTCCTGAGGTCTCTTCCAACCCGGATCTTTTATGATTATGTGATTTCTGTTATACACTAACACTTCTACTCTTGGGTTAGAAGCTGTAGTAATACAGAACCAAGAATGGGAAGATCCATGATGCATTCAGCAGTGCCTGGGACACCCCTTCCTGCATCAATTTTACGTTGGGGGTGTGACGTTATCTGGATTTTATTTGATGAAATTGTTTTAAAGAACCACTCATCTTTAAGTCTAGTGGTTTTGGTGGCGATACAAGCACTGGAAAAGCTAAGGGAACTGCTTTTCTGACTTCTTGTCAGCTGGCGTGGTGAAACATCAGTTTACTTTTGTTGCTGGTTTGGTATATCTTATGAGATAATAACTGCCAGTTTTAGGGTGTATTTTCCCTATTTCTCAGCAGTTTGTCCTGAATTTGGTATTCTCAGATGTGTCTCACCAAGGCACGGTTATAGCCAGATCCCCAGTGAGTGTAAATCAGGAGTAACTCAAGTCTAGTTGAAGAGGATCCTAAAGGGAGCGGGAAAGAATCCGCTGATCGTCCTTCATGTGGGAATAAATGATACCGATAGATTCTTGCTGGAACACATCAAGGGAGACTATGTCAGGCTGGGGAAGACGCATAAGGAAATCGAGGCTCAGGTGATCTTCAGTGGGATTCTGCCTGTTCCTAGAGAAGGGCAACAAAGGCGTGACAAGATATGACTATCAACAGATGCATCAAGGGAGGTTTGACATTAGGAAAAACTTCCGAACTGTCAGGGTGGTTAAGCACTGGAATCCATTTCCCAGGGAGGTTGTGGAATCTCCATCAGGGAAGATTTTTAAGAGCAGATTGGACAAACACCTGTCAGGGATGGTCTAGATTATACTGAATCCTGCCATGAGTGCAGGGGGCGGGACGAGATGAGCTCCCGAGGTCCCCTCCAGTCCCAGGAGTCTCTGGCTCTATAGATGGATATTGAGCTCTGAAACCTGAGCGCGGATTTGTTTTTCACTCTGGCTGTAGGTCCCGTTCCTGTGCCCAGGGCTGGGCTGTCTCTGGAAGTGCTGCCCCCGCGCGGCGCACGGGAGAAGGGCGGTTCTGCCGCTCGGGTTTTTGTGTGAGCCCGGTCGGGATTCCCCTCGCTGGGTCTCTCGCTCAGTGAGACCGGGCGGTGTCCTCGGGCTTCAGGCCGGTCATCTGCAGATACAGCAGGCTGTTGGGGTCATCTCTGGAGATGGCGAATCGCCCTTTTACCGAGTCACTGTAGTATATGCTACAGCCGTGAATCTGGGCGACCCACTCCAGCCCCTTCCCGGGAGTCTGTCGGACCCAGCTCATCCAGTCGCTGCTGAAAGTGAAGCCGGAGGCCTTGCAGGAGAGGTGGAGAGTCTCCGGGCTTCTTCACATCCCCTCCGGACTCCACCAGCTGCAGCTGGGACCGGGCATCTGGGAATAACAATTAATTATGGGGAACATGAGGGCCTGGGGCAATAATCCCGCACCTCCCCAGTACATCCAATCTATGGAAAGGAGAATGGACCTTCCGGAGATGCTGCAATGAGAACCAGGTACAACCAAAGCCCCATTTTCCCTGGTACTGGAGGGCAAAGTTCTCAGGGGACTGGCTGGTGACTGCAGAGACCCGGGGGGCTGCGGATTGTGTCTCCGGGTGCAGCCTGGGCAGAGAGAGGGACAGATTTAAACAGGAAACTCTCACCCTCATTTGCATGCCCCGCTCCTTATAAGAGACACCCGCCAGTTCCTAGCCCGGACTCAGTTCCTTTGTGTGGGGCTGAGAGAAGAGGCGGCGCTTTGTTTCTGTGGCACCGCCCCTGTCTGAGTTGGAGCTTCCTACTCGACCATAAGGAGAGAAACTGGCATCTTCTTTATCCCTCCTCTCGCTCCCCCACCTAACCGTGACCCTGAGGGTAAACGCCACCTTCATATATGTCTGAACCGGAAAACTCCATGAATACCTGACTTAGAGCCCCAAATCCGGACTTTACCCAGGATGCAGTTCTAACCCTGAATGTAAATTCTAACCTGAGTTTTAATATTAGCCCTCAACCTTCATCCCTACCTCGAAACTAAGACTAGGCGAGACTTTGGGGAGTCCGGGCCGTATCTCACTCAGTGGGAGCTGCGCTCTGCGACCCTCGTGCCCCCCTGGACCCCCACCCTCGGGCCTCTGCTTCTCCCTCGGCAGCCGCCTCCCCCTGAGCGACCCCATGAAATCCCACCGTGTCCCTGTCCACAGCCTTTAGCCACGTGTCTGTCCCCAATGCCCTGCGGGCCAGCGCTGGGCTGTGATGTCATCTCCATGGTGACTCTGTGACATTGTGGAACTTTATTGTGGGCAGGATCCTGAGCTGCACCGTTTACCCCGGGGCTGTGATTTCCAGCTGTCAAATGGATGAAAAAAAAATGCTCCAGTCTCTTTGGAAAGTCCCAACAGTGCCACATCCCCAGGCTCAGTGGTGTGGGGTTTTTTCTGGCACTGGGTGATCTCTGCCCCCAGGACCAGCTCTAGGCACCAGCAAGCTTACATGCTTGGGGTTGCAAAAAGCTTTAGCTGGCTCTACCAGTGAGCCACCGCGGCAGAGGCAGAGGGAGGGGCTGGGCCAGAGCCACCCCCGAGAGGAGGAGACGCCACCCGTGGCATGGGCTGAGTGACCTCCTCCGGCCCTGCTGAGCCAGACTTCACTGCAAACAGCTGGCCTGGCACACAGAGCTGCCCCTGGACTCGGGACTGACCAGTCCAAAGCTGCTTCCCACCCCCCTCCGGGCCAACTCGCCTGGGACTGGTCCAGCATGGGGACCCGGGTGTCTCGACACCAGCCCGCCACCAGGCTCTGGGCACCATCCCTGCTCCCTGGCTGTTCTGGCACTGCGGGACTCAGCTCTGCCCTCTGAGCCCTCTGGGGGCTCCATGGGGCTCCATGCTGGTGGAGTTTGGCTGAAGGTGCATGGCCAGGTACCCTTTTGTGGGTCTTAAATGAGCAACTGCAGGGGCCTGGCTTTGGATGCCCCTGGACCAGTTGCTCCTTTCCCCCAGTTAGGTGCCAGAGGACTGGAGAAAGGTTTGACATTTACCATCTTTAGGAAGAGGTCCAATGAAGCACCAGTCAGCCCAACTTTGATCCTGGAAAGGGACTGGAACAAATGACTAAACAATGCATTTGTAAGCTCCTGGTGGATGATGAGGACCAGCCAGCATGGATTTGCCAAACCAACAGAATTTCCTTCTTTGGCAGGGTCACTGGCCCAGTGGATGGGGGAAGCAGCAGCTGGGCCATCTCTCCATTTTCACCAGGCTTTGGTGGCTCCAAGGGGAGGAGTGGAAGCTCCTTTGCTGGGGCGTTGGTGTTAATGAGTACAGCATGAGGAGGATTAGCCAGCATGGATTTGCCAAACCAGCTGAATTTCCTTCTTTGGCAGGGTCACTGGCCCAGGGGATGGGGGAAGCAGCAGCTGGGCCATCTCTCCATTTTCGCCAGGCTTTGGTGGCTCCAAGGGGAGGAGTGGAGCTGGGGTGCTGGTGTTAATGAGTACACTAGTAGGAAATTGTTTTATTTCACTAACTACAAATTCTGTTTTCATTTTTAAAAATTTAAACAGTCAAAACAAAAAAAATTGCAAAGTGCAAACGTGTAAAAGCCAAAAAAAGGGGGAGCAGCCAAATTTTTTTCTGCTTGGGGCAGCACAAAACCTAGAGCCGGCCCTGTCTGCCCCACAGCCCCGCCCGGACTCTGAATGGCCCATTGCCATATCCCAGCCTCCATCTCTCTCTGCCTCAGTCCCACGTTTTGAACCTGGGGCTGTGATCGTTCCCCCGCCTCAGGGTGGGGTTGTGGGGATAAAGGCAATAAACGTTTGTGAAGGGCAGAGATGCCACCGGGAGGGGCCCCACATCAGTTATAATTAACTAATCCTCTTCCTGTGCATTAATGCCATAAACATCCCTGGTGTAAATCAGGAGTAACTCGAGTCTCGTGAAAGCCCTTGCGGTGACTTTACACTAGCGAAGGATTTGGCCCCAGGGGCAATTTGCTCCATCCGTTGGGTCTGATGCAAACCCCAACGCGCTTGTCCGCTTTACACTGACCGACGCTGGCCTGTGAGTCTGACACCGAGGTGGGCCCGGGAGAGGCAAGGTGCCAGGTCTGCGAGGGGAGAGTGATTCAGAACAGGACTCACTCCGGATTGGGGTTCACAGATGAAGCGAGGGATCTCTGAACCCCAGGACCAGCGGGGCTCTTTGTAGGAAGGGGAGACACATTGCCCGGGAACGGAAGGGTTAAACTGGCGGGAGGTTTGTGTCCCGTTCCCCCGGGGGCCGGGTCTCCTGCCCGAGCCCGAAGCGGGGGGTGTCGCTGCTGCCCCCGCGCGGCCGCCGGGAGAAGGGCGATTCCGCAGCCTGGGTTTTTGTGCGATCACAAACCGGTTTGGTGTCACTGTGTCTCTCGCACAGTAATAGCGGGCGGTGTCCTCGGGCTTCAGGCCGGTCATTTGCAGATACAGCTCACTCTTGGCGTCATCCCTGGAGATGGTGAATCGCCCTTTCACTGCATCGAGGTAGTATGTACTACTCCCACCGGGGTATATAACAGCGACCCATTCCAGTCCCTTGCCAGGAGCCTGGCGGAACCAGTGCATGTAGGCGCTGCTGAAGGTGAACCCGGAGGCTATGCAGGAGAGGCGGAGAGAGTCTCCGGGCTTCTTCACTCCCCCTCCGGACTCCACCAGCGTCTGGGACCGGACACCTGGGAATAAAGACAGGCCATTAATATCGGTATAAAAACAGCGAGAACACAATATTCTTCTAACTCGGCCAGGTCTTCAGAGGAGGAAAATACCTTCCAGAGCTGCTACAGCGACAATGACAAGGAGCAAAAATCCCATTTTCCCGGGTGCTGGAGGGGAAAGTTCTCAGGGGACTGGCTGGTGACTGCACAGAGCCAGGGGGCTGCGGATTGTGTCTCCGGTGCAGCCTGGGCAGAGGGAGGCTCAGATTTAACCAGGAAACTGTCTCCTCATTTGCATGCCCCGCTTTATAAGAGACACACACTCCTGCTGCCAGTGATCGGATTGACTCGCCCCAGGGCTCTCGTGGCAGGAGTCAGACTGTCCCGTCCTCTGTGTCTGTGCAGCGCCGGGCACAGGGCGCTGGGATCCTCATTAGACTTTCGGACCCCTGGGAGGAATGAACAGCTCCCTGCAGGGACTGTATTTCCTCACACGGGAACTGAGGGTCTGGCTATTCTGAGGTGATATTGGGGATTGGGGGGGACTCAGCTCTGGAGCCCCGTTGCACACGCACAGGGGCCATGCAATGTCCGGTCTGGGGAGTCAGTGTCTGGGGAGGGGTCGTGTCCCAGGGATCCATAGGGCTGGGCCACCCCCTGGAGACAGAAGATTTCCCCTGCCACTGGGAGGGATTTGGGAGGGAAGCCCCTTTCACTTCCCAGCAGTGACCGGCTACATTGAAATGATGCACTTTGGACGAGGTCTGGGGGCCCGGCTGTGTGTGAGAGAAGCTGGGGGTGGGGGTCTGAAGAAAGAGTTAAGGTTTTGCAGAGGAGCCTCCCTGACATTTGTGTGCCTAGAGATGCGTGTCTGGGAGTTTTGCTTTAGGGAGGGAGTAGAGGGAGGATTCAGTAGACAGTGGAGGAAGATTATTATGCCCGGCTGATATTTATATCCGTGTTCACACTCCCACTCCCATTCACACTCCACTTCCCATTTATGCTCGAATTGTAAACTCCGCGGGGTAGAGAGAGGTGTTATGGTCTGTGTTTGTACCGTGCCTAGGAATAGGGGATCCTAGACTATGATTGGAGACCCCAGGCGCTAGGATCCAACCACCACCAACTCCGCCACCGCTAATCATCATCAGCATAATCATCTACTTAGTTAATTATTAATAAGCAATGAAGTGCAGGCAGAAGCGTTCTCCTTTTTATGTTTTTAGATTCTGTATGATGTAATATTCAGACATTCGACTACTGCTACTACTTAATAATAAAATATTTCCGTTCCCACTTCCATTCAGACCCCTGTAACCATTCACGCTGAAACAGGTATTTCTTTTCCCACTCCCATGAACACTCCCATTCCTGTTTATATTCCCCTTCCTGTTCACTCACACACTCCCATTTCCACTTCCAGTCACACTCACCTTCCTGTTCTCTTTCATGCTCACCGTCCCATTTCTGTTCCCATTGATAGTCCTCTTCCATTCCGATTCATACTCCCATTCCCATTCCTTTTGCACAAATGCGAGTCGGAGCATTTGGCCCTGACTTCATTCTAAGACCCAACAGAGTCAGGTCTCTCTGTCTGACTGTCCCCCCAGCGCTGCTGTCAGTCACTGCAAAGGTTACACAAAGGAGGGCACCGGGTCTGTAGGTCATAGGAGGGAGGATGCTACACAGAGCCAGAACATCACTGGATTTGTCCTTTTTTGGAGAGGAGGGCAAAGACAATGTATTGGGGGAAGGGGGAGGGGAGGTGGAAGGAGTCTTTATAAACCTATTAACGTCTGTGATTAAACATCTGGATTCTTATCTGGCCTGCTGGGCAATTCCCCGTGAGAAAGAACATGACATGAACCCCCTGATTTCTTTGTTTACTTCCCTTTGTCCTCGCTGGGCTCATTGTAACTTGCAGACCTTGAGCGCCACCAAGAGTAACAGCCTCATGGCATTGCAGGGGACGGGTTTTTGTCTCAGCTCAGACCGGGTTTCACTCACTGCGACGCTGCACAGTAACCAGGTCGTGTCCTCTGGCTTCAGGCTGCTCATGTCTAAATCGGCCAGGTTTGGGGAGTTGTCCCTGGAGGTGGTGAATCATCCTTTGACAGAAGCGGCGTGATATTCCTTACTCCCATCAAAGAAAATCACGGAGACCCACTCCACTCCCTTCCCGGGAGCTTAAATCAAAGCCGGAGCCTGTACAGGTGAGCGCAGAGATTGTCCGGGCTTCTGAATGTCTCCTCCTCCGGACTCCACCAGCGGATCCTGAGCCCCAGCCCCGGGGGGTGTAAAAGCACATGGAGAATCCAGATGACAGTGCTGCTGCTAACCGGATTGATGCTTCTGTTAATATTGCTACGGATCACAGCTCTGATTCCAATATTGCCACACGTTATTTCAAAACAAGGGTATCTCCATTTCCCCCCGAAGAGATACACACCTCGGAAAGCTGTCACAGTGAAAAGAAAATGCAGCCAAAACATCAAGTGTGTTTGCTGGGAAAAGTTCTCTAGAGGGTTGGGACGATCGCTGCAGACACCGGGAGCTGCAGGTTCCCAACCCAAAGGGCTTTAAGCAGGGAATACAATTACTCGACTTGCATATCCGTGCTCTTAAAATGGAGTACCAGGGGCTGGCATTGCATTTCTCGCCGAGGTCCCTTGTCCCGGGCTTTGGGAGATGCCATGATACGGTGTGAGACCCTGAGGGGATAGAAGCATGTTCAAAGTAATCTGAAGCACTGAATGTATCCAGTCTGTGAAATACAGCTCAGGAGTGATTACACCCTTGGGTGACAGAAATACTCAGCTCTGTAAGGGAGATTTGGGAACGGACGGTGAGCTTTCGTGTCCCCTTTTTCGAGGTGGATAAACTGAGGCAGAGAGAAGAAAACTGATTTCCCCGAGGTCTGTTGGCTGTTAGAAGAAAAGCCAGGTTCCCCGGAGACCCAGGCTGCCCAGTGTTCTAGTAACCACACTGGCCTGAAACCTGCTAATCGAGCATTCAAATAACCCATAGAGCACAGCGACCTGAAGATGGGCCTCCCTTGATCCAAGAAGAGCACCCTGGTCACCGGGCTATTCAGTCATTCTCATTCACACTCTGTCTTGCTCTCTCCTCACAAAGACTCTTTGCATTCTGAAGCAAGTAGAAGAACTTCAACTGCAACTCTTTGAAGAGGAGTCCCCCGGGAAACCTTCTAGCCCAGTGGCTCGGCCCTCCCCTGGGAGGTAGAAGATGGACCTTGTTGAAGTCCATTCTCTGGCTCAGGCACAGTGGGGCTGAGAGTCAGGGTGCCTAATTCGAGGCTGTAAATTCCATTGGGAGCCAGGCACCTCTAGGCAGGCATTATAATAACTACCCTTAGACCCTTATGTGATTCGAAGCCCCCGGGCTCCCTACTTTATTGACACAGCCAGTGCCCCCAGTGGGGCGGGTTTGGTGCTTAAATGTCATCTGAGTCTTTCCTCAGATTTCCACAGTTTTGAAAACCCTGAGCACTGGGCAGCAGCTCTAGCCAGCAAGTCCCGCCCCCTCCCGGGGGCCAGACGGATCCAGTCCATGAGATAACTGCTGAAGGTGAACCCAAAGGCTTTGCAGGAGAGGCGGAGAGAGTCCCCTGGCGTTTTCACATCCTCTCCGGACTCCACTAGCTGGACGTGGGACCGGGCACCTGGGAATAAAGTCATGTTAAGAATCATATCAAAATAGTTTGGGAAGAATACTATGTCCCCATCTATCTATAGAGAAACTAGTAAAAGAAAATATCTTCCGAGACTGCTACAAAGGAAACGAAATGGAGCCAAAGTTTCATTTTCCCAGGTGTTGAAGGGGAAAGTTCTCAGGGGATTGGCTGGTCACTGCACAGATCCAGGGGGCTGCTGATTGTGAATCCGGCTGCAGCCTGGGCAAAGAGAAAGATCGATATAAACAGTAAATGGTCACCCCTATTAGCATATCCCCCTCTTTATAAGGAACAGGTGGGCTTGGCTACACTTGGGAGTTAGAGCGCATTAAAGCATCCCCCGGCACCCCAGCTTGTCCACACAGGCAAGGCTTGTAGAGTGCTCTGACTCCAAGGCTACAGCACTCCTGGTTCTCCACCTCCGCGAGAAGATTAACTCCTGCTGTGCCTTGGCTGAAATGCCTGGGCATCAGTGTGAATGAGGTGTTGCATTACTGCGCTCTGATCAGACTCCAGAAATGTCCCATAATCCCCTTAAGTCAAGTGGCCACTCTGGTCATTGTTTGGAATCAGCTGTAGGAATGTGGATGTGCCCTTTGAAAACTCCATTTCTGACACCCGGCTGTTTATCTACTCTGAGACAAAGCAATCATTAGTGCAGAATGCTGTGTGAGAGAGAGAGAGGCAGGGTCTGCTGCTGTCTGAATTTACAAGACAGCATGCTGACATGCTCTCTGCCCCCCAAAAAACCCACTCTCTCTCCCCCCACATACATACAACACAGTCCCTGTCACACTCCACCCCACCCTCCCCATTTGAAAAGCACGTTGCAGTCACTTGCATGCTGGGATAGCTGCCCATAATGCACCGGGCCCAATGCCATTGCAAGTGCCGCAAATGTGGCCACGCCAGCGTGCTTGCAGGTGACAGTGTGAACACACGGCAGCGCTTTCCCTCCTACGCTCTCCGAAGGCGGGTTTAACTCACAGCACTCGACATCTGCAAGTGTAGCCATCCCCAGGAACTCCTTCACCAAAAGATCCCACTTGCTGCCTCTGGGGATCCAGGACAAGGAGGGAAGACCCGCTGTTAGAGCAATAAGAATAAAAAGAGATCTTAAAATGACAGACCGGTAGGCAGGTAGATTAGATTAGTTGTCTTCAACAATGATAACATTCCTCAGGGGCGTTTGTCACTCAACTTTACGTGCTTCCTTACTGCTTATATTTCCTGCCATAGTAGCGTCAGACCAATGGCTCCTGCAAGTAATAACGGAACATGCAACATAAAACGATTTTGTCAAATCCTCCGGCGGTTCAGTCTAATTCTATATATTTCATCTACTCTATTCTGTAAACAAGAAGTGAGCACAAATCAGTGCCTTTGTGTTGACAATTGCGGTTGATTCCTGTCTTTTCTTAAATGTGGCCATGTTAAGAGACAAACACGATGTTAACCCACTGTTGGCTTTGGTGATGGGTTTTGTCACTGTGGTCTAGTCTCTCACACAGTGATACCGGGCAGTGTCTTCCTGTCTCCTGTTGCTCCTTTGTAAACACAGAGGGTTGTTGGGATTGTCTCGTGACACAATGACTCGCCCTTTCGCTGAATAGGTGTAATGAGAACAATTTCTTGTATTCTGTGCCCTGGAGACACTCTCCAGTTGCTTCCCAGGAGCCTGAGGGGCCCAGCCCTGAAGTGAAACCCGGAGACTTTAGAAGAGAGGCGAACTCAAAGGGCACCTGCAAGTTCGATGTGCAAACGAGCCATTTATGTAGGTACAGAGTTGAAAAAAAATATGTTTTCCAACCCCCAAAGCCCCTCTTCAGTCTTGTCCCCAAGGCTATGCTGTTTTCTCACTGCTCCCCCCAGTGCAGAATGGAGAAGGGGATTCTGCACCCCCCCTTCTCTCACTGACCCCCCTTTTGTATTATCATTTAAAGCAGAAAATAAATATTTTGGGGGTTATTTTTTCTTTTAATCCAAGATTTTTTACTCCTTGGAAAATGCTCCTTGTGCCAGAAAAAGCCAGCTTTTGCTGAAAAATTATTCAACTAACCACAAAAGCAAACGAACGAAAAAGAAAAGCAAAACAGACAGACTTGGTGGGTTCTAGTGTTAAAAGCTGAGAGATCAGGGCCCTTCTGCTGGAATGTCTCTCTGACAGTGGTGAAAGAAAGTGGAATCACAGCATGCTGAAGTAAAGAGGGTGCTAGACTGAACCCCAGTTAATCAGGTTGAGGATTTATGGCATATATTATGCAGGAGGTCAGACTAGAGAATCATACTGCTCCTTTCTGGCCTTTAATTCTATGAATCTGTAACTATCTGGGAGGTTGTGTGCATTTTTACTTTGGTGTCTGAGAAGGGCCACATTCAAATATGACCATATAAGAACATAAGAATGGCCATATTGTATCAGACCAAAGGTCCATCTAGCCCAGTATCCTGTCTTCTGACAATGGCCAATGCCAGGTGCCCCAGAGGGAATGAACAGAACAAGTAATCATTAAGTTATCCATTCTCTGTCTCCCATTCCCAGCTTGTGGCAAACAGAGGCTAGGGACACCATCCTTGCTCATCCTGACTAATAGCCATTAATGATGGACCTGTCCTCCATGAACTTATCTAGTTCTTTCCTGAACCCTGTTATCGTCTTGGCCTATACAACATCCTCTGGCAAAGAGTTTCACAGGTCGACGGTGCGTTGTGTGAAGAAATACTTCCCTTTTTTGTTTGAAAACTGCTGCCTATTACTTTCATTTGGTGACCCCTAGTTCTTGCCTTATGAGAAGGAGTAAATAACACTTCCTTATTTAAAACAAAACAAAACAATGAGGAGTCATGTGGCATCTAAAAGACAAACAAATTTATTTGGGCATAAGCTTTCTTGAGTGGCAATTTAGACCCCATTATTTTCTATGTATAGTTGGGATGATGTTTTCCCATGTGCATTACTTTGCATTTATCAGCATTGAATTTCTTTTGCCATTTTGTTGCCCAGTCACCCAGTTTTGTGAAATCCTTTTGTAGCTCTTCGCAGTCTGCCTGGGTCTTAACTATCTTTAGTAATTTTGTATAATCTGCAAATGTTGCCACCTCACTGTTTACCCCCTTTTCCAGATCATTTCTGAATATGTTGAATAGGACTGGGCCCAGTACAGACCCCTGGGAGACACCACTATTTACCTCTCTCCATTCTGAAAACTGACTGTTTATTCCTGCCCTTTGTTTCCTATCTTTTAACTAGTTACCAGTCCATGAGAGTACCTTCCTTCTTATCCCAGGATATCTTAATATTCCAGAAGCCCCAGTTTTTATGGACACACGATCATAGATGGATACAGAGATTTGAAACCTGATGACAGATATTTTGATTTGACTCTGGTTGCAGATCCCATTGCTGTGCCTAGTACTGGATTGTTTGTGGAATTTCTGCCCCCATGCGGCATATGGCAGAAGGAAGTTTCTGCAGCTTTGGTTTTTGTATTTTCCCTGTCGGGATTCCCCTCACTGGGTATTTCACCCCTTCCCTGCCTCCTGTCTGATCCAGGCCATCCAGTTGCTGCTAAGATCAAACCTGCTGGTGGCACATTGCAATTTATGGGACTCTCCAGGCCCCTTCAGCACTGGTCCCAAGTGGGTCAGAACCACCTTCAAGTTGGCCCCTGGGGGAGAAGGGGTAAGAGGCAAACTGACTAAGGAGATAATCTGAGTCATTGACTATTGTCTTTGAAAAGTCATGGAAGACGGGAGACATCCCAGAAGACTGGAAAAGGGCAAATCTAGTGCCCATCTATAAAAAGGGAAATAAGGACAATCTGGGGAATTACAGACCAGTCAGCTTAACTTCTGTACCCGGAAAGACAATGGAGCAAATAATGAAGCAATCAATTTGAAAACACCTAGAAGTTAATAAGGTGATAAATAACAGTCAGCATGGATTTGCCAAGTACAAATTGTGTAAACCAACCTGATAGCTTTCTTTGACAGGGTAACAAGCCTTGTGGATGTGGGCAAGTGGTAGATGTGGTATATCTTGACTTTAGTAAGGCTTTTGATACAGTCTCGCATGCCCTTCTCATTAAGAAACTAGGGAAATACAATCTAGATGGAGCTACTGTATGGTGGGTGCATAACTGGTTGGAAAATTATTCCCAGAGAGTAGTTTTCAATGATCACAGTCATGCTGGAAGGGCTTAAAGAGTGGGGTCCCACAGGGATCAGTTCTGGGTCCAGTTCTTTTCAATATCTTCATCAATGATTTAGATCATGGCATAGAGAGTACACTTATAAAGTTTGCAGACCATACCAAGCTGGGAGTGGTTGCAAGTGTTTTGGAGGATTGCAACGAAGTGGGAATGTTCTTAATGTTTTCTCTGAATACTGTGTGCATGCCTCAGTTTCCCCTAGGCATTTCTTAAGTATCTAGGTCGTGGGATAAGGGTGTGTGATGCTGTCTGCACAGAGAATGGCCGACACCCTGTCTGCTGGCAACTGATGGCCTGGGCCCCTCCTCTGCAAAGGTGCCAACTGAAGGTGTTGGAGAACAAAGAGATCAGGTGGCCTCCTGGCCCGGGAAAGAGAAAAAGGTGAGAGGAGGGGTGAGAGAGTTTCAGTTTTGGAGCTGGCTGGGGAAATGGAGGGAGGCCCAGATGGGGCTCTAGCCTCCCTGCCCCCCCAAGATGGACCTGACTGAGGGGTTCTGTTCTCTGTACCTACAAACTCTGTTTTAGACCATGTTCCTGTCATCTAATAAACCTACTGTTTTACTGCTCCCCTGTCACTTACTGCCAGATGCTCCATCCATGGGGTGCAGTCCATCCCACCTCAACCACCAGTTGCTCTGGATGCGATGCTCTGGAACGACTCCATATGAAGCCAGTCAGGACTCTGGGGGAACCTCCTCTCTGTGAGCAGACTGTCTCCAGGGCAAGAAGCTTCCACAGCTTCGACCTTCCTGGGGCTGACCTTGGAGCATTCAGCATCCCCTTCTCACACTGTGCGCTTCCCGCAGCGAGTCCGCAGTGCGGGAGTAGGGAAGCCAGTGGACCCGCACCCCAATTCTGCAGTCAGATGTGACTCTCAGCCAGCCAGTAAAACAGAAGGTTTTATACTCCTAAAGTAAAGAGTATAGAAAGATAGCTTTAGGAGTATAACTTTGGGAGTACACCTTCTGTGTCAGGTGAATGTAACATGACTGCATGAGATGTCTTCCTGGAGATTGGTATCATACAGAACCTTTTTCCAGAACTATATTATTACTGGTTAATAGCAATAAACTTGAATGACATTGGTTATTTGGTCTCTTGAATATATTTGATAATGAACCAAAGTGAGTGAAGCGATTTATTATACAGCACTGAGTTGCATTGTATTGGTTGCAATATAATTAAAGAGAGAATGGTATCTGTTGGACCAGTTTGTGCACGTCATCAGATCAAGACTTCCCCACAAGTCAACTTCCCATCACCACCCAGTCCCCTACTGTATTAGTTTTCATCATGTTAGTAGATACAAAATAGAGGCCAAATCATTCTTTATCTCACTATGGCTTGTATGCTCCAAAGTCTTGCATCTTTTAATAATGAGCCAGATCCAAAGTCCTTTCTAGTTAAGGAAAAGACTCTCAATCATTGACAACAAGGGGTTTTGTATCAGGCCCTGTACAAGGCAAAGGCAAGAGTTATTTTCCCCATGGCTAATATGGACTAGTATCTGTGTCTCCCCTGCCCACTCTCAAAATAAACAGTCACAGATTACATTCCTGTTTTACACTACAGCTATCCACCTCCACCTTTCCCATCCCACATACATAGCATCTTCCCTCACACTTTAGGAGAAGGAGTCCCTCGCTCTTTTAGCAAAGACCAAAAGGATAGGTGCAAGTTAGGCCATCAGGCAACAAAGTGTGGATTTTCAAAGGAGCACAGAAAGGTTAGGTGTCCAACTCCCTTTGACATTCAGGGTAATGAGCCGTTAGGGAAAAGAATAGATCTTAGGAGAAGCTTATCTCCCACCTGATGAGCCTTCCTGAGAACTTTCCAGAGAGCCTGTAAGTAATGGGTGATATGAATCTATCAGGGCAGGTGACCAGACCACATGACACTGGGCTCCATCTTGGGACATCTGTATTTTTCCTCAAACTGGTCTGGGAACCGAGTTTTGAAACAAAGGGTTCCCACCCTATGCTAAAGCTATATAAGTCAGGGAGCGATATCATGCCACACAAGAGGATTCCTGGAGAGACCTAAGGAACAAAGACTGAACTGGGGGAAGTGCTGGAGCCAGGTTAAAGAGATTTCTAGCCTGTGTATGGAAACCTGAGAAACCCAAGCTGCAAGGCAAATGCAGCTTTTGCCTTGAGAATCTGTCAGACTGCTGATATGATCGGTCAGGGTGAGAAACTGCTCATTCATAGTCAATCTAACTAGTGCGTTAAGCTTAGGTTGCATTTCTGTTTATTTGCTAGATAATCTGCTTTGATCTGTTTGGTATCCCTTCTAATCATTTAAAATCTAACTTTTATCATTAAAAGTGTGCATATTCCTCTCCACGTTGAGGGAGAGACGAACCAGGTAATGCATTCATACTGGTCAGTGTTTTGAGGAGGGCAGGACGGTCCAGCTCTGGGATCCTAGGCTGGGGAGCTGGTTGGTATCTTGACTGCAGCTTCTCTCTTTTTGGTTCATGCAGTGGCTGGCCAGAGCTTGCACGTAACTGCAGCTGGGTGCATCCCTGCCTGTGGGAATGTTGGAGGAAGTGTAGGACTGGGAGCAGTTTTGCATCTTGCCACAGCAGCACAGTGTGAGAGGGAGCCCAGACTGGTGAGACATAAATGAGACATTCCCTTTTTTCCAATTGCTTTGTCTTTTGGGTCAACAATTCTTCTGTCTCCGTTATTTTCCCTCTTTGAACCAGCTGTTTTCCATGACTTCCCCTTTGAGGTTAGTAATAAGACTGTTCTTGCACCGTTGTTTTTCCTTTCTAAAAATAAATATTATCTTTCCTCTATGCAATAATTTCAAATTCCCACCGGCAGAAATATGAAGGGAGATTACATCATCTATTGTGAAGGAGAAATTACCAACCGAGAGAGACATAAATTTCTGTGAAAGGGAATAACAGCAAAATACACCCAGAAGTGCCATAGGATCCAGACATCCAGGTAGGAACCCAAAGCTCATTTTACTGAGATTATTGAAGACTATCAAAAGTAGAAGAGAATTGAAAATGTAGTGCAAAGATTATAATTTTAACTCGGGAAATCTGAAGGAAAGATTGGGGTTAGGGGCAATAGATCATCAGTGAGAAAGGTAAAGCAGCCCAGTTAAAATGAAATAATCTGATTATCAAATAGAAATACCTGCTCAGGCATCCACCATGTCAGAAAGAGTATGATTGCTTGTTCAATCCAGGGGGGAAGGAAATGAAGGTAGATGAGTTATAGAAAAGCATGCCTAAGAAAGAGCAATGAATGGCTTTCAGATTTAAAACATAAGAACATAAGAACGGCCATAGTGGGTCAGACCAAAGGTCCGTCTAGTCCAGTATCCTGTCTTCTGACAGTGGCTAATGCCGGGTGCTTCAGAGGGAATGAACAGAACAGGTAATCATCTACTGATCCATACCCTATTGCCCATTCCCAACTTCTGGCAAACAGAGGCTAGGGACACCATCCGTGCCCATTCTGGCTAATAGACATTGATGGACCTGTCCTCCATGAATGTATCTAGTTTATTGACTCCTTGTGTGTGTATTTTCTTTTTCACGACAAGACTCTGTTTCTTTTCCTCAAATGTGACATTTATTGCTTGTACAATTTTTGAAATAAAACAAAGAGTCTCTCTCGTCTCTCTCTCTCTCTGTGTTTTTCTGGATTTCCATTTTTCTGTCATACCTTTATGTTGCACCATTGTCAATGTACCATTAACATTCCCGGTGTAGACATAGTTTCTATGGGTGCATCATAAACTAGTGAATGAGGAGATAAAAAGTGCATAAGGGAAAAGCAAGGAAGAGAGGAGTTAACCCCTGATAGAATTTACCACTATATATTTTTCTGCCCTGTTTCCAGGCCCCATTTCAGGTGAATGTACTGCCCTCCGTTCCCGCTTTCAGTTGTGTACAGTTTGACACCTTTGGCTATTTTGAAACATATAATTTTTTTTTATGTTTGGACAGGGGAATGTTTTGTACTTGTGGTTTGACACGTCTGGCTGATTTTTTTTTAGAAAAAGTAAGGGTTAATCTGAAAGAATCGAAAGAGATGACTTAAGGAAAAGGAGGTTTAAAACAATAAGAATTGGTTCGCTTTAGTAAGGAGAGAGGTTGGTTATTAAAGAGAGGAAAGATTTTTGGTTAGGTTTATTAAGGAGAGAGAGTTTTAAAGACAAAGGTTTGAAAGAAAGGTTATTATAGAACTAAACAAAATTGAAATAAAAGAGGAAAATATAAAGGTGGATTGAAGGAGGAGCATTTAAAATAGAGATTTTTTTAATAAAGAAGAACATATCCAGGTAAAAAAAAATAAGGTTGAAAGAAAGCACAAGATGGAAAAAAAAAGGGATTTTAAAAAGTAGCTGGAAAGCCTGTGTTGAATGACAAAGGGCTGTGTGACAGAGCTAAAGTGGCTCATTCACCTGCACATCTACCAATGTGACATATGCCATCATGTGCCAGAGATGCCCCTCGGCCATGTACATTGGCCAAACCAGACTGTCTCTATGCAAAATGGACATAAATCAGGCATCAAGAATTCTAACATTCAAAAACCAGTAGGAGAACACTTCAACCTCCCGGAACACTCAATAACAGACTGAAAAGTGGCAATTCTTCAACAAAAAAACTTCAAAAACAGACTCCAAAGAGAAACTGCAAAACTGGAATTAATTTGCAAGCTAGATACCATCAAATTAGGCCTAAAAAAAGACTGGGCATGGATGGGTCGCTACAAAAAGTAATTTTCCCTCTGCTGATACTCACACCTTCTTGTCAGCTCCATGCATCTGATGAAGTGGGTGTTAGCCCATAAAAGCTTATGCCCAAATAAATTTGTTCGTCTCTAAGGTGCCACAGGGATTCCTCATTATTTTTGTGTTGGGGAAATGTTTCTTCAAACACGCTTATCTTTTAAGTGTATATTCTTTTACAAAACTTAAATTAAAAGTCAATTTTCGGTAAAACTTTAACTATATGAAAAGGTTGTGGAAATATCTTTCATGCAGGGCTTATCTCAGGAGGGGTGGGGAGGGGAGGAGAGGGAGGGAGGGAGGGAGGAAGGAGGAGGCGATGGGCTGTAGAACAGCTTCTGATTGCAGGGTTTCCTCCCAAGGCTCACAGCCTCTGGTATCGTTATCATTTCCCTAGGGACAGCCACTGGGTAAGCTTGCTGCTTACCTCTTGCTACCGCTTTCTATAATTTACCTCTCTCACTAGCCATGTGTTCTGCTGATGAACAAAAAAAGATGTTTCTCTCTCTTGCTGTTTTCTAAACTTTACCTCTTTCACGCAGCCCTGTGTTCTGCTCATGAACAGAAAAGCATCTCTCTCTCTCTCTCTCGTTTTCTATACTTTATCTCTTTCACACAGCCCTTTGTCACTGAATACAGATTTTCTTCCTAATTTTTAAAATTCCCTTTTTTTCTGGCATGTGCTCTCTTTCAGCCTAATTCTTTTTCCCTTTATATTTTCCTTTTTTATTTCCAAAATAACTCTTTTTAAATGCTCCTATTTCAAGCCACCTTGATATTTCCTCATTTATTACATTTTTTTGTATTTTATAATAACCTTTCTTTCAAACTTTTGTCTTTAAAACCCTCTCTCCTTAGTAAACCTAACCAAAAATCTTTCCTTTCCTTAATAACCAACCACTCTTCTTACTAAATCTACCCTAACCAATCTTTTATTTTTTAAACTGCTTTTCATTAAGGTCTTTCCTTCTGTTCTTCCTTTTTTTTTTCCTTTAAAACCCTCTCTCCTTAATAAACCTAAACAAAAAAATCTGTCCTTTCTTTAATAACCAATCTTTACTCTTTGAAAACCTCTCTCCTTAATAAACCTAAACAATCTTTCTTTTTTAAAAACTCCTTTTCTTTAAGCTCTCTCTTTCTATTCTTTTGACCTAACCCTTCCCTTTTTTCTAAGAAATCAGCCAAATTTATCAAAACACAAGCATACAACCTTCCCCGGTCCAAACATTAAAAACAAATATTTTTTTTTCAAAATGACTAACAACCAAATGTACGCAACCAAAAACAGGAATGGAAGGTGGGACATAAACCCAAAATGGGGCATGTAAATGTCTCAGAAAAGTTTATGGTGATGAATGCTATTGAGGGGACGACTACTGAAGAGATTTCAGATTTATTAGTTCTGATACCTTTGCTTTAACAGAAAGTATATGCTACTTCTCTTTGAACAGATCTGTATTTTATTGCTCAAAAATTTGGAGAAATAAACTCAGCCTCTCTCCTCTTTCTCTCTCACACTATAGTTTTATCTTATTCTGTTTATTTATCTCTTTCGTTTTCTCCATTTTTTAAATTTTTCTCCAGGCACATTCTCCTTTCTGAATAAAAACGACTCTCTTATTTCTATCTTGATGAATTTTCGTTTCTATTTCACTTACATTTCTTTAAATGGGGTTGGATTCCAGTCTCAGTTGCTCTTGTGTAAATCCACATAAAGCGGATGCAATTTACCCTGGCGTAATTGAGATCGGTAACAGCCCATGGTCTGTGTTTAGGTTAATGTTTGTCTTTGTCTGTTTCTCAGCTGTATCTATTAAATGGTGCAAATTCTTCTTTGAATCTGCTGTGATAGAGGACAGCTGGACAGACCTTCATACGAACCGCAGCCTCTTTGGTGTTCGGTGTGTGTCTCCTGGGTTATGTCTATGCTGCACCTGGGCAGTGTAATTCCCTGCTCCGGTGACCTACACACATTATCTGTGATGGAGCTATTGTGCTAAGAATAGTAGTGTGGCCTCGGCAGCACAGAGGAGCTGCCCGAGCACAATCCCATCTGAGATCCTAGGTACGTCCACACGTGGCCCTCCCAAGCCCCTGTATGTGCTGTCCTGTTCTCACTGCTATTTTTATCCTGCTCGCTTGACCATATCTAGTATATGTACCTCTACCCAAGCTGGGAATTACACCTCCCAACTGCAGGTTAGACTACCAGTCGTTGAACTCTAAATATCTTTCGTTTCCAATCTCTTGATTTTGTTTATGTCTTCTAGATTTGTTGCTATGACACTGATAGGATTAAGGTATTCCAAAATCCCAGCCTAAAAGTCTTTATTTAACGTTCAAGAAAGCATAAGAGAGTTAGAGGGGACATTTCCGTAATTCAGTAGGGTTCCATGCTCTTGGTTCACCTGCATTGGAAGCTCAATCTCTTGATTATATTAGTCTTCCTCTGTTTATTAACAACTTCATTCTTCTAGTGGAGAGATGCAGTGGTATGAGGTTACCTACTCCAGGTTTCTGCTAGTGTATCCAACAGCACAAACTGACGGCGTGCACTCCATCAATATTTAATGGTTTTCTTTTTCTAGATACAGATTATGGAGAAAGTGGAAGGAAGAAATCAAACACCCATCGTGAAATTCACCCTTTTAGGATTTGGGAATGTCCCTGAGCTGCAGCCCCTTCTCTTCCTCGTGTTTCTAGTGATCTACATTGTGACTGTGGCAGGGAACATCCTCATTATTGCGCTAGTTGTGACTGATCAGCACCTTCACATCCCCATGTACTTCTTCCTGGGGAACTTGTCCTGCTTGGAGACCCGCTACACCTCCACCATCCTGCCCAGGCTGCTGGCCAGTCTCCTGACTGGGGACAGATCCATTTCTGTAAAGGGCTGCATTCTGCAATTATACTTATTTGGTGTCATGTCAACTGCAGAATGTCTGCTGCTCATGGCAATGCCTTATGATTGGTATTTAGCGATATGCAATCCACTCCGTTATGATGCTCTGATGAATGGCAGGGTTTGTTGCCAACTGGTGGCTGGGTCCTGGATAAGTAGCCTTGTGGGCTGTGCCATAGTAGATATTTTCTTTTTCCAATTAACGTTCTGTAATTCCAAAGAAATTGATCATTTCTTTTGTGATTTTTCACCCATGATTAAGCTGTCCTGTGATGACACCCAGACTCTTCAACTGGTAACATTTACTATCTCTGCCATAGGGACAATTGTGCCCTGTCTACTGACCCTGACATCCTACGTTTGTATCATCGCCACCATCCTGAGAATCCCTTCCACCACGGGGAGGCAAAAGGCCTTTTCCACCTGCTCCTCTCACCTCATTGTGGTTATAGTTTTCTATGGGACACTGATTACTGTCTATGTGGCTCCAACAGCTAATACTCCCAAGATCCTACTCAAACTCTTCTCTGTCTTCTACACAGTCCTGACTCCCATGATCAATCCTGTCATCTATAGCCTGAGAAACAAAGAGGTCAATGAGTCCCTGAGAAAAGCTATTCTTAAACTGATTGCTTCCAGAAAAGGCATAGAACCTTAAAGGACAAATCTTAGCATATAGTAAAATAGAGATGAACTGAAATAGTTTCTTAGACATGGCCCATTGGAGTCCTTGAGAATAGGAGAGTCCTTGAGAACCCCTCATTGACCTTACTTCATCCATTTTCTTTCTTTCTTTCTTTCTTTTACTTGGATACTTTTTCAGTATTAATCTTTCATACATTTAATACACATTTCTTTATACAAAACTTGATACTGTAAAAAGAAAAGGAGGACTTGTGGCACCTTAGAGACTAACCAATTTATTTGAGCATAAGCTTTCGTGAGCTACAGCTCACTTCATCGGATGTGATGATATCTTGATATTGTAAGAGACATTCTTTAAGAAAAATGTTTTCTTTTCCAGACACACATTTCAGTAAAGCACTCTGCTTCATGCATCCATACATTCATCCGTACATGAACACAAGTGCCCAAATTCTGCAAGGAGCTTAACATCTTTGGAGTGGCTCTGGGTCTCTTCCACTCCCACTGAAGCCAATGACATTCATTCTCCACTGATTAGGATCCTCTGTTGTCAATTTTTAGAGTGGTAGCCGTGTTAGACTGTATCAGCAAAAACAAAGAGGAGTCCTTGTGGCACCTTAGAGACTAACACATTTATTTGGGCATAAGCTTTCATGGGCTAAAACCCACTTCAACAGAAGCATGGAGTGGAAAATACAGTCAGTGGTATATATATAATAAGATGGAAGTTGCCTTACTGAGTGGAGGGTCAGTGCTAACGAGGCCAATTCAGTTAAGGTGGAAGTGGCCTATTTTCAGTGGTTGATTACTTCTGTAGTATTAACAAGGCCAATACAATCAAGGTGGACGTCGCCCATTTCCAACAGTTGAAAAGAAGGTGTGAATATCAACTGAGGGAAAATTAGTTTTTGTAGTGACCCATCCACTCCCAGTCTTTATTCAGGCTTAATTTGGTGTCCAGTTTAAATTAATTCCAGTTCTGCAGTTTCTTGTTGAAGTCTGTTTTTGAAGTTTTTTTTGTTGAAGAATTGCCACTTTTAGGTCTGTTATTGAGTGACCAGGGAGATTGAAGTGTTCTCCTACTGGTTTCTGAACGTTATAATTCCTGATGTCAGATTTGTGTCCATTTATTCTTTTGCGTAGAGACTGTCCAGTTTGGCCAATGTACATGGCAGAGGGGCATTGCTGGCACATGGTGGCATATATCACATTGGTAGATGTGCAGGTGAATGAGCCCCTGATGGTGTGGCTGATGTGGTTAGGTCCTATGATGGTGTCCCTTGAATAGATATGTGGACAGAGTTGGCACCGAGGTTTGTTGCAGTGTTTGGTTCCTGGGTTGGTGTTTTTGTTGTGTGGTGTGTAGTTGCTAGTGAGTCTTTGTTTTAGGCTTGAGGGCTGTCATTCTTCAGCCCATCACCATAGAGTTATGCCTCTCTGTTGTAGGGAGGAGCCTGCTTTGTCCCTCTGTTTTTGTGTTCTTGCATCTTATGGGTCTGCATTCTAAGAAATAAAGGAATGTTACATTGCAAGCTTCAAGCAATACTGTTTTATGTTTTTATCTAACTGAGAACATAACTGAGAGCTGGTTGGAAAAAGATGTGGGGAAATGGGATTTTTTCTCATTTTGTTTTTTGTTTTTCCCTTCATTTTTAAAATTTCATTTGTTTGAGATTTTTCAGTACTGTCATTGTCATAGACACTGGAGGAGGGGTTTCAAAGACACAGACAGGAGTTGGGCATCAGGAAAGTCAATGGGAGATAGGTACATAGGTGGATGAAAACTTTGCTGGGTATGGAGAGGTGATGGATCTTGTCCATGAGCATCCAGGAGACCAGTGATATGAATGGGAAGAGAACACAAGTCTCCTGAGTCCTGGCCACTGCCTCAAATGACATAAACACCAATGTATCAAAGGAAACGATATAGGCTCGGCTTGTCCAATCCTCTCAGCCCCTTTGAAAATCCCACCAAATCTTGGATGAGGGCAGGATCTCTGGGGGTAATTTTTAAAGGCACCTAATTTTCCCCTAGCTGAAAAAGGTAGATAAACCTTGCTTCTCTTCCTTTGTCAGGTGCTTTTCAAACAATGAGTGAAAACTGCACTAGGGGAGCTAAGGCAGAGATTTCAGAACCACCCAGAAGTTTTGGATGCCCACAACCAGCGCAGTGGCAGTAAAAGGGAAATATAGTGACCATCTTTAAAAAAGGGAAGAAGGAGAATCCAGGGAATGATAGATCAGTCAGCCTCACCTCAGTCCCTGGAAAAATCATGGAGCAGGTCCTCAAGGAATCCAGTTTGAAGCACTTGGAGGAGACGAAGGTGATCAGGAACAGTCAACATGGATTCACCAAGGGCAAGTCATGCCTGACCGACCTGATTGCCTTCTATCACGAGATAACTGGCTCTGTGGATATGGGGAAAACACGGACGTGATATGCCTTGACTTTAGCAAAGCTTTTGATACGGTCTCCCACATTATTCTTGCCAGCAAATTAAAGAAGTATGGATTAGATCAGGGATGGGCAAACTATTGCCCGTGGGCAGGATCCGGCCCCTCAGGGCTTTGGATCCAGCCTGAGGGATTGCCACCCCCATGGTGCTGCTGGGCTAAGTGCGGGGAAGGGCTGGCACCATGTCCCTGCGACTCCTGGGGAAGAGAGGCAGAGGGCTCTGTGCGCTGACCTTGCCTGCAGGCACCCCCCCCCCCCCCCGCAGCTCCTATTTCCCGGGAAGGGGGAACCGAAGCCAATGGGAGCTTCTAGTATGGTACCCACAGGCGAGGGCAGCGTGCAGCAGAGCCACCCTCCTCACCCCACCCCAGGAGCCACTGCTAGACATGCTGGTCACTTCCGGGAGTGGCGCGAGGCCAGGGCAGGCAGGGAGCCTACCTTAGGCACGTTGCGCACCACTTCCACCCCAGTGCCACTCGAGGTAAGCAGTGCCGGGCCAAAGCCTGGACCCCAAACCCCTGTCTTGAGCCCCCAGTCACACTCCCCCCTGCACCCCAACCCCCTGCCCTGAGCCCCCTGCTACATCTCCCACTCCTCCTGCACCCCAACTGCCTGCCCTAAGACCCCTCATACACCCCGCACCCCTCCTCTTCACCAACCTCTTGCCCAGAGCCCCTTCATGCACACTGCACCTCCTCACACATCCCGCACCTCAACCCCTGCCCCACTCCTGCATGTAATTTCCCCACCCAGATGTGGCCCTCGGGCCAAAAAGTTTGCCCACCACTGGATTAGATGAATGGACTATAAGGTGTATAGAAAGCTGGCTAGATTGTTGGGGTCAATGGGTAGTTATCAACAGTTCGATATCTAGTTGGCAGATGGTATCAAGTGGAGTGTCCCAGCGGTCATTCCTGGGGCTCGTTTTGTTCAACATCTTCATTAATGATACTGATGATGGGGTGGATTGCACCCTCAGCAAGTTCATGGATGACACTAACCTTGGGGCAGAGGTAAATATTCTGGAGGGTAGGAATAGGGCCCAGAGCGAGCTAGACAAATTGGAGGATTGGGTCAAAAGAAATCTGATAAGGTTCAACAAGGACAAGTGCAGAGTCCTGCACTTAGGACGGAAGAATCCCATGCACTGCTACAGGTTGGGGATCGACTGGCTAAGTGGCACTTTTGCCAAAAAGGACCTGGGGATTACAGTGGACGAGAAGCTGGATATGAGTCAACAGTGTTACCTTGTTGCCAAGAAGGCTAACGGCATATTAGATTGCATTAGTAGAAGCATTGCCAGCAGATCGTGGGAAGTGATTATTCCCCTCTATTCGGCACTGGTGAGGTCACATCTGGAGTACTGCATCTAGTTTTGGGCCCCCCACTACAGAAAGGATGTGGACAAATTGGAGAGAGTCCAGCGGAGGGCAATGAAGATGCTTCGGGGGCTGGGGCACATGACTTAGGAGGAGAGGTTGAGGGAACTGGGGTTATTTAGTCTGCAGAAGAGAAGAGTGAGGGAGGATTTGATAGCAGCCTTCAGCTACCTGAGGAGGGATTCCAAAGAGGATGAAGTTCGGCTGTTCTCAGTAGTGGCAGATAACAGAACAAGGAGCAATGGTCTCAAGTTGCAGTGGGGGAGACCTAGGTTGGATATTTGGAAAAACTATTTTATTAGGAGGGTGGTGAAGCACTGGAATGGGTTACCCAGGGAGATGGTGGAATCTCCATCCTTAGAGGTTTTTAAGGCCCAGGTTGGCAAAGCCTTCGCTGGGATGATTTAGTTGGGGTTGGTCCTGCTTTGAGCAGGGTGTGATGGGTTCGATCACAGAGATCCCCTTGTG
Organism: Lepidochelys kempii; assembly: GCF_965140285.1. Lineage (NCBI taxonomy): Eukaryota > Metazoa > Chordata > Testudines > Cheloniidae > Lepidochelys > Lepidochelys kempii. The sequence continues at coordinate 39,886,762 of NC_136392.1, forward strand.
ACTGTCACCTGATGTGCTGAAAATACCTCTGAGCCCGTTTTCCACTGCCAGTTTGGGACTCCAGAACCCTGCCTTGTTGAGCCAGACACGCTAGTCACCTGCAACACACACCGAGGTCTGATCCACACCCCCAAAGCTGCAGAATTTAACCAAAAATTGCTCAGCAACTCACCTATCTCCAGCACCCGGACACTCAGTTCTCAATGCAATCCAAACCCAAATAAATCCGATTTACTCTGTATCAAGCTTATACAGGGTAAACCCATAAATTGTCCATCCTCTATAACACTGATAGACAGATATGCACAGCTATTTGCTCCCTCAGGTATTAATCACTTACTCTGTGTTTACTAATAAACAAAAGTGATTTTATTAAGTATAAAAAGTAGGATTTAAGTTGTTTCAAGTAATAACAGACAGAACAAAGTAAGCAAATAAAATAAAGCAAAATAAAGCATGCAAGTCTAAGCCTAATACATTAAGAAACTGAATACAGGTAAATCTCACCCTCAGAGCTGTTCCAATAAGCTTCTTTCACAGACTAGACTCCTTCCTAGACTGGGCCCAATCCTTTCCCCTGGTACAGTTTTTGTTAGTTCCAGCTCAGGTGGTAACTAGGAGATTTCTCATGACTGGCAGCCCCCTTTGTTCTGTTTCACCCACTTTTATAGCTTCGGCACAAGGTGGGAATCTTTTGTCTCTCTGGGTCCCCACCCCTCCTTCGAAATGGAAAAGCACCAGGTTTAAGATGGATTCCAGTCCCAGGTGACATGGTCACATATCCTGTGAGACCCCAAGCCTCCATTCTTTCTGGCCTTAGTCACTGGAACACAGGAAGGCTTTCAAGTAAACAGAGCCATTTACAACCAATTGTCCTAGTTAATGAGAGCCAGCAAGATTCCAAACCACCATTAATGGCCCACACTGTGCATAATTACAATAGTACTTCAGAGTTATACTTTATATTTCTAGCTTCAGATACAAGAATTATACATACATACAAATAGAATGAACACACTCAGTAGGTTATAAGCTTTGTAACGATACCTTAAAAGAGACCTTTTGCATAAAGCATGTTCTAGTTACATTATATTCACACTCATTAGCATATTTTAATAAAACATATGGAGTGCAACGTCACACAGGGGCTTAGACTAGATGAGTTTCTGAGGGTTCTTCCAACCCTAATCTTCTATGATTCTATGATTCTGTGATACACAGAGTAAAATTCTCAAAAACAGCTATGTGACATAGGCGAGTAATGCTGGGATTTTGAAGGCGCCTAAGGGAGATAGAAGCCCAACTCCCAGAATCTAGCTCACTTTGGCCCTTTTGAAATTTTCATTCTAAATCCCCCTTTCAAAAGTGATATAAGCTCAAAATATTCAGGATATTTAGGCCCCTAAAGGTGTAGATAGGTTCCTAATGGGCTCTACAGACATGCCTAGGAATCCAAGTGCCATTGAAATCAATAGGAGCTAGGCACTTAGATGCTTCTGAAACTCTCACTAGGTGTCTAGCTGCCATTTTAAGCACCTAAATACCTTTGAATATCTGACTCTTAGATGCCTACATCCCACTGACTTTCACTGAGATTAAGGGCATGTGTACACTATCCCTCGGTTTGGACTAGGGGACTGTGAATAACAGGGCACACCAAAGTCTGTGCTGAAACTCCCCCTTTGGATGCTGTGGGTGCAGTCTACAAGGTTCCTCCTTCACACGAATGTATTCCTGCTTGAAGAAGGCTATGCTATTGCTCACTAGGAATCTTTAGTTCACACCTGCAGAGCACACACAAGGAAGTTACCGTGTAGCACTTTGGTGCACATTGCTAGTCATGCCCCTGTAGTCCGAACTGCAGGACCATGTAGACAAGACCTTAGACTTCAGAATTCCTAAGTCATTGCTGAAAATGGAGCTTAAGTTCCTTAGTCAGTTTCGTGCTTTAAAGAATATTATTGATAGGCATTACTGATGGGAATTTTGCTTTCTCCACATAGTGAGTTTTGGCTGAAATAGTCCAAAAATGTTAGGTTCAAAGAATATCAGGGTTGGAAGGGACCTCCTCTAGTCCAACCCCCTGCTCAAAGCAGGACCAATCCCGAAATGGCCCCCTCAAGGACTGAACTCACAATCCTGGGTTTGGCAGGCCAATGCTCAAACCACCGAGTTATCCCTCCCCCCGACATACATGGAATTTTTAAAGAACACCTTAAAAAGTGAAATGGAAAATAGTAAAATGATTTGAAAAACTGAATAAAATAAATAATTTGAATGAACAAACTACAATGACAACAGATACAGTGTTAAGAAAACAAAATAGCTAGATAGATATCTCCACCAATGATAACATTCTTCAGAGGCATTTGGCACACAACTTTATGTGATTCATCACTGTTCATATTTCCTTCCATGGTAGTGTCAGACCAATGATTCCTGCAAGTAATAATGGAATAGGGAACATGAAACGATTTTATACAATCAAATTCTAACAATTTCATCTGCTCCATTCTGTAAAATAAAACCAAGCATTAATCAGTGCTTTTGACATAACATTGACTATTGGGGTTAATTCCCGTCTTTTCTTTAATGTGGCCATTTTTAGAGCCCAACACGGCGTGAACTCACTGTTTGTTTTGGTGATGGGTTTTGTCACTGTGATCCAGTCTCTCACACAGTGATACCAGGCTGTATCCTCGGGTCTCTGGCTGCTTGTTTGTAAATACAGCCGGTTGTTGGGATTCTCTCCGGCGGCAATGAATCGCCCTTTCGGTGAATCGGTGTCATGAGAACTCTTTCCTTGGTACTCCACCCTGGAGACCCATTGCAGACACTACCCAGGAGCCTGACGGACCCAGCGCGGAAGTTGAACCCGGAGACTTTACAGGTGAGGCGGAGTCAAAGGGCACCGGCGGGTCCTATGTCCAAAGGAGCAGTTTCTGTAGGTGCAGAGTTGGAAAATGATGTTTTCCAACCTCCAGTGCCCGCTTTCAGTCTTGTCCCCAAGGCTGTGCGGTGCTGTTTGCTCATTGCTGCCCCTGGTGGCGGACGGGAGAAGTGGACTCTGCAGCCCCTCTCTCTTTCTCTCACCGACCCCGGTTTTTGTATTGTTATTGAAACCAGACATGAATATTGTGGAGGGTTATTTATTTACCCATTTAACCCAGGATTTTTGTCTCCTTGGAAAATGCTCTTTGGGCCAGAAAACCGACGAGAGCTGAGGAAGCGTTCTTCTAAATCAGCCATAAAACTGTTGGCATACTGTGGGGCCATGCAGGTACCCATAGCAGTGCCGCTGATCTGAAGGTATACATTGTCCGCAAATGTGAAAAAGTTATGGGGGAGGACCAAGTCACAAAGTGCAGCCACCAGGTTTGCTGTGACATTATCGGGGATAGTGTTCCTGACGGCTTGTAGTCCATCTTTGTGTGGAGTGTTGGTGTAGAGGGCTTCTACATCCACAGTGGCTGACTTAGAACAACATTTCCTCAGCTCTCGTCCCCTAATGCCCCTACTCTACTTGCACTACATTGATGACATCTTCGTCATCTGGACCCATGGAAAAGAAGCCCTTAAGGAATTCCACTATGATTTCAACAATTTCCATCCCACCACCAACCTCAGCCTGGACCAGTCCACACAAGAGATCCACTTCCTGGACACTATGGTGCTAATAAGCGATGGTCACATAAATACCACCCTATACCGGAAACCTACTGACCACTATACTTACCTACATGCCTCCAGCTTTCATCCAGACCACACCACACGATCCATTGTCTACAGCCAAGCTCTACGATACAACCGCATTTGCTCCAACCCCTCAGACAGAGACAAACACCTACAAGATCTCTATCAAGCATTCTTACAACTACGATACCTACCTGCTGAAGTGAAGAAACAGATTGACAGAGCCAGAAGAGTACCCAGAAGTCACCAACTACAGGACAGGCCCAACAAAGAAAATAACAGAACGCCACTAGCCATCACCTTCAGTCCCCAACTTAAACCTCTCCAGCGCATCATCAAGGATCTACAACCTATCCTGAAGGACGACCCATCACTCTCACAGATCTTGGGAGACAGGCCAGTCCTTGCTTACAGACAGCCCCCCAACCTAAAGCAAATACTCACCAGCAACCACACACCACACAACAGAACCACTAACCCAGGACCCTATCCTTGCAACAAAGCCCGTTGCCAATTGTGTCCACATATCTATTCAGGGGACACCATCATAGGGCCTAATCACATCAGCCACACTATCAGAGGCTCGTTCACCTGCACATCTACCAATGTGATATATGCCATCATGTGCCAGCAATGCCCCTCTGCCATGTACATTGGTCAAACTGGACAGTCTCTACCTAAAAGAATAAATGGACACAAATCAGATGTCAAAAATTATAACATTCAAAAACCAGTCGGAGAACACCTCAATCTCTTTGGTCACTCAATTACAGACCTAAAAGTTGCAATTCTTCAACAAAAAAACTTCAAAAACAGACTCCAACGAGAGACTGCTGAATTGGAATTAATTTGCGAACTGGATACAATTAACTTAGGCTTGAATAGAGACTGGTAGTGGATGGGTCATTAAACAAAGTAAAACTATTCCCCTCCCTCACCCCCCACTGTTCCTCAGACGTTCTTGTCAACTGCTGGAATTGGCCCACCTTGATTATCACTGCAAAAGGTTCCCCCCCACCCCCGCTCTCCTGCTGGTAATAGCTCACCTTAAGTGATCACTCTGGTTACAGTGTGTATGGTAACACCCATTGTTTCATGTTCTCTATGTATATAAATCTCCACACTGTATTTTCCACTGAATGCATCTGATGAAGTGAGCTGTAGCTCACGAAAGCTTATGCTCAAATACATTGGTTAGTCTCTAAGGTGCCACAAGTATCCCTTTTCTTTTGAAAAAATTTAGTTTGTTTAATCCAGAGAAGAGAAGACTGAGGGGGACGTGATAACAGTTTGCAAGTACATAAAAGCAGGAGGGTGACAAATTATTCTCTTTAACCTCTGAGGATAAGACAAGAAGCAATGGGCTTAAATTCCATCAAGGGAGGTTTGACATTAGGAAAAACTTCCTGTCAGGGTTGTTAAGCACTGGAATAAATTTCCCAGGGAGGTTGTGGAATCTCCATCACTGAAGATTTTTAAGAGCAGGCTGGACAAACACCTGTCAGGAATGGTCTAAATCAGTGGTTCTTAATCTGGGGTGCACGCACCCCCTGGGGGTGCAAGATGCCCCTTCTGGGGGTGCAAGACATGCCAGATTTTCCTAGAAGGTAAATCATTGAAAACACAAATTAAGCACAGGCACGTAAGTACAACTTCTTTGTTTCATCAGTTAAGGTTTTGCAGTGGAGCCTCCCTGACATTAGGGGGCTGAGAGCAGCGTGTCCGGGAGTTTTTCTTTAGTGGGGAGTGGGGAGGATTCAGGCTACAGTGAAGGAAGATTATGATGCCCGGCTGATATTTATATTCATGTTTATATTTCTATTCCCAGTCACACTCCATTTCCCGTGTACACTCAGATTGTAAACTTGGTGGGACTGAAAGAGGTTTTATGGTCTGTGTTTGTACCGTGCCTAGGACTATGGGAGCCTAGACTATAATTAAGAACATAAGAACGGCCAGACTGGGTCAGACCAAAGGTCCATCTAGCCCAGTATCCTGTCTCCTGACAGTGGCCAACGCCAGGTGCCCCAGAGGGAACGAACAGAACAGGGAATCACGGAGTGATCCAACCCCTGTCGCCCATTCCCAGCTTCTGGAGACCCAGGGCACTAGGCCCACAATCAGCATCAAATCTATCACCGCTGAGCATCATCCTCAAGATCATTTACTTAGTTAATTATTAATAGGCTATAAAGTGTAGACAGACTCTTTCTTCTGGCTGTGTTTAAAGAACTTGTATGATAGGAATGCTACGTGTTTCACACCATCCCCACGATGTAATATTGAGGGATAACAACAAAAACAACAACAATATTTCCATTCCCACTTCCATTCAGACACTATAACCATTCACGCTGAAACACAGATTTCCATTCCCATTACCACTGTCACTCATGTTCCCTTTCATATCCCCAAACTCATTCACACACATGGGGGAGAGGGAGAGAGAGAGAGAGAGAGAGAGAATTTTCTAAGGGAATGTTGGAAAGACAGTTACTCTGAATGATACTCAGACAATAAGATTCATAGATTCATAGACATTTAGGTCAGAAGGGACCATTATGATCATCTAGTCTGACCTCCTGCACAATGCAGGCCACAGAATTTCAAGTGAGACAATGTACAGGGCAGGGAGCTGAATAAATCTTTAAACAGACACTACCCAGCTCTATGACATTGACCAACAGGGATTTGAGCAGCAGCCGTGGGCCCTTTGATAGCTGCCAGGGTTTGTGTTTTCACCTCTCCTGCTTTCTATCCCCACATGGGAACTGAGAGGTGAACATGGAACTATTTGGGCTTCTGTCTGGCAGATAATAATTCCTTTGAACCCATATCAATGTGTGTAATGAATTGTTTGGTGTGATTAAAATATGACCCTATAGATCATTGTTGCAACCACTGTTATATATTTGCAGCACATATTGTACAAAGGTTGTTGAGTGAGGTGTCTATGAAAAGGTTATGATTTGCTGATGATGATTATGCTGTCTATGTGCATGTATCATTTTTGTATGTGAAGTTATAAGTGTTGGAATATCCAGGGCCGGTGCAAGGACATTTTGCACCCTAGGCGAAACTTACACCTTGCGCCCCCCTTCTCCCTCCCCTCCCCTCAGGCCATCGCTTATTATAAACTTTCAAAATACTTTCAGAAATACACCCTTTTTAATCACGTATATTTTCTTCCTTCATTCTTTCATATCAAAATCTACTGTATTTTATTCTGCCGTTAGAATATCCAATTATTGTTATCAATAAAAAGTTATAACATTAGACTGGTGGATACTCTATCTTACAACAACAACTGACAATATTAATATGACAAATTTCAACAACCTACACACTCATATTTGCACAATAGTGAGTTTGGATCCCGTGCCACTCCCAGGAGCCAGCGGTGGCTCCCTGGGGAGACTAGTGGATCCAATCAGAGAGAAAACCCATGCGGCTCTGTGGCGGGCAGGTGGCCTGAACTAGGTCCTTTGTCCAAAGTCCCTTGACCCTTTTTGCTTGGTGCCAGGGAGTGCCACTTTTTTGACTGCTTCTTGGACACTGGCGAAGGGTAGAGGTGCCAGACTGATCCCGGTGCCAGGGGTGAACTACAAACTGAGGCCAAGGTGCTGGGCCTAGAGTCCTGCTGAGACTGCAGTCCTGCAATAGGCAGAGCACAGCCTCCATGAGGAGAGCCCTCAAACCAATGGCATGCTCCTTCTGCGATCTCGGACAAAAGTTTTTACAAATCTGACACTTGTCTTTCATGTTTGATTCCCTCAAGCACTTCAGGCAGCTGCTATGGGGGTCACTCACAGGCTTAGGCTTGTTGCAGGCATAACAGGGCTTAAAACCCAGATACTGGCAGGGGTGGCAGGTTTGTAGAAATTTTGGTGGTTCCTAGAACCCGCCCCCCCAAACTCTGCCCCCCACCGGCCTAAGGCTCTGGGAGGGAGTTTGGATGTGGGGAGGAGGTCTGGGGTGCAGGCTCTGAGTTGGGGCAGGAGATTGGGGTGCAGGCTCTGGGAGGAAGTTTGGCAGCAGAGAGGGTGTGTGGGAAGGGGATGGGGGTGGAGGGGTGAGGACTGTGGGGTGAGGCTGGGGATGAGGGGTTAGGGGTGTGGGAGGAGGCTCAGGGCTGGGCAGAGGGTTAGGGTGTGGGGCGATGAGGGCTCTGGCTGGGGTTAGGGATGAGGGCTTTGGGGTGTGGGAGAGGCTCGGAGCTGGGGCAGAGGTTTGGGGTGTGTGGGGGGGTGAGGGCTCTGGCTGGGGGTGCAGGCTCTCAGGTGGGGCAGGGCTGGGGATGAGTTTGGGGTGCAGACAGGCTGCCCCAAGGATGGGGCCAGAGCGGAGGACTCCCCCCAGCCCTCTCTCTGCTGGCAGCAGTGAGTTCTGTGGGAGGGGCCCCCCATGTCCCCCCCCCAGTAGCACACTCACCCTGTACCACTGTCAACGCACATGCTCCTAGGGTCCCTCTCAGGTCCAGGAAGCCCCCTCGCCTCCCCTGTGGTGGGAGCTGGGAGGGGGGGGGGGCTGCCATCACTTGTGCACCTCCTCCCCTGCTGCTGCCCCTCACTGGGGGTGACCCTTGCCCAGTGTGGGGCAGGAGCGGTGACTGCGGGTGGGGGTGGGGGGGCCCTGTGCTGGTGGAGGGTCCTGCCGGAAAAGGGAAGGTCTGAGGGGGAAGGGCGGGGGAAGGGCAACCTGCCCTGCCCTAGTGGAAATGGGGCGCTAGGACCCTGCGGCAGCAGCTGATGCCAGGAGCAGAGCAGAGCCGAGGCAATGTGGGGCTGCAGGAGAGATGCAGGGACGCTTCTGGGGCTGGGAAAGCGCGCCGGGGCAGCAAGTGGGGGCCGGGGGACACTTTGGGGAAGCGCGGTGGGGGTGGGGGGACAGCAGGATGAAACACTGTAAAAAAATTGGGGAGCACCGCTTTTTGGTGCCCCCAAATCTTGACGCCCTAGGTGACCGCCTAGTTCACCTACTGGTCGCACCAGCCCTGGGAATATCCACCCGCTTTATGGGGATTGTCTGCCCCATTCTTTGCAGTTCACCCTAATGGAGTGACCAGAGCTGTCCCCCACTGGGACACTGGTCACAGCCAGATATGCCCTGTAAGATATCTGCAAACATGTTAGAATTTGCCACAGATGATGATCTTGTTTATATGTTTGTATCACCTCAGATCTACTTACCGCGGTGTCTTCACTGCGGTAACTCGGCAGCTGAGACTCTCCCGATGACTCCGCTTGTGCTTTTCCTTCTGGTGGAGTGCTCAGTGGTTGATTTATCCCGTCTATACTAGATGCGATAAATAGACCTCCCGCTGGATGGATCGCTGCCCACCAATCCAGCAGGTATGTAGACAAGCCCTAAAGGCTTCCCAGCCATGTGCTGGGCTTGTGTTTGGAACAAAGGAAGCACAGGCCGCATGGAAAGACTATAAAAGGCAGCTGCATCTTCTCCATTTGGTCTTCAGTCCTGCTTCTTCCCTCTGGAGGGACCTTGCTACAAATGGAAGCTCTGAACAAAAGACTGAATGACCCATCCGGGCTGTGGCTGCTCTCCAGAGACTTGACTTAAGACAGCAGATTACTCCATCACTGCTACAAGCCTGAACCAGGAACTTTGCCATGACTGGATGTCACTGATTCCTTTCAAAGTAGCAGCCCTGTTAGTCTGTATTCGCAAAAAGAAAAGGAGGACTTGTGGCACCTTAGAGACTAACCCATTTATTTGAGCATAAGCTTTTGTGAGCTACAGCTCACTTCATCCGATGCGTCCGATGAAGTGAGCTGTAGCTCAGGAAAGCTTATGCTCAGATAAATTGGTTAGTCTCTAAGGCGCCACAAGTCCTCCTTTTCTACAAACATCCCAGTTTCCTGAAAGGGCCAGAGCCTCCCTGGTGTAAATCAGGAGTAACTCGAGTCTAGTGAAAGCAGTTGTGTGACTTTACACTAGCGGAGGATTTGTCCCTAGGGGCAATTCGCTCCATCCCTTGGGTCTGATGCGAACCCCAACGCGCTTGTCCCCTTTACACTGACCGACGCTGGCCTGTGAGTCTGACACCGAGACTGGCCCAGCGGGAGCCAACATACCGGGTCTGCGGGGGGAGAGCGACTCAGAACAGGACTCACTCCGCATTGGAGTTCACAGACGAAGTGAGGGATCTGTGCACCCAGCGGGGCTCTGGGCAAGAAGGGGAGACACATTCCCCGGGAACGGAAGGGTTAAACTGGCGGGAGGTTTGTGTCCCGTTCCCCCGGGGGCCGGGTCTCCTGCCCGAGCCCGAAGCGGGGGGTGTCTCTGCTGCCCCCACGCGGCCGCCGGGAGAAGGGCGATTCCGCAGCCTGGGTTTTTGTGCGATCACAAACCGGTTTGGTGTCACTGTGTCTCTCGCACAGTAATAGCGGGCGGTGTCCTCGGGCTTCAGGCCGGTCATCTGCAGATACAGCTCACTCTTGGCGTTATCCCTGGAGATGGTGAATCGCCCTTTCACTGCATCGAGGTAGTATGTACTACCCCCATCATAGCTTATAGCAGCGACCCATTCTTATCCCTTCCCGGGAGCCTGGCGGACCCAGCTCATGTAGTAATCGCTGAAGGTGAACCCGGAGGCTTTGCAGGAGAGGCGGAGAGAGTCTCCGGGCTTCTTCACATCCCCTCCGGACTCCACCAGCCTCTGGGACCGGACACCTGGGAATAAAGACAGGCCGTTAATATCGGTTTAAAAACAGCGGTAACACAATATTCTTCTAACTCGGCCAGGTCTTCAGAGGAGGAAAATACCTTCCAAAGCTGCTACATCGACAATGACAAGGAGCAAAAATCCCATTTTCCCGGGTGCTGGAGGGGAAAGTTCTCAGGGGACTGGCTGGGGACTGCACCGACCCAGGGGGCTGCGGATTGTGTCTCCGGGTGCAGCCTGGGCAGACAGAGGCAGAGATTTAACCAGGAAACTGTCTCCTCATTTGCATGCCCCGCTTTATAAGAGACACACACTCCTGCTGCCAGTGGTCGGATTGACTCGCCCCAAGGCTCAGGGTGCAGGCGTCAGAGCTTCCCTTCCTGTGTGTCTCTGCAGCGCCGGGCACAGAGCGCTGGGGTCCTGCTGATACTTTTGCACCCCTGGGAGGAATGAACAGCTCCCTGCTTGTTATGCTTTGACTTATAATCATTTAAAATCGATCTTTATAGCTAATAAATCTGTTTGTTTATTCTACCTGAAGCAGTGCGTTTGGTTTGCAGTGTGTCAGAGTCTCCCCTTCAGAGAACAAGCCTGGTACATAATAATTTCTTTATTAAATTGACAAATTTATACAAGCTGGCAGGGTCTAGTGGGCATAACTGGACACTGCAATACGGAGGCTCCTAGGGCTGTTTCTGGGAGAGGAGATATTGGCTTGCACGTAGCTGGGAGCAGCTGACATGCCAGGGGCTGTGGGTGAAGGGCCCAGGAGTGGGGGTTCTCACAGCAGAGCAGGGTCAGGCCGGCTCTCAGAGTCAGAGATTGAAGAGGCCGAGCAGATCCCCCGTCCATACAGCAACGGAGGGGGTTTCAGTGGCACAGCGAGCAGGGTGTATGTGCTGCTTGTTACTCCGAGTGAAGTTCACACTTTAAGCCCTGATATTTGTGATTTTAAGTGAGTCTTCAGTGCAGTGGCTAAGAGCAGTCAGGACGGGGTCACACTTCTGTTATTTTCTGTTTGCTTATTTCGGGAAAGGGAAGTAGGAACAGAAAAGCAAGAAAATGAGGGAAGTGATTGCAAAGTTGGAGCTTTTTAGGCTTCAGTCTGCAGAAAAGGAGAGTGAGCCCCAGAGATGACTGCCACTGACAGAACTGGAGAGAAAAGGAAAAGGAAAAGAGACAGCCAGAGGAGGCTGCTCACAGAAGGTCCTGGACCTGCTAAAGAGGCAGAGCCAGAACCCCCCGACCCGAACGACTCCCATCATGCCAAAAATCCACAAACGGGAACACTTATGTCCTGCACACAGTGAGGATGACAATAGAGCTGAATACCTGAAGGCCTTCGACAGGCCGTGTGTGATACATGAAATCTCTGGTGATAAGAGAGTTAACTGGCTGTGAAATTAACTGGTACAACTCGAAACATATTCAGTGGAATGCCTAGTGAAGATGCTTTAGACTATTGTAAATTTAAAGATACTCTTTTGTGAAGTTTTCAGATTACCCCTGAAGCATATAGAGTTAAATTTAGGAACCTTAAGAGCAATACTGGTATGAGTAATGGGGAATATGTAAACCAAATGAAAGATTTGTTGGGAAATGGGTGAGGGGCAAGGGGGTGGCAAGTTTTGAGGGAATGTTGGACCTTGTTGCTCAAGAGCATTTCCTAGGCACACGTCAGGCTGAGGTGAAGCAGTGTCTGTGGGACAAAGATGTGAAGTCTGGGGAGGAGATGGCTTTTTTAGCTGATGCCTTTGAACAGAATCAGGGGTCTACTGAGGGCAGGCCAGAGAAAGAGGAGTTTAAAACTGGTGGGAAGGGAGGATCCCTTTTTGCCCCTGGGAAGATAGAAAGGGGTTGGGAGCCTAAACACTCTCTTGCCCAGAACCATTCCTTCTAACCCTCATCCCAAATCTGCTGTAAAAGCAGAACAGCCCAGAAGGTGCAATCAGTGTAATTCCACTGATCACCTGAGGAATTGATGCCCTGTGCTAGGAGGAAGCAGGCAACCAATAGCTCCTGTTAGTTTTGCTGCCCTCAACACAGAACCGCCACCCCCACCTCCAAGCAATTGAAACCTATCGTATTGGCTCTGGGAGGTTAGCCTCTGCAGAACCAGACATGCAGCATGTTACAGCTGTCCAAATTGATAGCAGGGAATATTTGGGGCAGAGGGATACAGGGGCCCAGATCTCTCTGGTTAAGCAGAGTGTGGTTCCAAAGGCCAATATGTTCCCTGGCAAAATAACAGAGATTGTGGGTGTGATGATGTACTCCATAAGACATTATGGAAATATGCTTATGAATGTATATATGACATAACTGGAACATGTTTTATGCTACATATGCCATGTAACATATCTATGTAAAGGTTATGATCTACTGAATATATTCATCCTATTTGTATGCATGTGATCATTGTTGTATTTGAAGTTGTGAATATTGGCTGTGTACTTGTTTGATTTTAAATAGTCTTAGTAAGGCATTTGGTCAGCTTCTTTAGAAAGGAATTTGCAAGTTAAGTGACCAATCAAGAAGCACTTGATGGACAATGGATCTTGGAAGGCTCCAATCCACATAAGATGTTCACATGAGGACGTTCAAGGTAGCATGTGAACCATGGCTGCTACCTGTAAGCTCTGAGTCATGCATGGAAATGTGACTTGCCCATGTGACTCCAAAACTCCATCTTGTAGCTGGAATTCTACACAGGGGAAGGGAGGGGTCTCCACCCACAAGAGAAAGCTTGGCAACATGTGACCTCCAGAAGAGGTAAGCGGAATGTCCGGGTTCCAGTAACACAGACACAGGTAACTAACCGCTTTCATGTTTTCTCCACAGGTATCGTTGCGGAGAGTGAACCAGATGATATGTCTGGGGCGAGAAAGCAGAAGGAGACTCCGCTGGTTGGAAGGCATGAGATGCGCTGTCCTGAGGTTGGGGGTTCCATGACCACCACTCCCAAGAGGAGAAGGCGGGTGGTGGTGGTCGGGGACTCTCTCCTCCGGGGGACTGAGTCATCTATCTGCCGCCCTGACCGGGAAAACCGAGAAGTCTGCTGCTTGCCAGGGGCTAAGATTCGCGATGTGACGGAGAGACTGCCGAGACTCATCAAGCCCTCGGATCGCTACCCCTTCCTGCTTCTCCACGTGGGCACCAATGATACTGCCAAGAATGACCTTGAGCGGATCACTGCGGACTATGTGGCTCTAGGAAGAAGGATAAAGGAGTTGGAGGCGCAAGTGGTGTTCTCGTCCATCCTCCCCGTGGAAGGAAAAGGCCTAGGTAGGGAGCGTCGAATCGTGGAAGTCAACGAATGGCTACGCAGGTGGTGTCGGAGAGAAGGCTTTGGTTTCTTTGACCATGGGATGGTGTTCCATGAAGGAGGAGTGCTGGGCAGAGACGGGCTCCATCTTACGAAGAGAGGGAAGAGCATCTTTGCCAGCAGGCTGGCTAACCTAGTGAGGAGGGCTTTAAACTAGGTTCACCGGGGGAAGGAGACCAAAGCCCTGAGGTAAGTGGGAAAGCGGGATACCGGGAGGAAGCACAGGCAGGAATGTCTGTGAGGGGAGGGCTCCTGCCTCATACTGGGAATGAGGGGCGATCAACAGGTTATCTCAAGTGCTTATATACAAATGCACAAAGCCTTGGAAACAAGCAGGGAGAACTGGAGGTCCTGGTGATGTCAAGGAACTATGACGTGATCGGAATAACAGAGACTTGGTGGGATAACTCACATGACTGGAGTACTGTCGTGGATGGTTATAAACTGTTCAGGAAGGACAGGCAGGGCAGAAAAGGTGGGGGAGTAGCACTGTATGTAAGGGAGCAGTATGACTGCTCAGAGCTCCGGTACGAAACTGCAGAAAAACCTGAGTGTCTCTGGATTAAGTTTAGAAGTGTGTGCAACAAGAGTGATGTAGTGGTGGGAGTCTGCTATAGACCACCGGACCAGGGGGATGAGGTGGATGTCTCCTCACTAGTCACTTGGGGCAGGATGCCCACAACATTAGGAGGATGCCTGGGTCAGCATCTGTTCACCCAGGCACTCAGCCTGTGACCCAGGTTTTGAGAAGAAACTCTGTACCTGACCTCCTGGAGGGGAGCAGTCACACAGCTGACTTCTCAGGGACAGAGAAAGGGGTGGCGGAGGGTACCCCAATCCAGGTCCCCATTTTTCAGGATGCTATTTCTGATAAGTTTTTGGAAAGTAACTGTCTCTTTAAATCAAGATGCAGCTCCAATGCCTGGGATAACAGAGGAATTGGGACCAGGAAATTACCAGGTGGTAGTCTGCCAGAATACAGATGTCCCAACTCTCCGGGGGGTGGGGGTGATTTCCCCCAGGGTGGTGAGAGACAGGGAGCAGTTATGGGAAAGCCACAGAGAAAAGGTGCATCTGATCAAAGGGTAAACACACCTAGTCCAGAGAGCACAGATCACAGTCCTCTAGGGGGCAGGGAAGGACTCAGTGCTGGGAGGGGGAAACAAAAGGTAACCCCAAAAAAGGGAGCTGGATTTTCTGCATATGTACAGTCCTGGGATTGGGAGACCGCTCTCCAAAGGGCCAGTCAATGTGCAGGATCCCCCTGAAACCTTATCTTGCCAGACCCTGAGATATCAAAATGCCAGAAACATGATTCAATTAAGAGCCCAAACAGAAGGGAACACTGGAGGGAAAGAAAACCATAAAAAACCTGGTATGCTGTGGATGAATGGGGAAACTGAGGCACGCTTCCTCATGGCCTTAATGGCTGGATGCCAAGAGAACCATAACAACAAACTGCCTTTGAGATAGTCAGTGACTAACCCTCTCGCAGTGAACTAAGGGGGGAGGTGTGACATTCTATACCTTGGCGGAGCGTATTGTAACCCCCATAGTCTTCATTTTCATATAATCGTGATCTCACATATAAAGCATGCCTTGTAAGGTATCAGGGGAAAGATTATGATCTTCTGAAAGTCATTTCTCTATCCATATATGTGTGTCATTAATGCATATGAAGTTATGAGAATTGTGTTGTATGGTAGTCACTAAAACATGCTGAAAGTTGGGGAATCAGCCAGACATTAGGTCCCCAGAGGCAACAGCAAGGAAAGTAGCCAACACCCGAGTGGGGTGTCAATCAACCCATCAATAGCCATTGTCCAGCAAGGGAGCTACAACGCGATGACTCACCTGCATGAGGCCACACCACAGGGAAATTGCTCAGCCTTGCTTGGAGAGACTCAGTAATGCCCACCTGACTCTGAAGGGGAGCGGGGAGGGGGCAAAGCCATGAGGGAAGAAAGGACATGATAAAAGGGAGAGACATTTGCCATGCTGTCTCTCTTTCTCTTCCACCTACACCTATAGACACCACACCAAGCGACTGAAAGGATCAAAGGGGCGAGCCTTTGAAACGTAACCAGCCAGCCTGTGGTGAGAAGCATCTAAGTTTTTAAGGACATTGAAAGTGTGAAGATCAGCTTAGAATGCATTTTGCTTTTATTTCATTTGACCAAATCCGACTTGTTATGCTTTGACTTATAATCACATAAGATCTATCTTTATAGCTAATAAATCTGTTTGTTTATTCTACCTGAAGCAGTGTGTTTGGTTTGCAGTGTGTCAGAGGCTCCCCTTGGGATAACAAGCATGGTACAAATCAATTTCTTTGTTAAACTGATGAACTCATTTAAGCTTGCAGCGTTCAGCGGGCATAACTGGACACTGCAAGACGAGGTTCCTAGGCTTGTGTCTGGGACTGGAGATACTGGCTAGTGTCATTCAGTTGCAAGTAGCTGGGAACAGCTGACATGCCAGAGGCTGAGCATGAACAGCCCAGGAGTGGGGATCTCACAGCAGAGCAGGGTCAGGCTGGCTCCTAGAGTCAAGGATTGGAGAGGCCTAGCAGATCACCGGTCCAAATAACACCAAAGGGGAACGTCACAACCATTACCCCAGCTTGCAAGGACCTGCAACTATCATCATGAGAGCCCATCATAACCCCCTGCAAGCAGCTGCACAGACTGTTGGGGTGGGGGACTTACCTGGCTACCACTCACCTGGCCGACGTGATGCATCTAGTCATGGCACCAAGATGTTAGAGGGATTTCCCTCCACCCTCCCGCTTCCCTGGTTCTTGTCATGCAGACAGCAAGCAGCAAAAGACCAGAAGTCCAAGTGTAGACAATGCAAAGTTTATTGGGGTTAATTCCAAGCAAATATGTCCATAGCTCTACATGTCAGTGTTCCATTCCCAGCTCTGACACCGCAGAGCATTTACCCCATAACCCCCTTCCCAGCTCTGACCCTTGCCTGTGTCCCTGTTCCCCATTGCCCCTATTCCCACCTTCTCCTTCTTAGCAGGCCCAAATATACCTGCAATGCACGTCCACAGTCCCACCCCTTACAGTTTAGGGGCATGTTCAATTTTGGGTCTGGTGTCTTCATCTCACCCCTTTTGTACCCCATGGGAGGGGTGAGGAGTGAGGTTGCGCTCCGGTCAGGGACAGGCATTTCTTTGGTATTTTCATGTTTTAGACCTCCCCCCCCCACACACACACAATCCCCGTTGCCCCTCCTGACTGGTTGCTTGATTTTGTCTTAAGATACGGGTTGAGGCAATCTTAAATTGTGCTCTGAGTAACACTTTAACTGCTAAAAGAAAAGGAGTACTTGTGGCACCTTAGAGACTAACCAATTTATTTGAGCATAAGCTTTCGTGAGCTACTGAATGCATCCAATGAAGTGAGCTGTAGCTCACGAAAGCTTATGCTCAAATAAATTGGTTAGTCTCTAAGGTGCCACAAGTACTCCTTTTCTTTTTGCGAATACAGACTAACATGGCTGCTACTCTGAAACCTGTCACTTTAACTGCTCTTATCTGTTCCCATTGTACTAACAAATCCAACTGACTAGGCAGAAACAACATCACAGTGTCTTTGTCCCTTGTTTTCACGTATTAGTAGAAGAGTATCAAAAAGCCAAAGCCAAAATTCTATCCCAGGCTAACAAACAGACCTATATCTATACAAACAGACGGCACTACTATAAGGTGGGTGCATAACTGGTTGTAAAACAGTTCCCAGAGAATAGCTATCAGTAGTCCACAGTAGTGCTGGAAGGGCATAAGGAGAAGGGCCCCACAGGGATCCGTTCTGGGTCCGGTTCTGTTCAATATCTTCATCAATGATTTAGAGCAGTGTTTCCCAAACTTGAGGCGATGCTTGTGCAGGGAAAGCCCCTGGTGGGCCAGGCTGGTTTGTTTACCTACCACACCCGCAGGTTCAGCCGATCGCGCCTCCCACTGGCCATGATTCACCACTGCAGGCCAATGGGGGCTGTGGGAAGTGGCAGCCGGTACGTCCCTTGGCCCACGCCGCTTCCCACAGCCCCCATTTGCCTGCAGCGGCGAACCGCAGCAAGCGGGAGCTGCGATTGGCCAAACCTGGGGACGCAGCAGGTGGACAAACAGGCCCTGCCCGCCAGGGGCTTTCCCTAAAGAAGCGGCGTCCCAAGTTTGGGAAACACTGATTTAGAAAATGGCATAGAGAGTACACTTATAAAGTTTGTGGATGATACCAAGCTGGGAGGGGTTGCAAGTACTTTGGAGGATAGGATTAAAATTTGAAATAATCTGGAGAAACTGGAGAAATGGTCAAAGTAATTAAGATGAAATTTAAAAAGGACAAATGCAAAGTAATCCACTTAGGAAGGAACAATCAGTAGCACACATACAAAATGGGAAATGACTGCCTAGGAAGGAGAACTGCGGAAAGGGATCTGGGGGTCATAGGGGATCACAAGCTTGATATGAGTCAACAATGTAACACTGTTAAAAAAAGGAAGATCATTCTGGGATGTATTAGCAGGAGTGTTGTAAGGAAGCCACTTAATTCTCCTGCTCTGCTCCACGCTGATTAGGCCTCAACTGAAATATTGTGTCCAGTTCTGGATGCCATGTTTCAGAAAAGAGGTGGACAAATTAGAAAAAGTCCAGAGAAGAGCAATGAAAATAAGTAAAAGTCTAGAAAACATGACCTATGAGGGAAGATTGAAAAACCTGAGGTTGTTTAGTCTGCAGAAGAGACGACAGGGAGGGACGTGGTAACAGTTTGCAAGTACATAAAAGGAGGAGTACAAGGAAGAGGGTGACAAATTATTCTCTTTAACCTTTGTGGATAGGACAAGAAGCAATGGGCTTATATTTCATCAAGGGAGGTTTGACATTAGGAAAAACTTCCTAACTGGCAGGGTGGTTAAGCACTGGAATCCATTTCCAGGGAGGTTGTGGAATCTCCATCAGGGAAGACTTTTAAGAGCAGATTGGACAAACACCTGTCAGGGATGGTCTAGATAATACTGAATCCTGCCATGAGTGCAGGGGGCAGGACGAGATGAGCTCCCGAGGTCCCCTCCAGTCCCAGGAGTCTCTGGCTCTATAGATGGATATTGAGCTCTGAAACCTGAGCGCGGATTTGTTTTTCACTCTGGCTGTAGGTCCCGTTCCTGTGCCCAGGGCTGGGCTGTCTGTGGAAGTGCTGCCCCCGCGCGGCGCACGGGAGAAGGGCGGTTCTGCCGCTCGGGTTTTTGTGTGAGCCCGGTCGGGATTCCCCTCGCTGGGTCTCTCGCTCAGTGAGACCGGGCGGTGTCCTCGGGCTTCAGGCCGGTCATCTGCAGATACAGCAGGCTGTTGGGGTCATCTCTGGAGATGGCGAATCGCCCTTTTACCGAGTCACTGTCCTATATGCTACAGCCGTGAATCTGGGCGACCCACTACAGCCCCTTCCCGGGAGTCTGTCGGACCCAGCTCATCCAGTCGCTGCTGAAAGTGAACCCGGAGGCTTTGCAGGAGAGGCGGAGAGAGTCTCCGGGCTTCTTCACATCCCCTCCGGACTCCACCAGCTGCAGCTGGGACCGGGCATCTGGGAATAGCAATTAATTATGGGGAACATGAGGACCTCGGGAAATAGCACAATAACCCCCCGCCTCCCCAGTCCATGGAAAGGGAGAATGGACCTTCCGGAGATGCTGCAATGAGAACCAGGTACAACCAAAGCTTCATTTCCCCCGGTGCTGAAGGGGAAAGTTCTCCGGGGACTGGCTGGTGACTGCAGAGACCCTGGGGGCTGCGGATTGTGTCTCCGGGTGCAGCCTGGGCAGAGAGAGGGACAGATTTAAACAGGAAACTCTCACTCTCATTTGCATGCCCCGCTCCTTATAAGAGACACCCGCCATTTCCCAGCCCGGACTCAGTTCCTTTGTGTGGGGCTGAGAGAAGAGGCGGCGCTTTGTCTCTGTGGCACCTAACCCCTGTCTCAGTCGGAGCTTCCTACTCGACCATAAGGAGAGAAACTGGCATCTTCTTTATCCCTCCTCTAGCTCCCCCACCTAACCGTGACCCTGAGGGTAAACGCCACCTTCATATATGTCTGAACCGGAAAACTCCATGAATACCTGACTTAGAGCCCCAAATCCGGACTTTACCCAGGGTGCAGTTCTAACCCTGAATGTAAATTCTAACCTGAGTTTTAATATTAGCCCCCAACCTTCATCCCTACCTCGAAACTCAGCCTAGGCGAGACTTTGGGGAGTCCGGGGCCGTATCTCACTCAGTGGGAGCTGCGCTCTGCGACCCTCGTGCCCCTCCGGCCCCCCACCCTCGGGCCTCTGCTTCTCCCTCGGCAGCCGCCTCCCCCTGAGCGACCCCATGAAATCCCACCGTGTCCCTGTCCACAGCCCTTCGCCCCGTGACTGTCCCCAATGCCCTGCGGGCCAGCGCTGGGCTGTGATGTCATCGGGGGCTGAGGGGCGGGGCCTTTTATCTCCATGGTGACTCTGTGACATTGTGGAACTTTATTGTGGGCAGGATCCTGAGCTGCACCGTTTACACTGGGGCTGTGATTTCCAGCTGTCAAATGGATGAAGAAAAATGCTCCAGTCTCTTTGGAAAGTCCCAACGGTGCCACATCCCCAGGCTCAGCAGTGTGGGGTTTATTCCGGTGCTCGGTGATCTCTGCCCCCAGGACCAGCTCTAGGCACCAGCAAGCTTACATGCTTGGGGTGCCAAAAAACCTAGAGCCGGCCCTGCCAGCGAGCCACCGCCGCAGAGGCAGAGGGAGGGGCCAGCCCGGAGCCACCTCTGAGAGGAGACGCCACCGGTGGCATGGCCTGAGTGACCTCCTCCAGCCCTGCTGAGCCAGACTTCACTGCAAACAGCTGGCCTGGCACACAGAGCTGCCCCTGGACTTGGACTGACCAGTCCAAAGCTGCTTCCCACCCCCCTCCAGGCCAACTCGCCTGGGACTGGTCCAGCATCAGGACCCGGGTGTCTCGACACCAGCCTGCCCCCAGGCTCTGGGCACCATCCCTACTCCCTGGCTGTTCTGGCACTGCGGGACTCAGCTCTGCCCTCTGAACCCTCTGGGGGCTCCACGGGGCTCCATGCCGGTGGAGTTTGGCTGAAGGTGCATGGCCAGGTACCCTTTTGTGGGTCTTAAATGAGCAACTGCAGGGGCCTGGCTTTGGATGCCCCTGGACCAGTTGCTCCTTCCCTCCAGTTAGGTGCCAGAGGACTGGAGAAAGATTTGACATTTGCCATCTTTAGGAAGAGGTCCAATGAAGCACCAGTCAGCCCAACTTCGATCCTGGAAAGGGACTGGAACAAATGACTAAACAATGCATTTGTAAGCTCCTGGTGGATGACGAGGACTAGCCAGCATGGATTTGCCAGACCAGCTGAATTTTCTTCTTTGGCAGGGTCACTGGCCCAGGGGATGGGGGAAGCAGCACCTGGGCCATCTCTCCATTTTCGCCAGGCTTTGGTGGCTCCAAGGGGAGGAGTGGAGCTGAGGTGCTGGTGTTAATGAGTACACTAGTAGGAAATTGTTTTATTTCACTAACTACAAATTCTGTTTTCATTTTTTAAAATTTTAAACAGTCAAAACAAAAAGAAAATTGCAAAGTGCAAACGTGTAAAAGCCAAAAAAAGGGGGAGCAGCCAAAAATTTTTTTGCTTGGGGCAGCACAAAACCGAGAGCCGGCCCTGTCTGCCCCACCACCCCGCCCGGACTCTGAATGGCCCATTGCCATATCCCAGCCTCCATCTCTCTCTGCCTCAGTCCCACTTTTTGAACTTGGGGCTGTGATAGTTCCCCGGCCTCATGGCAGCATTGTGGGGATAAAGGCAATAAACGTTTGTGAAGGGCAGAGATGCCACGGGGAGGGGCCCCACATGGGTTATAATTAACTAATTACCTTCCGCTGCATTAATGCCATAAACATCCCTGGTGTAAACAGGAGTAACTTGAGTCTCGTGAAAGCAGTTGCGGTGATTTTACACTAGCGGAGAATTTGGCCCGAGGAGCAATTGGCTCCAACCTTTGGATCTGATGCAAACCCCAACGCGCTTGTCCGCTTTACACTGACCGACGCTGGCCTGTGAGTCTGACACCGAGGTGGGCCCGGGAGAGGCAAGGTGCCAGGTCTGCGAGAGGAGAGTGATTCAGAACAGGACTCACTCCGGATTGGGGTTCACAGATGAAGCGAGGGATCCCTGAACCCCAGGACCAGCGGGGCTCTGGGCAGGAAGGGGAGACACGTTGCCCGGGAATGGAAGGGTTAAACTGGCGGGAGGTTTGTGTCCCATTTCCCCGGGTGCCGGGTCTCCTGCCCGAGCCCGAAGCGGGGGGTGTCGCTGCTGCCCCCGCGCGGCCGCCGGGAGAAGGGTGATTCCGCAGCCTGGGTTTTTGTACGATCACAAACCCGTTTGGTGTCACTGTGTCTCTCCCAAGGTGTCACCGGGCGGTGTCCTCGGGCTTCAGGCCGGCCATTTGCAGATACAGCTCACTCTTGGAGTCATCCCTGGAGATGGTGAATCGCCCTTTCACTGAATCAAGGTAGTATATTGGACTCCCAGCGGTGCTTATAAAGAGACCCATTCCAGTCCCTCCCCGGGAGCCTGGCGGACCCAGCTCATGTAGTAAGCATTAGCATGGTATATCCCTGACGCCTATATAGGCATATGCATGGGAAAGGATTTTGGGAGGGGTTGAAGGTGTGAGTGTGGAGTGAAAGATTCCTTTGCAAGTTGCAAGAGGCCAAAAGGGGAGGAAGGGAGAAAGGGACGGGTTAACTTGACGATCCAGCTAGGTCCGAAGAAAAGAAGCTGACTCCAGCCGCTCAAGGCCAGTGCACCCAAGCAGACTCTCTGATGCCAAGAAAGATGGGCGCCTGGATTCCAACTCCAACCAGCTGTGAGAACAGAGCAGTAAACTGAACAGGATTGCAGGGGATTGCAAAAACTAGTGAGAATGCAAAGGTCAGTGAATGGGAACATAACAACCCTGAAGCCGATGTGTTTTGGGGAAGCCAAGGAAGCCTCGGAAGGCCGGTTTGGACTGATACAAAGAGTACGGCGGACAAAGGTCCCTGGACGAAATGCCCCAAGAAGAACCCAGGACTTAAAACCCTCCCGAGAGCTGAAGCAAGTTGGAGATCAACAGTGGACCCTGGATGACCTGTGCACAGCACAGAATTCCCATCCACCTCTCCACCCGATTCTTCGTATGTTACACCCGGGCTTGGCCAGCCTCGAGTAGTGCATGTCTGAGTATGAAAGTGGATTAAGGCTGGGACATTAACACTTTCTTCCTTCCTCTGAGTGATGTGGGAATCCCTCAGCACTCTCCGCTGTTATTTTACTTTATTTTATTAATAAAGCTTTAAACTCAGTTACTTGGTGTCCTCCATCATCTCCTTCCCTAACGATCCTGTGGCCTCAGCCTGATCACCTGATACCTCAGGCAGATTGGTAACTTAATCTCTCACAAAGGTACCTATTGGAACCAGACTAAAAGAGTTATTTGAGAGCAAGCAGGAGCCTGGTGAAACTGTCTGGGCATATGCATATGAGCTCCAGGAGAGAATGAGCAAAGTGGAGGGGCGAGATCCTCGACGAGTTCCAGACCCAGTAATGTCAGGTGTAATGATTTCCAGACCAATGAAGAAGTTGGAAGGAATAAAGGATGTGAAGTCAGGGTGCAGGATTCGCTGCAATCAAAAAGACTAAAATGATGGTGACACTGTAGACAACAAACAGAGGATAGGATTCTGATAGGGCAAATATTGTCAGGGTCAGTCAGACCTAAAGGCAGACATGGATGGTGACACTGTACTGCTACCTTTAAAGATGTTTAGGGCTGAAGAGAAGAAGAAGCTGAAGAAGAAGCCCTATAATCTTACCCTGTAAATCACTGAATTACCTTAGGCCTTAGTCCATCCTGTGCTTTGCTACACATTGGGCTACCCACATTTGCCACTCTTGCCTAATGGAAGCATGCTGAGAAGGAAAAAGAGAGGAAGCATACCCTGGAGATGGAGAAGGCAAAGGCTCAGCAGAATAGCAATCCTTCTCCAGGTACCACTTCACATCCCAGGAAGTTCCCCACCTACAAGGCAGGCGATGATATCGAGGCCTTCTTAGAAAACTTCGAAAGGGCCTGCCTTGGTACAGCATCTCTACAGACCAATACAAAGCTGAGGTCACAGCTCAGTGGACCCTTAGCTGAGGTGGCGGCTGAAATGCCTAAGGACCACATGAACCAGTATGAACGGTTTAAAACCAAGGCGAGAGTCAGAATGGGGCTAACTCCCGAGCATTCCCGTCGGCGGCTCAGAGCCCTAAGGTGGAAACCAGACGTGTCATTTACCCGACATGCCTACCACATTGTGAAACATTGGGATGCCTGGATATCAGGAGCAGGTGTGAAATCTCCAGAAGATTTGCCCTTCCTAATGCAAATTGAGCAGTTCTTAGAGGATGTTCCTGAGGAAATAGAAAGATACATCCAAGATGGGAAGCCCAAAACTGTAATCGAGGCGGGGGAGATTGGAGCCAAATGGGTGGTGTTAGGGGGCTTATTCCTTCACCCACTTACTTCCCTGGTCCTTCTCACATGAACAGAGAGCAACAATACCCGAAGTCCAAAGGTGCAAATAATTAGATGTTTATTGGGGTGAACTTCCAGCAAGAATGATTCCAGTTTCCTTCCTTAGTATCCTCCTTCCCAGCTCTGACACCACAGAGCCTTACACCTGTGTCCCTGTTCCCATTCCTACCCTTAGCCAAACATGATTCTAACTTCCTTACCCCCATTCCCTGTTCCCATCTCCCCCTTTAGCAAAACATGATTCCAATTTCCTTACCCCCATTCTCTGTTCCCATCTCACACCCCCACCCCCACTCCCACCCACTCACTTCCTCATTGACTACAGATTATATAGTAAAACTTGAGTTCTGCTTAGCTATACCTTAACCAATCATTTTCCTGAAATTTAACTAACCAATCCTAACATATTGTAACATGATTATGTAACCAATTATATCCCACCACCTTCATTAGTTTACACCCAGCAAAATTAATTATACAGCAGACAGGAACAATCACAGAACCAGACAGAGATTATACAGACAAACAACAGCAAAGTGGGAACTATAATGACAAAACAATACAGAAGTGAGGATTTCACATCCCAGCTATTGATAAGTGAGTTCTTACCAGACAGGATGCTATCAAACTAAGTTTCCTTTTACATTTTCTAGGCACTTCCTTTACTCTGGAGGTGATAGGAATACAATCCTGTCCTGATAGTGCCTAACAGCCCAAAAGCACCTTATGTAATGTAATGAGCCGGGGCATGTGAAGGCCAACTGCCCCAAGAACCCCAACAGATTACAGTTCATTGCACCGAAATCACACCAGAGGTCCTCAGGCCCAGATACAGCGTATGCAGCGACAGCAGATCAAGGTGCTGTGCACTAGCTACACGCCGACATTCTCAGTCCCCCCAGGACTGACCGAACGGGCATACCACTCCATTGACACAGGTAATGCTCACCCAATTAGGGTCCAGCCTTACCGGGTGTCTCCTCAAGCTAAAACTGCCATAGAACGGGAGATCCAGGATATGCTACAGATGTGTGTAATCCGCCCCTCTGGAAGTGCATGGGCATCTCCAGTGGTTCTAGCTCCCAAACCAGATGGGGAGATACGTTTTTGCATGGACTATCGTAAGCTAAATGCTGTAACTCGCCCAGACAACTATCCAATGCCACGCACAGATGAACGGACGGGCCCAGTTCATCTCTACCTTGGACTTAACCAAGGGGTACTGGCAGGTACCACTAGATGAATCTGCCAAGGAAAAGTCAGCCTTCACCACACATGTCGGGCTGTATGAATTTAATGTACTCCCTTTCGGGCTGTGAAATGCACCCGCCACCTTCCAAAGACTTGTAGATGGTCTCCTAGCGGGATTAGGAGAATATGCAGTCACCTACCTTGACGATCTGGCCATATTTTTGTATTCCTGGGCAGAACACCTGGAACATCTACAAAATGTTTTTGAGCGCATAAGAGAGGCAGGACTAACTGTTAAGACTAAGAAGTGTCAAATAGACCTAAACAGAATGACTTACCTTGGACACCAGGTGGGTTAAGGAACTATCAGTCCCCTACAGGCCAAAGTGGATGCTATCCAAAAGTGGCCTGTCCCAAAGTCAAAGAAACAGGTTCAATCTTTCTTAGGCTTGGCCGGATATTACAGACGATTTGTACCACAATACAGCCAAATCGCTACCCCACTGACAGACCTAACCAAAAAGAAACAGCCAAATGCCATTCAGTGGACCAAAGAGTGTCAGAAGGCCTTTAACCAGCTTAAAGCGACACTCATGTCTTACCCTGTGCTAAGGGCCCCAGACTTTGACAAAGGGTTCCTAGTAACCACAGATGCGTCCGAGCGTGGTGTGGGAGCAGTTTTAATACAGGAAGGACCGGATCAAGAATTCTACCCTGTAGTGTTTCTCAGCAAGAAGCTGTCTGAGAGGGAAAGCAACTGGTCAGTCAGTGAAAAAGAATGTTACGCCATTGTCTACGTTCTGGAAAAGCTACGCCCATGTGTTTGGGGACGGCGTTTCCACCTGCAAACCGACCATGCTGCACTACAGGGGCTTCATACCACCACGGGAAATAACAAAAAACTTATTCGGTGGAGTTTAGCTCTCCAAGATTTTGATTTCAACATCCAACACATCTCAGGAGCTTCTAACAAAGTGGCTGATGCACTCTCCCGTGAAAGTTTCCCAGAATCAACTGGTTAAAATCGTCCTTGAGATGTGGAAAATATTCTTAGTCTTTATGTACTTGGTAGTATATTTAGAGGTGCATGTGTCTTATTAACTCTGTTTTTTCCTAGAGCTTCAGGAAGAAATCCCAGCCAGCGTTTCACCCTAGCTGTGATTTGGGGGGGGCGTGTCATAAATATAAAGGGAAGGGTAAACCCCTTTAAAATCCCTCCTGGCCAGAGGAAGAATCCTTTCATCTGTAAAGGGTTAAGAAGCTAAAGGTAACCTCGCTGGCACCTGACCAAAATGACCAATGAGGAGACAAGATACTTTCAAAGCTGGGAGGAGGGAGAAAAACAAAGGGTCTGGCTCTGTCTGGGTGATGCTTTTGCTGGGAACAGAAAAGGAATGAAGTCTTAGAACTTAGTAAGTAATCTAGCTAGATATGCATTAGATTCTGCTTTCTTTAAATGGCTGAGAAAATAAGCTGTGCTGAATGGAATGTAGATTCCTGTTTTTGTGTCTTTTTGTAACTTAAGGCTTTGCCTAGAGGGATTCTCTATGTTTGAATCTAATTACCCTGTAAGGTATTTACCATCCTGATTTTACAGAGGTGATTCTTTTTACTGTTTCTTCTATTAAAATGTTTCTTTTCAAGAACTGAATATTTTTTTCATTGTTCTCAGATCCAAGGGTTTGGGTCTGTGGTCACCTATGCAAATTGGTGAGGATTTTTATCAAGCCTTCCCCAGGAAAGAGGGTGTAGGGTTTGTGGAGGATTTTGGAGGGAAAGACGTTTCCAAGAGGGCTCTTTCCCGGTTATATATTTGTTGGACACTTGGTGGTGGCAGCAATAAAGTCCAAGGGCAAAAGGTAAAATAGTTTGTACCCTGGGGAAGTTTTAACCTAAGCTGGTAAAAACAAGCTTAGGGGGTTTTCCTGCAGGTCCCCACATCTGTACCCTAGAGTTCAGGGTGGGGAAGGAACTTTGACACCTGTCAACTGCCCTTTTCTCCAAATCTTCCCTCTTCATGTTGAGGTGTCATTCAGACCTGTTCCTTCCCGTGTTACTCGCGTTAGGACATCTTTGAATTGTAATGCACTATTGACCGCTGCTGTCCATTGGGAAGATTGCACCCACCTCCAAATCAGTTTTTGACCGGTCCGCACGAGCTTTGTGCTCACTGCGGGATTCTCGAACAATAGTACAGGACGGTGTCCTCAGGTCTCAGGCTGCTCAGCTGCAAATACACCAGGTTGTTGGGGTTGTCTCTGGAGATGGTGAAGCGGCCCTTGAAGGGCTGTGCGTAGTTGCTGGTAGTTGCAGTTGGGTGTATTTCCCCTTTCCACTCTAGTCCCTTCCCAGGTGCCTGTCTGACCCAGCTCATTCAGTAATCGCTGAAAGTGAAGCCGGAGGCTTTGCAGGAGAGGCGGAGAGAGTCTCCAGGCTCTTTCACACCCACTCCAGACTCCACCAGCTGAGCCTGTGAAAAAGCCCCTGAAAATAGACACAATGCGATTCGTAGAGACCCTGGCTCCCAAGTGAGATTGTAACAAACCCTGAGGGAAATCGATGTACCTGTGAAAGCTGTTTCAATGAGAAGGAAAAATAACCACAGTGCCATGTTCCCGACTGTGGGGAGAGTTCTGGTGGGGTTTGGCTGGTCTCTGAGCAGACACGGGCTGCGGACTCTGAACCCCAGAGCTGCAGAGTCAGGGGAATCCCTGGCTTTTAACAGGAAATGTAAGGGGATAATTTGTGTGCACCGCTCTATATAAGAGAGACATGAACATCAATCCCAAATAACTGATATTTCCCTGAGTTTTACTCAATAGGTCTCATAGATTCTAAGCCCAAATGTGATCATCTTGTCAGACTTTCTGTGTAACACACACCTCAGAACTTTCACCAACAATTCCTAGAGCAGATCTTTTAGAAAAAATCTACCAATGTTAATCTAAAAATTATCAGTGATGGAGAATCCACCACTACCCTGATAAATTGTTCCAATGGTATATTAGTTTCACAATTAAAAACTTATTAACCACTATGATTTTGTGGGTTAAATTTCCTACTGTTCCGAGGGCCCATCAGCCCTCTGGACCACTTGAATCCCTTCAACTGAATATTGAGGAATTAAGTGGTCTATAAGCTTTGTATTGACATATCTGCCTAGGGTTGAATTTAACCTATAGAGAACAAGGATGGATAGACCTACCTGAGTAAGAAAAGTATGGGATATTCCCTTGATGCCCCACTGCATTTCCCTCTCTCTCCTTCCCTTTACTGTCCCCTCTCCCTCACTTTAAACTCTCTCTCTCTCTCTCTCATAGATCGACATACAGAAGTATTGAGAGATCCTGAAATCCTTCATTTTGCAAGGCAAACAGTTCTGTCCCTGTGCTATGAGTCTGACACATCTTTCCATCACTGGGGGGAATCCCAGTCCCATTGAGCCAATGGGAGTTTTGCCTTTGACTTGAATGGACCAGGATTGATCACTTCACAGCTGAGTCACTGTGGTGAAGTGTGTAGTGAGGGCAGCTGTGCTGGAAGGGAGCAGTCAGCCTGTATTAGCTCTCTCCACATTTTCTTTTGTGACATTCCAGGCCTGGCCCTTTCAAAGCTTATATGTGAAATGATTCCCCTGAACTTTTCCCCTCTTAGTTAATGGTCTGTCTTCCGCAGACGTGGGCCGAAGGAAGGAAGACGATGCGATGCTACATGGTGACACGGCTTGTGGGACAGGTTGTGTGCTGCCCTGTTGTAATCTTGAATTTGATTTCAGTTGGAACAAATGTATCGAAACACAGAGGTGCAGAATGACTGTCTGACACAGGTGGTGTTAACTTTCAGTGCGCTTAGAAAACCACGATTCCTTCTTTTTTTAAAAGAGAATTCTTAAACTGAGACACTCTCTGTACACGGGGTGTTTTATTATGAATGGGCAAGTGCAAGAAACTTGGAGTTTGGCTAAAGATGAATCCAGTAGAGTCTGTAAAGAGGATTCCCACGGTCTGCCTGTGTATTTAGGACGAGTGACCCCCATTTCCTGTTTCCTGCAGAATGTGGCATTGGCTATTCAGGAACCCCAGTCACTTTGGAAATGAAGCAGTGTGTTCAAGAAGTACGATTTGGCCTTTCTTTAGGTGAGTGCAAAGTGTGGCAAGATTCCGGTGTGAAAAATTCTAGTTCACATCCACCTTTGGCTGCATGGCTCCTGCTTCCTGCCCGTCTTCTCCAGCTGAGTTTGCTGGGAAAGGAGGGTGAAGGACGGAGAGCTAAGTGTGAATAACACTTTGGAGAAGGAATCTATTTCTGCATCATTAGGGAATGTTTAAGGACGGTCTTGGTTCTGATGGAACCGTGGGTCTTTCATCGTCAAAGTGAATTTTGAGAGGAGTGAAGCCCGGATAAAGGACTGGAGGCTTCACACTCTGGATTCCTGTCTGTGTGAACGGCTCTGTTTTGGCAGTGACTGTGGGCACGGAGAGGGAGGGGGATTCGCGCTGGAGGTTTCTGTGCTCACCGCAGGAGGTTTCTGATCTCTGTGTCTCTCGCACAGTGATCCCGGGCGGTGTCTTTGGCTCTCAGGCTGTTCATTTGCAGATACACCGTGCTGCTGGACTCGTCTCTGGAGATGGTGAATCGCCCTTTCACCGCATCACTGTAATATGTTGCTGAACTATAAGTAGGATTGAGTATCTGTGCGACCCACTCCAGTCCTTTCCCCGGCGCCTGACGGACCCAGTTCATATGGTAGCTGCTGAAGGTGAATCTGGAGGCTTTGCAGGAGAGGCGGAGAGATCCCGCAGGGGTTTGAATCCCCACTCCGGACTCCACCAGCTGGACCTATGACCGGACACCTGGAAAGAATGAGAATCACATTCACACAGGGCCTGGCTCAAAGCCCATTGGAAGCAGCAGAAAGGTTCCCGTTGACTTCACTGCCCTTTGGGTCAGGTTAGGGATGTGCAGCATCCCCCGTTGTCTCCAGTCCATGTAGCGAGGAAGGGGATAAAATTACCTGGAAGGGCTGCTAGTAAGAAAGCGAGGTTCAGCCACAGTCTTATGTTGCTGACTCTGGAGGGTTTATGGTGGGATCTGCACGGACACCCGGACTTGTCCGTCCTCTCTGCTCTCCCTGCAGGGACCTAGATATCACACGATTTTTATCGTGCGCTGGGGCACTGAATTTACATCTCCTTCTCTTTCTAAGACACAGATCTTGGACCTCAGCCCTCAGCAAACTTAGCCTCCTGGAGGTGGGTGTAGTGGGAAAGGGTGATGTGAGTAAAGGAGAAGATTAAGAATTCCACTCACAGAATAATTTCTGCAGTGTTCTCTACAATTCTTAGAGACAAAATTCCTTAAGAACATAAGAGTGGCCAGACTGGGTCAGACCAAAGGTCCACATAGCCCAGTAACCTGTCTACCAACAGTGGCCAATGCCAGGTGCCCCAGAGGGAATGAACAGAACAGAGAATCATCAAGTGATCCACCCCATCGCCCATTCCCAGCTTCTGTCAAACAGAGGTTAGGGACACAATCCCTGCCCAACCTGCCATCCTGGCTAATAGAATTGATCTAGTTCTTTTTTGAACCCTGTTATAATCTTGACCTTCACAACATCCTCTGGCAAGGAGTTCCACCGGTTGACTGTGCATTGTGTGGGAAAAAAACCCTTCCTTTTGTTTGTTTTAAACCTTCTGCCTATGAATTTCGTTTGGTGACCCCTTGTTCTTGTGTTATAAGAAGGAGTAAATAACGCTTCCTTATTTACTTTCTCCACATCAGTCATAATTTTATAGACCTCAATCATATCCCCCCTTAGCTGACCTATTCCAAGATGAAAAGTCCCTGTCTTATTCATCTCTCCTTATATGGCAACCTTTACATTCCCCTAATAATTTTTGTTGCCCTTTTCTGAACCTTTTCCAATTTGATATATCTTTTTTGAGATGGGGCGACCACATCCGCACGCAGTATTCAAGATGTAGGCGTACCATGGATTTATATAGAGGCAATATGATATTTTCGCTCTCATTATCTCTCCCTTTCTTAATGATTCCCAACATTCTGTTCACTTTTTTGCCTGCCGCTGCACATTGAGTGGAGGTTTTCAGAGAACTATCCAAAGTGACTCCAGGATCTCTTTCTTGAATAGCAACAGCTAATTTAGCCCCATCATTTGCTATGCATAGTTGGGATTATGCTTTCCAATGTGCATTGCTTCGCATTTATCAACACAGACTTTCATCTGCCATTTTATTGCCCAGTCACCTAGATTTGAGAGATGCTTTTGAACAGGGGTCTCCAACCTTTTACGCCCAAGATCACTTTTTGAATTTAAGGGCAACCCAGGATCCACCTGACCCCTTCCCCAAAGTCCCACCCCACTCACTCCATTCCCCACCCCTTCACTCGCTCTCCCCCACCCTCACTCACTTTCACAAGGCTGGGGTAGGGGGCTGGGGTTCGACAGGGGGTGTGGGCTCTTGGCTGGGGCTGAAGGGTTCACAGTGTGGGAGGAGGCTCTGGGCTGAGCCTGGGGCGGGGGTTGGGGTGCAGGAGGGGGTACATGGTGCTGGCTCTGGGAGGGGGTCAGGGCTGGGGTTTGGGGTGCAGGAGGGAGTTCAGGGTGTATGAGGGAGTATGGCAGGGCTGGTCAAAGTTTTTGGCCTGAGGGCCACATCTGGATATGGAAATTGTATGATGGGCCATGAATGCTCACAAAATTGGGGGTTGGGGTGCAAGAGGGGGTGAGGGGTCTGGCTGGAGGTGCCGGGCTCTGGGGTGGGGCCAGAAATGAAGAGTTCAGAGTGCGGGAGCGGGCTCCGGGATGGGACAGGGTGTTGGGGTGCAGGTGGAGGGGTGAGGGCTCCGGCTGGGGGGTGCAGGCTCTGAGGTGCATGAGGCTGTGACTGAGGGATTCGGAGGGCAGGAGGGGGATCAGGGGTGCAGACTCCAGGTGGCACTTACCTCAAGCAGCTCCCGGAAGCAGTGGCATGTCTCCACTCCGGCTTCTACACGCTCCCCTGGTTGCCGGCCAATGGGAGCTGCAGAGGTGACAGTTGGGCTAGGGGCAGTGTGTGGAACCCCCTGGCTGCCCCTATGCATAGGAGCCGGAACATGCTGCGGCTTCCAGGAGCCACGTGAAGCCACGGCACATGTGGAGAGGGTGAGCCCCAGACCCCGCTCCCCGGCAGGAGCTCAAGGGCCGGATTAAAATGTCTGAAGGGCGAGATGTGGCCCCGGGGCTATAGTTTGCCCACACCTGGGGCATGGGGTGCTGGATCCAGGAGGGGGCTCAGGGCTGGGGGTTGGGGTGCGGCCTCCCACCAGGCAGCATTTCCCTCCAGAGGCTCACGGTTGGTGGCACAGTGTGGCTGCCACTAAGGCAGGCTCCCTGCCTACCTGTGCACGGCGCCACTCCTGGAAAGGGCCAACGCACCCCTCCGGCCCCTGGGGAGGGTCAGGCAGCACATGGCTCTGTGCACTGCCCCTCTCTGCAAGCACCACCCCCGCAGCTCCCATTGGTCACAGCTCTACATTCCCAGCCAATGGGAGCTGTGGGGGTGCTGCTTGCAGGTAGGAGCAGCATGCAGAGGGAGAACCCTGTCTCCCCACCCCTGGTGCCATGGGGCCACGCTGGCCACTTCTGGGAGGGGCGTGGGGCCGGGGCAGAAAGGCAGTCTGGCTTAGCGGTGTGCTGCCGGAGATCGTGATCGATCGGGTGGTGACCACTGCTCTCATAGCTCTTCGCAGTCCGCCTGCGACTTAACTATCTTGAGTAGTTTTGTATCATCTGCAAATTTTGCCACCTCACTGTTTACCCCAGCAGGTTCTGGGTGTTGTCTCTGGAGATGGAGAATGGTCCTTTAACCGGGTCTGTGTAGTATGTGGTGTCACCAGCCCCGTTTGTAATTGAAAATCCCCTTTCCAGTCCTTTCCCTGGAGACCTCCGTGCTCAGTCCATACCGTGGCTAGTATATGTGTCTAGACACTTTACAGGAGAGTTTTGCAGTCTCCTGGCTTTTTAATTTCTGCTCTGGACTGGATTAACTGGATTTGAGACAAGAGACACCTGCAAATAGACAAATATTAAAGATCTCGGTCATGATTCAGCAAAACACGTTTTTCAGTGCTCTGGAGAATCAACGATTCCTTTTGGCTGCATTTGTTTCCTTCTTTTATCCCAGGTGCCTCTGAGGTTCTTACCTGAGAAAGCTGCCAGCAGGGAAAGAAAAATGAAACACATATTTATTTTTGAATCAGAAACCTACCGGAACAGATGAAGGAATATGGCACAAAGTAAGTTACTTGGGGTGTGCCGGAGAAGGAGAAATTCTCTGGCTCTTAAAAAAAGAGGTTACCCTCCTTAATTTTCATGAGGCCTGAGGCAGTTCAAAAACCTTTAAAGCCAGGCAGCAAACAAAGGGGCTGGAGAGAGGGAAGAGGAGGTAACAATAAGGGTAGGTTTCCACATGACTTGGGTTAAGATTTCCAAAACTGCCTTTCTTCCTAATATAAACCAGGCATCTAAATGCCTTTAGGTGGCTTTGAAAATCTCAGCCAGAATTAAACTAAAAGGGTGGGAGGGGGAACCGAACTGGTTTCAAGACTGATCTTGATAAACTTATGTGGAGGGGGATGGTATGATGAGATGGGCACATCGACAACTGCTGGTAGCAAATATCCCCAATGGCCAGTGATGGGACACTAGATGGGGAGGGCTCTGAGTGACTACAGAGAACTCATTCCCAGGGGTCTGGCTGGTGGGTCTTGCCCATATGCTCAAGGTCCAACTGACTGATATTTAGGGTTGGGAACGAATTTACTGCTACTTCCTCCTGTCAGAGCCTTTCCTTGCTGGGTTTAGCTACACAGAAAGAGTGTGTGGATGCAGCCTATGTATTTCAGACCATGTCTCCAATTTGTCAAGCTCGTTCTGAATTCTAATTCTGGTCTCTAAAGTGCTTGCAACCCCTCTCAGATTGGTATAAGCTGCAAACTTTATAAGTGTACTCTCTCTGCCATTATCCAAATCATTTATGGAGCTATTCAATAGAAGTGGACCCAGGACAGATCCTTCTGGGACACTTCTCCGTATTCCCTCCTAGCTTGACTGTGAATCATTGATAACTACTGTCTGAGTACATTTTCTAACTCGTTGTGCACCTACCTTATAATAGGTTCATCAGTCTATATTTCCCTGGTTTGCTGACGAGAAGGCTATCTGAGACTGTATGAAATGTCTGACTAAAGTTGAGATATACCACATCTACTGTTCTTGTCCCCACCCCCATCCACTCATCTTGTTACCCTGTCAAAGGAGGGTATGAGGTAGGTTTTCTATGGGGAGACTTTGGCAAACCAGTAAAGTGCCTGAAACCACTATGGATTATTGCTAAAAGCAGCCAAGTCAGCAGGCTGTAAATTGACCATTCAGCACTCTAAGCTTGACCAAAGCAGGAGCTGGAGGTCGGGGCGGGGGGGAGTTTTGGGTGCCACAGAGAAGGCAGCTTGACCCCCTGTGATAAGAATTGTGTTGAAGTTGCTGATACATGCATCTCAGAAGAGCAGAATGTGCCCCAGGAATGTCTATTGGGGCCTCAAGGCTGCAAACTCTGGAAAAACCCACACCTGGTTAATCAATAATCAGAAGCCACCTCTTGCTTAACCATTGAAACTGCTTACTTAACAAGTTTGCTTTAAGGGACATGCCATACTATTACTAATGTATAAATAAGGGGAAAAGTTTTTATAAACTGACAGCACCTCACACAAAGTAAAAGTTACCAAGAGTTTTGGGTTGAACCCCGGGTAACAGGTTTGACATGATTTGTTAGTTGTCACCTTATCTTCTAGATGCTTGCAAATTGATTATTTGCTCCATTCTTTCTGGGTACAGAAGTTAAATTGAGTGGTTTATAATTCCTGGGTTGCCCTTATCTGCTTTTTATTGATAGGTACCACTTGCCCTCTTCCAGTCCTCTGGGATCTCTCCTGTCCTCCGAGAGTTCTCAAAAATATTCTTTAATCCCTAAGATCTCTTTGTCCAGTCCCTTAAGTATTCTCCGGTGTATTTCATCTGGCCCTGCTGACTTAAGGACGTCTAACTTGTCTAAGTAATTCTTAACTTGTTGTTTCCCTATTTTAGCCTCAGATCCTACCCCATTTACACTGATGTTCACTGTTAGTCCTCTGATTACTGATAACCTTTTTGGTGAAAACCTAAACAAAAATGGCATTTAATATTTGGGCAATTGCTGCATTTTCTTGTGACCGTGTTTCCCTCCTCACTGAGCAGTGGTCCTTCCCTGTCCTTCATCTTCCTCTTGCTTCTAATGTATTTGTAAAATGTTTTCTTGTTACACTGAATACTTCAATGGTTGCGATGCTCAAACACTACAGTATTGGGAACAATAAAAAAACCTAAGATAGCTTGAGGGCTCGAGCTCAAACATGGCTTATTAAAAAAAGAGAAAAAAGATATGGAAATGCATATCCTTAATGCCCTGCCTAAGTCATTTAAAAGCTCTGCACCTGCATGGCTAGGACACAAGGAGGGGTCTGGGCAGCTAATGCCGGGACACCATGAGCACTTTATCCAGCATCAACAGCATATTTTGGCTGAATTGTCTCTTTAGTCTAGTGGCCTTTAAAGGAATTATGGTTTCTGACATTTTCTGGAGATATTGGGGAATATTATGCTCTATGGGCCTGGTGCAAAGGTCACTAAAGGCAAGGGGAGGAATTCCCTTGGTCTGAGTGGGGTTTGGAGCAGGGCCTACTGGAATGTTGATTGACATTTTTGAAGGGGACTTAGGTAATGGAGTATCTAATTCCCCTTGACTTTACCCTTTGAAAATTCCAGATGTGATTCACGATACTTTTCCCCAACTTGGAGCTCTGTCAGAGGTCCAGCTTTTGAAGTCTGGAGGGGATGTGAAAAAGCCCGGAGACTCTCTTCGCCTCTCCTGCAAGGCCACCGGCTTCTTCATCAGTAGCAACTGGCTGTATTGGATCCGTCATGTTCCTGGGAAGGGACTGGAGTGGGTCTCCAGCATAGATAGTGCAGGTACCCCATATTACCTGGACTCAGGGAAAGGGCAATTCACCATCTCCAGAGACACCTCCAATAACCTGGTGCATTTGCACATCAGCAGCCTGAAACCTGAAGAACCCGGTGTGTATCCTTGTGCTAGAGATATGGGATCCCACAATGACTCACTTCATTACAAATACCGTAATGGGATCCTGCGCTGGAGAAAGTCCCTAAAGAAAGAGAAATACTCTGACTGCCTTCTGCTTCAGTCACAGAGTACAAGAAATTCAGAGAATCCAAGAAAGGTAGGGCTGGAAGAGGGACTTCAAGAGGGCAACTAGCCGAACCCTGCACTGAGGCAGGATTAGATATACCGAGACCACCCCTGGTTCTTCGTCTGTTCTTAAAAACCTCCAGTGATGGGGATTTCACAACATGCCTAGGTAACCGATTCCAATGTGGATAGTTAGATATGCGTACCCTTAAAAACTTCTCCCTCCCCACCCCATATCTAACCTAAATCTCCCCCGATGGATTTTGCATTTCTTTATTTTCTAAAAGACACAGAATCATACAGACGATAGTTGCTTGTGATGGAGAATCCACTGTGACTCTTGATCAGTTGTTCCAATGGTTAATTCACCTCAATGGCTTTTTAAAAAATCACCTTCTTTCCAGCTGAACATTGTCCAGCTTCAGCTTCCAGCGTCGGATCCTGTTGAATCTTTGTCTGCCAGACTGAAGAGCCCGTGATCAATTTTCTCTTCCCCATCTAGGATCTAGAACCGGCACCAGTGTAAAGACTCCTTGTTTATTCCCCCAGACAGGGGACGGAAGAATAACCTAGTGTCTATAGCTTGAGTCTCGGTATGAATATTCCTGGGGTCTTTCCCACACCCACAGGGATGGGACCCGGGAGAGCCAACGTGTCAGGTGTACGAAGGGAGAGCGACTCAGAACAGGACTCACTCTGGATTGGAGTTCACAGATGGAGCGAGGGATCTCTGCACCGCAGCCCAGCGGGGCTCTGGGCAGGAAGGGGAGACACATTGCCCGGGAACCGAGAGTGGTACCAGGCGGTGCCCCTGGGCTTCAGGCTGGTCATTTTCAGAGGCAGCAGGTTGTTGGGATTGTCTCTGGAGATGGTGAATCTCACTCAGTGGGAGCTGCGCTCTGTGACCCTCGTGCCCCCTGCGCCCCCCCCCCCCCACAGGCCTCTGCTTCTCCCTCGGCAGCCGCCTCCCCCTGAGCGACCCCATGAAATCCCACCGTGTCCCTGTCCACAGTCCTTAGCCCCATGACTGTCCCCAATGCCCTGCGGGCCAGCGCTGGGCTGAGTGATGCCATCGGGGGGCTGAGGGGCGGGGCCGTTTATCTCCATGGTGACTCTGTGACATGGGGGCCCTTTATTGGGGGCAGGATCCTGAGCTGCACCGTTCACACCAGGGCTGTGATTTCCAGCTGTCAAATGGGTGGAAAAAATGCTCGAGTCTCTTTGGAAAGTCCCGGCGGTGCCCCATCCCCGGGCTCAGCGGAGCGGGGTTTATTCCGGCGCCGGGTGATCTCTGCCCCCCAGCCCCGCCCGGACCCTGCATGGCCCATTTCCACACCCCGCCTCCATCTCTGGGGTAGGGAAATGGGCCATTCAGAGTCCGGGAAGGGAAGGGTTAAACTGGCGGGAGGTTTGTGTCCCGTTCCCCCGGGGGCCGGGTCTCCTGCCCGAGCCCGAAGCGGGGGGTGTCGCTGCTGCCCCCGCGCGGCCGCCGGGAGAAGGGCGATTCCGCAGCCTGGGTTTTTGTGCGATCACAAACCGGTTTGGTGTCACTGTGTAACTCGCACAGTAATAGCGGGCGGTGTCCTCGGGCTTCAGGCCGGTCATTTGCAGATACAGCTCACTCTTGGCGTCATCCCTGGAGACGGTGAATCGCCCTTTCACTGCATCGAGGTAGTAAGTACTATCCCCACCGGTGCTGATACGGGCGACCCACTCCAGCCCCTTCCCGGGAGCCTGGCGGACCCAGCTCATCCCGTAGCTGCTGAAGGTGAACCCGGAGGCTTTGCAGGAGAGGCGGAGAGAGTCTCCGGGCTTCTTCACACCCCCTCCGGACTCCACCAGCGTCTGGGACCGGACACCTGGGAATAAAGACAGGCCATTAATATCGGTATAAAAACAGCGAGAACACAATATTCTTCTAACTCGGCCAGGTCTTCAGAGGAGGAAAATACCTTCCAAAGCTGCTACAGCGACAATGACAAGGAGCAAAAATCCCATTTTCCCGGGTGCTGGAGGGGAAAGTTCTCAGGGGACTGGCTGGTGACTGCACAGAGGCAGGGGGGAGCGGATTGTGTCTCCGGGTGCAGAGGGAGGCTCACATTTAACCAGGAAACTGTCTCCTCATTTGCATGCTCCGCTTATAAGAGACACTCTCCTGCTGTCAGTGATCGGATTGACTCGCCCCAGGGCTCCGGCTGCAGGAGTCAGAGTGTCCCGTCCGGAGTGTCTGTGCAGCGCCGGGCACAGGGCTCTGGGGTCCT
The DNA here is from genome assembly GCF_965140285.1 of Lepidochelys kempii. Lineage (NCBI taxonomy): Eukaryota > Metazoa > Chordata > Testudines > Cheloniidae > Lepidochelys > Lepidochelys kempii. The sequence goes on from NC_136392.1 coordinate 39,925,836, forward strand.
CCTGACACTTTTGGACCCTGGGAGGAATGAACAGCTCCCTGCAGGGACTGTATTTCCTCGCATGGGAACTGAGGGTCTGGCTTTTTTGACCTGATATTGGGGACTGGGGGGGACTCAGCTCTGGAGCCCGGTTCCACAAGCATAAGGGCCATGCAACGTCCGGTCAGGGGGGTCAGTGTCCGGTGGGGGGAGGCGCGAAGTCTTGTCTCAGGGATTCATTGCGCTGGGCCACCCGCTGGAGATGGAAGATTTCCCATGGCGCTGGGAGGTATTTTGGAGGGAAGCCCCTTTCCCTTCCCTTTCCAGCAGTGACCAGTTTACATTGAAATGATCCATGACACTAGGAAAGTGATCTGAGCAAGCCTGGCTTGTGCTTTGGACCAGGTCTGGGGGCCCGCCTGTGGGTGCAGGTGGGAGAAGCTGGGGGGGGGGCAGGGGAGTCTGAGGACAGAGTTAAGTTTTGCAGTGAAGCCGCCCTGACATTCGTGTGCCAAGAGTGGCGTGTCTGGGTGTTGTTCCTAAGGGGAGAGTCGAGGGAGGATTCAGGCAACAGTGAAGGAAGATTATTATGCATGGTTGATATTTATATTCCTGTTTATATTTCCATTCCCACTCCACTCAAGTTGCACTGGGGGAGGTTTAGATTGGATATTAGGAAAAACTTTTTCACTAGGAGGGTGGTGAAACACTGGAATGCGTTACCTAGGGAGGTGGTAGAATCTCCTTCCTTAGAGGTTTTTAAGGTCAGGCTTGACAAAGCCCTGGTTGGGATGATTTAACCGGGAATTGGTCCTGCTTCGAGCAGGGGGTTGGACTAGATGACCTTCTGGGGTCCCTTCCAACCCTGATATTCTATGATTCTATGATTCCACTTCCCATTTACACTCAGATTGTAAACTCAGCAAGAGGGGTCCCATCCTCTGTGTGAGCTGGAATTGCCTGGGCCCTTCAGAGTGGGGCCAAGCTAAGGGGGTAAAGGTATTTGGAGTGAGGACTCAAATCCTTTCACTAGCCCATTTCACCAGGGTAGTGTATAAGCCAGGAAAGTTCCCCACAGTAGCTAGATCATTCCCCCACTTACATAATTGGCATCACAAACAGGATGGTATCCACAGGGTCCACCCCATTGGTTTCCTGGTTGAGTTCTGACAGCACTGTCCGGGCCTGGTCAAGAAACTGACTATGGCTGGAATTGAAGAACTATGGGCCCACTTTGCTGAACTTGTGTGCAGATGATCAGACCAAGCTGAGGCATTACAACGAGCTAGAACAGAACAGAGAGAAGCCTTATCACTGGCTAAGGCAGTAATGGACCATCAGGCAGCAGAAGATCAGAAACTCCTTACTATTTATGTCCTATGGGACCAGAAAGTCACAGAATTTGGTGGCTTCCCAACAAGACCAGGAGACATTACAGTAGAGGAGTGAGTCAAGTCTGTGAAGGCAACTCTGTGTGTGCAAAGAGTACCTGAAGAGGATCATATGGGCTTCATAGAGGAACACCTGAAGGGCCAGGGCCAAGGCCATGGTTAAGCTCATGGCAATGGCAGACAAGAAAGATGTGGAAAAGGTATTTGAACTCCTCCTAGAAGTGTACGGAGACAAGATGTCAAAGTCACAATAAAATAGCCTCATGGGAATGTCCCAGTCACTATAAAATTGCCCCCCATGAGGTCTTCTGGGTAAGCAGCAGCATTGTATATTGCTGACACCTATATAGGTATATGCATGGGAAAGGATTTTGGGAGGGGTTGAAGGCGTGAGTGTGGAGTGAAAGATTCCTGTCCAGGTTGTGAGAGGCCAAAAGGGGAGGAAGGGAGAAAGGCACGGGTTAACCTGGCGATCCTAATCGGGCTGAAGAAAAGAAGCTGACCCCAGCCACTCAAGGCCAATGCACCCAAGCAGACTCTCTGATGCCAAAAAAGATGGCGGCCTGGATTCCAACCCCAACCAGCTGTGAGAACAGAGCAGTAAACTGAAAAAGACTGCAGGGGATTGCAAAAACTAGTGAGAAGGCAAAGGTCAGTGAATGGGAACATAACAACCCTGAAGCTGAAGTGTTTTTTGGGAAGCCAAGGAAGACTTGGAAGGCTGGTTTGGGCTGATACAAAGAGCACAGCGGACAAAGATCCCTGGATGAAACGCCCCCAGAAGAACCCAGGACTTAAAACCTTCCCAAGAGCTTAAGCAAGTTGGCGATCAACAGCGGACCCTGGACGACATGTGCGCAGGACACAATTCCCGTCCACCTCTCCCCCCGCTTCTTCGTACGTTACACCCGGGCGTGGCCAGCCTCGGGTAGTGCATGTGTGAGTATGAAAGTGGATTAGGGCTGGGGCATTAATGCTTCCTTCCTTCCTTCCTCTGAGTAACATGGGGAACCCCTAGTACTCTCCGCTGTTATTTTACATTATTTTATTAATAAAGCTTTAAACTTAATCACTTGGTGTCCTCTGTCATCTCCTCCCCTAACAATCCTGTGGCCTCAGCCTGATCACCTGACCCCTCAGGCAGATTGGTAACTTAATCTGTCACAAAGGTCCCTATTGGAACCAGACTAAGGCATTATTTGAGAGCAAGCAGGAGCCTGGTGAAACTGTCTGACCATATGCATATGAGCTCCAGGAGGGAATGAGAAAAGTGGAGGGGTGAGACCCTCGACGAGTTCCAGACCCAGATACGGTTCTGAAAGAGCAGTTGGTGCTGGGGCTCCAGGATGATTCCTTCCACCGTGAAATTAGAAGGAGGTTTAAGGAAGAGCCCAGTCAGAAGTTCCATTAACTCAGGCTGGATGCCATTATGTGGTCGGAAGAAGAGGAAGTTCCTGTGGCAGAGACGGCCAAGCCGAAGTCCTGTACACAAAGTGGGGGCCTAGTGAATGCAAGTGCTGGGGAAAAGACCCTGCCCCAAACACAGTTAACACTGGAAAGATTAAGTGAAGCTGTCCAAAAACTGACAGTCCAACAGCTGAAAGTGATGACTGAGGTGATAAAAGGAAAAATCTCCACTAAAATGCCAAAGTACCAAGGACACCAGGATCCTGAAGACCCCCACTGCAGGATGAGCAGGGAAGGCACACTTGTTACCCTTGTGAAAGGCCAGGGCATACTAGCCGAGAATGTCCACTGAGAAGGAGAAGAGAGTCCCAGGCACTGGAAACCAATGGGGCACCAGGAGCAAGTGGTCCATCTACAGTAGAAGCCCAAGCAGCGGCAGAAGGATTCCTCGGCCTGTGGTTGGTGGAAAATCACTCTGCATACAGTGTTGAAAGGAACACCGGCAGTGCCAGCATATCTAGTGACTTCCGTAAGTGAGCATTTGGAGACTGTCTAACTGCTGAAGTATGTATAGCAGGGGTGGAAAGCAGATGTTTGTTAGATACTGGCTCAGAAGTCACCACCATGACTGAGTCGCATTTTCAAAATTATTTGAAAGACAAGGAGCTGACTATGCACAGCACACAGTTTCTATGTCTAACAGTAGTTAATGGACCGGCAATCCCAGTGGTGGGATGCGTTAAAGCAGACATAGACTACATGGGTCAGACTCTGCCAGGGAAATGCATCTTCATCCTGAAAGACAAAGCCTGTGAAGGGAGCCATGTGGGAGAAGGAGTCCCAGGGATTCTAGGGATGAACATCCTTAGTGAGCTGAAGGAGCTACTGTTGCCGGTAGAAGGAACCAGGAGGATAAATTGCCATGGGCACCCCGAGAAGAATGCTGTGCTGAGTCGAGTACTGGCTCGAGCAGAGAGACAAAACCATTGACTGGGCCCTGCGGGGCAGATTGGAAATGTTAAAGTGGGCAGATAAGAGAAGAGTGTTGTTCCTTCTCAGAGAGGGAAGATCCTTGATTAACACTGCTAGGTACCAGGAAATACCAATAGATATGGAGCTCTTGTAGAGCCTACATCTGGGGTAAACCTACCAAATGGGCTCCAGCCAGGCAATGTCTGACTAATGTCATCAAAGGAAGAGGACCAGTGAGTCTTCTAAACTCAAGTTTGAAGGCTGTGGAGTTGCATCCTCAAAACAGCACTGCAGAGGTACATTGGCCTGCGGGAGTGGTTCCTCAGGTGAAGGTAACATTTGAGGAGAATGGAAATGAGCTGCGGGTGACAAGGAGGGAGCAGGGAGGATGAGTTCCCTTTCCTCGAGAAAGACGTGGTGAGAGACTGCCGGTTCCAGTTCAAGCAGCACGCCAGGGGCTGATGCCTGCGCAGGTGGCTAACTTAAGGGCGTTCCCAGAGAAGCATCAAGAAGGCTTTTCTAAGGATGAGGTGAACAGTTTGGATGGTTGGGTCAAAGGTCACCATGACAGGCTGAAGATAGCCTGTGAAGTTGCTCTCAATACAACTAAAGACACAGCCCAAAGCAGGAAAAGGACTTAGGATCGCAAGTCCAGTGGGGCTCTCCTCAGGCCTGGTGACCATGTACTAGTTCATACCCATAGACACCGAGGGCGTAATAAAATGCAGGACAAGTGGGAGTCAAATCCCCACATTGTAGTCTCTCACAATCCCTCCGGACTCCACCAACCCCTGCCTGCCCAACACGAGGAAACGGACGACCTTCTCACAGCAGGGCTCCGAGCATGATTACATCTAAGGTTCCTTGCTGAATTTATGTCGGTCAAAGTCACATCTTCTGTATCCCCTTCCCTGACTCCCAGACCTAGTCCTCACCCTAATGATAAATTCGAACCCTGACCTGAACATTTATTGTGACATTCTCTGATTAGAATAGGACCATTTGGATCGTTGTTGCAACTACTGGTATATATTTGCAGCAAATTTTGTATAAAGGTTGTCGAGTGAGGTGTCTATGAAAAGGTTAGGAGTACTTGTGGCACCTTAGAGACTAACCAATTTATTTGAGCATGAGCTTTCGTGAGCTACAGCTCACTTCATCAGATGTTTACCGTGGAAACTGCAGCAGACTTTATATACACACAGAAATCATGAAACAATACCTCCTCCCACCCCACTGTCCTGCTGGTAATAGCTTATCTAAAGTGATCATCAGGTGGGCCATTTCCAGCACAAATCCAGGTTTTCTTACCCTCCACCCCCCCACACAAATTCACTCTCCTGCTGGTGCTAGCCCATCCAAAGTGACAACTCTTTACATAATCAAGTCGGGCTATTTCCTGCATAGATCAAGGTTTTCTCACATCCCCCCCACCCCCATACACACACAAACTCACTCTCCTGCTGGTAATAGCTCATCTAAACTGACCATTCTCCAGGTTTAAATCCAAGTTAAACCAGAACATCTGGGGGGGGGGGGTAGGAAAAAACAAGAGGAAACAGGCTACCTTGCATAATGACTTAGCCACTCCCAGTCTCTATTTAAGCCTAAATTAATAGTATCCAATTTGCAAATGAATTCCAATTCAGCAGTTTCTCGCTGGAGTCTGGATTTGAAGTTTTTTTGTTTTAAGATAGCGACCTTCATGTCTGTGATTGCGTGACCAGAGAGATTGAAGTGTTCTCCGACTGGTTTATGAATGTTATAATTCTTGACATCTGATTTGTGTCCATTTATTCTTTTACGTAGAGACTGTCCAGTTTGACCAATGTACATGGCAGAGGGGCATTGCTGGCACATGATGGCATAGATCACATTGGTGGATGTGCAGGTGAACGAGCCTCTGATAGTGTGGCTGATGTTATTAGGCCCTGTGATGGTGTCCCCTGAATAGATATGTGGGCACAATTGGCAACGGGCTTTGTTGCAAGGATAAGTTCCTGGGTTAGTGGTTCTGTTGTGTGGTATGTGGTTGTTGGTGAGTATTTGCTTCAGGTTGCGGGGCTGTCTGTAGGCAAGGACTGGCCTGTCTCCCAAGACTTGTGAGAGTGTGACTTTGAACTTTGTGACTTTGTCCTTACCCATAACTATTTCACATTTGGGGACAATGTATACCTTCAGATCAGCGGCACTGCTATGGGTACCCGCATGGCCCCACAGTATGCCAACATTTTTATGGCTGATTTAGAACAACGCTTCCTCAACTCTCGTCCCCTAAAGCCCCTACTCTACTTGCGCTATATTGATGACATCTTCATCATCTGGACCCATGGAAAAGAAGCCCTTGAGGAATTCCACCATGATTTCAACAATTTCCATCCCACCACCAACCTCAGCCTGGTCCAGTCCACACAAGAGATCCACTTCCTGGACACTACAGTGCTAATAAACAATGGCCACATAAACACCACCCTATACCGTAAACCTACTGACCGCTATTCCTACCTGCATGCCTCCAGCTTTCACCCTGACCACACCACACGATCCATCGTCTACAGCCAAGCTCTGCGATACAACCGCATTTGCTCCAACCCCTCAGACAGAGACAAACACCTACAAGATCTCTGTCAAGCTTTCTTACAACTACAATACCCACCTGCAGAAGTAAAGAAACAGATTGATAGAGCCAGAAGAGTTCCCAGAAGTTACCTACTACAGGACAGGCCTAACAAAGAAAATAACAGAACGCCACTAGCCGTCACCTTCAGCCCCCAACTAAAACCCCTCCAACGCATTATTAAGGATCTACAACCTATCCTAAAGGATGACCCAACACTCTCACAAGTCTTGGGAGACAGGCCAGTCCTTGCCTACAGACAGCCCCGCAACCTGAAGCAAATACTCACCAACAACCACATACCACACAACAGAACCACTAACCCAGGAACTTATCCTTGCAACAAAGCCCGTTGCCAATTGTGCCCACATATCTATTCAGGGGACACCATCACAGGGCCTAATAACATCAGCCACACTATCAGAGGCTCGTTCACCTGCACATCCACCAATGTGATCTATGCCATCATGTGCCAGCAATGCCCCTCTGCCATGTACATTGGTCAAACTGGACAGTCTCTACGTAAAAGAATAAATGGACACAAATCAGATGTCAAGAATTATAACATTCATAAACCAGTCGGAGAACACTTCAATCTCTCTGGTCACGCAATCACAGACATGAAGGTCGCTATCTTAAAACAAAAAAACTTCAAATCCAGACTCCAGCGAGAAACTGCTGAATTGGAATTCATTTGCAAATTGGATACTATTAATTTAGGCTTAAATAGAGACTGGGAGTGGCTAAGTCATTATGCAAGGTAGCCTGTTTCCTCTTGTTTTTTCCTACCCCCCCCCCCCCCCAGATGTTCTGGTTTAACTTGGATTTAAACCTGGAGAATGGTCAGTTTAGATGAGCTATTACCAGCAGGAGAGTGAGTTTGTGTGTGTATGGGGGTGGGGGGGATGTGAGAAAACCTTGATCTATGCAGGAAATAGCCCGACTTGATTATGTAAAGAGTTGTCACTTTGGATGGGCTAGCACCAGCAGGAGAGTGAATTTGTGTGGGGGGGTGGAGGGTGAGAAAACCTGGATTTGTGCTGGAAATGGCCCACCTGTTGATCACTTTAGATAAGCTATTACCAGCAGGACAGTGGGGTGGGAGGAGGTATTGTTTCATGATTTCTGTGTGTATATAAAGTCTGCTGCAGTTTCCACGGTAAACATCTGATGAAGTGAGCTGTAGCTCACGAAAGCTCATGCTCAAATAAATTGGTTAGTCTCTAAGGTGCCACAAGTACTCCTTTTCTTTTTGCGAATACAGACTAACACGGCTGTTCCTCTGAAACCTATGAAAAGGTTATGATTTGCTGATTATAATTAGGCTATATATACAGGTATCATTTTTGTATGTGAAGTTATCAGTATTGGAATATCCTCCTGCTTTATGGGGATTGTCTGCCCCTTTCTTTGCAGTTCACCCCAGTGGAGTGACCATAGCTATCCCTCACTGGGATACCAGTCACAGCCAGATATGCCATGTAAGATATCTACAAAAAAGTTACAATTTGGGAGGTATGATGATCTTCTTTATATGTTTGTATCACCTTTGTCTTATGAGTTATAGCTATGTCTGTATTTCAAACTTGTGCAATGCTTCTGGTGACACCCCAGACAGTTTGGCATCAGCACTGCCTAGCCTGCTGGATGGCCCATGAAGGACCCTCAGCGATACAACTGACCCATTGAGAGAAGGCAGATGCACCTTGTGACTCAGCAAGGCAGGCAGGGACATGCCCAAGGTCAGAACTCTAAGGGCTTGTCTACACTGGCACTTCACAGCCCTGCAACTTTCTTGCTCAGGGGTTTCTCGTGAAGGTGGGTTTTTTAGAGCCCTGGGAGCGCTCCCCCCCAGCGCTGTGCCGTGACCGCACAAGCCGCAATAAAGCGCTGCCAAGGCAGCATTGTAACGTTGCCAGTGTAGACTAGCCCTGAGGCTTCCCAGCCACGTGCTGGGCAGCTTGTGTTTGAAAAAAAGGAGGCACAGGCCGCATGGCAAATGGCTATAAACGGCAGCTGCATCTTCTCCATTTGGTCTTCAGTCCTGCTTCTTCCCTCTGGAGGGACTTTGCTACAAACTGAAGCTCTGAACAAAGGACTGAATGACCCATCCCAGCTGTGGGTGTCCTCCAGGGACTTGACTTAAGACAGCAGTTTACTCCATCACTGCTACAAGCCTGAACCACGAACCTTGCCATTACTGGATGTCATTGATTCCTTTAACCAATTGTAACTCTCACCTTTCTTTCTTTCTTTCTTTCTTTCTTTCTTTCTTTCTTTCTTTCTTTCTTTCTTTCTTTCTTTCTTTCTTTCTTTCTTTCTTTCTTTCTTTCAGATTTGAGAAACTAATAGATTGGCATCAGCATGATTTTGGGGTAAGATCAAAGTTGTGTATTGACCTGGGTGTGTGGCTGGTCCTTTGGGATGAGAAGAACCTATTATTTGATGAGACTGGTTGTAAAAAACCACTCATCTCTGAACCTAGTGTTTTTGGTGGTGATATAAGAGCTGGGATGCCTGAGGAAACTGCCTTTATGTTTTCTTGTTAGCCACTGTGGTGAACCAGGAATTTACTTTTGTGGCTGCTTTGGTGTATCTTATAAAAGAATAACCACCAGTTTTGGGTTGTGTTTGCCCTATTTCTCAGCAGTTCATCCTGTATTTGGCATTTTCAGTTGTGACCCACTAAGACACAGTTGCACTTATCTTAACCTTAAAACGACCAGACCTTATCCTGCGACTGGGGAGGCGGCGGTAAAGTGAGAGGCCCAAGGTCACCCAGTAATTCCCTGGTAGAGGTAAGAACAGAACCCAGGTCCCATGAGTCTAGTGCATGACTTCAACGGGACAGCTTTTTGTGTGTTTGTGTTTATATGTGTTTGTGTTAGAGTTTTCTGCATGTTAAAAGACTAATCTGTTTGTGTGTGTGTTTATGTGTATATATTGGTGTAAGGAAGAGTTTGTTTGTGTCTTTGAGTTTGCTTTTTGTGTTCAGGTGTGTGTTTGTTTTTTGAGTGATTGTGTATATTTATGTGTTTGTATGCGTGTTTCCATGCTGTCTCTGTTTGCGTTTTTGTGCAGCAGTTATTGCCTGTATGTGCTTATGTGTCTTTGTGTATTTTTCTGCATGCATCACTGTTTTGTGTGTGTGTCTGGAATCGAAGAAAAAGGGAGAGAGAATAAATCTTTCCAGCACCCTGTCTGATGCTCAGAGGAGTTCCAGGGGGAGTGAGTGAAACCGATTCTGAAACTGCACCAGTCTGCAAGTATTTTTAGCCTGGGAGACTTTCTCCGGGCTGCTCTCATCGCCTGTCCCGGGCAGTCGGGGGCTGGTTCGCGCCCTCAGCAGCGGACACGTCGCGCTGTTACTGCAGGGGGAGGTTTTTGTCCGAGCTCAGACTCGCTTCCCCTCGCTGTGTGTCTGGCGCAGGAATACACGGCGGTGTCCTCCGCTCTCAGGCCGGTCATTTGCAGGGAGAAGTTGGTGCTGTCCTTGGAGGCTGTGAACCGGCCCTGGACCGAGGAGGCGTAGCACTTGCTTCCCTCGCTGTAATACCAAGCCAGCCACTCCAGCCCCTGTCCCGGCTCCTGTCGGATCCAGCCCATCCAGGTGCTGCTCAGAGTGAACCCGCTGGTGGCACATTGCAGTTTCTGGGACTCTCCGGGCTTCTTCAGCGCTGGCCCCGACTGGGTCAGAACCACCTGCGAGCGGGCCCCTGGGGGAGAAGGGAAATGGCAGATTGGAATTAAAGCTCAGTCACCACATGAAACCAGTCATTAGCCCCTGGTTCAATGGCAAGTGAACAGGGAACAGTGGGAGAACCAGCCATACTGGGCACTTTGTACATCAGTCGGTGGGAGACGACAGAAGAAAGAAGTGTCCCACCCACATCGATATCAGCCGCAATAGTCCCAGATACCCGACCCCTCCTGTGTATTAATCTGAGATAAATTACCTTCCAGAGCCGCTGCAAAGAAAACCAAATGGAGCCAAAGTGTCATTTTCCACGTTGTTGTTGGGGAAAGTTTTCAGACTTTTGGCTGGTAACTGCAGAGATCCAGGGGCTGCGGATTGTCCCTCCGGCTGCAGGCCGGGCACTGAGAGGGACAGATTTAAACAGGAACCTGTCACTCCTATTTGCATATCCCCCTCCTTATAAGAGAGACAAGCTCCCTAAGAGCGGCCTCTGAAAACCTCGGTTTGGTGATTCAGGGAGCTGCAGTCAGATGTCAGTGGTTAGGGATCCAGGGTGGAGTTAGGGGTATGGGGATCCATCCCCCTTTTCCTCCACAGACTCCCTGGGTTGCCCTGAGCAAGTGTGACGTGTCCACTTGTGTTTCAGGCCCCCACCCGCACCTTGGACACTCCAGCCCTTTCCTGCCTTACAGCGCTCTTGTGAGGACAAACTCATGAAAGATCAGGAGGTCCCCAGATGCCATGGGATGTGGCCATGAGAGGGCCTAAAACGGAGGAATGTCTCTTCGCCTGGTCCTGCTCCTAAAATCATGGCAATGACCGGGGGTGTTTTCAGTACCTCACGGGAACATTTCCAGCCACACACCGGGTGGATTCTCCTTACCATGGGAAATGTGACTGGTTTCTGAGCTGGGTAACTTGAGTCACGCTGCGTTGTTGTGGGCAGTGCGCCGTAAATACTCCAGCCCTGCTACAGACTGATGGGAAGCCCATGAAAGTCAGAGAAACAAACGAACAAACCGAGAACCACCGCCTGGTTAGTCCCGTGTTCGCTGGAGGATGCCCTGTGTGCACGCAACTGAGTCACGACAATTCTGCCACGATGGCTTGAAATTTCTGTGCAGGTGTTTGCAAAACAGGGAGGGGAGTTATCATAGAGCAAGAGCTAATGAGGATGATTCCTACAGAGACTCAGCAATTCTGATTGAATGACACACCCCGGTGAGCAATAAGACTAGCGAAGTATTCCCGTGCAGATCCGTATGCGGGCATGAAATAATGAAATCCTGCGGGCTTTATTCCCCGTGTGTGTGACCCCATTGATTTAACTGGGACAGGTGGTGGGAGTAAAGAATGAAGGATCTTGCAGAAGATTAGTAAGGACATTGGCTCATCAAAGCACCAGTCAGTACCCTTTGAGCCTGAGGATGGGACATGGAAAGCAGAGTTAGGGCCGGAGCTTGGGGTGCACGAGGGGTATGGCAGGGGTGGGCAAATATTTTGTCCCGGGCCCATATTTGGGTATGGAAATTGTATGATGGGCCACGAATGCTCATGAAATTGGGGTTGGGATGCAGGAGGGGTTGAGTGCTCCGGCTGTAGGTGCTGGGCTCTGGGGTGGGGCCAGAAATTAGGAGTTCAGGGTGTGGGAGGGGGGGTGAGGGCTACAGTTTGGGGTGCAGGCTCTGTGTTGCAGGAGGGTGGGTCTGAGGTGTTTGGAGGGTGGGAGGGGTATCTGGGATGGGGCAGGGGGTTGGGGTGCTGGAGGCGGTCAGGGGTGCAGGCTCCAGGCGGTGCTTACCTCAAGCATCTCCCAGCAGCAGCGGCATGGCCTGTCTCCATCTCCCAAGCAGAGGTGCAGCCAGGTGGCTCTGCACGCTGCCCCATCCATGCAGGTGGTGGGCATATGGGAGCCAATGGGAGATGCAGGGGCACTGCTTGGAGCAGGGGCAGTGTGTGGAACCCCCTGGCTACCTCTACTCATGGGGGCCGGAGGGGGAACATGCTGCTGCTTCCGGGAGCCGCATGAAGCCATGGCTCACCCCATTTCCTGGCAGGAGCTCAATGGCCAGATTAAAATGTCTGTAGGGCCGGATGCGGCCCCTGGGCTGTAGTTTGCCCACACCTGGGGCATGGGGTGCTGGCTCCAGGAGGGAGCTCAGGGCTGGGGCTGGGAGTGTGGCCTCCTGCCAGGCAGCATTTACCCCCAGCGGCTAAGGCAGGCTCCCTGCCTACGTGAGCCCCACACTACTCCTGGAAATGGCCAACAAACTCCTGTGGCCCCTGGGGTGGGGCTGAAGGGGGTGGCACATGGCTCCGCATGTTGCCTCTCTGCAAGCACTGTCCCTGCAGCTCCCATTGGCCACAGCTCCCCATTCCCGACAAATGGGAGCTGCGGGGGTGGTGCTTGCAGGTAGGAGCAGTGTGCGGAGGGAGATTCCCCCTGCCCCCCCACCACCTGGGCCACGGGCCGTGCTGGCCACTTCTGGGAGTGGCGTGGGGCCGAGGCAGGCAGGGAGCCTGTCTTAGCGGCAACCCGCTGTGCTGCCGGAGATTGCAATCCTCTAGGATCTACCAGTTGATCGCGATTGACCAGGGGGTTACCACTGCTTTTGTAGCTCTTCGCAGTCCGCCTGGCTCTTAACTATCTTGAATAGTTTTGTACCATCTGCAAATGTTGCCACCTCACTGTTTACCCCTTTTTCCAGAACATTTATGAATATGTTGAATAGGACAGCCCTGGGGGTGTAAAATTTTAGGGAGGTTCCACCACGAGCGTTAAGAAGATAAGAATGGCCATAATGGGTTAGACCAAAGGTCCAGCTAGCCCAGTGTCCTGTCTCCCAACAGTGGCCAATGCCAAGTGCCCCAGAGGGAATGAACAGAACAGGGAATCATCAAGTGACCCATCCCCTGTTGCCCATTCCCAGCTTCTGGCAAACAGACTCTTTAAATAATGTCTCTGCAATTTTTTCCTCTTAGTTCATGTTCACAAGGCAGGTCGAAGAGCAGAAAGCTAATGATCAATAGCAACTGAGATGGATTCTAGCTCTGCATTGCCAACCACGAAGTAAAGTCCTCTCTATTCTCTCAACATAGTGAGTCTTTAATTGCCAAGGCGCATTTTGAGATGACTGAAGCCCGGATACATTATGGGCGGTTTCTTGGTGTCTAAACTGCTCTGCTGTGTCTGTGTCTGCTGGTCTCTGCGGGCGCTGGGAGCTGGTTGGATTCGAGGAGGAGGTTTCTGTATTCACGGCAGTTGGTTTCTGATCGCTGTGTCTCTCGCACCGTGATACCGGGCGGTGTCCTCCGCTTTCAAGCTGGTCATCTGAAGAATGAATGGCCCTTTAACCGCATTGCTGTAAAACATACAGTGGCTATTAGCAGGGTTGTATATCCGTGAGCCCCACTCCAGGCCCTTCCCGGGCGCCTGACGGACCCAGCTCATGTGGTAGTTGCTGAAGGTGAACCCGGAGGCTTTGCAGGAGAGGGGGAGAGATCCCCCCGGCTTCTGAATTCCACCAACGGACTCCACCAGAAGAACCTGGGACTGCACATCTAGGGGGAAAAGAAGGAAAAAGGCTATTAAGAATCACATTAATACAAGACCTGAGCCAAAGCTCACAGAAGCCGTTGGAAAGATGCCCATTCACTTCACTGTGCTTTGGGTTGGGGAAGGAATGTCCAACCTTCCCTGGAGTCTCCAGCCAATGTTGGGGGCGAGGGAGGGGAGAATTACCTGGAAGGGCTGCTAGGGCAAAGAGAAGATTCAGCCACAATATCCTGCTGCTGACACTGGAGGGGTTTCTGATGGTTACTGCAAAGATGCCAAGATCTATGAACTATGACGTGATTGGAATAACAGAGACTTGGTGGGATAACTCACATGACTGGAGTACTGTCATGGATGGTTATAAACTGTTCAGGAAGGACAGGCAGGGCAGAAAAGGTGGGGGAGTAGCACTGTATGTAAGGGAGCAGTATGACTGCTCAGAGCTCCGGTACGAAACTGCAGAAAAACCTGAGTGTCTCTGGATTAAGTTTAGAAGTGTGTGCAACAAGAGTGATGTAGTGGTGGGAGTCTGCTATAGACCACCGGACCAGGGGGATGAGGTAGATGAGGCTTTCTTCCGGCAGCTCACGGAAGCTACTGGATCGCATGCCCTGATTCTCATGGGTGACTTTAATTTTCCTGATATCTGCTGGGAGAGCAATACAGCGGTGCATAGACAATCCAGGAAGTTTTTGGAAAGCGTAGGGGACAATTTCCTGGCGCAAGTGCTAGAGGAGCCAACTAGGGGGGGCGCTTTTCTTGACCTGCTGCTCACAAACCGGGTAGAATTAGTGGGGGAAGCAAAAGTGGATGGGAATCTGGGAGGCAGTGACCATGAGTTGGTTGAGTTCAGGATCCTGACGCAGGGAAGAAAGGTAAGCAGCAGGATACGGACCCTGGACTTCAGGAAAGCAGACTTCGACTCCCTCAGGGAACGGATGGCCAGGATCCCCTGGGGGACTAACTTGAAGGGGAAAGGAGTCCAGGAGAGCTGGCTGTATTTCAAGGAATCCCTGTTGAGGTTACAGGGACAAACCATCCCGATGAGTCGAAAGAATAGTAAATATGGCAGGCGACCAGCTTGGCTTAATGGTGAAATCTTAGCGGATCTTAAACATAAAAAAGAAGCTTACAAGAAGTGGAAGGTTGGACATATGACCAGGGAAGAGTATAAAAATATTGCTCGGGCATGTAGGAATGTTATCAGGAGGGCCAAATCGCACCTGGAGCTGCAGCTAGCCAGAGATGTCAAGAGTAACAAGAAGGGTTTCTTCAGGTATGTTGGCAACAAGAAGAAAGCCAAGGAATGTGTGGGCCCCTTACTGAATGAGGGAGGCAACCTAGTGACAGAGGATGTGGAAAAAGCTAATGTACTCAATGCTTTTTTTGCCTCTGTTTTCACTAACAAGGTCAGCTCCCAGACTGCTACGCTGGGCATCACAAAATGGGGAAGAGATGGCCAGCCCTCTGTGGAGATAGAGGTGGTTAGGGACTATTTAGAAAAGCTGGACGTGCACAAGTCCATGGGGCCGGACGAGTTGCATCCGAGAGTGCTGAAGGAACTGGCGGCTGTGATTGCAGAGCCATTGGCCATTATCTTTGAAAACTCGTGGCGAACGGGGGAAGTCCCGGATGACTGGAAAAAGGCTAATGTAGTGCCAATCTTTAAAAAAGGGAAGAAGGAGGATCCTGGGAACTACAGGCCAGTCAGCCTCACTTCAGTCCCTGGAAAAATCATGGAGCAGGTCCTCAAAGAATCAATCCTGAAGCACTTGCATGAGAGGAAAGTGATCAGGAACAGCCAGCATGGATTCACCAAGGGAAGGTCATGCCTGACTAATCTAATCGCCTTCTATGATGAGATTACTGGTTCTGTGGATGAAGGGAAAGCAGTGGATGTATTGTTTCTTGACTTTAGCAAAGCTTTTGACACGGTCTCCCACAGTATTCTTGTCAGCAAGTTAAGGAAGTATGGGCTGGATGAATGCACTACAAGGTGGGTAGAAAGCTGGCTAGATTGTCGGGCTCAATGGGTAGTTATCAATGGCTCCATGTCTAGTTGGCAGCCGGTATCAAGTGGAGTGCCCCAAGGGTCGGTCCTGGGGCCGGTTTTGTTCAATATCTTCATAAATGATCTGGAGGATGGTGTGGATTGCACTCTCAGCAAATTTGCGGATGATACTAAACTGGGAGGAGTGGTAGATACGCTGGAGGGGAGGGATAGGATACAGAAGGACCTAGACAAATTGGAGGATTGGGCCAAAAGAAATCTGATGAGGTTCAATAAGGATAAGTGCAGGGTCCTGCACTTAGGACGGAAGAACCCAATGCACAGCTACAGACTAGGGACCGAATGGCTAGGCAGCAGTTCTGCGGAAAAGGACCTAGGGGTGACAGTGGATGAGAAGCTGGATATGAGTCAACAGTGTGCCCTTGTTGCCAAGAAGGCCAATGGCATTTTGGGATGTATAAGTAGGGGCATAGCGAGCAGATCGAGGGACGTGATCGTTCCCCTCTATTCGACATTAGTGAGGCCTCATCTGGAGTACTGTGTCCAGTTTTGGGCCCCACACTACAAGAAGGATGTGGATAAATTGGAGAGAGTCCAGCGAAGGGCAACAAAAATGATTAGGGGTCTGGAACACATGAGTTATGAGGAGAGGCTGAGGGAGCTGGGATTGTTTAGCCTGCAGAAGCGAAGAATGAGAGGGGATTTGATAGCTGCTTTCAACTACCTGAAAGGGGGTTCCAAAGAGGATGGCTCTAGACTGTTCTCAATGGTATCAGATGACAGAACGAGGAGTAATGGTCTCAAGCTGCAGTGGGGGAGGTTTAGATTGGATATTAGGAAAAACTTTTTCACTAAGAGGGTGGTGAAACACTGGAATGCGTTACCTAGGGAGGTGGTAGAATCTCCTTCCTTAGAGGTTTTTAAGGTCAGGCTTGACAAAGCCCTGGCTGGGATGATTTAACTGGGAATTGGTCCTGCTTCGAGCAGGGGGTTGGACTAGATGACCTTCTGGGGTCCCTTCCAACCCTTATATTCTATGATATTCTATCTTGGCCTGCTCCCTTTTCATACTCTGCCATCCAGAAGACACCAGATTTATGCAGGGCCCCGAGACACTGAATTTGCATCTTCCCTCTTTAAAAAAACACACAACCGCAACCCTCATTAAACTCAGGCCTCTGGGAGACGGGTTCGGAGGAAGAAGATATTCAGCTGGAGAAGGAGAGTTAGAATCTCTCTGATCCCTTCAGGGATGCTTGCTGCCTCTGACAGACAAAATGCACCATTGATTGTTCACCTGCCACTGAGCTCTGTCTGTTCTCAGTTTGTGAGTTTCTTGCCACTGTGACCTAGCACACAGAGCACGAGACTGGGCCATGGGATACGGGCTGTTTCTTCCTTGGTCTGCTGGGTTGCTTGGATCCGTCACTTCTCTCTGTAAAGATGGGACAGAGACCCTGACCTGACCCTCCTTTGTGAAGTGCTCTGAGACCTCCTGTTGGAAATCTCTCTATAAATGCTAGGGGTTAGTACTATTACTAATGTCTGAAACCGTCTTTTTCTGTTTCTGTAAGAAGAAGAAGGCAAGCCTTTGAAAGGAGGGGTTCTGGAACAATTTGTATAATGTGGATGCTGAGAGCCATTAAGCCAAACTGGACACCCTGTATATGATGGAAACCACTCCAAGCCAGGCTTGGAGCAGCACCCCTAGTTCCACCACCTATGTTTGAAACTCTTTTTTGCACTGCTGGACGACAAGACAGAATTATGATTAGATTAGCACCTTAAAATGAATGGGAGATGGGTGTGGGCACCCCCAGCCTGCTTTGACTGTTGTGGCCCAGAAGTCCCAAAGAGCTAAACTCTGCTAAATCATGTAGTGAAAATGGACAGGCGGTACCCTGAAAGAATCTCCAGCCTAGGATTATAAACCTGCAGGTATTTGTAAGCGTGTGTAACTGTGATTGACACAGTACCCCCATTGCTCTGAGTGGGGCTAATTGTATGAATAAAAACTTTCAGTTTCCCAGAAGTGTCATATCACTCGTCTTCTTCTTCTTCTTCTTCGTATTAGTGTCAATATTATTTTCAACACCCACTGTACATAGGGAATAATGTTGAGAAAAATGTCAAAAAACTAAGAGAAAGTCTCTATGGGAATGCTGGATAAAATGTATGAATAAAATAATAGCAAATAACAAAAATACATAGACCTGAGAAGTTGAGCCCTGCCCTTGTGTTTCTGCATTCTGACACAGGGTGGAGTTTTTAAAGGGTCTGAAGCCATGTAAACACTCACTTCCCATGGGAGTTGGAAACCTCACAACTTTGGGTTCCTTTGAAAACCCCTGGCACACTCTGTAATGGTTGAGGACATGTTGTTTCTCAGGTGAGATACAGTGCTCTCAGATGCCCAGCTCAGCAATATTTCAGTGCGGGCATTTGTTGCAAAGATTGCTGTGTAAAATCCCACAGCAGTCTGGGCTGGGCATATTCCAAATAATTTAATGGACATAGGAGCTCAATGGATAATTTTCAAGTATTTTTCATCTAGACCCTAGAACAATTTCTTAGGTCTCAATTCAGGAAAGCACTTAAGCATTTGCTTAACCCCATCTCTGTGCAGGACACCTTTTACATTTAAGCACAACTCTTAGTCCCCATTGATTTAACTTTACATTTTATTCTCCATAGTGTCATTGGCTGTACAAGACCTGACAGAATATTTTTCTCATATTATTAATAAACATAAAAATCCCTAAATATTTACCTGCTGCTCTGTGCACAAACATGCCCTTTAATACTTATCCTTTAAATAGTTTACTATAACAGTATTTCATTGTAATTCACTGCTTTCCTTTCATCCACAGAACCAGTTATCTCGTCATAGAAGGCAATTAGATTAGTCAGGTATGACTCTCCCTTGGTGAATCCATGCTGACAGTTCCTGATCACTTTCCTCTCCTCTAAGTGCTTCAGAATTGATTCCTTGAGGACATGCTCCATGATTTTTCCAGGGACTGAGGTGAGGCTGACCGGCCTGTAGTTCCCAGGATCCTCCTTCTTCCCTTTTTTAAAGATGGGTACTACATTAGCCTTTTTCCAATCTTCCGGGACTTCCCCCGATCACCAAGAGTTTTCAAAGATAATGGCCAATGGCTCTGCAATCACATCCGCCAATTCCTTTAGCACTCTCGGATGCAACGCATCTGGCCCCATGGACTTGTGCACGTCCAGTTTTTCAAAATAGTCCCTAACCACTTCTTCCTTCACAGAGGGCTGGCTACCTCCTCCCCATGCTGTGCTGCCCAGTGCAGTAGTCTGGGAGCTGACCTTGTTCGTGAAGACAGAGGCAAAAAAAGCATTGAGTTTGTTAGCTTTTTACACATCCTCTGTCACTAGGTTGCCTCCCTCATTTAGTAAGGGGCCCACAATTTCCTTGGCTTTCTTCTTATTGCCAACATACCTGAAGAAACCCTTCTTGTTACTCTTAACATCCCTCGCTAGCTGCAACTCCAGGTGTGATTTAGCCTTCCTGATTCCATTCCTACATGCCCGAGCAATATTTATATACTCATCCCTGGTCATTTGTTCAATCTTCCACTTCTTGTAAGCCTATTTTTTGTGTTTAAGATCAGCAAGGATTTCACTGTTAAGCCAAGCTGGTCGCCTGCTGTATTTACTATTCTTTCTACACATCGGGATGGTTTGTCCCTGTAACCTCAATAAGGATTCTTTAAAATACAGCCAGCTCTCCTGGACTTCTTTCCCCTTCATGTTATTCTCCCAGGGGATCTTGCCCATCAGCTCAGTGAGGGAGTCAAAGTCTGCTTTTCTGAAGTACAGGGTCCATATTCTGCTGCTTTCCTTTCTTTCTTCTGTCAGGATCCTGAACTCGACCATCTCATGGTCACTGCATCCCAGATTCCCATCCACTTTTGCTTCCCCTACTAATTCTTCCCGGTTTGTGAGCAGCAGGTCAAGAAGAGCTCCGCCCCTAGTTGGTTCCTCCAGCACTTGCACCAGGAAATTGACCCCTACGCTTTCCAAAAACTTCCTGGATTGTCTGTGCACCGCTGTATTGCTCTCCCAGCAGATATCAGGATGATTGAAGTCGCCCATGAGAACCAGGGCGTGCGATCTAGTAGCTTCTGCGACTTGCCGGAAGAAAGCCTCGTCCACCTCATCCCCCTGGTCTGGTGGTCTATAGCAGACTCCCACCAAGACATCACCCTTGTTGCTCAGGCTTCTAAACTTAATCCAGAGACTATCAGGTTTTTCTGCAGTTTCATACCGGAGCTCTGAGCAGTCATACTGCTCCCTTACATACAGTGCAACTCCCCCACCTTTTCTGGCCTCCCTGTCCTTCCTGAACAGTTTATACCCATCCATGACAGTACTCCAGTCATGCGAGTTATCCCACCAAGTCTCAGTTATTCCAATCACATCATAATTCCCTGACTTTGCAGGACCTCCAGTTCTCCCTGCTTGTTTCCCAGGCTTTGTGCATTTGTATATAGGCACTTGAGATAACCCGCTAATCGCCCCTTGTTCTCAATATGAGGCAGGAGCCCTCCCCTCTCACACGCTCCTGCTCGTGCTTCCTCCCGGTATCCTGCTTCCCCACTTACCTCAGGGCTCTGTCCTCTAAAGTGTAGTTCAACTGTCTGTTCAAAAACTCGATGTGAGAGTCCAGTCAGTCAAATGAAGTTTCATAATGCAAAGAGCATGGTGGTGGGGTGGGAAGGGAGTCTCCAGTGAGTCAGGTCTTTTGTCTGAGCTGCTACTGTCAGTATTTAATCAAGAAGTGGGAGCTGTCAACTTTGCATATACTAGATTGACCTGAAGGGGTTTAAGCCAGGAAGCAGAGAGTGTGTGGGGCCTGGGTAGGTGTATGGAGCGCTGGGTTCAGGTGGGTGGCCAGAAAAATCGAGCAAAGGCTGTGAGGGTCTCTCTTTAGTTTAATACATTGTCTGATACTTGATCAGAGATCACACCCACTATGGAGCGATGGGCAACAAGATGGAATATTGTCTGGGAATTATATTCATAAACCTGACTTTATTCATGGCCTGGTGACCCTTCCTATTCCTGTGCCCAGTGGGGTATTGTTTATGATCTGCAGTCCTTTGCAGCCCATGGGATAAGGGGCTGATTCCATTCCTGAAACAGCTGGTGTTTCTGTATTATCATTTGTAGGTTTTGGTTCCCTGTGCGCCTTGCACAGCAATACCGGATGGTGTCCTCAGTCTTCAAGTTGCTCATTTGCAAATAAACCATGTTGTTGGGATTGTCTCTGGAGATGGTGAATCAACCTTTGACGGAATCAGCGTCGTACGTAGAGATGACTTGAATGTGGGCAACCCACTCCAGGCCCTTTCCAGGAGCCTGACAGACCCAACTCATGTCATAATCACTGAAGGTGACCCCAGAGGCTTTGCAGAAGAGGCGGAGAGGGTCTTCAGGCTTTTTCACATCCCCTCCGGGCTCCACCAGCCGGACCTGGGACCGGGCACCTTGGAATAAGGACATGTTTAGAAATGGTACTGAGAACAAGAATACAATATCTCCCCTTTCTCTGCAATGCATTTAAGAGTGGTGAATACCTTCCAAAGCTGCTAGAATGAAAACCAAATGCAGCCAAAGTCTCATTTTCCCCGCTGCTGGAGGGGAAAGTTCTCAGGGGATTGGCCGGTCACTGCACAGACCCAGTGGGCTGTGGACTGTGTCTCCAGATGCTGCCTGGGCAGAGAGAGGGACAGATTTAAACAGGAAATTTCTCGACCTATCTGAATAGCCCCTTCCTTATAAGACACAAGCTCCTGTCCTTTGCTTTATCCTCACTCTTGAAGAAGAGGACTCAGCGAGCCCCTTATCCTGTGTTGTGAGGTGTCTGGGCTGGGGGATCATGTTTGCGCTTTTACCTAAGGGAGAAGTAAAATGATCTCAAATCCCAAGACATCCTTCCCTGGCCAGACACAGTGTGTTCTTGGGTCAGGGAAAAGCTTCCCTTATTCCTCGTTGCCTTTGGGTTAGACTGTGGGGGACAAGAGTATTTGGCAGCAGGACCAGAATCTGAGAAACTCTCTGAGGACAAGGGGAAGCAGGTTCAGCGTTTTGTAGCCATGGGAAACCTGACAGTGACAATTGGCTGACAGCTAATGCGGGATGGGAATGTCACACAAGACTTTGGGGAGTCTGGAGCCAAATCTCATTCAGTGGGAGCTGCGTTCTGTGATCCTAGTGCCCCCCTGACCCCCCACCCACGGGCCTCTGCTTCTCCCTCAGCAGCTGCCTCCCCCTGAGTGACCCCATGAAATCCCACCGTGTTCCTGTCCACAGCCCGTAGTCACGTGACTGTCCCCAATGCCCTGCGGGCCAGCGCTGGGCTGAGTGAGGCCATCGGGGGCGGAGGGGCGGGGCCTTTTATCTCCATGGTGACTCTGTGACATGGGGGCACTTTACTGGGGGTTGGGATGTCTCAGCTCCACCCACTGACACCAGCGGAGGGTCCGGGCCGGGATTTCCACAGGGCAGTTGGTGAAAACAACCCAGGAGCCGCTTCGGAAAGTCCCAGCGGGGCCACATCCCCCGGCGCAGCGGAGCGGGGTTTATTCCGGCACCGGGTGATCTCTGCCCCCCAGCCCCCCGCCCGGACCCTGAATGGCCCATTTCCACACCCCGGCCTCCATCTCTCTCTGCCTCAGTCCCCCGCCCCGAACCAGGGGCTGTGATCGTTCCCCGGCCTCCCGGCAGCGTTGGGGGGATAAAGGCAATAACCGCGTGTGAAGGGCGGAGATGCCCCGGTGAGGGGCTCCAGGGCCGGTGTAACCACTAGGTGAACTAGGCAGCTGTCTAGGGTGCCAAGATTTGGGGGCGCCAAAAAGCGGTGCCCAAATATTTTTTAACACTATTGCTGAGGGGCAGGTACCTGTCAGTCTCCAGCGCTCGGGCCGTGCCAGGGCCAGCAGCCTCTTCACCTCGGAGTCTCCTCCGCTTGCCCAGGGGCCACCCCTTCTCTCAGGCTCCCTGGCCACTGCCACCACGGCCGCCTGGAGGACAAGGGCTGGGGGCGCCTCCACGGAGGAGACACAAGGGGCCGGGCTCAGCTGGGGCCCCACATCTGCTGGCCGAGAGCAGCAGGAACCAGGCACTGCTCAGGGGGAGCCGGGCGGCCCAAGCCCAGGGCAGCAGCAGCCTCCGCAGCAGCAGGGGCAGGCGGGGAGCGTAGGTGCCCTGGGCTCGGCCCACCCGGCTCCCCCCGAGCAGTGCCTGGTTCCTGCTGCTCTCAGCCGGCAGGTGCGGGGCCCCAGCCAAGCCCAGCCCCTTGTGTCTCCTCCTCAGCGGCACCCCCCACCTGCGTCCTCTCGGGGGGCCGGGGAGCCTGAGAGGAGGGGTGGCCCCCGGACAAGGGAGGAGACTCCGAGGTGAAGAGGCTGCTGGCCCTGGCACGGCCTGAGTGCTGGAGACTGACAGGTACCTGCCCCTGCCCTATCCCGGCACTGCCTGCCCCCCAGCCCAGTGAGTGTTACCTGCCCCACCAGCCTCAGTGCCCTGCCCCATACTGTCAGCCACCCCAAGCCCACTGTGACACCAGCTCCCCTTGGCAAAGGGCCCCCCGATCTTCACAAACAGCTGTTACCGCAGGCCTGACAAACTCACTGCACCCCACACGTGTCTTACAGGGCACTGACCCACAAAGAGAAACGTGGAAGGGATCTGCACAAGGCTGCTAAGTTGCCAAGAGTGAGAATCTCTGTGAGATGTGTGCATGGGTAATATTGTGTATTTACCTTAAAAGTCTGCTTTACAGACTTGGAGTAGAAATTAGTCTCCAGGGGATAATGGCCCTTTGGGGCAAGGGGGATTTGTCACCCAGCTAACTTGGCCGGTGATGCAATGCAAGGCTCAGTTGTTTAGCTTTGCACAGTAGGAAGACTTTGAATGGGACACCATGAGAGGCGATGGCAAACAACTGAAACGCCTTAAAGGTAAAAAAGAAACAATACAAGAGCCGTTACCCGTTCTGGGAGGCTGTATATAATGCTAAGTTTACTACTTTTTGGAGGTGGGGGGCACAGTGGAGGGGGAGGGGGAGGAGGGTTGCAAGGTGGAAGTTTCGCCTGGGGCGCAAAATATCCCTGCACTGGCCCTGGGGGCCTCACATCGGTTATAACGAGCTAATCACCTTCCACTGCATTAATGGGATAAACATCCCAGTTTGCTGAAAGGGCCAGAGCCTCCCTGGTGTAAAACAGGAGTAACTCCAGTCGAGTGAAAGCAGTTGCGGTGACTTTACACTAGCGGAGGATTTGGCCCCCGGAGCAATTCTCTCCACCCGTTGGGTCTGATGCAAACCCCAACGCGCTAGTCCCCTTTACACTGAGAGACGCTGGCCTGTGAGTCTGACACCGAGACGGGCCCCGCGGGATCCAACGTACCGGGTCTGCGAGGGGAGAGCGACTCAGAACAGGACTCACTCCGGATTGGGGTTCACAGATGAAGCGAGGGATCTCTGCACTCAGCGGGGCTCTGGGCAGGAAGGGGAGACACATTGCCCGGGAACGGAAGGGTTAAACTGGCGGGAGGTTTGTGTCCCGTTCCCCCGGGGGCCGGGTCTCCTGCCCGAGCCCGAAGCGGGGGGTGTCGCTGCTGCCCCCGCGCGGCCGCCGGGAGAAGGGCGATTCCGCAGCCTGGGTTTTTGTGCGATCACAAACCGGTTTGGTGTCACTGTGTCTCCCGCACAGTAATAGCGGGCGGTGTCCTCGGGCTTCAGGCCGGTCATCTGCAGATACAGCTCACTCTTGGCGTTATCCCTGGAGATGGTGAATCGCCCTTTCACTGCATCGAGGTAGCCTATACTACTCCCATCGTAGCTTATATAAGCGACCCACTCCAGCCCCTTCCCGGGAGCCTGGCGGACCCAGCTCATCCAGTAGCTGCTGAAGGTGAACCCGGAGGCTTTGCAGGAGAGGCGGAGAGAGTCTCCGGGCTTCTTCACGCCCCCTCCGGACTCCACCAGCGTCTGGGACCGGACACCTGGGAATAAAGACAGGCCATTAATATCGGTATAAAACAGCGGTAACACAATATTCTTCTTACTCTGCCAGGTCTTCAGAGGAGGAAAATACCTTCCAAAGCTGCTACAGAGACAATGACAAGGAACAAAAATCCCATTTTCCCGGGTGCTGGAGGGGAAAGTTCTCAGGGGACTGGCTGGTGACTGCACAGAGCCAGGGGCTGCGGATTGTGTCTCCGGGTGCAGCCTGGGCAGAGGGAGGCTCAGATTTAAAGAGGAAACTGTCTCCCTCATTTGCATGCCCCGCTTTATAAGAGACAAACGCTCCTGCTGCCAGTGATCAGATTGACTCGCCCCAGGGCTCCGGCTGCGGGAGTCAGAGTGTCCCGTCCGGAGTGTCTGTGCAGCGCCGGGCACAGGGCGCTGGGGTCCTCCTGACACTTTCAGACCCTGGGAGGAATGAACAGCTCCCTGCAGGGACTGTATTTCCTCGCATGGGAACTGAGGGCCTGGCTATTGTGAGGGGATTTGGGGACTGCGGGGACTCAGCTCTGGAGCCCCTTTCCACGTCCGGTCAGGGGAGACAGTGTCTGGAGAGGGGTCCTGTGCCAGGGATCCATTGTTCTGGGCCACCCGCTGGAGAGTGAAGGTTCCCATCGCATGGGGAGGGAAGCCCCCTTCGCAGCAGTGACCGGCTACACTGAAATGATCCATTTGTAGAGGAGAGTTAGGTGCTTGATCCAGGAATTGGCAAAAGCCAGCACAATGAGTGGAGAGCTGCCTGACCTACCCCTTCGGAAATGCTGAGGAGGGGTTTGGTCCTAAGTACCACCTGTTAAAGGGAGTTAGGTGCCTAACTCCAGCTGGGATTCACAGCCCTGTCCTGGAGTTAGTCCCAGGTATTTACATTCAGAAACACGCCCAAACCCCCTTGTGCCAGAGAAGGATTTGTTGGTGCTTCCCTTAGCTTTTAGCCTAGTGGTTAGAGCACTTGCCTAGGACATGGTAGAGCCAGGATCATTTCCTGACCCTCTGCCTGATCCGGGAGCAGGGACTTGAGCCCCGGTCTTGCACTGTCAAGGGCAGGGTGACATTTGGGGTACAGACACCCCCAGCACATCCCTTTCTCTTTCAGACCAAATCAGTATTAAGTCACGGTGGAACAGCATGAACAGGAGAGATTGAAAGACCCCTCCCCAAATACCCCGTAGCCTGGTGCTCAGGGCGTTCACCCAGGACCGTTTTGCTGGTGTGACGGGCGACTGTGTCACAGGAGCCTAATTCATATTTTGAGAATTGACTTTGGAGAGGAGAAAAATCTACTGACAGTGACGTTTAAGTAAGATAGGAGCCGAAGAGGTTTGGGGAGGAATAACCCCCTGTCTGTTTAGATGGGCAAATTCTCGCTGGAGGGACTAAAGGCTCCTGTGTTATTCAAAGCAGTGTTAATGTTTCTAATTATATTGTGTTTAATTTTTTCATAAATTACACCCAGTGTTTTCCTTCCGTTGACGCACAGCCGGGAACAATGAATTGTGTTCCAAACAAATGCCCCCTCCTTCACATTGTGCGATGCACATTTCATCTGAAAAAGTTGCCTTTGTCACAGCCATCTGGATGGGGCATCTATGCCAAACGGGGAATGTGTTATGCTACGTTACTAATAAAGTCAAAAGCCACTCCCCGCCGCTGGATGCAATTGTTGCCACCATAACAATTGTGTTTGTAATATATTGCTGCTTATGTAAAAAACAAACAGTCACCCTCGCCACTGTGTCAGAGGGAGGGTAAAAACCTAAGTGGTGACTCCTCACAACACAATGTTAATTCCGGGTGGGGGGGGGAATGCCACAACCCAATGGCCCCATCCCTCAGGGGGACCCCTGGAAGGCAAATCAGCATTGTACGTTGCTAATGCTGTCACAGGCATCACAAGGCATTTTGAGAAGGGTTAAAGGTGTAAGGGTAAAGTAACAGGTTCCTTTGCAGTTATGAGAGGCCGTAGAGGGAGAAAGGAAAAAAGAAATGGGTTAACTCGATGCTCCATCTAGATCCAAAGATAAGACGCTGACTCCAGCCCAAGGCCACAGCACACAACCGACTCTCGGCTGCCTGCCAAGAAAGACGGGGGCCTGAATTCCAACCCCAAAGAGCTGTAAAAAAAATCAGCTAAACAAAAGTGCAGGGGCTGCAAAAGGTCAGCAAGGAAAAAAAAAGCCGTCTCGCGTCCCTAAAGCAGGTGTGTTTTAAAAAAAGTGGCGAAAAGCAGCAAAAAGCGGGGTTGAACTGGTACAAAAAGCATGGGGGACAGAAGTCCCTGAACGGAAGGCCGCCCAAAAAACCCAGGATTTTTATCCTCCCAAAAGCCAGGGCAGGTCAGAGATCAACAGCAAACTCTGGGCAGCCTGTGCACAGAACAAAACTCCCGTCCACCCTTCCCCCTCTTCTTCTTAGGTTACCCCCCGGCTTGGCCAGCCCCAGGTAGTGTGTGTGTAAGTATAAAAGGGGGGTAGGGCTTGGGGCACTAACGTTTCCTTCCTTCCTCTAAGTAACGTAAAAAGCACCCTCACTCTCCGCTGTTGTTTTACTTTATTTTATTAATAAAGCTTTAAACCTTAGTCACTTGGTGTGCTCCTTCATCTCCTCTCCTAACGATCCTGCAGCCTCAGCCTAATCACCTAATGCTCCAGGCAAATTAATAACATAAATCTGTCACAATGGATGCCTGGTGCTTTCTATAAATCAGTCCCTATTAAGTCACTTTTTGGTAGGAAACCACAGTGCTTGTGTTTCACTTTTGGGGTGTGCAGATACATTTCCAGTTATAGGGTGCAATGAGTAGTATAAATAGAATACAGACTCCTGTTTCCTGCTGCCCCAGGGGCTCCCATGTGCTCAGGAGATTGTGGTTTCCTCTGCAGACCGTTTTTCCATGACTCTGACTGGGTTTCCTTTTGCTGTGCTGCTCTCATGGTAATACATGGTGGTGTCTTCACTTCTGAGTCCACTGATCTCTACATAGGCTGTACTGATGGAGTTGTCTCTGGAGAGAGTGAATCGCCCTTTATATTTGTAGGCATAGCCAATTCCTCCATTATTTGGGTTAATCCTGTTGAATCCAAGAGAGCAACTGGCTAGTAAAGCTGTACCCAGATGGTTTACAGGACAGCTTCTCTGACTCTCCAGGTTTTTTAATCTCAGCACCAGGCTGGACCCGTTGGATTTGGGACCAGACACCTGCAGTTATGGGACAAGAATGCATGAGTCTGAGTACCCTTCTTGTTGGCTCTCCTTTCTCCTGCACACCCCAGATCTCTCTGAAATTCACTTACCCGGGAAGGCTGCCAGCAGGAACAGAAAATGTAGCAAATATTTAATGGTTGTTTCTACAACACCCTCCACCTGGCAAAGCAAGGTGACTCCTTTTGATGGTGATTTTCTCCCATTGCAAAGTTTAAACAGGGAGTATAATTTCTTTATTTGCATATTCAACATCAAAGACTCCTCAAAAGCTCCAAGGAGCTGAACAGGAATCAGAACGCATTAACTGTGCTTGGATCTGGCATCTGCCGTTCTTCTGGTTCTCAGACCTCATCCTAATTTATTTTTAATTAAATCTCTTGCAGTACCACATCAGGAGAAGGCCCCGATTCTATTGTGAGCTGCAGTTTATTTAGGTAAAATATTCAAAATGGGATTCAAGGAAAAGAATTAGCATTTAAAGGGAAACACAAAACGGATCTAGAGGCTGAACTTTCCTGAGCTGTCCAAGGGATTTGGATACGCAGTTCCCTTTCAAATCGATGGGGACTTGAGGTGGCTATTTCAAAGCTACAAATGCTTGGGCATCAAAATCACATTGATTTACAACTGAGTTACAGCTTCCACCTTCCTGGGTCTGACCTCGGAGCATTCAGCATCCTCTGCCTCTCCGTGCGCTTCCCACAGCGAGTCCGCTCAGGCGGGGCTCCTGGGGAAGCCAGAGGGTCCTGCACCCCAACTTCGCAGTCAGACGTGACTCTCAGCCAGCCAGTAAAACAGAAGGTTTATTAGACGACAGGAACATGGTCTAAAACAGAGCTTGCAGGTGCAGAGAACGGGACCCCTCAGCTGGGTCCATTTTGGGGGGTAGTGAGCCAGACAACCACGTCTGCACTTCACTCCATGTCCCAGCCAGCCCCAAACTGAAACCCCCTCCAGCCCCTCCTCCTCTGGGCTTTGTTCCTTTCCCGGGCCAGGTGGTCACCGGATTCCTTTGTTCTCCAACCCTTCAGCTCTCACCTTGCGGGGGAGGGCCCAGGCCATCAGTGGCCAGGAAACAGGGTGTCGGCCATTCTCTGTGTCCAGACTCCTGCACACACATGATGTGACGAAGTGGGACTGTTCTTAATGTTTCCTCTGAATAGTGGGGGGGGTGCCTCAGTTTCCCCTAGGCAGTTCTTAAGTATCAAGGGGGTGGGGTAAGGGTGTATGATCATTGCAGAGCCCTAGAGGGCAGGTGTGTGCAGGAGTCTGGACACAGAGAATGGCCGACACCCTGTTTCCTGGCAACTGATGGCCTGGGCCCTTCCCCCCTGCAAGGTGAGAGCTAAAGGGTTGGAGAACAAAGGAATCAGGTGACCACCTGGCCCGGGAAAGGAACAAAGCCCAGAGGAGGAGGGGCTGGAGGGGGTTTTCAGTTTGGGGCTGGCTGGGACATGGAGTGAAGTGCAGACGTGGTTGTCTGGCTCACTGCCCCCCAGAATGGACCCAGCTGAGGGGTCCCGTTCTCTGCACCTGCAAGCTCTGTGTTAGACCATGTTCCTGTCATCTAATAAACCTTCTGTTTTACTGGCTGGCTGAGAGTCACGTCTGACTGCGAAGTTGGGGTGCAGGACCCTCTGGCTTCCCCAGGAGCCCCGCCTGAGCGGACTCGCTGGGGGAAGCGCACGGAGGGGCAGAGGATGCTGAATGCTCTGAGGTCAGACCCAGGAAGGTGGAAGCTGTGTGAGCTGTGTGTCCTGAAGACAGGCTGCTCACAGAAAGGCGACTACCCCAGAGTCCTGACTGACTTCATGGGGAGCAGTTCCAGAGCATCGCCCAGGGACTCCGTGACACTTGGGCATCAAAATCACATTGATTTACAACTGAGTTAGTGCCTAAGTGCCATTTGTGCCTTTGAATATTTATCCCTTGGAGTCTAAATCCCCTAGACAGCTTTGAGAATCTTAGCACTTGTCTACACATAAAAGGTGTATCATTGGAACTATAAAGGTATAATTCAGGGGGTACAACACACTCCTCCCCTAATATGGACACAGACATACCAGTGTTACACAGGAGGGCAAAGTAAGTTATGAAGATCTTCCCTCCTGGCCTTGAAATCTGAGTCTATGAATCAATATAAAGTTCCTTCAGCTAGTGTGGCTGTTCTTGGGTGGGAAGGAAAATGCAAAATCCCAGTATAAGGCACATTTCTGCAGCTATAACTGTGTCCAGTCTGGGGAGCATATTGGTACAACTATTACAATCACTGTCAAGGTTCCTCCCCCACGCTGAACTCTAGGGTACAGATGTGGGGACCTGCATGAAAAACCTCCTAAGCTTATCTTTACCAGCTTAGGTCAAAACTTCCCCAAGGTACAAAATATTTCACCCGTTGTCCTTGGACTGGCCGCTACCACCACCAAACTAATACTGGTTACTGGGGAAGAGCTGTTTGGACGCGTCCTTCCCCCCAAAATACTTCCCAAAACCTTGCACCCTACTTCCTGGACAAGGTTTGGTAAAAAGCCTCACCAATTCGCCTAGGTGACTACAGACCCAGACCCTTGGATCTTAAGAACAATGAACAATCCTCCCAACACTTGCACCCCCCCTTTCCTGGGAAATGTTGGATAAAAAGCCTCACCAATTTGCATAGGTGACCACAGACCCAAACCCTTGGATTTGAGAACAATGAAAAAGCATTCAGTTTCTTACAAGAAGACTTTTAATAAAAATAGATGTAAAGAGAAATGAAGAAATCCCCCCTGTAAAATAAGGATGGTAGATATCTTACAGGGTAATTAGATTCAAAAACATAGAGAACCCCTCTAGGCAAAACCTTAAGTTACAAAAAAGATACACAGACAGAAATAGTTATTCTATTCAGCACAATTCTTTTCTCAGCCATTTAAAGAAATCATAATCTAACACATACCTAGCTAGATTACTTACTAAAAGTTCTAAGACTCCATTCCTGGTCTATCCCCGGCAGAAACCAGCATACAGACAGACACAGACCCTTTGTTTCTCTCCCTCCTCCCAGCTTTTGAAAGTATCTTGTCTCCTCATTGGTCATTTTGGTCAGGTGCCAGCGAGGTTACCTTTAGCTTCTTAACCCTTTACAGGTCAGAGGAGCTTTCCCCTGGCCAGGAGGGATTTCAAAGGGATTTACCCTTCCCTTTATATTTATGACACGCCCCCCAAATCTCAGCTAGGGTGAAACACTGGCTGGGATTTCTTCCTGGAGCTCTAGGAAAAACAGAGTTAATAAGACACATGCATCTCTAAATATACTACCAAGTACATAAAGACTAACAATATTTTCCACATCTCAAGGACGATTTTAACCAGTTGATTCTGGGAAACTTTCACAGGAGAGTGCATCAGCCACTTTGTTAGAAGCTCCTGAGATGTGTTGGATGTGGAAATCAAAATCTTGGAGAGCTAAACTCCACCGAAGAAGTTTTTTGTTAGTTTCCTTGACGGTGTGAAGCCACTTCAGTGCAGCATGGTCGGTTTGCAGGTGGAAACGCCGTCCCCAAACATATGGGCGTAGCTTTTCCAGAGCGTAGACAATGGCATAACATTCTTTTTCAGTGACTGACCAGTTGCTTTCCCTCTCAGACAGTTTTTTGCTGAGAAACACTACAGGGTGGAATTCTTGATCAGGTCCTTTCTGCATTAAAACTGCTCCCACACCACGCTCGGACGCATCTGTGGTTACTAGGAACGGTTTGTCAAAGTCTGGGGCCCTTAGTACAGGGTCAGACATGAGTGCCGCTTTAAGCTTGTTAAAGGCCTTCTGACACTTTTTGGTCCACTGAACAGCATTTGGCTGTTTCTTTTTGGTTAGGTCTGTCAGTGGGGCGGCAATTTGGCTGTATTGCGGTACAAATCGTCTGTAATAACCGGCCAAGCCTAAGAAGGATTGAACCTGTTTCTTTGACTTTGGGACAGGCCACTTTTGGATAGCATCCACTTTGGCCTGTAGGGGGCTGATAGTTCCTTGACCCACCTGGTGTTCAAGGTAAGTCACTCTGTTTAGGTCTATTTGACACTTCTTAGTCTTAACAGTTAGTCCTGCCTCCCTTATGCGCTCGAAGACATTTTGTAGATGTTCCAGGTGTTCTGCCCAGGAATCCAAAAATATGGCCACATCGTCAAGGTAGGTGACTGCATATTCTCCTAATCCCGCTAGGAGACCATCTACAAGTCTTTGGAAGGTGGCGGGTGCATTTCACAGCCCGAAAGGGAGTACATTAAATTCATACAGCCCGACATGTGTGGTGAAGGCTGACTTTTCCTTGGCAGATTCATCTAGCGGTACCTGCCAGTACGCCTTGGTTAAGTCCAAGGTAGAGATGAACTGGGCCCGTCCGTTCATCTGTGCGTGGCATTGGATAGTTGTCTGGGCGAGTTACAGCATTTAGCTTACGATAGTCCACGCAAAAACGTATTTCCCCATCTGGTTTGGGAGCTAGAACCACTGGAGATGCCCATGCACTTCCAGAGGGGCGGATTACACACATCTGTAGCATGTCCTGGATCTCCCGTTCTATGGCACTTTTAGCTTGAGGAGACACCCGGTAAGGCTGGACCCTAATTGGGTGAGCATTCCCTGTGTCAATGGAGTGGTATGCCCGTTCAGTCAGTCCTGGGGGGACTGAGAATGTCGGCGTGTAGCTAGTGCACAGCTCCTTGATCTGCTGTCGCTGCATACGCTGTATCTGGGCCTGAGGACCTCTGGTGTGATTTCGGTGCAATGAACTGTAATCTGTTGGGGTTCTTGGGGCAGTTGGCCTTCACATGCCCCGGCTCATTACATTTAAAACATCGTCCAGGTGATGGATCACTGGGGCGAGGCGGGTTGCTGGAGAATGTTGTGGCGGGATGATAAGGTGGCTGGAGGGTTCCTCGGGGGTAGCTGGGGCCTTGGGCTGCCCCCAGTAGTAGGGTGAGGTCTGAGGTTGTCCCTTCTGGTATCCGCTCCAACAGCGACCGTTTTTTTTCTTTTCTGCCACCTCCACCTGTTAGGATATAGATATCCACTGCTTTTGTAGCTCTTCGCAGTCTGCCTGGGTCTTAACTATCTTGAGTAGTTTTGTACCATCTGCAAAGGTTGCCACCTCACTGTTTACCCCCTTTTCCAGAACATTTATGAATGTGCTGAATAGAACTGGGCTCAGTACAGAGCCCTGGGGGACATCACTATTTACCCCTTCCCATTCTGAAAACTGACCATTTATTCCTACCCTTTGTTTCCTGTCTTTTAGCCAGTTACTGATCCATGAGAGAACCTTCCCTCCTATCCCCTGACAGCTTGAAGCTTCCACTAAGTTCTGTCTGCTTCTCCCTCTGTTCTTGTGAGACCCTTGGAGCAGCATGATCTTGTGTGGTGGGAACATTATCCTGGTACTCGAGAATCCAGCGGTTTATTCCTGACTTTGTTACTCGTCTGATGGGTGACTTGGGCAAGAAATTACACTCCCGATGCCTGAATTTGTATGTCTCTGAAGTGTGGGGGAAATGATATTCAGCCTCCTTTGTCCGTGCTTTGAGGTCTACGAATGAAAGCCACTACAGAATAGATAGGGGTTGTTATTACTGCTCATGTCTGAAAACTTCTTCTTGGAGAATTGGAGAAAGTCTATTAAACTCTTTCTATCAATGACGGACTAGAAGACCGAATTGTTATTTATTATTATTCTGCCAGCACCTTAAATAGGGCAATGTGTGGGTCAGGATCCCCTCTGTTGTTGTGAGAGTCGCAGCCCAAGAGTCTCCATGGTGTGGGACGCTGCTCAGTCAGGCAGTGGGTGTTATCTCCCAGGTGAGAGGCAGTGCGCTCAGATGCCAGGCTCCGTTTCCTTTAGGGATGGGTGACCCTTTGCAGAGATTGTTTTGTAAAAGTGTAGTTATGTAAGATGAACTTTTTAGGGATGGGTCTCTGAATTTATAGATTAAGGGCGAAGCTCCCAAGGGGAGGTGGGAGTTGCAAGGTTGTTGCACTCACTATCAGTAATACAAGACTCACTAGAGCAGGGACTTGAGTCTCCTGAATCCCAGAGGCTGCAGTTTTCTAAAATCCCTGAAGGATTATAATTGGAATGATGTGTCCATATCTGTAGGGCAGCTTGGAAATCCTCAGCCTGGCTGTTAAAGGAGTTGGGGGGGTAAATAATATTTTTTCATACACTTTAATGTTGGTTCTCTCAATCTGGGGTATTAGGAGGTGGAGTGGGGTGAGGAAAGGCGGGGAACAGCGCAGTGAGGAGCAGGGAGTGTATTGGGGGAAGGGAAATTGGAGTCCTGACCCTTTCCTTACAGTGCGGTGTGTCTGTGTCTGCATTTGTGTGTGCGAGAGCCACGGAAAGGACGCTGAGGTTTGGAGTTTTCATGCTCACTGTCTCTGCGCTGCGAGATACGGAGCTGCAGCGCCCCCAGCGGAGAGTATGGCAACACCTACTTTCTCATGTTCTCTGTGTGTCAATATACTGTATTTTCCACTCCATGCATCGGAGATAGTGGGTTTTAGCCCAGGAAAGCTTATGCTCAAATACATTGGTTAGTCTCTTAGGTGCCACAAGTCCTCCTCGTTCTTTTTGTCCTTAGACAGCCAGGGCAGGTTTTCGTCTGAGCTCAGATCGGCTTCCCTGCCCTGTGGCTCCCGCACAGTGATACGGGGCAGTGTCCTCGGCCCTCAGGCCGGTCATTTGCAGATACAGCAGGTTGTTGGGGTTGTTTCTGGAGATGGTGGATCGGCCTTTCACTGAGTCTGCGTAATACCGTTGCCTCCCATCATAATAAATGAGTAAGACCCACTCCAGCCCCTTTCTGGGAGCCCGTTGGACTCAGCTCATGTGATAGCTGCTGAAGGAGAACCCGGAGGCTTTGCAGGAGAGGCGGAGAGAGTCTCCGGGCTTCTTCACATCCCCTCCGGACTCCACCAGCTGCACCTGGGACAGGGCACCTGGGAATAGAAAGATATTATACATCACATTAATATTCAGAGCAATAATAGACTGTTCCCCTGCCCCGTCAATGCGTATGAGGGGAGAAAATACCTTCCAAAGCCACTGCAAGGAACACTAACTGGAGCCAAAATCTCATTTTCCCTGGTGCTGGAGGGGAAAGTTCTCAGGGGACTGGCTGGTCACTGCACAGACTCAGGGAGCTGAGGATCAGACTCAGGGAGCTGAGGAAGCTGCAGTCCTTTGAATCATCACCATCATCTTCAGTGCAGAATGACCCCTGCAGCGTCAGTGGGGCACTGAGGGAGTGGGGCTGTGATGTCTTTATGCAACACAGATTATTCAGCGAGAATTGGCAGAGGAGCCCCATGGAGTCGGGTTGGGGTAACTAAATGATTTGGGAACCTAAATCCTAATCACTGTCTCTGGGATTTAGGCTCTGAATTTAAGTCACTGTCAAGAGCTGGACTTGGGCTCCCAGCTCACTTAAGCTGTTCCAGATTTACCCGACAGGAATTATATTTCTCTACTTTAAGATTCACTAATGAATCCTAAATGCAGTGTTGATGAGGGCCTTAAAATACCGACTTTGAATTAGCCAAGTGGAGAATAGAGGCTATTAATAGGCAACTGGATTTGGCAGCTGTCTCTATTTCAGCTTTTCACCTTGGTTCCCCCTTACTGCAAAGACTTGTGGGTATGCCAGATATTCTTGTGGTTTGGTTTTTTCTTTGGGCAGGATCCTAAACAGCTGGATTCAGGTTGATCCACCAGGTGTATAGGAAGAATCCTGGAATTACTCTGGAAGCAAAACCAAACCTTTAACTAGTCCCTCAGCTCATGTGCTTGTGCATTACAGTTCAGACTTTAATTGTTCAGGGCAGACAATGCGCTGCAAAAGACCATTCAGCGGTCTGCAGGTCTGTGCAAATCGTGATGAAATTATGGTGTGTAAAATTTTAGGGAGGTTCCACCACGAGCGTTAAGAACATAAGAGCGGCCAGACTGGGTTAGACCAAAGGTCCATCTAGCCCAGTGTCCCGTCTCCCGACAGTGGCCAATTCCAGGTGCTCCAGAGGGAATGAACAGAACAGGGAATCATCCAGTGACCCATCCCCTGTCACCCATTCCCAGCTTCTGGCAAACAGACTCTTTAAATAATGTCTCTGGCATTTCTTCCTCTTAGTTCATGTTCACAAGGCAGGTCGAAGGGCAGAAAGCTAATGATCAATAGCAACTGAGATGGATTCTAGTTCTGCATTGCCAACCACGAAGTAAAGTCCTCTCTATTCTCTCAGCACAGTGAGTCTTTAATTGCCAAGGCGCATTTTGAGATGACTGAAGCCCAGATCCATTATTGGCGGTTTCTTGGTGTCTAAACTGCTCTGCTGTGTCTGTGTCTGCTGGTCTCTGCGGGCGCTGGGAGCTGGTTGGATTCGAGGAGGGGGTTTCTGTATTCACTACAGTTGGTCCTGATCGCTGTGTCTCTCACACCGTGATACCGGGCGGTGTCCTCTGCTTTCAGTCTGGTCATCTGCAGATACACCAGGCTGCTGGAGTCGTCTCTGGAGATGGTGAATGGCCCTTTAACCGCATCGCTGTCAAACATGCAGTAGCTATTAGCAGGGTTGTATATCCGTGAGCCCCACTCCAGGCCCTTCCCGGGCGCCTGACAGACCCAGCTCACGTGGTAACTGCTGAAGGTGAACCCGGAGGCTTTGCAGGAGACGAGGAGAGATCCCCCCGGCTTCTGAATTCCACCTCCAGACTCCACCAGAAGAACCTGGGACTGCACATCTAGGGGGAAAAGAAGAAGGAAAAAGGCTATTAAGAATCATGTTAATACAAGACCTGAGCCAAAGCTCACAGAAGCCATTGGAAAGATGCCCATTCACTTCACTGCACTTTGGGTTGGGGAAGGAATGTATAACCTTCCCTGGAGTCTCCAGCCAATGTTGGGGGCGAGGGAGGGGAGAATTACCTAGAAGGGCTGGTAGGGCAAAGAGAAGATTCAGTCACATTATCCTGCTGCTGACGCTGGAGGAGTTTCTGACGGTTACTGCAAAGATGCCAAGATCTTGGCCTGCTCTCTTTTCATACTCTGCCAACCAGGAGACACCATTTTATGCTGGGCCCCGAGACACTGAATTTGCATCTTCCCTCTTTAAAAAACACACAACAGACCGCAACCCTCATTAAACTCAGGCCACCGGGAGACGGGTTCGGAGGAAGAATATATTCAGCTGGAGAAGGAGAGTTAGAATCTCTCTGATCTCTCCAGGGATGCTCACTGCCTCTGACAGACAAAATGCACCATTGATTGTTCACCTGCCACTGAGCTCTGTCTGTTCTCAGTTTGTGAGTTCCTTGCCACTGTGTCCTAGAGCACAGAGCACTAGACTGGGCCATGGGATATGGGCTGTTTCTTCTTTGGTCTGCAGGGTTGCTTGGATACGTCACTTCTCTCCGTAAAGATGGGACAGAGACCCTGACCTGACCCTCCTTTGTGAAGTGCTCTGAGAGCTCCTGATGGAAATCTCTCTATAAATGCTAGGGGTTAGTACTATTACTAATGTCTGATACCGTCTTTTTCTTCTTCTCTAAGAAGAAGGAGGCAAGCCTTTGAAAGCAGGGGTTCTGGAACAATTTGCATAGTGCGGATGCTGAGAGACATTGAACCAAACTGGAAACCCTGTATGTGATGGAAACCACTTCAAGCCAGGCTTGGAGCAGCACCTCTAGTTTCACCACCTATGTTTGAAACTCTTTTTTGCACTGCTGGACGACAAGACAGAATTATGATTAGATTAGCACCTTAAAACGAATGGGAGTTGGGTGTGGGTACCCCCAGCCTGCTTTGACTGTTGTAGCTCAGAGCTAAACTCTGCTAAATCATGTAGTGAAAATGGACAGGCGGTACCCTGAAAGAACCTCCAGCCTAGGAGTATAACCCGGCAGGTGTCTGTACGCCCGTGTGTAACTGTGATTGACACAGTAACTCCCACTGCTCTGAGTGGGGCTAACTGTAAGAAACTCAGTTGCCCAGAAGTGTTGTATCACTCCTCGTCGTCATCGTGGTGGTGTCAATATTGTTTTCAACCCCCACTGTACATAGGGAATTATACAGATAAAAGTGTCAGCAAGCTAAATGAAAGTCTCCGTGGGAACGCTGGGTAAAAAATAACAATAATACACAGACCTGAGAAGCTCAGCCCCGCCCCTGTGTTTATGCATTCTGATATGGGGGGAGTTTTTAAAGGGTCTTAACTTAAGCAGTTTAAATTCTCAAATCCCATGGGAGTTGGAAACCTCACAGCTTTGAGTTCCTTTGAAAACCGGGAGGAAACTCTCTAATGGGTTGAGGACCTACTGTTTCTCAGGCGGGGTACAGGGCGCTCAGAGGCCCAGCTCAGCAATATTTAAGTGTGGGCAATCTCTTGCAAATATTGTTATGTAAACTCCCACAGCAGTCTGGGGTTGGGATATTCCAAAGAGTTTAAGGGAGATAGTAGGGCAGGGGATGATTTTCAAGGATGCAAATTAATTAGTGATTTCATCTAGACCCTAGACCAATTTCTTAGGCCTTCATTCAGGGAAGCGCTTAGGCATTTGCTTAACCCCATCTCTGTGCAGGACACCTTATCCATTTCAGCACAATTCATAGTGCCATGGATTTAACTTCACACTAAATTCTCAGTAATGCCCGTGGCTATTCAAGATCTGAAAGAATATTTGTCTCATGTTACTAAAACACATAGAAATCCCTAAATACTTACATGCTGATATGTGCACAAACATGCCCTTTAATACTGACTCCTTAAATAATTTACTATAACAGTATTTAATTTTAATTCACTGCTGCCCTCTGCAGAGTGTTGGCAGAGTTGTTACCATTTCAGCTCGGTTTTTGCTCCCTGCTTAATAGCTTTCTGCTCACTGTGTGCCTAGCACAGTGATACCGGGCGGTGTCCTCGGATTTCAGGCCGGTCATCTGCAGATACAGCAGGTTGTTGGGGTTGTCCCTGGAGATGGTGAAGCGTCCCTTGAAGGGCTGTGCATAGTTGACGGTAGTTGAAGTTGGGTTTATTTCCCCGATCCACACCAGTCCCTTCCCAGGGCCCTGTCTGACCCATTGCATCCAGTAGCTGCTGAAGGCGAAGCCGGAGGCTTTGCAGGAGAGGCGGAGAGAGTCTCCGGGCTTTTTCACATCCCCTCCCGACTCCACCAGCTGCACCTGGGACCGGACACCTGGGAATAGAAACATAATGTAATTATCATTAGTATTAAGAGCAACAATAGACTGTTCCCCTGCCCCGCCAATGGGTGTGAGGGGAGGAAATACCTTCCAAAGCCCCTGCAAGGAACACTAACTGGAGCCAAAATCTCATTTTCCCTGGTGCTGGAGGGGAAAGTTCTCAGGGGACTGGCTGGTCACTGCACAGACCCAGGGGGCTGCGAATTGTCTCTCTGGGTGCAGCCTGGGCAGAGGGAGGATCAGATTTAAACAGGAAACTGTCCCCCTGATTTGCATATCCCGCCCATTATAACACACACAAACTCCTTCCCTTGCTGATCTCATTTCCTCCCCTCCGATTCCAGGAGAGGGGGGTAAATGTGTGTAGCGCTCTGACGCAAATCCCATTGAAACCCCAGGGGATTTTTGAGTGGCTTGGAGCTACATCGGATCCGGTCCCACGTGTTTGTGTGGAGTCCAGCACAATTTGGGAACCCGGTCCTGAATAGCTTCGGAAATGGGCTGTCAAAGCAGAAACTGAGGAAGAATGGAGTGAGCAGAAAAGAGAGAAAGCAAGAAAGGAAGCTGCAGTCCTTTCAATCATCACCATCATCTTCAGTGCAGAATGACCCCTGCAGTGGGGCTGTGCTGTCTTTCAGCAACACAGATTATTCAGCGAGAATTGGCAGAGGAGCCCCAGGGAGTCGGATTTGCTCAAGAAACTTCCTGAAAAAGCACAAGATCAAATCCGCACAGACACACCCCTGGAACCCCGACCTGGGATATTCTATCTACTACCCAAGATCCATAAACCTGGAAATCCTGGGCGCCCCATCATCTCAGGCATTGGCACCCTGACAGCAGGATTGTCTGGCTATGTAGACTCCCTCCTCAGGCCCTACGCTACCAGCACTCCCAGCTACCTTCGAGACACCACTGACTTCCTGAGGAAACTTCAATCCATCGGTGATCTTCCTGATAACACCATCCTGGCTACTATGGATGTAGAAGCCCTCTACACCAACATTCCACACAAAGATGGACTACAAGCCGTCAAGAACACTATCCCCAATAATGTCACGGCTAACCTGGTGGCTGAACTTTGTGACTTTGTCCTTACCCATAACTATTTCACATTTGGGGACAATGTATACCTTCAGATCAGCGGCACTGCTATGGGTACCCGCATGGCCCCACAGTATGCCAACATTTTTATGGCTGATTTAGAACAACGCTTCCTCAGCTCTCGTCCCCTAAAGCCCCTACTCTACTTGCGCTATATTGATGACATCTTCATCATCTGGACCCATGGAAAAGAAGCCCTTGAGGAATTCCACCACGATTTCAACAATTTCCATCCCACCACCAACCTCAGCCTGGTCCAGTCCACACAAGAGATCCACTTCCTGGACACTACAGTGCTAATAAACAATGGCCACATAAACACCACCCTATACCGGAAACCTACTGACCGCTATTCCTACCTGCATGCCTCCAGCTTTCACCCTGACCACACCACACGATCCATCGTCTACAGCCAAGCTCTGCGATACAACCGCATTTGCTCCAACCCCTCAGACAGAGACAAACACCTACAAGATCTCTGTCAAGCTTTCTTACAACTACAATACCCACCTGCAGAAGTAAAGAAACAGATTGATAGAGCCAGAAGAGTTCCCAGAAGTTACCTACTACAGGACAGGCCTAACAAAGAAAATAACAGAACGCCACTAGCGGTCACCTTCAGCCCCCAACTAAAACCCCTCCAATGCATTATTAAGGATCTACAACCTATCCTAAAGGATACAGACTAACACGGCTGTTCCTCTGAAACCTATCCTAAAGGATGACCCAACACTCTCACAAGTCTTGAGAGACAGGCCAGTCCTTGCCTACAGACAGCCCCGCAACCTGAAGCAAATACTCACCAACAACCACATACCACACAACAGAACCACTAACCCAGGAACTTATCCTTGCAACAAAGCCCGTTGCCAATTGTGCCCACATATCTATTCAGGGGACACCATCACAGGGCCTAATAACATCAGCCACACTATCAGAGGCTCGTTCACCTGCACATCCACCAATGTGATCTATGCCATCATGTGCCAGCAA
Source organism: Lepidochelys kempii (assembly GCF_965140285.1). Lineage (NCBI taxonomy): Eukaryota > Metazoa > Chordata > Testudines > Cheloniidae > Lepidochelys > Lepidochelys kempii. The sequence continues at coordinate 39,967,054 of NC_136392.1, forward strand.
TGCCCCTCTGCCATGTACATTGGTCAAACTGGACAGTCTCTACGTAAAAGAATAAATGGACACAAATCAGATGTCAAGAATTATAACATTCATAAACCAGTTGGAGAACACTTCAATCTCTCTGGTCACGCAATCACAGACATGAAGGTCGCTATCTTAAAACAAAAAAACTTCAAATCCAGACTCCAGCGAGAAACTGCTGAATTGGAATTCATTTGCAAATTGGATACTATTAATTTAGGCTTAAATAGAGACTGGGAGTGGCTAAGTCATTATGCAAGGTAGCCTGTTTCTTCTTGTTTTTTCCTACCCCGCCCCCCCAGATGTTCTGGTTTAACTTGGATTTAAACTTGGAGAGTGGTCAGTTTAGATGAGCTATTACCAGCAGGAGAGTGAGTTTGTGTGTGTATGGGGGTGGGGGGATGTGAGAAAACCTTGATCTATGCAGGAAATAGCCCGACTTGATTATGCAAAGAGTTGTCACTTTGGATGGGCTAGCACCAGCAGGAGAGTGAATTTGTGTGGGGGGGTGGAGGGTGAGAAAACCTGGATTTGTGCTGGAAATGGCCCACCTGTTGTTCACTTTAGATAAGCTATTACCAGCAGGACAGTGGGGTGGGAGGAGGTATTGTTTCATATTCTCTGTGTGTATATAAAGTCTGCTGCAGTTTCCACGGTAAACATCTGATGAAGTGAGCTGTAGCTCACGAAAGCTCATGCTCAAATAAATTGGTTAGTCTCTAAGGTGCCACAAGTACTCCTTTTCTTTTTGTAAATGACTTGGGAACCGAAATCCTAATCACTGTCTCTGGGATTTAGGCTCCTAAATTTAAGTCACTATCGAAAGTTGGCCTTGGGCTCCCAGCTCACTTAAGCTGTTCCCGATTTGCACAATGGGAATTATATTTCTCTACCTTAAGATTCACTAAGGAATCCTAAATGCAGCATTGACGGGGGGCTTTAAAATGCCTAGATTGAATTAGCCACGTGGAGAATAGAGGCTATTAATAGGCAGCTGGATTTGGCAGCTGTCTCTATTTCAGCTTTTCACCTTGGTTCCCCCTCAATGCAAAGACTTGTGGGTATGCCAGATATTCTTGTGGTCTGGTCTTTTCTTTGGGCAGGATCCTAAACAGCAGAATTCAGGTTGATCCACCAGGTCTAGAGGAAGGATCCTGAAATTAGTCAGGAAGCAAAACCAAAGCTTTATCTAGTCCCCTAGCGCATGTGTTTATGCACTGCAGTTCAGTCTTTAATTGTTCAGGACAGACGATGTGCTGAAGAAGCACCATTCAGTGGTCTGCGCAAACAGCAACAAAATTATGGTGTACAAAATCCTAGTGTCGGTCCGCCACAAATTTTAAGAACATAAGAACGGCCAGACTGGGTCATACCAAAGGTCCATCTAGCCCAGTGTCCTGTCTTCCAACAGTGGCCAATGCCAGGTGCCCCAGAGGGAATGAACAGAACAGGGAATACTGACCGGTGTCCTAGGATTTCAGGCTGGTCATTTGCAGATACAGCAGGTTGTTGGGGTTGTTCCTGGAGATGGTGAAACGTCCCTTGAAGGTCTGTGCATAGTTGATGGTAGTAGAAGTTGAGTGTATTTCCCTGATCCACTCCAGTCCCTTCCCAGGGGCCTGTCTGACCCAGCTCATCCTGTAGCTGCTGAAGGAGAAACCCGGTGGGTTTGCAGGAAAGGCGGAGGGAGTCTCCAGACTTTTGCACATAAGTTTGGGACTCTGGGATCTGGATCTGCGACCAGGCACCTGGGAATAGAAAGATATTGTAAATCATATTGATAGTAATAGCGATAATAGACTGCTCCCTTGCCCTGCCAATGGTTCCCAGGGGAGAAGATACCTTCCCGAGCTGCTACAAGGAACACTAAATGGAGCCAAAGTCTCATTTTCCCTGGAGTTGGAGGGAAAAGGTCTCAGGGGATCAGCTGGTAACTGCACAGACCCAGGGGGCTGTGGATGGTTTCTCTAAGTGCAGCCTGGACAGAGAGAGGGACAGATTTAAACAGGAAAGTGTCACCCCTATTTGGATATCCCGCTCCTTATAAGAGACACAAACTCCTTCCCTGAGCAATCAAATGTCTTGCCCTCCAATTCCAGGAGAAGGAAGGGGGAATGTGTGTAACGTTCGGACCCAAGCCTCCCTGAAATCAGAGGGGATGTGGCCTTGACTGCGATTGACATCGGATCAGATCTTACATGGGGAGCAAATATTCATTTGAAACCAGGGGTGCTGGAACAGTTTTTATAGTGGGGGTGCTGGGAGACATTGAGCCAAACTGTAAACTCTGTATATAAAGGAACCACCTTCAAGCCAGAACCCCTAATTCCAGCCCCTATGTTTGAAATTCTTCCTTGCAATGCTGTACTACGAGACAGAATTATTATTAGATTACTACCTTAAAATGAATGAGAGTTGGGTGTGGATCCCCGCCTAGCCTGCTTAGAATGTTTTAGCAGAATTCAGTTATTCGGACTTCTGGGCTAAGTCATACAGTAAGAATGGACAGTCGGCACCCTGAAAGAATCTACAGGTTAGGGTTATAATCCTGGAGGTGTTTATAGGCCTCTGCAACTGAGAGTACTTGCCTTGCTTTGAGTGGGACTAATGATATGAATAAAACAATTCAGTTGCATAGAAGTGTTCTATCACTCTTCTTCTTAGTATTACCATTCCTATTATTTTCAACACCCACTATAAATAGGCAATAATATAGATAAAAATGTCAAACTAACGTTTCTGTGGAAATGCTGGATAAAATAATACAAAAACAACAATACATAGACCTTAAAAGCTCTGCCTTGCGGCTGTGTTTATGCAGCAGGGTGGATTTTTTAAAAGGTCTTAAGCAAGGCAAATACTCAAATCCCAAGGGAGCTGGAACTTCACAACTTTGGGTTCCTTTGAAAATCTCAGTCTCACACTCTCTAATTGGTGGAGGACCTGTTGTTTCTCAGGTAAGATACAGTGCACTCAGGCACACAGCTTAGTAATATATAAGTGTGGGAAATCTGTTGCAAAGACTGTAATGTAAAATCCCATAGCAGTGCAGGGTTGGGATGTTCCAAATTGCTTAAGGGAGATGGCAGGTCTGTGGATGATTTTCAAGGATGGAAATGATTTCAGGGGGACCCTAGTACAATTTGTTAGGCCTTGATTCATGAAAGCATGTAAGAATTTGTTTAAACCCATCTCTATCCAGGATACCATTTTAAATTGAAGCACAATTCTGAAGAGTGATGCATTTAGACAAATAGGATGACCACACTCTGTAGATTATAAGCTTTGTAATGATACCTTACAAGAGACCTTTTGCAGGAAGCATATTCCACTTACATTATATTCATACTCATTAGCATATTTTTTATAAAATCATGTGGAGTGCAATGCCCCACAATGGGTCAAGGAAATATGAAGGCTCCAGATTACCTTCAAGTCCTCAGTCCCTTGGTTAGAATGCTCCCATTAGTATATGCTCATAGTCCAGAGGTTTCAGAGGGTGGAGCAGAAAAGAGGTAAAATGGGGAGGTTTCGAGGCCAGGGCCTTTTAGCTTCTGCCAAGGGGCAAGTAAAGGGAAATCTGTTCTCACTGTGAAAGATGGTGTTTGGAGTCACATGGGAAAGTTACATGTCCATCACCCCCACCCATATTCTAATGAGAACATTCACCAAAAGTCCATTAAGTGTAGACAGGCATTTTTCAGGGTTCATTGTGAGCTCAGTGTCCATTCAACTTTCCCTTCATGTGCTGGATCAATATCTTGTGGGCGTTACCACAGGAGCAAACATGTAGTAAACATAGCTAATTTTCATAACTTCAGATACCAAGATGAATACACATGCATAGAAATAGCATAATCATAAGTACCAGCTATTTCACCTGCATGACTACTCCCAAAAGAGATTCTGAAAAATCACACCACTTACCTGAGACCCTCTGTGCCAGCACCAGGCCCCACTGGAGTTTTATCTTTTTTATCTTTATCTGGAGTTTTATTTTATGTAACAACAGACATGGAGCCAGTGACAGGACTCTCCATGTAGCCTAAAAGAGCAAAGTTAATTCTGAGCTGTTCAGGTGTGACTGCACCTTTAGTCTGTGAGGGCAGACTGGCTGGCCCACATTCAGGTTAATGGGCTGCAGTGTTCCTTTCCAGTTAACTTTCTAATGTTCATAAACCTGGCATGGGCTGAGGTGGTTTAAAGCATAACACAGCTTTTTAGGTTTGCAAATCTGTGAACCTCTGCCTCTTTGAGATTTTATTCTTATTATTATTGCTGGTCATAATGTGGGAGGGTATCCTCTCCGCCCTCTGCTCATGAGGTCATGTATGTGTCTTGTAGCACTCTTCTGAACACCAGTTGGAAGGAATTTTTTTTCCCAGTAAATGTGGACTGATTCTTTTCTCTTAGAAGGCATGTAATTTTTCCAGGTTCACACTGATTACCACAGAAAACAATCAGGGCTGTTAAACTTTTTTCAAATTCCATACAAAAATTAAGTTCAGCTATATTTTCCAGTACAGGGATGAAATGGGTGTTTGTATATACAAGCATCAACATGCTTAACTACTCACTTTCCCTCCAAATATGTAGAATTTCAGTCTGTTTATATGGAATATGGGAGTTGGGTGAAGAGTCATTTCAGCGTATGTATGACTTATTAAAAGACAAATCTTAAGAAGAGCTGAATCCTAAACTGCATTATGGTATTGTACCCAAACATTGCATTTAAATGGGAGATTCAACTTCCTTTATAGGAACAGAACCGACTCCTGAAACTCTTACCACAAAAGTGGTACATAGACATGCAAATAGTCCCATTGTCTTTGTCATAAACCTACAGCTAAGGGTAGCCTAAAATCCCTCCTTTACCTGTAAGGGGTTAAGAAGCTCAAATAACCTGGTTGACACCTGACCAAAAGGACCAAAAAGGAAAGAAGATCCTTTCAAATCTGTGGGGGGAGGTTTTGTTTGTGCTCTTTGTCTGGTTCTCTCGGACAGAGAGGGACCAGGGCAGAAAAAGCCATCTCCTAAAACCATACCTGAAATGAGCCTCTAAGATTACAAAAATTGTAAGTAAAGCAAGGAAATGTGTTAGATTATCTTTTGTTTAGCTTGTGAATTTTCTCTATGCTAAGAGGGAGGTTTATTCCTCTTTTTGTAACTTTGAAGTTAAGCTGAGAGGAAAATCCTGTGTGTTTTAAATCTTTTTATTACCCTGAAAAGTTATCGTCCATCCTAATTTTGCAGGTGTGGTTCTTTTACTTTTTTTTAAATAAAATTCTTCTTTTAAGAACCTAATTGATTTTCAGCTTCCTAAGAACCAGGATTTGATCTGTTCTCACTTTGTAAACAACTGGTTAGTATATTATTCTCCAGCCTCCCCAGGAAAGGGGGTGAAGGGTCTTGGGGGGATATTTTGGGGAAACAGGAACTCCAAGTGGTCCTTTTCCTGAATTTTGTCTAAATCACTTAGTGGTGGCAGCCATAGCATCCAAGAACAAGAAAAAAAGTGTGCCTTGGGAAAGTTTTAACCTAGGCTGGTAAAAATAAACTTTGGGGGACTTTCATGCAGGTCCCCACATCTGTACCCCAAAGTTCAGAGTGAGGAGGGAACCCTGACAGTCTTCAATGGGACTGATCAAATGATGAAGGGTTTACAGGATTAGGTCCCAAGTTTGTGAATTGTTCTAGATGAAACTGGCAAGGCCGGAGCTGTCAGATCAGAAGGAGCGTCACTGGAATAGAGTTGGGCAGATGTGGGTTACGTCTTAGCTCCTCCCTGGTTAAGATGAGGAAGATATTTTCAGCAAAGTTCTTGGCAGATTCCTGAGGCAGCTGGTTTAAGGTCATCATTAGAATCTTCACTTACAGTTCTCTCATCCACAAAGCTGGAAAATGAGGCATTTGTTTGGCTGCTCCGGTTCCAGTTATCACAGTGCACGTTGGACTAGTTCGGCTGCAAAGAAGAATTCTCGGTACACGGGGACAACACCTGGTTCCCGCCAGGCTGCAGAGCTGGGCTGACAGCAGAATCCAGACATCCGCTGGTCAGGGCAAGCAGAGGCATTGCTCTCATGATCTGGGCTTGACGTGATGCAGTATGGATGCCATGGGTAATTCGGACCAAGGGGGAGAAACCAAATCAAAAACACTGTTTAAAAACCTTCCATCCCTTCCCGCCCCCTTCCCCTCCTGAGGATTCCTGGCCGGTTTAACAGCACGACACAGATGGTGACGAACTTAAACAAAGCCTCTGTGCTGCTAATGCAGCCTGGGCAGACAGCGGCAGAGATTTGAACAGGACCCTGTCTCCCTGGCCTGCATGCCCCGCTCCCCACTAAACACGTCAAACGCCTTCCCCGGCTGATCTCATGAGCTGCCCTCCGGTTCTGGGAGAAGGACGAGGGAGGGGGAGGGGTAGCGCCCTGACCCAAATCCCCCTGAAATCAAAGGAGCCTCAGGGAGTCGGGTTTGGGGTAATTACATTATTGTGGAACCTAAACCCTAATCCCTGTCTCTGGCATTTAGGCTGTGAAATTTAAGCCCCTTCTAAAAATTGGATTTAGGCTCTCAGGTCATTGAAAAGTTTCATTGAAACTGTTTCCCCGTTTGTCCAATGGGAATTTTATTTCTCTACGTTAAGATTCGCTCATGAATGTGAGACGCAGAGATACCGAGGTGATGCGGCCCTTAAAACACCTCTCCTAGATTAAATTAATCGCGTGGCAATAGTGGCTATTGACACGCACCTGGATTTGGCAGCTGTTTCTCTTTCAGCTGTTCCGCTCTTACTACAAGACCTGTGGGTATGCCCGTTCCTTAGAGAATGTTTGTAATCACTCGCTGCGGGCCGTCACGACTCTCCCCTTTCAATCCACTGGCAGGCCATGCAGCTGGCTCGGAGCTGGGCCCAGACAGGGTCACCGACCACAGTAACTGTGTCTGCCCATGATCTTTAGGGCAGGTGACAGACCTCCCCATTAGTGATGACCGTGCAATCTATGTTGCCGCTTGAGGTCCAAATGGCTCTCCGGGGTTCGTCCCCAGTGCCTCTTTCTTGACTTCTCAGAACACCAAACATTTGCTGAGAATTGACCATGTCCCTGCGACTCCAGCGGGTGCTCTGTGCGCATGAGCTAAAATAAGGGAAAGGCCAATGGCGAATAACCCTTTAAAAATCTTCATAAGTGTTCTAACATTTGATAATTTTAGATCTAGCTTTAGGTTTCACTGTAATGCTCCCCCCCCCCCTTCTGTCTTGGTCTAAGATGCCACTATTAATAACATTGGCTTTGCGTTGTTCAGATTAAATTGATTTATGGCAGAAACCAATATACAAGCATGGAGAGGTCCAGAGGAAAATTCTCCTGTGATCAGGTTATTCCAGAACTGCCCGTTGCAACGTTCCTGCAGCTGGTGTTTACCGCTAGAGGAGGCAGGGGAATGGATTCGTTCGGTGCCTGTTCTCATCCACTGTGACAATTCCCATCTTCCTACCTGAGCCTCCTTTGTCCATTTGTTAACTTTTTAAACAAGGACAGTTCTGCTTTCCCCCGCGGCTGCCCCTTGCCTTGGGAGGGGAGGGGAGGGGAGGGGAGGGGGGAACTTGGGCAAAGCTACCTCAGTGTTTCCCTTCAAAGCTCCCCTAAAATACATCTTTCCCATGAAGCCTAGAAAAATACTTGACTGTTAGGGGGCTCTTTTGCTGGGGTCGCTGATCAATATTGTCTTAGTGGTTCCTTGTCCCCGCCCCCATGTGTCTCTTCCCATCTGTTGTCTTACATTGACTTCATAAGCTGTCTGGGGCTGTTTGATCTGTGTTTGTCCAGCGCCTAGCACAATAGAGCTCTGGTCCATGACCCTGGCTCCTACGGGTCATAATACAAAATAACAATTGACTTTACTTGGAACAGGAGGAGGAACTACTCTCTCATGCCTGAGAGAAGCAAGTAAAAATCACCTACTAGTTAGTGCTTAACTGTTTTCGTTTCCCCGAGTGTGTGTTTTTGTCCCTTAAAGGGCTGTGCGTAGTTGACGGTAGTTGAAGTTCGGTATATTTCTCCTATGCACTCCAGTGCTTTCTCGGGAGCCTGGCGGACCCATCTCATAAGTAGCTGCTGAGGGTGAACCCAGTGGGTCTGCAGGAGAGGCGGAGAGAGTCTCCGGGTTTTGCACATAAGCTTGGGGGTCCAGGGGCTGGATCTGCGACTGGGCACCTGGGAATAGAAATATATAATAAATCACATTAATCTTAATAGGAATAATAGACTGTTGCCCTGCCATTTTGTTACACTAATAAAATAAGACCAACAGGAGCTTGTAAATGGGGATAAGGCAAAATGCTGCATTTATTGTAAATATAATAAAAAGATAGAAACACACAATGTTAGATCACTACTATTCCTTATTTATCCACATATCCATACATACATTCATTCATGCAAGTTCTGCGTAGTAGTTATAGTTACCAGCCTAAAAGCTGCTCCTGACAGAGTCCTGGCCAGGCGGCCTGTACAGGAGACTGGAGCGGAGGCCCTGTTAGACGCGCATCCGATGCTCCTGGAGGGTGGTGGCAGAACCAGACTCCAAGTTCCCAGTCCTCAGAGTCTATTTTGATAGGAATTTATTCCTATGCCAGTCCATGGGCGCTGCTTCATCATGCTGGCTGTCATGACAGCTCCATGGTGGCTGTCAGGTGCTTATCAGGTTTCTCATCCTTTGGGTTAGTCCGGTGGATTCCAGTTTGCTCCCCCGGGGTCCTCCGGTTGTTTCCACTTGGTGCCTTCTTCAGCCAAGCGACACTGAATTCCTAGGCTGGCACCTCCCTAACCATTCATTGGTCATCTAAACCGAGCCTTCATTCGCAGACATTCTCTGTCTTAATCTCATTTATTATTTCACCGTCTCTTTAACTTTCGGGGTGTTACTAATTTATTTGAAAAAAGAAAAGTAGTACTTTTGGCACCTTAGAGACTAACCAATTTATTTGAGCATGAGCTTTCCTGAGCTACAGCTCACTTCATCGGATGCATGCCGTGGAAACTGCAGCAGACTTTATATACACACAGAGAATATGAAACAATATCTCCTCCCACCCGACTGTCCTGCTGGTAATAGCTTATCTAAAGTGATCATCAAGTTGGGCCATTTCCAGCACAAATCCAGGTTTTCTCACCCTCCACCCCCCCACACAAATTCACTCTCCTGCTGGTGATAGCCCATCCAAAGTGACAACTCTCTACACAATGTGCATGATAATCAAGGTGGGCCATTTCCAGCACAAAACCTGGATTTGTGCTGGAAATGGCCCACCTTGATTATCATGCACATTGTAGGGAGAGTGGTCACTTTGGATGAGCTATTACCAGCAGGATAGTGAGTTTGTGTGTGTGGGTTTTGGGAGGGGGGTGAGAGAACCTGGATTTGTGCAGGAAATGGCCCAACTTGATTATCATGCACATTGTGTAGAGAGTTGTCACTTTGGATGGGCTATCACCAGCAGGAGAGTGAATTTGTCGGGGGGGGGGGGGTGGAGGGTGAGAAAACCTGGATTTGTGCTGGAAATGGCCCAACTTGATGATCACTTTAGATAAGCTATTACCAGCAGGACAGTGGGGTGGGAGGAGGTATTGTTTCATATTCTCTGTGTGTATATAAACTCTGCTGCAGTTTCCACGGTATGCATCCAATGAAGTGAGCTGTAGCTCACAAAAGCTCATGCTCAAATAAATTGGTTAGTCTCTAAGGTGCCACAAGTACTCCTTTTCTTTTTGCGAATACAGACTAACACGGCTGTTACTCTGAAACATCTCTGGAGATGGTGAATCTCACTCAGTGGGAGCTGCGGTCTGTGACCCTTGTGCCCCCCTGTCTCTCATAGAATCATAGAATCATAGAATATCAGGGTTGGAAGGGACCTCAGGAGGTCATCTAGTCCAACCGCCTGCTCAAAGCAGGACCAATCCCCAATTAAATCATCCCAGCTAGGGCTCTGTCAAGCCTGACCTTAAAAACTTTTAAGGAAGGAGATTCTACCACCTCCCTAGGTAACGCATTCCAGTGTTTCACCACCCTCCTAGTGAAAAAGTTTTTCCTAATATCCAACCTAAACCTCCCCCACTGCAACTTGAGACCATTACTCCTTGTCCTGTCATCTTCTATCACTGAGAATAGTCTAGAACCATCCTCTCTGGAACCACCTCTCAGGTAGTTGAAAGCAGCTATCAAATCCCCCCTCATTCTTCTCTTCTGCAGACTAAACAATCCCAGTTCCCTCAGCCTTTCCTCATAAGTCATGTGTTCCAGACCCCTAATCATTTTTGTTGCCCTTCGCTGGACTCTTTCCAATTTATCCACATCCTTCTTGTAGTGTGGGGCCCAAAACTGGACACAGTACTCCAGATGAGGCCTCACCAATGTCGAATAGAGGGGGACGATCATGTCCCTCGATCTGCTCGCTATGCCCCTACTTATACATCCCAAAATGCCATTGGCCTTCTTGGCAACAAGGGCACACTGCTGACTCATATCCAGCTTCTCGTCCACTGTCACCCCTAGGTCCTTTTCCGCAGAACTGCTGCCTAGCCATTCGGTCCCTAGTCTGTAGCTGTGCATTGGGTTCTTCCGTCCTAAGTGCAGGACCCTGCGCTTATCCTCATTGAATGTCATCAGATTTCTTTTGGCCTAATCCTCCAATTTCTCTAGGTCCCTCTGTATCCTATCCCTCCCCTCCAGCGTATCTACCACTCCTCCCAGTTTAGTATCATCTGCAAATTTGCTGAGAGTGCAATCCACACCATCCTCCAGATCATTTGTGAAGATATTGAACAAAACCGATCCCAGGACCGACCCCTGGGGCACTCCACTTGACACCGGCTGCCAACTAGACATGGAGCCATTGATCACTACCCGTTGAGCCCGACAATCTAGCCAACTTTCTACCCACCTTATAGTGCATTCATCCAGCCCATACTTCTTTAACTTGCTGACAAGAATACTGTGGAAGACCGTGTCAAAAGCTTTGCTAAAGTCAAGAAACAATACATCCACTGCTTTCCCTTCATCCACAGAACCAGTAATCTCATCATAGAAGGTGATTAGATTAGTCAGGCATGACCTTCCCTTGGTGAATCCATGCTGACTGTTCCTGATCACTTTTCTCTCATGTCAGTGCTTCAGGACTGAGTCTTTAGGGACCTGCTCCATGATTTTTCCGGGGACTGAGGTGAGGCTGACTGGCCTGTAGTTCCCAGGATCCTCCTTCTTCCCTTTTTTAAAGATCCCTCCGCCCCACGGGCCTCTGCTTCTCCCTCGGCAGCCGCCTCCCCCTGAGCGACCCCATGAAATCCTACCGTGTCCCTGTCCACAGCCCTTAGCCCGCTGACTGTCCCCAATGCCCGGCGGGCCAGCGCTGGGCTGAGTGATGCCATTGGGGGTTGAGGGGCGGGTCCGTTTATCTCCATGGTGACTCTGTGACATGGTGGCACTTTATTGTGGGCAGGATCCTGAGTTGCACCGTTCACACCAGGGCTGTGATTTCCAGCTGTCAAATGGATGGAAAAAATGCTCGAGTCTCTTTGGAAAGTCCCGGCGGTGCCCCATCCCCCGGGGCAGCGGAGCGGGGTTTATTCCGGCGCCGGGTGATCTCTGCCCCCCAGCCCCGCCCGGACCCTGCATGGCCCATTTCCACACCCCGCCTCCATCTCTGGGGTAGGGAAATGGGCCATTCAGAGTCCGGGAAGGGAAGGGTTAAACTGGCGGGAGGTTTGTGTCCCGTTCCCCCGGGGGCCGGGTCTCCTGCCCGAGCCCGAAGCGGGGGGTGTCGCTGCTGCCCCCGCGCGGCCGCCGGGAGAAGGGCGATTCCGCAGCCTGGGTTTTTGTGCGATCACAAACCGGTTTGGTGTCACTGTGTCTCTCGCACAGTAATAGCGGGCGGTGTCCTCGGGCTTCAGGCCGGTCATTTGCAGATACAGCTCACTCTTGGCGTTATCCCTGGAGATGGTGAATCGCCCTTTCACTGCATCGAGGTAGTATGTACTACTCCCACCGGGGTATATATAAGCGACCCATTCCAGTCCCTTCCCGGGGGCCTGGCGGACCCAGTTCATGTAGGCGCTGCTGAAGGTGAACCCGGAGGCTTTGCAGGAGAGGCGGAGAGAGTCTCCGGGCTTCTTCACATCCCCTCCGGACTCCACCAGCGTCTGGGACCGGACACCTGGGAATAAAGACAGGCCATTAATGTCGGTATGAAAACAGCGGTAACACAATATTCTTCTAACTCTGCCAGGTCTTCAGAGGAGGAAAATACCTTCCAAAGCTGCTAGAGTGACAATGACAAGGAGCAAAAATCCCATTTTCCCGGGTGCTGGAGGGGAAAGTTCTCAGGGGACTGGCTGGTGACTGAACAGAGTCAGGGGCTGCGGATTGTGTCTCCGGGTGCAGCCTGGGCAGAGGGAGGCAGAGATTTAACCAGGAAACTGTCTCCCTCATTTGCATGCCCCGCTTTATAAGAGACACACACTCCTGCTGTCAGTGATCGGATTGACTCGCCCTAGGGCTCTCGTGGCAGGAGTCAGACTGTCCCGTCCTCTGTGTCTGTGCAGCGCCGGGCGCAGGGCGCTGGGGTCCTCCTGACTCTTTCAGACCCTGGGAGGAATGAACAGCTCCCTGCAGAGACTTGATTTCCTCGCATGGGAACTGAGGGCCTGGCTACTGTGAGGGGATATTGGGGGCTGGGGGGACTCAGCTCTGGAGCCGCTTTCCACCTCCAGTCAGGGGAGTCAGTGTCTGGAGAGGTTTCAGAGTAACAGCCGTGTTAGTCTGTATTCGCAAAAAGAAAAGGAGTACTTGTGGCACCTTAGAGACTAACCAATTTATTTGAGCATGAGCTTTCATGTCTGGAGAGGGGTCCTGTGCCAGGGATCCATTGTTCTGGGCCACCCGCTGGAGAGGGAAGGTTCCCATCGCATGGGGAGGGAAGCCCCCTTCGCAGCAGTGACCGGCTACACTGAAATGATCCATTTGTAGAGGAGAGTTAGGTGCTTGATCCAGGGATTGGCAAAAGCCAGCACAATGAGTGGAGAGCTGCCTGACCTACCCCTTCGGAAATGCTGAGGAGGGGTTTGGTCCAAGTACCACCTGTTAAAGGGAGTTAGGTGCCTAACTCCAGCTGGGATTCACAGCCCTGTCCTGGAGTTAGTCCCAGGTATTTACATTCAGAAACACGCCCAAACCCCCTTGTGCCAGAGAAGGATTTGTTGGTGCTTCCCTTAGCTTTTAGCCTAGTGGTTAGAGCACTTACCTAGGACATGGTAGAGCCAGGATCATTTCCTGACCCTCTGCCTGATCCGGGAGCAGGGACTTGAGCCCCGGTCTTGCACTGTCAAGGGCAGGGTGACATCTGGGGTACAGACACCCCCAGCACATCCCTTTCTCTTTCAGACCAAATAAGTATTAATTAAATCACGGTGGAACAGCATGAACAGGAGAGATTGAAAGACCCCTCCCCAAATACCCCGTAGCCTGGTGCTCAGGGCGTTCACCCAGGACCGTTTTGCTGCTGTGACGGGTGACTGTGTCACAGGAGCCTAATTCATATTTTGAGAATTGACTTTGGAGAGGAGAAAAATCTACCGACACTGACGTTTAAGTAAGATAGGAGCCGAAGACGTTTGGGGAGGGATAACCCCCTGTCTGTTTAGATGGGCAAATGCTCGCTGGAGGGACTAAAGGCTCCTGTGTTATTCAAAGCAGTGTTAATGTTTCTAATTATATTGTGTTTAATTTTTCATAAATTACGCCCAGTGTTTTCCTTCCGTTGACGCACAGCCGGGAAGAATGAATTGTGTTCCAGACAAATGCCCCCTCCTTCGCAGTGTTGCGATGCGCATTTCATCTGAAAAAAAGCTGCCTTTGTCACAGCCATCTGGATGGGGCATCTATGCCAGCCGGGGAATGTGTTATGCTACGTTACTAATAAAGCCCAAAGCCACTCCCGGCCGCTGGATGCAATTGTTGCCACCATGACAATTGTGTTTGTAACATATCGCTGCTTATGTACCAACCAACAGTCACCCTCGCCACTGTGTCAGAGGGTGGGTAAAAACCTAAGCGGTGACTCCTCACAACACAATGTTAATTCGGGGTGTCGGGGGGGGGAATGCCACAACCCAATGGCCCCATCCCTCAGGGGCCCCTGGACTGGCAAATCAGCATTGTACGTTGCTAACACTGTCGCAGGCATCGCAAGGCGTTTTGAGAAGGGGTAAAGGTGTAAGGGTAAAGTAACAGGTTCCTTTGCAGTTATGAGAGGCCACAGAGGGAGAAAGGAAAAAAGAAATGGGTTAACTCGAGGCTCACGCTCGGTCGGAAGATAAGACGCTGACTCCAGCCCAAGGCCACAGCACACAACCGACTCTCGGCTGCCTGCCAAGAAAGAAGGGGGCCTGAATTCCAACCCCAAAGAGCTGTAAAAAAAAAATAAATCAGCTAAACAAAACTGCAGGGGCTGCAAAAAGAAGTAAAACGGCAAAGGTCAGCAAGGAAAAAATAACCATCTCGCGTCCCTAAAGCAGGTGTGTTTTAAAAAAGCGTCGAAAAGCGGCGAAAAACGGGGTTGAACTGGTACAAAAAGCATGGGGGACAGAAGTCCCTGAACTGGAAGGCCCCCCCAAAAAACCCAGGTCTTAAAAATCCTCCCAAAAGCGAGGGCAGGTCAGAGATCAACAGCGAACTCTGGGCATCCTGTGCACAGAACAAAACTCCCGTCCACCCTTCCTCCTCTTCTTCTTACGTTACCCCCGGGCTTGGCCAGCCCCAGGTAGTGTGTGTGTAAGTATAAAAGGGGGGTAGGGCTTGGGGCGCTAATGCTTTCTTCCTTCCTCTCAGTAACGTAAAAAGCACCCCTCACTCTCCGCTGTTGTTTTACTTTATTTTATTAATAAAGCTTTAAACCTTAGTCACTTGATGTGCTCCTTCATCTCCTCCCCTAAAGATCCTGGGGCCTCAGCCTAATCACCTAATGCTCCAGGCAAATTAATAAGATAAATCGGTCATAATGGATGCCTGGTGCTTTCTATAAATCAGTCCCTGTTAACGTGTCCCAGTTTGAGCAACCAAAAACAGAGGCACCCAAAATCACTATCACTTTTTTTGTAGGACACCACAGTGCTTGTGGTTCACTTTTGGGGTCTGCAGATACACTTCCAGTTATAGGGTGCAATGATTCGTATAAATAGAATACAGACTCCTCTTTCCAGCTGCCCCAGGGGCTCCCATGTGCTCAGGAGATTGTGGTTTCCTCTGCAGACCGTTTTTACATGACTCTGACTGGGTTTCCTTTTGCTGTGCTGCTCTCATGGTAATACATGGTGGTGTCTTCACTTCTGAGCCCACTGATCTCTACATAGGCTGTGCTGATGGAGTTGTCTCTGGAGAGGGTGAATAATCCTTTATATTTGTAGCATAGGCAATTCCTCCATTATTTGGCTTAATCCTGTTGAATCCAAGACAGCAAGTGGCTAGTAAAGCTGTACCCAGATGGTTTACAGGACAGCTTCTCTGACTCTCCAGGTTTTTTAATCTCAGCACCAGGCTGGACCCGTTGGATTTGGGACCAGACACCTGCAGTTACCCGACAAGAATGCATGAGTCTGAGTACCCTTCTTGTTGGCTCTCCTTTCTCCTCCACACCCCAGATCTCTCTGAAATTCACTTACCCGGGAAGGCTGCCAGCAGGGACAGAAAATGTAGCAAATATTTAATGGTTGTTTCTACAACACCCTCCATCTGGCACAGCAAGGTGACTCCTTTGGATGGTGATTTTCTCCCATTGCAAACTTCAAACAGGGAGTATAATTACTTTATTTGCATATTCAACATCAAAGACGCCTCAAAAGCTCGAAGGAGCTGAACGGGAATCAGAACGCATCAACTGTGCTTGGATCTGGCATCTGCCGTTCTTCTGGTTCTCAGAACTCACCCGAATCTATTTTTAATTAAATCTCTTGCAGTAGCACATCAGGAGAAGGCCCGGATTCTTTTGTGAGCTGCAGTTTATCTAGGTAAAATATTCAAAATGGGATTCAAGGAAAAGAATTAGCATTTAAAGGGAAACACAAAACAGATCTAGAGGCTGAACTTTCCTGAGCTGTCCAAGGGATTTGGATACCCAGTTCCCTTCCAAATCGATGGGGACTTGAGGTGGCTATTTCAAAGGTAGAAATGCTTGGGCATCAAAATCACATTGATTTTCAATTGAGTTAGGGCCTAAGTGCCATTTGTGCCTTTGAATATTTATCCCTTGGAGTCTAAATCCCCTAGACAGCTTTGAGACTCTTAGCACTTGTCTACACACAAAAGGTGTATCATTGGAACTATAAAGGTATAATTCAGGGGGTACAACACACTCCTCCCCTAATATGGACACAGACATACCAGTGTTACACAGGAGGGCTAAGTAAGTTATGAAGATCTTCCCTTCTGGCCTTGAAATCTGAGTCTATGAATCAATATAAAGTTCCTTCAGCTGGTGTGGCTGTTCTTGGGTGGGAAGGAAAATGCAATATCCCAGTATAAGGCACATTTCTGCAGCTATACCTGTGTCCAGCCTGGGGAGCGCATTGATACAACTATTACAATCACACACACACACACACTGCAGAAACCCTTCCCAAAATCTAATACTTGTACAATATCCGTGGGCCAAGGCGGCCTCAGGCATGATCTGTAAACAAGGGATCTGAAGAACAGCCCTGGGTTCTCCTCCCAGCCTTTCCAGTGGACCTGTTGATTCACCCTGGGGTGTAACATTAACTCTCTGAGCCTCTGCTGGTGTCTGCCTGGTATATTTGGATTGTGAACCCTTCAGCGCTGGGACTGCCTGTCCCCAGGGCGAAGTGCGGCACCCGGCATAATGGGGCCCTGAACGCCGTTAGGGTGCGTGAGACAGACCCCCACAGTGTGTCCGCACAGCTGTATAACTGATGTTTAAACAGACAGGGATTTCTGAGAGCTGCTGAGTAGATTAGTGTAGCTGGGTCCCCTTGATCGAAACGGTATTTTGGGTTTCAAATCTCAGCCCCAAAGAGTCATTAGCAGACAGACACTGGCTGTGATTTCCAGAGGGGCAGAGGAAAACAGGACTTGTACTGCGGAGGCAGCTGGATGTTATGAAAACCCCACACCGAAATCCCCTTTGGTTTCATTGGGATTTTGGCACCTAATTCCCTTCATCTCCATTGACAATTCCGGCCACTGGCTGCTCTGAGAAGTGTGACATTTCAGTGACGGCTCCTGTCTCCTCGCCTCCGATGTCCTTTTACTGGGTTAGATTGTGTCTCCTCTACTCATGGGGAAAACACTTAGCCACTCGGGGACTATTTGTTAAGGGAGTTAGGGACCATTCTCAGGTACTCACTGGTAAAACAAGACGCCCTGCCCCCCACAGAAGTGGTGGGGAACATAAAGACGGAGATGGAGCAGATCTATTAAAAATGCCCGCGTGTTTATTTCACTCGGATTTCCCTTCAGTGGCTCTGAGTCCCACTGACCCCATAAGTTTTCAGGGCTCAGTGAAATCAAAGTCTTTTTCCTCTGAGGTGTCCGTGTTCTCCTGAAGAAGGGAAGCCCCGGCCTGTGAGCCCAAAGTCAGTGCGAGCTTTCTCGGGGCTGCCTCTCTTCGCTGGGGCAGCACACAGGGACCTGGCCTTCTTTAAGCACCCCTCCTCTCAGGGGAGGCGGGCGGCAGGTTTGTAGACATTTTGGTGGTGCTCAGAACGCCCAGAGCCTGCCCCCCCAAACCGCGGCCCCCACAAACTCCACCACCCACCTGCCTAAGGCTCTGGGAGGGAGTTTGGGTGGGGGGGGGAGGTCTGGGGGGCAGGCCCTGGACAGGGGCAGGGAACTGGGGTGCAGGAAGGGTGCAGGCTTTGGGAGGGAGTTTGGGAGGGGGGAGGAGGTCTGGGGGGCAGGCTCTGGACGGGGGCAGGGAACTGGGGTGCAGGAAGGGTGCAGGCTTTGGGAGGGAGTTTGGGTGAAGGTTCTGTGCTGGGCTGGGGGTGCAGGCTCTGGGAGGGAGTTTGAGGTGGGAGAGGGTGTGTGGGAAAGGGGTGGGGGTGCAGGCTCTGGGAGGGGGTGGGGGGTACTGCGCTTATCTGGGGCTCCTAGGCAGGGCGAGCCGGGTTTTCTATTGGCTGCAGGGGCGCTTGGGGAGGGAGCAGAGTGCAAAGACACAGACCCGACCCACCCCACCCAGGGGCCGCAGGGCGGGGCCGGCAGCCAAGTGGAGCGAGCAGGCAGGACCCCGCTCAGCTCCGCTGCGCTGCCGGTGGTGGGCGGGGGCCCCGGGGCCACTTTAAATCACCCGCCGGGAGCACCCGGGGGCTGAAGTCGGGGCCGAGGGACAGACCCGGCCTCAGACATTGCTGGAGCCGGGCCCCGGGCCAGGAATATTCCTGGTGTCCAGGCACCACGGGCCCAAAGACCTCGCCGCCCACCCGCCCCTTGTGCCCTCCCTCCTCAGCACTCCCTGGGTAGCCCCCTCTCCCCAGGGCTCGCTCTCCTCCCACAGACGGAGTTAAAGGCGCCTGTGTTGGGGGGGTCCTTAGTCTCCTCTCACTCCCAGCGAGGTTCGCTAACAGGGTCTAATAGCCGGGGCTCCCTTCCCTCCCGGGAGCTGCGGGCGAAGGCAGGGGGTCAACCCCCGGTAACGGCTCCCATCCTGCGGCAAACACACGCTTCCTGGCACACCCAGCTTCTCCAAGGGCTGTGATTGTTCTGGTCCCCTTCTCCTCTGGTTAATGTTGACTGTGTCCCGGGAACAGAGTCCTAGCTTGAAAAGTGATTTAGGCACTTAAGGATCTAAATCCCATTAGCTTTCACTGCTCCTAAGTCACTAGGGGATAATTACCCAGAGTCTGTTCACAGGGGTCACCGTTATCCCGGGTGGCTGAGGGCTGCAGTGTTCGCAGGAGACCCGGGTTCTCTCACTGGAGGGTTTTTGAATTGGTCCAGATGTGGTTTGTGTCACTGTGTCCCGAGCACAGTAATACGTGGCTGTGTCATCGGTTCTCAGGCTGCCCAGCTGTAGATAGGCCGTGCTCATGGAGGTGTCCATGGTGATGGTGAATCGCCCCTGGAAGGCCTGGGCGTAGCCAGTTTCACCGTCACTGGGATCGATGTATCCTATCCACTCCAGTCCTTTCCCGGGAGCCTGCCGTACCCAGCTCATGTAATAGCTGGTAAAGGTGTAGCCGGAGGTTTTACATGTCACCCTCACAGACTCTCCTGGCTTCTTGATTTCTGCCCCGGACTGGGTCAGCTGGATCTGGGACCTGACAGCTGAGAAGGAATAACAATAAGGAAGAAAAATATGATGAATTTTTCTCTCTTTCCCCCCTTCTCTTCCCATAGAAGGATTTATCCTTCTATTGCTCCCCCCACCATAGAATTATCTGAGCTCCTGGTGTACATATGAATTTATCCCCACATCACCCTGCTGAGGTAGGGATGTGCTGTTACCCCATTTTACCGACAGGAAACTGAGTCACACAGAGATTCAGCCTGGGATTTTCCAAATGCCTAAGGGATATTGACACCTAGCTCCTAGTAAAACCAACAGGAATTTAGCACCCAGATCCCTTAGGTAACTTTTCACATTCCATGACTGGTTTCAAGTCACATGTGACAGATACAGGGTTCAAACACAGAAGACTGTCACTCAATAATTCTATCTTAACCAGAAAACCATCCGTTGCTACACTTGCTGTCCGAGCTCGCTGCCTATCAGTTTCCTCCACTTACCGGAGAAGGCTGCCAAAAGGACAAGGAACCCCAGACACGCCATTTCAATTCTACCCAACCACCTTGTGTGGTGCAACGACTGTGAACTGGCTGGCTGCCCCGGCGGATTTCCAGTGAGGCTCAGTCGCTCTCCTTTATCAGGAAGTTTCCCGACTTCATTTGCATGTGGTCATTGCCAAGGCATTTGAATAAAGCGCAGCTGCACCGAGCTTGGCAAATAAACGACCTCAGAACCCGGAGTGACAGAATCATGGAAATCGTGAGGCCATTGCATGGAATTCATGCCCCCATTCAGGAAAGCATGAAAGATGCTGATCTCAATGGGATTTCAGTGTAAGTTTAGAGATGAACGGGAAGCCCGAATGTTAAGATGCTTGACATTGGGTTACTAGACTGAAATAACCTATGGATATGAAAAAAAAAAAGCACTACCTGAAGCTATGAACATGAGCACCCTTCTTTGCTGAAATGTGTAGGTGAGCTGTGATTTCCACAACCCCCTGGGAATGCCAGGTACTTACTTTCCAATCTTTTCACAGCTTTGGTTTGTGACCAAATCCTGGCTTTGAAAATCCCGGCCTTATGTATCAGAGGAAAAAATCCTCTTGAGTGTTTCCGGGTTCACTTTTTATGAAAAATTTCTCCTTGTTCTTACACAGGACATTTTGCTGCCCCGGACCTTGCTTTCGCTTTTATTTAATGTTGGAGAGTGTTTTGTGTCTTGTCAGCCGGAAAATATCCGTCGTTGTTTTTTTCTTTAAATGCTGATTTAGATTTTGAAAGTGACTCTGGGGATTTATCTTAAACCATGGAAAATCTCTCTCCCTTTCTCTTTCCCTCTTGTTTGTGTCTGTCACCACTGTAATCTGGCAGCTCAGGATCCCAGAGCCATCCCTGTCACAGCAGCAGAGGAAGGAGGTTTTACCTGAACCCGCGGAAGAGGTGTGGTGCAGGGGATCGGACAAGATGTTCATTTCTCGGTTTGGAGCGTGGGACTCGAAGAAGCCCTGTTCAGTTTGTTCTGTATGGACAGACATCTTGCTCTCTGCTGTCTGAATGAACAGTCAAAGCAAGCAACTATAGCCATAGCCAACAATGAGAACTTGCCTAGCAGCTGGCCACCTAGGCGAAGTTTCAAAGCCAATTAATGGAGTTGGAAACTCAAAGTGTGTGTTGAACTCCCTCAGGGAGCGTGGAGATCTTATTCTTAACATCAGCCAGTGAAAACTTCCCCGGTGCAGCACCGAGCGAGTTTTTGTCTAGGAATTTTGTCTGCGCTGGGCGGATTTAGTCTCATTGTGTCCCTGGCCTAGTAATACAGGGCGGTGGCTTCAATCTGCTCATTTGCAAACAGAGCAGGGAGTTGGGATTCTCCCTGGAGATGGTGAATTGTTCTTTGACTGAGTCTGCATAGTAGGTTGCACTTGAATCCTACTTAATGTCAGCTAACCACGGCGGCCCGTTCCCTGGAGCCTGAGGTACCTGTTTCATCCAGTAGCCAATGAAAGTGAACCCAGAGTCTTTGCAGGAGACTGTTAAGGAGTCTCCTGGGCTTTTTGAGTCCTTTGCCAGCCCTACATCGCATTAGACATCTGCAAACACAAAAACAAGCAAGTAATGTACCCAAGGCATACACACAATAAGTACATTCTAACTCTCTTTCTGGAAATATTTCTATGGAAGAACAACACCCCCCAGGGAACTGGGAAGAAAAGAAGAAATCCAGAGAAGGAGTTCCTGATAATAGTGATGGATGAAAAGAAATAGATTCTTGGCTACAGAAAGAGGGGAGGTAATTTGTAAAGTGTCTTTAGGAGTTCAGGCTTTAAGCAGAAGGCTGAATTTACAGTATTTTGATTCAAGCACGCAGAGGGAAAAGATGGGCTTGTGGTTAAAGCCCTGGGGCCAGGGCTGGTCTTCTCACAAATTTACAGTGAAATAACGACCTCCTCTGTTGAATTCACACCTTCCAAAAGTGCAATAAGATTGAAGCAGGACACACTTTGAATTGGGAATGTGGGATCCACACCCAGACGGGCACTGAAATCATAAAGATTGGGGAGGGATAGCTCAATTGTTTGAGCATTGGTCTGCTAAACCCAGGGTTGTGAGTTCAATCCTTGAGGGGGCCATTTAGGGATCTGGGGCAAAAAGTGGGGATTGGTCCTGCTTTGAGCAGAGCATTGGACTAGATGACCTTCTGAGGTCCCTTCCAACCCTGATATTCTATGATTCTATGAAAATCAATGAAAGGGTTTGGGTGAAAGTTCATGGTGAGATTTGACTTGCAATGGGTCCTGTGTGCCTAAATCACTTAGGACCATGAGATCAATCCTGTGAAAATCCATGTAAGTGCCGACCTGCCCCTCTAGGGCCTTGGAACACAAAGGAGAGTGTGGCTGAATCTTGGACTACCTAACTTTAAGACCCTGCCCGCTAGTGCAATCCAACCCCTTGAGTTAGGCACCTCCAGCCCTATTAAACATGGAGGCAGATGTCACAGGCTGATTGGCCTTTTGAGGCAAGCTGGGATCTGCCTTGCCCATGACTTTGCAGCTATTCCTCAGCCTCACTGATGAGCTGGGAACATAGGAGCTCATCAGTGACCCCAGCTGGGTGTAATGGGGCTTCATTAGAAAGACTGAGCCTGGCTGTGGTGGTGAGGGAGGTGAGCATTGCTTCAATAGAGCTGGGAGCTCAGTAGAGGCCTAATTGAGGGGATCTAGGCAGGGTTGCTGGAGGAAGGTTTAGTTAGTTGGGGACAGGCTGTGGTCAGAAAGCAGAGCTATGGAAGTGGGGTGAACTCATGGGGGGGGGGTAGAGTGAGATGGAGCCCTGAGGTAGGGTTTGTGAGGACCAGGGAGTGAGCTAGAAGGCCATGAAGGGTAGAAGGCTAGTTTAAAGGGCACTTGGGCTCCCAGTGGGAGGAGCCTAGGGGCCCTCGACACTCATAAGAGGAGGAACTGAAGTGAAGCTGAGCCGGATGGGGAAGGACCTTTGGTTCAGAGTTACCCCCTGGAATGGGACTGAACAGCTGTGGGGCTTGGGTTGAGACCTAGGAGGCCCAGTGGGAGAACCTGGAGAAGACACTGCCTGAGACACTTGCTGCTGAGAAATGGCCACCAGAGGGATGTGAGCAGAAAAGTCTCCTGTAACTTCCCATCTGGGCAGGTGGGGCTGCCCTAGAGGTAAGGATGCATGTGTAGAGGAGACTTAGGGGCTTGATAAAGGGAATCTGCAAAAGAAAACACACTGAGCGGGGAGCTGTCTGACCTACCCACTAGGAAATGCTGAGGAGGGGTTGGGTCCGAAGTCCCATCAGTGAAAGAGAGTTAGGTGCCTCACCCCAGTTGGGATTCACGGCCCTCTCCTGGAGTTAGGTGACTAAGCTATTACTTAACTCCCACTTCCCCACAACCACTTATGCCAGAGAAGGAGTTGGTGGTGCTTCCCTTAGCTTTTAATCTAGTGGTTAGAGCACTTGCCTAGGACATGGTAGAGCCAGGGTCATTTTCTTCCCCTCTGCCTGATGTGGGAGCTGGGATTTGAGCCACGTCTTCGACTGTCAAGGGCAGATTGACATTTGGGGTACAGACACCTGCAGTGCACCCCATTCTCTTTCAGACCAAATCAGTATTAATTAAGTCACGGTGGAACAGCATGAACAGGAGAGATTGAAAGACCCCTCCCCAAATACCCCGTAGCCTGGTGCTCAGGGCATTCACCCAGGACCGTTTTGCTGCTGTGACAGGTGATTGTCACAGGAGCCGAATCCACATTTTGAGAAACCACTAAGGAAACAGAAGAAAAATCTACTTACAATGAGGTTTAAGTGAGTTAGGAGCCTAAGACGTTTGGGGAGGAATTACCCCCTGTCTGTTTACATGGGCAAATGCTCTCTGGAGGGACGAAAGGCTGCAGTGTTCGTCGGAGACTTGGGTTCTCTCACTGAGGGTTTTTGAATTGCTGTAGATGTGGTTTGTGTCACTGTGTCCCGAGCACAGTAATACCTGGCTGTGTCGTCGGTTCTCAGGCTGCCCAGCTGTAGATAGGCCGTGCTCATGGAGGTGTCCCTGGTGATGGTGAATCACCCCTGGAAGGCCTGGGCATAGCTAGTGCCACCATTACCGGGATAGATGTATCCTATCCACTCCAGTCTTTTCCCGGGAGCCTGCCGTACCCAGCTCATGTAATAGCTGGTAAAGGTGTAGCCGGAGGTTTTACATGTCACTCTCACAGACTCTCCAGGCTTCTTGATTTCTGCCCCAGACTGGGTCAGCTGGATCTGGGAGCTGACACCTGTCAACAAACAACAATAAAAACCCCAGTTAATGCCATTGTTTTCCTCCTCTTCTCAGGTTTCTCCAAGTCCTTCTGTTGCCCTCCTCACAACCGTTTCTGATCTGCTTGTATGTAATCATCCGCACCACCCTCCTGTGAAGTAGGGAAGTACAGTTATTCCCCTGTTTAAGGGATTTGGACACCTATTTCCCATTCAAGATGAATGGAAATTTGGTATCCAGATCAACTAGGGGGCTTTAAAATTCCACACTGTGACTTGTTCAGAGGTAGGAATTTGAATCCAGAATCTCTGAATCCTACTGCTATGTCTTAGCTTTAAAACCATCTTCCCTAGCCTAGCCCAGCCGTCCTAACCAGACACCTGTAGGTTCATCCACTTACCTGGGAAAGCTGCTAAAAAGAAGAAGAACCCCAGACAGATCATTTTCAGTCTCCACAACAACCTGGCGGGCTGCAAAGCAGTAACCCTTCCTCTGCTGGCGGCTCTTCGGTGAGGGTCGCCTGCTTGCCTTTATCAGTCAGTTTTCCTACTTCATTTGCATGTGGGCGTTGCTCAATCATTTGACTAAACCTCAGCTTCACCCGCCATTCCAAATAAATGACCTGAGAGTTTAGAGGGACACAGTCCTGGAGGAGTCTAGAGCATGTTAACACAATTTGGGCCCCAATCCGGGAAAACACTAAAGTCACTTTGACCTCAGGGGGGACTTCAGTGTGAGCTGACAGATAATTGGTAAACTCGTGTGCTAAGGTGCCTAATAGTGGGTTACCAAAGTGTAACACCCAATGGATAGGAAACCAAAATAACCCACTGTCAATGAATGTATCAACAACAGCCCTCTTCACTGGAGAAATATGTATGTGAGCTGTGATTTCCAAAACCTCCAAAGAGCGCTGGATGCTCAATTCCCATTGATTTGAAAGGGATGTGGGTGGGCAAACCCTGACTTTGAAAATTCCAGCCTTTGGTGCTGCGGACAATAATTCCTTGTGATTATTCCCAGGTTCAGTCTTTGGGAAGAAACTCTTTTTAAGCTATTATGATTCTTTGCTGCCCCCCTGTGGGTCTTTCCCTTTGGTAAACACAGAAACGATTTCCCCCTGTTCTTCCTTTAGATTTATGTAACTACATATGGGAACTTATGGGAACTACAGGCCAGTCAGCCTCACCTCAGTCCCTGGAAAAATCATGGAGCAGGTCCTCAAAGAATCAATCCTGAAGCACTTGCATGAGAGGAAAGTGATCAGGAACAGCCAGCATGGATTCACCAAGGGAAGGTCATGCCTGACTAATCTAATCGCCTTTTATGATGAGATTACTGGTTCTGTGGATGAAGGGAAAGCAGTGGATGTATTGTTTCTTGACTTTAGCAAAGCTTTTGACACGGTCTCCCATAGTATTCTTGTCAGCAAGTTAAGGAAGTATGGGCTGGATGAATGCACTATAAGGTGGGTAGAAAGCTGGCTAAATTGTCGGGCTCAACGGGTAGTGATCAATGGCTCCATGTCTAGTTGGCAGCCGGTATCAAGTGGAGTGCCCCAAGGGTCGGTCCTGGGGCCGGTTTTATTCAATATCTTCATAAATGATCTGGAGGATGGTGTGGATTGCACTCTCAGCAAATTTGCGGATGATACTAAACTGGGAGGAGTGGTAGATACGCTGGAGGGGAGGGATAGGATACAGAAGGACCTAGACCAATTGGAAGATTGGGCCAAAAGGAATCTGATGAGGTTCAATAAGGATAAGTGCAGGGTCCTGCACTTAGGACGGAAGAACCCAATGCACAGCTACAGACTAGGGACCGAATGGCTAGGCAGCAGTTCTGCAGAAAAGGACCTAGGGGTGACAGTGGACGAGAAGCTGGATATGAGTCAGCAGTGTGCCCTTGTTGCCAAGAAGGCCAATGGCATTTTGGGATGTATAAGTAGGGGCATAGCGAGCAGATCGAGGGACGTGATCGTTCCCCTCTATTCGACATTGGTGAGGCCTCATCTGGAGTACTGTGTGCAGTTTTGGGCCCCACACTTCAAGAAGGATGTGGATAAATTGGAGAGAGTCCAGCGAAGGGCAACAAAAATGATTAGGGGTCTGGAACACATGAGTTATGAGGAGAGGCTGAGGGAGCTGGGATTGTTTAGCCTGCAGAAGAGAAGAATGAGGGGGGATTTGATAGCTGCTTTCAACTACCTGAAAGGGGGTTCCAAAGAGGATGGCTCTAGACTGTTCTCAATGGTATCAGATGACAGAACGAGGAGTAATGGTCTCAAGTTGCAGTGGGGGAGGTTTAGATTGGATATTAGGAAAAACTTTTTCACTAAGAGGGTGGTGAAACACTGGAATGCGTTACCTAGGGAGGTGGTAGAATCTCCTTCCTTAGAGGTTTTTAAGGTCAGGCTTGACAAAGCCCTGGTTGGGATGATTTAACTGGGAATTGGTCCTGCTTCGAGCAGGGGGTTGGACTAGATGACCTTCTGGGGTCCCTTCCAACCCTGATATTCTATGATTCTATTCTATGATTCTATGATTCTATTATAACTTGGTTATTTTTGTCTCCTGTAAACCATGGGGTAGGGAGGCTTCTTGAAAGGCTGATTTGGTTTTCTAACTTCCTCCAGAGATTTTTCACTGTACTGCAAAAAATGCATCCGTCGTCCTATTCATAAGAAATTTCTCTTTCTGAAGTGCCTTTTGCTACTGTTATCTGGAAGTTTGACTTCACATCCCTCCTCCTTATGGTAGCAATGAGAAGGTTTGATGTGAACATTCAGTGAACAGGTGATAGATGTTATATGTCTGTGTTATATACAAACAGGAGGTAACATTAGATGCTTGTGACCTCCTGACCCAGCCCTCACTTGTATGAATCCCAGGAGTTCCCTTCAATGTATTAAGTACCTAGGAATGTCTGTGTGCATCCTATGAATGTACAGAAAAACTAAGCAATGTCGTGTTACCAAGAATGCCAACTTGTCTTGTAGCTGGCCACTTAGGTTAAGAATTTCAAAGCCACCAATGTGATCTGGAATTGCGAATTGCGCATATAAATCAGCGGTTCACAAACTGTGGTTCAGGACCCCATAGTGGGTTGCGACCTCATTTTAATGGGGTTGCCAGGGCTGTCGTTAGACTTGCAGGGGCATGGGGCCAAATCCCAGGGCTGAAGCCATAGGCTGAGCCCCGCGACCTTGTGCCGGGGGTGCTCAGGCTTCGGCTTCATCCCTGAGCCTCAGGGTTCAGATTACAGGCCCCCTGCATAGGGTTGAAGATCTTTGGCCTCCCTGCCTGGGGTAGCTGGGATCGGGTTGACTGAGCCTTTGGTCCCCCCTCCTGGGAAGTGTAATTTTTGCTGTCAGAAAGGGGTTGCGGTGCAATGATGTTTGAGAACCCCCAATAACTTCTTTCGGCAGCTTGGAAAAATCTCATTCTTAATGGTGAGCGAGTGACAGCCTTTCTCTGTGCTGCCCCAGGGGTTTTTGCATGGCTGTGCATGGATTTCTTCTCACTGTGTGTCTCTCGCACAGTAATACCCGGCAGTGTCTTCAGGCCGCTCATTTGCAGATACAGCAGGTTGTTGGGATTGTCCCTGCAGATGGTGACTCGCCCTCTGACCGAGTCTGTATAGTAGCTATCTCCCCCATCCTGCCGAATGCTGGCTGCCCACTGCAGCCCTTTCCCCGGAGCATGACGCACCCAGTCCATTCAATAGCTGCTGAAAGTGAACCCGGAGGCTTTGCAAGAAAGTTTTAGGGACTCTCCTGAGTTTCTGAATCCACCGCCGGACTCCACCAGCTCCACATCACACCGGACACCTGGGAACACAGAAGATACCAGTAATGTACCCAGTGCATAGTACAATACATAACCTAACTGTTTATTGATATAACTCTAGGGAACAGGAACACACCTGAGAGAGCAGAGAGGAAGAGAAGAGATCTCCATAAGGAGAGCATGATGATTAATGAAGAGAACTAGACCCAGAAAGGGGTGTAGTTTGGAAAGTGTCTCTAGCGGCCTTGGCTTTAAACAGATGGCTTCCTCCGTGAAATTCCATGGTTTGTTTGTGGTGTATAAAGAGCAACCGGATGGGGCTGTGGTTAAAGCACTGGACTGAGGGCTGGTTTACACGTACACTTGCAGGAGAATAATTGTATTTGTTTCATTCACACCTTTACAGACTGAAGCTTGAAATAGAACACCAGGCCGAAAGGAATCCACACAGAGACCGGCACTTCAACCTCAAAGGGTTAACATCAGTGTC
The DNA here is from genome assembly GCF_965140285.1 of Lepidochelys kempii. NCBI lineage: Eukaryota > Metazoa > Chordata > Testudines > Cheloniidae > Lepidochelys > Lepidochelys kempii. Next base: position 39,995,442 of record NC_136392.1, read on the forward strand.
GTGACAAGGGTGAAAGTTTATGGCACAGGTATAATTTGCAATGGGAAGTCAATTGTTAGCCTAGAATCAGACAGGCTGAGAGTCTCAAACTGGTAAAGATCCTCTGGCCTGTGTTCTGCAGGAGCTCGGACTATGCCCTTAAATCTCTGACACTAAGAAAGGAACCTAAAGGAGTTAGGAACACCGATTTCATTTTGTTGTTTTAGTGCGATTTGGACACCTAAATCTCAGGGCATCTCCCAATCCCAGCCTTTATCTATTGGGGCCCGGTTATTAAAATATTGAGGCAAATGAAGAAGCAGATAAATAGCTAGTCAGATTTTTAAGATCACGATGGAACCTAACTTCTACTGAAATCTATGGGAGTTAGGCACTCATCTGATTCTGAACTTCCCACAAGGTGCCTTTCTGATTCTTGAGGCATCGACAGACCAGAGAGTTCAAGGGGTTTAGGCTGAGAGTTTTCAAGGTGTCAGTCATTGCTTCATTCAGCGGTTCAATGCCTAATCAATTTAGGAGCCTGAATCTCATGATCAAATACAGAGAAGCCTTGAAAAATCTGGGCCTTAGTGCTGCAGGTTTCCACCTGTAAAAAGGAGATATCGCGTTTCAGGGGTTCAGGGATATAAAGATTGATATTTGAGGTGTTGTGATAAAGGGTTGATGGGGTCTATATAATTATCTAGATAGAAAAAGTGAACTTAAGCTTGAGCTCAGAATGGTGGAATTCCGCTCGTCGTGTCACTGATAGAAAAGGTTTCAGGGTAATATTGTTTGTGTTGCAATAACACCAAGAGGACCCAGCCGAGTGCCAGGCCTTGGCCCTGTGAGACCGTCCTTTGCACAAAGCTCTTACCAGGCTGAAATTTTTTTCAAAGCCTCCTAAGGGACGTGGTTGCCCAAATGAATAAGAATTGAGAATCCCGATCTCTTACTGGGCTTCGAAAATCCCACGGTAAATAAGGAAAGGGGGGCACGGAGAAATAGAGGCCCAGGTCATGGAAGGGAGTGGCCCAGCAACAGGTGAGTGACAGAGGCTGGGAAAAAATCGCTGTCTCCTGACTCCAAATCCAACAGCCTAACAACTAGTAGACAGGTGGAATTTCAAGGAGAGCCAACAGCTTTATGAAATACTTCTAGTTAGTTTAATTTGTATCATTTGGGTTTCTCTGTATGAAGGTGGAGGTCGTGGGGATGGTGTTCCACAGAGGATTTAATATTCATTCAAAAGGGAGAGAATTTAGAATTCAGATTTTCCTTGTACTGTGGGCTTCTCATCTGACACACAAGGAGAGGATCCTGGGGAATGACCAAATGTTTTTCTTTGCACCCAGAGCACTCCTCGCCAGAGCTTTTCTAGTGCTTTAATCAGTCCAGCTCTAGGACGTTTCTCTGGGTATTTGCCCACCTCTGCACAGTGCTACAAACCCAGAGAGCCATAGGCTGCTGTACAAACTGCTGGGTAATTCTTGCGCAATCTTCCTCTTTCCCTGCCAGTGGCAGCTTCTGAATGTGGAACAGGAGCTTGGTCAGCACACAACTGAGCCGGGCTGCAGGATAGAAATTTTGAAACCCAAGATCAGGCTGAGAAAAGTATTTCAATTGGGGGGAAAGTGGCAAGAATCCAGTTCTGCTGATTTACCACTGCCCCATGGACTTCAAAGGAACTCTGGCGGATGGACGCTGGCTGCATGGCCACCCTCTGACGTTAACACCTATTGACATCATTTGAGCGCCTGGCCCGCTGGTTCCAGGAAAGCTGGGCTGATTCACACTAGCTGTGGATCTGGCTTTCTCTGCCTACCGGCTGCAGTAGACCGCATTGGGGCAGGTAGGAGCTAAGTGGCTGCAATAGTTTGTCCCACAAGTGCGTTAAAAGGCTCAGTTCTGCAAGGGTCAAAATTCAGTCCGTGTGAGTGGGAATGGAGGGGTCTGAGCCACTCCTTCAGAGATGCATTTTGCAGCATGTGCTCTGCGGGGTGGGTTGCTCAGAGGCTTTGATAAATGAGCTTTGATTGTGAGGCACACAGACACCAGAGGGTGTTGGGAGACATGCGTCCCAGACTTGTCAGATCTAAGGTGCATTTAGACTGTTACCTTTTCTCTGGCAATGGTCAATAATACGCTTCAGAGGAAGATGTAAGAACTCTGGAGGCGGAAGTGGGCCAGTCTGTCCCGCACATCTCCCCCTGATCTAGAATAGAGACTGGCTTAAAGCTTGATGCCTGAGGTTTAATGACCCTTTCAATTGTATTATAACACTGAATATTATACCCATGTAAATATCCAGTTCTTTTCTGAACATTCTTAAATTCTTGGCCACAATGACTTGTCTTGAGAATGGATTCCACAGTTTAATTACATGGTGTGTCATGTCAATACCCGCTTGTCACAGAGTCCCTGGGTGATGCTCTGGAACTGCTCCCTATGAAGCCAGTCAAGACTCTGGGGCAGTTGCCTTCCTGTGAGCAGCCTGTCTGCAGGACACACAGCTCACTCAGCTTCCACCTTCCTGGGTCTTCCCAAGCTGTTGTGGACTCACAGGCCTGTGTGCTCTCAGCTCCCCAGGGTTTCCAGAGAGAACCCCTAGTGTGCCAGCCCTTCTTGAGATCACCACCTCTTTGCCAGGGTCGAGCTGCAGACTCCTCCGCCCCTGGGACCACTCGCTGCAATCTCCCGGGGGACTCTGTTACTGCAAAACAGGTCACACACTTCTCTCTGGTCACACACTTCCAGGGGTTAACCGCCCCCTGAAAACGTCTCTCTCTGAAACTTCAGCACACCTGGTCCCCATCAATCCCCCTTCGTTTTACTGCTCCCCAGTCACTTACTGCAGAAAGCGCCGTCCACGGGGTGCAGTAGATCCCACTTTTGCCACCAGTTGTCACGGAGTCCCTGGGCGATGCTCTGGAACTGATCCGCATGAAGCCAGTAAGGACTCTGGGGCAGTTGCCTTCCTGTGAGCAGCCTGTCTTCAGGACACAAAACTCACCCAGCTTCCACCTTCTTGGGTCTGACCTCGGAGCATTCAGCATCCTCTGCCCCTCCGTGCACTTTCCACAGCAAGTCTGCTCAGGCGGGGCTCCTGGGGAAGCCAGAGGGTCCTGCACCCCAACTTCGCAGTCAGACAGGACTCTCAGCCAGCCAGTAAAACAGAGGGTTTATTAGACGACAGGAACATGGTCTAAAACAGAGCTTGTAGGTGCAGAGAATGGGACCCCTCAGCTGGGTCCATTTTGGGAGGCAGTGAGCCAGACAACTACGTCTGCCCTTCAATCCATGTCTCCAGCCAGCCCCAAATTGAAACTCCCTCCAGCCCCTCCTCCTCTGGGCTTTGTCCCTTTCGCGGGCCAGGAGGTCACCTGATTCCTTTGTTCTCCAACCCTTTAGCTCTCACCTTGCAGGGGGGAAGGGCCCAGGCCATCAGTTGCCAGGAAACAGGGTGTCGGCCATTCTCTGTGTCCAGACTCCTGCACATACCTGCCCTCTAGGGCTCTGCAATGATCATACACCCTTACCCCACCCCTTAGATACTTAAGAACTGCATAGGGGAAACTGAGGCACCCCCACACTATTCAGAGGAAACATTAAGAACAGTCCCACTTCATCACATCTCTCCCCCCTTCGAGATCGAACTGAGCGGGGTCACTTTAGCCACCAACGTTCCCATGGATGCCCCAGCATCTGTCCCATTCCTTTAGCTGGCTTTTTTTAAATTAAATCTCAGTCAGAATTAATACTAAAAAGGGGAGAAAAACCCAACTGTTTTCAAGACTGAGCTTGATAAATTTATGGTGGGTGGTGGTATGAGGAGATGGCCACATGCCATTGTAGGCACATCGACAACTGCTCGTAGCAAATATCCCCAATGGCCAGTGAAGGTGGGGAGGGCTCTGAGTGACTACAGAGAACTCTTTCCCCAGGGTCTGGCTGGTGGGTCTTGCCCACATGCTCAGGGTCCCACTGCCTGATATTTGGGGTCATGAAGGGATTTACTGTTACCTCCCCCTGCCAGAGCCTTTTGCTACTGGGTTTAGCTACACAGCCAGTGAGTGTGGAGGCAGCCTATGTATTTCAGACCATGTCTTTGGTCTGTCAAGGTAATTCTGAATTCTAATCCTGGTCTCTAAAGTGCTTGCAACCCCTCCCAGATTGGTATAATCTGCAAACTTTGTAAGTGTACTCTCTCTGCCATTATCCAAGTCATTTATGCAGCTATTGAATAGAAGTGGACCCAGGACAGATACCTGTGGGACCCCACTCGATATTCCCTTCCAGCTTGACTGTGAATCATTCATAACTACTCTCTGAGTACATTTTCTAACTAGTTCTGCACCTACCTTATAATAGGATCATCAGTCTATATTTCCCTGGTTTGCTTACGAGAAGGCGATCTGAGACTGTATGAAATGTCTGACTAAAGATGAGATGTACCACATCTACTGTTCCTATCCCCGCCCCCATCCCCTAGTTTTGATACCCTGTCAAAGGAGGATATGAGGTGGGTTTGACGTGATTTGTTCTTTACAAATCCATGTTGACTGCTAGTTGTCACCTCATCTTCTGGGTGCTTGCAAATTGATTATTTGCTCCATTCTTTCCGGGTACAGAAGTTACATTTTTGGATTATAATTCCTGGGTTGCCCTTATTCTGCTTTTTATTGAAAGGTACCACTTGCCCTCTTCCAGTCTTCTGGGATCACTCCTGTCCTGCGAGAGTTCTCAGAAATAAATTGTTAATGGCTAAGGTCTCTTTGGCCAGTTACTTAAGTATTCTCTGGTGTATTTCATCTGGCCCTGCTGACTTGAGGACGTCTAACCTGTCTACATAAGTCTTAACTTGTTGTTTCCCTATTTTAGCCTATTTAGCCTATTTCAGATCCCACCCCATTTACACTGATGTTCACTGTTAGTCCTCTGATTACTGATAACCTTTTTGGTGAAAACCTAAACAAAATGGTATTTAATATTTCGGCAATTGCTGCATTTTCTTGTGACTGTGTTTCCCTCCTCATTGAGCAGTGGTCCTTCCCTGTCCTTCATCTTCCTCTTGCTTCTAATGTATTTGTAAAATGTTTTCTTGTTACCCTCAATACTTCAATGATTGTGATGCTCAGACACTACAGTAATGGGGACAATATAAAAACCTAAGATAGCTTGACGGCTCGAGCTCAAACATGGCTTATAAAAAAAAAAAAGATATGCAAATGCATATCCTTAATGCCCTGCCTAAGTCATTTAATAGCTTGACACCTGCATGGCTAGGACACAAGGAGGGGTCTGTGCAGCTAATGCCCGGACACCATGAGCACTTTATCCAGCATCAACAGCATATTTTGGCTGAATTGTCTCTTCTGTCTAGTGCGTGTAAAGGAATGATGGTTTCTGACATTTTCTGGAAATACTGCGGAATATTGTGCATTATGGGCCTGGTGCAAAGGTCACTAAAGGCAAGGGGAGGACTTCCAATGGTCTGAGTGGGGTTTGGAGCAGGGCCTACTGGAATGTTGATTAACATTTTTGAAGGGGACTTAGGTAATGGAGTATCTAATTCCCCTTGACTGTACCCTTTGAAAATTCCAGATGTGATTCATGATACTTTTTCCCCCCTAGGGGCTCTGTCAAAGGTTCAGCTGGTGGAGTCTGGAGGGGATGTGAAAAAGCCCGGAGACTCACTCTGCCTCTCCTGCAAAGCCTCCGGCTTCTTCATCAGTAGCAACTGGCTGGATTGGATCCATCATGTTCCTGGGAAGGGACTGGAGTGGGTCTCCAGCATTGATAGTGCAGGTACCCCATATGACCTGGACTCAGGGAAACGGCAATTCAACATCTCCAGAGACGCCTCCAGTAACCTGGTGCATTTGCACACAAGCAGCCTGAAACCTGAAGATGCCGGTGTGTATCCTTGTGCTAGAGATATGGGATCTCTCGCTCAGTGAGACCAGGCGGTGTCCTCGGGCTTCAGGCCGGTCATTTGCAGGTACAACAGGCTGTTGGGGTCATCTCTGGAGACGGTGAATCGCCCTTTTACCGAGTCACTGTTGTCTATGCTGGTGCTGTAAATGCTGGCGGTTCCTTCCCATGAGCCTGTCAGACCCAGTTCATCCCGGAGCTGCTGATGGTGAACCCGGAGGCTTTGCAGGAGAGGCGGAGAGAGTCTCTGGGCTTCTTCACACCCCTCCGGACTCCACCAGCTGCAGCTGGGACCGGGCACCTGGGAATAACAATTAATTATGGGGAATATGAGGACATCGGGCAATAGCGCTGTAACCCCCCGCCTCCCCAGTACATCCAACCCATGGAAAGGAGAATGGACCTTCCGGAGATGCTGCAATGAGAACCAGGTACAACCAAGCTTCATTTCCCCGGGTGCTGGAGGGAAAGTTCTCCGGGGACTGGCTGGTGACTGCAGAGACCCGGGGGGTTGCGGATTGTGTCTCCGGGTGCAGCCTGGGCAGAGAGAGGGACAGATTTAAACTGGAAACTCTCACCCTCATTTGCATATCCCGCTCCTTATAAGAGACACCCGCCAGTTCCTAGCCCGGACTCAGTTCCTTTGTGTGGGGCTGAGAGAAGAGGCGGCGCTTTGTCTCTGTGGCACCTAACCCTTGTCTCAGTCGGAGCTTCCTACTCGACCATAAGGAGAGAAACTGGCATCTTCTTTATCCCTCCTCTAGCTTCCCCATCTAACCGTGACCCTGAGGATAAACTTCACCTTCATATATGTCTGAACCGGAAAACTACATGAATACCTGACTTAGAGCCCCAAAACCAGACTTTACCCAGGATGTAATTCCAACCCTGAGTTTTAATACTGGCCTCACCCTTCATCCCTACCTAGAAACTAACACTAGGGGAGACTTTGGGGAGTCCGGGGCCGTATCTCAGTCAGTGGGAGCTGCGCTCTGCGACCCTCGTGCCCCTCCCGCCCCCCACCCACGGGCCTCTGCTTCTGCCTCGGGAGCCGCCTCCCCCTGAGCAACCCCATGAAATCCCACCGTGTCCCTGTCCACAGCCCTTAGCCATGTGACTGTCCCCAATGCCCTGCGGGCCAGTGCTGGGCTGTGATGTCATCGGGGGCTGAGGGGCGGGGTCTTTTATCTCCATGGTGACTCTGTGACATCCCATGAAGTTGCATCCCATGAAGTGAGCTGTAGCTCACGAAAGCTTATGCTCAAATAAATTGGTTAGTCTCTAAGGTGCCACAAGTCCTCCTTTTCTTTCTGCGAATACAGACTAACACGGCTGTTACTCTGAAACCTGTGACATTGTGGAACTTTACTGTGGGCAGGATCCTGAGCTGCACCGTTTACACCAGGGCTGTGATTTCCAGCTGTCAAATGGATGAAAAAAATGCTCGAGTCTCTTTGGAAAGTCCCAGCGGTGCCACATTCCCAGGCTCAGCGGAGCGGGGTTTATTCCGGCGCTGGGTGATCTCTGCCCCCAGGACCATGTCTAGGCACCAGCAAAGCAAGCTTACATGCTTGGGGTGGCAAAAAACCTAGAGCCGGCCCTGCCAGCGAGCCACCGCCGCAGAGGCAGAGGGAGGGGCAGGGCCCGGAGCCACCCCCGAGAGGAGGAGACGCCACCCATGGCACGGGGCTGAGTGGCCTCCTCTGGCCTTGCTGAGCCAGACTTCACTGCAAACAGCTGGCCTGGTGCACAGAGCTGCCCCTGAACTCAGGACTGACCGGTCCAAAGCTGCTTCCCACCCCCCTCCGGGCCAACTCGCCTGGGATTGGTCCAGCATCGGGACCCGGGTATTTTGACACCAGCCCGCCACCAAGCTCTGGGCACCATCCATGTTCCCTGGCTGTTCTGGTGCTGCGGGACTCAGCTCTGCCCTCTGAGCCCTGGGGGCTCCATGGGGCTCCATGCCGGTGGAGTTTGGCTGGAGGTGCATGGCCGGATACCCTTTTGTGGGTCTTAAATGAGCAACTGCAGGGGCCTGGCTTTGGATGCCCCTGGACCAGTTGCTCCTTCCCTCCAGTTAGGTGCCAGAGGAATGGAGAAAGGTTTGACATATGCCATCTTTAGGAAAGGGACCAGTGAAGCACCAGGGCACTATAGGCCAGTCAGCCAAACCTTGATCCCTGGAAAGGGACTGGAACAAATTACTGAAAATGTATTTGTAAGCACCTGGTGGATGAGGAGGATTAGCCAGCATAGATTTGCCAAACCAGCTGAATTTCCTTCTTTGGCAGGGTCACTGGCCCAGGGGATGGGGGAAGCAGCAGCTGGGCCATCTCTCCATTTTCGCCAGGCTTTGGTGGCTCCAAGGGGAGGAGTGGAGCTGGGGTGCTGGTGTTAATGAGTACACTAGTAGGAAATTGTTTTATTTCACTAACTACAAATTCTGTTTTCATTTTTTAAAAATTTAAACAGTCAAAACAAAAAAAAAATTGCAAAGTGCAAACTTGTAAAAGCCAAAAAAAGGGGGAGCAGCCAAAATTTTTTCTGCTTGGGGCAGCACAAAACGGGGAGCCGGCCTGTCTGCCCCACAGCCCCGCCGGGACTCTGAAGGGCCCATTGCCATATCCCAACCTACATCTCTCTCTGCTTCAGTCCCACGTTTTGAATCTGGGGCTGTGATAGTTCCCCGGCCTCACGGTGGCGTTGTGGGGATAAAGGCAATAAACGTTTGTGAAGGGCAGAGATGCCACGGGGAGGGGCCCCACATCGGTTATAATTAACTAATTACCTTCCACTGCATTAATGTCATAAACATCCCTGGTGTAAATCAGGAGTAACTCGAGTTTAGTGAAAGCAGTTGCGGTGACTTTACACTAGCGGAGGATTTGGCCCCAGGGACAATTTGCTCCATCCGTTGGGTCTGATGCGAACCCCAACGCGCTTGTCCCCTTTACACTGACCGACGCTGGCCTGTGAGTCTGACACCGAGGTGGGCCAGGGAGAGCCAAGGTGCCAGGTCTGCGAGCGGAGAGTGATTCAGAACAGGACTCACTCCGGATTGGGGTTCACAGATGAAGCGAGGGATCCCTGAACCCCAGGATCAGCGGGGCTCTGGGTAGGAAGGGGAGACACATTGCCCGGGAAAGGAAGGTTTAAACTGGCGGGAGGTTTGTGTCCCGTTCCCCCGGGTGCCGGGTCTCCTGCCCGAGCCCGAAGCGGGGGGTGTCGCTGCTGCCCCCGCGCGGCCGCCGGGAGAAGGGCGATTCCGCAGCCTGGGTTTTTGTACGATCACAAACCGGTTTGGTGTCACTGTGTCTCTCTCACAGTAATAGCGGGCGGTGTCCTCGGGCTTCAGGCCGGTCATCTGCAGATACAGCTCACTCCTGGCGTTATCCCTGGAGATGGTGAATCGCCCTTTCACTGCATCGAGGTAGTAAGTACCCCCACCGGGGTATATAGCAGCGACCCATTCCAGTCCCTTCCCGGGAGCCTGGCGGACCCAGCTCATCGCGTAGCTGCTGAAGGTGAACCCGGAGGCTTTGCAGGAGAGGCGGGGAGAGTCTCCGGGCTTCTTCACGCCCCCTCCGGACTCCACCAGCGTCTGGGACCGGACACCTGGGAATAAAGACAGGCCATTAATATCGGTATAAGAACAGCGGTAACACAATATTCTTCTAACTCGGCCAGGTCTTCAGAGGAGGAAAATACCTTCCAAAGCTGCTACAGCGACAATGACAAGGAGCAAAAATCCCATTTTCCCGGGTGCTGGAGGGGAAAGTTCTCAGGGGACTGGCTGGTGACTGCACCGACCCAGGGGCTGCGGATTGTGTCTCCGGGTGCAGCCTGGGCAGAGAGAGGCTCAGATTTAAAGAGGAATCTGTCTCCCTCATTTGCATGCCCCGCTTTATAAGAGACAAACGCTCCTTCTGTCAGTGATCGGATTGACTCGCCCCCGGGCTCCTGCTGCAGGGGTCAGAGTGTCCCGTCCTGTGTGTCTGTGCAGCGCCGGGCGCAGGGCTCTGGGGTCCTCCTGACACTTTTGGACCCTGGGAGGAATGAACAGCTCCCTGCAGGGACTGTATTTCCTCTCATGGGAACTGAGGGTCTGGCTATTCTGAGGTGATATTGGGGATTGGGGGGACTCAGCTCTGGAGCCCCGTTGCACACGCACAGGGGCCATGCAATGTCCGGTCTGGGGAGTCAGTGTCTGGGGAGGGGTCGTGTCCCAGGGATCCATAGGGCTGGGCCACCCCCTGGAGACAGAAGATTTCCCCTGCCACTGGGAGGGATTTGGGAGGGAAGCCCCTTTCCCTTCCCAGCAGTGACCGGCTACATTGAAATGATGCACTTTGGACGAGGTCTGGGGGCCCGGCTGTGTGTGCGGGTGGGAGAAGCTGGGGGTGGGGGTCTGAAGAAAGAGTTAAGGTTTTGCAGAGGAGCCTCCCTGACATTTGTGTGCCTAGAGAGGCGTGTCTGGGAGTTTTGCTTTAGGGAGGGAGTAGAGGGAGGATTCAGTAGGCAATGGAGGAAGATTATTATGCCCGGCTGATATTTATGTCCGCGTTCACACTCCCACTCCCATTCACACTCCACTTCCCATTTATGCTCGAATTGTAAACTCCGCGGGGTAGAGAGAGGTGTTATGGTCTGTGTTTGTACCGTGCCTAGGAATAGGGGATCCTAGACTATGATTGGAGACCCCAGGCGCTAGGATCCAACCACCACCAACTCCGCCACCGCTAATCATCATCAGCATAATCATCTACTTAGTTAATTATTAATAAGCAATGAAGTGCAGGCAGAAGCGTTCTCCTTTTTATGTTTTTAGATTCTGTATGATGTAATATTCAGACATTCGACTACTGCTACTACTTAATAATAAAATATTTCCGTTCCCACTTACATTCAGACCCCTGTAACCATTCACGCTGAAACAGGTATTTCTTTTCCCACTCCCATGAACACTCCCATTCCTGTTTATATTCCCCTTCCTGTTCACTCACACACTCCCATTTCCACTTCCAGTCACACTCACCTTCCTGTTCTCTTTCATGCTCACCGTCCCATTTCTGTTCCCATGGATATTCCTCTTCCATTCCGATTCATACTCCCATTCCCATTCCTTTTGCACAAATGCGAGTCGGAGCATTTGGCCCTGACTTCATTCTAAGACCCAACAGAGCCAGGTCTCTCTGTCTGACTGTCCCCCCAGCGGTGCTGTCAGTCACTGCAAAGGTTACACAAAGGAGGGCACCGGGTCTGTAGGTCATAGGAGGGAGGATGCTACACAGAGCCAGAACATCACTGGATTTGTCCTTTTTTGGAGAGGAGGGCAAAGACAATGTATTGGGGGAAGGGGGAGGGGAGGTGGAAGGAGTCTTTATAAACCTATTAACGTCTGTGATTAAACATCTGGATTCTTATCTGGCTTGCTGGGCAATTCCCCGTGAGAAAGAACATGACATGAACCCCCTGATTTCTTTGTTTACTTCCCTTTGTCCTCGCTGGGCTCATTGTAACTTGCAGACCTTGAGCGCCACCAAGAGTAACAGCCTCATGGCATTGCAGGGGACGGGTTTTTGTCTCAGCTCAGACCGGGTTTCACTCACTGCGACGCTGCACAGTAACCAGGTCGTGTCCTCTGGCTTCAGGCTGCTCATGTCTAAATCGGCCAGGTTTGGGGAGTTGTCCCTGGAGGTGGTGAATCATCCTTTGACAGAAGCGGCGTGATATTCCTTACTCCCATCAAAGAAAATCACGGAGACCCACTCCACTCCCTTCCCGGGAGCTTAAATCAAAGCCGGAGCCTGTACAGGTGAGCGCAGAGATTGTCCGGGCTTCTTAATGTCTCCTCCTCCGGACTCCACCAGCGGATCCTGAGCCCCAGCCCCGGGGGGTGTAAAAGCACATGGAGAATCCAGATGACAGTGCTGCTGCTAACCGGATTGATGCTTCTGTTAATATTGCTACGGATCACAGCTCTGATTCCAATATTGCCACACGTTATTTCAAAACAAGGGTATCTCCATTTCCCCCCGAAGAGATACACACCTCGGAAAGCTGTCACAGTGAAAAGAAAATGCAGCCAAAACATCAAGTGTGTTTGCTGGGAAAAGTTCTCTAGAGGGTTGGGACGATCGCTGCAGACACCGGGAGCTGCAGGTTCCCAACCCAAAGGGCTTTAAGCAGGGAATACAATTACTCGACTTGCATATCCGTGCTCTTAAAATGGAGTACCAGGGGCTGGCATTGCATTTCTCGCCGAGGTCCCTTGTCCCGGGCTTTGGGAGATGCCATGATACGGTGTGAGACCCTGAGGGGATAGAAGCATGTTCAAAGTAATCTGAAGCACTGAATGTATCCAGTCTGTGAAATACAGCCCAGGAGTGATTACACCCTTGGGTGACAGAAATACTCAGCTCTGTAAGGGAGATTTGGGAACGGACGGTGAGCTTTTGTGTCCCCTTTTTCGAGGTGGATAAACTGAGGCAGAGAGAAGAAAACTGATTTCCCCGAGGTCTGTTGGCTGTTAGAAGAAAAGCCAGGTTCCCCAGAGACCCAGGCTGCCCAGTGTTCTAGTAACCACACTGGCCTGAAACCTGCTAATCGAGCATTCAAATAACCCTTAGAGCACAGCGACCTGAAGATGGGCCTCCCTTGATCCAAGAAGAGCACCCTGGTCACCGGGCTATTCAGTCATTCTCATTCACACTCTGTCTTGCTCTCTCCTCACAAAGACTCTTTGCATTCTGAAGCAAGTAGAAGAACTTCAACTGCAACTCTTTGAAGAGGAGTCCCCCGGGAAACCTTCTAGCCCAGTGGCTGGGCCCTCCCCTGGGAGGTAGAAGATGGACCTTGTTGAAGTCCATTCTCTGGCACAGGCACAGTGGGGCTGAGAGTCAGGGTGCCTAATTCGAGGCTGTAAATTCCATTGGGAGCCAGGCACCTCTAGGCAGGCTTTATAATAACTACCCTTAGATCCTTATGTGATTCGAAGCCCCCGAGCTCCCTACTTTATTGACACAGCCAGTGCCCCCAGTGGGGCGGGTTTGGTGCTTAAATGTCATCTGAGTCTTTCCTCAGATTTCCACAGTTTTGAAAACCCTGAGCACCCCAACCAGCCAACTCCAGACGGTGGCTACAGCACTCGGTTTTTGTCCTAGGTCCCTGGCTGTGTGTCTCTGACACAGGGATACAGGGCAGTGTCCTCCGCTCTCAGGCTGCTGATTTGCAAACGCACCAGGCTGTTGGCATTGTCTCTGGAGATGGCAAATCGCCCTTTCACGGAGTCAGCATAGTAGGCGCTGCCCTGGGCAGCAGCTCTAGCCAGCAAGTCCCGCCCCCTCCCGGGGGCCAGACGGATCCAGTCCATGAGATAACTGCTGAAGGTGAACCCAAAGGCTTTGCAGGAGAGGCGGAGAGAGTCCCCTGGCGTTTTCACATCCTCTCCGGACTCCACTAGCTGGACGTGGGACCGGGCACCTGGGAATAAAGTCATGTTAAGAATCATATCAAAATAGTTTGGGAAGAATACTATGTCCCCATCTATCTATAGAGAAACTAGTAAAAGAAAATATCTTCCGAGACTGCTACAAAGGAAACGAAATGGAGCCAAAGTTTCATTTTCCCAGGTGTTGAAGGGGAAAGTTCTCAGGGGATTGGCTGGTCACTGCACAGATCCAGGGGGCTGCTGATTGTGAATCCGGCTGCAGCCTGGGCAAAGAGAAAGATCGATATAAACAGTAAATGGTCACCCCTATTAGCATATCCCCCTCTTTATAAGGAACAGGTGGGCTTGGCTACACTTGGGAGTTAGAGCGCATTAAAGCATCCCCCGGCACCCCAGCTTGTCCACACAGGCAAGGCTTGTAGAGTGCTCTGACTCCAAGGCTACAGCACTCCTGGTTCTCCACCTCCGCGAGAAGATTAACTCCTGCTGTGCCTTGGCTGAAATGCCTGGGCATCAGTGTGAATGAGGTGTTGCATTACTGCGCTCTGATCAGACTCCGGAAATGACCCATAATCCCCTTAAGTCAAGTGGCCACTCTGGTCATTGTTTGGAATCAGCTGTAGGAATGTGGATGTGCCCTTTGAAAACTCCATTTCTGACACCCGGCTGTTTATCTACTCTGAGACAAAGCAATCATTAGTGCAGAATGCTGTGTGAGAGAGAGAGAGGCAGGGTCTGCTGCTGTCTGAATTTACAAGACAGCATGCTGACATGCTCTCTGCCCCCCAAAAAACCCACTCTCTCTCCCCCCACATACATACAACACAGTCCCTGTCACACTCCACCCCACCCTCCCCATTTGAAAAGCACGTTGCAGTCACTTGCATGCTGGGATAGCTGCCCATAATGCACCGGGCCCAATGCCATTGCAAGTGCCGCAAATGTGGCCACGCCAGCGTGCTTGCAGGTGACAGTGTGAACACACGGCAGCGCTTTCCCTCCTACGCTCTCCGAAGGCGGGTTTAACTCACAGCACTCGACATCTGCAAGTGTAGCCATCCCCAGGAACTCCTTCACCAAAAGATCCCACTTGCTGCCTCTGGGGATCCAGGACAAGGAGGGAAGACCCGCTGTTAGAGCAATAAGAATAAAAAGAGATCTTAAAATGACAGACCGGTAGGCAGGTAGATTAGATTAGTTGTCTTCAACAATGATAACATTCCTCAGGGGCGTTTGTCACTCAACTTTACGTGCTTCCTTACTGCTTATATTTCCTGCCATGGTAGCGTCAGACCAATGGCTCCTGCAAGTAATAACGGAACATGCAACATAAAACGATTTTGTCAAATCCTCCGGCGGTTCAGTCTAAATCTATATATTTCATCTACTCTATTCTGTAAACAAGAAGTGAGCACAGATCAGTGCCTTTGTGTTGACAATTCCGGTTGATTCCTGTCTTTTCTTAAATGTGGCCATGTTAAGAGACAAACACGATGTTAACCCACTGTTGGCTTTGGTGATGGGTTTTGTCACTGTGGTCTAGTCTCTCACACAGTGATACCGGGCAGTGTCTTCCTGTCTCCTGTTGCTCCTTTGTAAACACAGAGGGTTGTTGGGATTGTCTCGTGACACAATGACTCGCCCTTTCGCTGAATAGGTGTAATGAGAACAATTTCTTGTATTCTGTGCCCTGGAGACACTCTCCAGTTGCTTCCCAGGAGCCTGAGGGGCCCAGCCCTGAAGTGGAACCCGGAGACTTTAGAAGAGAGGCGAAGTCAAAGGGCACCTGCAAGTTCGATGTGCAAACGAGCCATTTATGTAGGTACAGAGTTGAAAAAAAATATGTTTTCCAACCCCCAAAGCCCCTCTTCAGTCTTGTCCCCAAGGCTATGCTGTTTTCTCACTGCTCCCCCCAGTGCAGAATGGAGAAGGGGATTCTGCACCCCCCCTTCTCTCACTGACCCCCCTTTTGTATTATCATTTAAAGCAGAAAATAAATATTTTGGGGGTTATTTTTTCTTTTAATCCAAGATTTTTTACTCCTTGGAAAATGCTCCTTGTGCCAGAAAAAGCCAGCTTTTGCTGAAAAATTATTCAACTAACCACAAAAGCAAACGAACGAAAAAGAAAAGCAAAACAGACAGACTTGGTGGGTTCTAGTGCTAAAAGCTGAGAGATCAGGGCCCTTCTGCTGGAATGTCTCTCTGACAGTGGTGAAAGAAAGTGGAATCACAGCATGCTGAAGTAAAGAGGGTGCTAGACTGAACCCCAGTTAATCAGGTTGAGGATTTATGGCATATATTATGCAGGAGGTCAGACTAGAGAATCATACTGCTCCTTTCTGGCCTTTAATTCTATGAATCTGTAACTATCTGGGAGGTTGTGTGCATTTTTACTTTGGTGTCTGAGAAGGGCCACATTCAAATATGACCATATAAGAACATAAGAATGGCCATATTGTATCAGACCAAAGGTCCATCTAGCCCAGTATCCTGTCTTCTGACAATGGCCAATGCCAGGTGCCCCAGAGGGAATGAACAGAACAAGTAATCATTAAGTTATCCATTCTCTGTTTCCCATTCCCAGCTTGTGGCAAACAGAGGCTAGGGACACCATCCTTGCTCATCCTGACTAATAGCCATTAATGATGGACCTGTCCTCCATGAACTTATCTAGTTCTTTCCTGAACCCTGTTATCGTCTTGGCCTATACAACATCCTCTGGCAAAGAGTTTCACAGGTCGACGGTGCGTTGTGTGAAGAAATACTTCCCTTTTTTGTTTGAAAACTGCTGCCTATTACTTTCATTTGGTGACCCCTAGTTCTTGCCTTATGAGAAGGAGTAAATAACACTTCCTTATTTAAAACAAAACAAAACAATGAGGAGTCATGTGGCATCTAAAAGACAAACAAATTTATTTGGGCATAAGCTTTCTTGAGTGGCAATTTAGACCCCATTATTTTCTATGTATAGTTGGGATGATGTTTTCCCATGTGCATTACTTTGCATTTATCAGCATTGAATTTCTTTTGCCATTTTGTTGCCCAGTCACCCAGTTTTGTGAAATCCTTTTGTAGCTCTTCGCAGTCTGCCTGGGTCTTAACTATCTTTAGTAATTTTGTATAATCTGCAAATGTTGCCACCTCACTGTTTACCCCCTTTTCCAGATCATTTCTGAATATGTTGAATAGGACTGGGCCCAGTACAGACCCCTGGGAGACACCACTATTTACCTCTCTCCATTCTGAAAACTGACTGTTTATTCCTGCCCTTTGTTTCCTATCTTTTAACTAGTTACCAGTCCATGAGAGTACCTTCCTTCTTATCCCAGGATATCTTAATATTCCAGAAG
This sequence comes from Lepidochelys kempii, assembly GCF_965140285.1. NCBI lineage: Eukaryota > Metazoa > Chordata > Testudines > Cheloniidae > Lepidochelys > Lepidochelys kempii. Next base: position 40,012,157 of record NC_136392.1, read on the forward strand.
CCCCAGTTTTTATGGACACACGATCATAGATGGATACAGAGATTTGAAACCTGATGACAGATATTTTGATTTGACTCTGGTTGCAGATCCCATTGCTGTGCCTAGTACTGGATTGTTTGTGGAATTTCTGCCCCCATGCGGCATATGGCAGAAGGAAGTTTCTGCAGCTTTGGTTTTTGTATTTTCCCTGTCGGGATTCCCCTCACTGGGTATTTCACCCCTTCCCTGCCTCCTGTCTGATCCAGGCCATCCAGTTGCTGCTAAGATCAAACCTGCTGGTGGCACATTGCAATTTATGGGACTCTCCAGGCCCCTTCAGCACTGGTCCCAAGTGGGTCAGAACCACCTTCAAGTTGGCCCCTGGGGGAGAAGGGGTAAGAGGCAAACTGACTAAGGAGATAATCTGAGTCATTGACTATTGTCTTTGAAAAGTCATGGAAGACGGGAGACATCCCAGAAGACTGGAAAAGGGCAAATCTAGTGCCCATCTATAAAAAGGGAAATAAGGACAATCTGGGGAATTACAGACCAGTCAGCTTAACTTCTGTACCCGGAAAGACAATGGAGCAAATAATGAAGCAATCAATTTGAAAACACCTAGAAGTTAATAAGGTGATAAATAACAGTCAGCATGGATTTGCCAAGAACAAATTGTGTAAACCAACCTGATAGCTTTCTTTGACAGGGTAACAAGCCTTGTGGATGGGGGGAAGTGGTAGATGTGGTATATCTTGACTTTAGTAAGGCTTTTGATACAGTCTCGCATGCCCTTCTCATTAAGAAACTAGGGAAATACAATCTAGATGGAGCTACTGTATGGTGGGTGCATAACTGGTTGGAAAATTATTCCCAGAGAGTAGTTTTCAATGATCACAGTCATGCTGGAAGGGCTTAAAGAGTGGGGTCCCACAGGGATCAGTTCTGGGTCCAGTTCTTTTCAATATCTTCATCAATGATTTAGATCATGGCATAGAGAGTACACTTATAAAGTTTGCAGACCATACCAAGCTGGGAGTGGTTGCAAGTGTTTTGGAGGATTGCAACGAAGTGGGAATGTTCTTAATGTTTTCTCTGAATACTGTGTGCATGCCTCAGTTTCCCCTAGGCATTTCTTAAGTATCTAGGTCGTGGGATAAGGGTGTGTGATGCTGTCTGCACAGAGAATGGCCGACACCCTGTCTGCTGGCAACTGATGGCCTGGGCCCCTCCTCTGCAAAGGTGCCAACTGAAGGTGTTGGAGAACAAAGAGATCAGGTGGCCTCCTGGCCCGGGAAAGAGAAAAAGGTGAGAGGAGGGGTGAGAGAGTTTCAGTTTTGGAGCTGGCTGGGGAAATGGAGGGAGGCCCAGATGGGGCTCTAGCCTCCCTGCCCCCCCAAGATGGACCTGACTGAGGGGTTCTGTTCTCTGTACCTACAAACTCTGTTTTAGACCATGTTCCTGTCATCTAATAAACCTACTGTTTTACTGCTCCCCTGTCACTTACTGCCAGATGCTCCATCCATGGGGTGCAGTCCATCCCACCTCAACCACCAGTTGCTCTGGATGCGATGCTCTGGAACGACTCCATATGAAGCCAGTCAGGACTCTGGGGGAACCTCCTCTCTGTGAGCAGACTGTCTCCAGGGCAAGAAGCTTCCACAGCTTCGACCTTCCTGGGGCTGACCTTGGAGCATTCAGCATCCCCTTCTCACACTGTGCGCTTCCCGCAGCGAGCCCGCAGTGCGGGAGTAGGGAAGCCAGTGGACCCGCACCCCAATTCTGCAGTCAGATGTGACTCTCAGCCAGCCAGTAAAACAGAAGGTTTTATACTCCTAAAGTAAAGAGTATAGAAAGATAGCTTTAGGAGTATAACTTTGGGAGTACACCTTCTGTGTCAGGTGAATGTAACATGACTGTATGAGATGTCTTCCTGGAGATTGGTATCATACAGAACCTTTTCCCTGAACTATATTATTACTGGTTAATAGCAATAAACTGGAATGACATTGGTTATTTGGTCTCTTGAATATATTTGATAATGAACCAAAGTGAGTGAAGCGATTTATTATACAGCACTGAGTTGCATTGTATTGGTTGCAATATAATTAAAGAGATAATGGTATCTGTTGGACCAGTTTGTGCACGTCATCAGATCAAGACTTCCCCACAAGTCAACTTCCCATCACCACCCAGTCCCCTACTGTATTAGTTTTCATCATGTTAGTAGATACAAAATAGAGGCCAAATCATTCTTTATCTCACTATGGCTTGTATGCTCCAAAGTCTTGCATCTTTTAATAATGAGCCAGATCCAAAGTCCTTTCTAGTTAAGGAAAAGACTCTCAATCATTGACAACAAGGGGTTTTGTATCAGGCCCTGTACAAGGCAAAGGCAAGAGTTATTTTCCCCATGGCTAATATGGACTAGTATCTGTGTCTCCCCTGCCCACTCTCAAAATAAACAGTCACAGATTACATTCCTGTTTTACACTACAGCTATCCACCTCCACCTTTCCCATCCCACATACATAGCATCTTCCCTCACACTTTAGGAGAAGGAGTCCCTCGCTCTTTCAGCAAAGACCAAAAGGATAGGTGCAAGTTAGGCCATCAGGCAACAAAGTGTGGATTTTCAAAGGAGCACAGAAAGGTTAGGTGTCCAACTCCCTTTGACATTCAGGGTAATGAGCCGTTAGGGAAAAGAATAGATCTTAGGAGAAGCTTATCTCCCACCTGATGAGCCTTCCTGAGAACTTTCCAGAGAGCCTGTAAGTAATGGGTGATATGAATCTATCAGGGCAGGTGACCAGACCACATGACACTGGGCTCCATCTTGGGACATCTGTATTTTTCCTCAAACTGGTCTGGGAACCGAGTTTTGAAACAAAGGGTTCCCACCCTATGCTAAAGCTATATAAGTCAGGGAGCGATATCATGCCACACAAGAGGATTCCTGGAGAGACCTAAGGAACAAAGACTGAACTGGGGGAAGTGCTGGAGCCAGGTTAAAGAGATTTCTAGCCTGTATATGGAAACCTGAGAAACTCAAGCTGCAAGGCAAATGCAGCTTTTGCCTTGAGAATCTGTCAGACTGCTGATATGATCGGTCAGGGTGAGAAACTGCTCATTCATAGTCAATCTAACTAGTGCGTTAAGCTTAGGTTGCATTTCTGTTTATTTGCTAGATAATCTGCTTTGATCTGTTTGGTATCCCTTCTAATCATTTAAAATCTAACTTTTATCATTAAAAGTGTGCATATTCCTCTCCACGTTGAGGGAGAGACGAACCAGGTAATGCATTCATACTGGTCAGTGTTTTGAGGAGGGCAGGACGGTCCAGCTCTGGGATCCTAGGCTGCGGAGCTGGTTGGTATCTTGACTGCAGCTTCTCTCTTTTTGGTTCATGCAGTGGCTGGCCAGAGCTTGCACGTAACTGCAGCTGGGTGCATCCCTGCCTGTGGGAATGTTGGAGGAAGTGTAGGACTGGGAGCAGTTTTGCATCTTGCCACAGCAGCACAGTGTGAGAGGGAGCCCAGACTGGTGAGACATAAATGAGACATTCCCTTTTTTCCAATTGCTTTGTCTTTTGGGTCAACAATTCTTCTGTCTCCGTTATTTTCCCTCTTTGAACCAGCTGTTTTCCATGACTTCCCCTTTGAGGTTAGTAATAAGACTGTTCTTGCACCGTTGTTTTTCCTTTCTAAAAATAAATATTATCTTTCCTCTATGCAATAATTTCAAATTCCCACCGGCAGAAATATGAAGGGAGATTACATCATCTATTGTGAAGGAGAAATTACCAACCGAGAGAGACATACATTTCTGTGAAAGGGAAGAACAGCAAAATACACCCAGAAGTGCCATAGGATCCAGACATCCAGGTAGGAACCCAAAGCTCATTTTACTGAGATTATTGAAGACTATCAAAAGTAGAAGAGAATTGAAAATGTAGTGCAAAGATTATAATTTTAACTCGGGAAATCTGAAGGAAAGATTGGGGTTAGGGGCAATAGATCATCAGTGAGAAAGGTAAAGCAGCCCAGTTAAAATGAAATAATCTGATTATCAAATAGAAATACCTGCTCAGGCATCCACCATGTCAGAAAGAGTATGATTGCTTGTTCAATCCAGGGGGGAAGGAAATGAAGGTAGATGAGTTATAGAAAAGCATGCCTAAGAAAGAGCAATGAATGGCTTTCAGATTTAAAACATAAGAACATAAGAACGGCCATAGTGGGTCAGACCAAAGGTCCGTCTAGTCCAGTATCCTGTCTTCTGACAGTGGCTAATGCCGGGTGCTTCAGAGGGAATGAACAGAACAGGTAATCATCTACTGATCCATACCCTATTGCCCATTCCCAACTTCTGGCAAACAGAGGCTAGGGACACCATCCGTGCCCATTCTGGCTAATAGACATTGATGGACCTGTCCTCCATGAATGTATCTAGTTTATTGACTCCTTGTGTGTGTATTTTCTTTTTCACGACAAGACTCTGTTTCTTTTCCTCAAATGTGACATTTATTGCTTGTACAATTTTTGAAATAAAACAAAGAGTCTCTCTCGTCTCTCTCTCTCTCTGTGTTTTTCTGGATTTCCATTTTTCTGTCATACCTTTATGTTGCACCATTGTCAATGTACCATTAACATTCCCGGTGTAGACATAGTTTCTATGGGTGCATCATAAACTAGTGAATGAGGAGATAAAAAGTGCATAAGGGAAAAGCAAGGAAGAGAGGAGTTAACCCCTGATAGAATTTACCACTATATATTTTTCTGCCCTGTTTCCAGGCCCCATTTCAGGTGAATGTACTGCCCTCCGTTCCCGCTTTCAGTTGTGTACAGTTTGACACCTTTGGCTATTTTGAAACATATAATTTTTTTTTATGTTTGGACAGGGGAATGTTTTGTACTTGTGGTTTGACACGTCTGGCTGATTTTTTTTTAGAAAAAGTAAGGGTTAATCTGAAAGAATCGAAAGAGATGACTTAAGGAAAAGGAGGTTTAAAACAATAAGAATTGGTTCGCTTTAGTAAGGAGAGAGGTTGGTTATTAAAGAGAGGAAAGATTTTTGGTTAGGTTTATTAAGGAGAGAGAGTTTTAAAGACAAAGGTTTGAAAGAAAGGTTATTATAGAACTAAACAAAATTGAAATAAAAGAGGAAAATATAAAGGTGGATTGAAGGAGGAGCATTTAAAATAGAGATTTTTTTAATAAAGAAGAACATATCCAGGTAAAAAAAAATAAGGTTGAAAGAAAGCACAAGATGGAAAAAAAAAGGGATTTTAAAAAGTAGCTGGAAAGCCTGTGTTGAATGACAAAGGGCTGTGTGACAGAGCTAAAGTGGCTCATTCACCTGCACATCTACCAATGTGACATATGCCATCATGTGCCAGAGATGCCCCTCGGCCATGTACATTGGCCAAACCAGACTGTCTCTATGCAAAATGGACATAAATCAGGCATCAAGAATTCTAACATTCAAAAACCAGTAGGAGAACACTTCAACCTCCCGGAACACTCAATAACAGACTGAAAAGTGGCAATTCTTCAACAAAAAAACTTCAAAAACAGACTCCAAAGAGAAACTGCAAAACTGGAATTAATTTGCAAGCTAGATACCATCAAATTAGGCCTAAAAAAAGACTGGGCATGGATGGGTCGCTACAAAAAGTAATTTTCCCTCTGCTGATACTCACACCTTCTTGTCAGCTCCATGCATCTGATGAAGTGGGTGTTAGCCCATAAAAGCTTATGCCCAAATAAATTTGTTCGTCTCTAAGGTGCCACAGGGATTCCTCATTATTTTTGTGTTGGGGAAATGTTTCTTCAAACACGCTTATCTTTTAAGTGTATATTCTTTTACAAAACTTAAATTAAAAGTCAATTTTCGGTAAAACTTTAACTATATGAAAAGGTTGTGGAAATATCTTTCATGCAGGGCTTATCTCAGGAGGGGTGGGGAGGGGAGGAGAGGAGAGGGAGGGAGGGAGGGAGGAAGGAGGAGGCGATGGGCTGTAGAACAGCTTCTGATTGCAGGGTTTCCTCCCAAGGCTCACAGCCTCTGGTATCGTTATCATTTCCCTAGGGACAGCCACTGGGTAAGCTTGCTGCTTACCTCTTGCTACCGCTTTCTATAATTTACCTCTCTCACTAGCCATGTGTTCTGCTGATGAACAAAAAAAGATGTTTCTCTCTCTTGCTGTTTTCTAAACTTTACCTCTTTCACGCAGCCCTGTGTTCTGCTCATGAACAGAAAAGCATCTCTCTCTCTCTCTCTCGTTTTCTATACTTTATCTCTTTCACACAGCCCTTTGTCACTGAATACAGATTTTCTTCCTAATTTTTAAAATTCCCTTTTTTTCTGGCATGTGCTCTCTTTCAGCCTAATTCTTTTTCCCTTTATATTTTCCTTTTTTATTTCCAAAATAACTCTTTTTAAATGCTCCTATTTCAAGCCACCTTGATATTTCCTCATTTATTACATTTTTTTGTATTTTATAATAACCTTTCTTTCAAACTTTTGTCTTTAAAACCCTCTCTCCTTAGTAAACCTAACCAAAAATCTTTCCTTTCCTTAATAACCAACCACTCTTCTTACTAAATCTACCCTAACCAATCTTTTATTTTTTAAACTGCTTTTCATTAAGGTCTTTCCTTCTGTTCTTCCATTTTTTTTTCCTTTAAAACCCTCTCTCCTTAATAAACCTAAACAAAAAAATCTGTCCTTTCTTTAATAACCAATCTTTACTCTTTGAAAACCTCTCTCCTTAATAAACCTAAACAATCTTTCTTTTTTAAAAACTCCTTTTCTTTAAGCTCTCTCTTTCTATTCTTTTGACCTAACCCTTCCCTTTTTTCTAAGAAATCAGCCAAATTTATCAAAACACAAGCATACAACCTTCCCCGGTCCAAACATTAAAAACAAATATTTTTTTTTCAAAATGACTAACAACCAAATGTACGCAACCAAAAACAGGAATGGAAGGTGGGACATAAACCCAAAATGGGGCATGTAAATGTCTCAGAAAAGTTTATGGTGATGAATGCTATTGAGGGGACGACTACTGAAGAGATTTCAGATTTATTAGTTCTGATACCTTTGCTTTAACAGAAAGTATATGCTACTTCTCTTTGAACAGATCTGTATTTTATTGCTCAAAAATTTGGAGAAATAAACTCAGTCTCTCTCCTCTTTCTCTCTCACACTATATTTTTATCTTATTCTGTTTATTTATCTCTTTCGTTTTCTCCATTTTTTAAATTTTTCTCCAGGCACATTCTCCTTTCTGAATAAAAACGACTCTCTTATTTCTATCTTGATGAATTTTCGTTTCTATTTCACTTACATTTCTTTAAATGGGGTTGGATTCCAGTCTCAGTTGCTCTTGTGTAAATCCACATAAAGCGGATGCAATTTACCCTGGCGTAATTGAGATCGGTAACAGCCCATGGTCTGTGTTTAGGTTAATGTTTGTCTTTGTCTGTTTCTCAGCTGTATCTATTAAATGGTGCAAATTCTTCTTTGAATCTGCTGTGATAGAGGACAGCTGGACAGACCTTCATACGAACCGCAGCCTCTTTGGTGTTCGGTGTGTGTCTCCTGGGTTATGTCTATGCTGCACCTGGGCAGTGTAATTCCCTGCTCCGGTGACCTACACACATTATCTGTGATGGAGCTATTGTGCTAAGAATAGTAGTGTGGCCTCGGCAGCACAGAGGAGCTGCCCGAGCACAATCCCATCTGAGATCCTAGGTACGTCCACAGGCGGCCCTCCCAAGCCCCTGTATGTGCTGTCCTGTTCTCACTGCTATTTTTATCCTGCTCGCTTGACCATAGCTAGTATATGTACCTCTACCCAAGCCGGGAATTACACCTCCCAACTGCAGGTTAGACTACCAGTCGTTGAACTCTAAATATCTTTCGTTTCCAATCTCTTGATTTTGTTTATGTCTTCTAGATTTGTTGCTATGACACTGATAGGATTAAGGTATTCCAAAATCCCAGCCTAAAAGTCTTTATTTAACGTTCAAGAAAGCATAAGAGAGTTAGAGGGGACATTTCCGTAATTCAGTAGGGTTCCATGCTCTTGGTTCACCTGCATTGGAAGCTCAATCTCTTGATTATATTAGTCTTCCTCTGTTTATTAACAACTTCATTCTTCTAGTGGAGAGATGCAGTGGTATGAGGTTACCTACTCCAGGTTTCTGCTAGTGTATCCAACAGCACAAACTGACGGCGTGCACTCCATCAATATTTAATGGTTTTCTTTTTCTAGATACAGATTATGGAGAAAGTGGAAGGAAGAAATCAAACACCCATCGTGAAATTCATCCTTTTAGGATTTGGGAATGTCCCTGAGCTGCAGCCCCTTCTCTTCCTCGTGTTTCTAGTGATCTACATTGTGACTGTGGCAGGGAACATCCTCATTATTGCGCTAGTTGTGACTGATCAGCACCTTCACATCCCCATGTACTTCTTCCTGGGGAACTTGTCCTGCTTGGAGACCCGCTACACCTCCACCATCCTGCCCAGGCTGCTGGCCAGTCTCCTGACTGGGGACAGATCCATTTCTGTAAAGGGCTGCATTCTGCAATTATACTTATTTGGTGTCATGTCAACTGCAGAATGTCTGCTGCTCATGGCAATGCCTTATGATTGGTATTTAGCGATATGCAATCCACTCCGTTATGATGCTCTGATGAATGGCAGGGTTTGTTGCCAACTGGTGGCTGGGTCCTGGATAAGTAGCCTTGTGGGCTGTGCCATAGTAGATATTTTCTTTTTCCAATTAACGTTCTGTAATTCCAAAGAAATTGATCATTTCTTTTGTGATTTTTCACCCATGATTAAGCTGTCCTGTGATGACACCCAGACTCTTCAACTGGTAACATTTACTATCTCTGCCATAGGGACAATTGTGCCCTGTCTACTGACCCTGACATCCTACGTTTGTATCATCGCCACCATCCTGAGAATCCCTTCCACCACGGGGAGGCAAAAGGCCTTTTCCACCTGCTCCTCTCACCTCATTGTGGTTATAGTTTTCTATGGGACACTGATTACTGTCTATGTGGCTCCAACAGCTAATACTCCCAAGATCCTACACAAACTCTTCTCTGTCTTCTACACAGTCCTGACTCCCATGATCAATCCTGTCATCTATAGCCTGAGAAACAAAGAGGTCAATGAGTCCCTGAGAAAAGCTATTCTTAAACTGATTGCTTCCAGAAAAGGCATAGAACCTTAAAGGACAAATCTTAGCATATAGTAAAATAGAGATGGACTGAAATAGTTTCTTAGACATGGCCCATTGGAGTCCTTGAGAATAGGAGAGTCCTTGAGAACCCCTCATTGACCTTACTTCATCCATTTTCTTTCTTTCTTTCTTTCTTTTACTTGGATACTTTTTCAGTATTAATCTTTCATACATTTAATACACATTTCTTTATACAAAACTTGATACTGTAAAAAGAAAAGGAGGACTTGTGGCACCTTAGAGACTAACCAATTTATTTGAGCATAAGCTTTCGTGAGCTACAGCTCACTTCATCGGATGTGATGATATCTTGATATTGTAAGAGACATTCTTTAAGAAAAATGTTTTCTTTTCCAGACACACATTTCAGTAAAGCACTCTGCTTCATGCATCCATACATTCATCCGTACATGAACACAAGTGCCCAAATTCTGCAAGGAGCTTAACATCTTTGGAGTGGCTCTGGGTCTCTTCCACTCCCACTGAAGCCAATGACATTCATTCTCCACTGATTAGGATCCTCTGTTGTCAATTTTTAGAGTGGTAGCCGTGTTAGACTGTATCAGCAAAAACAAAGAGGAGTCCTTGTGGCACCTTAGAGACTAACACATTTATTTGGGCATAAGCTTTCATGGGCTAAAACCCACTTCAACAGAAGCATGGAGTGGAAAATACAGTCAGCGGTATATATATAATAAGATGGAAGTTGCCTTACTGAGTGGAGGGTCAGTGCTAACGAGGCCAATTCAGTTAAGGTGGAAGTGGCCTATTTTCAGTGGTTGATTACTTCTGTAGTATTAACAAGGCCAATACAATCAAGGTGGACGTCGCCCATTTCCAACAGTTGAAAAGAAGGTGTGAATATCAACTGAGGGAAAATTAGTTTTTGTAGTGACCCATCCACTCCCAGTCTTTATTCAGGCTTAATTTGGTGTCCAGTTTAAATTAATTCCAGTTCTGCAGTTTCTTGTTGAAGTCTGTTTTTGAAGTTTTTTTTGTTGAAGAATTGCCACTTTTAGGTCTGTTATTGAGTGACCAGGGAGATTGAAGTGTTCTCCTACTGGTTTCTGAACGTTATAATTCCTGATGTCAAATTTGTGTCCATTTATTCTTTTGCGTAGAGACTGTCCAGTTTGGCCAATGTACATGGCAGAGGGGCATTGCTGGCACATGGTGGCATATATCACATTGGTAGATGTGCAGGTGAATGAGCCCCTGATGGTGTGGCTGATGTGGTTAGGTCCTATGATGGTGTCCCTTGAATAGATATGTGGACAGAGTTGGCACCGAGGTTTGTTGCAGTGTTTGGTTCCTGGGTTGGTGTTTTTGTTGTGTGGTGTGTAGTTGCTGGTGAGTCTTTGTTTTAGGCTTGAGGGCTGTCATTCTTCAGCCCATCACCATAGAGTTATGCCTCTCTGTTGTAGGGAGGAGCCTGCTTTGTCCCTCTGTTTTTGTGTTCTTGCATCTTATGGGTCTGCATTCTAAGAAATAAAGGAATGTTACATTGCAAGCTTCAAGCAATACTGTTTTATGTTTTTATCTAACTGAGAACATAACTGAGAGCTGGTTGGAAAAAGATGTGGGGAAATGGGATTTTTTCTCATTTTGTTTTTTGTTTTTCCCTTCATTTTTAAAATTTCATTTGTTTGAGATTTTTCAGTACTGTCATTGTCATAGACACTGGAGGAGGGGTTTCAAAGACACAGACAGGAGTTGGGCATCAGGAAAGTCAATGGGAGATAGGTACATAGGTGGATGAAAACTTTGCTGGGTATGGAGAGGTGATGGATCTTGTCCATGAGCATCCAGGAGACCAGTGATATGAATGGGAAGAGAACACAAGTCTCCTGAGTCCTGGCCACTGCCTCAAATGACATAAACACCAATGTATCAAAGGAAACGATATAGGCTCGGCTTGTCCAATCCTCTCAGCCCCTTTGAAAATCCCACCAAATCTTGGATGAGGGCAGGATCTGTGGGGGTAATTTTTAAAGGCACCTAATTTTCCCCTAGCTGAAAAAGGTAGATAAACCTTGCTTCTCTTCCTTTGTCAGGTGCTTTTCAAACAATGAGTGAAAACTGCACTAGGGGAGCTAAGGCAGAGATTTCAGAACCACCCAGAAGTTTTGGATGCCCACAACCAGCGCAGTGGCAGTAAAAGGGAAATATAGTGACCATCTTTAAAAAAGGGAAGAAGGAGAATCCAGGGAATGATAGATCAGTCAGCCTCACCTCAGTCCCTGGAAAAATCATGGAGCAGGTCCTCAAGGAATCCAGTTTGAAGCACTTGGAGGAGACGAAGGTGATCAGGAACAGTCAACATGGATTCACCAAGGGCAAGTCATGCCTGACCGACCTGATTGCCTTCTATCACGAGATAACTGGCTCTGTGGATATGGGGAAAACACGGACGTGATATGCCTTGACTTTAGCAAAGCTTTTGATACGATCTCCCACAGTATTCTTGCCAGCAAATTAAAGAAGTATGGATTAGATCAGGGATGGGCAAACTATTGCCCGTGGGCAGGATCCGGCCCCTCAGGGCTTTGGATCCAGCCTGAGGGATTGCCACCCCCATGGTGCTGCTGGGCTAAGTGCGGGGAAGGGCTGGCACCATGTCCCTGCGACTCCTGGGGAAGAGAGGCAGAGGGCTCTGTGCGCTGACCTTGCCTGCAGGCACCCCCCCCCCCCCCCGCAGCTCCTATTTCCCGGGAAGGGGGAACCGAAGCCAATGGGAGCTTCTAGTATGGTACCCACAGGCGAGGGCAGCGTGCAGCAGAGCCACCCTCCCCACCCCACCCCAGGAGCCACTGCTAGACATGCTGGTCACTTCCGGGAGTGGCGCGAGGCCAGGGCAGGCAGGGAGCCTACCTTAGGCACGTTGCGCACCACTTCCACCCCAGTGCCACTCGAGGTAAGCAGTGCCGGGCCAAAGCCTGGACCCCAAACCCCTGCCTTGAGCCCCCAGTCACACTCCCCCCTGCACCCCAACCCCCTGCCCTGAGCCCCCTGCTACATCTCCCACTCCTCCTGCACCCCAACTGCCTGCCCTAAGACCCCTCATACACCCCGCACCCCTCCTCTGCACCAACCTCTTGCCCAGAGCCCCTTCATGCACACTGCACCTCCTCACACATCCCGCACCTCAACCCCTGCCCCACTCCTGCATGTAATTTCCCCACCCAGATGTGGCCCTCGGGCCAAAAAGTTTGCCCACCACTGGATTAGATGAATGGACTATAAGGTGTATAGAAAGCTGGCTAGATTGTTGGGGTCAATGGGTAGTTATCAACAGTTCGATATCTAGTTGGCAGATGGTATCAAGTGGAGTGTCCCAGCGGTCATTCCTGGGGCTCGTTTTGTTCAACATCTTCATTAATGATACTGATGATGGGGTGGATTGCACCCTCAGCAAGTTCATGGATGACACTAACCTTGGGGCAGAGGTAAATATTCTGGAGGGTAGGAATAGGGCCCAGAGCGAGCTAGACAAATTGGAGGATTGGGTCAAAAGAAATCTGATAAGGTTCAACAAGGACAAGTGCAGAGTCCTGCACTTAGGACGGAAGAATCCCATGCACTGCTACAGGTTGGGGATCGACTGGCTAAGTGGCACTTTTGCCAAAAAGGACCTGGGGATTACAGTGGACGAGAAGCTGGATATGAGTCAACAGTGTTACCTTGTTGCCAAGAAGGCTAACGGCATATTAGATTGCATTAGTAGAAGCATTGCCAGCAGATCGTGGGAAGTGATTATTCCCCTCTATTCGGCACTGGTGAGGTCACATCTGGAGTACTGCATCTAGTTTTGGGCCCCCCACTACAGAAAGGATGTGGACAAATTGGAGAGAGTCCAGCGGAGGGCAATGAAGATGCTTCGGGGGCTGGGGCACATGACTTAGGAGGAGAGGTTGAGGGAACTGGGGTTATTTAGTCTGCAGAAGAGAAGAGTGAGGGAGGATTTGATAGCAGCCTTCAGCTACCTGAGGAGGGATTCCAAAGAGGATGAAGTTCGGCTGTTCTCAGTAGTGGCAGATAACAGAACAAGGAGCAATGGTCTCAAGTTGCAGTGGGGGAGACCTAGGTTGGATATTTGGAAAAACTATTTTATTAGGAGGGTGGTGAAGCACTGGAATGGGTTACCCAGGGAGATGGTGGAATCTCCATCCTTAGAGGTTTTTAAGGCCCAGGTTGGCAAAGCCTTCGCTGGGATGATTTAGTTGGGGTTGGTCCTGCTTTGAGCAGGGTGTGATGGGTTCGATCACAGAGATCCCCTTGTGACTGTCACCTGATGTGCTGAAAATACCTCTGAGCCCGTTTTCCACTGCCAGTTTGGGACTCCAGAACCCTGCCTTGTTGAGCCAGACACGCTAGTCACCTGCAACACACACCGAGGTCTGATCCACACCCCCAAAGCTGCAGAATTTAACCAAAAATTGCTCAGCAACTCACCTATCTCCAGCACCCGGACACTCAGTTCTCAATGCAATCCAAACCCAAATAAATCCGATTTACTCTGTATCAAGCTTATACAGGGGAAACCCATAAATTGTCCATCCTCTATAACACTGATAGACAGATATGCACAGCTATTTGCTCCCTCAGGTATTAATCACTTACTCTGCGTTTACTAATAAACAAAAGTGATTTTATTAAGTATAAAAAGTAGGATTTAAGTTGTTTCAAGTAATAACAGACAGAACAAAGTAAGCAAATAAAATAAAGCAAAATAAAGCACGCAAGTCTAAGCCTAATACATTAAGAAACTGAATACAGGTAAATCTCACCCTCAGAGCTGTTCCAATAAGCTTCTTTCACAGACTAGACTCCTTCCTAGACTGGGCCCAATCCTTTCCCCTGGTACAGTTTTTGTTAGTTCCAGCTCAGGTGGTAACTAGGAGATTTCTCATGACTGGCAGCCCCCTTTGTTCTGTTTCACCCACTTTCATAGCTTCGGCACAAGGTGGGAATCTTTTGTCTCTCTGGGTCCCCACCCCTCCTTCGAAATGGAAAAGCACCAGGTTTAAGATGGATTCCAGTCCCAGGTGACATGGTCACATATCCTGTGAGACCCCAAGCCTCCATTCTTTCTGGCCTGAGTCACTGGAACACAGGAAGGCTTTCAAGTAAACAGAGCCATTTACAACCAATTGTCCTAGTTAATGAGAGCCAGCAAGATTCCAAACCACCATTAATGGCCCACACTGTGCATAATTACAATAGTACTTCAGAGTTATACTTTATATTTCTAGCTTCAGATACAAGAATTATACATACATACAAATAGAATGAACACACTCAGTAGGTTATAAGCTTTGTAACGATACCTTAAAAGAGACCTTTTGCATAAAGCATGTTCTAGTTACATTATATTCACACTCATTAGCATATTTTAATAAAACATATGGAGTGCAACGTCACACAGGGGCTTAGACTAGATGAGTTTCTGAGGGTTCTTCCAACCCTAATCTTCTATGATTCTATGATTCTGTGATACACAGAGTAAAATTCTCAAAAACAGCTATGTGACATAGGCGAGTAATGCTGGGATTTTGAAGGCGCCTAAGGGAGATAGAAGCCCAACTCCCAGAATCTAGCTCACTTTGGCCCTTTTGAAATTTTCATTCTAAATCCCCCTTTCAAAAGTGATATAAGCTCAAAATATTCAGGATATTTAGGCCCCTAAAGGTGTAGGTAGGTTCCTAATGGGCTCTACAGACATGCCTAGGAATCCAAGTGCCATTGAAATCAATAGGAGCTAGGCACTTAGATGCTTCTGAAACTCTCACTAGGTGTCTAGCTGCCATTTTAAGCACCTAAATACCTTTGAATATCTGACTCTTAGATGCCTACATCCCACTGACTTTCACTGAGATTAAGGGCATGTGTACACTATCCCTCGGTTTGGACTAGGGGACTGTGAATAACAGGGCACACCAAAGTCTGTGCTGAAACTCCCCCTTTGGATGCTGTGGGTGCAGTCTACAAGGTTCCTCCTTCACACGAATGTATTCCTGCTTGAAGAAGGCTATGCTATTGCTCACTAGGAATCTTTAGTTCACACCTGCAGAGCACACACAAGGAAGTTACCGTGTAGCACTTTGGTGCACATTGCTAGTCATGCCCCTGTAGTCCGAACTGCAGGACCATGTAGACAAGACCTTAGACTTCAGAATTCCTAAGTCATTGCTGAAAATGGAGCTTAAGTTCCTTAGTCAGTTTCGTGCTTTAAAGAATATTATTGATAGGCATTACTGATGGGAATTTTGCTTTCTCCACATAGTGAGTTTTGGCTGAAATAGTCCAAAAATGTTAGGTTCAAAGAATATCAGGGTTGGAAGGGACCTCCTCTAGTCCAACCCCCTGCTCAAAGCAGGACCAATACCGAAATGGCCCCCTCAAGGACTGAACTCACAATCCTGGGTTTGGCAGGCCAATGCTCAAACCACCGAGTTATCCCTCCCCCCAACATACATGGAATTTTTAAAGAACACCTTAAAAAGTGAAATGGAAAATAGTAAAATGATTTGAAAAACTGAATAAAATAAATAATTTGAATGAACAAACTACAATGACAACAGATACAGTGTTAAGAAAACAAAATAGCTAGATAGATATCTCCACCAATGATAACATTCTTCAGAGGCATTTGGCACACAACTTTATGTGATTCATCACTGTTCATATTTCCTTCCATGGTAGTGTCAGACCAATGATTCCTGCAAGTAATAATGGAATAGGGAACATGAAACGATTTTATACAATCAAATTCTAACAATTTCATCTGCTCCATTCTGTAAAATAAAACCAAGCATTAATCAGTGCTTTTGACATAACATTGACTATTGGGGTTAATTCCCGTCTTTTCTTTAATGTGGCCATTTTTAGAGCCCAACACGGCGTGAACCCACTGTTTGTTTTGGTGATGGGTTTTGTCACTGTGATCCAGTCTCTCACACAGTGATACCAGGCTGTATCCTCGGGTCTCTGGCTGCTTGTTTGTAAATACAGCCGGTTGTTGGGATTCTCTCCGGCGGCAATGAATCGCCCTTTCGGTGAATCGGTGTCATGAGAACTCTTTCCTTGGTACTCCACCCTGGAGACCCATTGCAGACACTACCCAGGAGCCTGACGGACCCAGCGCGGAAGTTGAACCCGGAGACTTTACAGGTGAGGCGGAGTCAAAGGGCACCGGCGGGTCCTATGTCCAAAGGAGCAGTTTCTGTAGGTGCAGAGTTGGAAAATGATGTTTTCCAACCTCCAGTGCCCGCTTTCAGTCTTGTCCCCAAGGCTGTGCGGTGCTGTTTGCTCATTGCTGCCCCTGGTGGCGGACGGGAGAAGTGGACTCTGCAGCCTCTCTCTCTTTCTCTCACCGACCCCGGTTTTTGTATTGTTATTGAAACCAGACATGAATATTGTGGAGGGTTATTTATTTACCCATTTAACCCAGGATTTTTGTCTCCTTGGAAAATGCTCCTTGGGCCAGAAAACCGACGAGAGCTGAGGAAGCGTTCTTCTAAATCAGCCATCAAAATGTTGGCATACTGTGGGGCCATGCAGGTACCCATAGCAGTGCCGCTGATCTGAAGGTATACATTGTCCGCAAATGTGAAAAAGTTATGGGGGAGGACCAAGTCACAAAGTGCAGCCACCAGGTTTGCTGTGACATTATCGGGGATAGTGTTCCTGACGGCTTGTAGTCCATCTTTGTGTGGAGTGTTGGTGTAGAGGGCTTCTACATCCACAGTGGCTGACTTAGAACAACATTTCCTCAGCTCTCGTCCCCTAATGCCCCTACTCTACTTGCGCTACATTGATGACATCTTCGTCATCTGGACCCATGGAAAAGAAGCCCTTAAGGAATTCCACTATGATTTCAACAATTTCCATCCCACCACCAACCTCAGCCTGGACCAGTCCACACAAGAGATCCACTTCCTGGACACTATGGTACTAATAAGCGATGGTCACATAAATACCACCCTATACCGGAAACCTACTGACCACTATACTTACCTACATGCCTCCAGCTTTCATCCAGACCACACCACACGATCCATTGTCTACAGCCAAGCTCTACGATACAACCGCATTTGCTCCAACCCCTCAGACAGAGACAAACACCTACAAGATCTCTATCAAGCATTCTTACAACTACGATACCTACCTGCTGAAGTGAAGAAACAGATTGACAGAGCCAGAAGAGTACCCAGAAGTCACCAACTACAGGACAGGCCCAACAAAGAAAATAACAGAACGCCACTAGCCATCACCTTCAGTCCCCAACTTAAACCTCTCCAGCGCATCATCAAGGATCTACAACCTATCCTGAAGGACGACCCATCACTCTCACAGATCTTGGGAGACAGGCCAGTCCTTGCTTACAGACAGCCCCCCAACCTAAAGCAAATACTCACCAGCAACCACACACCACACAACAGAACCACTAACCCAGGACCCTATCCTTGCAACAAAGCCCGTTGCCAATTGTGTCCACATATCTATTCAGGGGACACCATCATAGGGCCTAATCACATCAGCCACACTATCAGAGGCTCGTTCACCTGCACATCTACCAATGTGATATATGCCATCATGTGCCAGCAATGCCCCTCTGCCATGTACATTGGTCAAACTGGACAGTCTCTACCTAAAAGAATAAATGGACACAAATCAGATGTCAAAAATTATAACATTCAAAAACCAGTCGGAGAACACCTCAATCTCTTTGGTCACTCAATTACAGACCTAAAAGTTGCAATTCTTCAACAAAAAAACTTCAAAAACAGACTCCAACGAGAGACTGCTGAATTGGAATTAATTTGCAAACTGGATACAATTAACTTAGGCTTGAATAGAGACTGGTAGTGGATGGGTCATTAAACAAAGTAAAACTATTCCCCTCCCTCACCCCCCACTGTTCCTCAGACGTTCTTGTCAACTGCTGGAATTGGCCCACCTTGATTATCACTGCAAAAGGTTCCCCCCCACCCCCGCTCTCCTGCTGGTAATAGCTCACCTTAAGTGATCACTCTGGTTACAGTGTGTATGGTAACACCCATTGTTTCATGTTCTCTATGTATATAAATCTCCACACTGTATTTTCCACTGAATGCATCTGATGAAGTGAGCTGTAGCTCACGAAAGCTTATGCTCAAATACATTGGTTAGTCTCTAAGGTGCCACAAGTATCCCTTTTCTTTTGAAAAAATTTAGTTTGTTTAGTCCGGAGAAGAGAAGACTGAGGGGGATGTGATAACAGTTTGCAAGTACATAAAAGCAGGAGGGTGACAAATTATTCTCTTTAACCTCTGAGGATAAGACAAGAAGCAATGGGCTTAAATTCCACCAAGGGAGGTTTGACATTAGGAAAAACTTCCTGTCAGGGTTGTTAAGCACTGGAATAAATTTCCCAGGGAGGTTGTGGAATCTCCATCACTGAAGATTTTTAAGAGCAGGCTGGACAAACACCTGTCAGGAATGGTCTAAATCAGTGGTTCTTAATCTGGGGTGCACGCACCCCCTGGGGGTGCAAGATGCCCCTTCTGGGGGTGCAAGACATGCCAGATTTTCCTAGAAGGTAAATCATTGAAAACACAAATTAAGCACAGGCACGTAAGTACAACTTCTTTGTTTCATCAGTTAAGGTTTTGCAGTGGAGCCTCCCTGACATTAGGGGGCCGAGAGCAGCGTGTCCGGGAGTTTTTCTTTAGTGGGGAGTGGGGAGGATTCAGGCTACAGTGAAGGAAGATTATGATGCCCGGCTGATATTTATATTCATGTTTATATTTCTATTCCCAGTCACACTCCATTTCCCGTGTACACTCAGATTGTAAACTTGGTGGGACTGAAAGAGGTTTTATGGTCTGTGTTTGTACCGTGCCTAGGACTATGGGACCCTAGACTATAATTAAGAACATAAGAACGGCCAGACTGGGTAAGACCAAAGGTCCATCTAGCCCAGTATCCTGTCTCCTGACAGTGGCCAACGCCAGGTGCCCCAGAGGAAACGAACAGAACAGGGAATCACGGAGTGATCCAACCCCTGTCGCCCATTCCCGGCTTCTGGAGACCCAGGGCACTAGGCCCACAATCAGCATCAAATCTATCACCGCTGAGCATCATCCTCAAGATCATTTACTTAGTTAATTATTAATAGGCTATAAAGTGTAGACAGACTCTTTCTTCTGGCTGTGTTTAAAGAACTTGTATGATAGGAATGCTACGTGTTTCACACCATCCCCACGATGTAATATTGAGGGATAACAACAAAAACAACAACAATATTTCCATTCCCACTTCCATTCAGACACTATAACCATTCACGCTGAAACACAGATTTCCATTCCCATTACCACTGTCACTCATGTTCACTTTCATATCCCCAAACTCATTCACACACATGGGGGAGAGGGAGAGAGAGAGAGAGAGAGAGAGAGAATTTTCTAAGGGAATGTTGGAAAGACAGTTACTCTGAATGATACTCAGACAATAAGATTCATAGATTCATAGACATTTAGGTCAGAAGGGACCATTATGATCATCTAGTCTGACCTCCTGCACAATGCAGGCCACAGAATTTCAAGTGAGACAATGTACAGGGCAGGGAGCTGAATAAATCTTTAAACAGACACTACCCAGCTCTATGACATTGACCAACAGGGATTTGAGCAGCAGCCGTGGGCCCTTTGATAGCTGCCAGGGTTTGTGTTTTCACCTCTCCTGCTTTCTATCCCCACATGGGAACTGAGAGGTGAACATGGAACTATTTGGGCTTCTGTCTGGCAGATAATAATTCCTTTGAACCCATATCAATGTGTGTAATGAATTGTTTGGTGTGATTAAAATATGACCCTATAGATCATTGTTGCAACCACTGTTATATATTTGCAGCACATACTGTACAAAGGTTGTCGAGTGAGGTGTCTATGAAAAGGTTATGATTTGCTGATGATGATTATGCTGTCTATGTGCATGTATCATTTTTGTATGTGACGTTATAAGTGTTGGAATATCCAGGGCCGGTGCAAGGACATTTTGCACCCTAGGCGAAACTTACACCTTGCGCCCCCCTTCTCCCTCCCCTCCCCTCAGGCCATCGCTTATTATAAACTTTCAAAATACTTTCAGAAATACACCCTTTTTAATCACGTATATTTCCTTCCTTCATTCTTTCATATACAAATCTACTGTATTTTATTCTGCCGTTAGAATATCCAATTATTGTTATCAATAAAAAGTTATAACATTAGACTGGTGGATACTCTATCTTACAACAACAACTGACAATATTAATATGACAAATTTCAACAACCTACACACTCATATTTGCACAATAGTGAGTTTGGATCCCGTGCCACTCCCAGGAGCCAGCGGTGGCTCCCTGGGGAGACTAGTGGATCCAATCAGAGAGAAACCCCATGCGGCTCTGTGGCGGGCAGGTGGCCTGAACTAGGTCCTTTGTCCAAAGTCCCTTGACCCTTTTTGCTTGGTGCCAGGGAGTGCCACTTTTTTGACTGCTTCTTGGACACTGGCGAAGGGTAGAGGTGCCAGACTGATCCCGGTGCCAGGGGTGAACTACAAACCGAGGCCAAGGTGCTGGGCCTAGAGTCCTGCTGAGACTGCAGTCCTGCAATAGGCAGAGCACAGCCTCCATGAGGAGAGCCCTCAAACCAATGGCATGCTCCTTCTGCGATCTCGGACAAAAGTTTTTACAAATCTGACACTTGTCTTTCATGTTTGATTCCCTCAAGCACTTCAGGCAGCTGCTATGGGGGTCACTCACAGGCTTAGGCTTGTTGCAGGCATAACAGGGCTTAAAACCCAGATACTGGCAGGGGTGGCAGGTTTGTAGAAATTTTGGTGGTTCCTAGAACCCGCCCCCCCAAACTCTGCCCCCCACCGGCCTAAGGCTCTGGGAGGGAGTTTGGATGTGGAGAGGAGGTCTGGGGTGCAGGCTCTGAGTTGGGGCAGGAGATTGGGGTGCAGGCTCTGGGAGGGAGTTTGGGTGCTGGGTGCAGGCTCTGGGCTGGGGCAGACGGTGGGGGTGCAGGAGAGGGTGAGGGGTGCAGGCTCTGGGAGGGAGTTTGGGTGCTGGGTGTAGGCTCTGGGCTGGGACAAGGGGTGGGAGTGCAGGAGGGGGTGAGGTGTGCAGGCTCTGGGAGTGCGTGTGAAGGTCTGGGATGCAGGCTCTGGGAGGAAGTTTGGCAGCAGAGAGGGTGTGTGGGAAGGGGATGGGGGTGGAGGGGTGAGGACTGTGGGGTGAGGCTGGGGATGAGGGGTTAGAGGTGTGGGAGGAGGCTCAGGGCTGGGCAGAGGGTTAGGGTGTGGGGCGATGAGGGCTCTGGCTGGGGTTAGGGATGAGGGCTTTGGGGTGTGGGAGAGGCTCGGAGCTGGAGCAGAGGTTTGGGGTGTGTGGGGGGGTGAGGGCTCTGGCTGGGGGTGCAGGCTCTCAGGTGGGGCAGGGCTGGGGATGAGTTTGGGGTGCAGACAGGCTGCCCCAAGGATGGGGCCAGAGCGGAGGACTCCCCCCAGCCCTCTCTCTGCTGGCAGCAGTGAGTTCTGTGGGAGGGGCCCCCCATGTCCCCCCCCCAGTAGCACACTCACCCTGTACCACTGTCAACGCACATGCTCCTAGGGTCCCTCTCAGGTCCAGGAAGCCCCCTCGCCTCCCCTGTGGTGGGAGCTGGGAGGGGGGGGCTGCCATCACTTGTGCACCTCCTCCCCTGCTGCTGCCCCTCACTGGGGGTGACCCTTGCCCAGTGTGGGGCAGGAGCGGTGACTGTGGGTGGGTGGGGGCCTGTGCTGGTGGAGGGTCCTGCCGGAAAAGGGAAGGTCTGAGGGGGAAGGGCGGGGGAAGGGCAACCTGCCCTGCCCTAGTGGAAATGGGGCGCTAGGACCCTGCGGCAGCAGCTGATGCCAGGAGCAGAGCAGAGCCGAGGCAATGTGGGGCTGCAGGAGAGATGCAGGGACGCTTCTGGGGCTGGGAAAGCGCGCCGGGGCAGCAAGTGGGGGCCGGGGGACACTTTGGGGAAGCGCGGTGGGGGTGGGGGGACAGCAGGATGAAACACTGTAAAAAAATTGGGGAGCACCGCTTTTTGGTGGCCCCAAATCTTGACGCCCTAGGTGACCGCCTAGTTCACCTACTGGTCGCACCAGCCCTGGGAATATCCACCCGCTTTATGGGGATTGTCTGCCCCATTCTTTGCAGTTCACCCTAATGGAGTGACCAGAGCTGTCCCCCACTGGGACACTGGTCACAGCCAGATATGCCCTGTAAGATATCTGCAAACATGTTAGAATTTGCCACAGATGATGATCTTGTTTATATGTTTGTATCACCTCAGATCTACTTACCGCGGTGTCTTCACTGCGGTAACTCGACAGCTGAGACTCTCCCGATGACTCCGCTTGTGCTTTTCCTTCTGCTGGAGTGCTCAGTGGTTGATTTATCCCGTCTATACTAGATGCGATAAATAGACCTCCCGCTGGATGGATCGCTGCCCACCAATCCAGCGGGTATGTAGACAAGCCCTAAAGGCTTCCCAGCCATGTGCTGGGCTTGTGTTTGGAACAAAGGAAGCACGGGCCGCACGGAAAAGACTATAAAAGGCAGCTGCATCTTCTCCATTTGGTCTTCAGTCCTGCTTCTTCCCTCTGGAGGGACCTTGCTACAAATGGAAGCTCTGAACAAAAGACTGAATGACCCATCCGGGCTGTGGGTGCTCTCCAGAGACTTGACTTAAGACAGCAGATTACTCCATCACTGCAACAAGCCTGAACCACGAACTTTGCCATGACTGGATGTCACTGATTCCTTTCAAAGTAGCAGCCGTGTTAGTCTGTATTCGCAAAAAGAACAGGAGGACTTGTGGCACCTTAGAGACTAACCCATTTATTTGAGCATAAGCTTTTGTGAGCTACAGCTCACTTCATCCGATGCGTCCGATGAAGTGAGCTGTAGCTCAGGAAAGCTTATGCTCAGATAAATTGGTTAGTCTCTAAGGCGCCACAAGTCCTCCTTTTCTACAAACATCCCAGTTTCCTGAAAGGGCCAGAGCCTCCCTGGTGTAAATCAGGAGTAACTCGAGTCTAGTGAAAACAGTTGTGTGACTTTACACTAGCGGAGGATTTGTCCCTAGGGGCAATTCGCTCCATCCCTTGGGTCTGATGCGAACCCCAACGCGCTTGTCCCCTTTACACTGACCGACGCTGGCCTGTGAGTCTGACACCGAGACTGGCCCAGCGGGAGCCAACATACCGGGTCTGCGGGGGAGAGCGACTCAGAACAGGACTCACTCCGCATTGGAGTTCACAGATGAAGCAGGGGGTCTCTGCACTCAGTGGGGCTCTGGGCAGGAAGGGGAGACACGTTGCCCGGGAACGGAAGGTTTAAACTGGCGGGAGGTTTGTGTCCCGTTCCCCCGGGGGCCGGGTCTCCTGCCCGAGCCCGAAGCGGGGGGTGTCGCTGCTGCCCCCGCGCGGCCGCCGGGAGAAGGGCGATTCCGCAGCCTGGGTTTTTGTGCGATCACAAACCGGTTTGGTGTCACTGTGTCTCCCGCACAGTAATAGCGGGCGGTGTCCTCGGGCTTCAGGCCGGTCATTTGCAGATACAGCTCACTCTTGGCGTCATCCCTGGAGATGGTGAATCGCCCTTTCACTGCATCGAGGTAGTATGTACTACTCCCACCGGGGTATATATAAGCGACCCATTCTAATCCCTTCCCGGGGGCCTGGCGGACCCAGCTCATGTAGTAATCGCTGAAGGTGAACCCGGAGGCTTTGCAGGAGAGGCGGAGAGAGTCTCCGGGCTTCTTCACACCCCCTCCGGACTCCACCAGCGTCTGGGACCGGACACCTGGGAATAAAGACAGGCCATTAATATCGGTTTAAAAACAGCGGTAACACAATATTCTTCTAACTCGGCCAGGTCTTCAGAGGAGGAAAATACCTTCCAGAGCTGCTACAGCGACAATGACAAGGAGCAAAAATCCCATTTTCCCGGGTGCTGGAGGGGAAAGTTCTCAGGGGACTGGCTGGGGACTGCACCGACCCAGGGGGCTGCGGATTGTGTCTCCGGGTGCAGCCTGGGCAGACAGAGGCAGAGATTTAACCAGGAAACTGTCTCCTCATTTGCATGCCCCGCTTTATAAGAGACACACACTCCTGCTGCCAGTGGTCGGATTGACTCGCCCCAAGGCTCAGGGTGCAGGCGTCAGAGCTTCCCTTCCTGTGTGTCTCTGCAGCGCCGGGCACAGAGCGCTGGGGTCCTGCTGATACTTTTGCACCCCTGGGAGGAATGAACAGCTCCCTGCTTGTTATGCTTTGACTTATAATCATTTAAAATCGATCTTTATAGCTAATAAATCTGTTTGTTTATTCTACCTGAAGCAGTGCGTTTGGTTTGCAGTGTGTCAGAGTCTCCCCTTCAGAGAACAAGCCTGGTACATAATAATTTCTTTATTAAATTGACAAATTTATACAAGCTGGCAGGGTCTAGTGGGCATAACTGGACACTGCAATACGGAGGCTCCTAGGGCTGTTTCTGGGAGAGGAGATATTGGCTTGCACGTAGCTGGGAGCAGCTGACATGCCAGGGGCTGTGGGTGAAGGGCCCAGGAGTGGGGGTTCTCACAGCAGAGCAGGGTCAGGCCGGCTCTCAGAGTCAGAGATTGAAGAGGCCGAGCAGATCCCCCGTCCAGACAGCAACGGAGGGGGTTTCAGTGGCACAGCGAGCAGGGTGTATGTGCTGCTTGTTACTCCGAGTGAAGTTCACACTTTAAGCCCTGATATTTGTGATTTTAAGTGAGTCTTCAGTGCAGTGGCTAAGAGCAGTCAGGACGGGGTCACACTTCTGTTATTTTCTGTTTGCTTATTTCGGGAAAGGGAAGTAGGAACAGAAAAGCAAGAAAATGAGGGAAGTGATTGCAAAGTTGGAGCTTTTTAGGCTTCAGTCTGCAGAAAAGGAGAGTGAGCCCCAGAGATGACTGCCACTGACAGAACTGGAGAGAAAAGGAAAAGGAAAAGAGACAGCCAGAGGAGGCTGCTCACAGAAGGTCCTGGACCTGCTAAAGAGGCAGAGCCAGAACCCCCCGACCCGAACGACTCCCATCATGCCAAAAATCCACAAACGGGAACACTTATGTCCTGCACACAGTGAGGATGACAATAGAGCTGAATACCTGAAGTCCTTCGACAGGCCGTGTGTGATACATGAAATCTCTGGTGATAAGAGAGTTAACTGGCTGTGAAATTAACTGGTACAACTCGAAACATATTCAGTGGAATGCCTAGTGAAGATGCTTTAGACTATTGTAAATTTAAAGATACTCTTTTGTGAAGTTTTCAGATTACCCCTGAAGCATATAGAGTTAAATTTAGGAACCTTAAGAGCAATACTGGTATGAGTAATGGGGAATATGTAAACCAAATGAAAGATTTGTTGGGAAATGGGTGAGGGGCAAGGGGGTGGCAAGTTTTGAGGGAATGTTGGACCTTGTTGCTCAAGAGCATTTCCTAGGCACACGTCAGGCTGAGGTGAAGCAGTGTCTGTGGGACAAAGATGTGAAGTCTGGGGAGGAGATGGCTTTTTTAGCTGATGCCTTTGAACAGAATCAGGGGTCTACTGAGGGCAGGCCAGAGAAAGAGGAGTTTAAAACTGGTGGGAAGGGAGGATCCCTTTTTGCCCCTGGGAAGATAGAAAGGGGTTGGGAGCCTAAACACTCTCTTGCCCAGAACCATTCCTTCTAACCCTCATCCCAAATCTGCTGTAAAAGCAGAACAGCCCAGAAGGTGCAATCAGTGTAATTCCACTGATCACCTGAGGAATTGATGCCCTGTGCTAGGAGGAAGCAGGCAACCAATAGCTCCTGTTAGTTTTGCTGCCCGCAACACAGAACCGCCACCCCCACCTCCAAGCAATTGAAACCTATCGTATTGGCTCTGGGAGGTTAGCCTCTGCAGAACCAGACATGCAGCATGTTACAGCTGTCCAAATTGATAGCAGGGAATATTTGGGGCAGACGGATACAGGGGCCCAGATCTCTCTGGTTAAGCAGAGTGTGGTTCCAAAGGCCAATATGTTCCCTGGCAAAATAACAGAGATTGTGGGTGTGATGATGTACTCCATAAGACATTATGGAAATATGCTTATGAATGTATATATGACATAACTGGAACATGTTTTATGCTACATATGCCATGTAACATATCTATGTAAAGGTTATGATCTACTGAATATATTCATCCTATTTGTATGCATGTGATCATTGTTGTATTTGAAGTTGTGAATATTGGCTGTGTACTTGTTTGATTTTAAATAGCCTTAGTAAGGCATTTGGTCAGCTTCTTTAGAAAGGAATTTGCAAGTTAAGTGACCAATCAAGAAGCACTTGATGGACAATGGATCTTGGAAGGCTCCAATCCACATAAGATGTTCACATGAGGACGTTCAAGGTAGCATGTGAACCATGGCTGCTACCTGTAAGCTCTGAGTCATGCATGGACATGTGACTTGCCCATGTGACTCCAAAACTCCATCTTGTAGCTGGAATTCTACACAGGGGAAGGGAGGGGTCTCCACCCACAAGAGAAAGCTTGGCAACATGTGACCTCCAGAAGAGGTAAGCGGAATGTCCGGGTTCCAGTAACACAGACACAGGTAACTAACCGCTTTCATGTTTTCTCCACAGGTATCGTTGCGGAGAGTGAACCAGATGATATGTCTGGGGCGAGAAAGCAGAAGGAGACTCCGCTGGTTGGAAGGCATGAGATGCGCTGTCCTGAGGTTGGGGGTTCCATGACCACCACTCCCAAGAGGAGAAGGCGGGTGGTGGTGGTCGGGGACTCTCTCCTCCGGGGGACTGAGTCATCTATCTGCCGCCCTGACCGGGAAAACCGAGAAGTCTGCTGCTTGCCAGGGGCTAAGATTCGCGATGTGACGGAGAGACTGCCGAGACTCATCAAGCCCTCGGATCGCTACCCCTTCCTGCTTCTCCACGTGGGCACCAATGATACTGCCAAGAATGACCTTGAGCGGATCACTGCGGACTATGTGGCTCTAGGAAGAAGGATAAAGGAGTTGGAGTCGCAAGTGGTGTTCTCGTCCATCCTCCCCGTGGAAGGAAAAGGCCTAGGTAGGGAGCGTCGAATCGTGGAAGTCAACGAATGGCTACGCAGGTGGTGTCGGAGAGAAGGCTTTGGTTTCTTTGACCATGGGATGGTGTTCCATGAAGGAGGAGTGCTGGGCAGAGACGGGCTCCATCTTACGAAGAGAGGGAAGAGCATCTTTGCCAGCAGGCTGGCTAACCTAGTGAGGAGGTGTCATAAATATAAAGGGAAGGGTAAACCCCTTTGAAATCCCTCCTGGCCAGGGGAAAGCTCCTCTCACCTGTAAAGGGTTAAGAAGCTAAAGGTAACCTCGCTGGCACCTGACCAAAATGACCAATGAGGAGACAAGATACATTCAAAAGCTGGGAGGAGGGAGAGAAACAAAGGGTTTGTGTGTCTGTCTGTAGTCGTCTTGGCCGGGGACAGAACAGGAATGGAGTCTTAGAATTTTTAGTAAGTAATCTAGCTAGGTATGTGTTAGATTATGATTTCTTTAAATGGCTGAGAAAAGAATTGTGCTGAATAGAATAACTATTTCTGTCTGTGTATCTTTTTTGTAACTTAAGGTTTTGCCTAGAGGGGTTCTCTATGTTTTTGAATCTAATTACCCTGTAAGATATATACCATCCTGATTTTACAGGGGGGATTTCTTTATTTCTATTTACTTCTATTTTTTATTAAAAGTCTTCTTGTAAAACACTGAATGCTTTTTCATTGTTCTCAGATCCAAGGGTTTGGGTTTGTGGTCACCTATGCAAATTGGTGAGGCTTTTTATCCAACATTTCCCAGGAAAGGGGGGGTGCAAGTGTTGGGAGGATTGTTCATTGTTCTTAAGATCCAAGGGTCTGGGTCTGTAGTCACCTAGGCAAATTGGTGAGGCTTTTTACCAAACCTTGTCCAGGAAGTGGGGTGCAAGGTTTTGGGAAGTATTTTGGGGGGAAGGACGCGTCCAAACAGCTCTTCCCCAGTAACCAGTATTAGTTTGGTGGTGGTAGCGGCCATTCCAAGGATAACGGGGGTAATATTTTGTACCTTGGGGAAGTTTTGACCTAAGCTGGTAAAGATAAGCTTAGGAGGTTTTTCATGCAGGTCCCCACATCTGTACCCTAGAGTTCAGAGTGGGGGAGGAACCTTGACATGGTGGCACAGTGGTGGGATTAACCTGAAATCATTTTGAGATCCAGTTGAGATTTTTTGAACTAGAAATACAGATTTTAAAAAGGAATTTTTAGGAAGTCCAGAAGGCAGCTTTGAAACTGAAAGCAGCTTGGTTTCTCTCTGCTTTGTGGCCAAGCAGAGACAAAAGGGGATTATCTTGTGAATTGCAGGTTTTCTTTGCCTGGAGGCAGGGTACTTAACTCCTGCAGGGAAATTCACAGTCTTCCAACCCAGAGGTTTTTTTTTTTTTTCTTTTCTTCCTAAAAGTAAATAGGGGGTGTGTGCTCTACCCATTTGCCTGGAGACAAAAGTGGCAGGGTTTTTTTTAGGATTTTTTTTTTTTTGTTTTGTTTTACAAGGAGCACAGGTTTGAAAAGAAATTTTTTTTCTTCTTTGGGCTGGGTAAGCAGGTTTCCAAGTAGTTGGAGGGTTTTTGCTTTAATTTGGGCCCAGAGCAGAGACAAGGGAATTGTCTTTTTCTGTAGGCTGACAATCACTATCAGAGAATAGGTATTCTATTCCAGCACAGCAAAATTTTACAGCCAAGTTTTGTTTGTTTATTTCTAAACCTCGGGTGTAAAGTTAGTTAAAAACAGAGAGGTTAGAATGGCCAAATCCTCAGCTCGACTACAGCTGGAATTAGCCAAATTTCAGGCTGAGGAAAAACAAAGGGAACATGAAAGACAGATAGAACTCATGCAGCTGAAGAAGGAACAAGAAAGGGAGGCAGAACAACACCAAGAGGCTGCCCACAAGAGGGAAATGGAGGCAAGGAAGCATGTGGAGGAGGAGAAGGAAAAAGAGAGGAAGCATGTGGAGGAGATGGAGAGGATAAAGGCCCAGCAGAATATACCAACAAACCCTAGCAATCCTTCTCCAGGTACCACTTCCCATCCCAGAAAGTTCCCCACCTACAAGGCAGGTGATGATACTGAGGCCTTCTTAGAAAACTTCGAAAGGGCCTGCCTTGGGTACAACATCTCTACTGACCAATACATGGTAGAGCTGAGGCCGCAGCTCAGTGGACCCTTAGCTGAGGTGGCAGCTGAAATGCCTAAAGAACACATGAACAAGTATGAACTGTTTAAATCCAAGGCGAGAGTCAGAATGGGGATAACACCCGAGCAGTCTCGTCGGAGGTTCAGAGCCCTAAGGTGGAAACCAGACATGTCATTTACCCGACATGCCTACCACATTGTAAAACATTGGGATGCCTGGATATCAGGAGCAAGTGTTGAATCTCCAGTAAATTTGCCCTTCCTAATGCAAATGGAACAATTCTTAGAGGGTGTTCCTGAGGAAATAGAAAGATACATCCTAGATGGGAAACCCAAAACTGTAATTGAGGCAGGAGAGATTGGAGCCAGATGGGTGGAGGTGGCAGAGAAGAAGAAAACTGGTCGCAGTTGGAGCGGAGACCAGAAGGGACCACCCCAGACCACACCCTATTACCGGGGGCCGCCCAAAGCCCCACCTACCTCCCAAAGAACCCTCCAGACCCCTTATCGTCCCACCACCCCGTTCTCCAGCAACCCTCCTCGCCCCAGTGACCCGTCAGCTGGACGATGTTTTAAGTGTAACGAGCTGGGGCATGTAAAGGCCAACTGCCCCAAGAACCCCAACAGATTACAGTTCATTGCACCGGAATCACACCAGAGGTCCACAGGCCCAGATACCTCCCAGATACCCTTGGAGCGGAGGGAAACTGTGAGTGTGGGTGGGAAGAAGGTCACCGCGTGGAGGGACACCGGAGCACAAGTGTCAGCTATCCATGCTTCCTTAGTGGACCCCAATTTAATCAACCCAGAGATCCAAGTGACGATTCAACCCTTCAAGTCCAACTCTTTCAATTTGCCTACAGCCAAGTTGCCTGTCCAGTACAAGGGCTGGTCAGGAATGTGGACTTTTGCAGTCTATGATGATTATCCCATCCCCATGCTGTTGGGGGAAGACTTGGCCAATCATGTGAAGCAGGCCAAGAGGGTGGGAATGGTCACCCGCAACCAGGCTAAACAAGCCGTGAGGCCTAGCTCTGTTCCGGAAACTTCTATCAGGACCCAGTCAGAGGTGATGGACCTGGACCCCAGGCCAATGTCTGCAACAGCAGTAGTGGATCCAGTCCCAGAGACCCAGACGGAACCAGTCCCAGAACCGGAACCAGCCGAACAACCAACACCAGACCCCGTGTCAGCACTGAATCCAGTACTTGCAACCTCAACACCAGAGGGCCCCACCGAACCTGAACTGGCAGCAGCCGATAACCCTACACAAGAGGCTCAGCCGGAGCCTGAATCCCAACATAGTGCACCAGCGGAGAGCGGTTCACAGTCAACAGAAACAGCTCCATCCCCTATATCGCTTCCAGAGGGACCAAGCCTAGGTCCACAATCCCATGAGGAACTGATGTCTCCAGCATCAAGGGAACAGTTCCAGACCGAACAGGAAGCAGATGAAAGCCTCCAGAGAGCTTGGACGGCGGCACGGAGCAACCCACCGCCTCTCAGCTCTTCTAATCGATCCAGGTTTGTTGTAGAAAGAGGACTTTTATACAAGGAAACTCTTTCTGGGGGACACCAGGAAGACTGGCATCCTCAGAGACAGTTGGTAGTTCCAACTAAATACCGGGCCAAGCTCTTGAGCTTAGCCCATGATCACCCTAGTGGCCATGCTGGGGTGAACAGGACCAAAGACCGTTTGGGGGGGTCATTCCACTGGGAGGGAATGGGCAAGGATGTTTCTACCTATGTCCAGTCTTGTGAGGTGTGCCAAAGAGTGGGAAAACCCCAAGACCAGGTCAAAGCTCCTCTCCAGCCACTCCCCATCATTGAAGTTCCATTTCAGCGAGTAGCTGTGGATATTCTGGGTCCTTTTCCGAAAAAGACACCCAGAGGAAAGCAGTACATACTGACTTTCATGGATTTTGCCACCCGATGGCCGGAAGCAGTAGCTCTAAGCAACACCAGGGCTAAAAGTGTGTGCCAGGCACTAGCAGACATTTTTGCCAGGGTAGGTTGGCCCTCCGACATCCTCACAGATGCAGGGACTAATTTCCTGGCAGGAACTATGAAAAACCTTTGGGAAGCTCATGGGGTAAATCACTTGGTTGCCACTCCTTACCATCATCAAACAAATGGCATGGTGGAGAAGGTTAATGGAACTTTGGGGGCCATGATACGTAAATTCGTAAATGAGCACTCCAATGATTGGGACCTAGTATTGCAGCAGTTGCTCTTTGCCTACAGAGCTGTACCACATCCCAGTTTAGGGTTTTCCCCATTTGAACTTGTATATGGCCGTGAGGTTAAGGGGCCATGGCAGTTGGTGAAGCAGCAATGGGAGGGATTTACACCTTCTCCAGGAACTAACATTCTGGACTTTGTAACCAACCTACAAACCACCCTCCGAACCTCTTTAGCCCTTGCTAGAGAAAACTTACAGGATGCTCAAAAAGAGCAAAAAGCCTGGTATGATAAACATGCCAGAGAGCGTTCCTTCAAAGTAGGAGACCAGGTCATGGTCTTAAAGGCGCTCCAGGCCCATAAAATGGAAGCATCGTGGGAAGGGCCATTCGTGGTCCAGGAGCGCCTGGGAGCTGTTAATTATCTCATAGCATTCCCCACCTCCAACCGAAAGCCTAAGGTGTATCATATTAATTCTCTAAAGCCCTTTTATTCCAGAGAATTAAAGGTTTGTCAGTTTACAGCCCAGGGAGGAGACGACGCTGAGTGGCCTGAAGGTGTCTACTACGAAGGGAAATGTGCTGGTGGTGTGGAAGAGGTGAACCTCTCCATGACCCTTGGGCGTATGCAGCGACAGCAGATCCAGGAGCTGTGCACTAGCTACGCGCCAACGTTCTCAGCCACCCCAGGACTGACTGAACGGGCATACCACTCCATTGACACAGGTAATGCTCACCCAATTAGGGTCCAACCTTACCGGGTGTCTCCTCAAGCTAAAACTGCTATAGAACGGGAGATCCAGGATATGTTACAGATGGGTGTAATCCGCCCCTCTGAAAGTGCATGGGCATCTCCAGTGGTTCTAGTTCCCAAACCAGATGGGGAAATACGTTTTTGCGTGGACTACCGTAAGCTAAATGCTGTAACTCGCCCAGACAACTATCCCATGCCACGCACAGATGAACTATTAGAGAAACTGGGAAGGGCCCAGTTCATCTCTACCTTGGACTTAACCAAGGGGTACTGGCAGGTACCGCTAGATGAATCTGCCAAGGAAAGGTCAGCCTTCATCACACATCTCGGGCTGTATGAATTTAATGTACTCCCTTTCGGGCTGCGAAATGCACCCGCCACTTTCCAAAGACTTGTAGATGGTCTCCTAGCGGGATTAGGAGAATATGCAGTCGCCTACCTTGACGATGTGGCCATATTTTCGGATTCCTGGGCAGACCACCTGGAACATCTACAAAAAGTCCTTGAGCGCATAAGGGAGGCAGGACTAACTGTTAAGGCTAAGAAGTGTCAAATAGGCCTAAACAGAGTGACTTACCTTGGACACCAGGTGGGTCAAGGAACTATCAGCCCCCTACAGGCCAAAGTGGATGCTATCCAAAAGTGGCCTGTCCCAAAGTCAAAGAAACAGGTTCAATCCTTCTTAGGCTTGGCCGGTTATTACAGACGATTTGTACCGCACTACAGCCAAATCGCTGCCCCACTGACAGACCTAACCAAAAAGAAACAGCCAAATGCTGTTCAGTGGACCGGAAAGTGTCAGAAGGCCTTTAACAAGCTTAAAGCGACACTCATGTCTGACCCTGTACTAAGGGCCCCAGACTTTGACAAACCGTTCCTAGTAACCACAGATGCATCCGAGCGTGGTGTGGGAGCAGTTTTAATGCAGAAAGGACCTGATCAAGAATTCCACCCTGTAGTGTTTCTCAGCAAAAAACTGTCTGAGAGGGAAAGCAACTGGTCAGTCACTGAAAAAGAATGTTATGCCATTGTCTACGCTCTGGAAAAGCTACGCCCATATGTTTGGGGACGGCGTTTCCACCTGCAAACCGACCATGCTGCACTAAAGTGGCTTCACACCGTCAAAGAAACTAACAGAAAACTTCTTCGGTGGAGTTTAGCTCTCCAAGATTTTGATTTCGACATCCAACACATCTCAGGAGCTTCTAACAAAGTGGCTGATGCACTCTCCCGTGAAAGTTTCCCAGAATCAACTGGTTAAAATCGTCCTTGAGATGTGGAAAATATTGTTAGTCTTTATGTACTTGGTAGTATATTTAGAGATGCATGTGTCTTATTAACTCTGTTTTCCTAGAGCTCCAGGAAGAAATCCCAGCCAGTGTTTCACCCTAGCTGAGATTTGGGGGGCGTGTCATAAATATAAAGGGAAGGGTAAACCCCTTTGAAATCCCTCCTGGCCAGGGGAAAGCTCCTCTCACCTGTAAAGGGTTAAGAAGCTAAAGGTAACCTCGCTGGCACCTGACCAAAATGACCAATGAGGAGACAAGATACTTTCAAAAGCTGGGAGGAGGGAGAGAAACAAAGGGTTTGTGTGTCTGTCTGTAGTCGTCTTGGCCGGGGACAGAACAGGAATGGAGTCTTAGAATTTTTAGTAAGTAATCTAGCTAGGTATGTGTTAGATTATGATTTCTTTAAATGGCTGAGAAAAGAATTGTGCTGAATAGAATAACTATTTCTGTCTGTGTATCTTTTTTGTAACTTAAGGTTTTGCCTAGAGGGGTTCTCTATGTTTTTGAATCTAATTACCCTGTAAGATATATACCATCCTGATTTTACAGGGGGGATTTCTTTATTTCTATTTACTTCTATTTTTTATTAAAAGTCTTCTTGTAAAACACTGAATGCTTTTTCATTGTTCTCAGATCCAAGGGTTTGGGTTTGTGGTCACCTATGCAAATTGGTGAGGCTTTTTATCCAACATTTCCCAGGAAAGGGGGGGTGCAAGTGTTGGGAGGATTGTTCATTGTTCTTAAGATCCAAGGGTCTGGGTCTGTAGTCACCTAGGCAAATTGGTGAGGCTTTTTACCAAACCTTGTCCAGGAAGTGGGGTGCAAGGTTTTGGGAAGTATTTTGGGGGGAAGGACGCGTCCAAACAGCTCTTCCCCAGTAACCAGTATTAGTTTGGTGGTGGTAGCGGCCATTCCAAGGATAACGGGGGTAATATTTTGTACCTTGGGGAAGTTTTGACCTAAGCTGGTAAAGATAAGCTTAGGAGGTTTTTCATGCAGGTCCCCACATCTGTACCCTAGAGTTCAGAGTGGGGGAGGAACCTTGACATGGTGGCACAGTGGTGGGATTAACCTGAAATCATTTTGAGATCCAGTTGAGATTTTTTGAACTAGAAATACAGATTTTAAAAAGGAATTTTTAGGAAGTCCAGAAGGCAGCTTTGAAACTGAAAGCAGCTTGGTTTCTCTCTGCTTTGTGGCCAAGCAGAGACAAAAGGGGATTATCTTGTGAATTGCAGGTTTTCTTTGCCTGGAGGCAGGGTACTTAACTCCTGCAGGGAAATTCACAGTCTTCCAACCCAGAGGTTTTTTTTTTTTTTCTTTTCTTCCTAAAAGTAAATAGGGGGTGTGTGCTCTACCCATTTGCCTGGAGACAAAAGTGGCAGGGTTTTTTTTAGGATTTTTTTTTTGTTTGTTTTGTTTTACAAGGAGCACAGGTTTGAAAAGAAATTTTTTTTCTTCTTTGGGCTGGGTAAGCAGGTTTCCAAGTAGTTGGAGGGTTTTTGCTTTAATTTGGGCCCAGAGCAGAGACAAGGGAATTGTCTTTTTCTGTAGGCTGACAATCACTATCAGAGAATAGGTATTCTATTCCAGCACAGCAAAATTTTACAGCCAAGTTTTGTTTGTTTATTTCTAAACCTCGGGTGTAAAGTTAGTTAAAAACAGAGAGGTTAGAATGGCCAAATCCTCAGCTCGACTACAGCTGGAATTAGCCAAATTTCAGGCTGAGGAAAAACAAAGGGAACATGAAAGACAGATAGAACTCATGCAGCTGAAGAAGGAACAAGAAAGGGAGGCAGAACAACACCAAGAGGCTGCCCACAAGAGGGAAATGGAGGCAAGGAAGCATGTGGAGGAGGAGAAGGAAAAAGAGAGGAAGCATGTGGAGGAGATGGAGAGGATAAAGGCCCAGCAGAATATACCAACAAACCCTAGCAATCCTTCTCCAGGTACCACTTCCCATCCCAGAAAGTTCCCCACCTACAAGGCAGGTGATGATACTGAGGCCTTCTTAGAAAACTTCGAAAGGGCCTGCCTTGGGTACAACATCTCTACTGACCAATACATGGTAGAGCTGAGGCCGCAGCTCAGTGGACCCTTAGCTGAGGTGGCAGCTGAAATGCCTAAAGAACACATGAACAAGTATGAACTGTTTAAATCCAAGGCGAGAGTCAGAATGGGGATAACACCCGAGCAGTCTCGTCGGAGGTTCAGAGCCCTAAGGTGGAAACCAGACATGTCATTTACCCGACATGCCTACCACATTGTAAAACATTGGGATGCCTGGATATCAGGAGCAAGTGTTGAATCTCCAGTAAATTTGCCCTTCCTAATGCAAATGGAACAATTCTTAGAGGGTGTTCCTGAGGAAATAGAAAGATACATCCTAGATGGGAAACCCAAAACTGTAATTGAGGCAGGAGAGATTGGAGCCAGATGGGTGGAGGTGGCAGAGAAGAAGAAAACTGGTCGCAGTTGGAGCGGAGACCAGAAGGGACCACCCCAGACCACACCCTATTACCGGGGGCCGCCCAAAGCCCCACCTACCTCCCAAAGAACCCTCCAGACCCCTTATCGTCCCACCACCCCGTTCTCCAGCAACCCTCCTCGCCCCAGTGACCCGTCAGCTGGACGATGTTTTAAGTGTAACGAGCTGGGGCATGTAAAGGCCAACTGCCCCAAGAACCCCAACAGATTACAGTTCATTGCACCGGAATCACACCAGAGGTCCACAGGCCCAGATACCTCCCAGATACCCTTGGAGCGGAGGGAAACTGTGAGTGTGGGTGGGAAGAAGGTCACCGCGTGGAGGGACACCGGAGCACAAGTGTCAGCTATCCATGCTTCC
This sequence comes from Lepidochelys kempii, assembly GCF_965140285.1. Taxonomy (NCBI): domain Eukaryota; kingdom Metazoa; phylum Chordata; order Testudines; family Cheloniidae; genus Lepidochelys; species Lepidochelys kempii. Next base: position 40,048,731 of record NC_136392.1, read on the forward strand.
TTAGTGGACCCCAATTTAATCAACCCAGAGATCCAAGTGACGATTCAACCCTTCAAGTCCAACTCTTTCAATTTGCCTACAGCCAAGTTGCCTGTCCAGTACAAGGGCTGGTCAGGAATGTGGACTTTTGCAGTCTATGATGATTATCCCATCCCCATGCTGTTGGGGGAAGACTTGGCCAATCATGTGAAGCAGGCCAAGAGGGTGGGAATGGTCACCCGCAACCAGGCTAAACAAGCCGTGAGGCCTAGCTCTGTTCCGGAAACTTCTATCAGGACCCAGTCAGAGGTGATGGACCTGGACCCCAGGCCAATGTCTGCAACAGCAGTAGTGGATCCAGTCCCAGAGACCCAGACGGAACCAGTCCCAGAACCGGAACCAGCCGAACAACCAACACCAGACCCCGTGTCAGCACTGAATCCAGTACTTGCAACCTCAACACCAGAGGGCCCCACCGAACCTGAACTGGCAGCAGCCGATAACCCTACACAAGAGGCTCAGCCGGAGCCTGAATCCCAACATAGTGCACCAGCGGAGAGCGGTTCACAGTCAACAGAAACAGCTCCATCCCCTATATCGCTTCCAGAGGGACCAAGCCTAGGTCCACAATCCCATGAGGAACTGATGTCTCCAGCATCAAGGGAACAGTTCCAGACCGAACAGGAAGCAGATGAAAGCCTCCAGAGAGCTTGGACGGCGGCACGGAGCAACCCACCGCCTCTCAGCTCTTCTAATCGATCCAGGTTTGTTGTAGAAAGAGGACTTTTATACAAGGAAACTCTTTCTGGGGGACACCAGGAAGACTGGCATCCTCAGAGACAGTTGGTAGTTCCAACTAAATACCGGGCCAAGCTCTTGAGCTTAGCCCATGATCACCCTAGTGGCCATGCTGGGGTGAACAGGACCAAAGACCGTTTGGGGGGGTCATTCCACTGGGAGGGAATGGGCAAGGATGTTTCTACCTATGTCCAGTCTTGTGAGGTGTGCCAAAGAGTGGGAAAACCCCAAGACCAGGTCAAAGCTCCTCTCCAGCCACTCCCCATCATTGAAGTTCCATTTCAGCGAGTAGCTGTGGATATTCTGGGTCCTTTTCCGAAAAAGACACCCAGAGGAAAGCAGTACATACTGACTTTCATGGATTTTGCCACCCGATGGCCGGAAGCAGTAGCTCTAAGCAACACCAGGGCTAAAAGTGTGTGCCAGGCACTAGCAGACATTTTTGCCAGGGTAGGTTGGCCCTCCGACATCCTCACAGATGCAGGGACTAATTTCCTGGCAGGAACTATGAAAAACCTTTGGGAAGCTCATGGGGTAAATCACTTGGTTGCCACTCCTTACCATCATCAAACAAATGGCATGGTGGAGAAGGTTAATGGAACTTTGGGGGCCATGATACGTAAATTCGTAAATGAGCACTCCAATGATTGGGACCTAGTATTGCAGCAGTTGCTCTTTGCCTACAGAGCTGTACCACATCCCAGTTTAGGGTTTTCCCCATTTGAACTTGTATATGGCCGTGAGGTTAAGGGGCCATGGCAGTTGGTGAAGCAGCAATGGGAGGGATTTACACCTTCTCCAGGAACTAACATTCTGGACTTTGTAACCAACCTACAAACCACCCTCCGAACCTCTTTAGCCCTTGCTAGAGAAAACTTACAGGATGCTCAAAAAGAGCAAAAAGCCTGGTATGATAAACATGCCAGAGAGCGTTCCTTCAAAGTAGGAGACCAGGTCATGGTCTTAAAGGCGCTCCAGGCCCATAAAATGGAAGCATCGTGGGAAGGGCCATTCGTGGTCCAGGAGCGCCTGGGAGCTGTTAATTATCTCATAGCATTCCCCACCTCCAACCGAAAGCCTAAGGTGTATCATATTAATTCTCTAAAGCCCTTTTATTCCAGAGAATTAAAGGTTTGTCAGTTTACAGCCCAGGGAGGAGACGACGCTGAGTGGCCTGAAGGTGTCTACTACGAAGGGAAATGTGCTGGTGGTGTGGAAGAGGTGAACCTCTCCATGACCCTTGGGCGTATGCAGCGACAGCAGATCCAGGAGCTGTGCACTAGCTACGCGCCAACGTTCTCAGCCACCCCAGGACTGACTGAACGGGCATACCACTCCATTGACACAGGTAATGCTCACCCAATTAGGGTCCAACCTTACCGGGTGTCTCCTCAAGCTAAAACTGCTATAGAACGGGAGATCCAGGATATGTTACAGATGGGTGTAATCCGCCCCTCTGAAAGTGCATGGGCATCTCCAGTGGTTCTAGTTCCCAAACCAGATGGGGAAATACGTTTTTGCGTGGACTACCGTAAGCTAAATGCTGTAACTCGCCCAGACAACTATCCCATGCCACGCACAGATGAACTATTAGAGAAACTGGGAAGGGCCCAGTTCATCTCTACCTTGGACTTAACCAAGGGGTACTGGCAGGTACCGCTAGATGAATCTGCCAAGGAAAGGTCAGCCTTCATCACACATCTCGGGCTGTATGAATTTAATGTACTCCCTTTCGGGCTGCGAAATGCACCCGCCACTTTCCAAAGACTTGTAGATGGTCTCCTAGCGGGATTAGGAGAATATGCAGTCGCCTACCTTGACGATGTGGCCATATTTTCGGATTCCTGGGCAGACCACCTGGAACATCTACAAAAAGTCCTTGAGCGCATAAGGGAGGCAGGACTAACTGTTAAGGCTAAGAAGTGTCAAATAGGCCTAAACAGAGTGACTTACCTTGGACACCAGGTGGGTCAAGGAACTATCAGCCCCCTACAGGCCAAAGTGGATGCTATCCAAAAGTGGCCTGTCCCAAAGTCAAAGAAACAGGTTCAATCCTTCTTAGGCTTGGCCGGTTATTACAGACGATTTGTACCGCACTACAGCCAAATCGCTGCCCCACTGACAGACCTAACCAAAAAGAAACAGCCAAATGCTGTTCAGTGGACCGGAAAGTGTCAGAAGGCCTTTAACAAGCTTAAAGCGACACTCATGTCTGACCCTGTACTAAGGGCCCCAGACTTTGACAAACCGTTCCTAGTAACCACAGATGCATCCGAGCGTGGTGTGGGAGCAGTTTTAATGCAGAAAGGACCTGATCAAGAATTCCACCCTGTAGTGTTTCTCAGCAAAAAACTGTCTGAGAGGGAAAGCAACTGGTCAGTCACTGAAAAAGAATGTTATGCCATTGTCTACGCTCTGGAAAAGCTACGCCCATATGTTTGGGGACGGCGTTTCCACCTGCAAACCGACCATGCTGCACTAAAGTGGCTTCACACCGTCAAAGAAACTAACAGAAAACTTCTTCGGTGGAGTTTAGCTCTCCAAGATTTTGATTTCGACATCCAACACATCTCAGGAGCTTCTAACAAAGTGGCTGATGCACTCTCCCGTGAAAGTTTCCCAGAATCAACTGGTTAAAATCGTCCTTGAGATGTGGAAAATATTGTTAGTCTTTATGTACTTGGTAGTATATTTAGAGATGCATGTGTCTTATTAACTCTGTTTTCCTAGAGCTCCAGGAAGAAATCCCAGCCAGTGTTTCACCCTAGCTGAGATTTGGGGGGCGTGTCATAAATATAAAGGGAAGGGTAAACCCCTTTGAAATCCCTCCTGGCCAGGGGAAAGCTCCTCTCACCTGTAAAGGGTTAAGAAGCTAAAGGTAACCTCGCTGGCACCTGACCAAAATGACCAATGAGGAGACAAGATACTTTCAAAAGCTGGGAGGAGGGAGAGAAACAAAGGGTTTGTGTGTCTGTCTGTAGTCGTCTTGGCCGGGGACAGAACAGGAATGGAGTCTTAGAATTTTTAGTAAGTAATCTAGCTAGGTATGTGTTAGATTATGATTTCTTTAAATGGCTGAGAAAAGAATTGTGCTGAATAGAATAACTATTTCTGTCTGTGTATCTTTTTTGTAACTTAAGGTTTTGCCTAGAGGGGTTCTCTATGTTTTTGAATCTAATTACCCTGTAAGATATATACCATCCTGATTTTACAGGGGGGATTTCTTTATTTCTATTTACTTCTATTTTTTATTAAAAGTCTTCTTGTAAAACACTGAATGCTTTTTCATTGTTCTCAGATCCAAGGGTTTGGGTTTGTGGTCACCTATGCAAATTGGTGAGGCTTTTTATCCAACATTTCCCAGGAAAGGGGGGGTGCAAGTGTTGGGAGGATTGTTCATTGTTCTTAAGATCCAAGGGTCTGGGTCTGTAGTCACCTAGGCAAATTGGTGAGGCTTTTTACCAAACCTTGTCCAGGAAGTGGGGTGCAAGGTTTTGGGAAGTATTTTGGGGGGAAGGACGCGTCCAAACAGCTCTTCCCCAGTAACCAGTATTAGTTTGGTGGTGGTAGCGGCCATTCCAAGGATAACGGGGGTAATATTTTGTACCTTGGGGAAGTTTTGACCTAAGCTGGTAAAGATAAGCTTAGGAGGTTTTTCATGCAGGTCCCCACATCTGTACCCTAGAGTTCAGAGTGGGGGAGGAACCTTGACATGGTGGCACAGTGGTGGGATTAACCTGAAATCATTTTGAGATCCAGTTGAGATTTTTTGAACTAGAAATACAGATTTTAAAAAGGAATTTTTAGGAAGTCCAGAAGGCAGCTTTGAAACTGAAAGCAGCTTGGTTTCTCTCTGCTTTGTGGCCAAGCAGAGACAAAAGGGGATTATCTTGTGAATTGCAGGTTTTCTTTGCCTGGAGGCAGGGTACTTAACTCCTGCAGGGAAATTCACAGTCTTCCAACCCAGAGGTTTTTTTTTTTTTTCTTTTCTTCCTAAAAGTAAATAGGGGGTGTGTGCTCTACCCATTTGCCTGGAGACAAAAGTGGCAGGGTTTTTTTTAGGATTTTTTTTTTGTTTGTTTTGTTTTACAAGGAGCACAGGTTTGAAAAGAAATTTTTTTTCTTCTTTGGGCTGGGTAAGCAGGTTTCCAAGTAGTTGGAGGGTTTTTGCTTTAATTTGGGCCCAGAGCAGAGACAAGGGAATTGTCTTTTTCTGTAGGCTGACAATCACTATCAGAGAATAGGTATTCTATTCCAGCACAGCAAAATTTTACAGCCAAGTTTTGTTTGTTTATTTCTAAACCTCGGGTGTAAAGTTAGTTAAAAACAGAGAGGTTAGAATGGCCAAATCCTCAGCTCGACTACAGCTGGAATTAGCCAAATTTCAGGCTGAGGAAAAACAAAGGGAACATGAAAGACAGATAGAACTCATGCAGCTGAAGAAGGAACAAGAAAGGGAGGCAGAACAACACCAAGAGGCTGCCCACAAGAGGGAAATGGAGGCAAGGAAGCATGTGGAGGAGGAGAAGGAAAAAGAGAGGAAGCATGTGGAGGAGATGGAGAGGATAAAGGCCCAGCAGAATATACCAACAAACCCTAGCAATCCTTCTCCAGGTACCACTTCCCATCCCAGAAAGTTCCCCACCTACAAGGCAGGTGATGATACTGAGGCCTTCTTAGAAAACTTCGAAAGGGCCTGCCTTGGGTACAACATCTCTACTGACCAATACATGGTAGAGCTGAGGCCGCAGCTCAGTGGACCCTTAGCTGAGGTGGCAGCTGAAATGCCTAAAGAACACATGAACAAGTATGAACTGTTTAAATCCAAGGCGAGAGTCAGAATGGGGATAACACCCGAGCAGTCTCGTCGGAGGTTCAGAGCCCTAAGGTGGAAACCAGACATGTCATTTACCCGACATGCCTACCACATTGTAAAACATTGGGATGCCTGGATATCAGGAGCAAGTGTTGAATCTCCAGTAAATTTGCCCTTCCTAATGCAAATGGAACAATTCTTAGAGGGTGTTCCTGAGGAAATAGAAAGATACATCCTAGATGGGAAACCCAAAACTGTAATTGAGGCAGGAGAGATTGGAGCCAGATGGGTGGAGGTGGCAGAGAAGAAGAAAACTGGTCGCAGTTGGAGCGGAGACCAGAAGGGACCACCCCAGACCACACCCTATTACCGGGGGCCGCCCAAAGCCCCACCTACCTCCCAAAGAACCCTCCAGACCCCTTATCGTCCCACCACCCCGTTCTCCAGCAACCCTCCTCGCCCCAGTGACCCGTCAGCTGGACGATGTTTTAAGTGTAACGAGCTGGGGCATGTAAAGGCCAACTGCCCCAAGAACCCCAACAGATTACAGTTCATTGCACCGGAATCACACCAGAGGTCCACAGGCCCAGATACCTCCCAGATACCCTTGGAGCGGAGGGAAACTGTGAGTGTGGGTGGGAAGAAGGTCACCGCGTGGAGGGACACCGGAGCACAAGTGTCAGCTATCCATGCTTCCTTAGTGGACCCCAATTTAATCAACCCAGAGATCCAAGTGACGATTCAACCCTTCAAGTCCAACTCTTTCAATTTGCCTACAGCCAAGTTGCCTGTCCAGTACAAGGGCTGGTCAGGAATGTGGACTTTTGCAGTCTATGATGATTATCCCATCCCCATGCTGTTGGGGGAAGACTTGGCCAATCATGTGAAGCAGGCCAAGAGGGTGGGAATGGTCACCCGCAACCAGGCTAAACAAGCCGTGAGGCCTAGCTCTGTTCCGGAAACTTCTATCAGGACCCAGTCAGAGGTGATGGACCTGGACCCCAGGCCAATGTCTGCAACAGCAGTAGTGGATCCAGTCCCAGAGACCCAGACGGAACCAGTCCCAGAACCGGAACCAGCCGAACAACCAACACCAGACCCCGTGTCAGCACTGAATCCAGTACTTGCAACCTCAACACCAGAGGGCCCCACCGAACCTGAACTGGCAGCAGCCGATAACCCTACACAAGAGGCTCAGCCGGAGCCTGAATCCCAACATAGTGCACCAGCGGAGAGCGGTTCACAGTCAACAGAAACAGCTCCATCCCCTATATCGCTTCCAGAGGGACCAAGCCTAGGTCCACAATCCCATGAGGAACTGATGTCTCCAGCATCAAGGGAACAGTTCCAGACCGAACAGGAAGCAGATGAAAGCCTCCAGAGAGCTTGGACGGCGGCACGGAGCAACCCACCGCCTCTCAGCTCTTCTAATCGATCCAGGTTTGTTGTAGAAAGAGGACTTTTATACAAGGAAACTCTTTCTGGGGGACACCAGGAAGACTGGCATCCTCAGAGACAGTTGGTAGTTCCAACTAAATACCGGGCCAAGCTCTTGAGCTTAGCCCATGATCACCCTAGTGGCCATGCTGGGGTGAACAGGACCAAAGACCGTTTGGGGGGGTCATTCCACTGGGAGGGAATGGGCAAGGATGTTTCTACCTATGTCCAGTCTTGTGAGGTGTGCCAAAGAGTGGGAAAACCCCAAGACCAGGTCAAAGCTCCTCTCCAGCCACTCCCCATCATTGAAGTTCCATTTCAGCGAGTAGCTGTGGATATTCTGGGTCCTTTTCCGAAAAAGACACCCAGAGGAAAGCAGTACATACTGACTTTCATGGATTTTGCCACCCGATGGCCGGAAGCAGTAGCTCTAAGCAACACCAGGGCTAAAAGTGTGTGCCAGGCACTAGCAGACATTTTTGCCAGGGTAGGTTGGCCCTCCGACATCCTCACAGATGCAGGGACTAATTTCCTGGCAGGAACTATGAAAAACCTTTGGGAAGCTCATGGGGTAAATCACTTGGTTGCCACTCCTTACCATCATCAAACAAATGGCATGGTGGAGAAGGTTAATGGAACTTTGGGGGCCATGATACGTAAATTCGTAAATGAGCACTCCAATGATTGGGACCTAGTATTGCAGCAGTTGCTCTTTGCCTACAGAGCTGTACCACATCCCAGTTTAGGGTTTTCCCCATTTGAACTTGTATATGGCCGTGAGGTTAAGGGGCCATGGCAGTTGGTGAAGCAGCAATGGGAGGGATTTACACCTTCTCCAGGAACTAACATTCTGGACTTTGTAACCAACCTACAAACCACCCTCCGAACCTCTTTAGCCCTTGCTAGAGAAAACTTACAGGATGCTCAAAAAGAGCAAAAAGCCTGGTATGATAAACATGCCAGAGAGCGTTCCTTCAAAGTAGGAGACCAGGTCATGGTCTTAAAGGCGCTCCAGGCCCATAAAATGGAAGCATCGTGGGAAGGGCCATTCGTGGTCCAGGAGCGCCTGGGAGCTGTTAATTATCTCATAGCATTCCCCACCTCCAACCGAAAGCCTAAGGTGTATCATATTAATTCTCTAAAGCCCTTTTATTCCAGAGAATTAAAGGTTTGTCAGTTTACAGCCCAGGGAGGAGACGACGCTGAGTGGCCTGAAGGTGTCTACTACGAAGGGAAATGTGCTGGTGGTGTGGAAGAGGTGAACCTCTCCATGACCCTTGGGCGTATGCAGCGACAGCAGATCCAGGAGCTGTGCACTAGCTACGCGCCAACGTTCTCAGCCACCCCAGGACTGACTGAACGGGCATACCACTCCATTGACACAGGTAATGCTCACCCAATTAGGGTCCAACCTTACCGGGTGTCTCCTCAAGCTAAAACTGCTATAGAACGGGAGATCCAGGATATGTTACAGATGGGTGTAATCCGCCCCTCTGAAAGTGCATGGGCATCTCCAGTGGTTCTAGTTCCCAAACCAGATGGGGAAATACGTTTTTGCGTGGACTACCGTAAGCTAAATGCTGTAACTCGCCCAGACAACTATCCCATGCCACGCACAGATGAACTATTAGAGAAACTGGGAAGGGCCCAGTTCATCTCTACCTTGGACTTAACCAAGGGGTACTGGCAGGTACCGCTAGATGAATCTGCCAAGGAAAGGTCAGCCTTCATCACACATCTCGGGCTGTATGAATTTAATGTACTCCCTTTCGGGCTGCGAAATGCACCCGCCACTTTCCAAAGACTTGTAGATGGTCTCCTAGCGGGATTAGGAGAATATGCAGTCGCCTACCTTGACGATGTGGCCATATTTTCGGATTCCTGGGCAGACCACCTGGAACATCTACAAAAAGTCCTTGAGCGCATAAGGGAGGCAGGACTAACTGTTAAGGCTAAGAAGTGTCAAATAGGCCTAAACAGAGTGACTTACCTTGGACACCAGGTGGGTCAAGGAACTATCAGCCCCCTACAGGCCAAAGTGGATGCTATCCAAAAGTGGCCTGTCCCAAAGTCAAAGAAACAGGTTCAATCCTTCTTAGGCTTGGCCGGTTATTACAGACGATTTGTGCCGCACTACAGCCAAATCGCTGCCCCACTGACAGACCTAACCAAAAAGAAACAGCCAAATGCTGTTCAGTGGACCGGAAAGTGTCAGAAGGCCTTTAACAAGCTTAAAGCGACACTCATGTCTGACCCTGTACTAAGGGCCCCAGACTTTGACAAACCGTTCCTAGTAACCACAGATGCATCCGAGCGTGGTGTGGGAGCAGTTTTAATGCAGAAAGGACCTGATCAAGAATTCCACCCTGTAGTGTTTCTCAGCAAAAAACTGTCTGAGAGGGAAAGCAACTGGTCAGTCACTGAAAAAGAATGTTATGCCATTGTCTACGCTCTGGAAAAGCTACGCCCATATGTTTGGGGACGGCGTTTCCACCTGCAAACCGACCATGCTGCACTAAAGTGGCTTCACACCGTCAAAGAAACTAACAGAAAACTTCTTCGGTGGAGTTTAGCTCTCCAAGATTTTGATTTCGACATCCAACACATCTCAGGAGCTTCTAACAAAGTGGCTGATGCACTCTCCCGTGAAAGTTTCCCAGAATCAACTGGTTAAAATCGTCCTTGAGATGTGGAAAATATTGTTAGTCTTTATGTACTTGGTAGTATATTTAGAGATGCATGTGTCTTATTAACTCTGTTTTCCTAGAGCTCCAGGAAGAAATCCCAGCCAGTGTTTCACCCTAGCTGAGATTTGGGGGGCGTGTCATAAATATAAAGGGAAGGGTAAACCCCTTTGAAATCCCTCCTGGCCAGGGGAAAGCTCCTCTCACCTGTAAAGGGTTAAGAAGCTAAAGGTAACCTCGCTGGCACCTGACCAAAATGACCAATGAGGAGACAAGATACTTTCAAAAGCTGGGAGGAGGGAGAGAAACAAAGGGTTTGTGTGTCTGTCTGTAGTCGTCTTGGCCGGGGACAGAACAGGAATGGAGTCTTAGAATTTTTAGTAAGTAATCTAGCTAGGTATGTGTTAGATTATGATTTCTTTAAATGGCTGAGAAAAGAATTGTGCTGAATAGAATAACTATTTCTGTCTGTGTATCTTTTTTGTAACTTAAGGTTTTGCCTAGAGGGGTTCTCTATGTTTTTGAATCTAATTACCCTGTAAGATATATACCATCCTGATTTTACAGGGGGGATTTCTTTATTTCTATTTACTTCTATTTTTTATTAAAAGTCTTCTTGTAAAACACTGAATGCTTTTTCATTGTTCTCAGATCCAAGGGTTTGGGTTTGTGGTCACCTATGCAAATTGGTGAGGCTTTTTATCCAACATTTCCCAGGAAAGGGGGGGTGCAAGTGTTGGGAGGATTGTTCATTGTTCTTAAGATCCAAGGGTCTGGGTCTGTAGTCACCTAGGCAAATTGGTGAGGCTTTTTACCAAACCTTGTCCAGGAAGTGGGGTGCAAGGTTTTGGGAAGTATTTTGGGGGGAAGGACGCGTCCAAACAGCTCTTCCCCAGTAACCAGTATTAGTTTGGTGGTGGTAGCGGCCATTCCAAGGATAACGGGGGTAATATTTTGTACCTTGGGGAAGTTTTGACCTAAGCTGGTAAAGATAAGCTTAGGAGGTTTTTCATGCAGGTCCCCACATCTGTACCCTAGAGTTCAGAGTGGGGGAGGAACCTTGACATGGTGGCACAGTGGTGGGATTAACCTGAAATCATTTTGAGATCCAGTTGAGATTTTTTGAACTAGAAATACAGATTTTAAAAAGGAATTTTTAGGAAGTCCAGAAGGCAGCTTTGAAACTGAAAGCAGCTTGGTTTCTCTCTGCTTTGTGGCCAAGCAGAGACAAAAGGGGATTATCTTGTGAATTGCAGGTTTTCTTTGCCTGGAGGCAGGGTACTTAACTCCTGCAGGGAAATTCACAGTCTTCCAACCCAGAGGTTTTTTTTTTTTTTCTTTTCTTCCTAAAAGTAAATAGGGGGTGTGTGCTCTACCCATTTGCCTGGAGACAAAAGTGGCAGGGTTTTTTTTAGGATTTTTTTTTTGTTTGTTTTGTTTTACAAGGAGCACAGGTTTGAAAAGAAATTTTTTTTCTTCTTTGGGCTGGGTAAGCAGGTTTCCAAGTAGTTGGAGGGTTTTTGCTTTAATTTGGGCCCAGAGCAGAGACAAGGGAATTGTCTTTTTCTGTAGGCTGACAATCACTATCAGAGAATAGGTATTCTATTCCAGCACAGCAAAATTTTACAGCCAAGTTTTGTTTGTTTATTTCTAAACCTCGGGTGTAAAGTTAGTTAAAAACAGAGAGGTTAGAATGGCCAAATCCTCAGCTCGACTACAGCTGGAATTAGCCAAATTTCAGGCTGAGGAAAAACAAAGGGAACATGAAAGACAGATAGAACTCATGCAGCTGAAGAAGGAACAAGAAAGGGAGGCAGAACAACACCAAGAGGCTGCCCACAAGAGGGAAATGGAGGCAAGGAAGCATGTGGAGGAGGAGAAGGAAAAAGAGAGGAAGCATGTGGAGGAGATGGAGAGGATAAAGGCCCAGCAGAATATACCAACAAACCCTAGCAATCCTTCTCCAGGTACCACTTCCCATCCCAGAAAGTTCCCCACCTACAAGGCAGGTGATGATACTGAGGCCTTCTTAGAAAACTTCGAAAGGGCCTGCCTTGGGTACAACATCTCTACTGACCAATACATGGTAGAGCTGAGGCCGCAGCTCAGTGGACCCTTAGCTGAGGTGGCAGCTGAAATGCCTAAAGAACACATGAACAAGTATGAACTGTTTAAATCCAAGGCGAGAGTCAGAATGGGGATAACACCCGAGCAGTCTCGTCGGAGGTTCAGAGCCCTAAGGTGGAAACCAGACATGTCATTTACCCGACATGCCTACCACATTGTAAAACATTGGGATGCCTGGATATCAGGAGCAAGTGTTGAATCTCCAGTAAATTTGCCCTTCCTAATGCAAATGGAACAATTCTTAGAGGGTGTTCCTGAGGAAATAGAAAGATACATCCTAGATGGGAAACCCAAAACTGTAATTGAGGCAGGAGAGATTGGAGCCAGATGGGTGGAGGTGGCAGAGAAGAAGAAAACTGGTCGCAGTTGGAGCGGAGACCAGAAGGGACCACCCCAGACCACACCCTATTACCGGGGGCCGCCCAAAGCCCCACCTACCTCCCAAAGAACCCTCCAGACCCCTTATCGTCCCACCACCCCGTTCTCCAGCAACCCTCCTCGCCCCAGTGACCCGTCAGCTGGACGATGTTTTAAGTGTAACGAGCTGGGGCATGTAAAGGCCAACTGCCCCAAGAACCCCAACAGATTACAGTTCATTGCACCGGAATCACACCAGAGGTCCACAGGCCCAGATACCTCCCAGATACCCTTGGAGCGGAGGGAAACTGTGAGTGTGGGTGGGAAGAAGGTCACCGCGTGGAGGGACACCGGAGCACAAGTGTCAGCTATCCATGCTTCCTTAGTGGACCCCAATTTAATCAACCCAGAGATCCAAGTGACGATTCAACCCTTCAAGTCCAACTCTTTCAATTTGCCTACAGCCAAGTTGCCTGTCCAGTACAAGGGCTGGTCAGGAATGTGGACTTTTGCAGTCTATGATGATTATCCCATCCCCATGCTGTTGGGGGAAGACTTGGCCAATCATGTGAAGCAGGCCAAGAGGGTGGGAATGGTCACCCGCAACCAGGCTAAACAAGCCGTGAGGCCTAGCTCTGTTCCGGAAACTTCTATCAGGACCCAGTCAGAGGTGATGGACCTGGACCCCAGGCCAATGTCTGCAACAGCAGTAGTGGATCCAGTCCCAGAGACCCAGACGGAACCAGTCCCAGAACCGGAACCAGCCGAACAACCAACACCAGACCCCGTGTCAGCACTGAATCCAGTACTTGCAACCTCAACACCAGAGGGCCCCACCGAACCTGAACTGGCAGCAGCCGATAACCCTACACAAGAGGCTCAGCCGGAGCCTGAATCCCAACATAGTGCACCAGCGGAGAGCGGTTCACAGTCAACAGAAACAGCTCCATCCCCTATATCGCTTCCAGAGGGACCAAGCCTAGGTCCACAATCCCATGAGGAACTGATGTCTCCAGCATCAAGGGAACAGTTCCAGACCGAACAGGAAGCAGATGAAAGCCTCCAGAGAGCTTGGACGGCGGCACGGAGCAACCCACCGCCTCTCAGCTCTTCTAATCGATCCAGGTTTGTTGTAGAAAGAGGACTTTTATACAAGGAAACTCTTTCTGGGGGACACCAGGAAGACTGGCATCCTCAGAGACAGTTGGTAGTTCCAACTAAATACCGGGCCAAGCTCTTGAGCTTAGCCCATGATCACCCTAGTGGCCATGCTGGGGTGAACAGGACCAAAGACCGTTTGGGGGGGTCATTCCACTGGGAGGGAATGGGCAAGGATGTTTCTACCTATGTCCAGTCTTGTGAGGTGTGCCAAAGAGTGGGAAAACCCCAAGACCAGGTCAAAGCTCCTCTCCAGCCACTCCCCATCATTGAAGTTCCATTTCAGCGAGTAGCTGTGGATATTCTGGGTCCTTTTCCGAAAAAGACACCCAGAGGAAAGCAGTACATACTGACTTTCATGGATTTTGCCACCCGATGGCCGGAAGCAGTAGCTCTAAGCAACACCAGGGCTAAAAGTGTGTGCCAGGCACTAGCAGACATTTTTGCCAGGGTAGGTTGGCCCTCCGACATCCTCACAGATGCAGGGACTAATTTCCTGGCAGGAACTATGAAAAACCTTTGGGAAGCTCATGGGGTAAATCACTTGGTTGCCACTCCTTACCATCATCAAACAAATGGCATGGTGGAGAAGGTTAATGGAACTTTGGGGGCCATGATACGTAAATTCGTAAATGAGCACTCCAATGATTGGGACCTAGTATTGCAGCAGTTGCTCTTTGCCTACAGAGCTGTACCACATCCCAGTTTAGGGTTTTCCCCATTTGAACTTGTATATGGCCGTGAGGTTAAGGGGCCATGGCAGTTGGTGAAGCAGCAATGGGAGGGATTTACACCTTCTCCAGGAACTAACATTCTGGACTTTGTAACCAACCTACAAACCACCCTCCGAACCTCTTTAGCCCTTGCTAGAGAAAACTTACAGGATGCTCAAAAAGAGCAAAAAGCCTGGTATGATAAACATGCCAGAGAGCGTTCCTTCAAAGTAGGAGACCAGGTCATGGTCTTAAAGGCGCTCCAGGCCCATAAAATGGAAGCATCGTGGGAAGGGCCATTCGTGGTCCAGGAGCGCCTGGGAGCTGTTAATTATCTCATAGCATTCCCCACCTCCAACCGAAAGCCTAAGGTGTATCATATTAATTCTCTAAAGCCCTTTTATTCCAGAGAATTAAAGGTTTGTCAGTTTACAGCCCAGGGAGGAGACGACGCTGAGTGGCCTGAAGGTGTCTACTACGAAGGGAAATGTGCTGGTGGTGTGGAAGAGGTGAACCTCTCCATGACCCTTGGGCGTATGCAGCGACAGCAGATCCAGGAGCTGTGCACTAGCTACGCGCCAACGTTCTCAGCCACCCCAGGACTGACTGAACGGGCATACCACTCCATTGACACAGGTAATGCTCACCCAATTAGGGTCCAACCTTACCGGGTGTCTCCTCAAGCTAAAACTGCTATAGAACGGGAGATCCAGGATATGTTACAGATGGGTGTAATCCGCCCCTCTGAAAGTGCATGGGCATCTCCAGTGGTTCTAGTTCCCAAACCAGATGGGGAAATACGTTTTTGCGTGGACTACCGTAAGCTAAATGCTGTAACTCGCCCAGACAACTATCCCATGCCACGCACAGATGAACTATTAGAGAAACTGGGAAGGGCCCAGTTCATCTCTACCTTGGACTTAACCAAGGGGTACTGGCAGGTACCGCTAGATGAATCTGCCAAGGAAAGGTCAGCCTTCATCACACATCTCGGGCTGTATGAATTTAATGTACTCCCTTTCGGGCTGCGAAATGCACCCGCCACTTTCCAAAGACTTGTAGATGGTCTCCTAGCGGGATTAGGAGAATATGCAGTCGCCTACCTTGACGATGTGGCCATATTTTCGGATTCCTGGGCAGACCACCTGGAACATCTACAAAAAGTCCTTGAGCGCATAAGGGAGGCAGGACTAACTGTTAAGGCTAAGAAGTGTCAAATAGGCCTAAACAGAGTGACTTACCTTGGACACCAGGTGGGTCAAGGAACTATCAGCCCCCTACAGGCCAAAGTGGATGCTATCCAAAAGTGGCCTGTCCCAAAGTCAAAGAAACAGGTTCAATCCTTCTTAGGCTTGGCCGGTTATTACAGACGATTTGTGCCGCACTACAGCCAAATCGCTGCCCCACTGACAGACCTAACCAAAAAGAAACAGCCAAATGCTGTTCAGTGGACCGGAAAGTGTCAGAAGGCCTTTAACAAGCTTAAAGCGACACTCATGTCTGACCCTGTACTAAGGGCCCCAGACTTTGACAAACCGTTCCTAGTAACCACAGATGCATCCGAGCGTGGTGTGGGAGCAGTTTTAATGCAGAAAGGACCTGATCAAGAATTCCACCCTGTAGTGTTTCTCAGCAAAAAACTGTCTGAGAGGGAAAGCAACTGGTCAGTCACTGAAAAAGAATGTTATGCCATTGTCTACGCTCTGGAAAAGCTACGCCCATATGTTTGGGGACGGCGTTTCCACCTGCAAACCGACCATGCTGCACTAAAGTGGCTTCACACCGTCAAAGAAACTAACAGAAAACTTCTTCGGTGGAGTTTAGCTCTCCAAGATTTTGATTTCGACATCCAACACATCTCAGGAGCTTCTAACAAAGTGGCTGATGCACTCTCCCGTGAAAGTTTCCCAGAATCAACTGGTTAAAATCGTCCTTGAGATGTGGAAAATATTGTTAGTCTTTATGTACTTGGTAGTATATTTAGAGATGCATGTGTCTTATTAACTCTGTTTTCCTAGAGCTCCAGGAAGAAATCCCAGCCAGTGTTTCACCCTAGCTGAGATTTGGGGGGCGTGTCATAAATATAAAGGGAAGGGTAAACCCCTTTGAAATCCCTCCTGGCCAGGGGAAAGCTCCTCTCACCTGTAAAGGGTTAAGAAGCTAAAGGTAACCTCGCTGGCACCTGACCAAAATGACCAATGAGGAGACAAGATACTTTCAAAAGCTGGGAGGAGGGAGAGAAACAAAGGGTTTGTGTGTCTGTCTGTAGTCGTCTTGGCCGGGGACAGAACAGGAATGGAGTCTTAGAATTTTTAGTAAGTAATCTAGCTAGGTATGTGTTAGATTATGATTTCTTTAAATGGCTGAGAAAAGAATTGTGCTGAATAGAATAACTATTTCTGTCTGTGTATCTTTTTTGTAACTTAAGGTTTTGCCTAGAGGGGTTCTCTATGTTTTTGAATCTAATTACCCTGTAAGATATATACCATCCTGATTTTACAGGGGGGATTTCTTTATTTCTATTTACTTCTATTTTTTATTAAAAGTCTTCTTGTAAAACACTGAATGCTTTTTCATTGTTCTCAGATCCAAGGGTTTGGGTTTGTGGTCACCTATGCAAATTGGTGAGGCTTTTTATCCAACATTTCCCAGGAAAGGGGGGGTGCAAGTGTTGGGAGGATTGTTCATTGTTCTTAAGATCCAAGGGTCTGGGTCTGTAGTCACCTAGGCAAATTGGTGAGGCTTTTTACCAAACCTTGTCCAGGAAGTGGGGTGCAAGGTTTTGGGAAGTATTTTGGGGGGAAGGACGCGTCCAAACAGCTCTTCCCCAGTAACCAGTATTAGTTTGGTGGTGGTAGCGGCCATTCCAAGGATAACGGGGGTAATATTTTGTACCTTGGGGAAGTTTTGACCTAAGCTGGTAAAGATAAGCTTAGGAGGTTTTTCATGCAGGTCCCCACATCTGTACCCTAGAGTTCAGAGTGGGGGAGGAACCTTGACAGGAGGGCTTTAAACTAGGTTCACCGGGGGAAGGAGACCAAAGCCCTGAGGTAAGTGGGAAAGCGGGATACCGGGAGGAAGCACAAGCAGGAATGTCTGTGAGGGGAGGGCTCCTGCCTCATACTGGGAATGAGGGGCGATCAACAGGTTATCTCAAGTGCTTATATACAAATGCACAAAGCCTTGGAAACAAGCGGGGAGAACTGGAGGTCCTGGTGATGTCAAGGAACTATGACGTGATCGGAATAACAGAGACTTGGTGGGATAACTCACATGACTGGAGTACTGTCGTGGATGGTTATAAACTGTTCAGGAAGGACAGGCAGGGCAGAAAAGGTGGGGGAGTAGCACTGTATGTAAGGGAGCAGTATGACTGCTCAGAGCTCCGGTACGAAACTGCAGAAAAACCTGAGTGTCTCTGGATTAAGTTTAGAAGTGTGTGCAACAAGAGTGATGTAGTGGTGGGAGTCTGCTATAGACCACCGGACCAGGGGGATGAGGTGGATGTCTCCTCACTAGTCACTTGGGGCAGGATGCCCACAACATTAGGAGGATGCCTGGGTCAGCATCTGTTCACCCAGGCACTCAGCCTGTGACCCAGGTTTTGAGAAGAAACTCTGTACCTGACCTCCTGGAGGGGAGCAGTCACACAGCTGACTTCTCAGGGACAGAGAAAGGGGTGGCGGAGGGTACCCCAATCCAGGTCCCCATTTTTCAGGATGCTATTTCTGATAAGTTTTTGGAAAGTAACTGTCTCTTTAAATCAAGATGCAGCTCCAATGCCTGGGATAACAGAGGAATTGGGACCAGGAAATTACCAGGTGGTAGTCTGCCAGAATACAGATGTCCCAACTCTCCGGGGGGTGGGGGGGTGATTTCCCCCAGGGTGGTGAGAGACAGGGAGCAGTTATGGGAAAGCCACAGAGAAAAGGTGCATCTGATCAAAGGGTAAACACACCTAGTCCAGAGAGCACAGATCACAGTCCTCTAGGGGGCAGGGAAGGACTCAGTGCTGGGAGGGGGAAACAAAAGGTAACCCCAAAAAAGGGAGCTGGATTTTCTGCATATGTACAGTCCTGGGATTGGGAGACCGCTCTCCAAAGGGCCAGTCAATGTGCAGGATCCCCCTGAAACCTTATCCTGACAGACCCTGAGATATCAAAATACCAGAAACATGATTCAATTAAGAGCCCACACAGAAGGGAACACTGGAGGGAAAGAAAACCATAAAAAACCTGGTATGCTGTGGATGAATGGGGAAACTGAGGCACGCTTCCTCATGGCCTTAATGGCTGGATGCCAAGAGAACCATAACAACAAACTGCCTTTGAGATAGTCAGTGACTAACCCTCTCGCAGTGAACTAAGGGGGGAGGTGTGACATTCTATACCTTGGCGGAGCGTATTGTAACCCCCATATTCTTCATTTTCATATAAACGTGATCTCACATATAAAGCATGCCTTGTGAGGTATCAGGGGAAAGGTTATGATCTGCTGAAAGTCATTTCTCTATCCATATATGTGTGTCATTAATGCATATGAAGTTATGAGAATTGTGTTGTATGGTAGTCACTAAAACATGCTGAAAGTTGGGGAATCAGCCAGACATTAGGTCCCCAGAGGCAACAGCAAGGAAAGTAGCCAACACCCGAGTGGGGTGTCAATCAACCCATCAATAGCCATTGTCCAGCAAGGGAGCTACAACGCGATGACTCACCTGCATGAGGCCACACCACAGGGAAATTGCTCAGCCTTGCTTGGAGAGACTCAGTAATGCCCACCTGACTCTGAAGGGGAGCGGGGAGGGGGCAAAGCCATGAGGGAAGAAAGGACATGATAAAAGGGAGAGACATTTGCCATGCTGTCTCTCTTTCTCTTCCACCTACACCTATAGACACCACACCAAGCGACTGAAAGGATCAAAGGGGCGAGCCTTTGAAACGTAACCAGCCAGCCTGTGGTGAGAAGCATCTAAGTTTTTAAGGACATTGAAAGTGTGAAGATCAGCTTAGAATGCATTTTGCTTTTATTTCATTTGACCAAATCCGACTTGTTATGCTTTGACTTATAATCACATAAGATCTATCTTTATAGCTAATAAATCTGTTTGTTTATTCTACCTGAAGCAGTGTGTTTGGTTTGCAGTGTGTCAGAGGCTCCCCTTGGGATAACAAGCATGGTACAAATCAATTTCTTTGTTAAACTGATGAACTCATTTAAGCTTGCAGCGTTCAGCGGGCATAACTGGACACTGCAAGACGAGGTTCCTAGGCTTGTGTCTGGGACTGGAGATACTGGCTAGTGTCATTCAGTTGCAAGTAGCTGGGAACAGCTGACATGCCAGAGGCTGAGCATGAACAGCCCAGGAGTGGGGATCTCACAGCAGAGCAGGGTCAGGCTGGCTCCTAGAGTCAAGGATTGGAGAGGCCTAGCAGATCACCGGTCCAAATAACACCAAAGGGGAACGTCACAACCATTACCCCAGCTTGCAAGGACCTGCAACTATCATCATGAGAGCCCATCATAACCCCCTGCAAGCAGCTGCGCAGACTGTTGGGGTGGGGGACTTACCTGGCTACCACTCACCTGGCCGACGTGATGCATCTAGTCATGGCACCAAGATGTTAGAGGGATTTCCCTCCACCCTCCCGCTTCCCTGGTTCTTGGCATGCAGACAGCAAGCAGCAAAAGACCAGAAGTCCAAGTGTAGACAATGCAAAGTTTATTGGGGTTAATTCCAAGCAAATATGTCCATAGCTCTACATGTCAGTGTTCCATTCCCAGCTCTGACACCGCAGAGCATTTACCCCATAACCCCCTTCCCAGCTCTGACCCTTGCCTGTGTCCCTGTTCCCCATTGCCCCTATTCCCACCTTCTCCTTCTTAGCAGGCCCAAATATACCTGCAATGCACGCCCACAGTCCCACTCCTTACAGTTTAGGGACATGTTCAATTTTGGGTCTGGTGTCTTCATCTCACCCCTTTTGTACCCCATGGGAGGGGTGAGGAGTGAGGTTGCGCTCCGGTCAGGGACAGGCATTTCTTTGGTATTTTCATGTTTTAGACCTCCCCCCCACACACACACACAATCCCCGTTGCCCCTCCTGACTGGTTGCTTGATTTTGTCTTAAGATACGGGTTGAGGCAATCTTAAATTGTGCTCTGAGTAACACTTTAACTGCTAAAAGAAAAGGAGTACTTGTGGCACCTTAGAGACTAACCAATTTATTTGAGCATAAGCTTTCGTGAGCTACTGAATGCATCCAATGAAGTGAGCTGTAGCTCACGAAAGCTTATGCTCAAATAAATTGGTTAGTCTCTAAGGTGCCACAAGTACTCCTTTTCTTTTTGCGAATACAGACTAACATGGCTGCTACTCTGAAACCTGTCACTTTAACTGCTCTTATCTGTTCCCATTGTACTAACAAATCCAACTGACTAGGCAGAAACAACATCACAGTGTCTTTGTCCCTTGTTTTCACGTATTAGTAGAAGAGTATCAAAAAGCCAAAGCCAAAATTCTATCCCAGGCTAACAAACAGACCTATATACAAACAGACGGCACTACTATAAGGTGGGTGCATAACTGGTTGTAAAACAGTTCCCAGAGAATAGCTATCAGTAGTCCACAGTAGTGCTGGAAGGGCATAAGGAGAAGGGCCCCGCAGGGATCCGTTCTGGGTCCGGTTCTGTTCAATATCTTCATCAATGATTTAGAGCAGTGTTTCCCAAACTTGAGGCGATGCTTGTGCAGGGAAAGCCCCTGGTGGGCCAGGCTGGTTTGTTTACCTACCACACCCGCAGGTTCAGCTGATTGCGCCTCCCACTGGCCGTGATTCACCACTGCAGGCCAATGGGGGCTGTGGGAAGTGGCAGCCGGTACGTCCCTTGGCCCACGCCGCTTCCCACAGCCCCCATTTGCCTGCAGCGGCGAACCGCAGCAAGCGGGAGCTGCGATTGGCCAAACCTGGGGACGCAGCAGGTGGACAAACAGGCCCTGCCCGCCAGGGGCTTTCCCTAAAGAAGCGGCGTCCCAAGTTTGGGAAACACTGATTTAGAAAATGGCATAGAGAGTACACTTATAAAGTTTGTGGATGATACCAAGCTGGGAGGGGTTGCAAGTACTTTGGAGGATAGGATTAAAATTTGAAATAATCTGGAGAAACTGGAGAAATGATCAAAGTAATTAAGATGAAATTTAAAAAGGACAAATGCAAAGTAATCCACTTAGGAAGGAACAATCAGTAGCACACATACAAAATGGGAAATGACTGCCTAGGAAGGAGAACTGCGGAAAGGGATCTGGGGGTCATAGGGGATCACAAGCTTGATATGAGTCAACAATGTAACACTGTTAAAAAAAGGAAGATCATTCTGGGATGTATTAGCAGGAGTGTTGTAAGGAAGCCACTTAATTCTCCTGCTCTGCTCCACGCTGATTAGGCCTCAACTGAAATATTGTGTCCAGTTCTGGATGCCATGTTTCAGAAAAGAGGTGGACAAATTAGAAAAAGTCCAGAGAAGAGCAATGAAAATAAGTAAAAGTCTAGAAAACATGACCTATGAGGGAAGATTGAAAAACCTGAGGTTGTTTAGTCTGCAGAAGAGACGACAGGGAGGGACGTGGTAACAGTTTGCAAGTACATAAAAGGAGGAGTACAAGGAAGAGGGTGACAAATTATTCTCTTTAACCTTTGTGGATAGGACAAGAAGCAATGGGCTTATATTTCATCAAGGGAGGTTTGACATTAGGAAAAACTTCCGAACTGTCAGGGTGGTTAAGCACTGGAATCCATTTCCCAGGGAGGTTGTGGAATCTCCATCAGGGAAGATTTTTAAGAGCAGATTGGACAAACACCTGTCAGGGATGGTCTAGATTATACTGAATCCTGCCATGAGTGCAGGGGGCGGGACGAGATGACCTCCCGAGGTCCCCTCCAGTCCCAGGAGTCTCTGGCTCTATAGATGGATATTGAGCTCTGAAACCTGAGCGCGGATTTGTTTTTCACTCTGGCTGTAGGTCCCGTTCCTGTGCCCAGGGCTGGGCTGTCTCTGGAAGTGCTGCCCCCGCGCGGCGCACGGGAGAAGGGCGGTTCTGCCGCTCGGGTTTTTGTGTGAGCCCGGTCGGGATTCCCCTCGCTGGGTCTCTCGCTCAGTGAGACCGGGCGGTGTCCTCGGGCTTCAGGCCGGTCATCTGCAGATACAGCAGGTTGTTGGGGTCATCTCTGGAGACGGTGAATCGCCCTTTTACCGAGTCACTGTCCTATATGCTACAGCCGTGAATCTGGGCGACCCACTCCAGCCCCTTCCCGGGAGCCTGGCGGACCCAGCTCATCCAGTCGCTGCTGAAGGTGAAGCCGGAGGCTTTGCAGGAGAGGCGGAGAGAGTCTCCGGGCTTCTTCACATCCCCTCCGGACTCCACCAGCTGCACCTGGGACCGGACACCTGGGAATAACAATTAATTATGGGGAACATGAGGACCTCGGGCAATAATCCCGCACCTCCCCAGTACATCCAATCTATGGAAAGGAGAATGGACCTTCCGGAGATGCTGCAATGAGAACCAGGTACAACCAAAGCCCCATTTTCCCTGGTACTGGAGGGCAAAGTTCTCAGGGGACTGGCTGGTGACTGCAGAGACCCAGGGGGCTGCGGATTGTGTCTCCGGGTGCAGCCTGGGCAGAGAGAGGGACAGATTTAAAAAGGAAACTCTCACCCTCATTTGCATATCCCGCTCCTTGTAAGAGACACCCGCCAGTTCCTAGCCCGAACTCAGTTCCTTTGTGTGGGGCTGAGAGAAGAGGCGACGCTTTGTCTCTGTGGCACCTAACCCTTGTCTCAGTCGGAGCTTCCTACTTCACCATAAGGAGAGAAACTGGCATCTTCTTTATCCCTCCTCTAGCTCCCCCATCTAACCGTGACCCTGAGGATAAACTCCGCCTTCATATAAGTCTGAACCGGAAAACTACATGAATACCTGACTTAGAACCCTAAATCCAGACTTCACCCAGGATGCAGTTCTAACCCTGACTGTTAACACTGACCCTCACCCTTCATCCCTACCTTGAAACTAACACTAGGGGAGATTTAGGAAAGTCCGGGGTGTATCCAATTCAGTGGGAGCTGAGTTCCGTGACCCTCGGGCCCTCCTGGCTCCCCACCAAGGGGCCTCTGCTTCTCCCTCGCAGCCGCCTCCCCCTGAGCGACCCCATGAAATCCCACCGTGTCCCTGTCCCCAGCCCTTAGCCACGTGACTGTCCCCAATGCCCTGCGGGCCAGCGCTGGGCTGAGTGATGCCATCGGGGCTGAGGGGAGGGACCTTTTGTCTCCATGGTGACTCTGTGACATGGGGGCACTTTATTGGGGGCAGAATCCTTTGAGCTGCACCGTTCACACCAGGGCTGTGATTTCCAGCTGTCAAATGGATGGAAAAAATGTTCGAGACTCCTTGGAAAGTCCCGGCGGTGCCACATCCCCCGGCGCAGCGGAGCGGGGTTTATTCCGGCGCCCGGTGATCTCTGCCCCCAGCCCCCTCCGGACCCTGCATGGCCCATTTCCACACCCCGGCCTCCATCTCTGGGGTAGGGAAAAGGGCCATTCAGAGTCCGGGAACGGAAGGGTTAAACTGGCGGGAGGTTTATGTCCCGTTCCCCCGGGGGCCGGGTCTCCTGCCCGAGCCCGAAGCGGGGGGTGTCGCTGCTGCCCCCGCACGGCCGCCGGGAGAAGGGCGATTCCGCAGCCTGGGTTTTTATGCGATCACAAACCGGTTTGGTGTCACTGTGTAACTCGCACAGTAACAGCGGGCGGTGTCCTCGGGCTTCAGGCCGGTCATTTGCAGATACAGCTCACTCTTGGCGTTATCCCTGGAGATGGTGAATCGCCCTTTCACTGCATCGAGGTAGTATGTAGTACTCCCACCGGGGTTTATGTAAGCGACCCATTCTAGTCCCTTGCCAGGAGCCTGGCGGACCCAGTTTATGTTGTAGCTGCTGAAGGTGAACCCGGAGGCTTTGCAGGAGAGGCGGAGAGAGTCTCCGGGCTTTTTCACACCCCCTCCGGACTCCACCAGCGTCTGGGACCGGACACCTGGGAATAAAGACAGGCCATTAATGTCGGTATAAAAAGACAAGTTTATCTTTTTTATACCATTAAGAATAAACAAACAGATTTATTAGCTATAAAGATAGATCTTATGTGATTATAAGTCACTTCATCGGACGCATCCGATGAAGTGAGCTGTAGCTCACAAAAGCTTATGCTCAAATAAATGGGTTAGTCTCTAAGGTGCCACAAGTCCTCCTTTTCTTTTTGCGAATACAGACTAACACGGCTGCTACTTTGAAAGGAATCAATGACATCCAGTAATGGCAAAGTTCCTGGTTCAGGCTTGTTGCAGTGATGGAGTAATCTGCTGTCTTAAGTCAAGTCTCTGGAGAGCACCCACAGCCCAGATGGGTCATTCAGTCTTTTGTTCAGAGCTTCCATTTGTAGCAAAGTCCCTCCAGAGGGAAGAAGCAGGACTGAAGACCAAATGGAGAAGATGCAGCTGCCTTTTGTAGTCTTTTCCATGCGGCCTGTGCTTCCTTTGTTTCAAACACAAGCTGGTCAGCACATGGCTGGGAAGCCTTTGGGGCGTGTCTACATACCCGCTGGACTGGTGGGCAGTGATCAATCCAGCGGGAGGTCTATTTATCGCATCTAGTATAGACGGGATAAATCAACCACTGAGCACTCCACCAGAAGGAAAAGCACAAGCGGAGTCAAGGGGAGAGTCTCAGCTGCCGAGTTACCGCAGTGAAGACACCGCGGTAAGTAGATCTGAGGTGATACAAACATATAAACAAGATCATCATCTGTGGCAAATTCTAACATGTTTGCAGATATCTTACACGGCATATCTGGCTGTGACCAGTGTCCCAGTGGGGGACAGCTCTGGTCACTCCATTAGGGTGAACTGCAAAGAATGGGACAGACAATCCCCATAAAGTGGGTGGATATTCCCAGGGCTGGTGCGACCACTAGGTGAACTAGGCGGTGAAGGATGTGTGACATTCTTAATGGGACAGTCAGGGGGCGGGAAGTGGGAGGGGGTGGTTAGGGGTTGGGGGCCGGGCTGTTTGGGGAGCCACAGCCCTCCCTACCCTGCCCTCCAATGTGGCCCTTGGGCCAAAGAGTTTGCCCACCCCTGCCCTAAATGCTCAAACACTACAGTAACGGGGACAATATGAATACCTAAGATAGCTTGAGGGGTAGAGCTCAAAACATAGCTTATTTAAAAAAAAAAAAAAGATATGCCAATGCATATCCTTAATGCCCTCCCTAAGTCATTTAATAGCTCTGCACCTGCAATGCTAGGACACAAGGAGGGTCTGGGCAGCTAATGCCGAGACATCATGAGCACTTTATCCAGCATCAACAGCATATTTTGGCTGAATTGTCTCTTTAGTCTAGTGGCCTTTAAAGGAATTATGGTTTCTCACATTTTCTGGAGATATTGGGGAATATTGTGCATTATGGGCCTGATGCAAAGGTCACTAAAGGCAAGGGGAGGACTTCCATTGGTCTGAGTGGGGTTTGGAGCAGGGCCTACTGGAATGTTGATTGACATTTTTGAAGGGGACTTAGGTAATGGGGTATGTAATTCCCCTTGACTTTACCCTTTGAAAATTCCAGATGTGATTCACGATACTTCCGCCCAGAAGCTCCCGTCAGAGGTCCAGCCGGTGGAGTCTGGAGCGGATGTGAAAAACCCTGGAGACCCTCTCCGCCTCTCCTGCAAAGCCTCCGGCTTCTTCATCAGTAGCAAGTGGCTGGATTGGATCCGTCATGTTCCTGGGAAGGGACTGGAGTGGGTCTCCAGCATAGATAGTGCAGGTACCCCATATTACCTGGATTCAGGGAAAGGGCAATTCACCATCTCCAGAGACACCTCCAATAACCTGGTGCATTTGCACATCAGCAGCCTGAAACCTGAAGACGCCGGTGTGTATCCTTGTGCTAGAGATATGGGATCCCACAGTGATCTACTTCACTACGACAGGTTTCAGAGTAACAACCGTGTTAGTCTGTATTCACAAAAAGAAAAGGAGTACTTGTGGCACCTTAGAGACTAACCAATTTATTTGAGCATGAGCTTTCGTGAGCTACAGCTCACTTCATCGGATGCATCCGATGAAGTGAGCTGTAGCTCAGGAAAGCTCATGCTCAAATAAATTACTTAGTCTCTAAGGTGCCACAAGTACTCCTTTTCTTTTTACTTCACTAGGAATACCCTAATGGGATCCTGCGCTGGAGAAAGTCACTAAAGATAGTGAAATACTCTGACTGTCTTCTGCTTCAGTCACAGAGTACAAGAAATTCAGAGAATCCTAGAAAGGTAGGGCTGGAAGAGGGACTTCAAGAGGTCAACTAGCCGACCCCCTGCACTGAGGCAGGATTACATATACCGAGACCACCCCTGGTTCTTCATCTGTTTTTAAAAACCTCCAGTGATGGGGATTTCACAACCTCCCTAGGTAACCGGTTCCAATGCTGATAGTTAGATATGCTTATCCTTAGAAAGTGCTCCCCCCCACCCCATATCTAACCTAAATCTCCCTTGATGGATTTTGCATTAGGTTATTTTCTGAAAGACACAGAATCATAGAGATGATAGTTGCTCGTGACGGAGAATCTACCGTGACTCTTGATCAGTTGTTCCAATGGTTAAATCACCTCAACGTCTTTTTAAAAAATCACCTTCTTTCCAGCTGGACATTGTCTAGCTTCAGTTTCCAGCATCGGATCCTGTTGTACCTTTGTCTGCCAGACTGAAGAGCCCGTGATCAAATTTCTCTTCCCCATCTAGGATCTACAACAGGCACCAGTAAAGACTCCTTGTTTATTCCCCCAGCCAGGGGAGGGAAGAATAATCTAGTGGCTCTAGCTTGAGTCTCGGTATGAATATTCCGGTGGTCTTTCCCACACCCACAGGGATGGGACCCGGGAGATCCAACGTGCCAGGTCTCCGAGGGCAGAGCGACTCAGAACAGGACTCACTCCGGATTGGAGTTCACAGATGGAGCGAGGGATCTGTGCCCCGCAGCCCAGCGGGGCTCTGGGCAGGAAGGGGAGCCACATTGCCCGGGAACCGAGAGTGGTAGCGGGCGGTGCCCGTGGGCTTCAGGCCGGTCATTTTCAGAGGCAGCAGGTTGTTGGGATTGTCTCTGGAGATGGTGAATCTCACTCAGTGGGAGCTGCGCCTTTGACCCTCGTGCCCCCTGCCCCTCCCCAAGGGGCCTCTGCTTCTCCCTCGGCAGCCGCCTCCCCCTGAGCGATCCCATGAAATCCCACCGTGTCCCTGTCCACAGCCCTTCGCCCCGTGACTGTCCCCAATGCCCTGCGGGCCAGCGCTGGGCTGAGTGATGCCATCGGGGCTGAGGGGCGGGGCCTTTTGTCTCCATGGTGACTCTGTGACATGGGGGCACTGTATTGGGGGCAGGATCCTGAGCTGCACCGTTTACACCAGGGCTGTGATTTCCAGCTGTCAAATGGATGGAAAAAATGCTCGAGTCTCTTTGGAAAGTCCCGACGGTGCCCCATGCCCCGGCGCAGCGGAGCAGGGTTTATTCCGGCGCCGGGTGATCTCTGCCCCCAGCCCCGCCCGGACCCTGCATGGCCCATTTCCACACCCCGCCTCCATCTCTGGGGTAGGGAAATGGGCCATTCAGAGTCCGGGAACGGAAGGGTTAAACTGGCGGGAGGTTTGTGTCCCGTTCCCCCGGGGGCCGGGTCTCCTGCCCGAGCCCGAAGCGGGGGGTGTCGCTGCTGCCCCCGCGCGGCCGCCGGGAGAAGGGCGATTCCGCAGCCTGGGTTTTTGTGCGATCACAAACCGGTTTGGTGTCACTGTGTCTCTCGCACAGTAATAGCGGGCGGTGTCCTCGGGCTTCAGGCCGGTCATTTGCAGGTAGAAGTTGGTGCTGTCCTTGGAGGCTGTGAACCGGCCCTGGACCGAGGAGGCGTAGTACTTGTTTCCCTCATTGTAATAGTAAGCCAGCCACTCCAGCCCCTGTCCCGGCTCCTGTCGGATCCAGCCCATCCAGGTGCTGCTGAGAGTGAACCCGCTGGTGGCACATTGCAGTTTCTGGGACTCTCCGGGCTTCTTCAGCGCTGGCCCCGACTGGGTCAGAACCACCTGCGAGCGGGCCCCTGGGGGAGAAGGGAAATGGCAGATTGGAATTAAAGCTGTCGCCACATGAAACCAGTCATTAGCCCCGGGTTCAGTGGAAAGTGAACAGGGAACAGTGGGAGAACCAGCCACACGGGGCACTTTGTACATCAGTCGGTGGGAGACGACAGAAGAAAGAAGTGTCCCACCCCACATCGATATCAGCCGCAATAGTCCCAGATACCCGACCCCTCCTGTGTATTAACGGGCGATAAATTACCTTCCAGAGCCGCTACAAAGAAAACCAAATGGAGCCAAAGTGTCATTTTCCGCGTTGCTGTCGGGGAAAGTTTTCAGACTTTTGGCCGGTAACTGCAGAGACCCAGGGGCTGCGGATTGTCCCTCCGGCTGCAGCCCGGGCACTGAGAGGGACAGATTTAAACAGGAACCTGTCACTCCTATTTGCATATCCCCCTCCTTATAAGAGAGACAAGTTCCCTAAGAGCGGCCTCTGAAAACCTCGGTTTGGGGATTCAGGGAGCCGCAGTCAGACGTCAGTGGGTAGGGATCCAGGCTGGAGTTACGGGCATGGGGATCCATCCCCCTTTTCCTCCACAGACTCCCTGGGTTACCCTGGGCAAGTGTGACGTGTCCCCTTGTGTTTCAGGCCCCCACCCGCACCTCGGACACTCCGGCCCTTTCCTGCCTCACAGCGCTGTTGTGAGGACAAACTCATGAAAGACCAGGAGGTCCCCAGATGCCATGGGATGTGGCCACGAGACGGCCTAAAACGGAGGAATATCTCTTAGCCTCCTAAGATCATGGCAATGACCGGGGGTGTTTTCAGAACCTCACGGGACCATTTCCAGCCATTCATCGGGTGGATTCTCCTTACCAGGGGAAATGTGACTGGTTTCTGAGCTGGGTAACTTGAGTCACGATGCGTTGTTGCGGGCAGTGCGCTGTAAATACTCCAGCCCTGCTACAGACTGATGGGAAGCCCATGAAAGTCAGAGAAACAAACAAACACACCCAGAACCACCGGCTGGTTAGTCCCGTGTTCGCTGGAGGACGCCCTGTGTACACACACCTGAGTCCCGACAATTCTGCCGCTGTGGCTTGAAATTTCCGTGCAAGTGTTTGCTTCCCGTGTTACTCGCGGTAGGACATCTTTGAATTGTGATGCACTACTGACCCCTGCTGTCCATTGGGAAGATTGCACCCGCCTCCAAATCAGTTTTCGTCCGGTCCGCACGAGCTTTGTGCTCACTGCGGGATTCTCCAACAATAATACAGGGCGGTGTCCTCAGGTCTCAGGCTGCTCAGCTGCAAATAAACCAGGTTTTGGGGATTGTCTCTGGAGATGGTGAAGCGGCCCTTGAAGGGCTGTGCGTAGTTGCTGGTAGTTGCAGTTGGGTGTATTTCCCCGATCCCCTCCAGTCCCTTCCCAGGGCCCTGTCTGACCCAGCTCATTCAGTAATCGCTGAAGGTGAACCCGGAGGCTTTGCAGGAGAGGGGGAGAGAGTCTCCGGGCTCTTTCACATCCCCCCCGGACTCCACCAGCTGAGCCTGTGAAAAAGCCCCTGAAAATAGACACAATGAGATTCCTAGAGACCCTGGCTCCCAAGAGAGATTGTAATAAAGCCTGGGGGAAATCGATGTACCTGTGAAAGCTGTTTCAATGAGAAGGAAAAATAACCACAGTTCCATGTTCCCGACTGTGGGGAGAGTTCTCGTGGGGTTTGGCAGGTCTCTGGGCAGACACCGGCTGCGGACTCTGAACCCCAGAGCTGCAGGGTCAGGGGAATCGCTGGCTTTAAACAGGAAACGTAAGGGGATAATTTGCATGCACCGCTCTATATAAGAGAGACATGAACACCAATCCCAAATAACTGATATTTCCCTGAGTTTTACTCTGCAGGTTTCATAGATTCTAAGCCCAAAGGGACCATTGTGATCATCTTGTCAGACTTTCTGTGTAACACACACCTCAGAACTTCCACCAACAATTCCTAGAGCAGATCTTTTAGAAAAAAATCTACCATTGTTGATCTAAAAATTATCAGTGACGGAGAATCCACCACTACCCTGATAAATTGTTCCAATGGTTCATTCGTTTCACAATTAAAAACTTATTAACCACTATGATTTTGTGGGTTAAATTTCCTACTGTTCCGAGGGCCCATCAGCCCTCTGGACCACTTGATTCCCTTCAACTGAATATCGAGGAATTAAGTGGTCTATAAGCTTTGTATTGACATATTTGCCTAGGGTTGAATTTAACCTATAGAGAACAAGGATAGATAGGCCTACTTGAGTAAGAAAAGTATGGGATATTCCTTTGATGCCCCACTGCAGTTCCCTCTCTCTCCTTCCCTTTACTGTCCCCTCTCCCTCACTTTAAACTCTCTCTCTCTCTCTCTCTCTCTCATAGATCGACATACAGAAGTATTGAGAGATCCTGAAATCCTTCATTTTGCAAGGCAAACAGTTCTGTCCCTGTGCTATGAGTCTGACACATCTTTCCATCACTGGGGGGAATCCCAGTCCCATTGAGCCAATGGGAGTTTTGCCTTTGACTTGAATGGACCAGGATTGATCACTTCACAGCTGAGTCACTGTGGTGAAGTGTGTAGTGAGGGTAGCTGTGCTGGAAGGGAGCAGTCAGCCTGTATTAGCTCTCTCCACACTTTCCTTTGTGATATTCCAGGCCTGGCCCTTTCAAAGCTTATATGTGAAATGATTCCCCTGCACTTTGCCGCTCCTAGTTAATGGTCTGTCTTTCGCAGACGTGGGCCGAAGGAAGGAAGACGATGCGATGCTACATGGTGACACGGCTTGTGGGACAGGTTGTGTTCTGCCCCGTTGTAATCTTAAATTTGATTTCAGTTGGAACAAATGTATCGAAACACAGAGGCGCAGAATGACTGTCTGACACAGGAATGAACCAGACACCAGTGGTGTTAACTTTCAGTGCGCTCAGAAAACCACGATTCCTTCTTTTTTTTTTAAAACTGAGACACTCTCTGCACACGGGGTGTTTTATTATGAATGGGCAAGTGCAAGAAACTTGGAGTTTGGCTAAAGATGAATCCACTAGAGTCTGTAAAGAGGATTCCCACGGTCTGCCTGTGAATTTAGGACGAGTGACCCCCATTTCCTGCTTCCTGCAGAACGTGGCATTGGCTATTCACTTTGGAAATGAAGCAGTGTGTTCAAGAAGAACGATTTTTCCTTTCTTTAGGTGAGTGCAAACTGTGGCAAGATTCCTGTGTGAAAAAATCTGGTTCACTTTCCACCTTCGGCTGCATGGCTCCTGCTTCCTGCCTGTCTTCTCCAGCTTAGTTTGCTGGGAAAGGAGGGTGAAGGACGGAGAGCTAAGTGTGAATAACACTTTGGAGAAGCTTATGCTCAAATAAATTGGTTAGTCTCTAAGGTGCCACAAGTCCTCCTTCACTTTGGAGAAGGAATCTCTTTCTGCATCACTAGGGAATGTTTAAGGACGGTCTCGGATCTGACAGAACCGTGGGTCTTTCATCATCAAATTGAATTTTCCGAGGAGTGAAGCCCGGATAAAGGACTGGAGGCTTCACACTCTGGGTTCCTGTCTGTGTGAACGGCTCTGTTTTGGCAGTGACTGTGGGCACGGAGAGGGAGGGGGATTCGCGCTGGAGGTTTCTGTGCTAACCGCAGGAGGTTTCTGATCGCTGTGTCTCTCGCACAGTGATACCGGGCGGTGTCTTCGGCTTTCAGGCTGTTCATTTGCAGATACACCGTGCTGCTGGACTCGTCTCTGGAGATGGTGAATCGCCCTTTCACCGCATCACTGTAATATGCTGCTGAACTATAAGCAGGACTGAGTATCTGTGCGACCCACTCCAGTCCTTTCCCCGGCGCCTGACGGACCCAGTTCATATGGTAGCTGCTGAAGGTGAATCCGGAGGCTTTGCAGGAGAGGCGGAGAGATCCCCCAGGGGTTTGAATCCCTCCTCCGGACTCCACCAGCTGGACCTGTGACCGGACACCTGGAAAGAATGAGAATCACGTTCACACAGGGCCTGGCTCAGAGCCCATTGGAAGCAGCAGGAAGGTTCCCGTTGACTTCACTGCCCTTTGGGTCAGGTTCGGGATGTGCAGCATCCCCCGGTGTCTCCAGTCCGTGTAGCAAGAAAGGGGATAAAATTACCTGGAAGGGCTGCTAGTAAGAAAGCGAGGGTCAGCCACAGTCACATGTTGCTGACGCTGGAGGGTTTTCTGGTGGGAACTTCACCGACACCCGGACTTGTCCTTCCGCCCTTCTCACACTGCGGGGTCCCGGAGATCACAGGGTTTCTATAGTGCGCCGAGGCACTGAATTTGCATCTCCTCCTCTTTATAAGACACAGATCTTGGACCTCAGCCCTCAGCAAACTCAGCCTCCTAGAGG
Source organism: Lepidochelys kempii (assembly GCF_965140285.1). NCBI lineage: Eukaryota > Metazoa > Chordata > Testudines > Cheloniidae > Lepidochelys > Lepidochelys kempii. Next base: position 40,081,372 of record NC_136392.1, read on the forward strand.
TGGGTGTAGTGGGAAAGGGTGATGTGAGTAAAGGAGAAGATTAAGAATTCCACTCACAGAATAATTTCTGCAGTGTTCTCTACAATTCTTAGAGACAAAATTCCTTAAGAACATAAGAGCGGTCAGACTGGGTCAGACCAAAGGTCCATCTAGCCCAGACAGTGGGTCCAATGACAGGTGCCCCAGAGGGAATGAACAGAACAGGGAATCATGAAGTGATCCATCCCATCAGCCATTCCCAGATTCTGGGAAAGAGAGGTTAGGGACACCATCCCTGCCCAACCTGCCATCCTGGCTAATAGAATTGATCTAGTTCTTTTTTGAACCCTGTTATAATCTTGACCTTCACAACATCCTCTGGCAAGGAGTTGACTGTGCATTGTGTGAAAAAAAACCTTCCTTTTGTTTGTTTTAAACCTGCTGCCTATTAATTCTATTTGGTGACCCCTTGTTCTTGTGTTATGAGAAGGAGTAAATAACACTTCCTTATTTACTTTCTCCACATCAGTCATAATTTTATAGACCTCAGTCATATCCCCCCTTAGCTGACTCTATTCCAAGATGAAAAGTCCCTGTCTTATTCATCTCTCCTTATATGGTAGCTGTTCCATTCCCCTAATCATTTTTGTTGGCCTTTTCTGAACCTTTTCCAATTTTGATATATCTTTTTTGAGATGGGGTGACCACATCCGCATGCAGTATTCAAGATGTAGGCGTACCATGGATTTATATAGAGGCAATATGATATTTTCTGTCTTATTATCTATCCCTTTCTTATGATTCCCCACATTCTGTTCACTTTTTTACATGCCGCTGCACATTGCGTGGAGGTTTTCAGAGAACTATCCACAGTGACTCCAGGATCTCTTTCTTGAGTGGGAACAGCTAATTTAGCCCCATCATTTGCTATGCATAGTTGGGATTATGCTTTCCAATGTGCATTACTTCACATTTATCAACACTGAATTTCACCTGCTATTTTGTTGCCCAGTCACCTATTTCTGAGAGATCCTTTTGAACAGGGGTCTCAACCTTTTACATCCAAGATCACTTTTTGAATTTAAGGGCAACCCAGGATCTACCTGACCCCTTCCCCAAAGTCCCACCCCACTCACTCCACCCTCCACCCCTTCACTCGCTCTCCCCCCCCCTCACTCACTTTCACAAGGGTGGGGTAGGGGGCTGGGGTTCGACAGGGGGTGTGGACTCCTGGCTGGGGCTGAAGGGTTCACAGTGTGGGAGAGGGCTCTGGGCTGAGCCTGGGGCATGGCTTTGGGGTGCAGGAGGGGGTGAGGGGTGCCAGCTGTGGGAGGGAGTTTGGGTGCAGGAGTTGGCTCTGGGCTGGGGCAGGGGGTTGGGGTGCAGGCTCTGGGAGGGAGTCAGGGCTGGGATTTGGGGTGCAGGAGGGGGTTCAGGGTGTATGATGTGCTATGGCAGGGCTGGGCAAAGTTTTTTGCCTGAAGGCCACATATGGGTATAGAAATTGTATGACGGGCCATGAATGCTCACAAAATAGGGCGTTGGGGTGCAAGAGAGGGTGAGGGGTCTGGCTGGAGGTGCCGGGCTCTGGGGTGGGGCCAGAAATGAGGAGTTCAGGGTGTGGGAGTGGGCTCCGGGCTGGGGCAGGGTGTTGGGGTGCAGGTGGAGGGGTGAGGGCTCCGGCTGGGGGGTGCAGGCTCTGAGGTGCATGAGGCTGTGACTGAGGGATTCGGAGGGCAGGAGGGGGATCAGGGGTGCTGGCTCCAGGTGGTGCTTACCTCAAGCAGCTCCCGGAAGCAGTGGCATGTCTCCACTCCAGCTTCTACACGCTCCCCTGGTTGCCGGCCAATGGGAGCTGCAGAGGTGACAGTTGGGGCAGGGGCAGCCTGTGGAACCCCCTGGCTGCCCCTGTGCATAGGAGCCGGAGCAGGAACATGCTGCTGCTTCCAGGAGCCACCTGAAGCCACGGCACATGTGGAGAGGGCGAGCCCCAGACCCCACTCCCCGGCAGGAGCTTGAGGGCCAGATTAAAATGTCTGAAGGGCTGGATGCGGCCCCTGGGCCATAGTTTGCCCACACCTGGGGCATGGGGTGCTGGATCGAGGACGGGGCTTAGGGCTGGGGGTTGGGGTACGGCCTCCCGCCAGGCAGCATTTACATCCAGAGGCTCACGGTCGGTGGCACAGTGTGGCTGCCACTAAAGCAGGCTCCCTGCCTACCTGTGCACGGCGCCACTCCTGGAAAGGGCCAACGCACCCCTCCGGCCCCTGGGGAGGGTCAGGCAGCACATGGCTCTGTGCACTGCCCCTCTCTGCAAGCACCACCCCTGCAGCTCCCATTGGTCACAGCTCCCCATTCCCGGCCAATGAGAGCTGTGGGGGTGGTGCTTGGAGGTAGGAGCAGCATGCAGAGGGAGAACCCTGTCTCCCCACCCCTGGGGCCATGGGGCCACGCTGGCCACTTCTGGGAGCGGTGTGAGGCTGGGGCAGGCAGGCAGCCTGGCTCAGTGGCAACCCGCTGAGCTGCTGGAGATCATGATCGACTGGGTGGTGACCACTGCTCTCATAGCTCTTTGCAGTCTGCCTGCGACTTAACTATCTTGAGTAGTTTTGTATCATCTACAAATTTTGCCACCTCAGTGTTTACCCCAGCAGGTTCTGGGTGTTGTCTCTGGAGATGGTGAATGGTCCTTTAACCGGGTCTGTGTAGTATGTGGTGTCACCAGCCCCATTTGTAATTGAAAATCCCCTTTCCAGTCCTTTCCCTGGAGACCTCCGTGCCCAGCCCATACCGTGGCTAGTGTATGTGTCTATACACTTTACAGAAGAGTTTTGCAGAGTCTCCTGGCTTTTTAACTTCTGCTCCGGACTGGCTTAGCTGGATTTGTGACCAGACACCTGCAAATAGACAAATATTAAAGATCTAGGCCATGATTCAGCAAAGCATCTAAGCATGTTCTTCAGTGCTCTGGAGAATCAACGATTCCTTTTGGCTGCATTTGTTTCCTTCTTTTATCCCAGGTGCCTCTGAGTTTCTTACCTGAGAGAGCTGCCAGCAGGGAAATAAAAATGAAACACATATTTAGTTTTGAATCAGAAACCAACCGGAACAAATGAAGGAATACAGCACAAAGTAAGTTACTTGGGGTGTGCTGGAGAAGGAGAAATTCTCTGGCTGTTAAAAAAGAAGTTGCGCTCCTTAATTTGCATGAGGCCTGAGGCAGTTCAAAAAGCCTTTAAAGGCAGCAAACAAAGGGGCAGGAGAGAGGGAAGAGGAGGTAACAATTGGGGTAAATTTCCAGATTACTTGGGTTAAGATTTCCCAAGCTGCCTTTCTTCCTCATATAAACCATGCATCTAAATGCCTTTAGGCAGCTTTGAAAATCTCAGCCAGATTTAAACTAAAAAGGGGGGACGGGGAAGCAAACTGGTTTCAAGACTGATCTTGAGAAATTTATGTGGAGGGGGATGGTATGATGAGGTGGTAACATGCCATTGTAGGCACATCGACAACTGCTGGTAGCAAATATCCCCAATGGCCAGTGATGGGACACTAGGTGGGGAGGGCTCTGAGTAACTACAGAGAACTCTTTCCCAGGGGTCTGGCTGGTGGGTCTTGCCCACATGCTCAAGGTCCAACTGACTGATATTTGGGGTTGGGAAGGAATTTAATGCTATTTGCACCTGTCAGAGCCTTTCCTTGCTGAGTTTAGCTATGCAGGAAGAGTGTGTGGATGCAGCCTATGTATTTCAGACCATGTCTCCAATTTGTCAAGCTCATTCTGAATTCTAATCCTGGTCTTTAAAGTGCTTGCAACCCCTCCCAGATGGGTATAATCTGAAAACTTTATAAGTGTACTCTCCATGCCATTATCCAAATCATTTATGGAGCTATTGAATAGAAGTGGACCCAGGACAGATCCTTGAGGGAACCTTCTCAGTATTCCCTTCCAGCTTGACTGTGAATTGTTGATAACTACTCTCTAAGTACATTTTCTAACTCGTTGTGCACCTACCTTATAATAAGAAAAGGAGTACTTGTGGCACCTTAGAGACTAACCAATTTATTTGAGCATGAGCTTTCATGAGCTACAGCTCACTTCATCGGATGCATACCGTGGAAACTGCAGCAGACTTTATATATACACAGAGAATATGAAACAATACCTCCTCCCACCCCACTGTCCTGCTGGTAATAGCTTATCTAAAGTGATAAAGCTTATCTAAAGTGAAAGTTTAGTGTCCTTTTTCTTTTGTAGAGAAGCAAAGTGTGCGTTGTAAAGAGTGCATAGCACTCCCAGCTACCTTCGAGACACCACTGACTTCCTGAGGAAACTTCAATCCATCGGTGATCTTCCTGATAACACCATCCTGGCCACTATGGATGTAGAAGCCCTCTACACCAACATTCCACACAAAGATGGACTACAAGCCGTCAAGAACACTATCCCCGATAATGTCATGGCTAACCTGGTGGCTGAACTTTGTGACTTTGTCCTTATCCATAACTATTTCACATTTGGGGACAATGTATACCTTCAGATCAGCGGCACTGCTATGGGTACCCGCATGGCCCCACAGTATGCCAACATTTTTATGGCTGATTTAGAACAACGCTTCCTCAGCTCTCGTCCCCTAAAGCCCCTACTCTACTTGCGCTATATTGATGACATCTTCATCATCTGGACCCATGGAAAAGAAGCCCTTGAGGAATTCCACCATGATTTCAACAACTTCCATCCCACCACCAACCTCAGCCTGGTCCAGTCCACACAAGAGATCCACTTCCTGGACACTACAGTGCTAATATACAATGGTCACATAAACAACACCCTATACCGGAAACCTACTGACCGCTATTCCTACCTGCATGCCTCCAGCTTTCACCCTGACCACACCATACGATCCATCGTCTACAGCCAAGCTCTGCGATACAACCGCATTTGCTCCAACCCCTCAGACAGAGACAAACACCTACAAGATCTCTGTCAAGCTTTCTTACAACTACAATACCCACCTGCAGAAGTAAAGAAACAGATTGATAGAGCCAGAAGAGTTCCCAGAAGTTACCTACTACAGGACAGGCCTAACAAAGAAAATAACAGAATGCCACTAGCCGTCACCTTCAGCCCCCAACTAAAACCCCTCCAACGCATTATTAAGGATCTACAATCTATCCTAAAGGATGACCCAACACTCTCACAAATCTTGGGAGACAGGCCAGTCCTTGCCTACAGACAGCCCCGCAACCTGAAGCAAATACTCACCAACAACCACATACCACACAACAGAACCACTAACCCAGGAACTTATCCTTGCAACAAAGCCCGTTGCCAATTGTGCCCACATATCTATTCAGGGGACACCATCACAGGGCCTAATAACATCAGCCACACTATCAGAGGCTCGTTCACCTGCACATCCACCAATGTGATATATGCCATCATGTGCCAGCAATGCCCCTCTGCCATGTACATTGGTCAAACTGGACAGTCTCTACATAAAAGAATAAATGGACACAAATCAGATGTCAAGAATTATAACATTCATAAACCAGTCGGAGAACACTTCAATCTCTCTGGTCACGCAATCACAGACATGAAGGTCGCTATCTTAAAACAAAAAAACTTCAAATCCAGACTCCAGCGAGAAACTGCTGAATTGGAATTCATTTGCAAATTGGATACTATTAATTTAGGCTTAAATAGAGACTGGGAGTGGCTAAGTCATTATGCAAGGTAGCCTGTTTCCTCTTGTTTTTTCCAACCCCCCTCCCCAGATGTTCTGGTTTAACTTGGATTTAAACTTGGAGAGTGGTCAGTTTGGATGAGCTATTACCAGCAGGAGAGTGAGTTTGTGTGTGTATGGGGGTGGGGTGATGTGAGAAAACCTGGATTTGTGCAGGAAATAGCCCAACTTGATTGTCATGCACATTGTGTAAAGAGTTGTCACTTTGGATGGGCTATCACCAGCAGGAGAGTGAATTTGTGTGTGCGGGGGTGGAGGGTGAGAAAACCTGGATTTGTGCTGGAAATGGCCCACCTGATGATCACTTTAGATAAGCTATTACCAGCAGGACAGTGGGGTGGGAGGAGGTATTGTTTCATATTCTCTGTGTATATATAAAGTCTGCTGCAGTTTCCACGGTATGCATCCGATGAAGTGAGCTGTAGCTCACGAAAGCTCATGCTCAAATAAATTGGTTAGTCTCTAAGGTGCCACAAGTACTCCTTTTCTTTTTGCGAATACAGACTAACATGGCTGTTACTCTGAAACCTACCTTATAATAGATTCATTAGTCTATATTTCCCTGGTTTGCTTATGAGAAGGCTATCTGAGCCTGTATGAAATGTCTTACTAAAGTTGAGATATACCAATTCTACTGTTCTTGTCCCCGCTCCCATCCACTCATCTTCGTACCCTGTCAAAGGAGGATATGAGGTGGGTTTTGTACGGGGAGACTTTGGCAAACCAATAAAGTGCCTGAAACCACTATGGCTTAGTGCTAAAAGCAGCCAAGTCAGCAGGCTGTAAATTGGCCATTCAGCACTCTCAGTTTAGCCAAGGCAGGAGCCAGGGGGTGGGGAGGGGAGTTTTGGGTGCCACAGAGAGGGTAGCTTGACCCCGTGTCCTTCCTCTTGCCTTTCCATTGAAACTACTTACTTAACAAGTTTGCTTTAAGGGGCATGTCATTCTATTACTAATGTATAAATAAGGGGGGGAAAGAAAAGGAGTACTTGTGGCACCTTAGAGACTAACCAATTTATCTGAGCATAAGCTTTCGTGAGCTACAGCTCACTTCATCAGATGCATACCGTGGAAACTGCAGCAGACTTTATATATACACAGAGAATATGAAACAATACCTTCTCCCACCCCACTGTCCTGCTGGTAATAGCTTATCTAAAGTGATCATCAGGTGGGCCATTTCCAGCCCAGTGATATCACCAGCAGGAGAGTGAATTTGTGTGTGTGGGGGGGGGGGGGGGTGGAGGGTGAGAAAACCTGGATTTGTGCTGGAAATGGCCCACCTGATGATCACTTTAGATAAGCTATTACCAGCAGGACAGTGGGGTGGGAATAGGTATTGTTTCATATTCTCTGTGTATATATAAAGTCTGCTGCAGTTTCCACGATATGCATCTGATGAAGTGAGCTGTAGCTCACGAAAGCTTATGCTCAAATAAATTGGTTAGTCTCTAAGGTGCCACAAGTACTCCTTTTCTTTTTTGCGAATACAGACTAACACGGCTGTTACTCTGAAACCTAAGGGGGGAAAGTTTTTATTTACTGACACCACCTCACACAGAATAAAAGTTACCAAGAGTTTTGGGTTGAAAGAACCCCAGGTAGCAGGTTTGACATGATTTGTTCTTTACAAATCCATGTTGACTGTTAGTTGTCACCTCATCTTCCAGGTGCTTGCAAATTGATTTTTTGCTCCATTCTTTCCGGGTACAGAAGTTAAGTTGAGTGGTTCATAATTCCTGGGTTGCCCTTATTCTGCTTTTTATTGATAGGTACCACTTGCCCTCTTCCAGTCCTCTGGGATCTCTCCTGTCCTCCGACAGTTCTCAAAAATAATTGTTAATGGCTAAGATCTCTTTGGCCAGTTTCTTAAATATTCTCTGGTATATTTCATCTGGCCCTGCTGACATGAGGACGTCTAACTTGTCGAAGTAATTCTTAACTAATTGTTTCCCTATTTTAACCTCAGATCCTACCCCATTTGCATTGATGTTCACTGTTAGTTCTCTGATTACTGCTAACTTCTTTGGAGAAAACCTAAACAAAAATGGCATTTAATATTTTGGCAATTGCTGCTTTTTCTTGTGACTGTGTTTCCTTCCTCATTGAGCAGTGGTCCTTCCCTGTCCTTCATCTTCGTCTTGCTTCTAATGTATTTGTAAAATGTTTTCTTGTTACCCTAAATACTTTAATGGTTGCCATGCTCAAACACGACAGAAATGGGAACAATATAAAAAACTAAGATAGCTTGAGGGCTAGAGCTTAAACATGGCTTATTAAAAAAATAGATATGCAAATGCATATCCTTAATGCGCTGCCTAAGTCATTTAATAGCTCTGCACCTGCATGGCTAGGACACAAGGAGGGGTCTGGGAAGCTAATGCCAAGACACCATGAGCACTTTATCCAGCATCAACAGCATATTTTCGCTGAATTGTCTCTTCAGACTAGTGCCCTTTAAAGGAATTATGGTATCTGACATTTTCTGGAGATACTGGGGAATATTGTGCTTTATGGGCCTGATGCAAAGTTCACTAAAGGCAAGGGGAGAACTTCCACTGGTCTGAGTGGGGTTTGGAGCAGGGCCTACTGGAATGTTGATTGACATTTTTGAAGGGGACTTAGGTAATGGTGTATCTAATTCCCCTTGACTTTACCCTTTGAAAATTCCAGATGTGATTCATGATACTTTTCCCCCACAGGAGCTCTGTCAAAGGTCCAGCTGGTGGAGTCTGGAGCGGATGTGAAAAAGCCCAGAGACTCTCTCCGCCTCTCCTGCAAAGCCTCCGGCTTCTTCATCAGTAGCAAGTGGCTGGATTGGATCCGTCATGTTCCTGGGAAGGGACTGGAGTGGGTCTCCAGCATAGATAATGCAGGTACCCCATATTACCTGGACTCAGGGAAAGGGCAATTCACCACCTCCAGAGACGCCTCCAATAACCTGGTGCATGTGCACATCAGCAGCCTGAAACCTGAAGATGCCGGTTTGTATCCTTGTGCTAGAGATAAGGGATCCCACAGTGATTCACTTCATTACAAATACCCTAATGGGATCCTGTGCTGGAGAAAGTCACCAAAGAAAGTGAAATACTCTGACTGCCTTCTGCTTCAGTCACAGAGTACAAGAAATTCAGAGAATCCTAGAAAGGTAGGGCTGGAAGAGGGACTTCAAGAGGTCAACTAGCCGACCTCCTGCACTGAGGCAGGATTCGATATACCTAGAACTCCCCTGGTGGAACATTTCCTCATCTGTTCTTAAAAACCTCCAGTGATGGGGATTTCACAACCTCCTTAGGTAACCGGTTCCAATGTGGATAGTTAGATATGCTTATCCTTAGAAAGTGCTCCCCCCACCCCCGCATATCTAACTAAAATCTCCCTTGATGGATTTTGCATTTGTTTATTTTCTAAAAGACACAGAATCATAGAGACGATAGTTACTAGTGACGGAGAATCCACCATGACTCTTGATCAGTTGTTCCAATGGTTAATTCACCTCAATGTCTTTTTTTAAAAATCACCTTCTTTCCAGCTGGACATTGTCTAGCTTCAGCCTCCAGCAGTGGATCCTGTTGTACCTTTGTCTGCCAGACTGAAGAGCCCGTGATCAAATTTCTCTTCCCCGTCTAGGATCTACAACAGCCACCAGTGTAAAGACTCCTTGTTTATTCCCCAGCCAGGGGACGGAAGAGTAATCTAGTGGCTATAGCTTGAGTCTCGGTATGAATATTCCGGTGGTCTTTCCCACACCCACAGGGATGGGACCCGGGAGAGCCAACGTGCCAGGTCTCCGAGGGGAGAGCGACTCAGAAGAGGACTCACTCCGGATTGGAGTTCACAGATGAAGCGAGGGATCTCTGCACCGCAGCCCAGCGGGGCTCTGGGCAGGAAGGGGAGACACATTGCCCGGGAACCGAGAGTGGTACCGGGCGGTGCCCCTGGGCCTCAGGCTGGTCATTTTCAGAGGCAGCAGGTTGTTGGGATTGTCTCTGGAGATGGTGAATCTCACTCAGGGGGAGCTGCGCTCTGTGCCCCTCCTGCGCCCCCCCCCCAGGCCTCTGCTTCTCCCTCGGCAGCCGCCTCCCCCTGAGCGACCCCATGAAATCCCACCGTGTCCCTGTCCACAGCCCTTCGCCACGTGACTGTCCCCAATGCCCTGCGGGCCAGCGCTGGGCTGTGATGTCGTCGGGGGCTGAGGGGCGGGGCCTTTTATCTCCATGGTGACTCTGTGACATGGGGGCACTTTATTGTGGGCAGGATCCTGAGCTGCACCGTTTACACCAGGGCTGTGATTTCCAGCTGTCAAATGGATGAAAAAAAATGCTCGAGTCTCCTTGGAAAATCCCGGCGGTGCCCCATCCCCGGGCTCAGCGGAGCGGGGTTTATTCCGGCGCCGGGTGATCTCTGCCCCCCCAGCCCCGCCCGCACCCTGCATGGCCCATTTCCACACCCCGCCTCCATCTCTGGGGTAGGGAAATGGGCCATTCAGAGTCCGGGAAGGGAAGGGTTAAACTGGCGGGAGGTTTGTGTCCCGTTCCCCCGGGGGCCGGGTCTCCTGCCCGAGCCCGAAGCGGGGGGTGTCGCTGCTGCCCCCGCGCGGCCGCCGGGAGAAGGGCGATTCCGCAGCCTGGGTTTTTGTGCGATCACAAACCGGTTTGGTGTCACTGTGTCTCCCGCACAGTAATAGCGGGCGGTGTCCTCGGGCTTCAGGCCGGTCATTTGCAGATACAGCTCACTCTTGGCGTTATCCCTGGAGATGGTGAATCGCCCTTTCACTGCATCGAGGTAGTCTGTACTATCCCCACCGGGGTATATAACAGCGACCCATTCTAATCCCTTCCCGGGAGCCTGGCGGACCCAGTTCATGTAGGCGCTGCTGAAGGTGAACCCGGAGGCTTTGCAGGAGAGGCGGAGAGAGTCTCCGGGCTTCTTCACACCCCCTCCGGACTCCACCAGCCTCTGGGACCGGACACCTGGGAATAAAGACAGGCCATTAATATCGGTATAAAAACAGCGAGAACACAATATTCTTCTAACTCGGCCAGGTCTTCAGAGGAGGAAAATTCCTTCCAAAGCTGCTACAGCGACAATGACAAGGAGCAAAAATCCCATTTTCCCGGGTGCTGGAGGGGGAAGTTCTCAGGGGACTGGCTGGGGACTGCACAGAGCCAGGGGGCTGCGGATTGTGTCTCCGGGTGCAGCCTGGGCAGAAAGAGGCAGAGATTTAAACAGGAAACTGTCTCTTCATTTGCATGCCCCGCTTTATAAGAGACACACACTCCTGCTGCCAGTGATCTGATTGACTCGCCCCAGGGCTCCGGGAGCAGGAGTCAGAGTGTCCCGTCCTCTGTGTCTGTGCAGCGCCGGGCGCAGGGTTCTGGGGTCCCCCTCATACTTTTGCACACCTGGGAGGAATGAACAGCTCCCTGCAGTGACTGTATTTCCTCACATAGGAACTAAGGGCCTGACTATTGTAATGTGATATTGTGGATTGGGGAGGAGGGGGAGTGAGGATTATCAGCTCTGAAGCCCCGTTCCACGCGCACAAGGGATATGCGATGTCCGGTCAGGGTCTGGTGGCGGGGGGTCGTGTCCCAGGGATCCATTCGTCTGGGCCCCCCGCTGGAGAGGGAAGATTTCCCATGACGCTGGGAGGGATTTGGGAGGGAAGCCCCTTTCCCTTCCCAGTAGTGACCAGATACATTGACATGATCCATGACACAAGGAACGTGACCTTAGCAAGCCTGGCTTGTGGTTTGGACCAGGTCTGGGGACCCGCCTGTGGGTGCGGGTGGGAGAAGCTGGGCTGGGGTTGGGGAGTCTGAGGACAGAGTTAAGGTTTTGCAGCGGAGCCTCCCTGACATTAGAGGGCCGAGAGTAGCGTGTCTGAGAAGTTTTCCTGAGGGGAGAGTCGAGGAGTCAGGCAACCGTGAAGGAAGATTATGATCCACGGCTGATATTTATATTCCTCTTTATAGTCCTGTTCCCAGTCACACTCCACTTCCCATTTACACTCGGATTGCAAACTCGGTGGGACTGAGAGAAGTTTTATGGTCTGTGTTTTTACCGTGCCTAGGACTATGGGATCCTAGACTATAGTTAAGAACATAAAACGGCCAGACTGGGTGAGATCAAAGGTCCGTCTAGTCCAGTATCTGTCTCCCGGCAGTGGCCAACGCCAGGTGCCCCAGAGGGAACGAACAGAACAGGGAATCAGCGAGTGATCCACCCCCTGTCGCCCATTCCCGGCTTCTGGAGACCCTGGGCACTGGGACCACAACCAGCACCAAATCTATCACCGCTGAGCATCATCCTCAAGATCATTTACTTCGTTAATTATTAATTAGCAATAAAGTGAAGACAGAAGTTTTCTCCTGGTTGTGTTTAAAGAACTTGTGTGATAGGAAGGCTACATGTTTTCACACCATCCCCGTGATGTAATATTGAGGGATAACAACAAAAAGAACAAAAGTATTTCCATTCCCACTTCCATTCAGACAAGTATAAGCATTCACGCTGAAACACAGATTTCCATTCCCATTACCACTCATGTTCCCTTTCATCTCCCCAAACTCATTCACACACATTGGATAGATAGATAGATCGATGTCTCCAACAATGATAACATTCCTTAGGGGCATTTGTCACTGAACTTTATGTGCTTCATTACTGCTTATATTTCCTGCATTGGTAGCTCCAGAGCAATGATCCCTGCAAGAAGCAAAAGAATCTAGAACATGAAACGATTTTATACAGTCCTCGGGACGTTCAATCAAATTCTAAATATTTCATTTTCTCCATTCTGTAAAATAAAACTGAGCACAAATCGGTGCCTTTGGCATGACGTTGACTATTGGGGTTAATTCCTGTCTTTTCTTAGGTTTGCCCATTTTAAAACCCAAACGCGGTGTGAACCCACCGTTGGTTTTGGTGATGGCCTTTGTGACTCTGGTCTAGTCTCTCACACAGTGATTCCGGCCTGTGTCCTCGGGTCTCCGGCTGCTCGTTTGTAAATACAGCCGGTTGTTGGGATTGTCTCGGGAGGCAATGAATGACCCTTGTTTCGCTGAATCGGTGTGGTGTGAACTCTTTCCTTTGTACTCTGCCCTGGAGACCCGCTCCAGACGGACCCAGCGCTGAAGTGGAACCCGGAGACTTTACAGGCGAGGCGGAGTCAAAGGGCACCGGCGGGTCCTACGTCCAAAGCAGCAGTTTCTGTAGGTGCAGAGTTGGAAAATGATGTTTCCCAACCTCCGGTGCCCCTTTTCCGTCTTGTCCCCCAGGCTGGGCTGTGCTCTTTGCTCATTGCTGCCCCTGGTGGCGGACGGTAGAAGGGGCTTCTGCAGCCTTCCCTCTCTTTCTCTCACTGACCCCCTTCTTGTATTGTTATTTAATCCAGAAAATGAATAGTTTTGGAGTTATTTATTTATTCGTTTAACCCAGCATTCGTTTTCTCCTAGGAAAATGTTTCTTGTGCCAGAAAAGCCAGCTTTGGTGGGAAAAGTATTCAACTAAGCAAAGGGGAAAAATCAATCAATCAAACAAAAAAACTTGGTGTAGACTGGTGCCCAAATCCGAGAGTTCAGGGTCTTTCTGCTCGAATGTGTCACTGACCGGGCTGATACTAAGAGGGTGCTAGACTGAACCCGAATGAACCAGGTTGAGGCTCTATGGCCTGTGTTATGCCGGAGGTCAAACTGGTTTATCATACTGCTCCTTTCCAGCTTGGAAGTCTATGCATCTGTGACTATCCGGCAGACTGGGGGTGGGTTCAGAATTTGTCCCCGGCAGAGGAAAGAAAGAGGAAGGGTCCCAAGGAATAACGTTCTGTCTTTGTGGAAAGGTGTCAATTTCACGTTCGGTAAAATTAAGGAGGAGGAACAATAATAAGAATAAAAAGGGTTTGTTGTTGCTAGCCCCTTTCCCAGAACTGATCTCATTTTCACTTAGAGGCCTTGGGCACCCCCAACACCAGACTACTTCTCTCATTACTGCAGGGGAAGGCTTTTGTCTGAGCTCAGACCGGCTTCCCCCACTGTGTCTCCCGCACAGTGATACCGGGCGGTGTCCTCGGGCTTCAGGACGGTCATTTGCAGATACAGCTCACTCTTGGAGTTATCCCTGGAGATCGTGAATCGCCCTCTCGCTGAATCGAGGTAGTATACAGGACTCCCACCGCTGCTGATATAAGCGACCCATTCTAATCCCTTCCCGGGAGCCTGGGGGACCCAGCTCATCCCGTAGCTGCTGAAGGGGAACCCGGAGGTTTTGCAGGAGAGGCGGAAAGAGTCTCTGGGCTTCCTCACATCCCCTCCAGACTCCACCAGCTGGATCTGCGAGTGGACACATGGGAATAAACCATGTTATAAATTATATGAGTACGCATAGCAATAATGCAATCTTCCTCTGCCGCTTCAATGCATTTAGGGGGAGAAATTACCTTCCAAAGCTGCTGTAATGAGAACAAAGTGGAGCCAAAGCCTCATTTTCCCTGGTGCTGGAGGGGAAAGTTCTCACCGAATTGGCTGGTAACTGGACAGACACAGGGGGCCACGGATTGTGAATCTGGGTGTAGCCTGGCCAGAGAGAGGCTCAGATTTAAACAGAAAACTGACACCTTTATTTGCATATCCACTTCCTTATAAGAAACAGCAACTCCTTCCCCGAGCGGTCACACTGTCTGGGGCTGGGGATCCAAGACAAGGAGGAACACCCGTAACTAGAGAAATAAGGATAGCTAGCTAGCTTGATAAATTAAATAGATAGAGGGGGTGGATGGGGATAGATAGATAGATAGATAGATAGATAGATAGATAGATAGATAGATAGATAGATAGATAGATAGATAGATAGATAGATAGATAGATAGATAGATAGAGGGGGTGGATGGGGATAGGTAGATAGATAGATAGATAGATAGGAGCTAGGGTCATAATATAGTGTCCAGCTAGTGTCTTAACAAGGGACCAAGCGATTCTGGTGCTTCTACTTTGCCTGTTGCTCGTGTGTTGCTGGGGGTTTGGCAACTCTGTTTAACCAGGTTGATATCATGACCAGGGCACCAGGAGAGCATGAAGATGAATTGACTGTGCTACCCACTGACAGTGTGGATAATTTTAACACGAAGGAAATAATTCCAAAGCTTGTGTGTGTTGAGATTGGTAACTTGCAGTGTTGCCAGCAAGAAGGGCTGCAAAGGGAAAGAGAGCGCCTCTAACCTTTTAACTATGCAGTCTAGCAGCTTGCCTGAAAGGGGGTTGTATAAAACTCCTGTAGATGGGCCAGAGGTGATTCTGGGTTTAAATGAAATTCAGAAGGAGTTGGTTGTGGCTCAGCAGAGCAATGCGTCTGTGGAGCAAGATAAAGGGGAATTGTTCCTTAAAGGAGCTCCAAAGGAGAAGAATCCTCATGGTAGTTTTTGCCATGGTAGATTTTGTGAGCAGTTTGCTGTAAGTGAGAGGTGTGGAAGTGATTTGATTAAGGGAGTTTCAGTTCCTAACTGCCAGAGTCTTTCAGATATGTATGGATCCATGAGCTTGCTTTTGAAAAATCCAGTGTGGATAGCCTAAAAGGTCTCAGATGGAATAAAAATTGTTTGGGATGTTGAACAGGTAACCAAGTGACTGAGCTTGGCCAGCCTGTTGGGGAAACAATGTTGTTGGAACAGGGATGTCACCATGTTGACTCTTGGAGGGAAGAGTCTGTGTCCCAGGTTCGGAGAGAAGACTGCGTAGCTGAATCTACAGACCAAGACAGCGGTGAAGTTAATCTCTTGAGAATACAGGGGATAGCAGGCAAAATTTCATCTCTAAATACTTTAGATATATCTTTCGGTCTCTTAGTGAACCTAACATCTGATTCCATGTGGAAGCAGAGGTTGGTAATGGAAGGATAAAAGAACCTTGGGTCTAACATGCTAGTGAAAATGGATGGTATCTCTTTAAGACAGAGTCCAGCCTTGGAATTGTTATTAGTTGTTATTATTATTGTTATTAGAGAAAGACTTGCCCATAGGCCTTAGCAAAGAGGACACACCCAGCCAGACAATGGATTCTGTTACACAAAAGAGCTCAGATTTTGACACCCGCCTCCCCCCCCCCCCCCCCCGAACAGGAGAGGAAGGGAAAGACTAAACCTTTCAAATAAAAGCCACCGGTTAACCCTAAAATGCCAAAACCCCAATGGTACTCAGCCAAAGGTGTGGCATGACAAAAATGATTGGAAATGTACACTTGTAATTAATTTAATGTTCATATTAATGCTAATGTTAACTCTTGTGACTAATGTTTTGCTGATACCAAAAACTGTGAAAATCTACAACGTGCCTAATCATTTGGAAAAACCTTTGAACATGTTGGAAGTGATACACAGGAGCACACTTTATGTTAAAAGACCTTGTGATATGGATATTTCACAGGTAGTGCCTGTAACTAGTCTTGAAACTGTACACAGGAGAAAAGACATTGCAGACCTAATGTGCTGTATGAAAAGGGAAACTGAGGCATGTTACCATCTTGCTTCCATGACTAAATGCCAAGATTCCTACACTACACTTTGGAGAGCATTAATATCTACATTGACTCGATAAGAATTGGGTTCCAAACATTTGCTAGAACTTGTAGAAATAAATTAGCTATTTTCATTAGCTTAGGGCAAGATCACATGAAACATACAGGAATCATGCTGCAAGAGCAGATCCAATCCACTATTGGTCTAACCAAGGTTTACCTTGGGTTTGTAAAGAAATTCAATCATCCTGTTACTTCCATAATGAACCTTACAAAGAAACATCCTGTTTTAGCCAAACATGATTTCGAATAGCCATTTGGCTAATTATCTTAGGTGCATGTACAGGAAAGCAAGAAGCCTGGGAAACAAGCAGGAAAAATTGGAAGTCCTGGCACAATCAAGGAACTATGATGTGATTGGAATAACAGAAACTTGGTGGGGCAGTTCACATGACTGGAGCAGTGTCACGGATGGGTATCAACTGTTCAGGAAGGACAGGTAGGGAAGGAAAGGTGGAGGAGTTGCATTGTATGTAAGAGTTGCATTGTATGCTCAGAGCTCCTGTTTGAAAATGGAGAAAAGCCTGTTGAGAGTCTTTGGGTTAAGTTTAGAGGCGAGAGCAACAAGGGTGATGTCGTGGTGGGCGTGTGCTATAGACCACTGGATCAGAAGGATGAGGTAGACGGGGCTTTCTTCAGACAACTAAGTGAAGTTTCCAGATTACAGGCCCTGGTACTAATGGGGGACTTCAATCACCCTAACATCTGCTGGGAGAGCAATACTGCAGTGCACAGCCAATCCAGGAAGTTTTTGGAGAGTGTTGGGGACAACTTCCTGGTACAAGTGCTGGAGCAACCGACTAGGGGCCGTGCTCCTCTTGACCTGCTTCTCACAAACAGGGAAGAATTGGTAGGGGAAGTAGAAGTGGGAGGCAACGTAGGCAGCAGTGACCATGAGATGGTCAAGTTCAGGATCCTCAGGAAAGGAAGAAAGGAGAGTAGCAAAATACGGACCCTGGACTTCAGAAAAGCAGACTTAGACTCCCTTAAGGAACTTAAGGATCCCCTGGGAGGCTAATATGAGGGGGAAAGGAGTCCAGGAGAGCTGGCTGTATTTAAAGAAGCCTCAGTGAGGCGCAGGAACAAACCATCCCGATGTGCAGAAAGAATAGCAAATATGCCAGGTGACCAGCTTGGCTTCACAGTGAAATCTTCAGGGAACTTAAAAGCAAAAAGGAAGCTGACAAGAAGTGGAAATTTGGACAGATGAAGAGGGAGGAGTATGAAAATATTGCTACAGCAATACAGGGGTGTAATCAGGAAGGCCAAGGCAAACTGGAGTTGCAGCTAGCAAGAGATGTGAAGGGTAACAAGAAGGGTTTCTACAGGTATGTTAGGAACAAGAAGAAGGTCAAGGAATGTGTGGGACTCTTCCTGAATGGGGGAGGCAACACAGTGACAGATGATGTGGAAAAAGCTGAAGTACTCAATGCATTTTTTGCCTCGGTCTTCACAAACACAGTCAGCTCCCAGACTGCTGCACTGGGCAACACAGTATGGGGAGTAGGTGAGCAGCCCTCACTGGTGAAAGAACAGGTTAAGGACTATTTAGAAAAGCTGGACATGCAGAAGTCCCTGGGTCCAGATCTAATGCATCCGAGGGTGCTGGGGGAGTTGGCTGATGTGATTGCAGAGACATTGGCCATTCTCTTTGAAAATTTCTGACAATAGGGGAAGGTCCTGGATGATTGGAAAAAGGCAAATATAGTGCCCAAATTTTAAAAAGGGAAGAAAGAGAACCCGGGGAACTACAGACAGGTCAGCCTCACTTCAGTCCCTGGTAAAATCATGGAGTAGGTCCTCAAGGAATCCATTTTGAAGAACTTGGAGGAGAGGAAGGTGATCAGAAACAGTCAACATGGATTAACCAAGTGTAAGTCATGCCTGACCAACCTGATTGCCTTCTATGATGAGATAACTGGCTCTGTGAATATAGGGAAAGCAGTGGATGTGATATATCTTGACTTTAGCAAAGCTTTTGATATGGTCTCCCACAATATTCTTGCCAGCAAATTAAAAAAGTATGGATTGGATGAATGGACTATAAGGTGGATAGAAAGCTGGCTAGATTGTCGGGCTCAGTGAGTAATGATCAATGTCTTGATGTCTAGTTGGCAGCCGGTATCAAGCAGAGTGCCCCAGGGGTCGGTCCTGGGACCAGTTTTGTTCAACATCTTTACCAATGATCTGGATGATGGGATGGATTGCACCCTCTGCAAGTTCTCAGATGATACTAAGCTGTTGGAAGAGGTAGATACACTGGAGGGTAGGGATAGGGTCCAGAGTGGCCTAGACAAATTAGAGGATTGGGCCAAAATAAATCTGATGAGTTTCAACAAGGACAAGTGCAGAGTCCTGTACTTCAGAAGGAAGAGTCCCATGCACTGTTACAGGCTGGGGACCAACTGGCTAAGCAGCAGTTCTGCAGAGAAAAACCTGGGGATTACAGTGGATGAGAAGCTGGATATCAGTCAGCAGCGTGCCCTCGTTGCCAAGAAGGCCAACGGCAAGTTGGGCTGTATTAGTGGGAGCATTGCCAACAGATGGATGGAAGTGATTATTCCCCTCTATTCGGCACTGGTGAGGACACACATGGAGTATTACGTCCAGTTTTGTTCCCCCCACTACAGAAGGGATGTGGACAAATTGGAGAGAGTCCAGCGGAGGGCAATGAAAATAATTAAGGGGGGTTCCAAAGAGGATGGAGCTAGGCTGTTCTCAGTGGTGGCAGATGACAGAACAAGAAGCAATGGTCTCAAGTTGCAGTGCGGGAGGTTTAGGTTGGATATAAGGCAACGCTATTTCACTAGGAGGGTGGTGAAGCACTGGAATGGGTTACCTAGGGAGGTGGTGGAATCTCCATCCTTAAAGGTTTTTAAGGCCCGGCTTGACAAAGCCTTGGCTGGGATGATTTAGTTGGTGTTGGTCCTGCTTTGAGCAGGGGGTTGGAATAGATGACCTCCTGAGGGCTCTTCCAACCCTGATCTTTTATGATTCTATGATTTCTGTTATACACTAACACTTCTACTCTTGGGCTAGAAGCTGTAGTAATACAGAACTAACAATGGGAAGATCCAACGATGCATTCAGCAGTGCCTGGGACACCCCTTCCTGCATCAATTTTGCATTGGGAGTGTGACGTTATCTGGATTTTATTTGATGAAATTGTTTTAAAGAACCACTCATCTTTAAGTCTAGTGGTTTTGGTGGTGATACAAGCACTGGAAAAGCTAAGGAAACTGCTTTTCTGACTTCTTGTCAGCTGGCGTGGTGAAACATCAGTTTACTTTTGTTGCTGGTTTGGTATATCTTATGAGATAACTACCAGTTTTATGGTGTATTTTCCCTATTTCTCAGCAGTTTGTCCTGAATTTGGTATTCTCAGATGTGGCTCACCAAGGCACGGTTATAGCCAGATCCCCAGTGAGTGTAAAACAGGAGTAACACAAGTCTACTTGAAGAGGAACCTAAAGGGAGCGGGAAAGAATCCACTGATTGTCCTTCATGTGGGAATAAATTATATCGATAGATTCTTGCTGGAATATATCAAGGGAGACTATGTCAGGCTGGGGAAGACGCTTAAGGAAATCGAGGCTCAGGTGATCTTCAGTGGGATTCTGCCTGTTCCTAGAGAAGGGCAACAATGGTGTGACAAGATTATGACTGTCCACAGATGGCTCAGGCAGTGATGCTGTAAGGAGGGCATTGGGATGTGTGGCCACTGGGAGGCATTCATGGACAGAGGACAGGTCTCTCGGGATGGACTTCATCTGAGAAGGGAAGGAAATGGACTTCTAGGATGGAGGCTGGCACAACTAATTAAGAGAGCTTTAAACTAGGAATTTGTGGGAGATGGTTGGTTGGGGGATGTCCAGGTAATTTCCACGCCGGATTTTAACATTGAGAGGGAAGAAAACAACAAAGTAAGAAAGGATACAGCCGTGGGTAGGAGAATGGACGTAAGGAGGAACGGCAGTATGGGTACCAGTCTAATAGGTCAGAGTGGCTGTAGAATGTCCGTGTCTAATCGGGTAAAGAACGTGAGCGAGGCCAAACAGCAAAAATTAAGATCTTTGTACACCAATGCGAGGAGCCTGGGTAACAAAATGGAGAAACTAGAGCTACTGGTGCAGGAAATGAAACCAGATATTACAGGGAGAACAGAAACAGGGTGGAATAGTCGTCATGACTGGACTACCACTATTGAAGGGTATGTGCTGTTTAGGAAAGACAGAAATAAAGGTAAAGGTGGTGGAGTAGCACTGTATATCAATGATGAGGTAGAATGTAAAGAAATAAGAAGTGATGGGATGGATAAGACAGAGTCTCTCTGGGAAAAAATTACATTGGGAAGAAAATTACTAGAACCTCCCCTGGGATAGTGCTTGGGGTGTACTATAGACCGCCAGGATCTAATTTGGATATGGATAGAGCCCTCTTTAATGTTTTTAATGAAGTAAATACTAATGGAAACTGCGTGATCACAGGAGACTTTAACTTCCCAGATATAGACTGGAGGACAAGTGCTAGTAATAATAGGGTTCAGATTCTCCGAGATGCGATAACTGATGGATTCCTCTGCAACTAGGGTTTTTGATTTCAAAAGGGCTGACTTTCAAAAATTAAGGAAATTAGTTAGGGAAGTGGATTGGACTGAAGAATTTATGGATCTAAAGGCAGAGGAGGCCTGGGATTACTTTAAGTCAAAGCTGCAGAAGCTATCAGAAGCCTGCATCCCAAGAAAGGGGAAAAAATTCATAGGCAGGACCAAGCTGGATGAGCAAACATCTCAGAGAGGTGATTAAGAAAAAGCAGAAAGCCTACAAGGAGTGGAAGATGGGAGGGATCAGCAAGGAAAGCTACCTTATTGAAGCCAGAACATGTAGGGATAAAGTGAGAAAGGCTAAAAGTCAAGTAGAGTTGGACCTTGCAAAGGGAATTAAAACCAATAGTAAAAGGGTCTACAGCCATATAAAAAGAAAACAAAGAAAGAAGAAATGGGACCGCTAAACACTGAGGATGAAGTGGAGTTTAAGGATAATCTAGGCATGCCCCAATATCTAAACAAATACTTTGCTTTAAGTCTTTAAAGAGGCTAATGAGGATCTTAGGGATAATGGTAGCATGACAAATGGGAATGAGGATATGGAGGTAGATATTACCATATCTGAGGTAGAAGCAAAACTCAAAACAGCTTAATGGGACTAAATTGGGGGGCTCAGATAATCTTCATTCAAGAATGTTAAAGGAATTGGCACATGGAATTGCAAGCCTATCAGCAAGAATTTTTAATGAATCTGTAAACTCGGGTTGTACCGTATGACTGGAGAATTGCTAACATAGTTCCTATTTTTAAGAAAGGGGGGGGGGGGGGAAGTGATCCAGGTAACTACAGTCCTGTTAGTTTGACAACTGTAGTATGCAAGGTCTTGGAAAAAAAAATTGAAGGAGAAAGTAGTTAAGGACATTGAGGTCAATGGTAATTGGGACAAAATACAACATGGTTTTACAAAAGGTAGATCGTGCCAAACCAACCGGATCTCCTTCTTTGAGAAAGTAACATTTTTTTAGACAAAGGAAACTCAATGGATTTAATTTACCTAGTTTTCAGTAAGGCATTTGATACGGTGCCACATGGGGAATTATTAGTTAAATTGGAAAAGATGGGGATCAATATGAAAATTGAAAGGTGGATAAGGAATTGGTTAAAGGGGAGACTACAGTGGGTCATACTGAAAGGTGAACTATCAGGCTGGAGGGAGGTTACCAGTGGAGTTCCTCAGGGATTGGTTTTGGGACCAATCTTATTTAATCTTTTTATTACTGACCTCGGCACAAGAAGTGGGAGTGTGCTAATAAAGTTTGCAGATGATACAAAGCTGGGAGGTATTGCCAATTTACAGAAGGACCGGGATATCACACAGGAGGATCTGGATGACCTTGTAAACTGGAGTAATAGTAATAGGATGAAATTTAATAGTGAGAAGTGTAAGGTCATGCATTTAGGGATTAATAACAAGAATTTTAGTTATAAGCTGGGGACACATCAATTAGAAGTAATGGAGGAGGAGAAGGACCTTGGAGTATTGGTTGATCACAGGATGACTATGAGCTGCCAACGTGACATGGCTGTGAAAAAAGCTAATGTGGTCTTGGGATGCATTAGGCGAGGTATTTACAGTAGAGATAAGGAGGTTTTAGTACCATTATACAAGACACTGTTGAGACCTCACCTGGAATACTGGGTGCAGTTCTGGTCTCCCATGTTTAAGAAGGATGAATTCAAACTGGAACAGGTACAGAGAAGGGCTACTAGGATGATCCGAGGAATGGAAAACCTGTCTTATGAAAGAAGACTCAAGGAGCTTGGCTTGTTTAGCCTAACCAAAAGAAGGCTGAGGGGAGATAGGATTGCTCTCTATAAATATATCAGAGGGATAAATTCCAGGGAGGGAGAGGAATTATTGAAGCTTAGTACCAATGTGGACGCAAGAACAAATGGATATAAACTGGCCATCTGGAAGTTTAGACTTGAAATTAGTTGAAGGTTTCTCACCATCAGAGGAGTGAAGTTCTGGAACAGCCTTCCAAGGGAAGCAGTGGGGGCAAAAGACCTATCTGGCTTCAAGATTAAACTTGATAAGTTTATGGAGGAGATGGTATGATGGGATAACATGATTTTGGCAATTAATTGATCTTTAACCATTCATGGTAAATAGGCCCAATGGCCTGTGATGGGATGTTAAATGGGGTGGGATCTGAGTTACTACAGAGAATTCTTTCCTGGGTATCTGGCTGGCAAACCTTGCCCACATGCTTAGGGTTCAGCTGATCACCATATTTGGGGTCGGGAAGGAATTTTCTTCCAGGTCAGATTGGAAGAGGCCCTGGGGGTTTTCCACCTTCCTCTGCAGAATGGTGCACAGGTCACTTGCTGGAGGAGTCTCTGCACCTAGAAGTCTTTAAACTATGATTTGAGAATTTCAATAGCTCAGACATTGGTGAGAGGTTTATTGCAGGAGTGGGTGAGTGAGATTCTGTGGCCTGCATTGTGCAGGAGGTCAGACTAGATGATCATAATTGTCCCTTCTGACCTTAATATCTATGAGTCTATGAATCTAGTGAAAGCAGTTGCAGAGACTTTACGCTAGCTGAAGATTTGGCCCCATGAGGAATTCGCTCCATCCTTTGGGTGTGATACAAACCCAAAGGAGGGCAAGAGGATGAATCCCCTTGTCTCTGATTGGCACTGGATCAATCCCTCAATGTGCTTGTCTCCTTTACACCAATAGGAGGGGTCCTGTGAGTCTGACACAGAGACGGGCCCCAAGAAAGCAGAGGCACCAGGTCTCCAAGGGGAGAGTGATTCAGAACAGGACTCACTCCAGATTGGGGTTCACAGATGAAAGGAGGGATCTCTGCACCCAGCGGGGCTCTGGGAAGGAAAGGGAGAGACATTGTCCGTGAACGGAAGGGTTAAAACTGACGGGAGGTTCGTGTTACATTCATCCGGTTGCTGGGATGTGATAACAGTTTGCAAGTACATAAAAGGAGGAGTACAAGGAGGAGGGAGACAAATTATTCTCTTTAACCTCTGAGGATAGGACAAGAAGCAATGCGCTTAAATTGCATCAAGGGAGGTTTGACATTAGGAAAAAATTCCTAACTGGCAGGGTGGTTAAGCACTGGAATCCATTTCCCAGGGAGGTTGTGGAATCTCCATCAGGGAAGATGTTTAAGAGCAGATTGGACAAACACCTGTCAGGGATGGTCTAGATAATACTGAATCCTGCCATGAGTGCAGGGGGCGGGACGAGATGAGCTCCCGAGGTCCCCTCCAGTCCCAGGAGTCTCTGGCTCTATAGATGGATATTGAGCTCTGAAACCTGAGCGCGGATTTGTTTTTCACTCTGGCTGTAGGTCCCGTTCCTGTGCCCAGGGCTGGGCTGTCTGTGGAAATGCTGCCCCCGCGCGGCGCACGGGAGAAGGGCGGTTCTGCCGCTCGGGTTTTTGTGTGAGCCCGGTCGGGATTCCCCTCGCTGGGTCTCTCGCTCAGTGAGACCGGGCGGTGTCCTCGGGCTTCAGGCCGGTCATTTGCAGATACAACAGGCTGTTGGGGTCATCTCTGGAGATGGCGAATCGCCCTTTTACCGAGTCACTGTCCTATATGCTACAGCCGTGAATCTGGGCGACCCACTCCAGCCCCTTCCCGGGAGCCTGGGGGACCCAGCTCATCCAGTCGCTGCTGAAAGTGAAGCCGGAGGCTTTGCAGGAGAGGCGGAGAGAGTCTCCGGGCTTCTTCACATCCCCTCCGGACTCCACCAGCTGCAGCTGGGACTGGGCATCTGGGAATAGCAATTAATTATGGGGAACATGAGGACCTCGGGAAATAGCACAATAACCCCCCGCCTCCCCAGTACATGGAAAGGGAGAATGGACCTTCCGGAGATGCTGCAATGAGAACCAGGAACAACCAAAGCTTCATTTCCCCCGGTGCTGAAGGGGAAAGTTCTCCGGGGACTGGCTGGTGACTGCAGAGACCCGGGGGGCTGCGGATTGTGTCTCCGGGTGCAGCCTGGGCAGAGAGAGGGACAGATTTAAACAGGAAACTCTCACCCTCATTTGCATATCCCGCTCCTTATAAGAGACACCCGCCATTTCCCAGCCCGAACTCAGTTCCTTTGTGTGGGGCTGAGAGAAGAGGCCGCGCTTTGTCTCTGTGGCACCTAACCCCTGTCTCAGTCGGAGCTTCCTACTCGACCATAAGGAGAGAAACTGGCATCTTCTTTATCCCTCCTCTAGCTCCCCCATCTAACCGTGACCCTGAGGATAAACGCCACCTTCATATATGTCTGAACCGGAAAACTCCATGAATACCTGACTTAGAGCCCCAAATCCGGACTTTACCCAGGGTGCAGTGCTAACCCTGACTGTAAATTCTAACCTGAGTTTTAATATTAGCCCTCAACCTTCATCCCTACCTCGAAACTAAGACTAGGCGAGACTTTGGGGAGTCCGGGGTCGTATCTCACTCAGTGGGAGCTGCGCTCTGTGACCCTCGTGCCCCCCTGGCCCCCCACCCTCGGGCCTCTGCTTCTCCCTCGGCAGCCGCCTCCCCCTGAGCGACCCCATGAAATCCCACCGTGTCCCTGTCCACAGCCCTTAGCCCCCTGACTGTCCCCAATGCCCTGCGGGCCAGCGCTGGGCTGAGTGATGCCATCGGGGGGCTGAGGGGCGGGGCCTTTTATCTCCATGGTGACTCTGTGACATTGTGGAACTTTATTGTGGGCAGGATCCTGAGCTGCACCGTTTACACCGGGGCTGTGATTTCCAGCTGTCAAATGGATGAAGAAAAATGCTCCAGTCTCTTTGGAAAGTCCCAACGGTGCCATATCCCCAGGCTCAGTGGTGTGGGGTTTATTCCGGCGCTGGGTGATCTCTGCCCCCAGGACCAGCTCTAGGCACCAGCAAGCTTACATGCTTGGGGTGCCAAAAAACCTAGAGCCGACCCTGCCAGCGAGCCACCACCGCAGAGGCAGAGGGAGGGGCCGGGCCCGGAGCCACCCCCGAGAGGAGGAGACGCCACCCATGGCATGGCCTGAGTGACCTCCTCCGGCCCTGCTGAGCCAGACTTCACTGCAAACAGCTGGCCTTGCACACAGAGCTGCTCTTGGACTCGGGACTGACCAGTCCAAAGCTGTTTCCCACCCCCCTCCGGGCCAACTCGCCTGGGACTGGTCCAGCATGGGGACCCGGGTGTCTCGACACCAGCCCGCCACCAGGCTCTGGGCACCATCCCTGCTCCCAGGTTGTTCTGGCACTGCAGGACTCAGATCTGCCCTCTTCGCCCTCTGGGGGCTCCACGGGGCTCCATGCCGGTGGAGTTTGGCTGAAGGTGCATGGCCAGGTACCCTTTTGTGGGTCTTAAATGAGCAACTGCAGGGGCCTGGCTTTGGATGCCCCTGGACCAGTTGCTCCTTCCCTCCAGTTAGGTGCCAGAGGACTGGAGAAAGATTTGACATTTGCCATCTTTAGGAAGAGGTCCAATGAAGCACCAGTCAGCCCAACTTCGATCCTGGAAAGGGACTGGAACAAATGACTAAACAATGCATTTGTAAGCTCCTGGTGGATGACGAGGACTAGCCAGCATGGATTTGCCAAACCAGCTGAATTTTCTTCTTTGGCAGGGTCACTGGCCCAGGGGATGGGGGAAGCAGCACCTGGGCCATCTCTCCATTTTCGCCAGGCTTTGGTGGCTCCAAGGGGAGGAGTGGAGCTGAGGTGCTGGTGTTAATGAGTACACTAGTAGGAAATTGTTTTATTTCACTAACTACAAATTCTGTTTTCATTTTTTAAAATTTTAAACAGTCAAAACAAAAAGAAAATTGCAAAGTGCAAACGTGTAAAAGCCAAAAAAAGGGGGAGCAGCCAAAAATTTTTTTGCTTGGGGCAGCACAAAACCGAGAGCCGGCCCTGTCTGCCCCACCACCCCGCCCGGACTCTGAATGGCCCATTGCCATATCCCAGCCTCCATCTCTCTCTGCCTCAGTCCCACTTTTTGAACTTGGGGCTGTGATAGTTCCCCGGCCTCATGGCAGCATTGTGGGGATAAAGGCAATAAACGTTTGTGAAGGGCAGAGATGCCACGGGGAGGGGCCCCACATGGGTTATAATTAACTAATTACCTTCCGCTGCATTAATGCCATAAACATCCCTGGTGTAAACAGGAGTAACTTGAGTCTCGTGAAAGCAGTTGCGGTGATTTTACACTAGCGGAGAATTTGGCCCGAGGAGCAATTGGCTCCAACCTTTGGATCTGATGCAAACCCCAACGCGCTTGTCCGCTTTACACTGACCGACGCTGGCCTGTGAGTCTGACACCGAGGTGGGCCCGGGAGAGGCAAGGTGCCAGGTCTGCGAGAGGAGAGTGATTCAGAACAGGACTCACTCCGGATTGGGGTTCACAGATGAAGCGAGGGATCCCTGAACCCCAGGACCAGCGGGGCTCTGGGCAGGAAGGGGAGACACGTTGCCCGGGAATGGAAGGGTTAAACTGGCGGGAGGTTTGTGTCCCATTTCCCCGGGTGCCGGGTCTCCTGCCCGAGCCCGAAGCGGGGGGTGTCGCTGCTGCCCCCGCGCGGCCGCCGGGAGAAGGGTGATTCCGCAGCCTGGGTTTTTGTACGATCACAAACCCGTTTGGTGTCACTGTGTCTCTCCCAAGGTGTCACCGGGCGGTGTCCTCGGGCTTCAGGCCGGCCATTTGCAGATACAGCTCACTCTTGGAGTCATCCCTGGAGATGGTGAATCGCCCTTTCACTGAATCAAGGTAGTATATTGGACTCCCAGCGGTGCTTATAAAGAGACCCATTCCAGTCCCTCCCCGGGAGCCTGGCGGACCCAGCTCATGTAGTAAGCATTAGCATGGTATATCCCTGACGCCTATATAGGCATATGCATGGGAAAGGATTTTGGGAGGGGTTGAAGGTGTGAGTGTGGAGTGAAAGATTCCTTTGCAAGTTGCAAGAGGCCAAAAGGGGAGGAAGGGAGAAAGGGACGGGTTAACTTGACGATCCAGCTAGGTCCGAAGAAAAGAAGCTGACTCCAGCCGCTCAAGGCCAGTGCACCCAAGCAGACTCTCTGATGCCAAGAAAGATGGGCGCCTGGATTCCAACTCCAACCAGCTGTGAGAACAGAGCAGTAAACTGAACAGGATTGCAGGGGATTGCAAAAACTAGTGAGAATGCAAAGGTCAGTGAATGGGAACATAACAACCCTGAAGCCGATGTGTTTTGGGGAAGCCAAGGAAGCCTCGGAAGGCCGGTTTGGACTGATACAAAGAGTACGGCGGACAAAGGTCCCTGGACGAAATGCCCCAAGAAGAACCCAGGACTTAAAACCCTCCCGAGAGCTGAAGCAAGTTGGAGATCAACAGTGGACCCTGGATGACCTGTGCACAGCACAGAATTCCCATCCACCTCTCCACCCGATTCTTCGTATGTTACACCCGGGCTTGGCCAGCCTCGAGTAGTGCATGTCTGAGTATGAAAGTGGATTAAGGCTGGGACATTAACACTTTCTTCCTTCCTCTGAGTGATGTGGGAATCCCTCAGCACTCTCCGCTGTTATTTTACTTTATTTTATTAATAAAGCTTTAAACTCAGTTACTTGGTGTCCTCCATCATCTCCTTCCCTAACGATCCTGTGGCCTCAGCCTGATCACCTGATACCTCAGGCAGATTGGTAACTTAATCTCTCACAAAGGTACCTATTGGAACCAGACTAAAAGAGTTATTTGAGAGCAAGCAGGAGCCTGGTGAAACTGTCTGGGCATATGCATATGAGCTCCAGGAGAGAATGAGCAAAGTGGAGGGGCGAGATCCTCGACGAGTTCCAGACCCAGTAATGTCAGGTGTAATGATTTCCAGACCAATGAAGAAGTTGGAAGGAATAAAGGATGTGAAGTCAGGGTGCAGGATTCGCTGCAATCAAAAAGACTAAAATGATGGTGACACTGTAGACAACAAACAGAGGATAGGATTCCGATAGGGCAAATATTGTCAGGGTCAGTCAGACCTAAAGGCAGACATGGATGGTGACACTGTACTGCTACCTTTAAAGATGTTTAGGGCTGAAGAGAAGAAGAAGCTGAAGAAGAAGCCCTATAATCTTACCCTGTAAATCACTGAATTACCTTAGGCCTTAGTCCATCCTGTGCTTTGCTACACATTGGGCTACCCACATTTGCCACTCTTGCCTAATGGAAGCATGCTGAGAAGGAAAAAGAGAGGAAGCATACCCTGGAGATGGAGAAGGCAAAGGCTCAGCAGAATAGCAATCCTTCTCCAGGTACCACTTCACATCCCAGGAAGTTCCCCACCTACAAGGCAGGCGATGATATCGAGGCCTTCTTAGAAAACTTCGAAAGGGCCTGCCTTGGTACAGCATCTCTACAGACCAATACAAAGCTGAGGTCACAGCTCAGTGGACCCTTAGCTGAGGTGGCGGCTGAAATGCCTAAGGACCACATGAACCAGTATGAACGGTTTAAAACCAAGGCGAGAGTCAGAATGGGGCTAACTCCCGAGCATTCCCGTCGGCGGCTCAGAGCCCTAAGGTGGAAACCAGACGTGTCATTTACCCGACATGCCTACCACATTGTGAAACATTGGGATGCCTGGATATCAGGAGCAGGTGTGAAATCTCCAGAAGATTTGCCCTTCCTAATGCAAATTGAGCAGTTCTTAGAGGATGTTCCTGAGGAAATAGAAAGATACATCCAAGATGGGAAGCCCAAAACTGTAATCGAGGCGGGGGAGATTGGAGCCAAATGGGTGGTGTTAGGGGGCTTATTCCTTCACCCACTTACTTCCCTGGTCCTTCTCACATGAACAGAGAGCAACAATACCCGAAGTCTAAAGGTGCAAATAATTCGATGTTTATTGGGGTGAACTTCCAGCAAGAATGATTCCAGTTTCCTTCCTTAGTATCCTCCTTCCCAGCTCTGACACCACAGAGCCTTACACCTGTGTCCCTGTTCCCATTCCTACCCTTAGCCAAACATGATTCTAACTTCCTTACCCCCATTCCCTGTTCCCATCTCCCCCTTTAGCAAAACATGATTCCAATTTCCTTACCCCCATTCTCTGTTCCCATCTCACACCCCCACCCCCACTCCCACCCACTCACTTCCTCATTGACTACAGATTATATAGTAAAACTTGAGTTCTGCTTAGCTATACCTTAACCAATCATTTTCCTGAAATTTAACTAACCAATCCTAACATATTGTAACATGATTATGTAACCAATTATATCCCACCACCTTCATTAGTTTACACCCAGCAAAATTAATTATACAGCAGACAGGAACAATCACAGAACCAGACAGAGATTATACAGACAAACAACAGCAAAGTGGGAACTATAATGACAAAACAATACAGAAGTGAGGATTTCACATCCCAGCTATTGATAAGTGAGTTCTTACCAGACAGGATGCTATCAAACTAAGTTTCCTTTTACATTTTCTAGGCACTTCCTTTACTCTGGAGGTGATAGGAATACAATCCTGTCCTGATAGTGCCTAACAGCCCAAAAGCACCTTATGTAATGTAATGAGCCAGGGCATGTGAAGGCCAACTGCCCCAAGAACCCCAACAGATTACAGTTCATTGCACCGAAATCACACCAGAGGTCCTCAGGCCCAGATACAGCGTATGCAGCGACAGCAGATCAAGGTGCTGTGCACTAGCTACACGCCGACATTCTCAGTCCCCCCAGGACTGACCGAACGGGCATACCACTCCATTGACACAGGTAATGCTCACCCAATTAGGGTCCAGCCTTACCGGGTGTCTCCTCAAGCTAAAAGTGCCATAGAACGGGAGATCCAGGATATGCTACAGATGTGTGTAATCCGCCCCTCTGGAAGTGCATGGGCATCTCCAGTGGTTCTAGCTCCCAAACCAGATGGGGAGATACGTTTTTGCATGGACTATCGTAAGCTAAATGCTGTAACTCGCCCAGACAACTATCCAATGCCACGCACAGATGAACGGACGGGCCCAGTTCATCTCTACCTTGGACTTAACCAAGGGGTACTGGCAGGTACCGCTAGATGAATCTGCCAAGGAAAAGTCAGCCTTCACCACACATGTCGGGCTGTATGAATTTAATGTACTCCCTTTCGGGCTGTGAAATGCACCCGCCACCTTCCAAAGACTTGTAGATGGTCTCCTAGCGGGATTAGGAGAATATGCAGTCACCTACCTTGACGATGTGGCCATATTTTTGGATTCCTGGGCAGAACACCTGGAACATCTACAAAATGTCTTCGAGCGCATAAGAGAGGCAGGACTAACTGTTAAGACTAAGAAGTGTCAAATAGACCTAAACAGAATGACTTACCTTGGACACCAGGTGGGTTAAGGAACTATCAGTCCCCTACAGGCCAAAGTGGATGCTATCCAAAAGTGGCCTGTCCCAAAGTCAAAGAAACAGGTTCAATCTTTCTTAGGCTTGGCCGGATATTACAGACGATTTGTACCACAATACAGCCAAATCGCTACCCCACTGACAGACCTAACCAAAAAGAAACAGCCAAATGCCATTCAGTGGACCAAAGAGTGTCAGAAGGCCTTTAACCAGCTTAAAGCGACACTCATGTCTGACCCTGTGCTAAGGGCCCCAGACTTTGGCAAAGGGTTCCTAGTAACCACAGATGCGTCCGAGCGTGGTGTGGGAGCAGTTTTAATACAGGAAGGACCGGATCAAGAATTCCACCCTGCAGTGTTTCTCAGCAAGAAGCTGTCTGAGAGGGAAAGCAACTGGTCAGTCAGTGAAAAAGAATGTTACGCCATTGTCTATGCTCTGGAAAAGCTACGCCCATGTGTTTGGGGACGGCATTTCCACCTGCAAACCGACCATGCTGCACTACAATGGCTTCATACCACCACGGGAAATAACAAAAAACTTATTCGGTGGAGTTTAGCTCTCCAAGATTTTGATTTCAACATCCAACACATCTCAGGAGCTTCTAACAAAGTGGCTGATGCACTCTCCCGTGAAAGTTTCCCAGAATCAACTGGTTAAAATCGTCCTTGAGATGTGGAAAATATTCTTAGTCTTTATGTACTTGGTAGTATATTTAGAGGTGCATGTGTCTTATTAACTCTGTTTTTTCCTAGAGCTTCAGGAAGAAATCCCAGCCAGCGTTTCACCCTAGCTGTGATTTGGGGGGGGCGTGTCATAAATATAAAGGGAAGGGTAAACCCCTTTAAAATCCCTCCTGGCCAGAGGAAGAATCCTTTCATCTGTAAAGGGTTAAGAAGCTAAAGGTAACCTCGCTGGCACCTGACCAAAATGACCAATGAGGAGACAAGATACTTTCAAAGCTGGGAGGAGGGAGAAAAACAAAGGGTCTGGCTCTGTCTGGGTGATGCTTTTGCTGGGAACAGAAAAGGAATGAAGTCTTAGAACTTAGTAAGTAATCTAGCTAGATATGCATTAGATTCTGCTTTCTTTAAATGGCTGAGAAAATAAGCTGTGCTGAATGGAATGTAGATTCCTGTTTTTGTGTCTTTTTGTAACTTAAGGCTTTGCCTAGAGGGATTCTCTATGTTTGAATCTAATTACCCTGTAAGGTATTTACCATCCTGATTTTACAGAGGTGATTCTTTTTACTGTTTCTTCTATTAAAATGTTTCTTTTCAAGAACTGAATATTTTTTTCATTGTTCTCAGATCCAAGGGTTTGGGTCTGTGGTCACCTATGCAAATTGGTGAGGATTTTTATCAAGCCTTCCCCAGGAAAGAGGGTGTAGGGTTTGTGGAGGATTTTGGAGGGAAAGACGTTTCCAAGAGGGCTCTTTCCCGGTTATATATTTGTTGGACACTTGGTGGTGGCAGCAATAAAGTCCAAGGGCAAAAGGTAAAATAGTTTGTACCCTGGGGAAGTTTTAACCTAAGCTGGTAAAAACAAGCTTAGGGGGTTTTCATGCAGGTCCCCACATCTGTACCCTAGAGTTCAGGGTGGGGAAGGAACTTTGACACCTGTCAACTGCCCTTTTCTCCAAATCTTCCCTCTTCATGTTGAGGTGTCATTCAGACCTGTTCCTTCCCGTGTTACTCGCGTTAGGACATCTTTGAATTGTAATGCACTATTGACCGCTGCTGTCCATTGGGAAGATTGCACCCACCTCCAAATCAGTTTTTGACCGGTCCGCACGAGCTTTGTGCTCACTGCGGGATTCTCGAACAATAGTACAGGACGGTGTCCTCAGGTCTCAGGCTGCTCAGCTGCAAATACACCAGGTTGTTGGGGTTGTCTCTGGAGATGGTGAAGCGGCCCTTGAAGGGCTGTGCGTAGTTGCTGGTAGTTGCAGTTGGGTGTATTTCCCCTTTCCACTCTAGTCCCTTCCCAGGTGCCTGTCTGACCCAGCTCATTCAGTAATCGCTGAAAGTGAAGCCGGAGGCTTTGCAGGAGAGGCGGAGAGAGTCTCCAGGCTCTTTCACACCCACTCCGGACTCCACCAGCTGAGCCTGTGAAAAAGCCCCTGAAAATAGACACAATGCGATTCGTAGAGACCCTGGCTCCCAAGTGAGATTGTAACAAACCCTGAGGGAAATCGATGTACCTGTGAAAGCTGTTTCAATGAGAAGGAAAAATAACCACAGTGCCATGTTCCCGACTGTGGGGAGAGTTCTCGTGGGGTTTGGCTGGTCTCTGAGCAGACACGGGCTGCGGACTCTGAACCCCAGAGCTGCAGAGTCAGGGGAATCCCTGGCTTTTAACAGGAAATGTAAGGGGATAATTTGTGTGCACCGCTCTATATAAGAGAGACATGAACATCAATCCCAAATAACTGATATTTCCCTGAGTTTTACTCAATAGGTCTCATAGATTCTAAGCCCAAATGTGATCATCTTGTCAGACTTTCTGTGTAACACACACCTCAGAACTTTCACCAACAATTCCTAGAGCAGATCTTTTAGAAAAAATCTACCAATGTTAATCTAAAAATTATCAGTGATGGAGAATCCACCACTACCCTGATAAATTGTTCCAATGGTATATTAGTTTCACAATTAAAAACTTATTAACCACTATGATTTTGTGGGTTAAATTTCCTACTGTTCCGAGGGCCCATCAGCCCTCTGGACCACTTGAATCCCTTCAACTGAATATTGAGGAATTAAGTGGTCTATAAGCTTTGTATTGACATATCTGCCTAGGGTTGAATTTAACCTATAGAGAACAAGGATGGATAGACCTACCTGAGTAAGAAAAGTATGGGATATTCCCTTGATGCCCCACTGCATTTCCCTCTCTCTCCTTCCCTTTACTGTCCCCTCTCCCTCACTTTAAACTCTCTCTCTCTCTCTCTCATAGATCGACATACAGAAGTATTGAGAGATCCTGAAATCCTTCATTTTGCAAGGCAAACAGTTCTGTCCCTGTGCTATGAGTCTGACACATCTTTCCATCACTGGGGACAGAATCCCAGTCCCATTGAGCCAATGGGAGTTTTGCCTTTGACTTGAATGGACCAGGATTGATCACTTCACAGCTGAGTCACTGTGGTGAAGTGTGTAGTGAGGGTAGCTGTGCTGGAAGGGAGCAGTCAGCCTGTATTAGCTCTCTCCACATTTTCTTTTGTGATATTCCAGGCCTGGCCCTTTCAAAGCTTATATGTGGAATGATTCCCCTGAACTTTTCCCCTCTTAGTTAATGGTCTGTCTTCCGCAGACGTGGGCCGAAGGAAGGAAGACAATGCAATGCTACATGGTGACACGGCTTGTGGGACAGGTTGTGTGCTGCCCTGTTGTAATCTTGAATTTGATTTCAGTTGGAACAAATGTATCGAAACACAGAGGCGCAGAATGACTGTCTGACACAGGTGGTGTTAACTTTCAGTGCGCTTAGAAAACCACGATTCCTTCTTTTTTTAAAAGAGAATTCTTAAACTGAGACACTCTCTGTACACGGGGTGTTTTATTATGAATGGGCAAGTGCAAGAAACTTGGAGTTTGGCTAAAGATGAATCCACTAGAGTCTGTAAAGAGGATTCCCACGGTCTGCCTGTGTATTTAGGACGAGTGACCCCCATTTCCTGTTTCCTGCAGAATGTGGCATTGGCTATTCAGGAACCCCAGTCACTTTGGAAATGAAGCAGTGTGTTCAAGAAGTACGATTTGGCCTTTCTTTAGGTGAGTGCAAAGTGTGGCAAGATTCCGGTGTGAAAAATTCTAGTTCACATCCACCTTTGGCTGCATGGCTCCTGCTTCCTGCCCGTCTTCTCCAGCTGAGTTTGCTGGGAAAGGAGGGTGA
This sequence comes from Lepidochelys kempii, assembly GCF_965140285.1. Taxonomy (NCBI): domain Eukaryota; kingdom Metazoa; phylum Chordata; order Testudines; family Cheloniidae; genus Lepidochelys; species Lepidochelys kempii. Next base: position 40,116,494 of record NC_136392.1, read on the forward strand.
AGGACGGAGAGCTAAGTGTGAATAACACTTTGGAGAAGGAATCTATTTCTGCATCATTAGGGAATGTTTAAGGACGGTCTTGGTTCTGATGGAACCATGGGTCTTTCATCGTCAAAGTGAATTTTGAGAGGAGTGAAGCCCGGATAAAGGACTGGAGGCTTCACACTCTGGATTCCTGTCTGTGTGAACGGCTCTGTTTTGGCAGTGACTGTGGGCACGGAGAGGGAGGGGGATTCGCGCTGGAGGTTTCTGTGCTCACCGCAGGAGGTTTCTGATCTCTGTGTCTCTCGCACAGTGATCCCGGGCGGTGTCTTTGGCTCTCAGGCTGTTCATTTGCAGATACACCGTGCTGCTGGACTCGTCTCTGGAGATGGTGAATCGCCCTTTCACCGCATCACTGTAATATGTTGCTGAACTATAAGTAGGATTGAGTATCTGTGCGACCCACTCCAGTCCTTTCCCCGGCGCCTGACGGACCCAGTTCATATGGTAGCTGCTGAAGGTGAATCTGGAGGCTTTGCAGGAGAGGCGGAGAGATCCCGCAGGGGTTTGAATCCCCACTCCGGACTCCACCAGCTGGACCTATGACCGGACACCTGGAAAGAATGAGAATCACATTCTCACAGGGCCTGGCTCAAAGCCCATTGGAAGCAGCAGAAAGGTTCCCGTTGACTTCACTGCCCTTTGGGTCAGGTTAGGGATGTGCAGCATCCCCCGTTGTCTCCAGTCCATGTAGCGAGGAAGGGGATAAAATTACCTGGAAGGGCTGCTAGTAAGAAAGCGAGGTTCAGCCACAGTCTTATGTTGCTGACTCTGGAGGGTTTATGGTGGGATCTGCACGGACACCCGGACTTGTCTGTCCTCTCTGCTCTCCCTGCAGGGACCTAGATATCACACGATTTTTATCGTGCGCTGGGGCACTGAATTTACATCTCCTTCTCTTTCTAAGACACAGATCTTGGACCTCAGCCCTCAGCAAACTCAGCCTCCTGGAGGTGGGTGTAGTGGGAAAGGGTGATGTGAGTAAAGGAGAAGATTAAGAATTCCACTCACAGAATAATTTCTGCAGTGTTCTCTACAATTCTTAGAGACAAAATTCCTTAAGAACATAAGAGTGGCCAGACTGGGTCAGACCAAAGGTCCACATAGCCCAGTAACCTGTCTACCAACAGTGGCCAATGCCAGGTGCCCCAGAGGGAATGAACAGAACAGAGAATCATCAAGTGATCCACCCCATCGCCCATTCCCAGCTTCTGTCAAACAGAGGTTAGGGACACAATCCCTGCCCAACCTGCCATCCTGGCTAATAGAATTGATCTAGTTCTTTTTTGAACCCTGTTATAATCTTGACCTTCACAACATCCTCTGGCAAGGAGTTCCACCGGTTGACTGTGCATTGTGTGGGAAAAAAACCCTTCCTTTTGTTTGTTTTAAACCTTCTGCCTATGAATTTCATTTGGTGACCCCTTGTTCTTGTGTTATAAGAAGGAGTAAATAACGCTTCCTTATTTACTTTCTCCACATCAGTCATAATTTTATAGACCTCAATCATATCCCCCCTTAGCTGACCTATTCCAAGATGAAAAGTCCCTGTCTTATTCATCTCTCCTTATATGGCAACCTTTACATTCCCCTAATAATTTTTGTTGCCCTTTTCTGAACCTTTTCCAATTTGATATATCTTTTTTGAGATGGGGCGACCACATCCGCACGCAGTATTCAAGATGTAGGCATACCATGGATTTATATAGAGGCAATATGATATTTTCGCTCTCATTATCTCTCCCTTTCTTAATGATTCCCAACATTCTGTTCACTTTTTTGCCTGCCGCTGCACATTGAGTGGAGGTTTTCAGAGAACTATCCAAAGTGACTCCAGGATCTCTTTCTTGAATAGCAACAGCTAATTTAGCCCCATCATTTGCTATGCATAGTTGGGATTATGCTTTCCAATGTGCATTGCTTCGCATTTATCAACACTGACTTTCATCTGCCATTTTATTGCCCAGTCACCTAGATTTGAGAGATGCTTTTGAACAGGGGTCTCCAACCTTTTACGCCCAAGATCACTTTTTGAATTTAAGGGCAACCCAGGATCCACCTGACCCCTTCCCCAAAGTCCCACCCCACTCACTCCATTCCCCACCCCTTCACTCGCTCTCCCTCACCCTCACTCACTTTCACAAGGCTGGGGTAGGGGGCTGGGGTTCGACAGGGGGTGTGGGCTCTTGGCTGGGGCTGAAGGGTTCACAGTGTGGGAGGAGGCTCTGGGCTGAGCCTGGGGCGGGGGTTGGGGTGCAGGAGGGGGTACATGGTGCTGGCTCTGGGAGGGGGTCAGGGCTGGGGTTTGGGGTGCAGGAGGGAGTTCAGGGTGTATGAGGGAGTATGGCAGGGCTGGTCAAAGTTTTTGGCCTGAGGGCCACATCTGGATATGGAAATTGTATGATGGGCCATGAATGCTCACAAAATTGGGGGTTGGGGTGCAAGAGGGGGTGAGGGGTCTGGCTGGAGGTGCCGGGCTCTGGGGTGGGGCCAGAAATGAGGAGTTCAGAGTGCGGGAGCGGGCTCCGGGATGGGACAGGGTGTTGGGGTGCAGGTGGAGGGGTGAGGGCTCCGGCTGGGGGGTGCAGGCTCTGAGGTGCATGAGGCTGTGACTGAGGGATTCGGAGGGCAGGAGGGGGATCAGGGGTGCAGACTCCAGGTGGCGCTTACCTCAAGCAGCTCCCGGAAGCAGTGGCATGTCTCCACTCCGGCTTCTACATGCTCCCCTGGTTGCCGGCCAATGGGAGCTGCAGAGGTGACAGTTGGGGCAGGGGCAGCCTGTGGAACCCCCTGGCTGCCCCTATGCATAGGAGCCGGAACATGCTGCGGCTTCCAGGAGCCACGTGAAGCCACGGCACATGTGGAGAGGGTGAGCCCCAGACCCTGCTCCCTGGCAGGAGCTCAAGGGCCGGATTAAAATGTCTGAAGGGCGAGATGTGGCCCCGGGGCCATAGTTTGCCCACACCTGGGGCATGGGGTGCTGGATCCAGGAGGGGGCTCAGGGCTGGGGGTTGGGGTGCGGCCTCCCACCAGGCAGCATTTCCCTCCAGAGGCTCACGGTTGGTGGCACAGTGTGGCTGCCACTAAGGCAGGCTCCCTGCCTACCTGTGCACGGCGCCACTCCTGGAAAGGGCCAACGCACCCCTCCGGCCCCTGGGGAGGGTCAGGCAGCACATGGCTCTGTGCACTGCCCCTCTCTGCAAGCACCACCCCCGCAGCTCCCATTGGTCACAGCTCTACATTCCCAGCCAATGGGAGCTGTGGGGGTGCTGCTTGCAGGTAGGAGCAGCATGCAGAGGGAGAACCCTGTCTCCCCACCCCTGGTGCCATGGGGCCACGCTGGCCACTTCTGGGAGGGGCGTGGGGCCGGGGCAGAAAGGCAGTCTGGCTTAGCGGTGTGCTGCCGGAGATCGTGATCGATCGGGTGGTGACCACTGCTCTCATAGCTCTTCGCAGTCTGCCTGCGACTTAACTATCTTGAGTAGTTTTGTATCATCTGCAAATTTTGCCACCTCACTGTTTACCCCAGCAGGTTCTGGGTCTTGTCTCTGGAGATGGAGAATGGTCCTTTAACCGGGTCTGTGTAGTATGTGGTGTCACCATCCCCGTTTGTAATTGAAAATCCCCTTTCCAGTCCTTTCCCTGGAGACCTCCGTGCCCAGTGCATACCATGGCTAGTATGTGTGTCTAGACACTTTACAGGAGAGTTTTGCAGTCTCCTGGCTTTTTAATTTCTGCTCTGGACTGGATTAACTGGATTTGAGACAAGAGACACCTGCAAATAGACAAATATTAAAGATCTCGGTCATGATTCAGCAAAACACGTTTTTCAGTGCTCTGGAGAATCAACGATTCCTTTTGGCTGCATTTGTTTCCTTCTTTTATCCCAGGTGCCTCTGAGGTTCTTACCTGAGAAAGCTGCCAGCAGGGAAAGAAAAATGAAACACATATTTATTTTTGAATCAGAAACCTACCGGAACAGATGAAGGAATATGGCACAAAGTAAGTTACTTGGGGTGTGCCGGAGAAGGAGAAATTCTCTGGCTCTTAAAAAAAGAGGTTACCCTCCTTAATTTTCATGAGGCCTGAGGCAGTTCAAAAACCTTTAAAGCCAGGCAGCAAACAAAGGGGCTGGAGAGAGGGAAGAGGAGGTAACAATAAGGGTAGGTTTCCACATGACTTGGGTTAAGATTTCCAAAACTGCCTTTCTTCCTAATATAAACCAGGCATCTAAATGCCTTTAGGTGGCTTTGAAAATCTCAGCCAGAATTAAACTAAAAGGGTGGGAGGGGGAACCGAACTGGTTTCAAGACTGATCTTGATAAACTTATGTGGAGGGGGATGGTATGATGAGATGGGCACATCGACAACTGCTGGTAGCAAATATCCCCAATGGCCAGTGATGGGACACTAGATGGGGAGGGCTCTGAGTGACTACAGAGAACTCATTCCCAGGGGTCTGGCTGGTGGGTCTTGCCCATATGCTCAAGGTCCAACTGACTGATATTTAGGGTTGGGAACGAATTTACTGCTACTTCCTCCTGTCAGAGCCTTTCCTTGCTGGGTTTAGCTACACAGAAAGAGTGTGTGGATGCAGCCTATGTATTTCAGACCATGTCTCCAATTTGTCAAGCTCGTTCTGAATTCTAATTCTGGTCTCTAAAGTGCTTGCAACCCCTCTCAGATTGGTATAAGGTGCAAACTTTATAAGTGTACTCTCTCTGCCATTATCCAAATCATTTATGGAGCTATTGAATAGAAGTGGACCCAGGACAGATCCTTCTGGGACACTTCTCCGTATTCCCTCCTAGCTTGACTGTGAATCATTGATTACTACTGTCTGAGTACATTTTCTAACTCGTTGTGCACCTACCTTATAATAGGTTCATCAGTCTATATTTCCCTGGTTTGCTGACGAGAAGGCTATCTGAGACTGTATGAAATGTCTGACTAAAGTTGAGATATACCACATCTACTGTTCTTGTCCCCACCCCCATCCACTCATCTTGTTACCCTGTCAAAGGAGGGTATGAGGTAGGTTTTCTATGGGGAGACTTTGGCAAACCAGTAAAGTGCCTGAAACCACTATGGATTATTGCTAAAAGCAGCCAAGTCAGCAGGCTGTAAATTGACCATTCAGCACTCTAAGCTTGACCAAAGCAGGAGCTGGAGGTCGGGGGGGGGGGGGGGAGTTTTGGGTGCCACAGAGAAGGCAGCTTGACCCCCTGTGATAAGAATTGTGTTGAAGTTGCTGATACATGCATCTCAGAAGAGCAGAATGTGCCCCAGGAATGTCTATTGGGGCCTCAAGGCTGCAAACTCTGGAAAAACCCACACCTGGTTAATCAATAATCAGAAGCCACCTCTTGCTTAACCATTGAAACTGCTTACTTAACAAGTTTGCTTTAAGGGACATGCCATACTATTACTAATGTATAAATAAGGGGAAAAGTTTTTATAAACTGACAGCACCTCACACAAAGTAAAAGTTACCAAGAGTTTTGGGTTGAACCCCGGGTAACAGGTTTGACATGATTTGTTAGTTGTCACCTTATCTTCTAGATGCTTGCAAATTGATTATTTGCTCCATTCTTTCTGGGTACAGAAGTTAAATTGAGTGGTTTATAATTCCTGGGTTGCCCTTATCTGCTTTTTATTGATAGGTACCACTTGCCCTCTTCCAGTCCTCTGGGATCTCTCCTGTCCTCCGAGAGTTCTCAAAAATATTCTTTAATCCCTAAGATCTCTTTGTCCAGTCCCTTAAGTATTCTCCGGTGTATTTCATCTGGCCCTGCTGACTTAAGGACGTCTAACTTGTCTAAGTAATTCTTAACTTGTTGTTTCCCTATTTTAGCCTCAGATCCTACCCCATTTACACTGATGTTCACTGTTAGTCCTCTGATTACTGATAACCTTTTTGGTGAAAACCTAAACAAAAATGGCATTTAATATTTGGGCAATTGCTGCATTTTCTTGTGACCGTGTTTCCCTCCTCACTGAGCAGTGGTCCTTCCCTGTCCTTCATCTTCCTCTTGCTTCTAATGTATTTGTAAAATGTTTTCTTGTTACACTGAATACTTCAATGGTTGCGATGCTCAAACACTACAGTATTGGGAACAATAAAAAACCCTAAGATAGCTTGAGGGCTCGAGCTCAAACATGGCTTATTAAAAAAAGAGAAAAAAGATATGGAAATGCATATCCTTAATGCCCTGCCTAAGTCATTTAAAAGCTCTGCACCTGCATGGCTAGGACACAAGGAGGGGTCTGGGCAGCTAATGCCGGGACACCATGAGCACTTTATCCAGCATCAACAGCATATTTTGGCTGAATTGTCTCTTTAGTCTAGTGGCCTTTAAAGGAATTATGGTTTCTGACATTTTCTGGAGATATTGGGGAATATTATGCTCTATGGGCCTGGTGCAAAGGTCACTAAAGGCAAGGGGAGGAATTCCCTTGGTCTGAGTGGGGTTTGGAGCAGGGCCTACTGGAATGTTGATTGACATTTTTGAAGGGGACTTAGGTAATGGGGTATCTAATTCCCCTTGACTTTACCCTTTGAAAATTCCAGATGTGATTCACGATACTTTTCCCCAACTTGGAGCTCTGTCAGAGGTCCAGCTTTTGAAGTCTGGAGGGGATGTGAAAAAGCCCGGAGACTCTCTTCGCCTCTCCTGCAAGGCCACCGGCTTCTTCATCAGTAGCAACTGGCTGTATTGGATCCGTCATGTTCCTGGGAAGGGACTGGAGTGGGTCTCCAGCATAGATAGTGCAGGTACCCCATATTACCTGGACTCAGGGAAAGGGCAATTCACCATCTCCAGAGACACCTCCAATAACCTGGTGCATTTGCACATCAGCAGCCTGAAACCTGAAGAACCCGGTGTGTATCCTTGTGCTAGAGATATGGGATCCCACAATGACTCACTTCATTACAAATACCGTAATGGGATCCTGCGCTGGAGAAAGTCCCTAAAGAAAGAGAAATACTCTGACTGCCTTCTGCTTCAGTCACAGAGTACAAGAAATTCAGAGAATCCTAGAAAGGTAGGGCTGGAAGAGGGACTTCAAGAGGGCAACTAGCCGAACCCTGCACTGAGGCAGGATTAGATATACCGAGACCACCCCTGGTTCTTCGTCTGTTCTTAAAAACCTCCAGTGATGGGGATTTCACAACATGCCTAGGTAACCGATTCCAATGTGGATAGTTACATATGCGTACCCTTAAAAACTTCTCCCTCCCCACCCCATATCTAACCTAAATCTCCCCCGATGGATTTTGCATTTCTTTATTTTCTAAAAGACACAGAATCATACAGACGATAGTTGCTTGTGATGGAGAATCCACTGTGACTCTTGATCAGTTGTTCCAATGGTTAATTCACCTCAATGGCTTTTTAAAAAATCACCTTCTTTCCAGCTGAACATTGTCCAGCTTCAGCTTCCAGCGTCGGATCCTGTTGAATCTTTGTCTGCCAGACTGAAGAGCCCGTGATCAATTTTCTCTTCCCCATCTAGGATCTAGAACCGGCACCAGTGTAAAGACTCCTTGTTTATTCCCCCAGACAGGAGACGGAAGAATAACCTAGTGTCTATAGCTTGAGTCTCGGTATGAATATTCCTGGGGTCTTTCCCACACCCACAGGGATGGGACCCGGGAGAGCCAACGTGTCAGGTGTACGAAGGGAGAGCGACTCAGAACAGGACTCACTCTGGATTGGAGTTCACAGATGGAGCGAGGGATCTCTGCACCGCAGCCCAGCGGGGCTCTGGGCAGGAAGGGGAGACACATTGCCCGGGAACCGAGAGTGGTACCAGGCGGTGCCCCTGGGCTTCAGGCTGGTCATTTTCAGAGGCAGCAGGTTGTTGGGATTGTCTCTGGAGATGGTGAATCTCACTCAGTGGGAGCTGCGCTCTGTGACCCTCGTGCCCCCTGCGGCCCCCCCCCCCCCCCCACAGGCCTCTGCTTCTCCCTCAGCAGCCGCCTCCCCCTGAGCGACCCCATGAAATCCCACCGTGTCCCTGTCCACAGTCCTTAGCCCCGTGACTGTCCCCAATGCCCTGCGGGCCAGCGCTGGGCTGAGTGATGCCATCGGGGGGCTGAGGGGCGGGGCCGTTTATCTCCATGGTGACTCTGTGACATGGGGGCCCTTTATTGGGGGCAGGATCCTGAGCTGCACCGTTCACACCAGGGCTGTGATTTCCAGCTGTCAAATGGGTGGAAAAAATGCTCGAGTCTCTTTGGAAAGTCCCGGCGGTGCCCCATCCCCGGGCTCAGCGGAGCGGGGTTTATTCCGGCGCCGGGTGATCTCTGCCCCCCAGCCCCGCCCGGACCCTGCATGGCCCATTTCCACACCCCGCCTCCATCTCTGGGGTAGGGAAATGGGCCATTCAGAGTCCGGGAACGGAAGGGTTAAACTGGCGGGAGGTTTGTGTCCCGTTCCCCCGGGGGCCGGGTCTCCTGCCCGAGCCCGAAGCGGGGGGTGTCGCTGCTGCCCCCGCGCGGCCGCCGGGAGAAGGGCGATTCCGCAGCCTGGGTTTTTGTGCGATCACAAACCGGTTTGGTGTCACTGTGTAACTCGCACAGTAATAGCGGGCGGTGTCCTCGGGCTTCAGGCCGGTCATTTGCAGATACAGCTCACTCTTGGCGTTATCCCTGGAGATGGTGAATCGCCCTTTCACTGCATCGAGGTAGTATGTACTACCCCCATCGTATCTTATATAAGCGACCCATTCTAATCCCTTCCCGGGAGCCTGGCGGACCCAGCTCATCCCGTAGCTGCTGAAGGTGAACCCGGAGGCTTTGCAGGAGAGGCGGAGAGAGTCTCCGGGCTTCTTCACACCCCCTCCGGACTCCACCAGCGTCTGGGACCGGACACCTGGGAATAAAGACAGGCCATTAATATCGGTATAAAAACAGCGAGAACACAATATTCTTCTAACTCGGCCAGGTCTTCAGAGGAGGAAAATACCTTCCAAAGCTGCTACAGCGACAATGACAAGGAGCAAAAATCCCATTTTCCCGGGTGCTGGAGGGGAAAGTTCTCAGGGGACTGGCTGGTGACTGCACAGAGGCAGGGGGGAGCGGATTGTGTCTCCGGGTGCAGAGGGAGGCTCACATTTAACCAGGAAACTGTCTCCTCATTTGCATGCTCCGCTTTATAAGAGACACTCTCCTGCTGTCAGTGATCGGATTGACTCGCCCCAGGGCTCTCGTGGCAGGAGTCAGAGTGTCCCGTCCGGAGTGTCTGTGCAGCGCCGGGCACAGGGCTCTGGGGTCCTCCTGACACTTTTGGACCCTGGGAGGAATGAACAGCTCCCTGCAGGGACTGTATTTCCTCGCATGGGAACTGAGGGTCTGGCTTTTTTGACCTGATATTGGGGACTGGGGGGGACTCAGCTCTGGAGCCCGGTTCCACAAGCATAAGGGCCATGCAACGTCCGGTCAGGGGGGTCAGTGTCCGGTGGGGGGAGGCGCGAAGTCTTGTCTCAGGGATTCATTGCGCTGGGCCACCCACTGGAGATGGAAGATTTCCCATGGCGCTGGGAGGGATTTGGGAGGGAAGCCCCTTTCCCTTCCCTTTCCAGCAGTGACCAGTTTACATTGAAATGATCCATGACACTAGGAAAGTGATCTGAGCAAGCCTGGCTTGTGCTTTGGACCAGGTCTGGGGGCCCGCCTGTGGGTGCAGGTGGGAGAAGCTGGGGGGGGGGGCAGGGGAGTCTGAGGACAGAGTTAAGTTTTGCAGTGAAGCCGCCCTGACATTCGTGTGCCAAGAGTGGCGTGTCTGGGTGTTGTTCCTAAGGGGAGAGTCGAGGGAGGATTCAGGCAACAGTGAAGGAAGATTATTATGCATGGTTGATATTTATATTCCTGTTTATATTTCCATTCCCACTCCACTCAAGTTGCACTGGGGGAGGTTTAGATTGGATATTAGGAAAAACTTTTTCACTAAGAGGGTGGTGAAACACTGGAATGCGTTACCTAGGGAGGTGGTAGAATCTCCTTCCTTAGAGGTTTTTAAGGTCAGGCTTGACAAAGCCCTGGTTGGGATGATTTAACCGGGAATTGGTCCTGCTTCGAGCAGGGGGTTGGACTAGATGACCTTCTGGGGTCCCTTCCAACCCTGATATTCTATGATTCTATGATTCCACTTCCCATTTACACTCAGATTGTAAACTCAGCAAGAGGGGTCCCATCCTCTGTGTGAGCTGGAATTGCCTGGGCCCTTCAGAGTGGGGCCAAGCTAAGGGGGTAAAGGTATTTGGAGTGAGGACTCAAATCCTTTCACTAGCCCATTTCACCAGGGTAGTGTATAAGCCAGGAAAGTTCCCCACAGTAGCTAGATCATTCCCCCACTTACATAATTGGCATCACAAACAGGATGGTATGCACAGGGTCCACCCCATTGGTTTCCTGGTTGAGTTCTGACAGCACTGTCCGGGCCTGGTCAAGAAACTGACTATGGCTGGAATTGAAGAACTATGGGCCCACTTTGCTGAACTTGTGTGCAGATGATCAGACCAAGCTGAGGCATTACAACGAGCTAGAACAGAACAGAGAGAAGCCTTATCACTGGCTAAGGCAGTAATGGACCATCAGGCAGCAGAAGATCAGAAACTCCTTACTATTTATGTCCTATGGGACCAGAAAGTCACAGAATTTGGTGGCTTCCCAACAAGACCAGGAGACATTACAGTAGAGGAGTGAGTCAAGTCTGTGAAGGCAACTCTGTGTGTGCAAAGAGTACCTGAAGAGGATCATATGGGCTTCATAGAGGAACACCTGAAGGGCCAGGGCCAAGGCCATGGTTAAGCTCATGGCAATGGCAGACAAGAAAGATGTGGAAAAGGTATTTGAACTCCTCCTAGAAGTGTACGGAGACAAGATGTCAAAGTCACAATAAAATAGCCTCATGGGAATGTCCCAGTCACTATAAAATTGCCCCCCATGAGGTCTTCTGGGTAAGCAGCAGCATTGTATATTGCTGACACCTATATAGGTATATGCATGGGAAAGGATTTTGGGAGGGGTTGAAGGCGTGAGTGTGGAGTGAAAGATTCCTGTGCAGGTTGTGAGAGGCCAAAAGGGGAGGAAGGGAGAAAGGCACGGGTTAACCTGGCGATCCTAATCGGGCTGAAGAAAAGAAGCTGACCCCAGCCACTCAAGGCCAATGCACCCAAGCAGACTCTCTGATGCCAAAAAAGATGGCGGCCTGGATTCCAACCCCAACCAGCTGTGAGAACAGAGCAGTAAACTGAAAAAGACTGCAGGGGATTGCAAAAACTAGTGAGAAGGCAAAGGTCAGTGAATGGGAACATAACAACCCTGAAGCTGAAGTGTTTTTTGGGAAGCCAAGGAAGACTTGGAAGGCTGGTTTGGGCTGATACAAAGAGCACAGCGGACAAAGATCCCTGGATGAAACGCCCCCAGAAGAACCCAGGACTTAAAACCTTCCCAAGAGCTTAAGCAAGTTGGCGATCAACAGCGGACCCTGGACGACATGTGCGCAGGACACAATTCCCGTCCACCTCTCCCCCCGCTTCTTCGTACGTTACACCCGGGCGTGGCCAGCCTCGGGTAGTGCATGTGTGAGTATGAAAGTGGATTAGGGCTGGGGCATTAATGCTTCCTTCCTTCCTCTGAGTAACATGGGGAACCCCTAGTACTCTCCGCTGTTATTTTACATTATTTTATTAATAAAGCTTTAAACTTAATCACTTGGTGTCCTCTGTCATCTCCTCCCCTAACAATCCTGTGGCCTCAGCCTGATCACCTGACCCCTCAGGCAGATTGGTAACTTAATCTGTCACAAAGGTCCCTATTGGAACCAGACTAAGGCATTATTTGAGAGCAAGCAGGAGCCTGGTGAAACTGTCTGACCATATGCATATGAGCTCCAGGAGGGAATGAGAAAAGTGGAGGGGTGAGACCCTCGACGAGTTCCAGACCCAGATACGGTTCTGAAAGAGCAGTTGGTGCTGGGGCTCCAGGATGATTCCTTCCACCGTGAAATTAGAAGGAGGTTTAAGGAAGAGCCCAGTCAGAAATTCCATTAACTCAGGCTGGCTGCCATTATGTGGTTGGAAGAAGAGGAAGTTCCTGTGGCAGAGACGGCCAAGCCGAAGTCCTGTACACAAAGTGGGGGCCTAGTGAATGCAAGTGCTGGGGAAAAGACCCTGCCCCAAACACAGTTAACACTGGAAAGATTAAGTGAAGCTGTCCAAAAACTGACAGTCCAACAGCTGAAAGTGATGACTGAGGTGATAAAAGGAAAAATCTCCACTAAAATGCCAAAGTACCAAGGACACCAGGATCCTGAAGACCCCCACTGCAGGATGAGCAGGGAAGGCACACTTGTTACCCTTGTGAAAGGCCAGGGCATACTAGCCGAGAATGTCCACTGAGAAGGAGAAGAGAGTCCCAGGCACTGGAAACCAATGGGGCACCAGGAGCAAGTGGTCCATCTACAGTAGAAGCCCAAGCAGCGGCAGAAGGATTCCTCGGCCTGTGGTTGGTGGAAAATCACTCTGCATACAGTGTTGAAAGGAACACCGGCAGTGCCAGCATATCTAGTGACTTCCGTAAGTGAGCATTTGGAGACTGTCTAACTGCTGAAGTATGTATAGCAGGGGTGGAAAGCAGATGTTTGTTAGATACTGGCTCAGAAGTCACCACCATGACTGAGTCGCATTTTCAAAATTATTTGAAAGACAAGGAGCTGACTATGCACAGCACACAGTTTCTATGTCTAACAGTAGTTAATGGACCGGCAATCCCAGTGGTGGGATGCGTTAAAGCAGACATAGACTACATGGGTCAGACTCTGCCAGGGAAATGCATCTTCATCCTGAAAGACAAAGCCTGTGAAGGGAGCCATGTGGGAGAAGGAGTCCCAGGGATTCTAGGGATGAACATCCTTAGTGAGCTGAAGGAGCTACTGTTGCCGGTAGAAGGAACCAGGAGGATAAATTGCCAAGGGCACCCCGAGAAGAATGCTGTGCTGAGTCGAGTACTGGCTAGAGCAGAGAGACAAAACCATTGACTGGGCCCTGCGGGGCAGATTGGAAATGTTAAAGTGGGCAGATAAGAGAAGAGTGTTGTTCCTTCTCAGAGAGGGAAGATCCTTGATTAACACTGCTAGGTACCAGGAAATACCAATAGATATGGAGCTCTTGTAGAGCCTACATCTGGGGTAAACCTACCAAATGGGCTCCAGCCAGGCAATGTCTGACTAATGTCATCAAAGGAAGAGGACCAGTGAGTCTTCTAAACTCAAGTTTGAAGGCTGTGGAGTTGCATCCTCAAAACAGCACTGCAGAGGTACATTGGCCTGCGGGAGTGGTTCCTCGGGTGAAGGTAACATTTGAGGAGAATGGAAATGAGCTGCGGGTGACAAGGAGGGAGCAGGGAGGATGAGTTCCCTTTCCTCGAGAAAGACGTGGTGAGAGACTGCCGGTTCCAGTTCAAGCAGCACGCCAGGGGCTGATGCCTGCACAGGTGGCTAACTTAAGGGCGTTCCCAGAGAAGCATCAAGAAGGCTTTTCTAAGGATGAGGTGAACAGTTTGGATGGTTGGGTCAAAGGTCACCATGACAGGCTGAAGATAGCCTGTGAAGTTGCTCTCAATACAACTAAAGACACAGCCCAAAGCAGGAAAAGGACTTAGGATCGCAAGTCCAGTGGGGCTCTCCTCAGGCCTGGTGACCATGTACTAGTTCATACCCATAGACACCGAGGGCGTAATAAAATGCAGGACAAGTGGGAGTCAAATCCCCACATTGTAGTCTCTCACAATCCCTCCGGACTCCACCAACCCCTGCCTGCCCAACACGAGGAAACGGACGACCTTCTCACAGCAGGGCTCCGAGCATGATTACATCTAAGGTTCCTTGCTGAATTTATGTCAGTCAAAGTCACATCTTCTGTATCCCCTTCCCTGACTCCCAGACCTAGTCCTCACCCTAATGATAAATTCGAACCCTGACCTGAACATTTATTGTGACATTCTCTGATTAGAATAGGACCATTTGGATCGTTGTTGCAACTACTGGTATATATTTGCAGCAAATTTTGTATAAAGGTTGTCGAGTGAGGTGTCTATGAAAAGGTTATGATTTGCTGATTATAATTAGGCTATATATACAGGTATCATTTTTGTATGTGAAGTTATCAGTATTGGAATATCCTCCTGCTTTATGGGGATTGTCTGCCCCTTTCTTTGCAGTTCACCCCAGTGGAGTGACCATAGCTATCCCTCACTGGGATACCAGTCACAGCCAGATATGCCATGTAAGATATCTACAAAAAAGTTACAATTTGGGAGGTATGATGATCTTCTTTATATGTTTGTATCACCTTTGTCTTATGAGTTATAGCTATGTCTGTATTTCAAACTTGTGCAATGCTTCTGGTGACACCCCAGACAGTTTGGCATCAGCACTGCCTAGCCTGCTGGATGGCCCATGAAGGACCCTCAGCGATACAACTGACCCATTGAGAGAAGGCAGATGCACCTTGTGACTCAGCAAGGCAGGCAGGGACATGCCCAAGGTCAGAACTCTAAGGGCTTGTCTACACTGGCACTTCACAGCCCTGCAACTTTCTTGCTCAGGGGTTTCTCGTGAAGGTGGGTTTTTTAGAGCCCTGGGAGCGCTCCCCCCCAGCGCTGTGCCGTGACCGCACAAGCCGCAATAAAGCGCTGCCAAGGCAGCATTGTAACGTTGCCAGTGTAGACTAGCCCTGAGGCTTCCCAGCCACGTGCTGGGCAGCTTGTGTTTGAAAAAAAGGAGGCACAGGCCGCATGGCAAATGGCTATAAACGGCAGCTGCATCTTCTCCATTTGGTCTTCAGTCCTGCTTCTTCCCTCTGGAGGGACTTTGCTACAAACTGAAGCTCTGAACAAAGGACTGAATGACCCATCCCAGCTGTGGGTGTCCTCCAGGGACTTGACTTAAGACAGCAGTTTACTCCATCACTGCTACAAGCCTGAACCACGAACCTTGCCATTACTGGATGTCATTGATTCCTTTAACCAATTGTAACTCTCACCTTTCTTTCTTTCTTTCTTTCTTTCTTTCTTTCTTTCTTTCTTTCTTTCTTTCTTTCTTTCTTTCTTTCTTTCTTTCTTTCTTTCTTTCTTTCAGATTTGAGAAACTAATAGATTGGCATCAGCATGATTTTGGGGTAAGATCAAAGTTGTGTATTGACCTGGGTGTGTGGCTGGTCCTTTGGGATGAGAAGAACCTATTATTTGATGAGACTGGTTGTAAAAAACCACTCATCTCTGAACCTAGTGTTTTTGGTGGTGATATAAGAGCTGGGATGCATGAGGAAACTGCCTTTATGTTTTCTTGTTAGCCACAGTGGTGAACCAGGAATTTACTTTTGTGGCTGCTTTGGTGTATCTTATAAAAGAATAACCACCAGTTTTGGGTTGTGTTTGCCCTATTTCTCAGCAGTTCATCCTGTATTTGGCATTTTCAGTTGTGACCCACTAAGACACAGTTGCACTTATCTTAACCTTAAAACGACCAGACCTTATCCTGCGACTGGGGAGGCGGCGGTAAAGTGAGAGGCCCAAGGTCACCCAGTAATTCCCTGGTAGAGGTAAGAACAGAACCCAGGTCCCATGAGTCTAGTGCATGACTTCAACGGGACAGCTTTTTGTGTGTTTGTGTTTATATGTGTTTGTGTTAGAGTTTTCTGCATGTTAAAAGACTAATCTGTTTGTGTGTGTGTTTATGTGTATATATTGGTGTAAGGAAGAGTTTGTTTGTGTCTTTGAGTTTGCTTTTTGTGTTCAGGTGTGTGTTTGTTTTTTGAGTGATTGTGTATATTTATGTGTTTGTATGCGTGTTTCCATGCTGTCTCTGTTTGCGTTTTTGTGCAGCAGTTATTGCCTGTATGTGCTTATGTGTCTTTGTGTATTTTTCTGCATGCATCACTGTTTTGTGTGTGTGTCTGGAATCGAAGAAAAGGGGAGAGAGAATAAATCTTTCCAGCACCCTGTCTGATGCTCAGAGGAGTTCCAGGGGGAGTGAGTGAAACCGATTCTGAAACTGCACCAGTCTGCAAGTATTTCTAGCCGGGGAGACTTTCTCCGGGCTGCTCTCATCGCCTGTCCCGGGCAGTCGGGGGCTGGTTCGCGCCCTCAGCAGCGGACACGTCGCGCTGTTACTGCAGGGGGAGGTTTTTGTCCGAGCTCAGACTCGCTTCCCCTCGCTGTGTGTCTGGCGCAGGAATACACGGCGGTGTCCTCCGCTCTCAGACTACCTCTACTCATGGGGGCCAGAGGGGGAACATGCTGCTGCTTCCGGGAGCCGCATGAAGCCATGGCTCACCCCATTTCCTGGCAGGAGCTCAATGGCCAGATTAAAATGTCTGTAGGCCGGATGCGGCCCCTGGGCTGTAGTTTGCCCACACCTGGGGCATGGGGTGCTGGCTCCAGGAGGGAGCTCAGGGCTGGGGCTTGGAGTGCGGCCTCCTGCCAGGCAGCATTTACCCCCAGCGGCTGAGGCAGGCTCCCTGCCTACCTGGGACCCACACTACTCCTGGAAATGGCCAACAAACTCCTGTGGCCCCTGGGGTGGGGTGAAGGGGGTGGCACATGGCTCCGCATGTTGCCTCTCTGCAAGCACTGTCCCTGCAGCTCCCATTGGCCACAGCTCCCCATTCCCGACAAATGGGAGCTGCGGGGGTGGTGCTTGCAGGTAGGAGCAGTGTGCGGAGGGAGATTCCCCCTGCCCCCCCACCACCTGGGCCACGGGCCGTGCTGGCCACTTCTGGGAGTGGCGTGGGGCCGAGGCAGGCAGGGAGCCTGTCTTAGCGGCAACCCGCTGTGCTGCCGGAGATTGCAATCCTCTAGGATCTACCAGTTGATCGCGATTTACCAGGGGGTTACCACTGCTTTTGTAGCTCTTCGCAGTCCGCCTGGCTCTTAACTATCTTGAATAGTTTTGTACCATCTGCAAATGTTGCCACCTCACTGTTTACCCCTTTTTCCAGAACATTTATGAATATGTTGAATAGGACAGCCCTGGGGGTGTAAAATTTTAGGGAGGTTCCACCACGAGCGTTAAGAAGATAAGAACGGCCATAATGGGTTAGACCAAAGGTCCATCTAGCCCAGTGTCCTGTCTCCCAACAGTGGCCAATGCCAAGTGCCCCAGAGGGAATGAACAGAACAGGGAATCATCAAGTGACCCATCCCCTGTTGCCCATTCCCAGCTTCTGGCAAACAGACTCTTTAAATAATGTCTCTGGCATTTCTTCCTCTTAGTTCATGTTCACAAGGCAGGTCGAAGGGCAGAAAGCTAATGATCAATAGCAACTGAGATGGATTCTAGTTCTGCATTGCCAACCACGAAGTAAAGTCCTCTCTATTCTCTCAACATAGTGAGTCTTTAATTGCCAAGGCGCATTTTGAGATGACTGAAGCCCGGATACATTATGGGCGGTTTCTTGGTGTCTAAACTGCTCTGCTGTGTCTGTGTCTGCTGGTCTCTGCGGGCGCTGGGAGCTGGTTGGATTCGAGGAGGAGGTTTCTGTATTCACGGCAGTTGGTTTCTGATCGCTGTGTCTCTCGCACCGTGATACCGGGCGGTGTCCTCCGCTTTCAAGCTGGTCATCTGAAGAATGAATGGCCCTTTAACCGCATTGCTGTAAAACATACAGTGGCTATTAGCAGGGTTGTATATCCGTGAGCCCCACTCCAGGCCCTTCCCGGGCGCCTGACGGACCCAGCTCATGTGGTAGTTGCTGAAGGTGAACCCGGAGGCTTTGCAGGAGAGGGGGAGAGATCCCCCCGGCTTCTGAATTCCACCAACGGACTCCACCAGAAGAACCTGGGACTGCACATCTAGGGGGAAAAGAAGGAAAAAGGCTATTAAGAATCACATTAATACAAGACCTGAGCCAAAGCTCACAGAAGCCGTTGGAAAGATGCCCATTCACTTCACTGTGCTTTGGGTTGGGGAAGGAATGTCCAACCTTCCCTGGAGTCTCCAGCCAATGTTGGGGGCGAGGGAGGGGAGAATTACCTGGAAGGGCTGCTAGGGCAAAGAGAAGATTCAGCCACAATATCCTGCTGCTGACACTGGAGGGGTTTCTGATGGTTACTGCAAAGATGCCAAGATCTATGAACTATGACGTGATTGGAATAACAGAGACTTGGTGGGATAACTCACATGACTGGAGTACTGTCATGGATGGTTATAAACTGTTCAGGAAGGACAGGCAGGGCAGAAAAGGTGGGGGAGTAGCACTGTATGTAAGGGAGCAGTATGACTGCTCAGAGCTCCGGTACGAAACTGCAGAAAAACCTGAGTGTCTCTGGATTAAGTTTAGAAGTGTGTGCAACAAGAGTGATGTAGTGGTGGGAGTCTGCTATAGACCACCGGACCAGGGGGATGAGGTAGATGAGGCTTTCTTCCGGCAGCTCACGGAAGCTACTGGATCGCATGCCCTGATTCTCATGGGTGACTTTAATTTTCCTGATATCTGCTGGGAGAGCAATACAGCGGTGCATAGACAATCCAGGAAGTTTTTGGAAAGCGTAGGGGACAATTTCCTGGCGCAAGTGCTAGAGGAGCCAACTAGGGGGGGCGCTTTTCTTGACCTGCTGCTCACAAACCGGGTAGAATTAGTGGGGGAAGCAAAAGTGGATGGGAATCTGGGAGGCAGTGACCATGAGTTGGTTGAGTTCAGGATCCTGACGCAGGGAAGAAAGGTAAGCAGCAGGATACGGACCCTGGACTTCAGGAAAGCAGACTTCGACTCCCTCAGGGAACGGATGGCCAGGATCCCCTGGGGGACTAACTTGAAGGGGAAAGGAGTCCAGGAGAGCTGGCTGTATTTCAAGGAATCCCTGTTGAGGTTACAGGGACAAACCATCCCGATGAGTCGAAAGAATAGTAAATATGGCAGGCGACCAGCTTGGCTTAATGGTGAAATCTTAGCGGATCTTAAACATAAAAAAGAAGCTTACAAGAAGTGGAAGGTTGGACATATGACCAGGGAAGAGTATAAAAATATTGCTCGGGCATGTAGGAATGTTATCAGGAGGGCCAAATCGCACCTGGAGCTGCAGCTAGCCAGAGATGTCAAGAGTAACAAGAAGGGTTTCTTCAGGTATGTTGGCAACAAGAAGAAAGCCAAGGAATGTGTGGGCCCCTTACTGAATGAGGGAGGCAACCTAGTGACAGAGGATGTGGAAAAAGCTAATGTACTCAATGCTTTTTTTGCCTCTGTTTTCACTAACAAGGTCAGCTCCCAGACTGCTACGCTGGGCATCACAAAATGGGGAAGAGATGGCCAGCCCTCTGTGGAGATAGAGGTGGTTAGGGACTATTTAGAAAAGCTGGACGTGCACAAGTCCATGGGGCCGGACGAGTTGCATCCGAGAGTGCTGAAGGAACTGGCGGCTGTGATTGCAGAGCCATTGGCCATTATCTTTGAAAACTCGTGGCGAACGGGGGAAGTCCCGGATGACTGGAAAAAGGCTAATGTAGTGCCAATCTTTAAAAAAGGGAAGAAGGAGGATCCTGGGAACTACAGGCCAGTCAGCCTCACTTCAGTCCCTGGAAAAATCATGGAGCAGGTCCTCAAAGAATCAATCCTGAAGCACTTGCATGAGAGGAAAGTGATCAGGAACAGCCAGCATGGATTCACCAAGGGAAGGTCATGCCTGACTAATCTAATCGCCTTCTATGATGAGATTACTGGTTCTGTGGATGAAGGGAAAGCAGTGGATGTATTGTTTCTTGACTTTAGCAAAGCTTTTGACACGGTCTCCCACAGTATTCTTGTCAGCAAGTTAAGGAAGTATGGGCTGGATGAATGCACTACAAGGTGGGTAGAAAGCTGGCTAGATTGTCGGGCTCAATGGGTAGTTATCAATGGCTCCATGTCTAGTTGGCAGCCGGTATCAAGTGGAGTGCCCCAAGGGTCGGTCCTGGGGCCGGTTTTGTTCAATATCTTCATAAATGATCTGGAGGATGGTGTGGATTGCACTCTCAGCAAATTTGCGGATGATACTAAACTGGGAGGAGTGGTAGATACGCTGGAGGGGAGGGATAGGATACAGAAGGACCTAGACAAATTGGAGGATTGGGCCAAAAGAAATCTGATGAGGTTCAATAAGGATAAGTGCAGGGTCCTGCACTTAGGACGGAAGAACCCAATGCACAGCTACAGACTAGGGACCGAATGGCTAGGCAGCAGTTCTGCGGAAAAGGACCTAGGGGTGACAGTGGATGAGAAGCTGGATATGAGTCAACAGTGTGCCCTTGTTGCCAAGAAGGCCAATGGCATTTTGGGATGTATAAGTAGGGGCATAGCGAGCAGATCGAGGGACGTGATCGTTCCCCTCTATTCGACATTAGTGAGGCCTCATCTGGAGTACTGTGTCCAGTTTTGGGCCCCACACTACAAGAAGGATGTGGATAAATTGGAGAGAGTCCAGCGAAGGGCAACAAAAATGATTAGGGGTCTGGAACACATGAGTTATGAGGAGAGGCTGAGGGAGCTGGGATTGTTTAGCCTGCAGAAGCGAAGAATGAGAGGGGATTTGATAGCTGCTTTCAACTACCTGAAAGGGGGTTCCAAAGAGGATGGCTCTAGACTGTTCTCAATGGTATCAGATGACAGAACGAGGAGTAATGGTCTCAAGCTGCAGTGGGGGAGGTTTAGATTGGATATTAGGAAAAACTTTTTCACTAAGAGGGTGGTGAAACACTGGAATGCGTTACCTAGGGAGGTGGTAGAATCTCCTTCCTTAGAGGTTTTTAAGGTCAGGCTTGACAAAGCCCTGGCTGGGATGATTTAACTGGGAATTGGTCCTGCTTCGAGCAGGGGGTTGGACTAGATGACCTTCTGGGGTCCCTTCCAACCCTTATATTCTATGATATTCTATCTTGGCCTGCTCCCTTTTCATACTCTGCCATCCAGAAGACACCAGATTTATGCAGGGCCCCGAGACACTGAATTTGCATCTTCCCTCTTTAAAAAAACACACAACCGCAACCCTCATTAAACTCAGGCCTCTGGGAGACGGGTTCGGAGGAAGAAGATATTCAGCTGGAGAAGGAGAGTTAGAATCTCTCTGATCCCTTCAGGGATGCTTGCTGCCTCTGACAGACAAAATGCACCATTGATTGTTCACCTGCCACTGAGCTCTGTCTGTTCTCAGTTTGTGAGTTTCTTGCCACTGTGACCTAGCACACAGAGCACGAGACTGGGCCATGGGATACGGGCTGTTTCTTCCTTGGTCTGCTGGGTTGCTTGGATCCGTCACTTCTCTCTGTAAAGATGGGACAGAGACCCTGACCTGACCCTCCTTTGTGAAGTGCTCTGAGACCTCCTGTTGGAAATCTCTCTATAAATGCTAGGGGTTAGTACTATTACTAATGTCTGAAACCGTCTTTTTCTGTTTCTGTAAGAAGAAGAAGGCAAGCCTTTGAAAGGAGGGGTTCTGGAACAATTTGTATAATGCGGATGCTGAGAGCCATTAAGCCAAACTGGACACCCTGTATATGATGGAAACCACTCCAAGCCAGGCTTGGAGCAGCACCCCTAGTTCCACCACCTATGTTTGAAACTCTTTTTTGCACTGCTGGACGACAAGACAGAATTATGATTAGATTAGCACCTTAAAATGAATGGGAGATGGGTGTGGGCACCCCCAGCCTGCTTTGACTGTTGTGGCCCAGAAGTCCCAAAGAGCTAAACTCTGCTAAATCATGTAGTGAAAATGGACAGGCGGTACCCTGAAAGAATCTCCAGCCTAGGATTATAAACCTGCAGGTATTTGTAAGCGTGTGTAACTGTGATTGACACAGTACCCCCATTGCTCTGAGTGGGGCTAATTGTATGAATAAAAACTTTCAGTTTCCCAGAAGTGTCATATCACTCGTCTTCTTCTTCTTCTTCTTCTTCTTCTTCTTCGTATTAGTGTCAATATTATTTTCAACACCCACTGTACATAGGGAATAATGTTGAGAAAAATGTCAAAAAACTAAGAGAAAGTCTCTATGGGAATGCTGGATAAAATGTATGAATAAAATAATAGCAAATAACAAAAATACATAGACCTGAGAAGTTGAGCCCTGCCCTTGTGTTTCTGCATTCTGACACAGGGTGGAGTTTTTAAAGGGTCTGAAGCCATGTAAACACTCACTTCCCATGGGAGTTGGAAACCTCACAACTTTGGGTTCCTTTGAAAACCCCTGGCACACTCTGTAATGGTTGAGGACATGTTGTTTCTCAGGTGAGATACAGTGCTCTCAGATGCCCAGCTCAGCAATATTTCAGTGCGGGCATTTGTTGCAAAGATTGCTGTGTAAAATCCCACAGCAGTCTGGGCTGGGCATATTCCAAATAATTTAATGGACATAGGAGCTCAATGGATAATTTTCAAGTATTTTTCATCTAGACCCTAGAACAATTTCTTAGGTCTCAATTCAGGAAAGCATTTAAGCATTTGCTTAACCCCATCTCTGTGCAGGACACCTTTTACATTTAAGCACAACTCTTAGTCCCCATTGATTTAACTTTACATTTTATTCTCCATAGTGTCATTGGCTGTACAAGACCTGACAGAATATTTTTCTCATATTATTAATAAACATAAAAATCCCTAAATATTTACCTGCTGCTCTGTGCACAAACATGCCCTTTAATACTTATCCGTTAAATAGTTTACTATAACAGTATTTCATTGTAATTCACTGCTTTCCTTTCATCCACAGAACCAGTTATCTCGTCATAGAAGGCAATTAGATTAGTCAGGCATGACTCTCCCTTGGTGAATCCATGCTGACAGTTCCTGATCACTTTCCTCTCCTCTAAGTGCTTCAGAATTGATTCCTTGAGGACATGCTCCATGATTTTTCCAGGGACTGAGGTGAGGCTGACCGGCCTGTAGTTCCCAGGATCCTCCTTCTTCCCTTTTTTAAAGATGGGTACTACATTAGCCTTTTTCCAATCTTCCGGGACTTCCCCCGATCACCAAGAGTTTTCAAAGATAATGGCCAATGGCTCTGCAATCACATCCGCCAATTCCTTTAGCACTCTCGGATGCAACGCATCCGGCCCCATGGACTTGTGCACGTCCAGTTTTTCAAAATAGTCCCTAACCACTTCTTCCTTCACAGAGGGCTGGCTACCTCCTCCCCATGCTGTGCTGCCCAGTGCAGTAGTCTGGGAGCTGACCTTGTTCGTGAAGACAGAGGCAAAAAAAGCATTGAGTTCGTTAGCTTTTTACACATCCTCTGTCACTAGGTTGCCTCCCTCATTTAGTAAGGGGCCCACAATTTCCTTGGCTTTCTTCTTATTGCCAACATACCTGAAGAAACCCTTCTTGTTACTCTTAACATCCCTCGCTAGCTGCAACTCCAGGTGTGATTTAGCCTTCCTGATTCCATTCCTACATGCCCGAGCAATATTTATATACTCATCCCTGGTCATTTGTTCAATCTTCCACTTCTTGTAAGCCTATTTTTTGTGTTTAAGATCAGCAAGGATTTCACTGTTAAGCCAAGCTGGTCGCCTGCTGTATTTACTATTCTTTCTACACATCGGGATGGTTTGTCCCTGTAACCTCAATAAGGATTCTTTAAAATACAGCCAGCTCTCCTGGACTTCTTTCCCCTTCATGTTATTCTCCCAGGGGATCTTGCCCATCAGCTCAGTGAGGGAGTCAAAGTCTGCTTTTCTGAAGTACAGGGTCCATATTCTGCTGCTTTCCTTTCTTTCTTCTGTCAGGATCCTGAACTCGACCATCTCATGGTCACTGCATCCCAGATTCCCATCCACTTTTGCTTCCCCTACTAATTCTTCCCGGTTTGTGAGCAGCAGGTCAAGAAGAGCTCCGCCCCTAGTTGGTTCCTCCAGCACTTGCACCAGGAAATTGACCCCTACGCTTTCCAAAAACTTCCTGGATTGTCTGTGCACCGCTGTATTGCTCTCCCAGCAGATATCAGGATGATTGAAGTCGCCCATGAGAACCAGGGCGTGCGATCTAGTAGCTTCTGCGACTTGCCGGAAGAAAGCCTCGTCCACCTCATCCCCCTGGTCTGGTGGTCTATAGCAGACTCCCACCAAGACATCACCCTTGTTGCTCAGGCTTCTAAACTTAATCCAGAGACTATCAGGTTTTTCTGCAGTTTCATACCGGAGCTCTGAGCAGTCATACTGCTCCCTTACATACAGTGCAACTCCCCCACCTTTTCTGGCCTCCCTGTCCTTCCTGAACAGTTTATACCCATCCATGACAGTACTCCAGTCATGCGAGTTATCCCACCAAGTCTCAGTTATTCCAATCACATCATAATTCCCTGACTTTGCAGGACCTCCAGTTCTCCCTGCTTGTTTCCCAGGCTTTGTGCATTTGTATATAGGCACTTGAGATAACCCGCTAATCGCCCCTTGTTCTCAATATGAGGCAGGAGCCCTCCCCTCTCACACGCTCCTGCTCGTGCTTCCTCCCGGTATCCTGCTTCCCCACTTACCTCAGGGCTCTGTCCTCTAAAGTGTAGTTCAACTGTCTGTTCAAAAACTCGATGTGAGAGTCCAGTCAGTCAAATGAAGTTTCATAATGCAAAGAGCATGGTGGTGGGGTGGGAAGGGAGTCTCCAGTGAGTCAGGTCTTTTGTCTGAGCTGCTACTGTCAGTATTTAATCAAGAAGTGGGAGCTGTCAACTTTGCATATACTAGATTGACCTGAAGGGGTTTAAGCCAGGAAGCAGAGAGTGTGTGGGGCCTGGGTAGGTGTATGGAGCGCTGGGTTCAGGTGGGTGGCCAGAAAAATCGAGCAAAGGCTGTGAGGGTCTCTCTTTAGTTTAATACATTGTCTGATACTTGATCAGAGATCACACCCACTATGGAGCGATGGGCAACAAGATGGAATATTGTCTGGGAATTATATTCATAAACCTGACTTTATTCATGGCCTGGTGACCCTTCCTATTCCTGTGCCCAGTGGGGTATTGTTTATGATCTGCAGTCCTTTGCAGCCCATGGGATAAGGGGCTGATTCCATTCCTGAAACAGCTGGTGTTTCTGTATTATCATTTGTAGGTTTTGGTTCCCTGTGCGCCTTGCACAGCAATACCGGATGGTGTCCTCAGTCTTCAAGTTGCTCATTTGCAAATAAACCATGTTGTTGGGATTGTCTCTGGAGATGGTGAATCAACCTTTGACGGAATCAGCGTCGTACGTAGAGATGACTTGAATGTGGGCAACCCACTCCAGGCCCTTTCCAGGAGCCTGACAGACCCAACTCATGTCATAATCACTGAAGGTGACCCCAGAGGCTTTGCAGAAGAGGCGGAGAGGGTCTTCAGGCTTTTTCACATCCCCTCCGGGCTCCACCAGCCGGACCTGGGACCGGGCACCTTGGAATAAGGACATGTTTAGAAATGGTACTGAGAACAAGAATACAATATCTCCCCTTTCTCTGCAATGCATTTAAGAGTGGTGAATACCTTCCAAAGCTGCTAGAATGAAAACCAAATGCAGCCAAAGTCTCATTTTCCCCACTGCTGGAGGGGAAAGTTCTCAGGGGATTGGCCGGTCACTGCACAGACCCAGTGGGCTGTGGACTGTGTCTCCAGGTGCTGCCTGGGCAGAGAGAGGGACAGATTTAAACAGGAAATTTCTCGACCTATCTGAATACCCCTTCCTTATAAGACACAAGCTCCTGTCCTTTGCTTTATCCTCACTCTTGAAGAAGAGGACTCAGCGAGCCCCTTATCCTGTGTTGTGAGGTGTCTGGGCTGGGGGATCATGTTTGCGCTTTTACCTAAGGGAGAAGTAAAATGATCTCAAATCCCAAGACATCCTTCCCTGGCCAGACACAGTGTGTTCTTGGGTCAGGGAAAAGCTTCCCTTATTCCTCGTTGCCTTTGGGTTAGACTGTGGGGGACAAGAGTATTTGGCAGCAGGACCAGAATCTGAGAAACTCTCTGAGGACAAGGGGAAGCAGGTTCAGCGTTTTGTAGCCATGGGAAACCTGACAGTGACAATTGGCTGACAGCTAATGCGGGATGGGAATGTCACACAAGACTTTGGGGAGTCTGGAGCCAAATCTCATTCAGTGGGAGCTGCGTTCTGTGATCCTAGTGCCCCCCTGACCCCCCACCCATGGGCCTCTGCTTCTCCCTCAGCAGCTGCCTCCCCCTGAGTGACCCCATGAAATCCCACCGTGTTCCTGTCCACAGCCCGTAGTCACGTGACTGTCCCCAATGCCCTGCAGGCCAGCGCTGGGCTGAGTGATGCCATCGGGGGCTGAGGGGCGGGAAGGGGAGGGAACACAATCTCCATGGTGACTCTGTGACATGGGGGCACTTTACTGGGGGTTGGGATGTCTCAGCTCCACCCACTGACACCAGCGGAGGGTCCGGGCCGGGATTTCCACAGGGCAGTTGGTGAAAACAACCCAGGAGCCGCTTCGGAAAGTCCCAGCGGGGCCACATCCCCCGGCGCAGCGGAGCGGGGTTTATTCCGGCGCCGGGTGATCTCTGCCTCCCAGCCCCCCGCCCGGACCCTGAATGGCCCATTTCCACACCCCGGCCTCCATCTCTCTCTGCCTCAGTCCCCCTCTGACCCAGGGGCTGTGATCGTTCCCCGGCCTCCCGGCAGCGTTGGGGGGATAAAGGCAATAACCGCGTGTGAAGGGCGGAGATGCCCCGGTGAGGGGCTCCAGGGCCGGTGTAACCACTAGGTGAACTAGGCAGCTGTCTAGGGTGCCAAGATTTGGGGGCGCCAAAAAGCGGTGCCCAAATATTTTTTAACACTATTGCTGAGGGGCAGGTACCTGTCAGTCTCCAGCGCTCGGGCCGTGCCAGGGCCAGCAGCCTCTTCACCTCGGAGTCTCCTCCGCTTGCCCAGGGGCCACCCCTTCTCTCAGGCTCCCTGGCCACTGCCACCACGGCCGCCTGGAGGACAAGGGCTGGGGGCGCCTCCACGGAGGAGACACAAGGGGCCGGGCTCAGCTGGGGCCCCACATCTGCTGGCCGAGAGCAGCAGGAACCAGGCACCGCTCAGGGGGAGCCGGGCGGCCCAAGCCCAGGGCAGCAGCAGCCTCCGCAGCAGCAGGGGCAGGCGGGGAGCGTAGGTGCCCTGGGCTCGGGCCACCCGGCTCCCCCCGAGCAGTGCCTGGTTCCTGCTGCTCTCAGTCGGCAGGTGCGGGGCCCCAGCCAAGCCCAGCCCCTTGCATCTCCTCCTCAGCGGCACCCCCCACCTGCGTCCTCTCGGGGGGCCGGGGAGCCTGAGAGGAGGGGTGGCCCCCGGACAAGGGAGGAGACTCCGAGGTGAAGAGGCTGCTGGCCCTGGCGCGGCCTGAGTGCTGGAGACTGACAGGTACCTGCCCCTGCCCTATCCCGGCACTGCCTGCCCCCCAGCCCAGTGAGTGTTACCTGCCCCACCAGCCTCAGGGCCCTGCCCCATACTGTCAGCCACCCCAAGCCCACTGTGACACCAGCTCCCCTTGGCAAAGGGCCCCCCGATCTTCACAAACAGCTGTCACCGCAGGCCTGACAAACTCACTGCACCCCACACGTGTCTTACAGGGCACTGACCCACAAAGAGAAACGTGGAAGGGATCTGCACAAGGCTGGTAAGTTGCAAGAGTGAGAATCTCTGTGAGATGTGTGCATGGGTAATATTGTGTATTTACCTTAAAAGTCTGCTTTACAGACTTGGAGTAGAAATTAGTCTCCAGGGGATAATGGCCCTTTGGGGCAAGGGGGATTTGTCACCCAGCTAACTTGGCCGGTGATGCAATGCAAGGCTCAGTTGTTTAGCTTTGCACAGTAGGAAGACTTTGAATGGGACACCATGAGAGGCGATGGCAAACAACTGAAACGCCTTAAAGGTAAAAAAGAAACAATACAAGAGCCGTTACCCGTTCTGGGAGGCTGTATATAATGCTAAGTTTACTACTTTTTGGAGGCGGGGGGCACAGTGGAGGGGGAGGGGGAGGAGGGTTGCAAGGTGGAAGTTTCGCCTGGGGCGCAAAATATCCTTGCACTGGCCCTGGGGGCCTCACATCGGTTATAACGAGCTAATCACCTTCCACTGCATTAATGGGATAAACATCCCAGTTTGCTGAAAGGGCCAGAGCCTCCCTGGTGTAAAACAGGAGTAACTCCAGTCGAGTGAAAGCAGTTGCGGTGACTTTACACTAGCGGAGGATTTGGCCCCCGGAGCAATTCTCTCCACCCGTTGGGTCTGATGCAAACCCCAACGCGCTAGTCCCCTTTACACTGAGAGACGCTGGCCTGTGAGTCTGACACCGAGACGGGCCCCGCGGGAGCCAACGTACCGGGTCTGCGAGGGGAGAGCGACTCAGAACAGGACTCACTCCGGATTGGGGTTCACAGATGAAGCGAGGGATCTCTGCACTCAGCGGGGCTCTGGGCAGGAAGGGGAGACACATTGCCCGGGAACGGAAGGGTTAAACTGGCGGGAGGTTTGTGTCCCGTTCCCCCGGGGGCCGGGTCTCCTGCCCGAGCCCGAAGCGGGGGGTGTCGCTGCTGCCCCCGCGCGGCCGCCGGGAGAAGGGCGATTCCGCAGCCTGGGTTTTTGTGCGATCACAAACCGGTTTGGTGTCACTGTGTCTCTCGCACAGTAACAGCGGGCGGTGTCCTCGGGCTTCAGGCCGGTCATCTGCAGATACAGCTCACTCTTGGCGTCATCCCTGGAGATGGTGAATCGCCCTTTCACTGCATCGAGGTAGCCTATACTACTCCCATCGTAGCTTATATAAGCGACCCACTCCAGTCCCTTCCCGGGAGCCTGGCGGACCCAGCTCATCCAGTAGTTGCTGAAGGTGAACCCGGAGGCTTTGCAGGAGAGGCGGAGAGAGTCTCCGGGCTTCTTCACACCCCCTCCGGACTCCACCAGCGTCTGGGACCGGACACCTGGGAATAAAGACAGGCCATTAATATCGGTATAAAACAGCGGTAACACAATATTCTTCTTACTCTGCCAGGTCTTCAGAGGAGGAAAATACCTTCCAAAGCTGCTACAGAGACAATGACAAGGATCAAAAATCCCATTTTCCCGGGTGCTGGAGGGGAAAGTTCTCAGGGGACTGGCTGGTCACTGCACAGAGCCAGGGGCTGCGGATTGTGTCTCCGGGTGCAGCCTGGGCAGAGGGAGGCTCAGATTTAAAGAGGAAACTGTCTCCCTCATTTGCATGCCCCGCTTTATAAGAGACACACACTCCTGCTGCCAGTGATCAGATTGACTCGCCCCAGGGCTCCGGCTGCGGGAGTCAGAGTGTCCCATCCGGAGTGTCTGTGCAGCGCCGGGCACAGGGCGCTGGGGTCCTCCTGACACTTTCAGACCCTGGGAGGAATGAACAGCTCCCTGCAGTGACTGTATTTCCTCGCATGGGAACTGAGGGCCTGGCTATTGTGAGGGGATTTGGGGACTGGGGGGACTCAGCTCTGGAGCCCCTTTCCACGTCCGGTCAGGGGAGACAGTGTCTGGAGAGGGGTCCTGTGCCAGGGATCCATTGTTCTGGGCCACCCGCTGGAGAGGAAAGGTTCCCATCGCATGGGGAGGGAAGCCCCCTTCCCAGCAGTGACCGTCTACACTGAAATGATCCATTTGTAGAGGAGAGTTAGGTGCTTGATCCAGGGATTGGCAAAAGCCAGCACAATGAGTGGAGAGCTGCCTGACCTACCCCTTCGGAAATGCTGAGGAGGGGTTGGGTCCAAGTACCACCTGTTAAAGGGAGTTAGGTGCCTAACTCCAGCTGGGATTCACAGCCCTGTCCTGGAGTTAGTCCCAGGTATTTACATTCAGAAACACGCCCAAACCCCCTTGTGCCAGAGAAGGATTTGTTGGTGCTTCCCTTAGCTTTTAGCCTAGTGGTTAGAGCACTTGCCTAGGACATGGTAAAGCCAGGATCATTTCCTGCCCCTCTGCCTGATCCGGGAGCAGGGACTTGAGCCCCGGTCTTGCACTGTCAAGGGCAGGGTGACATTTGGGGTACAGACACCCCCAGCACATCCCTTTCTCTTTCAGACCAAATCAGTATTAAGTCACGGTGGAACAGCATGAACAGGAGAGATTGAAAGACCCCTCCCCAAATACCCCGTAGCCTGGTGCTCAGGGCGTTCACCCAGGACCGTTTTGCTGGTGTGACGGGCGACTGTGTCACAGGAGCCTAATTCATATTTTGAGAATTGACTTTGGAGAGGAGAAAAATCTACTGACAGTGACGTTTAAGTAAGATAGGAGCCGAAGAGGTTTGGGGAGGAATAACCCCCTGTCTGTTTAGATGGGCAAATTCTCGCTGGAGGGACTAAAGGCTCCTGTGTTATTCAAAGCAGTGTTAATGTTTCTAATTATATTGTGTTTAATTTTTTCATAAATTACACCCAGTGTTTTCCTTCCGTTGACGCACAGCCGGGAACAATGAATTGTGTTCCAAACAAATGCCCCCTCCTTCACATTGTGCGATGCACATTTCATCTGAAAAAGCTGCCTTTGTCACAGCCATCTGGATGGGGCATCTATGCCAAACGGGGAATGTGTTATGCTACGTTACTAATAAAGTCAAAAGCCACTCCCGGCCGCTGGATGCAATTGTTGCCACCATAACAATTGTGTTTGTAATATATTGCTGCTTATGTAAAAAACCAACAGTCACCCTCGCCACTGTGTCAGAGGGAGGGTAAAAACCTAAGTGGTGACTCCTCACAACACAATGTTAATTCCGGGTGGGGGGGGGGGAATGCCACAACCCAATGGCCCCATCCCTCAGGGGGACCCCTGGAAGGCAAATCAGCATTGTACGTTGCTAATGCTGTCACAGGCATCACAAGGCATTTTGAGAAGGGTTAAAGGTGTAAGGGTAAAGTAACAGGTTCCTTTGCAGTTATGAGAGGCCGTAGAGGGAGAAAGGAAAAAAGAAATGGGTTAACTTGATGCTCCATCTAGATCCAAAGATAAGACGCTGACTCCAGCCCAAGGCCACAGCACACAACCGACTCTCGGCTGCCTGCCAAGAAAGACGGGGGCCTGAATTCCAACCCCAAAGAGCTGTAAAAAAAATCAGCTAAACAAAAGTGCAGGGGCTGCAAAAGGTCAGCAAGGAAAAAAAAAGCCATCTCGCGTCCCTAAAGCAGGTGTGTTTTAAAAAAAGTGGCGAAAAGCAGCAAAAAGCGGGGTTGAACTGGTACAAAAAGCATGGGGGACAGAAGTCCCTGAACGGAAGGCCGCCCAAAAAAC
Organism: Lepidochelys kempii; assembly: GCF_965140285.1. Taxonomy (NCBI): domain Eukaryota; kingdom Metazoa; phylum Chordata; order Testudines; family Cheloniidae; genus Lepidochelys; species Lepidochelys kempii. The sequence continues at coordinate 40,147,781 of NC_136392.1, forward strand.
CCAGGATTTTTATCCTCCCAAAAGCCAGGGCAGGTCAGAGATCAACAGCAAACTCTGGGCAGCCTGTGCACAGAACAAAACTCCCGTCCACCCTTCCCCCTCTTCTTCTTCGGTTACCCCCCGGCTTGGCCAGCCCCAGGTAGTGTGTGTGTAAGTATAAAAGGGGGGTAGGGCTTGGGGCACTAACGTTTCCTTCCTTCCTCTAAGTAACCTTAAAAAGCACCCTCACTCTCCGCTGTTGTTTTACTTTATTTTATTAATAAAGCTTTAAACCTTAGTCACTTGGTGTGCTCCTTCATCTCCTCTCCTAACGATCCTGCAGCCTCAGCCTAATCACCTAATGCTCCAGGCAAATTAATAACATAAATCTGTCACAATGGATGCCTGGTGCTTTCTATAAATCAGTCCCTATTAAGTCACTTTTTGGTAGGAAACCACAGTGCTTGTGTTTCACTTTTGGGGTGTGCAGATACATTTCCAGTTATAGGGTGCAATGAGTAGTATAAATAGAATACAGACTCCTGTTTCCTGCTGCCCCAGGGGCTCCCATGTGCTCAGGAGATTGTGGTTTCCTCTGCAGACCGTTTTTCCATGACTCTGACTGGGTTTCCTTTTGCTGTGCTGCTCTCATGGTAATACATGGTGGTGTCTTCACTTCTGAGCCCACTGATCTCTACATAGGCTGTACTGATGGAGTTGTCTCTGGAGAGAGTGAATCGCCCTTTATATTTGTAGGCATAGCCAATTCCTCCATTATTTGGGTTAATCCTGTTGAATCCAAGAGAGCAACTGGCTAGTAAAGCTGTACCCAGATGGTTTACAGGACAGCTTCTCTGACTCTCCAGGTTTTTTAATCTCAGCACCAGGCTGGACCCGTTGGATTTGGGACCAGACACCTGCAGTTACGGGACAAGAATGCATGAGTCTGAGTACCCTTCTTGTTGGCTCTCCTTTCTCCTGCACACCCCAGATCTCTCTGAAATTCACTTACCCGGGAAGGCTGCCAGCAGGAACAGAAAATGTAGCAAATATTTAATGGTTGTTTCTACAACACCCTCCACCTGGCAAAGCAAGGTGACTCCTTTTGATGGTGATTTTCTCCCATTGCAAAGTTTAAACAGGGAGTATAATTTCTTTATTTGCATATTCAACATCAAAGACTCCTCAAAAGCTCCAAGGAGCTGAACAGGAATCAGAACGCATTAACTGTGCTTGGATCTGGCATCTGCCGTTCTTCTCGTTCTCAGACCTCATCCTAATTTATTTTTAATTAAATCTCTTGCAGTACCACATCAGGAGAAGGCCCCGATTCTATTGTGAGCTGCAGTTTATTTAGGTAAAATATTCAAAATGGGATTCAAGGAAAAGAATTAGCATTTAAAGGGAAACACAAAACGGATCTAGAGGCTGAACTTTCCTGAGCTGTCCAAGGGATTTGGATACCCAGTTCCCTTTCAAATCGATGGGGACTTGAGGTGGCTATTTCAAAGCTACAAATGCTTGGGCATCAAAATCACATTGATTTACAACTGAGTTACAGCTTCCACCTTCCTGGGTCTGACCTCGGAGCATTCAGCATCCTCTGCCTCTCCGTGCGCTTCCCACAGCGAGTCCGCTCAGGCGGGGCTCCTGGGGAAGCCAGAGGGTCCTGCACCCCAACTTCGCAGTCAGACGTGACTCTCAGCCAGCCAGTAAAACAGAAGGTTTATTAGACGACAGGAACATGGTCTAAAACAGAGCTTGCAGGTGCAGAGAAAGGGACCCCTCAGCTGGGTCCATTTTGGGGGGTAGTGAGCCAGACAACCACGTCTGCACTTCACTCCATGTCCCAGCCAGCCCCAAACTGAAACCCCCTCCAGCCCCTCCTCCTCTGGGCTTTGTTCCTTTCCCGGGCCAGGTGGTCACCGGATTCCTTTGTTCTCCAACCCTTCAGCTCTCACCTTGCGGGGGAGGGCCCAGGCCATCAGTGGCCAGGAAACAGGGTGTCGGCCATTCTCTGTGTCCAGACTCCTGCACACACATGATGTGACGAAGTGGGACTGTTCTTAATGTTTCCTCTGAATAGTGGGGGGGTGCCTCAGTTTCCCCTAGGCAGTTCTTAAGTATCAAGGGGGTGGGGTAAGGGTGTATGATCATTGCAGAGCCCTAGAGGGCAGGTGTGTGCAGGAGTCTGGCTGTTTCCAAGAGGTAGCCTGTTTCCTCTTGTTTTTTCCTACCCCCCCCCCCCCAGATGTTCTGGTTTAACTTGGATTTTAACTTGAAGAGTGGTCAGTTTGGATGAGCTATTACCAGCAGGAGAGTGAGTTTGTGTGTGTATGGGGGTGGGGGGATGTGAGAACCTGGATTTATGCAGGAAATAGCCCAGCTTGATTGTCATGCACATTGTGTAAAGAGTTGTCACTTTGGATGGGCTATCACCAGCAGGAGAGTGAATTTGTGTGGGGGGGTGGAGGGTGAGAAAACCTGGATTTGTGCTGGAAATCACTTTAGATAAGCTATTACCAGCAGGACAGTGGGGTGGGAATAGGTATTGTTTCATATTCTCTGTGTATATATAAAGCCTGCTGCAGTCTCCACGATATGCATCTGAGGAAGTGAGCTGTAGCTCACGAAAGCTTATGCTCTAATAAATTGGTTAGTCTCTAAGGTGCCACAAGTCCTCCTTTTCTTTTTGCGAATACAGACTAACACGGCTGCTACTCTGAAACAGACAGAAATAGTTATTCTATTCAGCACAATTCTTTTCTCAGCCATTTAAAGAAATCATAATCTAACACATACCTAACTAGATTACTTACTAAAAGTTCTAAGACTCCATTCCTGGTCTATCCCCGGCAGAAACCAGCATACAGACAGACACAGACCCTTTGTTTCTCTCCCTCCTCCCAGCTTTTGAAAGTATCTTGTCTCCTCATTGGTCATTTTGGTCAGGTGCCAGCGAGGTTACCTTTAGCTTCTTAACCCTTTACAGGTCAGAGGAGCTTTCCCCTGGCCAGGAGGGATTTCAAAGGGATTTACCCTTCCCTTTATATTTATGACACGCCCCCCAAATCTCAGCTAGGGTGAAACACTGGCTGGGATTTCTTCCTGGAGCTCTAGGAAAAACAGAGTTAATAAGACACATGCATCTCTAAATATACTACCAAGTACATAAAGACTAACAATATTTTCCACATCTCAAGGACGATTTTAACCAGTTGATTCTGGGAAACTTTCACAGGAGAGTGCATCAGCCACTTTGTTAGAAGCTCCTGAGATGTGTTGGATGTGGAAATCAAAATCTTGGAGAGCTAAACTCCACCGAAGAAGTTTTTTGTTAGTTTCCTTGACGGTGTGAAGCCACTTCAGTGCAGCATGGTTGGTTTGCAGGTGGAAACGCCGTCCCCAAACATATGGGCGTAGCTTTTCCAGAGCGTAGACAATGGCATAACATTCTTTTTCAGTGACTGACCAGTTGCTTTCCCTCTCAGACAGTTTTTTGCTGAGAAACACTACAGGGTGGAATTCTTGATCAGGTCCTTTCTGCATTAAAACTGCTCCCACACCACGCTCGGACGCATCTGTGGTTACTAGGAACGGTTTGTCAAAGTCTGGGGCCCTTAGTACAGGGTCAGACATGAGTGCCGCTTTAAGCTTGTTAAAGGCCTTCTGACACTTTTTGGTCCACTGAACAGCATTTGGCTGTTTCTTTTTGGTTAGGTCTGTCAGTGGGGCGGCAATTTGGCTGTATTGCGGTACAAATCGTCTGTAATAACCGGCCAAGCCTAAGAAGGATTGAACCTGTTTCTTTGACTTTGGGACAGGCCACTTTTGGATAGCATCCACTTTGGCCTGTAGGGGGCTGATAGTTCCTTGACCCACCTGGTGTTCAAGGTAAGTCATTCTGTTTAGGTCTATTTGACACTTCTTAGTCTTAACAGTTAGTCCTGCCTCCCTTATGCGCTCGAAGACATTTTGTAGATGTTCCAGGTGTTCTGCCCAGGAATCCAAAAATATGGCCACATCGTCAAGGTAGGTGACTGCATATTCTCCTAATCCCGCTAGGAGACCATCTACAAGTCTTTGGAAGGTGGCGGGTGCATTTCACAGCCCGAAAGGGAGTACATTAAATTCATACAGCCCGACATGTGTGGTGAAGGCTGACTTTTCCTTGGCAGATTCATCTAGCGGTACCTGCCAGTACGCCTTGGTTAAGTCCAAGGTAGAGATGAACTGGGCCCGTCCGTTCATCTGTGCGTGGCATTGGATAGTTGTCTGGGCGAGTTACAGCATTTAGCTTACGATAGTCCACGCAAAAACGTATTTTCCCATCTGGTTTGGGAGCTAGAACCACTGGAGATGCCCATGCACTTCCAGAGGGGCGGATTACACACATCTGTAGCATGTCCTGGATCTCCCGTTCTATGGCACTTTTAGCTTGAGGAGACACCCGGTAAGGCTGGACCCTAATTGGGTGAGCATTCCCTGTGTCAATGGAGTGGTATGCCCGTTCAGTCAGTCCTGGGGGGACTGAGAATGTCGGCGTGTAGCTAGTGCACAGCTCCTTGATCTGCTGTCGCTGCATACACTGTATCTGGGCCTGAGGACCTCTGGTGTGATTTCGGTGCAATGAACTGTAATCTGTTGGGGTTCTTGGGGCAGTTGGCCTTCACATGCCCCGGCTCATTACATTTAAAACATCGTCCAGCTGATGGATCACTGGGGCGAGGCGGGTTGCTGGAGAATGTTGTGGCGGGATGATAAGGTGGCTGGAGGGTTCCTCGGGGGTAGCTGGGGCCTTGGGCTGCCCCCAGTAGTAGGGTGAGGTCTGAGGTTGTCCCTTCTGGTATCCGCTCCAACAGCGACCGGTTTTTTTCTTTTCTGCCACCTCCACCTGTTAGGATATAGATATCCACTGCTTTTGTAGCTCTTCGCAGTCTGCCTGGGTCTTAACTATCTTGAGTAGTTTTGTACCATCTGCAAAGGTTGCCACCTCACTGTTTACCCCCTTTTCCAGAACATTTATGAATGTGCTGAATAGAACTGGGCTCAGTACAGAGCCCTGGGGGACATCACTATTTACCCCTTCCCATTCTGAAAACTGACCATTTATTCCTACCCTTTGTTTCCTGTCTTTTAGCCAGTTACTGATCCATGAGAGAACCTTCCCTCCTATCCCCTGACAGCTTGAAGCTTCCACTAAGTTCTGTCTGCTTCTCCCTCTGTTCTTGTGAGACCCTTGGAGCAGCATGATCTTGTGTGGTGGGAACATTATCCTGGTACTCGAGAATCCAGCGGTTTATTCCTGACTTTGTTACTCGTCTGATGGGTGACCTTGGGCAAGAAATTACACTCCCGATGCCTGAATTTGTATGTCTCTGAAGTGTGGGGGAAATGATATTCAGCCTCCTTTGTCCGTGCTTTGAGGTCTACGAATGAAAGCCACTACAGAATAGCTAGGGGTTGTTATTACTGCTCATGTCTGAAAACTTCTTCTTGGAGAATTGGAGAAAGTCTATTAAACTCTTTCTATCAATGACGGACTAGAAGACCGAATTGTTATTTATTATTATTCTGCCAGCACCTTAAATAGGGCAATGTGTGGGTCAGGATCCCCTCTGTTGTTGTGAGAGTCGCAGCCCAAGAGTCTCCATGGTGCGGGACGCTGCTCAGTCAGGCAGTGGGTGTTATCTCCCAGGTGAGAGGCAGTGCGCTCAGATGCCAGGCTCCGTTTCCTTTAGGGATGGGTGACCCTTTGCAGAGATTGTTTTGTAAAAGTGTAGTTATGTAAGATGAACTTTTTAGGGATGGGTCTCTGAATTTATAGATTAAGGGCGAAGCTCCCAAGGGGAGGTGGGAGTTGCAAGGTTGTTGCACTCACTATCAGTAATACAAGACTCACTAGAGCAGGGACTTGAGTCTCCTGAATCCCAGAGGCTGCAGTTTTCTAAAATCCCTGAAGGATTATAATTGGAATGATGTGTCCATATCTGTAGGGCAGCTTGGAAATCCTCAGCCTGGCTGTTAAAGGAGTTGGGGGGGTAAATAATGTTTTTTCATACACTTTAATGTTGGTTCTCTCAGTCTGGGGTATTAGGAGGTGGAGTGGGGTGAGGAAAGGCGGGGAACAGCGCAGTGAGGAGCAGGGAGTGTATTGGGGGAAGGGAAATTGGAGTCCTGACCCTTTCCTTACAGTGCGGTGTGTCTGTGTCTGCATTTGTGTGTGCGAGAGCCACGGAAAGGACGCTGAGGTTTGGAGTTTTCACGCTCACTGTCTCTGCGCTGCGAGATACGGAGCTGCAGCGCCCCCAGCGGAGAGTATGGCAACACCCACTTTCTCATGTTCTCTGTGTGTCAATATACTGTATTTTCCACTCCATGCATCGGAGATAGTGGGTTTTAGCCCATGAAAGCTTATGCTCAAATACATTGGTTAGTCTCTTAGGTGCCACAAGTCCTCCTCGTTCTTTTTGTCCTTAGACAGCCAGGGCAGGTTTTCGTCTGAGCTCAGATCGGCTTCCCCGCCCTGTGGCTCCCGCACAGTGATACGGGGCAGTGTCCTCGGCCCTCAGGCCGGTCATTTGCAGATACAGCAGGTTGTTGGGGTTGTTTCTGGAGATGGTGGATCGGCCTTTCACTGAGTCTGCGTAATACCGTTGCCTCCCATCATAATAAATGAGTAAGACCCACTCCAGCCCCTTTCTGGGAGCCCGTTGGACTCAGCTCATGTGATAGCTGCTGAAGGAGAACCCGGAGGCTTTGCAGGAGAGGCGGAGAGAGTCTCCGGGCTTCTTCACATCCCCTCCGGACTCCACCAGCTGCACCTGGGACAGGGCACCTGGGAATAGAAAGATATTATACATCACATTAATATTCAGAGCAATAATAGACTGTTCCCCTGCCCCGTCAATGCGTATGAGGGGAGAAAATACCTTCCAAAGCCACTGCAAGGAACACTAACTGGAGCCAAAATCTCATTTTCCCTGGTGCTGGAGGGGAAAGTTCTCAGGGGACTGGCTGGTCACTGCACAGACTCAGGGAGCTGAGGATCAGACTCAGGGAGCTGAGGAAGCTGCAGTCCTTTGAATCATCACCATCATCTTCAGTGCAGAATGACCCCTGCAGCGTCAGTGGGGCACTGAGGGAGTGGGGCTGTGATGTCTTTATGCAACACAGATTATTCAGCGAGAATTGGCAGAGGAGCCCCATGGAGTCGGGTTGGGGTAACTAAATGATTTGGGAACCTAAATCCTAATCACTGTCTCTGGGATTTAGGCTCTGAAATTTAAGTCACTGTCAAGAGCTGGACTTGGGCTCCCAGCTCACTTAAGCTGTTCCAGATTTACCCGACAGGAATTATATTTCTCTACTTTAAGATTCACTAATGAATCCTAAATGCAGTGTTGATGAGGGCCTTAAAATACCAACTTTGAATTAGCCAAGTGGAGAATAGAGGCTATTAATAGGCAACTGGATTTGGCAGCTGTCTCTATTTCAGCTTTTCACCTTGGTTCCCCCTTACTGCAAAGACTTGTGGGTATGCCAGATATTCTTGTGGTTTGGTTTTTTCTTTGGGCAGGATCCTAAACAGCTGGATTCAGGTTGATCCACCAGGTGTATAGGAAGAATCCTGGAATTACTCTGGAAGCAAAACCAAACCTTTAACTAGTCCCTCAGCTCATGTGCTTGTGCATTACAGTTCAGACTTTAATTGTTCAGGGCAGACAATGCGCTGCAAAAGACCATTCAGCGGTCTGCAGGTCTGTGCAAATCGTGACGAAATTATGGTGTGTAAAATTTTAGGGAGGTTCCACCACGAGCGTTAAGAACATAAGAGCGGCCAGACTGGGTTAGACCAAAGGTCCATCTAGCCCAGTGTCCCGTCTCCCGACAGTGGCCAATTCCAGGTGCTCCAGAGGGAATGAACAGAACAGGGAATCATCCAGTGACCCATCCCCTGTCACCCATTCCCAGCTTCTGGCAAACAGACTCTTTAAATAATGTCTCTGGCATTTCTTCCTCTTAGTTCATGTTCACAAGGCAGGTCGAAGGGCAGAAAGCTAATGATCAATAGCAACTGAGATGGATTCTAGTTCTGCATTGCCAACCACGAAGTAAAGTCCTCTCTATTCTCTCAGCACAGTGAGTCTTTAATTGCCAAGGCGCATTTTGAGATGACTGAAGCCCAGATCCATTATTGGCGGTTTCTTGGTGTCTAAACTGCTCTGCTGTGTCTGTGTCTGCTGGTCTCTGCGGGCGCTGGGAGCTGGTTGGATTCGAGGAGGGGGTTTCTGTATTCACTACAGTTGGTCCTGATCGCTGTGTCTCTCACACCGTGATACCAGGCGGTGTCCTCTGCTTTCAGTCTGGTCATCTGCAGATACACCAGGCTGCTGGAGTTGTCTCTGGAGATGGTGAATGGCCCTTTAACCGCATTGCTGTCAAACATGCAGTAGCTATTAGCAGGGTTGTATATCCGTGAGCCCCACTCCAGGCCCTTCCCGGGCGCCTGACAGACCCAGCTCACGTGGTAACTGCTGAAGGTGAACCCGGAGGCTTTGCAGGAGACGAGGAGAGATCCCCCCGGCTTCTGAATTCCACCTCCAGACTCCACCAGAAGAACCTGGGACTGCACATCTAGGGGGAAAAGAAGAAGGAAAAAGGCTATTAAGAATCATGTTAATACAAGACCTGAGCCAAAGCTCACAGAAGCCATTGGAAAGATGCCCATTCACTTCACTGCGCTTTGGGTTGGGGAAGGAATGTATAACCTTCCCTGGAGTCTCCAGCCAATGTTGGGGGCGAGGGAGGGGAGAATTACCTAGAAGGGCTGGTAGGGCAAAGAGAAGATTCAGTCACATTATCCTGCTGCTGACGCTGGAGGAGTTTCTGACGGTTACTGAAAGATGCCAAGATCTTGGCCTGCTCTCTTTTCATACTCTGCCAACCAGGAGACACCATTTTATGCTGGGCCCCGAGACACTGAATTTGCATCTTCCCTCTTTAAAAAACACACAACAGACCGCAACCCTCATTAAACTCAGGCCACCGGGAGACGGGTTCGGAGGAAGAATATATTCAGCTGGAGAAGGAGAGTTAGAATCTCTCTGATCTCTCCAGGGATGCTCACTGCCTCTGACAGACAAAATGCACCATTGATTGTTCACCTGCCACTGAGCTCTGTCTGTTCTCAGTTTGTGAGTTCCTTGCCACTGTGTCCTAGAGCACAGAGCGCTAGACTGGGCCATGGGATATGGGCTGTTTCTTCTTTGGTCTGCAGGGTTGCTTGGATACGTCACTTCTCTCCGTAAAGATGGGACAGAGACCCTGACCTGACCCTCCTTTGTGAAGTGCTCTGAGACCTCCTGATGGAAATCTCTCTATAAATGCTAGGGGTTAGTACTATTACTAATGCCTGAAACCGTCTTTTTCTTCTTCTCTAAGAAGAAGGAGGCAAGCCTTTGAAAGCAGGGGTTCTGGAACAATTTGCATAGTGCGGATGCTGAGAGACATTGAACCAAACTGGACACCCTGTATATGATGGAAACCACTTCAAGCCAGGCTTGGAGCAGCACCTCTAGTTCCACCACCTATGTTTGAAACTCTTTTTTGCACTGCTGGACGACAAGACAGAATTATGATTAGATTAGCACCTTAAAACGAATGGGAGTTGGGTGTGGGCACCCCCAGCCTGCTTTGACTGTTGTAGCTCAGAGCTAAACTCTGCTAAATCATGTACTGAAAATGGACAGGCGGTACCCTGAAAGAATCTCCAGCCTAGGAGTATAACCCGGCAGGTGTCTGTACGCCCGTGTGTAACTGTGATTGACACAGTAACTCCCACTGCTCTGAGTGGGGCTAACTGTAAGAAACTCAGTTGCCCAGAAGTGTTGTATCACTCCTCGTCGTCATCGTGGTGGTGTCAATATTGTTTTCAACCCCCACTGTACATAGGGAATTATACAGATAAAAGTGTCAGCAAGCTAAATGAAAGTCTCCGTGGGAATGCTGGGTAAAAAATAACAATAATACACAGACCTGAGAAGCTCAGCCCCGCCCCTGTGTTTATGCATTCTGATATGGGGGGAGTTTTTAAAGGGTCTTAACTTAAGCAGTTTAAATTCTCAAATCCCATGGGAGTTGGAAACCTCACAGCTTTCGGTTCCTTTGAAAACCGGGAGGAAACTCTCTAATGGGTTGAGGACCTACTGTTTCTCAGGCGGGGTACAGGGCGCTCAGAGGCCCAGCTCAGCAATATTTAAGTGTGGGCAATCTCTTGCAAATATTGTTATGTAAACTCCCACAGCAGTCTGGGGTTGGGATATTCCAAAGAGTTTAAGGGAGATAGTAGGGCAGGGGACGATTTTCAAGGATGCAAATTAATTAGTGATTTCATCTAGACCCTAGACCAATTTCTTAGGCCTTCATTCAGGGAAGTGCTTAGGCATTTGCTTAACCCCATCTCTGTGCAGGACACCTTATCCATTTCAGCACAATTCATAGTGCCATGGATTTAATTTCACACTTAATTCTCAGTAATGCCCGTGGCTATTCAAGATCTGAAAGAATATTTGTCTCATGTTACTAAAACACATAGAAATCCCTAAATACTTACATGCTGATATGTGCACAAACATGCCCTTTAATACTGACTCCTTAAATAATTTACTATAACAGTATTTAATTTTAATTCACTGCTGCCCTCTGCAGAGTGTTGGTAGAGTTGTTACCATTTCAGCTCGGTTTTTGCTTCCTGCTTAATAGCTTTCTGCTCACTGTGTGCCTAGCACAGTAATACCGGGCGGTGTCCTCGGATTTCAGGCCGGTCATCTGCAGATACAGCAGGTTGTTGGGGTTGTCCCTGGAGATGGTGAAGCGTCCCTTGAAGGGCTGTGCATAGTTGATGGTAGTTGAAGTTGGGTGTATTTCCCCAATCCACACCAGTCCCTTCCCAGGGGCCTGTCTGACCCATTGCATCCAGTAGCTGCTGAAGGTGAAGCCAGAGGCTTTGCAGGAGAGGCGGAGAGAGTCTCCGGGCTTTTTCACATCCCCTCCGGACTCCACCAGCTGCACCTGGGACCGGACACCTGGGAATAGAAACATAATGTAATTATCATTAGTATTAAGAGCAACAATAGACTGTTCCCCTGCCCCGCCAATGGGTGTGAGGGGAGGAAATACCTTCCAAAGCCACTGCAAGGAACACTAACTGGAGCCAAAATATCATTTTCCCTGGTGCTGGAGGGGAAAGTTCTCAGGGGACTGGCTGGTCACTGCACAGACCCAGGGGGCTGCGAATAGTCTCTCTGGGTGCAGCCTGGGCAGAGGGAGGATCAGATTTAAACAGGAAACTGTCCCCCTGATTTGCATATCCCGCCCATTATAACACACACAAACTCCTTCCCTTGCTGATCTCATTTCTTGCCCTCCGATTCCAGGAGAGGGGGGTAAATGTGTGTAGCCCTCTGACCCAAATCCCATTGAATCCCCAGGGGATTTTTGAGTGGCTTGGAGCTACATCGGATCCGGTCCCACGTGTTTGTGTGGAGTCCAGCACAATTTGGGAACCCGGTCCTGAATAGCCTCGGAAATGGGCTGTCAAAGCAGAAACTGAGGAAGAATGGAGTGAACAGAAAAGAGAGAAAGCAAGAAAGGAAGCTGCAGTCATTTCAATCATCACCATCATCTTCAGTGCAGAATGACCCCTGCAGTGGGGCTGTGCTGTCTTTCAGCAACACAGATTATTCAGTGAGAATTGGCAGAGGAGCCCCAGGGAGTCGGATTTGGGATAACTAAATGACTTGGGAACCGAAATCCTAATCACTGTCTCTGGGATTTAGGCTCCTAAATTTAAGTCACTATCGAAAGTTGGCCTTGGGCTCCCAGCTCACTTAAACTGTTCCCGATTTGCACAATGGGAATTACATTTCTCTACCTTAAGATTCACTAAGGAATCCTAAATGCCGCATTGACGGGGGCCTTAAAATGCCTAGATTGAATTAGCCACGTGGAGAATAGAGGCTATTAATAGGCAGCTGGATTTGGCAGCTGTCTCTATTTCAGCTTTTCACCTTGGTTCCCCCTCAATGCAAAGACTTGTGGGTATGCCAGATATTCTTGTGGTCTGGTCTTTTCTTTGGGCAGGATCCTAAACAGCAGAATTCAGGTTGATCCACCAGGTCTAGAGGAAGGATCCTGAAATTAGTCAGGAAGCAAAACCAAAGCTTTATCTAGTCCCCTAGCGCATGTGTTTATGCACTGCAGTTCAGTCTTTAATTGTTCAGGACAGACGATGTGCTGCAGAAGCACCATTCAGTGGTCTGCGCAAACAGCAACAAAATTATGGTGTACAAAATCCTAGTGTCGGTCCGCCACAAATTTTAAGAACATAAGAACGGCCAGACTGGGTCATACCAAAGGTCCATCTAGCCCAGTGTCCTGTCTTCCAACAGTAGCCAATGCCAGGTGCCCCAGAGGGAATGAACAGAACAGGGAATACTGACCGGTGTCCTAGCATTTCAGGCTGGTCATTTGCAGATACAGCAGGTTGTTGGGGTTGTTCCTGGAGATGGTGAAGCGTCCCTTGAAGGTCTGTGCATAGTTGATGGTAGTAGAAGTTGGGTGTATTTCCCTGATCCACTCCAGTCCCTTCCCAGGGGCCTGTCTGACCCAGCTCATCCTGTAGCTGCTGAAGGAGAAACCCGGTGGGTTTGCAGGAAAGGCGGAGGGAGTCTCCAGACTTTTGCACATAAGTTTGGGACTCTGGGATCTGGATCTGCGACCAGGCACCTGGGAATAGAAAGATATTGTAAATCATATTGATAGTAATAGCGATAATAGACTGCTCCCTTGCCCTGCCAATGGTTCCCAGGGGAGAAGATACCTTCCCGAGCTGCTACAAGGAACACTAAATGGAGCCAAAGTCTCATTTTCCCTGGAGTTGAAGGGAAAAGGTCTCAGGGGATCAGCTGGTAACTGCACAGACCCAGGGGGCTGTGGATGGTTTCTCTAAGTGCAGCCTGGACAGAGAGAGGGACAGATTTAAACAGGAAAGTGTCACCCCTATTTGGATATCCCGCTCCTTATAAGAGACACAAACTCCTTCCCTGAGCAATCAAATGTCTTGCCCTCCAATTCCAGGAGAAGGAAGGGGGAATGTGTGTAACGTTCAGACCCAAGCCTCCCTGAAATCAGAGGGGATGTGGCCTTGACTGCGATTGACATCGGATCAGATCTTACATGGGGAGCAAATATTCATTTGAAACCAGGGGTGCTGGAACAGTTTTTATAGTGGGGGTGCTGGGAGACATTGAGCCAAACTGTAAACTCTGTATATAAAGGAACCACCTTCAAGCCAGAACCCCTAATTCCAGCCCCTATGTTTGAAATTCTTCCTTGCAATGCTGGACTACGAGACAGAATTATTATTAGATTACTACCTTAAAATGAATGAGAGTTGGGTGTGGATCCCCGCCTAGCCTGCTTAGAATGTTTTAGCAGAATTCAGTTTTTCGGACTTCTGGGCTAAGTCATACAGTAAGAATGGACAGTCGGCACCCTGAAAGAATCTACAGGTTAGGGTTATAATCCTGCAGGTGTTTATAGGCCTCTGCAACTGAGAGTACTTGCCTTGCTTTGAGTGGGACTAATGATATGAATAAAACCATTCAGTTGCATAGAAGTGTTCTATCACTCTTCTTCTTAGTATTACCATTCCTATTATTTTCAACACCCACTATAAATAGGCAATAATATAGATAAAAATGTCAAACTAACGTTTCTGTGGAAATGCTGGATAAAATAATACAAAAACAACAATACATAGACCTTAAAAGCTCTGCCTTGCGGCTGTGTTTATGCAGCAGGGTGGATTTTTTAAAAGGTCTTAAGCAAGGCAAACACTCAAATCCCAAGGGAGCTGGAACTTCACAACTTTGGGTTCCTTTGAAAATCTCAGTCTCACACTCTCTAATTGGTGGAGGACCTGTTGTTTCTCAGGTAAGATACAGTGCACTCAGGCACACAGCTCAGTAATATATAAGTGTGGGAAATCTGTTGCAAAGACTGTAATGTAAAATCCCATAGCAGTGCAGGGTTGGGATGTTCCAAATTGCTTAAGGGAGATGGCAGGTCTGTGGATGATTTTCAAGGATGGAAATGATTTCAGGGGGACCCTAGTACAATTTGTTAGGCCTTGATTCATGAAAGCATGTAAGAATTTGTTTAAACCCATCTCTATCCAGGATACCATTTTAAATTGAAGCACAATTCTGAAGAGTGATGCATTTAGACAAATAGGATGACCACACTCAGTAGATTATAAGCTTTGTAATGATACCTTACAAGAGACCTTTTGCAGGAAGCATATTCCACTTACATTATATTCATACTCATTAGAATATTTTTTATAAAATCATGTGGAGTGCAATGCCCCACAATGGGTCAAGGAAATATGAAGGCTCCAGACTACCTTCAAGTCCTCAGTCCCTTGGTTAGAATGCTCCCATTAGTATATGCTCATAGTCCAGAGGGTGGAGCAGAAAAGAGGTAAAATGGGGAGGTTTCGAGGCCAGGGCCTTTTAGCTTCTGCCAAGGGGCAAGTAAAGGGAAATCTGTTCTCACTGTGCAAGATGGTGTTTGGAGTCACATGGGAAAGTTACATGTCCATCACCCCCACCCATATTCTTATTAGAACATTCACCAAAAGTCCATTAAGTGTAGACAGGCATTTTTCAGGGTTCATTGTGAGCTCAGTGTCCATTCAACTTTCCCTTCATGTGCTGGATCAATATCTTGTGGGCGTTACCACAGGAGCAAACATGTAGTAAACATAGCTAATTTTCATAACTTCAGATACCAAGATGAATACACATGCATAGAAACAGCATAATCATAAGTACCAGCTATTTCACCTGCATGACTACTCCCAAAAGAGATTCTGAAAAATCACACCACTTACCTGAGACCCTCTGTGCCAGCACCAGGCCCCACTGGAGTTTTATCTTTTTTATCTTTATCTGGAGTTTTATTTTATGTAACAACAGACATGGAGCCAGTGACAGGACTCTCCATGTAGCCTAAAAGAGCAAAGTTAATTCTGAGCTGTTCAGGTGTGACTGCACCTTTAGTCTGTGAGGGCAGACTGGCTGGCCCACATTCAGGTTAATGGGCTGCAGTGTTCCTTTCCAGTTAACTTTCTAATGTTCATAAACCTGGCATGGGCTGAGGTGGTTTAAAGCATAACACAGCTTTTTAGGTTTGCAAATCTGTGAACCTCTGCCTCTTTGAGATTTTATTCTTATTATTATTGCTGGTCATAATGTGGGAGGGTATCCTCTCCGCCCTCTGCTCATGAGGTCATGTATGTGTCTTGTAGCACTCTTCTGAACACCAGTTGGAAGGAATTTTTTTTCCCAGTAAATGTGGACTGATTCTTTTCTCTTAGAAGGCATGTAATTTTTCCAGGTTCACACTGATTACCACAGAAAACAATCAGGGCTGTTAAACTTTTTTCAAATTCCATACAAAAATTAAGTTCAGCTATATTTTCCAGTACAGGGATGAAATGGGTGTTTGTATATACAAGCATCAACATGCTTAACTACTCACTTTCCCTCCAAATATGTAGAATTTCAGTCTGTTTATATGGAATATGGGAGTTGGGTGAAGAGTCATTTCAGCGTATGTATGACTTATTAAAAGACAAATCTTAAGTAGAGCTGAATCCTAAACTGCATTATGGTATTGTACCCAAACATTGCATTTAAATGGGAGATTCAACTTCCTTTATAGGAACAGAACGGACTCCTGAAACTCTTACCACAAAAGTGGTACATAGACATGCAAATAGTCCCATTGTCTTTGTCATAAACCTACAGCTAAGGGTAGCCTAAAATCCCTCCTTTACCTGTAAGGGGTTAAGAAGCTCAAATAACCTGGTTGACACCTGACCAAAAGGACCAAAAAGGAAAGAAGATCCTTTCAAATCTGTGGGGGGAGGTTTTGTTTGTGCTCTTTGTCTGGTTCTCTCGGACAGAGAAGGACCAGGGCAGAAAAAGCCATCTCCTAAAACCATACCTGAAATGAGCCTCTAAGATTACAAAAATTGTAAGTAAAGCAAGGAAATGTGTTAGATTATCTTTTGTTTAGCTTGTGAATTTTCTCTATGCTAAGAGGGGGGTTTATTCCTCTTTTTGTAACTTTGAAGTTAAGCTGAGAGGAAAATTCTGTGTGTTTTAAATCTTTTTATTACCCTGAAAAGTTATCGTCCATCCTAATTTTGCAGGTGTGATTCTTTTACTTTTTTTTAAATAAAATTCTTCTTTTAAGAACCTAATTGATTTTCAGCTTCCTAAGAACCAGGATTTGATCTGTTCTCACTTTGTAAACAACTGGTTAGTATATTATTCTCCAGCCTCCCCAGGAAAGGGGGTGAAGGGTCTTGGGGGGATATTTTGGGGAAACAGGAACTCCAAGTGGTCCTTTTCCTGAATTTTGTCTAAATCACTTAGTGGTGGCAGCCATAGCATCCAAGAACAAGAAAAAAAGTGTGCCTTGGGAAAGTTTTTAACCTAGACTGGTAAAAATAAACTTTGGGGGACTTTCATGCAGGTCCCCACATCTGTACCCCAAAGTTCAGAGTGAGGAGGGAACCCTGACAGTCTTCAATGGGATTGATCAAATGATGAAGGGTTTACAGGATTAGGTCCCAAGTTTGTGAATTGTTCTAGATGAAACTGGCAAGGCCGGAGCTGTCAGATCAGAAGGAGCGTCATTCGAATAGAGTTGGGCAGATGTGGGTTACGTCTTAGCTCCTCCCTGGTTAAGATGAGGAAGATATTTTCAGCAAAGTTCTTGGCAGATTCCTGAGGCAGCTGGTTTAAGGTCATCATTAGAATCTTCACTTACAGTTCTCTCATCCACAAAGCTGGAAAATGAGGCATTTGTTTGGCTGCTCCGGTTCCAGTTATCACAGTGCACGTTGGACTAGTTCGGCTGCAAAGAAGAATTCTCGGTACACGGGGACAACACCTGGTTCCCGCCAGGCTGCAGAGCTGGGCTGACAGCAGAATCCAGACATCCGCTGGTCAGGGCAAGCAGAGGCATTGCTCTCATGATCTGGGCTTGACGTGATGCAGTATGGATGCCATGGGTAATTCGGACCAAGGGGGAGAAACTGAATCAAAAACACTGTTTAAAAACCTTCCATCCCTTCCCGCCCCCTTCCCCTCCTGAGGATTCCTGGCCGGTTTAACAGCACGACACAGATGGTGACGAACTTAAACAAAGCCTCTGTGCTGCTAATGCAGCCTGGGCAGACAGCGGCAGAGATTTGAACAGGACCCTGTCTCCCTGGCCTGCATGCCCCGCTCCCCACTAAACACGTCAAACGCCTTCCCCGGCTGATCTCATGAGCTGCCCTCCGGTTCTGGGAGAAGGACGAGGGAGGGGGAGGGGTAGCGCCCTGACCCAAATCCCCCTGAAATCAAAGGAGCCTCAGGGAGTCGGGTTTGGGGTAATTACATTATTGTGGAACCTAAACCCTAATCCCTGTCTCTGGCATTTAGGCTGTGAAATTTAAGCCCCTTCTAAAAATTGGATTTAGGCTCTCAGGTCATTGAAAAGTTTCATTGAAACTGTTTCCCCGTTTGTCCAATGGGAATTTTATTTCTCTACGTTAAGATTCGCTCATGAATGTGAGACGCAGAGATACCGAGGTGATGCGGCCCTTAAAACACCTCTCCTAGATTAAATTAATCGCGTGGCAATAGTGGCTATTGACACGCACCTGGATTTGGCAGCTGTTTCTCTTTCAGCTGTTCCGCTCTTACTACAAGACCTGTGGGTATGCCCGTTCCTTAGAGAATGTTTGTAATCACTCGCTGCGGGCCGTCACGACTCTCCCCTTTCAATCCACTGGCAGGCCATGCAGCTGGCTCGGAGCTGGGCCCAGACAGGGTCACCGACCACAGTAACTGTGTCTGCCCATGATCTTTAGGGCAGGTGACAGACCTCCCCATTAGTGATGACCGTGCAATCTATGTTGCCGCTTGAGGTCCAAATGGCTCTCCGGGGTTCGTCCCCAGTGCCTCTTTCTTGACTTCTCAGAACACCAAACATTTGCTGAGAATTGACCATGTCCCTGCGACTCCAGCGGGTGCTCTGTGCGCATGAGCTAAAATAAGGGAAAGGCCAATGGCGAATAACCCTTTAAAAATCTTCATAAGTGTTCTAACATTTGATAATTTTAGATCTAGCTTTAGGTTTCACTGTAATGCTCCCCCCCCCCTTCTGTCTTGGTCTAAGATGCCACTATTAATAACATTGGCTTTGCGTTGTTCAGATTAAATTGATTTATGGCAGAAACCAATATACAAGCATGGAGAGGTCCAGAGGAAAATTCTCCTGTGATCAGGTTATTCCAGAACTGCCCATTGCAACGTTCCTGCAGCTGGTGTTTACCGCTAGAGGAGGCAGGGGAATGGATTCGTTCGGTGCCTGTTCTCATCCACTGTGACAATTCCCATCTTCCTACCTGAGCCTCCTTTGTCCATTTGTTAACTTTTTAAACAAGGACAGTTCTGCTTTCCCCCGCGGCTGCCCCTTGCCTTGGGAGGGGAGGGGAGGGGAGGGGAGGGGGGAACTTGGGCAAAGCTACCTCAGTGTTTCCCTTCAAAGCTCCCCTAAAATACATCTTTCCCATGAAGCCTAGAAAAATACTTGACTGTTAGGGGGCTCTTTTGCTGGGGTCGCTGATCAATATTGTCTTAGTGGTTCCTTGTCCCCGCCCCCATGTGTCTCTTCCCATCTGTTGTCTTACATTGACTTCATAAGCTGTCTGGGGCTGTTTGATCTGTGTTTGTCCAGCGCCTAGCACAATAGAGCTCTGGTCCATGACCCTGGCTCCTACGGGTCATAATACAAAATAACAATTGACTTTACTTGGAACAGGAGGAGGAACTACTCTCTCATGCCTGAGAGAAGCAAGTAAAAATCACCTACTAGTTAGTGCTTAACTGTTTTCGTTTCCCCGAGTGTGTGTTTTTGTCCCTTAAAGGGCTGTGCGTAGTTGACGGTAGTTGAAGTTCGGTATATTTCTCCTATGCACTCCAGTGCTTTCTCGGGAGCCTGGCGGACCCATCTCATAAGTAGCTGCTGAGGGTGAACCCAGTGGGTCTGCAGGAGAGGCGGAGAGAGTCTCCGGGTTTTGCACATAAGCTTGGGGGTCCAGGGGCTGGATCTGCGACTGGGCACCTGGGAATAGAAATATATAATAAATCACATTAATCTTAATAGGAATAATAGACTGTTGCCCTGCCATTTTGTTACACTAATAAAATAAGACCAACAGGAGCTTGTAAATGGGGATAAGGCAAAATGCTGCATTTATTGTAAATATAATAAAAAGATAGAAACACACAATGTTAGATCACTACTATTCCTTATTTATCCACATATCCATACATACATTCATTCATGCAAGTTCTGCGTAGTAGTTATAGTTACCAGCCTAAAAGCTGCTCCTGACAGAGTCCTGGCCAGGCGGCCTGTACAGGAGACTGGAGCGGAGGCCCTGTTAGACGCGCATCCGATGCTCCTGGAGGGTGGTGGCAGAACCAGACTCCAAGTTCCCAGTCCTCAGAGTCTATTTTGATAGGAATTTATTCCTATGCCAGTCCATGGGCGCTGCTTCATCATGCTGGCTGTCATGACAGCTCCATGGTGGCTGTCAGGTGCTTATCAGGTTTCTCATCCTTTGGGTTAGTCCGGTGGATTCCAGTTTGCTCCCCCGGGGTCCTCCGGTTGTTTCCACTTGGTGCCTTCTTCAGCCAAGCGACACTGAATTCCTAGGCTGGCACCTCCCTAACCATTCATTGGTCATCTAAACCGAGCCTTCATTCGCAGACATTCTCTGTCTTAATCTCATTTATTATTTCACCGTCTCTTTAACTTTCGGGGTGTTACTAATTTATTTGAAAAAAGAAAAGTAGTACTTTTGGCACCTTAGAGACTAACCAATTTATTTGAGCATGAGCTTTCCTGAGCTACAGCTCACTTCATCGGATGCATGCCGTGGAAACTGCAGCAGACTTTATATACACACAGAGAATATGAAACAATATCTCCTCCCACCCGACTGTCCTGCTGGTAATAGCTTATCTAAAGTGATCATCAAGTTGGGCCATTTCCAGCACAAATCCAGGTTTTCTCACCCTCCACCCCCCCACACAAATTCACTCTCCTGCTGGTGATAGCCCATCCAAAGTGACAACTCTCTACACAATGTGCATGATAATCAAGGTGGGCCATTTCCAGCACAAAACCTGGATTTGTGCTGGAAATGGCCCACCTTGATTATCATGCACATTGTAGGGAGAGTGGTCACTTTGGATGAGCTATTACCAGCAGGATAGTGAGTTTGTGTGTGTGGGTTTTGGGAGGGGGGTGAGAGAACCTGGATTTGTGCAGGAAATGGCCCAACTTGATTATCATGCACATTGTGTAGAGAGTTGTCACTTTGGATGGGCTATCACCAGCAGGAGAGTGAATTTGTCGGGGGGGGGGGGGGTGGAGGGTGAGAAAACCTGGATTTGTGCTGGAAATGGCCCAACTTGATGATCACTTTAGATAAGCTATTACCAGCAGGACAGTGGGGTGGGAGGAGGTATTGTTTCATATTCTCTGTGTGTATATAAACTCTGCTGCAGTTTCCACGGTAGGCATCCAATGAAGTGAGCTGTAGCTCACAAAAGCTCATGCTCAAATAAATTGGTTAGTCTCTAAGGTGCCACAAGTACTCCTTTTCTTTTTGCGAATACAGACTAACACGGCTGTTACTCTGAAACATCTCTGGAGATGGTGAATCTCACTCAGTGGGAGCTGCGCTCTGTGACCCTTGTGCCCCCCTGTCTCTCATAGAATCATAGAATCATAGAATATCAGGGTTGGAAGGGACCTCAGGAGGTCATCTAGTCCAACCGCCTGCTCAAAGCAGGACCAATCCCCAATTAAATCATCCCAGCTAGGGCTCTGTCAAGCCTGACCTTAAAAACTTTTAAGGAAGGAGATTCTACCACCTCCCTAGGTAACGCATTCCAGTGTTTCACCACCCTCCTAGTGAAAAAGTTTTTCCTAATATCCAACCTAAACCTCCCCCACTGCAACTTGAGACCATTACTCCTTGTCCTGTCATCTTCTATCACTGAGAATAGTCTAGAACCATCCTCTCTGGAACCACCTCTCAGGTAGTTGAAAGCAGCTATCAAATCCCCCCTCATTCTTCTCTTCTGCAGACTAAACAATCCCAGTTCCCTCAGCCTTTCCTCATAAGTCATGTGTTCCAGACCCCTAATCATTTTTGTTGCCCTTCGCTGGACTCTTTCCAATTTATCCACATCCTTCTTGTAGTGTGGGGCCCAAAACTGGACACAGTACTCCAGATGAGGCCTCACCAATGTCGAATAGAGGGGGACGATCATGTCCCTCGATCTGCTCGCTATGCCCCTACTTATACATCCCAAAATGCCATTGGCCTTCTTGGCAACAAGGGCACACTGCTGACTCATATCCAGCTTCTCGTCCACTGTCACCCCTAGGTCCTTTTCCGCAGAACTGCTGCCTAGCCATTCGGTCCCTAGTCTGTAGCTGTGCATTGGGTTCTTCCGTCCTAAGTGCAGGACCCTGCGCTTATCCTCATTGAATGTCATCAGATTTCTTTTGGCCTAATCCTCCAATTTCTCTAGGTCCCTCTGTATCCTATCCCTCCCCTCCAGCGTATCTACCACTCCTCCCAGTTTAGTATCATCTGCAAATTTGCTGAGAGTGCAATCCACACCATCCTCCAGATCATTTATGAAGATATTGAACAAAACCGATCCCAGGACCGACCCCTGGGGCACTCCACTTGACACCGGCTGCCAACTAGACATGGAGCCATTGATCACTACCCGTTGAGCCCGACAATCTAGCCAACTTTCTACCCACCTTATAGTGCATTCATCCAGCCCATACTTCTTTAACTTGCTGACAAGAATACTGTGGAAGACCGTGTCAAAAGCTTTGCTAAAGTCAAGAAACAATACATCCACTGCTTTCCCTTCATCCACAGAACCAGTAATCTCATCATAGAAGGTGATTAGATTAGTCAGGCATGACCTTCCCTTGGTGAATCCATGCTGACTGTTCCTGATCACTTTTCTCTCATGTCAGTGCTTCAGGACTGAGTCTTTAGGGACCTGCTCCATGATTTTTCCGGGGACTGAGGTGAGGCTGACTGGCCTGTAGTTCCCAGGATCCTCCTTCTTCCCTTTTTTAAAGATCCCTCCGCCCCATGGTCCTCTGCTTCTCCCTCGGCAGCCGCCTCCCCCTGAGCGACCCCATGAAATCCTACCGTGTCCCTGTCCACAGCCCTTAGCCCGCTGACTGTCCCCAATGCCCGGCGGGCCAGCGCTGGGCTGAGTGATGCCATTGGGGGTTGAGGGGCGGGTCCGTTTATCTCCATGGTGACTCTGTGACATGGTGGCACTTTATTGTGGGCAGGATCCTGAGTTGCACCGTTTACACCAGGGCTGTGATTTCCAGCTGTCAAATGGATGGAAAAAATGCTCGAGTCTCTTTGGAAAGTCCCGGCGATGCCCCATCCCCCGGGGCAGCGGAGCGGGGTTTATTCCGGCGCCGAGTGATCTCTGCCCCCCAGCCCCGCCCGGACCCTGCATGGCCCATTTCCACACCCCGCCTCCATCTCTGGGGTAGGGAAATGGGCCATTCAGAGTCCGGGAACGGAAGGGTTAAACTGGCGGGAGGTTTGTGTCCCGTTCCCCCGGGGGCCGGGTCTCCTGCCCGAGCCCGAAGCGGGGGTGTCGCTGCTGCCCCCGCGCGGCCGCCGGGAGAAGGGCGATTCCGCAGCCTGGGTTTTTGTGCGATCACAAACCGGTTTGGTGTCACTGTGTCTCTCGCACAGTAATAGCGGGCGGTGTCCTCGGGCTTCAGGCCGGTCATTTGCAGATACAGCTCACTCTTGGCGTTATCCCTGGAGATGGTGAATCGCCCTTTCACTGCATCGAGGTAGTATGTACTACCCCCACCGGTGCTTATAGCAGCGACCCATTCCAGCCCCTTCCCGGGAGCCTGTCGGACCCAGCTCATGTAGGCGCTGCTGAAGGTGAAGCCGGAGGCTTTGCAGGAGAGGCGGAGAGAGTCTCCGGGCTTCTTCACATCCCCTCCGGACTCCACCAGCGTCTGGGACCGGACACCTGGGAATAAAGACAGGCCATTAATGTCGGTATAAAAACAGCGGTAACACAATATTCTTCTAACTCGGCCAGGTCTTCAGAGGAGGAAAATACCTTCCAAAGCTGCTAGAGTGACAATGACAAGGAGCAAAAATCCCATTTTCCCGGGTGCTGGAGGGGAAAGTTCTCAGGGGACTGGCTGGTGACTGCACAGAGTCAGGGGCTGCGGATTGTGTCTCCGGGTGCAGCCTGGGCAGAGGGAGGCAGAGATTTAACCAGGAAACTGTCTCCCTCATTTGCATGCCCCGCTTTATAAGAGACACACACTCCTGCTGTCAGTGATCGGATTGACTCGCCCTAGGGATCTCGTGGCAGGAGTCAGACTGTCCCGTCCTCTGTGTCTGTGCAGCGCCGGGCGCAGGGCGCTGGGGTCCTCCTGACTCTTTCAGACCCTGGGAGGAATGAACAGCTCCCTGCAGAGACTTGATTTCCTCGCATGGGAACTGAGGGCCTGGCTACTGTGAGGGGATATTGGGGGCTAGGGGGACTCAGCTCTGGAGCCGCTTTCCACCTCCAGTCAGGGGAGTCAGTGTCTGGAGAGGTTTCAGAGTAACAGCCGTGTTAGTCTGTATTCGCAAAAAGAAAAGGAGTACTTGTGGCACCTTAGAGACTAACCAATTTATTTGAGCATGAGCTTTCATGTCTGGAGAGGGGTCCTGTGCCAGGGATCCATTGTTCTGGGCCACCCGCTGGAGAGGGAAGGTTCCCATCGCATGGGGAGGGAAGCCCCCTTCGCAGCAGTGACCGGCTACACTGAAATGATCCATTTGTAGAGGAGAGTTAGGTGCTTGATCCAGGGATTGGCAAAAGCCAGCACAATGAGTGGAGAGCTGCCTGACCTACCCCTTCGGAAATGCTGAGGAGGGGTTGGGTCCAAGTACCACCTGTTAAAGGGAGTTAGGTGCCTATCTCCAGCTGGGATTCACAGCCCTGTCCTGGAGTTAGTCCCAGGTATTTACATTCAGAAACACGCCCAAACCCCCTTGTGCCAGAGAAGGATTTGTTGGTGCTTCCCTTAGCTTTTAGCCTAGTGGTTAGAGCACTTGCCTAGGACATGGTAGAGCCAGGATCATTTCCTGACCCTCTGCCTGATCCGGGAGCAGGGACTTGAGCCCCGGTCTTGCACTGTCAAGGGCAGGGTGACATCTGGGGTACAGACACCCCCAGCACATCCCTTTCTCTTTCAGACCAAATAAGTATTAATTAAATCACGGTGGAACAGCATGAACAGGAGAGATTGAAAGACCCCTCCCCAAATACCCCGTAGCCTGGTGCTCAGGGCGTTCACCCAGGACCGTTTTGCTGCTGTGACGGGTGACTGTGTCACAGGAGCCTAATTCATATTTTGAGAATTGACTTTGGAGAGGAGAAAAATCTACCGACACTGACGTTTAAGTAAGATAGGAGCCGAAGACGTTTGGGGAGGGATAACCCCCTGTCTGTTTAGATGGGCAAATGCTCGCTGGAGGGACTAAAGGCTCCTGTGTTATTCAAAGCAGTGTTAATGTTTCTAATTATATTGTGTTTAATTTTTCATAAATTACGCCCAGTGTTTTCCTTCCGTTGACGCACAGCCGGGAACAATGAATTGTGTTCCAGACAAATGCCCCCTCCTTCGCAGTGTTGCGATGCGCATTTCATCTGAAAAAAAGCTGCCTTTGTCACAGCCATCTGGATGGGGCATCTATGCCAGCCGGGGAATGTGTTATGCTACGTTACTAATAAAGCCCAAAGCCACTCCCGGCCGCTGGATGCAACTGTTGCCACCATGACAATTGTGTTTGTAACATATCGCTGCTTATGTACCAACCAACAGTCACCCTCGCCACTGTGTCAGAGGGTGGGTAAAAACCTAAGCGGTGACTCCTCACAACACAATGTTAATTCGGGGTGTGGGGGGGGGAATGCCACAACCCAATGGCCCCATCCCTCAGGGGGACCCCTGGACTGGCAAATCAGCATTGTACGTTGCTAACACTGTCGCAGGCATCGCAAGGCGTTTTGAGAAGGGGTAAAGGTGTAAGGGTAAAGTAACAGGTTCCTTTGCAGTTATGAGAGGCCACAGAGGGAGAAAGGAAAAAAGAAATGGGTTAACTCGAGGCTCACGCTCGGTCGGAAGATAAGACGCTGACTCCAGCCCAAGGCCACAGCACACAACCGACTCTCGGCTGCCTGCCAAGAAAGAAGGGGGCCTGAATTCCAACCCCAAAGAGCTGTAAAAAAAAAAATAAATCAGCTAAACAAAACTGCAGGGGCTGCAAAAAGAAGTAAAACGGCAAAGGTCAGCAAGGAAAAAATAACCATCTCGCGTCCCTAAAGCAGGTGTGTTTTAAAAAAGCGTCGAAAAGCGGCGAAAAACGGGGTTGAACTGGTACAAAAAGCATGGGGGACAGAAGTCCCTGAACTGGAAGGCCCCCCCAAAAAACCCAGGTCTTAAAAATCCTCCCAAAAGCGAGGGCAGGTCAGAGATCAACAGCGAACTCTGGGCATCCTGTGCACAGAACAAAACTCCCGTCCACCCTTCCTCCTCTTCTTCTTACGTTACCCCCGGGCTTGGCCAGCCCCAGGTAGTGTGTGTGTAAGTATAAAAGGGGGGTAGGGCTTGGGGCGCTAATGCTTTCTTCCTTCCTCTCAGTAACGTAAAAAGCACCCCTCACTCTCCGCTGTTGTTTTACTTTATTTTATTAATAAAGCTTTAAACCTTAGTCACTTGATGTGCTCCTTCATCTCCTCCCCTAAAGATCCTGGGGCCTCAGCCTAATCACCTAATGCTCCAGGCAAATTAATAAGATAAATCGGTCATAATGGATGCCTGGTGCTTTCTATAAATCAGTCCCTGTTAACGTGTCCCAGTTTGAGCAACCAAAAACAGAGGCACCCAAAATCACTATCACTTTTTTTGTAGGACACCACAGTGCTTGTGGTTCACTTTTGGGGTCTGCAGATACACTTCCAGTTATAGGGTGCAATGATTCGTATAAATAGAATACAGACTCCTCTTTCCAGCTGCCCCAGGGGCTCCCATGTGCTCAGGAGATTGTGGTTTCCTCTGCAGACCGTTTTTACATGACTCTGACTGGGTTTCCTTTTGCTGTGCTGCTCTCATGGTAATACATGGTGGTGTCTTCACTTCTGAGCCCACTGATCTCTACATAGGCTGTGCTGATGGAGTTGTCTCTGGAGAGGGTGAATAATCCTTTATATTTGTAGCATAGGCAATTCCTCCATTATTTGGCTTAATCCTGTTGAATCCAAGACAGCAAGTGGCTAGTAAAGCTGTACCCAGATGGTTTACAGGACAGCTTCTCTGACTCTCCAGGTTTTTTAATCTCAGCACCAGGCTGGACCCGTTGGATTTGGGACCAGACACCTGCAGTTACCCGACAAGAATGCATGAGTCTGAGTACCCTTCTTGTTGGCTCTCCTTTCTCCTCCACACCCCAGATCTCTCTGAAATTCACTTACCCGGGAAGGCTGCCAGCAGGGACAGAAAATGTAGCAAATATTTAATGGTTGTTTCTACAACACCCTCCATCTGGCACAGCAAGGTGACTCCTTTGGATGGTGATTTTCTCCCATTGCAAACTTCAAACAGGGAGTATAATTACTTTATTTGCATATTCAACATCAAAGACGCCTCAAAAGCTCGAAGGAGCTGAACGGGAATCAGAACGCATCAACTGTGCTTGGATCTGGCATCTGCCGTTCTTCTGGTTCTCAGAACTCACCCGAATCTATTTTTAATTAAATCTCTTGCAGTAGCACATCAGGAGAAGGCCCGGATTCTTTTGTGAGCTGCAGTTTATCTAGGTAAAATATTCAAAATGGGATTCAAGGAAAAGAATTAGCATTTAAAGGGAAACACAAAACAGATCTAGAGGCTGAACTTTCCTGAGCTGTCCAAGGGATTTGGATACCCAGTTCCCTTCCAAATCGATGGGGACTTGAGGTGGCTATTTCAAAGGTAGAAATGCTTGGGCATCAAAATCACATTGATTTTCAATTGAGTTAGGGCCTAAGTGCCATTTGTGCCTTTGAATATTTATCCCTTGGAGTCTAAATCCCCTAGACAGCTTTGAGACTCTTAGCACTTGTCTACACACAAAAGGTGTATCATTGGAACTATAAAGGTATAATTCAGGGGGTACAACACACTCCTCCCCTAATATGGACACAGACATACCAGTGTTACACAGGAGGGCAAAGTAAATTATGAAGATCTTCCCTTCTGGCCTTGAAATCTGAGTCTATGAATCAGTATAAAGTTTCTTCAGCTGGTGTGGCTGTTCTTGGGTGGGAAGGAAAATGCAATATCCCAGTATAAGGCACATTTCTGCAGCTATACCTGTGTCCAGCCTGGGGAGCGCATTGATACAACTATTACAATCACACACACACACACACTGCAGAAACCCTTCCCAAAATCTAATACTTGTACAATATCCGTGGGCCAAGGCGGCCTCAGGCATGATCTGTAAACAAGGGATCTAAAGAACAGCCCTGGGTTCTCCTCCCGGCGTTTCCAGTGGACCTGTTGATTCACCCTGGGGTGTAACATTAACTCTCTGACCCTCTGCTGGTGTCTGCCTGGTATATTTGGATTGTGAACCCTTCAGCGCTGGGACTGCCTGTCCCCAGGGCGAAGTGCGGCACCCGGCATAATGGGGCCCTGAACGCCGTTAGGGTGCGTGAGACAGACCCCCACAGTGTGTCCGCACAGCTGTATAACTGATGTTTAAACAGACAGGGATTTCTGAGAGCTGCTGAGTAGATTAGTGTAGCTGGGTCCCCTTGATCGAAACGGTATTTTGGGTTTCAAATCTCAGCCCCAAAGAGTCATTAGCAGACAGACACTGGCTGTGATTTCCAGAGGGGCAGAGGAAAACAGGACTTGTACTGCGGAGGCAGCTGGATGTTATGAAAACCCCACACCGAAATCCCCTTTGGTTTCATTGGGATTTTGGCACCTAATTCCCTTCATCTCCATTGACAATTCCGGCCACTGGCTGCTCTGAGAAGTGTGACATTTCAGTGACGGCTCCTGTCTCCTCGCCTCCGATGTCCTTTTACTGGGTTAGATTGTGTCTCCTCTACTCATGGGGAAAACACTTAGCCACTCGGGGACTATTTGTTAAGGGAGTTAGGGACCATTCTCAGGTACTCACTGGTAAAACAAGACGCCCTGCCCCCCACAGAAGTGGTGGGGAACATAAAGACGGAGATGGAGCAGATCTATTAAAAATGCCCGCGTGTTTATTTCACTCGGATTTCCCTTCAGTGGCTCTGAGTCCCACTGACCCCATAAGTTTTCAGGGCTCAGTGAAATCAAAGTCTTTTTCCTCTGAGGTGTCCGTGTTCTCCTGAAGAAGGGAAGCCCCGGCCTGTGAGCCCAAAGTCAGTGCGAGCTTTCTCGGGGCTGCCTCTCTTCGCTGGGGCAGCACACAGGGACCTGGCCTTCTTTAAGCACCCCTCCTCTCAGGGGAGGCGGGCGGCAGGTTTGTAGACATTTTGGTGGTGCTCAGAACGCCCAGAGCCTGTCCCCCCCAAACCCCGGCCCCCCAAACTCCACCACCCACCTGCCTAAGGCTCTGGGAGGGAGTTTGGGTGGGGGGGGGAGGAGGTCTGGGGGGCAGGCCCTGGACAGGGGCAGGGAACTGGGGTGCAGGAAGGGTGCAGGCTTTGGGAGGGAGTTTGGGAGGGGGGAGGAGGTCTGGGGGGCAGGCTCTGGACGGGGGCAGGGAACTGGGGTGCAGGAAGGGTGCAGGCTTTGGGAGGGAGTTTGGGTGAAGGTTCTGTGCTGGGCTGGGGGTGCAGGCTCTGGGAGGGAGTTTGAGGTGGGAGAGGGTGTGTGGGAAAGGGGTGGGGGTGCAGGCTCTGGGAGGGGGTGGGGGGTACTGCGCTTATCTGGGGCTCCTAGGCAGGGCGAGCCGGGTTTTCTATTGGCTGCAGGGGCGCTTGGGGAGGGAGCAGAGTGCAAAGACACAGACCCGCCCCACCCCACCCAGGGGCCGGCAGCCACTTGGAGCGAGCAGGCAGGACCCCGCTCAGCTCCGCTGCGCTGCCGGTGGTGGGCGGGGGCCCCGGGGCCACTTTAAATCACCCGCCGGGGAGCACCCGGGGGCTGAAGTCGGGGCCGAGGGACAGACCCGGCCTCAGACATTGCTGGAGCCGGGCCCCGGGCCAGGAATATTCCTGGTGTCCAGGCACCACGGGCCCAAAGACCTCGCCGCCCACCCGCCCCTTGTGCCCTCCCTCCTCAGCACTCCCTGGGTAGCCCCCTCTCCCCAGGGCTCCCTCTCCTCCCACAGACGGAGTTAAAGGCGCCTGTTTTGGGGGGGTCCTTAGTCTCCTCTCACTCCCAGCGAGGTTCGCTCACAGGGTCTAATAGCCGGGGCTCCCTTCCCTCCCGGGAGCTGCGGGCGAAGGCAGGGGGTCAACCCCCGGTAACGGCTCCCATCCTGCGGCAGACACACGCTTCCTGGCACACCCAGCTTCTCCAAGGGCTGTGATTGTTCTGGTCCCCTTCTCCTCTGGTTAATGTTGACTGTGTCCCGGGAACAGAGTCCTAGCTTGAAAAGTGATTTAGGCACTTAAGGATCTAAATCCCATTAGCTTTCACTGCTCCTAAGTCACTAGGGGATAATTACCCAGAGTCTGTTCACAGGGGTCACCGTTATCCCGGGTGGCTGAGGGCTGCAGTGTTCGCAGGAGACCCGGGTTCTCTCACTGGAGGGTTTTTGAATTGGTCCAGATGTGGTTTGTGTCACTGTGTCCCGAGCACAGTAATACGTGGCTGTGTCATCGGTTCTCAGGCTGCCCAGCTGTGGATAGGCCGTGCTCATGGAGGTGTCCCTGGTGATGGTGAATCGCCCCTGGAAGGCCTGGGCGTAGCCAGTTTCACCGTCACTGGGATCGATGTATCCTATCCACTCCAGTCCTTTCCCGGGAGCCTGCCGTACCCAGCTCATGTAATAGCTGGTAAAGGTGTAGCCGGAGGTTTTACATGTCACCCTCACAGACTCTCCAGGCTTCTTGATTTCTGCCCCGGACTGGGTCAGCTGGATCTGGGACCTGACACCTGAGAAGGAATAACAATAAGGAAGAAAAATATGATGAATTTCTCTCTCTTTCCCCCCTTCTCTTCCCATAGAAGGATTTATCCTTCTATTGCTCCCCCCTCCATAGAATTATCTGAGCTCCTGGTGTACATATGAATTTATCCCCACATCACCCTGCTGAGGTAGGGATGTGCTGTTACCCCATTTTACAGACAGGAAACTGAGTCACACAGAGATTCAGCCTGGGATTTTCCAAATGCCTAAGGGATATTGACACCTAGCTCCTAGTAAAACCAACAGGAATTTAGCACCCAGATCCCTTAGGTAACTTTTCACATTCCATGACTGGTTTCAAGTCACATGTGACAGATACAGGGTTCAAACACAGAAGACTGTCACTCAATAATTCTATCTTAACCAGAAAACCATCCGTTGCTACACTTGCTATCCGAGCTCGCTGCCTATCAGTTTCCTCCACTTACCGGAGAAGGCTGCCAAAAGGACAAGGAACCCCAGACACGCCATTTCAATTCTACCCAACCACCTTGTGTGGTGCAACGACTGTGAACTGGCTGGCTGCCCCGGCGGATTTCCAGTGAGGCTCAGTCGCTCTCCTTTATCAGGAAGTTTCCCGACTTCATTTGCATGTGGTCATTGCCAAGGCATTTGAATAAAGCGCAGCTGCACCGAGCTTGGCAAATAAACGACCTCAGAACCCGGAGTGACAGAATCATGGAAATCGTGAGGCCATTGCATGGAATTCATGCCCCCATTCAGGAAAGCATGAAAGATGCTGATGTCAATGGGATTTCAGTGTAAGTTTAGAGATGAACGGGAAGCCCGAATGTTAAGATGCTTGACATTGGGTTACTAGACTGAAATAACCTGTGGATATGAAAAAAAAAAAGCACTACCTGAAGCTATGAACATGAGCGTCCTTCTTTGCTGAAATGTGTAGGTGAGCTGTGATTTCCACAACCCCCTGGGAATGCCAGGTACTTACTTTCCAATCTTTTCACAGCTTTGGTTTGTGACCAAATCCTGGCTTTGAAAATCCCGGCCTTATGTATCAGAGGAGAAAATCCTCTTGAGTGTTTCCGGGTTCACTTTTTATGAAAAATTTCTCCTTGTTTTTACACAGGACATTTTGCTGCCCCGGACCTTGCTTTCGCTTTTATTTAATGTTGGAGAGTGTTTTGTGTCTTGTCAGCCGGAAAATATCCGTCGTTGTTTTTTTCTTTAAATGCTGATTTAGATTTTGAAAGTGACTCTGGGGATTTATCTTAAACCATGGAAAATCTCTCTCCCTTTCTCTTTCCCTCTTGTTTGTGTCTGTCACCACTGTAATCTGGCAGCTCAGGATCCCAGAGCCATCCCTGTCACAGCAGCAGAGGAAGGAGGTTTTACCTGAACCCGCGGAAGAGGTGTGGTGCAGGGGATCGGACAAGATGTTCATTTCTCGGTTTGGAGCGTGGGACTCGAAGAAGCCCTGTTCAGTTTGTTCTGTATGGACAGACGTCTTGCTCTCTGCTGTCTGAATGAACAGTCAAAGCAAGCAATTATAGCCATAGCCAACAATGAGAACTTGCCTAGCAGCTGGCCACCTAGGCGAAGTTTCAAAGCCAATCAATGGAGTTGGAAACTCAAAGTGTGTGTTGAACTCCCTCAGGGAGCGTGGAGATCTTATTCTTAACATCAGCCAGTGAAAACTTCCCCGGTGCAGCACCGAGCGAGTTTTTGTCTAGGAATTTTGTCTGCGCTGGGCGGATTTAGTCTCATTGTGTCCCTGGCCTAGTAATACAGGGCGGTGGCTTCAATCTGCTCATTTGCAAACAGAGCAGGGAGTTGGGATTCTCCCTGGAGATGGTGAATTGTTCTTTGACTGAGTCTGCATAGTAGGTTGCACTTGAATCCTACTTAATGTCAGCTAACCACGGCGGCCCGTTCCCTGGAGCCTGAGGTACCCGTTTCATCCAGTAGCCAATGAAAGTGAACCCAGAGTCTTTGCAGGAGACTGTTAAGGAGTCTCCTGGGCTTTTTGAGTCCTTTGCCAGCCCTACATCGCATTAGACATCTGCAAACACAAAAACAAGCACGTAATGTACCCAAGGCATACACACAATAAGTACATTCTAACTCTCTTTCTGGAAATATTTCTATGGAAGAACAACACCCCCCAGGGAACTGGGAAGAAAAGAAGAAATCCAGAGAAGGAGTTCCTGATAATGGTGATGGATGAAAAGAAATAGATTCTTGGCTACAGAAAGAGGGGAGGTAATTTGTAAAGTGTCTTTAGGAGTTCAGGCTTTAAGCAGAAGGCTGAATTTACAGTATTTTGATTCAAGCACGCAGAGGGAAAAGATGGGCTTGTGGTTAAAGCCCTGGGGCCAGGGCTGGTCTTCTCACAAATTTACAGTGAAATAACGACCTCCTCTGTTGAATTCACACCTTCCAAAAGTGCAATAAGATTGAAGCAGGACACACTTTGAATTGGGAATGTGGGATCCACACCCAGACGGGCACTGAAATCATAAAGATTGGGGAGGGATAGCTCAATTGTTTGAGCATTGGTCTGCTAAACCCAGGGTTGTGAGTTCAATCCTTGAGGGGGCCATTTAGGGATCTGGGGCAAAAAGTGGGGATTGGTCCTGCTTTGAGCAGAGCATTGGACTAGATGACCTTCTGAGGTCCCTTCCAACCCTGATATTCTATGATTCTATGAAAATCAATGAAAGGGTTTGGGTGAAAGTTCATGGTGAGATTTGACTTGCAATGGGTCCTGTGTGCCTAAATCACTTAGGACCATGAGATCAATCCTGTGAAAATCCATGTAAGTGCCGACCTGCCCCTCTAGGGCCTTGGAACACAAAGGAGAGTGTGGCTGAATCTTGGACTACCTAACTTTAAGACCCTGCCCGCTAGTGCAATCCAACCCCTTGAGTTAGGCACCTCCAGCCCTATTAAACATGGAGGCAGATGTCACAGGCTGATTGGCCTTTTGAGGCAAGCTGGGATCTGCCTTGCCCATGACTTTGCAGCTATTCCTCAGCCTCACTGATGAGCTGGGAACATAGGAGCTCATCAGTGACCCCAGCTGGGTGTAATGGGGCTTCATTAGAAAGACTGAGCCTGGCTGTGGTGGTGAGGGAGGTGAGCATTGCTTCAATAGAGCTGGGAGCTCAGTAGAGGCCTAATTGAGGGGATCTAGGCAGGGTTGCTGGAGGAAGGTTTAGTTAGTTGGGGACAGGCTGTGGTCAGAAAGCAGAGCTATGGAAGTGGGGTGAACTCATGGGGGGGGGGTAGAGTGAGATGGAGCCCTGAGGTAGGGTTTGTGAGGACCAGGGAGTGAGCTAGAAGGCCATGAAGGGTAGAAGGCTAGTTTAAAGGGCACTTGGGCTCCCAGTGGGAGGAGCCTAGGGGCCCTCGACACTCATAAGAGGAGGAACTGAAGTGAAGCTGAGCCGGATGGGGAAGGACCTTTGGTTCAGAGTTACCCCCTGGAATGGGACTGAACAGCTGTGGGGCTTGGGTTGAGACCTAGGAGGCCCAGTGGGAGAACCTGGAGAAGACACTGGCTGAGACACTTGCTGCTGAGAAATGGCCACCAGAGGGATGTGAGCAGAAAAGTCTCCTGTAACTTCCCATCTGGGCAGGTGGGGCTGCCCTAGAGGTAAGGATGCATGTGTAGAGGAGACTTAGGGGCTTGATAAAGGGAATCTGCAAAAGAAAACACACTGAGCGGGGAGCTGTCTGACCTACCCACTAGGAAATGCTGAGGAGGGGTTGGGTCCGAAGTCCCATCAGTGAAAGAGAGTTAGGTGCCTCACCCCAGTTGGGATTCACGGCCCTCTCCTGGAGTTAGGTGACTAAGCTATTACTTAACTCCCACTTCCCCACAACCACTTATGCCAGAGAAGGAGTTGGTGGTGCTTCCCTTAGCTTTTAATCTAGTGGTTAGAGCACTTGCCTAGGACATGGTAGAGCCAGGGTCATTTTCTTCCCCTCTGCCTGATGTGGGAGCTGGGATTTGAGCCACGTCTTCGACTGTCAAGGGCAGATTGACATTTGGGGTACAGACACCTGCAGTGCACCCCATTCTCTTTCAGACCAAATCAGTATTAATTAAGTCACGGTGGAACAGCATGAACAGGAGAGATTGAAAGACCCCTCCCCAAATACCCCGTAGCCTGGTGCTCAGGGCATTCACCCAGGACCGTTTTGCTGCTG
The DNA here is from genome assembly GCF_965140285.1 of Lepidochelys kempii. Taxonomy (NCBI): domain Eukaryota; kingdom Metazoa; phylum Chordata; order Testudines; family Cheloniidae; genus Lepidochelys; species Lepidochelys kempii. The sequence continues at coordinate 40,182,336 of NC_136392.1, forward strand.
TGACAGGTGATTGTCACAGGAGCCGAATCCACATTTTGAGAAACCACTAAGGAAACAGAAGAAAAATCTACTTACAATGAGGTTTAAGTGAGTTAGGAGCCTAAGACGTTTGGGGAGGAATTACCCCCTGTCTGTTTACATGGGCAAATGCTCTCTGGAGGGACGAAAGGCTGCAGTGTTCGTCGGAGACTTGGGTTCTCTCACTGAGGGTTTTTGAATTGCTGTAGATGTGGTTTGTGTCACTGTGTCCCGAGCACAGTAATACCTGGCTGTGTCGTCGGTTCTCAGGCTGCCCAGCTGTAGATAGGCCGTGCTCATGGAGTTGTCCCTGGTGATGGTGAATCGCCCCTGGAAGGCCTGGGCATAGCCAGTGCCACCATCACCGGGATAGATGTATCCTATCCACTCCAGTCCTTTCCCGGGAGCCTGCCGTACCCAGTTAATGTCGTAGCTGGTAAAGGTGTATCCGGAGGTTTTACATGTCACTCTCACAGACTCTCCAGGCTTCTTGATTTCTGCCCCAGACTGGGTCAGCTGGATCTGGGAGCTGACACCTGTCAACAAACAACAATAAAAACCCAGTTAATGCCATTGTTTTCCTCCTCTCCCCAGTTTTCTCCAAGTCCTTCTGTTGCCCTCCTCACAACCATTTCTGATCTGCTTGTATGTAATAATGAATTCATCCGCACCACCCTCCTGTGAAGTAGGGAAGTACAGTTATCCCCCTGTTTAAGGGATTTGGACACCTACTTCCCATTCAAGATGAATGGAAATTTGGTATCCAGATCAACTAGGGGGCTTTAAAATTCCACACTGTGATTTGTTCAGAGCTCGGATTTTGAATCCAGAATCTCTGAATCCTACTGCTATGTCTTAGCTTTAAAACCATCTTCCCTAGCCTAGCCCAGCCATCCTAACCAGACACCTGTAGGTTCAATCACTTACCTGGGAAAGCTGCTAAAAAGAAGAAGAACCCCAGACAGATCATTTTCAGTCTCCACAACAACCTGGCGGGCTGCAAAGCAGTAACCCTTCCTCTGCTGGCGGCTCTTCGGTGAGGGTCGCCTGCTTGCCTTTATCAGTCAGTTTTCCTACTTCATTTGCATGTGGGCGTTGCTCAATCATTTGACTAAACCTCAGCTTCACCCGCCGTTCCAAATAAATGACCTGAGAGTTTAGAGGGACACAGTCCTGGAGGAGTCTAGAGCATGTTAACACAATTTGGGCCCCAATCCGGGAAAACACTAAAGTCACTTTGACCTCAGGGGGGACTTCAGTGTGAGCTGACAGATAATTGGTAAACTCGTGTGCTAAGGTGCCTAATAGTGGGTTACCAAAGTGTAACACCCAATGGATAGGAAACCAAAATAACCCACTGTCAATGAATGTATCAACAACAGCCCTCTTCACTGGAGAAATATGTATGTGAGCTGTGATTTCCAAAACCTCCAAAGAGTGCTGGATGCTCAATTCCCATTGATTTGAAAGGGATGTGGGTGGGCAAACCCTGACTTTGAAAATTCCAGCCTTCGGTGCTGCGGACAATAATTCCTTGTGATTATTCCCAGGTTCAGCCTTTGGGAAGAAACTCTTTTTAAGCTATTATGACTCTTTGCTGCCCCCCTTGTGGGTCTTTCCCTTTGGTAAACACAGAAACGATTTCCCCCTGTTCTTCCTTTAGATTTATGTAACTTGGTTATTTTTGTCTCCTGTAAACCATGGGGTAGGGAGGCTTCTTGAAAGGCTGATTTGGTTTTATAACTTCCTCCAGAGATTTTTCACTGTACTGCAAAAAATGCATCCGTCGTCCTATTCATAAGAAATTTCTCTCTCTGAAGTGCCTTTTGCTACTGTTATCTGGAAGTTTGACTTCACATCCCTCCTCCTTATGGTAGCAATGAGAAGGTTTGATGTGAACATTCAGTGAACAGGTGATAGATGTTATATGTCTGTGTTATATACAAACAGGAGGTAACACTAGATGCTTGTGACCTCCTGACCCGGCCCTCACTTGTATGAATCCCAGGAGTTCCCTTCAATGTATTAAGTATCTAGGAATGTCTGTGTTCATTCTGTGAATGTACAGAAAAACTAAGCAATGTCGTGTTACCAAGAATGCCAACTTGTCTTGTAGCTGGCCACTTAGGTTAAGAATTTCAAAGCCACCAATGTGATCTGGAATTGCGAATTGTGCATATAAATCAGCTGTTCACAAACTGTGGTTCAGGACCCCAAAGTGGGTTGCGACCTCATTTTAATGGGGTTGCCAGGGCTGTCGTTAGACTTGCAGGGGCATGGGGCCAAATCCCAGGGCTGAAGCCATAGGCTGAGCCCCGCGACCTTGTGCCGGGGGTGCTCAGGCTTCGGCTTCATCCCTGAGCCGCAGGGTTCAGATTACAGGCCCCCTGCATAGGGTTGAAGATCTTTGGCCTCCCTGCCTGGGGTAGCTGGGATCGGGTTGACTGAGGCTTTGGTCCCCCCTCCTGGGAAGTGTAATTTTTGTTGTCAGAAGGGGGTTGCGGTGCAATGATGTTTGAGAACCCCCAATAACTTCTTTCGGCAGCTTGGAAAAATCTCATTCTTAATGGTGAGCGAGTGACAGCCTTTCTCTGTGCTGCCCCAGGGGTTTTTGCATGGCTGTGCGTGGATTTCTTCTCACTGTCTGTCTCTCGCACAGTAATACCCGGCAGTGTCTTCAGGCCGCTCATTTGCAGATACAGCAGGTTGTTGGGATTGTCCCTGCAGATGGTGACTCGCCCTCTGACCGAGTCTGTATAGTAGCTATCTCCCCCATCCTGCCTAATGCTGGTTGCCCACTGCAGCCCTTTCCCCGGAGCATGACGCACCCAGTCCATTCAATAGCTGCTGAAAGTGAACCCGGAGGCTTTGCAAGAAAGTTTTAGGGACTCTCCTGAGTTTCTGAATCCACCGCCGGACTCCACCAGCTCCACATCACACGGGACACCTGGGAACACAGAAGATACCAGTAATGTACCCAGTGCATAGTACAATATATAACCTAACTGTTTATTGATATGACTCTAGGGAACAGGAACACACCTGAGAGAGCAGAGAGGAAGAGAAGAGATCTCCATAAGGAGAGCACGATGATTAATGAAGAGAACTAGACCCAGAAAGGGGTGTAGTTTGGAAAGTGTCTCTAGCGGCCTTGGCTTTAAACAGAAGGCTTCCTCCGTGAAATTCCATGGTTTGTTTGTGGTGTATAAAGAGCAACCGGATGGGGCTGTGGTTAAAGCACTGGACTGAGGGCTGGTTTACACGTACACTTGCAGGAGAATAATTGTATTTGTTTCATTCACACCTTTACAAACTGATGCTTGAAGAACACCAGGCCGAAAGGAATCCACACAGAGACTGGCACTTCAACCTCAAAGGGTTAACATCAGTGTCGTGACAAGGGTGAAAGTTTCTGGCACAGGTATAATTTGCAATGGGAAGTCAATTGTTAGCCTAGAATCAGACAGGCTGAGAGTGTCAAACTGGTAAAGATCCTCTGGCCTGTGTTCTGCAGGAGCTCGGACTATGCCCTTAAATCTCTGACACTAAGAAAGGAACCTAAAGGAGTTAGGAACACCGATTTCATTTTGTTGTTTTAGTGCGATTTGGACACCTAAATCTCAGGGCATCTCCCAATCCCAGCCTTTATCTATTGGGGCCCGGTTATTAAAATATTGAGGCAAATGAAGAAGCAGATAAATAGCTAGTCAGATTTTTAAGATCACGATGGAACCTAACTTCTACTGAAATCTATGGGAGTTAGGCACTCATCTGATTCTGAACATCCCACAAGGTGCCTTTCTGATTCTTGGGGCATCTACAGACCAGAGAGTTCAAGGGGTTTAGGCTGAGAGTTTTCAAGGTGTCAGTCATTGCTTCATTCAGCGGTTCAATGCCTAATCGATTTAGGAGCCTGAATCTCATGATCAAATACAGAGAAGCCTTGAAAAATCTGGGCCTTAGTGCTGCAGGTTTCCACCTGTAAAAAGGAGAGCTCGCATCCCAGGGGGCTCAGGGATATAAAGATAAATTGGTATTTGAGGTGTTGTGATATTGGGTTGATGGGGGTCTATGTGACTATCTAGCTAGAAAAAGTGAACTTAAGCTTTAGCTCAGAATGGTGGAATTTCGCTTGTCGTGTCACTGATAGAAAAGGTTTCAGGGTAATATTGTTTGTGTTGCAATAACACCAAGAGGACCCAGCCGAGTGCCAGGCCTTGGCCCTGTGAGACCGTCCTTTGCACAAAGCTCTTACCAGGCTGAAATTTTTTTCAAAGCCTCCTAAGGGACGTGGTTGCCCAAATGAATAAGAATTGAGAATCCCGATCTCTTACTGGGCTTCGAAAATCCCACGGTAAATAAGGAAAGGGGGGCACGGAGAAATAGAGGCCCAGGTCATGGAAGGGAGTGGCCCAGCAACAGGTGAGTGACAGAGGCTGGGAAAAAATCGCTGTCTCCTGACTCCAAATCCAACAGCCTAACAACTAGTAGACAGGTGGAATTTCAAGGAGAGCCAACAGCTTTATGAAATACTTCTAGTTAGTTTAATTTGTATCATTTGGGTTTCTCTGTGTGAAGGTGGAGGTCGTGGGGATGGTGTTCCACAGAGGATTTAATATTCATTCAAAAGGGAGAGAATTTAGAATTCAGATTTTCCTTGTACTGTGGGCTTCTCATCTGACACACAAGGAGAGGATCCTGGGGAATGACCAAATGTTTTTCTTTGCACCCAGAGCACTCCTCGCCAGAGCTTTTCTAGTGCTTTAATCAGTCCAGCTCTAGGACGTTTCTCTGGGTATTTGCCCACCTCTGCACAGTGCTACAAACCCAGAGAGCCATAGGCTGCTGTACAAACTGCTGGGTAATTCTTGCGCAATCTTCCTCTTTCCCTGCCAGCGGCAGCTTCTGAATGTGGAACAGGAGCTTGGTCAGCACACGACTGAGCCAGGCTGTAGGATAGAAATTTTGAAACACAAGATCAGGCTGAGAAAAGTATTTCAATTGGGGGAAAGTGGCAAGAATCCAGTTCTGCTGATTTACCACTGCCCCATGGACTTCAACGGAGCTCTGGTGGGTGGACGCTGGCTGCATGGCCACCCTCTGACGTTAACACCTGTTGACATCATTTGAGCACCTGGCCCGCTGGTTCCAGGAAAGCTGGGCTGATTCACACTAGCTGTGGATCTGGCTTTCTCTGCCCACCGGCTGCAGTAGACAGCATTGGGGCAGGTAGGAGCTAAGTGGCTGCAATAGTTTGTCCCACAAGTGCGTTAAAAGGCTCAGTTCTGCAAGGGTCAAAATTCAGTCCGTGTGAGTGGGAATGGAGGGGTCTGAGCCGCTCCTTCTGAGATGCATTTTGCAGCATGGGCTCTGCGGGGTGGGTTGCTCAGAGGCTTTGATAAATGAGCTTTGATTGTGAGGCGCGCAGACACCAGAGGATGTCGGGAGACATGCGTCCCAGACTTGTCAGATCTAAGGTGCATTTAGGCTGTTACCTTTTCTCTGGCAATGGTCAATAATACGCTTCAGAGGAAGATGTAAGAACTCTGGAGGCGGAAGTGGGCCAGTCTGCCCCGCACATATCACCCCGATCTAGAATAGAGACTGGCTTAAAGCGTGATGCCTGAGGTTTAATGACCCTTTCAATTGTATTATAACGCTGAATATTATACCCATGTAAATATCCAGTTCTTTTCTGAACATTCTTAAATTCTTGGCCACGATGACTTGTCTTGAGAATGGATTCCACAGTTTAATTACATGGTGTGTCATGTCAATACCCGCTTGTCACAGAGTCCCTGGGTGATGCTCTGGAACTGCTCCCCATGAAGCCAGTCAGGACTCTGGGCAGTCGCCTTCCTGTGAGCAGCCTGTCTTCAGGACACACAGCTCACTCAGCTTCCACCTTCCTGGGTCTGACCTTGGAGCATTCAGCATCCTCTGCCCCTCCGTGCGCTTCCCACAGCGAGTCCGCTCAGGCGGGGTTCCTGGGGAAGCCAGAGGGTCCTGCACCCCAACTGCGCAGTCAGACGGGACTCTCAGCCAGCCAGTAAAACAGAGGGTTTATTAGACGACAGGAACATGGTCTAAAACAGAGCTTGTAGGTGCAGAGAATGGGACCCCTCAGCTGGGTCCATTTTGGGAGGCAGTGAGCCAGACAACCACGTCTGCCCTTCAATCCATGTCTCCAGCCAACCCCAAACTGAAACTCCCTCCAGCCCTGCCCTGCTCTGGGCTTTGTCCCTTTCCCGGGCCAGGAGGTCACCTGATTCCTTTGTTCTCCAACCCTTTAGCTCTCACCTTGCAGGGGGGAAGGGCCCAGGCCATCAGTTGCCAGGAAACAGGGTGTCGGCCATTCTCTGTGTCCAGACTCCTGCACATACCTGCCCTCTAGGGCTCTGCAATGATCATACACCCTTACCCCACCCCCTAGATACTTAAGAACTGCATAGGGGAAACTGAGGCACCCCCACACTATTCAGAGGAAACATTAAGAACAGTCCCACTTCATCACATCTCTCCCCCCTTCGAGATCGAACTGAGTGGGGTCACTTTAGCCACCAACGTTCCCATGGATGCCCCAGCATCTCTCCCATTCCTTTAGCTGGCTTTTTTAAAATTAAATCTCAGCCAGAATTAATACTAAAAAGGGGAGAAAAACCCAACTGTTTTCAAGACTGAGCTTGATAAATTTATGGTGGGTGGTGGTATGAGGAGATGGCCACATGCCATTGTAGGCACATCGACAACTGCTCGTAGCAAATATCCCCAATGGCCAGTGAAGGTTGGGAGGGCTCTGAGTGACTACAGAGAACTCTTTCCCCAGGGTCTGGCTGGTGGGTCTTGCCCACATGCTCAGGGTCCAACTGTCTGATATTTGGAGTCATGAAGGGATTTACTGCTACCTCCCCCTGCCAGAGCCTTTTGCTACTGGGTTTAGCTACACAGACAGTGAGTGTGGAGGCAGCCTATATATTTCAGACCATGTCTCTGGTCTGTCAAGGTAATTCTGAATTCTAATCCTGGTCTCTAAAGTGCTTGCAACCCCTCCCAGATTGGTATAATCTGCAAACTTTGTAAGTGTACTCTCTCTGCCATTATCCAAGTCATTTATGCGGCTATTGAATAGAAGTGGACCCAGGACAGATACCTGTGGGACCCCACTCGATATTTCCTTCCAGCTTGGCTGTGAATCATTCATAACTACTCTCTGAGTACATTTTCTAACTAGTTCTGGACCTACCTTATAATAGGATCATCAGTCTATATTTCCCTGGTTTGCTTACGAGAAGGCGATCTGAGACTGTATGAAATGTCTGACTAAAAATGAGATGTACCACATCTACTGTTCCTATCCCCGCCCCCATCCCCTAGTTTTGATACCTTGTCAAAGGAGGATATGAGGTGGGTTTGACGTGATTTGTTCTTTACAAATCCATGTTGACTGTTAGTTGTCACCTTATCTTCTGGGTGCTTGCAAATTGATTATTTGCTCCATTCTTTCCGGGTACAGAAGTTACATTTTTGGATTATAATTCCTGGGTTGCCCTTATTCTGCTTTTTATTGAAAGGTACCACTTGCCCTCTTCCAGTCCTCTGGGATCACTCCTGTCCTGCGAGAGTTCTCAGAAATAAATTGTTAATGGCTAAGGTCTCTTTGGCCAGTTACTTAAGTATTCTCTGGTGTATTTCATGGCCCTGCTGACTTGAGGATGTCTAACTTGTCTACATAATTCTTAACTTGTTGTTTCCCTATTTTAGCCTCAGATCCCACCCCATTTATACTGATGTTCACTGTTAGTCCTCTGATTACTACTAATCTTTTTGGTGAAAACCAAAACAAAATGGTATTTAATATTTCGGCAATTGCTGCGTTTTCTTGTGACTGTGTTTCCCTCCTCATTGAGCAGTGGTCCTTCCCTGTCCTTCATCTTCCTCTTGCTTCTAATGTATTTGTAAAATGTTTTCTTGTTACCCTAAATACTTCAATGATTGTGATGCTCAGACACTACAGTAATGGGGACAATATAAAAACCTAAGATAGCTTGACGGCTCGAGCTCAAACATGGCTTATAAAAAAAAAAAGATATGCAAATGCATATCCTTAATGCCCTGCCTAAGTCATTTAATAGCTTGACACCTGCATGGCTAGGACACAAGGAGGGGTCTGTGCAGCTAATGCCGGGACACCATGAGCACTTTATCCAGCATCAACAGCATATTTTGGCTGAATTGTCTCTTCTGTCTAGTGCGTGTAAAGGAATGATGGTTTCTGACATTTTCTGGAAATACTGCGGAATATTGTGCATTATGGGCCTGGTGCAAAGGTCACTAAAGGCAAGGGGAGAACTTCCAATGGTCTGAGTGGGGTTTGGAGCAGGGCCTACTGGAATGTTGATTAACATTTTTGAAGGGGACTTAGGTAATGGGGTATCTAATTCCCCTTGACTTTACCCTTTGAAAATTCCAGATGTGATTCATGATACTTTTTCCCCCCTAGGGGCTCTGTCAAAGGTTCAGCTGGTGGAGTCTGGAGGGGATGTGAAAAAGCCCGGAGACTCTCTCCGCCTCTCGTGCAAAGCCTCCGGCTTCTTCATCAGTAGCAACTGGCTGGATTGGATCCATCATGTTCCTGGGAAGGGACTGGAGTGGGTCTCCAGCATTGATAGTGCAGGTACCCCATATGACCTGGACTCAGGGAAAGGGCAATTCACCATCTCCAGAGACGCCTCCAGTAACCTGGTGCATTTGCACATCAGCAGCCTGAAACCTGAAGATGCCGGTGTGTATCCTTGTGCTAGAGATATGGGATCTCTCACTCAGTGAGACCGGGCGGTGTCCTCGGGCTTCAGGCCGGTCATTTGCAGGTACAACAGGCTGTTGGGGTCATCTCTGGAGACGGTGAATTGCCCTTTTACCGAGTCACTGTTGTCCATGCTGGTGCTGTAAATGCTGGCGGTCCCTTCCCATGAGTCTGGAGGACCCAGTTAATGCCGGAGCTGCTGATGGTGAACCCGGAGGCTTTGCAGGAGAGGTGGAGAGAGTCTCCGGGCTTCTTCACACCCCTCCGGACTCCACCAGCTGCAGCTGGGACCGGGCACCTGGGAATAACAATTAATTATGGGGAATATGAGGACATCGGGCAATAGTGCTATAACCCCCCGCCTCCCCAGTACATCCAACCCATGGAAAGGAGAATGGACCTTCCGGAGATGCTGCAATGAGAACCAGGTACAACCAAGCTTCATTTCCCCGGGTGCTGGAGGGAAAGTTCTCCGGGGACTGGCTGGTGACTGCACAGACCCGGAGGGTTGCGGATTGTGTCTCCGGGTGCAGCCTGGGCAGAGAGAGGGACAGATTTAAACTGGAAACTCTCACCCTCATTTGCATGCCCCGCTCCTTATAAGAGACCCCCGCCATTTCCTAGCCCGGACTCAGTTCCTTTGTGTGGGGCTGAGAGAAGAGGCAACGCTTCGTCTCTGTGGCACCACCCCTGTCTGAGTCGGAGCTTCCTACTCGACCATAAGGAGAGAAACTGGCACCTTCTTTATCCCTCCTCTCGCTCCCCCACCTAACCGTGACCCTGAGGGTAAACGCCACCTCCATATATGTCTGAACCGGAAAACTACATGAATACCTGACTTAGAGCCCCAAAACCGGACTTTACCCAGGATGTAATTCCAACCCTGAGTTTTAATACTGGCCTCACCCTTCATCCCTACCTCGAAACTAAGACTAGGCGAGACTTTGGGGAGTCCGGGGCCATATCTCAGTCAGTGGGAGCTGCGCTCTGCAACCCTCGTGCCCCCCCACCCCCCACCCACGGGCCTCTGCTTCTGCCTCGGGAGCCGCCTCCCCCTGAGCGATCCCATGAAATCCCACCGTGTCCCTGTCCACAGCCCTCAGCCACGTGACTGTCCCCAATGCCCTGCGGGCCAGTGCTGGGCTGTGATGTCATCGGGGGCTGAGGGACGGGGTCTTTTATCTCCATGGTGACTCTGTGACATCCGATGAAGTTGCATCCGATGAAGTGAGCTGTAGCTCACGAAAGCTTATGCTCAAATAAATTGGTTAGTCTCTAAGGTGCCACAAGTCCTCCTTTTCTTTCTGCGAATACAGACTAACACGGCTGTTAATCTGAAACCTGTGACATTGTGGAACTTTACTGTGGGCAGGATCCTGAGCTGCACCGTTTACACCGGGGCTGAGATTTCCAGCAGTCAAATGGATGAAAAAAATGCTCGAGTCTCTTTGGAAAGTCCCAGCGGTGCCACATTCCCAGGCTCAGCAGAGCGGGGTTTATTCCGGCGCTGGGTGATCTCTGCCCCCAGGACCAGCTCTAGGCACCAGCAAAGCAAGCTTACATGCTTGGGGTGCCAAAAAACCTAGAGCCGGCCCTGCCAGCGAGCCACCGCCGCAGAGGCAGAGGGAGGGGCCGGGCCTGGAGCCACCCCTGAGAGGAGGAGACACCACCCATGGCACGGGGCTGAGTGGCCTCCTCCGGCCCTGACTTCACTGCAAACAGCTGGCCTGGCGCACAGAGCTGCCCCTGGACTCAGGACTGACCAGTCCAAAGCTGCTTCCCACCCACTCCGGGCCAACTCGCCTGGGACTGGTCCAGCATCGGGACCCGGGTATTGTGACACCAGCCCGCCACCAGGCTCTGGGCACCATCCATGTTCCCTGGCTGTTCTGGTGCTGCGGGACTCAGCTCTGCCCTCCGAGCCCTGGGGGCTCCACGGGGCTCCATGCCGGTGGAGTTTGGCTGGAGGTGCATGGCCGGATACCCTTTTGTGGGTCTTAAATGAGCAACTGCAGGGGCCTGGCTTTGGATGCCCCTGGACCAGTTGCTCCTTCCCTCCAGTTAGGTGCCAGAGGAATGGAGAAAGGTTTGACATTTGCCATCTTTAGGAAAGGGACCAGTGAAGCACCAGGGCACTATAGGCCAGTCAGCCCAACTTTGATCCCTGGAAAGGGACTGGAACAAATTACTGAACAATGCATTTGTAAGCACCTGGTGGATGACGAGGACTAGCCAGCATAGATTTGCCAAACCAGCTGAATTTCCTTCTTTGGCAGGGTCACTGGCCCAGAGGATGGGGGAAGCAGCAGCTGGGCCATCTCTCCATTTTTGCCAGGCTTTGGTGGCTCCAAGGGGAGGAGTGGAGCTGGGGTGCTGGTGTTAATGAGTACACTAGTAGGAAATTGTTTTATTTCACTAACTACAAATTCTGTTTTCATTTTTTAAAAATGTAAACAGTCAAAACAAAAAAAATTGCAAAGCGCAAACGTGTAAAAGCCAAAAAAAGGGGGAGCAGCCAAATTTTTTTCTGCTTGGGGCAGCACAAAACCGAGAGCCGGCCCTGTCTGCCCCACAGCCCCGCCCGGACTCTGAATGGCCCATTGCCATATCCCAGCCTCCATCTCTCTCTGCCTCAGTCCCACGTTTTGAACCTGGGGCTGTGATAGTTCCCCGGCCTCACGGTGGCGTTGTGGGGATAAAGGCAATAAACGTTTGTGAAGGGCAGAGATGCCACGGGGAGGGGCCCCACATCGGTTATTATTAACTAATTACCTTCCACTGCATTAATGTCATAAACATCCCTGGTGTAAATCAGGAGTAACTCGAGTCTCCTGAAAGCCCTTGCGGTGACTTTACACTAGCGGAGGATTTGGCCCCAGGGGCAATTTGCTCCATCCGTTTGGTCTGATGCGAACCCCAGCGCGCTTGTCCCCTTTACACTGACCTACGCTGGCCTGTGAGTCTGACACCGAGGTGGGCCCGGGAGAGCCAAGGTGCCAGGTCTGCGAGGGGAGAGGGATTCAGAACAGGACTCACTCCGGATTGGGGTTCACAGATGAAGCGAGGGACCTCTGAACCCCAGGACCAGCGGGGCTCTGGGCAGGAAGGGGAGACACGTTGCCCGGGAACGGAAGGGTTAAACTGGCGGGAGGTTTGTGTCCCGTTCCCCCGGGGGCCGGGTCTCCTGCCCGAGCCCGAAGCGGGGGTGTCGCTGCTGCCCCCGCGCGGCCGCCGGGAGAAGGGCGATTCCGCAGCCTGGGTTTTTGTGCGATCACAAACCGGTTTGGTGTCACTGTGTGTCTCCCGCACAGTAATAGCGGGCGGTGTCCTCGGGCTTCAGGCCGGTCATTTGCAGATACAGCTCACTCTTGGCGTTATCCCTGGAGATGGTGAATCGCCCTTTCACTGCATCGAGGTAGTATGTACTACCCCCATCGTATCTTATATAAGCGACCCATTCTAATCCCTTCCCGGGAGCCTGGCGGACCCAGCTCATCCCGTAGCTGCTGAAGGTGAACCCGGAGGCTTTGCAGGAGAGGCGGAGAGAGTCTCCGGGCTTCTTCACACCCCCTCCGGACTCCACCAGCGTCTGGGACCGGACACCTGGGAATAAAGACAGGCCATTAATGTCGGTATAAAAACAGCGAGAACACAATATTCTTCTAACTCGGCCAGGTCTTCAGAGGAGGAAAATACCTTCCAAAGCTGCTACAGCGACAATGACAAGGAGCAAAAATCCCATTTTCCCGGGTGCTGGAGGGGAAAGTTCTCAGGGGACTGGCTGGTGACTGCACCGACCCAGGGGGCTGCGGATTGTGTCTCCGGGTGCAGCCTGGGCAGAGGGAGGCAGAGATTTAACCAGGAAACTGTCTCCCTCATTTGCATGCCCCGCTTTATAAGAGACACACGCTCCTGCTGTCAGTGATCGGATTGACTCGCCCCAGGGCTCCCGTGGCAGGAGTCAGAGTGTCCCGTCCTCTGTGTCTGTGCAGCGCCGGGCACAGGGCTCTGGGGTCCTCCTGACACTTTCAGACCCTGAGAGGAATGAACAGCTCCCTGCAGGGACTGTATTTCCTCGCATGGGAACTGAGGGCCTGGCTGTTGTGAGGGGATATTGGGGGCTGGGGGGACTCAGCTCTGGAGCCGCTTTCCACCTCCAGTCAGGGGAGTCAGTGTCTGGAGAGGTTTCAGAGTAACAGCCCTGTTAGTCTGTATTCGCAAAAAGAAAAGGAGTACTTGTGGCACCTTAGAGACTAACCAATTTATTTGAGCATGAGCTTTCATGTCTGGAGAGGGGTCCTGTGCCAAGGATTCGTTGGTCTGGGCCACCCGCTGGAGAGTGAAGGTTCCCATCGCATCGGGAGGGAAGCCCCCTTCCCAGCAGTGACCGGCTACACTGAAATGATCCATTTGTAGAGGAGAGTTAGGTGTTTGATCCAGGGATTGGCAAAAGCCAGCACAATGAGTGGAGAGCTGCCTGACCTACCCCTTCGGAAATGCTGAGGAGGGGTTGGGTCCAAGTACCACCTGTTAAAGGGAGTTAGGTGCCTAACTCCAGCTGGGATTCACAGCCCTGTCCTGGAGTTAGTCCCAGGTATTTACATTCAGAAACACGCCCAAACCCCCTTGTGCCAGAGAAGGATTTGTTGGTGCTTCCCTTAGCTTTTAGCCCAGTGGTTAGAGCACTTGCCTAGGACATGGTAGAGCCAGGATCATTTCCTGACCCTCTGCCTGATCTGGGAGCAGGGACTTGAGCCCCGGTCTTGCACTGTCAAGGGCAGGGTGACATTTGGGGTACAGACACCCCAAGCACATCCCTTTCTCTTTCAGACCAAATCAATATTAATTAAGTCACGGTGGAACAGCATGAACAGGAGAGATTGAAAGACCCCTCCCCAAATACCCCCTAGCCTGGTGCTCAGGGCGTTCACCCAGGACCGTTTTGCTGCTGTGACAGGCGACTGTGTCACAGGAGCCTAATTCATATTTTGAGAATTGACTGGAGAGGAGAAAAATCTACCGACACTGACGTTTAAGTAAGATAGGAGCCGAAGACGTTTGGGGAGGAATAACCCCCTGTCTGTTTAGATGGGCAAATGCTCGCTGGAGGGACTAAAGGCTCCTGTGTTATTCAAAGCAGTGTTAATGTTTCTAGTTATATTGTGTTTAATTTTTCATAAATTACGCCCAGTGTTTTCCTTCCGTTGACGCACAGCCGGGAACAATGAATTGTGTTCCAGACAAATGCCCCCTCCTTCGCAGTGTTGCGATGCGCATTTCATCTGAAAAAGCTGCCGCTGTCACAGCCATCTGGATGGGGCATCTATGCCAGCCGGGGAACGTGTTATGCTACGTTACTAATAAAGCCCAAAGCCACTCCCGGCCGCTGGATGCAACTGTTGCCACCGTAACAATTGTGTTTGTAATATATCGCTGCTTATGTAAAAACCAACAGTCACCCTCGCCACTGTGTCAGAGGGAGGGTAAAAACCTAAGTGGTGACTCCTCACAACACAATGTTAATTCGGGTTGGGGGGGGGGGAATGCCACAACCCAATGGCCCCATCCCTCAGGGGGACCCCTGGACTGGCAAATCAGCATTGTACGTTGCTAACGCTGTTGCAGGCATCGCAAGGCGTTTTGAGAAGGGTTAAAGGTGTAAGGGTAAAGTAACAGGTTCCTTTGCAGTTATGAGAGGCCACAGAGGGAGAAAGGAAAAAAGAAATGGGTTAACTCGAGGCTCACGCTCCGTCGGAAGATAAGACGCTGACTCCAGCCCAAGGCCACAGCACACAACCGACTCTTGGCTGCCTGCCAAGAAAGACGGGGGCCTGAATTCCAACCACAAAGAGCTGTAAAAAAAAATAAATAAATCAGCTAAACAAAACTGCAGGGCTGCTAAAAGAAGTAAAACGGCAAAGGTCAGCAAGGAAAAAATAACCATCTCGCGTCCCTAAAGCAGGTGTGTTTTAAAAAAGCGTCGAAAAGCGGCGAAAAGCGGGGTTGGACTGGTACAAAAAGCATGGGGGACAGAAGTCCCTGAACTGGAAGGCCACCCCAAAAAACCCAGGTCTTAAAAATCCTCCCAAAAGCCAGGGTAGGTCAGAGATCAACAGCGAACTCTGGGCAGCCTGTGCACAGAACAAAACTCCCGTCCACCCTTCCCCCTTTTCTTCTTATGTTACCCCCGGGCTTGGCCAGCCCCAGGTAGTGTGTGTGTAAGTATAAAAGGGGGCTAGGGCTTGGGGTGCTAACTCTTCCTTCCTTCCTCTCAGTAACGTAAAAAGCACCCATCACTCTCCGCTGTTGTTTTACTTTATTTTATTAATAAAGCTTTAAACCTTAGTCACTTGATGTGCTCCTTCATCTCCTCCCCTAAAGATCCTGGGGCCTCAGCCTAATCACCTAATGCTCCAGACAAATTAATAAGATAAATCGGTCATAATGGATGCCTGGTGCTTTCTATAAATCAGTCCCTGTTAACGTGTCCCAGTTTGAGCAACCAAAAACAGAGGCACCCAAAATCACTATCACTTTTTTGTAGGGCACCACAGTGCTTGTGGTTCACTTTTGGGGTGTGCAGATCCATTTCCAGTTATAGGGTGCAATGAGTCGTATAAATAGAATACAGACTCCTCTTTCCAGCTGCCCCAGGGGCTCCCATGTGCTCAGGAGATTGTGGTTTCCTCTGCAGACCGTTTTTCCATGACTCTGACTGGCTTTCCTTTTGCTGTGCTGCTCTCATGGTAATACATGGTGGTGTCTTCACTTCTGAGCCCACTGATCTCTCCATAGGCTGTGCTGATGGAGTTGTCTCTGGAGAGGGTGAATCACCCTTTGTATTTGTAGCATAGCCAATTCCTCCATTATTTGAGTTAATCCTGTTGAATCCAAGACAGCAAGTGGCTAGTAAAGCTGTACCCAGATGGTTTACAGGACAGCTTCTCTGACTCTCCAGGTTTTTTTAATCTCAGCACCAGGGTGGACCCGTTGGATTTGGGACCAGACACCTGCAGTTACGCGACAAGAATGCATGAGTCTGAGTACCCTTCTTGTTGGCTCTCCTTTCTCCTGCACACCCCAGATCTCTCTGAAATTCACTTACCCGGGAAGGCTGCCAGCAGGAACAGAAAATGTAGCAAATATTTAATGGTTGTTTCTACAACACCCTCCACCTGGCAAAGCAAGGTGACTCCTTTGGATGGTGATTTTCTCCCGTTGCAAACTTCAAACAGGGAGTATAATTACTTTATTTGCATATTCAACATCAAAGACGCCTCAAAAGCTCGAAGGAGCTGAAGGGGAATCAGAACGCATTAACTGTGCTTGGATCTGGCACCTGCGGTTCTTCTGGTTCTCAGAACTCACCCGAATCTATTTTTAATCAAATCTCTTGCAGTAGCACATCAGGAGAAAGCCCCGATTCTATTGTGAGCTGCAGTTTATCTAGGTAAAATATTCAAAATGGGATTCAAGGAAAAGAATTAGCATTTAAAGGGAAACACAAAACGGATCTAGAGGCTGAACTTTCCTGAGCTGTCCAAGGGATTTGGATACGCAGTTCCCTTTCAAATCGATGGGGACTTGAGCTGGCTATTTCAAAGCTACAAATGCTTGGGCACCAAAATCACATTGATTTACAATTGAGTTAGCGCCTAAGTGCCATTTGTGCCTTTGAATATTTATCCCTTGGAGTCTAAATCCCCTAGACAGCTTTGAGAATCTTAGCACTTGTCTACACACAAAAGGTGTATCATTGGAACTATAAAGGTATAATTCAGGGGGTACAACAGACTCCTCCCCTAATATGGACACAGACATACCAGTGTTACACAGGAGGGCAAAGTAAGTTATGAAGATCTTCCCTTCTGGCCTTGAAATCTGAGTCTATGAATCAGTATAAAGTTCCTTCAGCTCCTGTGGCTGTTCTTGGGTGGGAAGGAAAATGCAAAATCCCAGTATAAGGCACATTTCTGCAGCTATACCTGTGTCCAGTCTAGGGAGCGTATTGATACAACTATTACAATCACACACACACACACTACAGAAACCCTTCCCAAAATCTAATACTTGCAGAATATCCGTGGGCCAAGGCGGCCTCAGGCATGATCTGTAAACAAGGGATCTGAAGAACAGCCCTGGGTTCTCCTCCCGGCCTTTCCAGTGGACCTGTTGGTTCACCTTGCTGTGTAACGTCAACTCTCTGAGCCTCTGCTGGGTTCTGCCTGGTGTATTTGGATTGTGAACCCTTCAGCGCTGGGACTCCCTGTCCCCAGGGCGAAGTGCGGCACCCGGCATAATGGGGCCCTGAACGCCGTTAGGGTGCGTGAGACAGACCCCCACAGCGTGTCCACACAGCTGTATAACTGATGTTTAAAGAGACCTGGATTTTTGAGAGCTGCTGAGTAGATTAGTGTAGCTGGGTCCCCTTGATCGAAACGGTATTTTGGGTTCAAATCTCAGCCCCAAAGAGTCATTAGCAGACAGACACTGGCTGTGATTTCCAGAGGGGCAGAGGAAAACAGGACTTGTACTGCGGAGGCAGCTCGATGTTGTGAAAACCCCACACCGAAATCCCCTTTGGTTTCATTGGGATTTTGGCACCTAATTCCCTTCATCTCCATTGACAATTCCGGCCACTGGCTGCTCTGAGAAGTGTGACATTTCAGTGACGGCTCCTGTCTCCTCGCCTCCGATGTCCTTTTACTGGGTTAGATTGTGTCTCCTCTCCTCATGGGGAAAACACTTAGCCACTCGGGGACTATTTGTTAAGGGAGTTAGGGACCATTCTCAGGTACTCACTGGTAAAACAAGACGCCCTGCCCCCCACAGAAGGGGTGGGGAACATAAAGACGGAGATGGAGCAGATCTATTAAAAATGCCCGGGTGTTTATTTCACTCGGATTTCCCTTCAGTGGCTCTGAGTCCCACTGACCCCATAAGTTTTCAGGGCTCAGCGAAATCAAAGTCTTTTTCCTCTGAGGTGTCCGTGTTCTCCTTAAGAAGGGAAGCCCCGGCCTGTGAGCCCAAAGTCAGTGCGAGCTTTCTCGGGGCTGCCTCTCTTCTCTGGGGCAGCACACAGGGACCTGGCCTTCTTTAAGCACCCCTCCTCTCAGGGGAGGCGGGCGGCAGGTTTGTAGACATTTTGGTGGAGCTCAGAACTTCCAGAGCCTGTCCCCCCCAAACCCCGGCCCCCCAAACTCCACCACCCACCTGCCTAAGGCTCTGGGAGGGAGTTTGGGTGGGGGGAGGAGGTCTGGGGTGCAGGCCCTGGGCGAGGACACGGAACTGGGGTGCAGGAAGGGTGCAGGCTCTGGGAGGGAGTTTGGGTGAAGGTTCTGGTCTGGGCTGGGGGTGCAGGCTCTGGGAAGCAGTTTGGGAATGGGAGGGGGTGTGTGGGAAAGGGGTGGGGGTGCAGGCTCTGGGAGGGGTGCGGGGTGCAGCGCTTATCTGGGGCTCCTAGGCAGGGCGAGCCGCGTTTCCTATTGGCCGCAGGGGCGCTTGGGGCGGGAGCAGCGCGCAAAGACACAGACCCGACCCACCCCACCCAGGGGCCGCAGGGCAGGGCCGGCAGCCAAGTGGAGCGAGCAGGCAGGACCCCGCTCAGCTCCGCTGCGCTGCCGGTGGTGGGTGGGGGCCCCGGGGCCACTTTAAATCACCCTCTGCGGAGCACTCGGGGGCACAAGGCGGAGCCGAGGGAGAGACCCGGCCTCAGACATTGCTGGAGCCGGGCCCCGGGCCAGGAATATTCCTGGTGTCCAGGCACCAGGGGCCCATGGACCTCGCCGCCCACCCACCCCTTGTGCCCTCCCTCCTCAGCACTCCCTGGGTAGCCCCCTCTCCCCAGGGCTCGCTCTCCTCCCACAGACGGAGTTCAAGGCGCCTGTTTTGGGGGGGTCCTTAGTCTCCTCTCACTCCCAGCGAGGTTCGCTAACAGGGTCTAATAGCCGGGGCTCCCTTCCCTCCCGGGAGCTGCGGGCGAAGGCAGGGGGTCAACGCCCCGGTAACGGCTCCCATCCTGCGGCAGACACACGCTTCCTGGCACACCCAGCTTCTCCAAGGGCTGTGATTGTTCTGGTCCCATTCTCCTCCGGCTAATGTTGACTGTGTCCCGGGAACAGAGTCCTAGCTTGAAAAGTGATTTAGGCACTTAAGGGTCTAAATCCCATTAGCTTTCACTGATCCTAAGTCACTAGGGGATAATTACCCAGAGTCTGTTCACAGGGGTCACCGTTATGCCGGGTGGCTGAGGGCTGCAGTGTTCGCAGGAGACCCGGGTTCTCTCACTGGCGGGTTTTTGAATTGGTCCAGATGTGGTTTGTGTCACTGTGTCCCGAGCACAGTAATACCTGGCTGTGTCATCGGTTCTCAGGCTGCCCAGCTGTAGATAGGCCGTGCTCATGGAGGTGTCCCTGGTGATGGTGAATCGCCCCTGGAAGGCCTGGGCGTAGCCAGTTTCACCATCACCGGGATCAATATATCCTATGCACTCCAGTCCTTTCCCGGGAGCCTGCCGTACCCAGCTCATGTAATAGCTGGTAAAGGTGTAGCCGGAGATTTTACATGTCACCTTTGCAGACTCTCCAGGCTTCTTGATTTCTGCCCCAGACTGCATCAGCTGGATCTGGGAGCTGACACCTGTCAACAAACAACAATAAAAACCCAGTTTATGCCATTGTTTTCCTCCTCTCCCCAGGTTTCTCCAAGTCCTTCTGTTGCCCTCCTCACAACCGTTTCTGATCTGCTTGTATGTAATAATGAATTCATCCGCACCACCCTCCTGTGAAGTAGGGAAGTACAGTTATCCCCCTGTTTAAGGGATTTGGACACCTACTTCCCATTCAAGATGAATGGAAATTGGGTATCCAGATCAACTAGGGGGCTTTAAAATTCCACACTGTGGTTTGTTCAGAGGTCGGATTTCGAATCCAGAATCCCTGAATCCCACTGCTATGTCTTTGCCTTAAAACCATCTTCCCTAGCCTAGCCCAGCCGTCCTAACCAGACACCTGTAGGTTCATCCACTTACCTGGGAAAGCTGCTAAAAAGAAGAAGAACCCCAGACAGATCATTTTCAGACTCCACTACAACCTGGCGGGCTGCAAAGCAGTGACCCTTCCTGTGCTGGCGGCTCTTCGGTGAGGGTCGCCTGCTTGCCTTTATCAGTCATTTTTCCTACTTCATTTGCATGTGGGCGTTGCTCAATTATTTGACTAAACCTCAGCTTCACCCACCGTTACAAACAAATGACCTGAGAGTTTAGAGGGACACAGTCCTGGAGGAGTTTAGAGCATGTTAAAGCAATTTGGGCCCCAATCCAGGAAAACACTAAAGTCACTTTGACATCAGGGGGGACTTCAGTGTGAGCTGACAGATAATTGGTACACTCGTGTTTTAAGGTGCCTAATAGTGGGTTACCAAAGTGTAACACCCAATGGATAATAAATCATCCCTGAGCTGCAGGGTTCAGATTACAGGCCCCATGCGTTGGGTTGAAGATCTCTGGCCTCCCTGCCTGGGACAGCTGGGCTCGGGTTGGCTGAGGATTTGGTCCCCCCTCCTGGGAAGTGTAATTTTTGTTGTCTGAAGGGGGTTGCAGTGCAATGATGTTTGAGAACCCCAATAACTTCTTTCGGCAGCTTGGAAAAATCTCATTCTTAATGGTGAGCGAGTGACAGCCTTTCTCTGTGCTGCCCCAGGGGTTTTTGCATGGCTGTGCGTGGATTTCTTCTCACTGTCTGTCTCTCGCACAGTAATACCCGGCAGTGTCTTCAGGCCACTCATTTGCAGATACAGCAGGTTGTTGGGATTGTCCCTGCAGATGGTGACTCGCCTTCTGACCGAGTCTGTATAGTAGCTATCTCCCCCATCCTGCCTAATGCTGGCTGCCCACTGCAGCCCTTTCCCCGGAGCATGACGCACCCAGTCCATTCAATAGCTGCTGAAAGTGAACCCGGAGGCTTTGCAAGAAAGTTTTAGGGACTCTTCTGAGTTTCTGAATCCACCGCCGGACTCCACCAGCTCCACATCACACGGGACACCTGGGAACACAGAAAATACCAGTAATGTACCCAGTGCATAGTACAATATATAACCTAACTGTTTATTGATATAACTCTAGGGAACAGGAACACACCTGAGAGAGCAGAGAGGAAGAGAAGAGATCTCCATAAGGAGAGCACGATGATTAATGAAGAGAACTAGACCCAGAAAGGGGTGTAGTTTGGAAAGTGTCTCTAGCGGCCTTGGCTTTAAACAGATGGCTTCCTCCGTGAATTTGCATGGTTTGTTTGTGGTGTATAAAGAGCAACCGGATGGGGCTGTGGTTAAAGCACTGGACTGAGGGCTGGTTTACACGTACACTTGCAGGAGAATAATTGTATTTGTTTCATTCACACCTTTACAGACTGATGCTTGAAATAGAACACCAGGCCGAAAGGAATCCACACAGAGACTGGCACTTCAACCTCAAAGGGTTAACATCAGTGTAGTGATAATGGTGAAAGTTTCTGGCACAGGTATAATTTGCAATGGGAAGTCAATTGTTAGCCTAGAATCAGACAGGCTGAGAGTGTCAAACTGGTAAAGATCCTCTGGCCTGTGTTCTGCAGGAGCTCGGACTATGCCCTTAAATCTCTGACTCTAAGAAAGGAACCTAAAGGAGTTAGGAACACCGATTTCATTTTGTTGTTTTAGTGCAATTTGGACACCTAAATCTCAGGGCATCTCCCAATCCCAGCCTTTATCTATTGACTCGGTTATTAAAAATATTGAGGCAAATGAAGAAGTAGATAAGTAGCTAGTCAGGTTCCATCGTGATCTTAAAAATCTGACTTCTATTGAAATCTATGGGAGTTAGGCACTCATCTGATTCTGAACATCCCACAAGGGTGCCTTTCTGATTCTTCAGGCATCTACAGACCAGAGAGTTCAAGGGATTTAGGCTGAGAGTTTTCAAGGTGTCAGTCATTGTTTCATTCAGCGGTTCAATGTGTAATCGATTTAGGAGCCCGAATCTCATGATCAAATACGGAGATGCCTTGAAAAAACTGGGCCTTAGTGCTGCAGGTTTCCACCTGTAAAAAGGAGAGATCATGTCTCAGGGGGTTCAGGGATATAAAGATAAATTGATATTTGAGGTGCTACCATATTGCGTTGATGGGGTCTATATAATTATCTAGATAGAAAAAGTGAACTTAAGCTTGAGCTCAGAATGGTGGAACTCCACTTGTCGTGTCACTGATAGAAAAGGTTTCAGGCTAATATTGTCTGTGTTACAATAACACCAAGAGGACCCAGCCGAGTGTCAGGCCTCGGCCCTGTGAGATCGTCCTTTGCACAAAGCTCTTACCAGGCTGAAATTTTTTTCAAAGCCTCCTAAGGGACGTGGATGCCCAAATGAATAAGAATTGAGAATCCCAATCTTTTACTGGGCTTTGAAAATCCCACTGTAAATAAGGAAAGGGGACCAGGGAGAAATAGAGGCACAGGTCATGGAAGAGAGTGGCCCAGCAACAGGTGAGTGACAGAGGCTGGGAAAAAATCACTGTCTCCTGACTCCAAATCCAACAGCCCAACGACTAGTAGACAGGTGGAATTTCAAGGAGAGCCAACAGCTTTATGAAATACTTCTAGTTAATTTAATTTGTATCATTTGGGTTTATCTGTGTGAAGGTGGAGGTCGTGGGGATGGTGTTCCACAGAGGATTTACTATTCATTCAAAAGGGAGAGAATTTAGAATTCAGATTTTCCTTGTACTGTGGGCTTCTCATCTGACACACAAGCAGAGGATCCTGGGGAGTGACCAATTGTTTTTCTTTTGCACCCAGAGCACTGAGAGCCAGAGCTTTTCTAGTGCTTTAATCAGTCCAGCTCTAGGGCGTTTCTCTGGGTATTTGCCCACCTCTGCACAGTGCTACAAACCCAGAGAGCCATAGGCTGCTGTACAAACTGCTGGGTAATTCTTGCGCAATCTTCCTCTTTCCCTGCCAGCGGCAGCTTCTGAATGTGGAACAGGAGCTTGGTCAGCACACGACTGAGCCGGGCTGTAGGATAGAAATTTTGAAACCCAAGATCAGGCTGAGAAAAGCATTTCAATGGGGGGGAAAGTGGCAAGAATCCAGTTCTGCTGATTTACCACTGCCCCATGGACTTCAAAGGAGCTCTGGCGGATGGACGCTGGCTGCATGGCCACCCTCTGACGTTAACACCTGTTGACATCGTCTGAGCGCCTGGCCCGCTGGTTCCAGGAAAGCTGGGCTGATTCACACTAGCTGTGGATCTGGCTTTCTCTGCCCACCGGCACCGGCTGCAGTAGGCAGCATTGGGGCAGGTAGGAGCTAAGTGGCTGCAATTGTTTGTCCCACAAGTGCGTTAAAAGGCTCAGTTCTGCAAGGGTCAAAATTCAGCCCGTGTGAGTGGGAATGGAGGGGTCTGAGCCGCTCCTTCTGAGATGCGTTTCGCAGCATGGGCTCTGCGGGGTGGGTTGCTCAGAGGCTTTGATAAATGAGCTTTGATTGTGAGGTGCGCAGACACCAGAGGGTGTTGGGAGACATACGTCCCAGACTTGTCAGATCTAAGGTGCATTTAGGCTGTTACCTTTTCTCTGGCAATGGTCAATAATACGCTTCAGAGGAAGATGTAAGAACTCTGGAGGCGGAAGTGGGCCAGTCTGCCCCCGCACATCTCACCCCTGATCTAGAATAGAGACTGGCTTGAACCTTGATGCTTGAGGTTTAATGACCCTTTCAATTGTATTATAACGCCGAATATTATACCCATGTAAATATCCAGTCCTTTGCTGAACATTCTTAAGTTCTTGGCCCCGATGACTTGTCTTGAGAATGGACTCCACAGTTCAGTTACATGGTGTGTCATGTCAATACGCGCTGCCCTTTTCAATTTCATTGGCTGCCCCCTACTTCTCCTGCGATGGCTCGGAATGCCCCAGGTAACGGGAGAAAGTTCATGGGAACCCTTTGCCTCGGGGTCCGGAGCGGGAGCGCTGCCTCCCGGGTGCAGCAGGAGGAGAGAAGCCACCTGGGCCGTGGGCTCCGCAGCGCTGAGGATACGCGCCGCAGTGCAGAGCGGAGGCGGATAAAACGTGAATTGTTCGCAGCGCTGCTGTAGCCGTGTGGCTCCCAGGACATCGGTGGGCGGTCCCTGTCCCTGGACCAGCTGCTGCTGGCGAGAGAGACCAGCTTTCCAGCGTCTTCAGCGCCGCTCTGTGCACCGGACCGCTTTTCTCCAGCACAAGCTGGTGCCATCAAAGCTCCCCGCTCACTCCCGTTGCCCCTCCGAAAAGAGTCCGTGTTTTAAAGCGTTTGTGGAAGGCTGCTGCCGCCCTCTGGACGTGTTTCTGTTCAGTATCTGCGGTGTTTGTCCCGTGGGTTGTTAACCAGTGTATTAACCCCTGGCCCCTGGGCTGTTTGTATTCATCACTGGCAAGGTAAAAGAAACTGAAAATCCGCCATCGCACCCCCCTGCAGTGTTTCCCCGCTCCGGGGGCGGGCTTGGGGCAGTGCTGAGCACAAGGCTCCTCGTTCGTCTCTGGGGCTGCTGGGCGCGGTGGCGATACAAGCAGTGACTGTGTTTGTATTTCCCAGCACCCAGACCCTGTTCCATGTCTCTGGCTTGTGCTCTTCAGCGTCGCCCTTAGAACTGTTCCCCTGCGGGCAGAAGCCCCTGCTTCCTGCCATCCCACTGGCTGTACATTTCATCCAGTTCCCTTTTTTGAACGACCCCGAATGCGGTTTCTCTGTGTGTGTATCTGGCCCAATAATACACTGCAGTGCCTTCAGCCTTCAGGCTGCCCGCTTGCAGAAGGGCTGTGCTGAGCGATTTGTCCAGAGTCAGGGTGACTTTCCCCTGAAAGTTCTCCCTGCAGGTTGGTGCCCCTGTGTCCGTGCTAATCCAGCCGATATCAAACAGCCCTTTCCCGGGAACCTGTTGGACCCGGGTGATTGCATAGCGAGTGAATGTACAACCAGAGCCTTTACAGGACCCCTTCACAGACTCCCCCGGCTTCTTCACTCTGCACCAGACTGGACCAGCTGGATCTGGGCCTTTACCCCTGTGGAGAAAGAAGCAGGGTGAGAATTCTTGTGATTAGTTCTGCTTTCCCCCCTTTCCTTGTCCCAGTGAAATTCACCTCCCTGGGCGAGCTGCTAACAAGAGGAGAAAACTGAACCCACAGTTCATGGCTATTCTTCTCAAGACCCCTGCGGTAGCAGAACACAGCGACTGCTGCAAAGAGCATCCACTGAGGGCCAGTCCCTGCCTTTTAACAGGGAAAAGGGGCTCCCTCTTCATTTGCATAGGGAGGCTGCGCCACCCTCCAACGTATAAAATCAGACACTCAGAAGGAGTAAGGCTGGGCACTTGCATGATCAACTCAGAGAGGTCCATGCAGTCCGGCCCAGGGAGCGAGGTCTGCCACAAACTTCTCTCTCCACTACTTGTATGGCCCCATCACTGTAGACTCTGATCATCTCACAGTCTGTGATGCATGCGCGTCTTTGAAATAGGGGGTATCATTCCTACTGCCTGCCTCAGTTTCCCCACCTATGCACTGAGCTAAAGTGACCTGCTCAAGGTCACACAGGAACTCGCTACCAGAGCGGGGAGTTGAAGCAACGTCTCCCAAATTCCAGGTGAGTTCTAACCACTGGACCATCCTCCCTCTCCGTCCTGCAGAGATTTAGGAATGTGCTGCACTTTGCGCATGTGAGTAATCTCATTAATTTAAATGGGACTACTCGTAGGAGTAAATTTCACTAGGAGCTTTGTCTACAGTGTGGAGTAATGTGCTCTGCAGGGGGTTGATTTCTGTCTGAAACAGGAAGAACACAAGTATGGCCACAATAGTTCAGACCAAAGGTCCATCTAGCCCAGTGTCCTGTCTTCCAACAGTGGCCAGTGCCAGGTGCCCCAGAGGGAATGAACAGAACAGGGAAACATCAAATGATCCATCCCCTGTCGTCCATTCCCAGCTTCTGGCAAACAGCGGCTAGGGACACCATTCCTGCCCATCCTGGCTAATAGCCATTGATGGACCTAGCCTCCATGAATTTATCTCGGTCTCTTTTGAACCTTGTTCTAGACTTCAAAGAAGAACTAGATAAATTCATGGAGGATAGTACTATGCTAAAGTGCATTACAGAACATTTGCAGACCCTTCTGGTGCAGATTACAGACCAATCCATGTGCAATCCATTGGTGGTCTTTAGAAATCAAGCCCCAAATGCTTAGATCTTTGTATGGTTTAGGTTTAAGAATGGATTTTCAAAAGGTCCCGCTCTCTAAAATTCAAGGCAGTCTGTGTGTTGCATTCCCTCAGTCCCTTTGAAAGACCCAGTCTAATTCCCTGTTGCCTGGACTTCCTTGTGAACTAAATTCCCACCAGGTGTCTCTGCTGTTCTCATGTGCTGCATGGAAAATGGAATGATGAAGTACGAAGTCAAGTTACATGAGGAGTAACAAAAGATTTGGAGGGGGAAGAGCATCAGATTGTTGTTTTTACATTAGTGCCCAGGGCCCCCACCAAAACAGAGACCCCGTTGTGTAAAGTGCTGTGTGCACCCCTCGGAAGAACCTGCAGTGAGGAGTTTAGGGAGCCTTGTCAAAGGCATGAATGGGAGCTAAGCAGCCAGTTCACGTGGATTTTTAATTTCAATGCACTTTGGGCCTTTGAAATTCTCCCCCCGAAAATTTAAGATTAGGGTTTGCAAGGAACCCAAGGACAGCTAGGTGCCCAAATCCCATAATTGGACTGGGTGCCTAACTCCCTTTGGCCCCTTTGAAAAATCCTACCCTAAAGAGACAAGACAGACTAGTACATACCTTTTTAAGCACCAATTTTAGCAGTGGTTGAGATTTTCAAAAAATCACAAAGGAGATACACCAACAAATTCCATTGCACTGAAGATGAAATTAATCAGCAGCAGGTTTCATATGAAAGAAGAGGAAGTACTTTTTCATGCAATGCACAGCTAACCTGTGGAACTCATTTCCATGGGATGGTTTGATAGCCAAAAGGATAACATGCTTAAAAATGGATAAATTCGTGGATAAGTCCATCAATGGCTATTAGCCGAAATGCTCAGGGATGCAACCCCATGCTTGGGGTGACCCTAAACCTCTGACTACCTGAAGCTGGGAGTGGAAGACAGGGATGAAGCACTGCAGACTTGCCCTGTTAGGTTCACTCCCCCTGAAGCTCTGGTATAGGCCACTGTCAGGCAGGATACTGGGCAATGCGGACCATGGTCTGAACCATTATGGCAGCTCTTATGTTCAATAGGATCTGGGTTTCTCATTCTGTTGCGGTTTGTCTACATAGGGATAAAGCCACTGCTGGCCTGGGTCAGGTGGCTGGGGCCAAGCAGCTAAAAATGGCTGTTCAGACATTCAGGCTTGGGCTGGGCCTGAGATCTGGGACCCTGTGAGGATGGAGGATCCCAGAGCTCAGGCTCCAGCCACAGCCCAAATATCTACACAGCAATTTTTAGTCCCTTGGCCCCAGACAGCTGACCCAGGCCAGACACAGTCATGCCACAGGGCTTTTATCCCGCTGGATACGGACCTTTAGACTTCTCTGGAAATGCAAAGCAGAGTGCTTTGCTGAATCAGGGCCTTTATCTCAACCCTTCAAGATGCTCCAAATTCTGGAGCCCTGTTGACTTCCATTGAAGGATCAGGGACTTGGTCAAAGGAAAGATGCAAGAAGGGAAGGACACAAAGTAAGGGATAGGTGTGGGGGAGTAGGAAGAAGAGGTAAGAATAATCTAAACATGTCTGTCTGTCCACTCCTTGTCTTACTGAAGCGGAATCCTTCTATTGGAAAAAGGGCAAATAATTAGGCCTGGCCCAAAACTTTAAGAGAATTGGGGTTTTGGCTAAACAAAGATGTTTCCAGAAAGTGTCTGCTTTCCTCAGTATTAAATAAACCTTTTCATTGACAGAAAGTTGAATTTTTTGCAGAAAATTTCAATAAAAAGAGAGTTGAAATTTTCAGCGGGAGAGAAAAGCATTCTCCCATTAGCCCCACGAACAATGTTTTATCCAGTGCTGTCATTAAAGAGATGATCCTGCATACAGGACAGGTGTCATTCTGAGCTGTGGTTCGGTCTTTCCCTGGCCTCTCCTAATGTGGGCCACTGCTGCTATCTGGTGGAGAGATGACCTGGAATCTCCCACTGAGGAGTTTTTGAGTGAACAAGGGTACGTTCTCCGACCCTGTGTTCACCCCGTCTGGCACAGTAACACACAGCTGTGTCCTCCGGCTTCAGCCCATCCGTTTGCAAGAACAGCAGGTTCTGGGTGTTGTCTCTGGAGATGGTGAATCGCCCTTTGACCGAGTCTGTGTAGTATGTGGTGTTACCAGCCCCGTTTGTAGTTGAAGACGCCCATTCCAGTCCTTTCCCCGCAGACCTCCGTGCCCAGTGCCTACCGTGGCTAGTGTACGTGTAGCCAGACACTTGACAGGAGAGTTTTGCAGAGTCTCCTGGCTTTTTAATTTCTGCTCCGGACTGGCTGCACTGGATTTGTGACCAGACACCTGCAAATAGACAAATATTAAAGATCGAGTCTGTGATTCAGCAAAGCATCTAAGCATGTTCTTCAGTGCTCTGGAGAATCAAAGATTGAACTGAACGTTCATTTTGGCAGCATATGTTTCCTTCTTTTATCCCAGGTGCCTCTGAAGTTCTTACCTGAGAGCGCTGCCAGCAGGGAGTGAACAATGAAACACATGGTATTTATTTTTGAATCAGAATTCCAATGGAACAGATGAAGATAGACAGCACAAAGTAGGATATTTAGTGTGTGTCTGAGAAGGAGATGTTCCCTGGCTCTTAAAAAAGCAGTAGCCTTACTTAATTTGTACAAGGTAATTCAAAAAGTCTTTAAAGCCAGGCATCAAACAAAGGGGCAGGAGAGAAGGAAGAGGAGGTAACAATAGGGGTAGGTTTCCAGATGACTTGGGTTAAGATTTCCAAAACTGCCTTTCTTCCTAATAAAAACCAGGCATCTAAATGCCTTTAGGTGGCTCTTTTTATTAAATCTCAGCCAGAATTAATACTGAAAAGGGGGGAAAAAAAACAACTGGTTTCACGACTGATCTTGATAAATTGATAAAGCTGGGCAGCATGGACAGTGTGGCTGAGAGCTCCTGCCACTCTGAGCGGCATGGGAAGGCGGTGGGGAGCCAGGGGTATGGATAAGGGGCAGAGGGTTCCAGGGGGTAGTCGAGGACAGCGAGCAGGGGGGATTGGATAAGAGGTGGGAGTCCCAGGAGGCCTGTCAGGGGATGGTGGGGGGGTGGATAGGCTTCGGGGCAGTCAGACAAGGAGCACGGGGCTTGGATGGGTCAGGGGTTCTGAGCGGGACAGTTGGGGCGGGAAGTGGGAGGGGGTGGATAGGGGGTGGGCACTGGGCTGTTTGGGGAGCCACAGCCCTCCCTACCCTGCCCTCCAATGTGGCCCTTGGGCCAAAAAGTTTGCCCACCCCTGCCCTAAATGCTCAAACACTACAGTAATGGGGACAATATGAATACCTAAGATAGCTTGAGGGGTAGAGCTCAAAACATAGCTTATTTAAAAAAAAAATGCCAATGCATATCCTTAATGCCCTCCCTAAGTCATTTAATAGCTCTGCACCTGCATGGCTGGACACAAGGAGGGTCTGGGCAGCTAATGCCTAGACACCATGAGCACTTTATCCAGCATCAACAGCATATTTTGGCTGAATTGTCTCTTCAGTCTAGTGGCCTTTAAAGGAATTATGGTTTCTCACATTTTCCGGAGATATTGGGGAATATTGTGCTTTATGGGCCTGGTGCAAAGTTCACTAAAGGCAAGGGGAGGACATCCATTGGTCTGAGTGGGATTTGGAGCTGGGCCTACTGGAATGTTGATTGACATTTTTGAAGGGGACTTATGTAATGGGGTATGTAATTCCCCTTGACTTTACCCTTTGAAAATTCCAGATGTGATTCACGATACTTCCGCCCAGAAGTTCCTGTCAGAGGTCCAGCCGGTGGAGTCTGGAGCGGATGTGAAAAAGCCCTCTCCACCTCTCCTGCGAAGCCTCCGGCTTCTTCATCAGTAGCAAGTGGCTGGATTGGATCCGTCATGTTCCTGGGAAGGGACTGGAGTGGGTCTCCAGCATAGATAGTGCAGGTACCCCATATTACCTGGACTCAGGGAAAGGGCAATTCACCATCTCCAGAGACGCCTCCAGTAACCTGTTTCAGAGGAACAGCCGTGTTAGTCTGTATTCGCAAAAAGAAAAGGAGTACTTGTGGCACCTTAGAGACTAACCAATTTATTTGAGCATGAGCTTTCGTGAGCCACAGCTCACTTCAGTTGTGGCTCACGAAAGCTCATGCTCAAATAAATTGGTTAGTCTCTAAGGTGCCACAAGTACTCCTTTTCTTTTTTCTCCAGTAACCTGGTGCATTTGCACATCAGCAGCCTGAAACCTGAAGAACCCGGTGTGTATCCTTGTGCTAGAGATGGGGGATCCCACAGTGATCTACTTCACTACGAATACCCTAATGGGATCCTGCGCTGGAGAAAGTCACTAAAGATAGTGAAATACTCTGACTGCCTTCTGCTTCAGTCACACAGTACAAGAAATTCAGAGAATCCTAGAAAGGTAGGGCTGGAAGAGGGAGTTCAAGAGGTCAGCGAGCCGACCCTCCTGCACTGAGGCAGGACTCAATATACCTAGACCACCCCTGGTTCTTCATCTGTTTTTAAAAACCTCCGGTGCTGGGGATTTCACAGCTTCCCTAGGTAACCGGTTCCAATGCAGATAGTTAGATATGCTTATCCTTAGAAAGTCCTCCCCCCACTCCATATCTAACCTAAATCTCCCTCGATGGATTTTGCATTAGTTTATTTTCTGAAAGAGACAGAATCATAGAGGCAACAATTGCTAGTGATGGGGATTTCACAACGTGCCTAGGTAACCGGTTCCAATGTGGATAGTTAGATATGCGTACCCTTAAAAACTTCTCCCTCCTCACCCCATATCTAACCTAAATCTCCCCCCATGGATTTTGCATTTCTTTATTTTCTAAAAGACACAGAATCATACAGACCGATAGTTGCTTGTGACAGAGAATCCCCTGTGACTCTTGATCAGTTGTTCCAATGGTTAATTCACCTCAATGTCTTTTTAAAAAATCACCTTCTTTCCAGCTGGACATTGTCTAGCTTCAGCCTCCAGCATTGGATCCTGTTGTACCTTTGTCTGCTGGACTGAAGAGCCCATGATCAAATTTCTCTTCCCCACCTAGGATCTACAACAGGCACCAGTGTAAAGACTCCTTGTTTATTTCCTAGCCATGGGACGGAAGAATAATCTAGTGGCTATAGCTTGAGTCTCGGTATGAATATTCCGGTGGTCTTTCCCACACCCACAGGGATAGGACCCGGGAGAGCCAACGTGCCAGGTCTCCGAGGGGAGAGCGACTCAGAACAGGACTCACGCCGGATTGGAGTTCACAGATGGAGCGAGGGATCTCTGCACCGCAGCCCAGCGGGGCTCTGGGCAGGAAGGGGAGACACATTGCCCGGGAACCGAGAGTGGTAGCGGGCGGTGCCCCTGGGCTTCAGGCCGGTCATTTTCAGAGGCAGCAGGTTGTTGGGATTGTCTCTGGAGATGGTGAATCTCACTCAGTGGGAGCTGCGCCCCGTGACCCTCGTGCCCCCTGCGCCCCCCCCCCAGGCCTCTGCTTCTCCCTCGGCAGCCGCCTCTCCCTGAGCCACCCCATGAAATCCCACCGTGTCCCTGTCCACAGCCCTTAGCCACGTGACTGTCCCCAATGCCCTGCGGGCCAGCGCTGGGCTGTGATGTCATCGGGCCTGAGGGGCGGGGCCTTTTATCTCCATGGTGACTCTGTGACATGGGGGCCCTTTATTGGGGGCAGGATCCTGAGCTGCAGCGTTTACACCGGGGCTGTGATTTCCAGCTGTCAAATGGATGGAAAAAATGCTCCAGTCTCTTTGGAAAGTCCCGGCGGCGCCACATCCCCGGGCTAAGCGGAGCGGGGTTTATTCCGGCGCCGGGTGATCTCTGAGTATGAAAGTGGATTAGGGCTGGGACATTAACGCTTTCTTCCTTCCTCTGAGTGATGTGGGAATCCCTCAGCACTCTCCGCTGTTATTTTACTTTATTTTATGAATAAAGCTTTAAACTCAGTTACTTGGTGTCCTCCATCATCTCCTTCCCTAACGATCCTGTGGCCTCAGCCTGATCACCTGATACCTCAGGCAGATTGGTAACTTAATCTCTCACAAAGGTACCTATTGGAACCAGACTAAAAGAGTTATTTGAGAGCAAGCAGGAGCCTGGTGAAACTGTCTGGGCATATGCATATGAGCTCCAGGAGAGAATGAGCAAAGTGGAGGGGCGAGACCCTCGACGAGTTCCAGACCCAGTAATGTCAGGTGTAATGATTTCCAGACCAATGAAGAAGTTGGAAGGAATAAAGGATGTGAAGTCAGGGTGCAGGATTCGCTGCAATCAAAAAGACTAAAATGATGGTGACACTGTAGACAACAAACAGAGGATAGGATTCCGATAGGGCAAATATTGTCAGGGTCAGTCAGACCTAAAGGCAGACATGGATGGTGACATTGTACTGCTACCTTTAAAGATGTTTAGGGCTGAAGAGAAGAAGAAGAAGAAGCTGAAGAAGAAGCCCTATAATCTTACCCTGTAAATCACTGAATTACCTTAGGCCTTAGTCCATCCCGTGCTTTGCTACACATTGGGCTACCCACATTTGCCACTCTTGCCTAATGGAAGCATGCTGAGAAGGAAAAAGAGAGGAAGCATACCCTGGAGATGGAGAAGGCAAAGGCTCAGCAGAATAGCAATCCTTCTCCAGGTACCACTTCACATTCCAGGAAGTTCCCCACCTACAAGGCAGGCGATGATACCGAGGCCTTCTTAGAAAACTTCGAAAAGGCCTGCCTTGGTACAGCATCTCTACAGACCAATACAAAGCTGAGGTCACAGCTCAGTGGACCCTTAGCTGAGGTGGCGGCTGAAATGCCTAAGGACCACATGAACCAGTATGAACGGTTTAAAACCAAGGCGAGAGTCAGAATGGGGCTAACTCCCGAGCATTCCCGTCGGCGGTTCAGAGCCCTAAGGTGGAAACCAGACATGTCATTTACCCGACATGCCTACCACATTGTGAAACATTGGGATGCCTGGATATCAGGAGCAGGTGTGAAATCTCCAGAAGATTTGCCCTTCCTAATGCAAATGGAGCAGTTCTTAGAGGATGTTCCTGAGGAAATAGAAAGATACATCCAAGATGGGAAGCCCAAAACTGTAATCGAGGTGGGGGAGATTGGAGCCAAATGGGTGGTGTTAGGGGGCTTATTCCTTCACCCACTTACTTCCCTGGTCCTTCTCACATGAACAGAGAGCAACAATACCCGAAGTCCAAATGTGCAAACAATTCAATGTTTATTGGGGTGAACTTCCAGCAAGCATGATTCCAGTTTCCTTCCTTAGTATCCTCCTTCCCAGCTCTGACACCATAGAGCCTTACACCTGTGTCCCTGTTCCCATTCCTACCCTTAGCCAAACATGATTCTAACTTCCTTACCCCCATTCCCTGTTCCCATTTCCCCCTTTAGCAAAACATGATTCCAATTTTCTTACCCCCATTCCCTGTTCCCATCTCCCCGTTTAGCAAAACATGATTGCAATTTCCTTACCCCCATTCCCTGTTCCCATCTCACACCCCCACCCCCACCCATACCCACTCACTTCCTCATTGACTACAGATTATATAGTAAAACTTGAGTTCTGCTTAGCTATACCTTAACCAATCATTTTCCCGAAATTTAACTAACCAATCCTAACATATTGTAACATGATTATGTAACCAATTATATCCCACCACCTTAATTAGTTTACACCCAGCAAAATTAATTATACAGCAGACAGGAACAATCACAGAACCAGACAGAGATTATACAGACAAACAACAGCAAAGTGGGAACTATAATGACAAAACAATACAGAAGTGAGGATTTCACATCCCAGCTATTGATAAGTGAGTTCTTACCAGACAGGATGCTATCAAACTAAGTTTCCTTTTACATTTTCTAGGCACTTCCCTTACTCTGGAGGTGATAGGAATACAATCCTGTCCTGATAGTGCCTAACAGCCCAATAGCACCTTATTTCAATGTGACTAGTTTGGAATGTGAGGATGTGACTGTTCGCTTCCCAGCTTATGGCTGCCTCTGCTGCTTAGCCAAAGGCCTTAGCCTAAGAACAGGGCCTCAGACTGTCACAGTAAGAGAAGGCCCTTACACCAGCAGATAGTGATTTTGATTCTTTCTTTTATACCTCTATAATTAGCCAAGTGATAAGAATACACCTAAATTCCTAGAGTATAGGCCTTTACAGACAGGCCTGACTATCTATATCCTAACAGGTGGAGGTGGCAGAAAAGAAAAAAACTGGTCGCTGTTGGAGCGGATACCAGAAGGGACAACCTCAGACCTCACCCTACTACCGGGGGCAGCCCAAGGCCCCAACTACCCCCGAGGAACCCTCCAGCCACCGTATCATCCCGCCACAACATTCTCCAGCAACCCGCCTCGCCCCAGTGATCCATCAGCTGGACGATGTTTTAAATGTAATGAGCCAGGCCATGTGAAGGCCAGCTGCCCCAAGAACCCCAACAGATTACAGTTCTTTGCACCGAAATCACACCAGAGGTCCTCAGGCCCAGATACAGCGTATGCAGCGACAGCAGATCAAGGAGCTGTGCACTAGCTACATGCCGACATTCTCAGTCCCCCCAGGACTGACTGAACGGGCATACCACTCCATTGACACAGGGAATGCTCACCCAATTAAAGTCCAACCTTACCGGGTGTCTCCTCAAGCTAAAACTGCCATAGAACGGGAGATCCAGGATATGCTACAGATGTGTGTAATCCGCCCCTCTGGAAGTGCATGGGCATCTCCAGTGGTTCTAGCTCCCAAACCAGATGGGGAAATACGTTTTTGCATGGACTATCGTAAGCTAAATGCTGTAACTCGCCCAGACAACTATCCAATGCCACGCACAGATGAACGGACGGGCCCAGTTCATCTCTACCTTGGACTTAACCAAGGGGTACTGGCAGGTACCGCTAGATGAATCTGCCAAGGAAAAGTCAGCCTTCACCACACATGTCGGGCTGTATGAATTTAATGTACTCCCTTTCGGGCTGTGAAATGCACCCGCCACCTTCCAAAGACTTGTAGATGGTCTCCTAGCGGGATTAGGAGAATATGCAGTCACCTACCTTGACGATGTGGCCATATTTTTGGATTCCTGGGCAGAACACCTGGAACATCTACAAAATGTCTTTGAGCGCATAAGGGAGGCAGGACTAACTGTTAAGACTAAGAAGTGTCAAATAGACCTAAACAGAATGACTTACCTTGGACACCAGGTGGGTCAAGGAACTATCAGCCCCCTACAGGCCAAAGTGGATGCTATCCAAAAGTGGCCTGTCCCAAAGTCAAAGAAACAGGTTCAATCTTTCTTAGGCTTGGCCGGATATTACAGGCGATTTGTACCACAATACAGCCAAATCGCTGCCCCACTGACAGACCTAACCAAAAAGAAACAGCCAAATGCCATTCAGTGGACCAAAGAGTGTCAGAAGGCCTTTAACCAGCTTAAAGCGACACTCATGTCTGACCCTGTGCTAAGGGCCCCAGACTTTGGCAAAGGGTTCCTAGTAACCACAGATGCGTCCGAGCGTGGTGTGGGAGCAGTTTTAATACAGGAAGGACCGGATCAAGAATTCCACCCTGCAGTGTTTCTCAGCAAGAAGCTGTCTGAGAGGGAAAGCAACTGGTCAGTCACTGAAAAAGAATGTTACGCCATTGTCTACGTTCTGGAAAAGCTACGCCCATATGTTTGGGGACGGCTTTTCCACCTGCAAACCAACCATGCTGCACTACAATGGCTTCATACCACCACGGGAAATAACAAAAAACTTATTCGGTGGAGTTTAGCTCTCCAAGATTTTGATTTCAACATCCAACACATCTCAGGAGCTTCTAACAAAGTGGCTGATGCACTCTCCCGTGAAAGTTTCCCAGAATCAACTGGTTAAAATCGTCCTTGAGATGTGGAAAATATTCTTAGTCTTTATGTACTTGGTAGTATATTTAGAGGTGCATGTGTCTTATTAACTCTGTTTTTTCCTAGAGCTCCAGGAAGAAATCCCAGCCAGCGTTTCACCCTAGCTGTGATTTGGGGGGGGCGTGTCATAAATATAAAGGGAAGGGTAAACCCCTTTAAAATCCCTCCTGGCCAGAGGAAGAATCCTTTCATCTGTAAAGAGTTAAGAAGCTAGGATAACCTCGCTGGCACCTGACCAAAATGACCAATGAGGAGACAAGATACTTTCAAAGCTGGGAGGAGGGAGAAAAACAAAGGGTCTGGCTCTGTCTGGGTGATGCTTTTGCTGGGAACAGAAAAGGAATGAAGTCTTAGAACTTAGTAAGTAATCTAGCTAGATATGCATTAGATTCTGCTTTCTTTAAATGGCTGAGAAAATAAGCTGTGCTGAATGGAATGTAGATTCCTGTTTTTGTGTCTTTTTGTAACTTAAGGCTTTGCCTAGAGGGATTCTCTATGTTTGAATCTAATTACCCTGTAAGGTATTTACCATCCTGATTTTACAGAGGTGATTCTTTTTACTGTTTCTTCTATTAAAATGTTTCTTTTCAAGAACTGAATATTTTTTTCATTGTTCTCAGATCCAAGGGTTTGGGTCTGTGGTCACCTATGCAAATTGGTGAGGATTTTTATCAAGCCTTCCCCAGGAAAGAGGGTGTAGGGTTTGTGGAGGATTTTGGAGGGAAAGACGTTTCCAAGAGGGCTCTTTCCCGGTTATATATTTGTTAGACACTTGGTGGTGGCAGCAATAAAGTCCAAGGGCAAAAGGTAAAATAGTTTGTACCCTGGGGAAGTTTTAACCTAAGCTGGTAAAAATAAGCTTGGGGGGTTTTCATGCAGGTCCCCACGTCTGTACCCTAGAGTTCAGGGTGGGGAAGGAACTTTGACACCTGTCAACAGCCCTTTTCTCCAAATCTTCCCTCTTCATGTTGAGGTGTCATTCAGACCTGTTCCTTCCCGTGTTACTCGCGTTAGGACATCTTTGAATTGTAATGCACTATTGACCGCTGCTGTCCATTGGGAAGATTGCACCCGCCTCCAAATCAGTTTTTGACCGG
The DNA here is from genome assembly GCF_965140285.1 of Lepidochelys kempii. Taxonomy (NCBI): domain Eukaryota; kingdom Metazoa; phylum Chordata; order Testudines; family Cheloniidae; genus Lepidochelys; species Lepidochelys kempii. The sequence continues at coordinate 40,219,439 of NC_136392.1, forward strand.
TCCGCACGAGCTTTGTGCTCACTGCGGGATTCTCGAACAATAGTACAGGACGGTGTCCTCAGGTCTCAGGCTGCTCAGCTGCAAATACACCAGGTTGTTGGGGTTGTCTCTGGAGATGGTGAATCGGCCCTTGAAGGGCTGTGCGTAGTTGCTGGTAGTTGCAGTTGGGTGTATTTCCCCTTTCCACTCTAGTCCCTTCCCAGGTGCCTGTCTGACCCAGCTCATTCAGTAATCGCTGAAAGTGAAGCCAGAGGCTTTGCAGGAGAGGCGGAGAGAGTCTCCAGGCTCTTTCACACCCACTCCGGACTCCACCAGCTGAGCCTGTGAAAAAGCCCCTGAAAATAGACACAATGCGATTCGTAGAGACCTTGGCTCCCAAGTGAGATGGTAACAAACCCTGGGGGAAATCGATGTACCTGTGAAAGCTGTTTCAATGAGAAGGAAAAATAACCACAGTGCCATGTTCCCGACTGTGGGGAGAGTTCTGGTGGGTTTGGCTGGTCTCTGAGCAGACACGGGCTGCGGACTCTGAACCCCAGAGCTGCAGAGTCAGGGGAATCCCTGGCTTTTAACAGGAAATGTAAGGGGATAATTTGCGTGCACCGCTCTATATAAGAGAGACATGAACATCAATCCCAAATAACGGATATTTCCCTGAATTTTACTCAATAGGTCTCATAGATTCTAAGCCCAAAAGGGACCATTGTGATCATCTTGTCAGACTTTCTGTGTAACACACACCTCAGAACTTTCACCAACAATTCCTAGAGCAGATCTTTTAGAAAAATCTACCAATGTTAATCTAAAAATTATCAGTGACAGAGAATCCACCACTACCCTGATAACTTGTTCCAATGGTACATTAGTTTCACAATTAAAAACTTATTAACCACTATGATTTTGTGGGTTAAATTTCCTACTGTTCCGAGGGCCCATCAGCCCTCTGGACCACTTGAATCCCTTCAACTGAATATCGAGGAATTAAGTGGTCTATAAGCTTTGTATTGACATATCTGCCTAGGGTTGAATTTAACCTATAGAGAACAAGGATGGATAGACCTACCTGAGTAAGAAAAGTATGGGATATTCCCTTGATGCCCCACTGCATTTCCCTCTCTCTCCTTCCCTTTACTGTCCCCTCTCCCTCACTTTAAACTCTCTCTCTCTCTCTCTCTCTCTCTCTCTCTCTCTCTCTCTCATAGATCGACATACAGAAGTATTGAGAGATCCTGAAATCCTTCATTTTGCAAGGCAAACAGTTCTGTCCCTGTGCTATGAGTCTGACACATCTTTCCATCACTGGGGACGGAATCCCAGTCCCATTGAGCCAGTGGGAGCTTTGCCTTTGACTTGAATGGACCAGGATTGATCACTTCACAGCTGAGTCACTGTGGTGAAGTGTGTAGTGAGGGTAGCTGTGCTGGAAGGGAGCAGTCAGCCTGTATTAGCTCTCTCCACATTTTCTTTTGTGACATTCCAGGCCTGGCCCTTTCAAAGCTTATATGTGAAATGATTCCCCTGCACTTTGCCGCTCCTAGTTAATGGTCTGTCTTTCGCAGACGTGGGCCGAAGGAAGGAAGACAATGCAATGCTACATGGTGACACGGCTTGTGGGACAGGTTGTGTGCTGCCCTGTTGTAATCTTGAATTTAATTTCAGTTGGAACAAATGTATCGAAACACAGAGGCGCAGAATGACTGTCTGACACAGGAATGAACCAGACACCGGTGGTGTTAACTTTCAGTGCGCTCAGAAAACCACGATTCCTTCTTTTTTTAAAAGGGAATTCTTAAACTGAGACGCTCTCTGTACACGGGGTGTTTTATTATGAATGGGCAAGTGCAAGAAACTTGGAGTTTGGCTAAAGATGAATCCACTAGAGTCTGTAAAGAGGATTCCCACGGTCTGCCTGTGTATTTAGGACGAGTGACCCCCATTTCCTGCTTCCTGCAGAATGTGGCATTGGCTATTCAGGAACCCCAGTCACTTTGGAAATGAAGCAGTGTGTTCAAGAAGTACGATTTGGCCTTTCTTTAGGTGAGTGCAAAGTGTGGCAAGATTCCGGTGTGAAAATTTCTAGTTCACGTCCACCTTTGGCTGCATGGCTCCTGCTTCCTGCCCGTCTTCTCCAGCTGAGTTTGCTGGGAAAGGAGGGTGAAGGACGGAGAGCTAAGTGTGAGTAACACTTTGGAGAAGGTTTCAGAGGAACAGCCGTGTTAGTCTGTATTCGCAAAAAGAAAAGGAGTACTTGTGGCACCTTAGAGACTAACCAATTTATTTGAGCATGAGCTTTCATGAGCTACAGCTCACTTCATCTGATGAAGTGAGCTGTAGCTCACGAAAGCTCATGCTCAAATAAATTGGTTAGTCTCTAAGGTGCCACAAGTCCTCCTTCACTTTGGAGAAGGAATCTATTTCTGCATCATTAGGGAATGTTTAAGGACGGTCTCGGTTCTGATGGAACCGTGGGTCTTTCATCATCAAAGTGAATTTTGAGAGGAGTGAAGCCCGGATAAAGGACTGGAGGTTTCACACTCTGGGTTCCTGTCTGTGTGAACGGCTCTGTTCTGGCGGTGACTGTGGGCACGGAGAGGGAGCGGGATTCGCGCTGGAGGTTTCTGTGCTAACCGCAGGAGGTTTCTGATCGCTGTGTCTCTCGCACAGTGATACCGGGCGGTGTCTTTGGCTCTCAGGCTGTTCATTTGCAGATACACCGTGCTGCTGGACTCGTCTCTGGAGATGGTGAATTGCCCTTTCACCGCATCACTGTTATATGTTGCTGAACTATAAGTAGGATTGAGTATCTGTGCGACCCACTCCAGTCCTTTCCCCGGCGCCTGACGGACCCAGTTCATATGGTAGCTGCTGAAGGTGAATCTGGAGGCTTTGCAGGAGAGGCGGAGAGATCCCCCAGGGGTTTGAATCCCCACTCCAGACTCCACGAGCTGGACCTATGACCGGACACCTGGAAAGAATGAGAATCACATTCACACAGGGCCTGGCTCAAAGTCCATTGGAAGCAGCAGAAAGGTTCCCGTTGACTTCACTGCCCTTTGGGTCAGGTTAGGGATGTGCAGCATCCCCCTGTGTCTCCAGTCCATGTAGCGAGGAAGGGGATAAAATTACCTGGAAGGGCTGCTGGTAAGAAAGCAAGGTTCAGCCACAGTCTCATGTTGCTGACTCTGGAGGGTTTATGGTGGGATCTGCATGGACACCCGGACTTGTCCATCCTCTCTGCTCTTCCTGCAGGGACCTAGATATCACACGATTTTTATCGTGCGCTGGGGCACTGAATTTGCATCTCCTTCTCTTTCTAAGACACAGATCTTGGACCTCAGCCCTCAGCAAACTCAGCCTCCTGGAGGTGGGTGTAGTGGGAAAGGGTGATGTGAGTAAAGGAGAAGATTAAGAATTCCACTCACAGAATAATTTCTGCAGTGTTCTCTACAATTCTTAGAGACAAAATTCCTTAAGAACATAAGAGTGGCCAGACTGGGTCAGACCAAAGGTCCACATAGCCCAGTAACCTGTCTACCAACAGTGGCCAATGCCAGGTGCCCCAGAGGGAATGAACAGAACAGAGAATCATCAAGTGATCCACCCCATCGCCCATTCCCAGCTTCTGTCAAACAGAGGTTAGGGACACAATCCCTGCCCAACCTGCCATCCTGGCTAATAGAATTGATCTAGTTCTTTTTTGAACCCTGTTATAATCTTGACCTTCACAACATCCTCTGGCAAGGAGTTCCACCGGTTGACTGTGCATTGTGTGGGAAAAAAACCCTTCCTTTTGTTTGTTTTAAACCTTCTGCCTATGAATTTCATTTGGTGACCCCTTGTTCTTGTGTTATAAGAAGGAGTAAATCACGCTTCCTTATTTACTTTCTCCACATCAGTCATAATTTTATAGACCTCAATCATATCCCCCCTTAGCTGACCTATTCCAAGATGAAAAGTCCCTGTCTTATTCATCTCTCCTTATATGGCAGCCTTTACATTCCCCTAATCATTTTTGTTGCCCTTTTCTGAACCTTTTCCAATTTGATATATCTTTTTTGAGATGGGGCGACCACATCCGCACTCAGTATTCAAGATGTAGGCGTACCATGGATTTATATAGAGGCAATATGATATTTTCGCTCTTATTATCTCTCCCTTTCTTAATGATTCCCCACATTCTGTTCACTTTTTTGCCTGCCACTGCACACTGAGTGGAGGTTTTCAGAGAACTATCCAAAGTGACTCCAGGATCTCTTTCTTGAATAGCAACAGCTAATTTAGCCCCATCATTTGCTATGCATAGTTGGGATTATGCTTTCCAATGTGCATTGCTTCGCATTTATCAACACGGACTTTCATCTGCCATTTTATTGCCCAGTCACCTAGATTTGAGAGATCCTTTTGAACAGGGGTCTCCAACCTTTTACGCCCAAGATCACTTTTTGAATTTAAGGGCAACCCAGGATCCACCTGACCCCTTCCCCAAAGTCCCACCCCACTCACTCCATCCCCCACCCCTTCACTCGCTCTCCCCCACCCTCACTCACTTTCACAAGGCTGGGGTAGGGGGCTGGGGTTCGACAGGGGGTGTGGGCTCTTGGCTGGGGCTGAAGGGTTCACAGTGTGGGAGGGAGCTCTGGGCTGAGCCTGGGGAAGGGGGTTGGGGTGCAGGAGGGGGTGAGGGGTGCAAGTAGTGGGAGGGAGTTTGGGTGCAGGAGTTGGCTCTGGGGTGGGGCAGGGGGTTGGGGTGCAGGAGGGGGTACATGTTGCTGGCTCTGGGAAGGGGTCAGGGCTGGGGTTTGGGGTGCGGGAGGGAGTTCAGGGTGTATGAGGGGGTATGGCAGGGCTGGTCAAAGTTTTTGGCCTGAGGGCCACATCTGGATATGGAAATTGTATGACGGACCATGAATGCTCACAAAATTGGGGGTTGGGGTGCAAGAGGGGGTGAGGGGTCTGGCTGGAGGTGCTGGGCTCTGGGGTGGGGCCAGAAATGAGGAGTTCAGAGTGTGGGAGCGGGCTCCGGGCTGGGGCAGGGTGTTGGGGTGCAGGTGGAGGGGTGAGGGCTCCGGCTGTGGGGTGCAGGCTCTGGGGTGCATGAGGCTGTGACTAAGGGGTTTGGAGGGCAGGAGGGGGATCAGGGGTGCAGACTCCAGGTGGTGCTTACCTCAAGCAGCTCCTGGAAGCAGTGTCATGTCTCCACTCCGGCTTCTACACGCTCCCCTGGTTGCCGGCCAATGGGAGCTGCAGAGGTGACAGTTGGGGCAGGGGCAGCCTGTGGAACCCCCTGGCTGCCCCTGTGCGTAGGAGCCGGAGCAGGAACATGCTGCTGCTTCCAGGAGCCACGTGAAGCCACGGCACATGTGGAGAGGGCAAGCCCCAGACCCCGCTCCCCGGCAGGAGCTCAAGGGCCGGATTAAAATGTCTGAAGGGCCGGATGTGGCCCCCGGGCCATAGTTTGCCCACACCTGGGGCATGGGGTGCTGGCTCTAGGAGGGGGCTCAGGGCTGGGGGTTGGGGTGCGGCCTCCTGCCAGGCAGCATTTACCTCCAGAGGCTCACGGTCGGTGGCACAGTGTGGCTGCCACTAAGGCAGGCTTCCTGCCTACCTGTGCACTGCACCACTCCTGGAAAGGGCCAACGCACCCCTCCGGCCCCTGGGGAGGGTCAGGCAGCACATGGCTCTGTGCACTGCCCCTCTCTGCAAGCACCACCCCTGCAGCTCCCATTGGTCACAGCTCTACATTCCCAGCCAATGGGAGCTGTGGGGGTGGTGCTTGCAGGTAGGAGCAGCATGCGGAGGGAGAACCCTGTCTCCCCACCCCTGGTGCCATGGGGCTACGCTGGCCACTTCTGGGAGCGGTGTGGGGCCGGGGCAGCCTGCCTTAGCGGCAACCCGCTGAGCTGCTGGAGATCGTGATCGACCGGGTGGTGACCACTGCTCTCATAGCTCTTCGCAGTCTGCCTGCGACTTAACTATCTTGAGTAGTTTTGTATCATCTGCAAATTTTGCCACCTCACTGTTTACCCCAGCAGGTTCTGGGTGTTGTCTCTGGAGATGGAGAATGGTCCTTTAACCGGGTCTGTGTAGTATGTGGTGTCACCAGCCCCGTTTGTAATTGAAAATCCCCTTTCCAGTCCTTTCCCTGGAGACCTCCGTGCTCAGTCCATACCGTGGCTAGTATATGTGTCTAGACACTTTACAGGAGAGTTTTGCAGTCTCCTGGCTTTTTAATTTCTGCTCTGGACTGGATTAACTGGATTTGAGACAAGAGACACCTGCAAATAGACAAATATTAAAGATCTCGGTCATGATTCAGCAAAACACGTTTTTCAGTGCTCTGGAGAATCAATGATTCCTTTTGGCTGCATTTGTTTCCTTCTTTTATCCCAGGTATCTCTGAGGTTCTTACCTGAGAAAGCTGCCAGCAGGGAAAGAAAAATGAAACACATATTTATTTTTGAATCAGAAACCTACCGGAACAGATGAAGGAATATGGCACAAAGTAAGTTACTTGGGGTGTGCCGGAGAAGGAGAAATTCTCTGGCTCTTAAAAAAAGAGGTTATCCTCCTTAATTTTCATGAGGCCTGAGGCAGTTCAAAAACCTTTAAAGCCAGGCAGCAAACAAAGGGGCTGGAGAGAGGGAAGAGGAGGTAACAATAGGGGTAGGTTTCCAGATGACTTGGGTTAAGATTTCCAAAACTGCCTTTCTTCCTAATATAAACCAGGCATCTAAATGCCTTTAGGTGGCTTTGAAAATCTCAGCCAGAATTAAACTAAAAGGGTGGGAGGGGGAGCCGAACTGGTTTCAAGACTGATCTTGATAAACTTATGTGGAGGGGGATGGTATGATGAGATGGGCACATCGACAACTGCTGGTAGCAAATATCCCCAATGGCCAGTGATGGGACACTAGATGGGGAGGGCTCTGAGTGACTACAGAGAACTCATTCCCAGGGGTCTGGCTGGTGGGTCTTGCCCATATGCTCAAGGTCCAACTGACTGATATTTAGGGTTGGGAACGAATTTACAGCTACTTCCTCCTGTCAGAGCCTTTCCTTGCTGGGTTTAGCTACACAGAAAGAGTGTGTGGATGCAGCCTATGTATTTCAGACCATGTCTCCAATTTGTCAAGCTCGTTCTGAATTCTAATTCTGGTCTCTAAAGTGCTTGCAACCCCTCTCAGATTGGTATAAGCTGCAAACTTTATAAGTGTACTCTCTCTGCCATTATCCAAATCATTTATGGAGCTATTGAATAGAAGTGGACCCAGGACAGATCCTTCTGGGACACTTCTCCGTATTCCCTCCCAGCTTGACTGTGAATCATTGATAACTACTATCTGAGTACATTTTCTAACTCGTTCTGCACCTACCTTATAATAGGTTCATCAGTCTATATTTCCCTGGTTTGCTGACGAGAAGGCTATCTGAGACTGTATGAAATGTCTGACTAAAGTTGAGATATACCACATATACTGTTCTTGTCCTCACCCCCATCCACTCATCTTGTTACCCTGTCAAAGGAGGGTATGAGGTACGTTTTCTATGGGGAGACTTTGGCAAACCAGTAAAGTGCCTGAAACCACTATGGATTATTGCTAAAAGCAGCCAAGTCAGCAGGCTGTAAATTGACCATTCAGCACTCTAAGCTTGACCAAAGCAGGAGCTGGAGGTCGGGGGGGGGGGAGTTTTGGGTGCCACAGAGAAGGCAGCTTGACCCCCTGTGATAAGAATTGTGTTGAAGTTGCTGATACATGCATCTCAGAAGAGCAGAATGTGCCCCAGGAATGTCTATTGGGGCCTCAAGGCTGCAAACTCTGGAAAAACCCACACCTGGTTAATCAATAATCAGAAGCCACCTCTCGCTTAACCATTGAAACTGCTTACTTAACAAGTTTGCTTTAAGGGACATGCCATACTATTACTAATGTATAAATAAGGGGAAAAGTTTTTATTAACTGACAGCACCTCACACAAAGTAAAAGTTACCAAGAGTTTTGGGTTGAACCCCGGGTAACAGGTTTGACATGATTTGTTAGTTGTCACCTTATCTTCTAGATGCTTGCAAATTGATTATTTGCTCCATTCTTTCCGGGTACAGAAGTTAAGTTGAGTGGTTTATAATTCCTGGGTTGCCCTTATCTGCTTTTTATTGATAGGTACCACTTGCCCTCTTCCAGTCCTCTGGGATCTCTCCTGTCCTCCGAGAGTTCTCAAAAATATTCTTTAATCCCTAAGATCTCTTTGGCCAGTCCCTTAAGTATTCTCCAGTGTATTTCATCTGGCCCTGCTGACTTAAGGACATCTAACTTGTCTAAGTAATTCTTAACTTGTTGTTTCCCTATTTTAGCCTCAGATCCTACCCCATTTACACTGATGTTCACTGTTAGTCCTCTGATTACTGCTAACCTTTTTGGTGAAAACCTAAACAAAAATGGCATTTAATATTTGGGCAATTGCTGCATTTTCTTGTGACCGTGTTTCCCTCCTCACTGAGCAGTGGTCCTTCCCTGTCCTTCATCTTCCTCTTGCTTCTAATGTATTTGTAAAATGTTTTCTTGTTACACTGAATACTTCAATGGTTGCGATGCTCAAACACTACAGTATTGGGAACAATATAAAAACCTAAGATAGCTTGAGGGCTTGAGCTCAAACATGGCTTATTAAAAAAAGAGAAAAAAGATATGGAAATGCATATCCTTAATGCCCTGCCTAAGTCATTTAAAAGCTCTGCACCTGCATGGCTAGGACACAAGGAGGGGTCTGGGCAGCTAATGCCGAGACACCATGAGCACTTTATCCAGCATCAGAAGCATATTTTGGCTGAATTGTCTCTTTAGTCTAGTGGCCTTTAAAGGAATTATGGTTTCTGACATTTTCTGGAGATATTGGAGAATATTATGCTCTATGGGCCTGGTGCAAAGGTCACTAAAGGCAAGGGGAGGAATTCCCTTGGTCTTAGTGGGGTTTGGAGCAGGTCCTACTGGAATGTTGATTGACATTTTTGAAGGGGACTTAGGTAATGGGGTATCTAATTCCCCTTGACTTTACCCTTTGAAAATTCCAGATGTGATTCACGATACTTTCACCCAACTTGGAGCTCTGTCAGAGGTCCAGCTTTTGAAGTCTGGAGGGGATGTGAAAAAGCCCAGAGACTCTCTCCGCCTCTCCTGCAAGGCCACCGGCTTCTTCATCAGTAGCAACTGGCTGTATTGGATCCGTCATGTTCCTGGGAAGGGACTGGAGTGGGTCTCCAGCATAGATAGTGCAGGTACCCTATATTACCTGGACTCAGGGAAAGGGCAATTCACCATCTCCAGAGACACCTCCAATAACCTGGTGCATTTGCACATCAGCAGCCTGAAACCTGAAGATGCCAGTGTGTATCCTTGTGCTAGAGATATGGGATCCCACAATGACTCACTTCATTATAAATACCGTAATGGGATCCTGCGCTGGAGAAAGTCCCTAAAGAAAGAAAAATACTCTGACTGCCTTCTGCTTCAGTCACAGAGTTCAAGAAATTCAGAGAATCCTAGAAAGGTAGGGCTGGAAGAGGGACTTCAAGAGGTCAACTAGCCGACCTCCTGCACTGAGGCAGGATTAGATATACCGAGACCACCCCTGGTTCTTCGTCTGTTCTTAAAAACCTCCAGTGATGGGGATTTCACAACGTGCCTAGGTAACCGGTTCCAATGTGGATAGTTAGATATGCGTACCCTTAAAAACTTCTCCCTCCTCACCCCATATCTAACCTAAATCTCCCCCCATGGATTTTGCATTTCTTTATTTTCTAAAAGACACAGAATCATACAGACGATAGTTGCTTGTGACAGAGAATCCCCTGTGACTCTTGATCAGTTGTTCCAATGGTTAATTCACCTCAATGTCTTTTTAAAAAATCACCTTCTTTCCAGCTGGACATTGTCTAGCTTCAGCTTCCAGCATCGGATCCTGTTGTATCTTTGTCTGCCAGGCTGAAGAGCCCGTGATCAATTTTCTCTTCCCCATCTAGGATCTAGAACCGGCACCAGTGTAAAGACTCCTTGTTTATTCCCCCAGACAGGGGAGGGAAGAATAACCTAGTGTCTATAGCTTGAGTCTCGGTATGAATATTCCTGGGGTCTTTCCCACACACACAGGGATGGGATCCGGGAGAGCCAACGTGCCAGGTCTCCGAGGGGAGAGCGACACAGAACAGGACTCACTCCGGATTGGAGTTCACAGATGGAGCGAGGGATCTGTGCACCGCAGCCCAGCGGGGCTCTGGGCAGGAAGGGGAGACACATTGTCCGGGAACCGAGAGTGGTAGCGGGCGGTGCCCCTGGGCTTCAGGCCGGTCATTTTCAGAGGCAGCAGGTTGTTGGGATTGTCTCTGGAGATGGTGAATCTCACTCAGTGGGAGCTGCGCCCCGTGACCCTCGTGCCCCCTGCGCCCCCCCCCCAGGCCTCTGCTTCTCCCTCGGCAGCCGCCTCCCCCTGAGCGACCCCATGAAATCCCACCGTGTCCCTGTCCACAGCCCTTAGCCACGTGACTGTCCCCAATGCCCTGCGGGCCAGCGCTGGGCTGAGTGATGTCATCGGGCCTGAGGGGCGGGGCCTTTTATCTCCATGGTGACTCTGTGACATGGGGGCACTGTATTGGGGGCAGGATCCTGAGCGGCACCGTTTACACCGGGGCTGTGATTTCCAGCTGTCAAATGGATGGAAAAAATGCTCCAGTCTCCTTGGAAAGTCCCGGCGGTGCCCCATCCCCGGGCTCAGCGGAGCGGGGTTTATTCCGGCGCCGGGTGATCTCTGCCCCCCAGCCCCGCCCGGACCCTGCATGGCCCATTTCCACACCCCGCCTCCATCTCTCGGGTAGGGAAATGGGCCATTCAGAGTCCGGGAACGGAAGGGTTAAACTGGCGGGAGGTTTGTGTCCCGTTCCCCCGGGGGCCGGGTCTCCTGCCCGAGCCCGAAGCGGGGGGTGTCGCTGCTGCCCCCGCGCGGCCGCCGGGAGAAGGGCGATTCCGCAGCCTGGGTTTTTGTGCGATCACAAACCGGTTTGGTGTCACTGTGTCTCCCGCACAGTAATAGCGGGCGGTGTCCTCGGGCTTCAGGCCGGTCATTTGCAGATACAGCTCACTCTTGGCGTTATCCCTGGAGATGGTGAATCGCCCTTTCACTGCATCGAGGTAGTATGTACTACCCCCATCGGGGTATATAACAGCGACCCACTCCAGTCCCTTCCCGGGAGCCTGGCGGACCCAGCTCATCGAGTAGCTGCTGAAGGTGAACCCGGAGGCTTTGCAGGAGAGGCGGAGAGAGTCTCCGGGCTTCTTCACACCCCCTCCGGACTCCACCAGCGTCTGGGACCGGACACCTGGGAATAAAGACAGGCCATTAATATCGGTATAAAAACAGTGAGAACACAATATTCTTCTAACTCGGCCAGGTCTTCAGAGGAGGAAAATACCTTCCAAAGCTGCTACAGCGACAATGACAAGGAGCAAAAATCCCATTTTCCCGGGTGCTGGAGGGGAAAGTTCTCAGGGGACTGGCTGGTGACTGCGCCGACTGAGGGGGCTGCGGATTGTGTCTCCGGGTGCAGCCTGGGCAGAGAGAGGCAGAGATTTAACCAGGAAACTGTCTCCTCATTTGCATGCCCCGCTTTATAAGAGACACACACTTCTGCTGTCAGTGATCGGATTGACTCGCCCCAGGGCTCCGGCTGCAGGAGTCAGAGTGTCCCGTCCTGTGTCTCTGTGCAGCGCCGGGCACAAGGCGCTGGGTTCCTCCTGACACTTTTGGACCCTGGGAGGAATGAACAGCTCCCTGCAGGGACTGTATTTCCTCGCATGGGAACTGAGGGTCTGGCTTTTTTTACCTGATATTGGGGATTGGGGGGACTCAGCTCTGGAGCCCGGTTCCACAAGCATAAGGGCCATGCAATGTCCGCTCAGGGGGGCCAGTGTCCGGTGGGGGGGAGGCGTGAAGTCTTGTCTCAGGTATCCATTGGGCGGGCCCCCCGATGGAGGCGGAAGATTTCCCATGGCGCTGGGAGGGATTTGGGAGGCAAGCCCCTTTCCCTTCCCGGCAGTGACCGGCTACATTGAATGATCCATGACACCAGGAACGTGATCTGAGCAAGCCTGGCTCGTGCTTTGGAGTAGGTCTGGGGGCCCGCCTGTGGGTGCAGGTGGGAGTAGCTGGCAGGCGGTGGGGGGAGTCTGAGGACAGAGTTAAGTTTTGCAGTGAAGCCTCCCTGACATTCGTGTGTCAAGAGCAGCGTCTCTGGGTGTTTTTCTTTAGGGGAGAGTCAGGAGGATTAAGGCTACAGTGAAGGAAGATTATTATGCATGGTTGAGATTTATATTCCTGTTTCAGAGTAACAGCCGTGTTAGTCTGTATTCGCAAAAAGAAAAGGAGGACTTGTGGCACCTTAGAGACTAACCAATTTATTTGAGCATGAGCTTTCGTGAGCTACAGCTCACTTCATCGGATGCATACCGTGGAAACTGCAGCAGACTTTATATATACACAGAGAATATGAAACAATACCTCCTCCCACCCCACTGTCCTGCTGGTAATAGCTTATCTAAAGTGATCATCCATTCCCACTCCACTTCCCATTTACACTCAGACTGTAAACTGGGCAAGGGGGGGTCCCATCCTCTTTCTGAACTGGAATTGCCTGGGTCCATCAGAGTGGGGCCGAGCTAAGGGGATAAAGATAGTTGGAGTGAGGACTCAAATCCTTTCGCTACCCCATTTCACCGGGGTAGTGTATAAGCCAGGAAAGTTCCCCACAGTAGCTGGACCATTCCCTCACTTACATGTAAGCAGTGTCAGGATGAGCTCCACCCTGATATCTGGTGGTGAGGTGTGGCAAGTTGTGGAAAAGAACTTCAGGGGCCGATCTCATTTGCATAGGCACACTCACCACGCCTAGAATGAGACCATAGCTGCCCAAATGGTCACTTTGGCTGCTGTGGGATCCCCAGTGTCTCTGTTATTGGGGCAGGAAGAATAAATTGTTATTACCCTGATTATGGGAACTGTGCTTGGAACTGTACGTGGCCTTTTGTTACGATGGAGGGATTCACCATCATCTAAGTAGCACTCGCTCGGCAAGGGTCATGGGTTCCAAAACTGTGTGAATGGAGAGAGGCTGGGGACAAGTATTAATACTTGGTGGCATGGGCCCCTTGGTGAGGGCCTTACATGCTAATTGCACTTCCTCCTCTCTCCACTGTGGCATATCAGAGCCAATTTTGATTTCATTAGAAGTCTAGTTATAGGCTGCTGAGCTCACTTTGGGCTGACAGTGCACCAGCACTGGGGCTCCCCTATTATAAGCTGAATTCACCTAAGCGCTGAAATCACTGAGTGTTGTGTTAAGTAGTGGGGGAGCCTGAAGATATATTGTGGAGCAGGTTGCGGGACGGCTGGCGAAGCAGTTCGACACAGAGCAGTGTGTGGATGGCAGGAGCTGCTTGTGGGCCGTGGAGCTGAGCGAAGGAGTTTGTGGGGCGGCTGGCGGAGCGGAGCGCAGCTGAGCGAAGGAGTTCGTGGGGCGGCTGGCGGAGCGGAGCGCAGCTGAGTGAAGGAGTTCGTGGGGCGGCTAGTGGAGCGGAGTGCAGCTGCGCGAAGGAGTTTTGTGGGGCGGCTGGCGGAGCGGAGCGGAGCGCCGCTATGGAGCTATGGGGCGGTCAGCTTCAGATCACGTAAGGTGCCTCTTACCCCCGTCCCATTTCCACCCAGGTTGGGAGGTAAAGCTCCGCCGATAAACTTTCGAACTCTGGGGCTGCCCTGACCAGGGACAGAGACTTTTGGGACATTGGACTTTTGGGGTTGCTGGACTCAAGAACCAAAGGGAAAAGGGCATGCCCCAATTTGCCTGGGGTGGGGTTGTTTTTGCTCATGGGTTGTGTTATGAATCCGGTTGGTGGTGTTTCCCCAACATAATGCCACATTGTTTCTCTCTGTTATTAAAAGACTTTTGCTACACTCAGACTATGTGCTTGCGAGAGGGGAAGTATCGCCTCTTGGAGGCGCCCAGCGGGGGTGGTATATATTTGTCCCAGGTCACTGGGTGGGGGCTCGAGCCGGTTTGCATTGTGTTATTGGAATGGAACCCCTAGATATTGAACCCGGCCCTTGTTGCTGCCAACTCTGACGGGCAGAAGGGTTACATTTTTGGGGGCTCGTCCGGGATCGCCTGGGTCAGTACCCCTCGCAAGCACCTGTTGAGTGATCCACTACATTGGGAAACAATTTATATATCTTTTTTGTTTGTGCTTATATTTTGAGGAAATTACTGTTTGTATAATGGCTAATATGTCAGGTTTGTTGGGCCCTGGCTCAGCAGCTTCTAGCTCGGAGGCTGCAGCCTCGGCTGATGATTGGACAAAAGCTCTGGGGCAAATATTGGAAAAGGTTGTGCTGCCCCATGCTGAGTCAGACTCTTGTCGTAAGTTAAGATTATTTGCTGGGGAGGAGGAGTTTGAACCCTGGTTAGAGCATACCACTGAAATGCTGCAAGAGTGGGCCGTACCAGATGCAGAAAAGCGAAGATGCCTTATAGAGAGCCTTGGCGGCCCAGCATTAGATGTGATTCGCACCCTGAAGCTCATTGACCCTGGGGTCGGTGTGAAGGACTGCCTAGAGGCCCTTGAACACAACTTTGGGAGCGTAGAGGGCCCTGAAGACAGCTACTGTAAGTTCCTTAATTCCCGACAACAAAAGGGCGAGAAGGCTTCAGCCTACATACAGAGACTGGAGAGACTGCTTCAGAGAGCTGTCATGAGGGGAGCAGTGACTGCTGAGCAGATGGATCAGACTAGACTGGCTCAAATTGTAAGAGGAACTCAGTATCAGAACCCGATTCTACTTCATCTCCAGCTAAGAGAACGACGGGAACATCCCCCAAGTTACTCCCAGCTGATAAAAGAGGTCCGAGAGGAGGAAGAAAGGCAGGCTGCCAGTGAGTTTTGGGAAGCCCAAACATCGGAGCCAGCCAGCACAACACCACTGCAAATGGCCAGTGTACTGATGGTGAGCACCAGAGAGGAACTTGCCCAACAAATGCAGGTCCTGACGGAACGGATAGCTGAGCTGCAAAGTACCGTTGACCAAGTTAAGACTTCTAGGAATAAGAAGCCTCAAACTGTGGCGATTGAGAAGCCCGCACTTAGAGCCACCATCCCCCCCAGGCGAAGGGGGAAAGGTCAATTCTTCTGCTACCGATGTGGTCAGGATGGACACAGTGCTGCCAAGTGCCGTAATGAAGAAAACCCCTCCTTAGTGTATGGAAAGCTGAGGATCAGTTGGGAGAGATCCGGTAGCTGCCAGAGGGTCTGGGGACGGGGACCCCCCAGGTCTGCAGGATTTGAAGATTCCCCCAGAAAAGACTGTCCAGCTGGGATCCCTGCAGGACTGATAGGGCCTCGAGCAGAGGTCATGGTGAGGATCGAAGGGGTGGAGTGTAAAGCAGTGCTTGACACTGGATCTCAAGTGACTATTATATTTCAGTCATTCTACCAACAGATGCTTAGGCACCTGCCTATACAGCCACTGACTGGCCTTGGCCTATGTGGCCTCAGCATGGATGAATACCCCTATCAAGGGTATGTCATAGTGCACCTGGAATTCCCAGAGGAGGTTGCTGGGGTAAGAGAAGAGGTAGACACAGCTGCCTTAATATGCCCTGATCCTAAAGGGACTTCTGATGTGTCTGTGCTAATAGGGACCAACTCCAGTCTCTTCAAGGTACTCGCGGATTACTGCAGAAGGCGGGCTGGGGACCAGTACCTGAATACCCTGATGATCCATACGCTTTGTGCTGAAGCCTATAGGAAAATTGAGAGCGCTAAAAGGGACACATCTGAGCTACCGCTTGGGGCACTGAAGTACGCGGGCACAACCCCCTTAGTAGTGCCTGCAAGGACGGAGCAAGAAGTGCTTGTCATGAGTACCTGTCTGAAAGGCAGTAAAGGGACGTTAGCAATGATAGAGCAGCCGATGGGAGGAGAGCTCCCTGAAGGAGTGCTGGTCCCCAGCGGAGTCATAACCCTGCCTGCTGAAGCCCAGGAAAGGGTGACTATACTGATTGCTAATGAAACGAGTCGTGATATTTTTGTGAAGCAAGGACAAAAGATAGCAGACCTCTTTGAGCCTGAGTCGATTGTAAAACCCCAGTATGAAACTCCAGTTCCGGCAATAGACCCAGCAAAGTTTGACTTTGGAGATTCACCAGTGTCCGAGGACTGGAAAGATCGCCTGAGGAAGAAACTTTGTGAAAGATCCAAGGTGTTCTCACTGCATGAGTGGGATGTGGGATGTGCAAAAGGAGTAGAGCACAATATCAGACTACATGACTCTCGACCTTTCAGGGAGAGATCTAGGAAGATTGCTCTCTCTGAGATGGAAGATGTGCGACATCATCTTCAGGAGCTGGCTGCGAATGGCATCATTACAGAGTCCCGCAGCCCATACGCCTCACCCATTGTGGTAGTCCGCAAAAAGAATGGGAAAATCCGGATGTGTATTGACTACCGCACCCTAAACAGCCGTACGGTGGTCGACCAGTACACTATGCCTCGAGTGCAAGACGCCTTAGACTGTTTGCTGGGAAGCCAGTGGTTCTCTGTGTTGGATCTTCGAAGTGGATACTACCAGATCCCTCTGGGAGAAGAAGATAAGGAGAAGACAGCCTTCATCTGCCCATTAGGGTTTTATCAGTTCGAACGCATGCCCCAAGGGATTTCTGGAGCACCTGCCACCTTTCAACGTCTCATGGAGAAAGTTGTGGGAGACATGAATTTACTGCAAGTGTTAGTTTATTTGGATGACCTGATTGTGTTTGGAAGAACCTTAGAGGAGCATGAAGAAAGACTTCTTAAAGTGCTTGATAGGTTGGAGGATTATGGTCTGAAGCTTTCAATTGACAAATGCCAGTTCTGCAGAACCTCAGTGAAGTATGTGGGTCACATTGTGTCCCAAGAAGGTGTGAGTACTGATCCTGATACAATAGAAGCACTCACTACATGGCCACGTCCAAGTAACTACAGAGAACTCAAGACCTTCCTTGGATTTAGTGGCTACTACCGCAGATTTGTGAAAAACTATGCTACGATTGTAAAGCCTCTGAATGATCTTACCAGGGGACATCAGTCCAGCAAGAACAAATCTAAGTCCAAGAATAAGGGGAGGTCCCCAAAGCCTCCTGTGCAGAGACACAATGGCCCCTTTGCACCATTTGGGCCACGGTGGGATGAGAGATGTGAAAGGGCTTTTCGAGAAATCATTACTTGCCTAACTCATGCTCCAGTCCTAGTTTTTGCCGACCCAAGCAAACCATTTATCCTGCATACTGATGCCAGTTTGGAGGGTCTGGGAGCAGTCCTGTACCAGGAAGTGGAAGGCAAATGTAAACCTGTAGCCTTTGCCAGCCAAGGATTGTCTGATAGTGAAACTCGCTATCCCACCCACAAGCTGGAGTTTTTGGCCTTGAAATGGGCCATCACTGAGAAATTTCGAGACTACTTGTATGGTGCTCAGTTCCAGGTGTGGACAGACAACAATCCACTGACTTATGTGTTAACAAGTGCTAAGCTGGATGCTACAGGGCAGAGATGGGTGGCCGCCTTGGCTAGCTATGAGTTCAGCATTCAGTACCGATCAGGGAGAAGCAATGTAGATGCAGATGCATTGTCCAGGCGTCCGCAGGCTCCAGAAGTTGCTGTGATACCCACAGATGGAGTGAGAGCTATTTGCAGTGTGAGTCGCCGAGAGCCAGAGGCCCGTGAAGACTTTCAGGGATGTGTTGCAGAAGCTTTGGGCCTGCCCCCTGAATGCATGCCTTCTGCTTCGGTGAACTATATTGCATTAGACCAATCTCCTTTGCCCATGCTCAATGCGGCTGACTGGCAAGAAGCCCAGCGGCAAGATATTGACATTCGTGATACACTACTTGCCAAAAGGGAGGGGCGAAGCCCAGCTGCGGTTGTCCCACCTAACCCGGAGGGTAAACTACTATTGAGAGAATGGACCAAACTAAAACTGATTCAGGGAGTGCTACACCGAATGACCACTGACCCTTTACAAAAACAACGAGCACAACTAGTACTGCCAAAAAAGTACAGAGCCCTGGCCATGAGGGCCCTGCATGATGACTTTGGGCATTTAGGGATGGAGAGGACCCTGGAACTTATTCGTAGTAGGTTCTACTGGCCCCGAATGGCTGAAGATGTTCGCAGGAAATGTGAGACTTGCGCTCGATGTGTTCAAAGGAAAACTCTGCCCACGAGGGCTGCATATCTCAAGAACATCACCAGCAACAAACCTTTGGAGTTGGTATGCATTGATTTCTTGTCTGTAGAGGTAGACAAGAGGAATGTTGGAAACATTCTAGTAGTGACTGACCATTTTACACGGTATGCACAAGCATATCCCACACGTGATCAGAGGGCCACCACCGTTGCTCGAGTATTGTGGGACAAATATTTCTCAGTCTATGGATTCCCGGCTCGGATACACTCTGATCAGGGGCGGGATTTTGAGAGTCACCTTCTGAAGGAGGTGCTGAAGATAGCAGGAATTAAAAAGTCTAGGACAACGCCTTATCACCCCCAAGGTGATCCTCAGCCAGAGAGGTTCAATCGAACCCTATTAGATATGTTGGGAACTTTGCGACCAGAGCAGAAGGCAACCTGGAGCCAGCATGTCGCATTTCTGGTGCATGCCTACAATGCCACAAAGAACGATGCTACGGGAGTCACCCCATATCTCTTGATGTTTGGGCGAGAACCAAGATTACCCATAGACTTGTGCTTTGGTGTATCAGAGGATGGAGATAGCTATGAAACTCATCAGCAATATGTATCCCGACTAAGAGAAAAGCTGCGGGATGCTTATCGCTTAGCTACCGCTGCGGCTCGGAAGAACGCAGACCGCAACAAACATCGATATGATGCTAGAGTGCGTTCGCAGGAGCTCCAGCCGGGGGACAGAGTCCTGCTGCGAAATTTGGGTATTGCTGGCAAACACAAGATAGCTGACAGATGGAAGGCAATACCTTACCTGGTGATGGAAAAGCTGGGAGATCTGCCGGTCTACAAGATCAAACCTGAAGACGGTCCAGGGCAAATAAAGACGGTGCATAGAAACCTTTTGCTCCCTGTGGGGGAATTGGTAAGCACCCCTTGTGAGATGGGCCACGGCAGGGCCGCCGGGCAGAACAGAGGTGCTAGACCAAAGCCACCATCCAACACAGACAGTGGGCCCCCTGCAGCTAACTTACCCCTATTCTGCACATCTGAGAGTGAGTCTGAGGAGGAAGACACAACCCTGGTGTATCCTGGGATGGAGACAAGATTTCAGTCTCGATCAGCTGAACCAAACGAGAGTTTTCCCTCTTCCGCCCTAAACCCAATGGCGGAACTATTTAGGCCCCTTTCTGATACCCCGGTGCTGCTGATGAGACCCCCCTGTGATGACACACACAGGTTATTGGACAATGGGGACAGACAGGTAGAGGATGTCCTGGGCACCTTGGACCCTCCAGCGTTAGAACTAGGAGTGCAGGGGCCTACGCCAGTAGCCGAGGGACCCTCCAGGGAAGCCTCTCCATCCATCACTCAAGAGGATGTTCCCCTTACTTCGGCAACAGAGATTCTCAATAGACGAGACAGGGTGATAAGACCAGTGAAACGGTTAACTTATGATGCACCTGGGGTGACTAGTGAGGAGCCAATACATTTAGCACACAGGCTTGTGGAAGCTAAAGTGGGCTTCCTGAGGCCCTTTGGAGGAAACCAATGAGTTGGTATAAAGGGAGTGTGATTTGTCGGGACGACAAAGTCTCGGCTGGGGGGAGGATGTAAGCAGTGTCAGGATGAGCTCCACCCTGACATCTGGTGGTGAGGTGTGGCAAGTTGTGGAAAAGAACTTCAGGGGCCGATCTCATTTGCATAGGCACACCCACCATGCCTAGAATGAGACCATAGCTGCCCAAATGGTCACTTTGGCTGCTGTGGGATCCCCAGTGTCTCTGTTATTGGGGCAGGAAGAATAAATTGTTATTACCCTGATTATGGGAACTGTGCTTGGAACTGTATGTGGCCTTTTGTTATGATGGAGGGATTCACCATCATCTAAGTAACACTCGCTAGGCAAGGGTCATGGGTTCCAAAACTGTGTGAAGGGAGAGAGGCTGGGAACAAGGATTAATACTTGGTGGCATGGGCCCTTTGGTGAGGGCCTTACATGCTGATTGCACTTCCTCCTCTCTCCACTGTGGAATATCAGAGCTAATTTTGATTTCATTAGAAGTCTAGTTATAGGCTGCTGAGCTCACTTTGGCTGACAGTGCACCAGCACTGGGGCTCCCCTACTATAAGCTGAATTCACCTAAGAGCTGAAATCACTGAGTGTTGTGTTAAGTAGTGGGGGAGCCTGAAGATATATTGTGGAGCAGGTTGCGGGACGGCTGGTGAAGCAGTTCGACGCGGAGCAGTGTGTGGATGGCAGGAGCTGCTTGTGGGCCGTGGAGCTGAGTGAAGGAGTTCGTGGGGCGGCTGGCGGAGCGGAGCGCAGCTGAGTGAAGGAGTTCGTGGGGCGGCTGGTGGAGTGGAGTGCAGCTGAGTGAAGGAGTTCGTGGGGCGGCTGGCGGAGCGGAGCGCAGCTGAGCGAAGGAGTTCGTGGGGCGGCTGGTGGAGCGGAGTGCAGCTGCGTGAAGGAGTTTTATGGGGCGGCTGGCGGAGCGGAGCGCCGCTATGGAGCTATGGGGCGGTCAGCTTCAGATCACGTAAGGTGCCTCTTACCCCCGTCCCATTTCCACCCAGGTTGGGAGGTAAAGCTCCGCCGATAAACTTTTGAACTCTGGGGCTGCCCTGACCAGGGACAGAGACTTTTGGGGCATTGGACTTTTGGGGTTGCTGGACTCAAGAACCAAAGGGAAAAGGGCATGCCCCAATTTGCCTGGGGTGGGGTTGTTTTTGCTCATGGGTTGTGTTATGAATCCGGTTGGTGGTGTTTCCCCAACATAATGCCACATTGTTTCTCTCTGTTATTAAAAGGCTTTTGCTACACTCAGACTATGTGCTTGCGAGAGGGGAAGTATTGCCTCCTGGAGGCGCCCAGCGGGGGTGGTATATATTTGTCCCAGGTCACTGGGTGGGGGCTCGAGCCGGTTTGCATTGTGTTATTGGAATGGAACCCCTAGATATTGAACCCGGCCCTTGTTGCTGCCAACTCTGACGGGCAGAAGGGTTACACTGGTAAAGGTGTAGCCGGAGGTTTTACATGTCACCTTCACAGACTCTCCAGGCTTCTTGATTTCTGCCCCGGACTGGGTCAGCTGGATCTGGGACCTGACACCTGAAAAGGAGTAACAATAAGGAAGAAAAATATGATGAATTTCTCTCTCTTTTCCCCTTTCTCTTCCCAGATTTATCCTTCTATTGCTCCCCCCCCCACCATAGAATTATCTGAGCTCCTGGTGTACATATGAATTTATCCCCACATCACCCTGCTGAGGTAGGGATGTGCTGTTACCCCATTTTACCGACAGGAAACTGAGTCACACCCAGATTCAGCCTGGGATTTTCCAAATGCCTAAGGGATATTGACACCTAGCTCCTAGTAAAACCAACAGGAATTTAGCACTCAGATCCCTTAGGTAACTTTTCACATTCCATGACTGGTTTTAAGTCACATGTGACAGATACAGGGTCACTCAATAATTCTATCTTAACCAGAAAACCATCCGTTGCTACACTTGCTGTCCGAGCTCGCTGCCTATCAGTTTCCTCCACTTACCGGAGAAGGCTGCCAAAAGGACAAGGAGCCCCAGACACGCCATTTCAATTCTACCCAACCACCTTGTGTGGTGCAACGACTGTGAACTGTCTGGCTGCCCCGGCGGATTTCCAGTGAGGCTCAGTCGCTCTCCTTTATCAGGAAGTTTCCCGACTTCATTTGCATGTGGTCATTGCCAAGGCATTTGAATAAAGCGCAGCTGCACCGAGCTTGGCAAATAAACGACCTCAGAACCCGGAGTGACAGAATCATGGAAATCGTGAGGCCATTGCATGGAATTCATGCCCCCATTCAGGAAAGCATGAAAGATGCTGATGTCAATGGGATTTCAGTGTAAGTTTAGAGATGAACGGGAAGCCCGAATGTTAAGATGCTTGACATTGGGTTACTAGACTGAAATAACCTATGGATATGAAAAAAAAAAAGCACTACCTGAAGCTATGAACATGAGCGTCCTTCTTTGCTGAAATGTGTAGGTGAGCTGTGATTTCCACAACCCCCTGGGAATGCCAGGTACTTACTTTCCAATCTTTTCACAGCTTTGGTTTGTGACCAAATCCTGGCTTTGAAAATCCCTGCCTTATGTATCGGAGGAGAAAATCCTCTTGAGTGGTTCCGGGTTCACTTTTTATGAAAAATTTCTCTCCGTTCTTACACAGGACATTTTGCTGCCCCGGACCTTGCTTTCGCTTTTATTTAATGTTGGAGAGTGTTTTGTGTCTTGTCAGTCAGAAAATATCCGTCGTTGTTTTTCTTTAAATGCTGATTTAGATTTTGAAAGTGACTCTGGGGATTTATCTTAAACCATGGAAAATCTCTCTCCCTTTCTCTTTCCCTCTCCCTCTTGTTTGTGTCTGTCACCACTGTAATCTGGCAGCTCAGGATCCCAGAGCCATCCCTGTCACAGCAGCAGAGGAAGGAGGTTTTACCTGAACCCGCGGAAGAGGTGTGGTGCAGGGGATCGGACAAGATGTTCATTTCTCGGTTTGGAGCGCGGGACTCGAAGAAGCCCTGTTCAGTTTGTTCTGTATGGACAGACGTCTTGCTCTCTGCTGTCTGAATGAACAGTCAAAGCAAGCAACTATAGCCATAGCCAACAATGAGAACTTGCCTAGCAGTTGGCCACCTAGGCGAAGTTTCAAAGCCAATCAATGGAGTTGGAAACTCAAAGTGTGCGTTGAACTCCCTCAGGGAGCGTGGAAATCTTATTCTTAACGTGAGCCAGTGAAAAGTTCCCCGGTGCAGCACCGAGCGAGTTTTTGTCTGGGCATTTTGTCTGCACCTGGGCGGATTTAGTCTCATTGTGTCCCTGGCCCAGTAATACAGGGCGGTGGCTTCAATCTGCTCATTTGCAAACAGAGCAGGGAGTTGCGATTCTCCCTGGAGATGGTGAATTGTCCTTTGACTGAGTCTGCAGAGTACGTTTCACTTGAATCCTACTTAATGTCAGCTAACCACGGCGGCCCGTTCCCTGGAGCCTGAGGTACCCGTTTCATCCAGTAGCCAATGAAAGTGAACCCAGAGTCTTTGCAGGAGACTGTTAAGGAGTCTCCTGGGTTTTTTTGAGTCCTTTACCAGCCCTACATCGCATTAGACATCTGCAAACACAAAAACATGCAAGTAATGTACCCAAGGCATACATACAATAAGTACATTCTAACTCTCTTTCTGGAAATATTTCTATGGAAGAACAACACCCCCCAGGGAACTGGTAGGAAAAGAAGAAATCCAGAGAAGGAGCTCCTGATAATGGTGATGGATGAAGAGAAATAGATTCTTGGCTACAGAAAGAGGGGAGGTAGTTTGTAAAGTGTCTTTAGGAGCTCAGGCTTTAAGCAGAAGGCTGAAATTACAGTATTTTGTTTCAAGCAGGCAGAGGGACCAGATGGGCTTGTGGTTAAAGCCCTGGGGCCAGGGCTAGTCTTCTCACAAATTTACAGTGAAATAACGACCTCCTCTGTTAAATTCACACCTTCCAAAAGTGCAGTAAGATTGAAGCAGGACACACTTTGAATTGGGAATGTGGGATCCACACCCAGATGGGCACTGAAATCATAAAGATGTCAAATCAATGAAGGGGTTTGGGTGAAAGTTCATGGGTAGATTGGATTTACAATCAGACCTGTGCTCCTAAATCTCTTAAGACCATAGATCAATCATGTGAATATTCCAGTAAGTGCCCATCTGCCTCGTTAGGGGCTTGACCCACAAAGGGGAGTTAATGTGAGGCCTGGAGTTCCAGACCTTAAGACCATGCCAGCCAGTGTAATTCCACCCCGTGAGTTAGGCCCCCACATCCCCTATGAAACACAGGGCAGATGTCACAGGTTGATGGGGCCTTTTGAAGCAAGCTGGGCTCTGCCTGGCCCATGACTTTTTTTTTTTGAAGCAGAAAAGAATTTTATTTGTGTAACACTTACAAAGAATCACCAAAGAAGTAAAGCAAAACTATGCAACAAAACAACACAATCAGAAGATATAACACAGCAGCTTTCAGGAGGGAGAAGTGTTTTTTTTTTTTGTTTTTTTTGTTTTTTTGAAACAGAAAGAAAGTTTATTGGTAACGCTTACAGAATTACCAAAAAAACCAAAACAACTATGCAACAAAACAACGCAATTAGAAGGTATAACACAGCAGCTTTCAGGAGGGAGAAGTGTTCAGGCTAGCCTGGGCCCAGAGCGGGGGGGCTTCCTCGACACTCGTGGTCTTCCACCCTCCTGAGGTTTTTTTTTTTTTTTTGAAACAGAAAGAAAATTTATTGGTAACACTTACAGAATTACCAAAGGAAACAAAACAACTATGCAACAAAACAACGCAGTCAGAAGGTATAACACAGCAGCTTTCAGGAGGGAGAAGTGTTCAGGCTAGCCTGGGCCCAGAGCGGGGGGGCTTCCTCGACACTCGTGGTCTTCCACCCTCCTGAGGTTTTTTGTTTTTTTTTTGAAACAGAAAGAAAATTTATTGGTAACACTTACAGAATTACCAAAGGAAACAAAACAACTATGCAACAAAACAACGCAGTCAGAAGGTATAACACAGCAGCTTTCAGGAGGGAGAAGTGTTCAGGCTAGCCTGGGCCCAGAGCGGGGGGGCTTCCTCGACACTCGTGGTCTTCCACCCTCCTGAGTTACCTGGTGGCCTAGAGCGGGGGGGGGGGGGCTTCTTTTTTTTGAAACAGAAAGAAAGTTTATTGGTAACGCTTACAGAATTACCAAAGGAAACAAAACAACTATGCAACAAAACAACGCAATCAGAAGGTATAACACAGCAGCTTTCAGGAGGGAGAAGTGTTTCTTTCTGTTTCAAAAAAAAAAAAAAAACACCAAAACACTTCTCCCTCCTGAAAGCTGCTGTGTTATACCTTCTGATTGCATTGTTTTGTTGCATAGTTGTTTTGTTTCCTTTGGTAATTCTGTAAGCGTTACCAATAAACTTTCTTTCTGTTTCAAAAAAACATAGGAGCTCATTAGTGACTCCAGCTGGGTGTAATGGGGGTTCATTAGAAAGACTGAGCCCAGCTGTGGTGGTGAGGGAGTTGAGCATTGCTTCAATAGAGCTGGGAGCTTAGGAGAGGCCTAGAGGGAGGGGATCTAGGTGGAGTTGCTGGAGGAAGGTTTAGTTAGTTGGGGACAGGCTGTGGCCAGAAAATGGAGCTACTGGAGTGGGATGGAGCCCTGAGGTAGGGTTTGTGAGGACCAGAGAGTGAACTAGAAGGCCATGAAGGGTAGAAGGCTAGTTTAAATGGCACTTGGGCTCTCAGTGGGAGGAGCCTAGGGGCCCTCTACATTCCTAAGAGGAGGAACTGAAGTGAAGCTGAGTGGGATGGGGAAAGACCTTTGGTTCAGAGTTGCCCCCTGGAATGGGACTGAACAGCTGTGGGGCTTGGGCTGAGACCCAGGAGGCCCAGTGGGAGAACCTGGAGAAGACACTGCCTGAGACACTTGCTGCTGAGAAATGGCCACCAGAGGGATGTGAGTGGAAAAGTCTCCTGTAACTCTCCATCTGGGCAGGTGGGGCTGCCCTAGAGGTAAGGATGCATGTCTAGAGGAGATTTAGGGGCTTGATAAGGGGAATCTGCAAAAGAAAACGCACTGAGCGGGGAGCTGTCTGACCTACCCACTAGGAAATGCTGAGGAGGGGTTGGCTCCTAAGTCCCACCAGTGAAAGAGAGTTAGGTGCCTCACCCCGGTTGGGATTCATGGCCCTCTCCTGGAGTTAGGTGCCTAAGCTGTTACTGAACTGCCACTTCCCCACAACCACTTATGCCAGAGAAGGATTTGTTGGTGCTTCCCTTAACTTTTAGCCTAGTGGTTAGAGCACTTGCCTAGGACATGGCTGAACCAGTTAAATCCCTTCTCCCTGCTCCACCCAGCCCGGCCTGAATTGGGACAGGGATTGGAGCACATATCTTCCATTATCAAAGGGAGGGTGATATTAGGGTGCAGACACCCCCTTTCTTTTTCAGGCCTCATAAGTATTAAATTATTCACAGTGGAACAGCTTCAACAGAAGAGATTGAAAGACCCCTCCCCAAAATACCCCATAGTCTGGTGCTTAGGCCATTAGCCCAGGGCAGTTTTGCTGCTGTGACAGGTGACTGTGTCACAGGAGCCGAATTCATATTTTGAGAAGTGACTTTGGAAAGAGGAGAAAAATCTACTTACAATGAGGCTTAAGTGAGTTAGGAGCCTAAGCCATTTGGGGAGGAATTACCCCCTGTCTGTTTACACTGGCAAATGCTCTCTGGAGGGACTAAAGGCTCCAGTGTTGGCCGGAGACCTGGGTTCTCTCTGAGGATTTTTGAATTGCTGTAGATGTGGTTTGTGTCACTGTGTGCCTAGCACAGTAATACCTGGCTGTGTCATCGGTTCTCAGGCTGCCCAGCCGTAGATAGGCCGTGCTCATGGAGGTGTCCCTGGTGATGGTGAATCGCCCCTGGAAGGCCTGGGCATAGCCAGTGTCACCGCTACTGGGATTGATGTATCCTATCCACTCCGGTCCTTTCCCGGGAGCCTGCCGTGCCCAGTTAATGTAATAGCTGGTAAAGGTGTATCCGGAGGTTTTACATGTCGCCCTCACAGACTCTCCAGGCTTCTTGATTTCTGCCCCAGACTGGGTCAGCTGGATTTGGGAGCTGACTCCTGTAAATAAACAACAGTAAAAACCCAGTTAATGCCATTCTTTTCCTCTCCTTCCCAGGTTTCTCCAAGTCCTTCTGTTGTCCTCCTCTCAACCATTTCTGATCTGCTTGTATGTAATAATGAATTCACCCGCACCACCCTCCTGTGAGGTAGGGAAGTACAGTTATCCCCCTGTTTAAGGGATTTGGACACCTACTTCCCATTCAAGATGAATGAAAATTGGGTATCCAAATCCACTAGGGGGCTTTAAAATTCCACACTGTGATTTGTTCAGAGGTAGGAATTTGAATCCAGAATCTCTGAATCCCACTGCTACGTCTTAGCTTTAAAGCTATCTTCCCTAGCCTAGCCCAGCCGTCCTAACCAGACACCTGTAGGTTCATCCACTTACCTGGGAAAGCTGCTAAAAAGAAGAACCACCCCAGACAGATCATTTCCATTCTCCACAATAACCTGGCGGGCTGCAAAGCAATGACCCTTCCTCTGCTGGCGGCTCTTCCGTGTGGGTCTCCTGCTTGCCTTTATCAGTCAGTTTTCATACTTCATTTGCATGTGGGAGTTGCTAAATAATTTGACTAAACCTCAGCTTCACCCGCCGTTACAGATAAATGACCTGAGAGTTTAGAGGGACACAGTCCTGGAGGAGTCTAGAGCATGTTAACGCAATTTGGGCCCCAATCCAGGAAAACACTAAAGTCACTTTGACCTCAGGGGGGACTTCAGTGTGAGCTGACAGATAATTGGTAAACTTGTGTGTTAAGGCGCCTAATAGTGGGTTACCAAAGTGTAACACCCAATGGATAGGAAACCAAAATAACCCACTATCAATGAATGTATCAACACCAGCCCTCTTCACTGGTGAAATATGTATGTTAGCTGTGATTTCCAAAACCTCCAAAGAGCGCTGGATGCTCAATTCCCATTGATTTGAAAGGGATGTGGGTGGGCAAACCCTGACTTTGAAAATTCCAGCCTTCGGTGCTGCGGACAATTTCTTGTGATTATTCCCAGGTTCAGTCTTTGGGAAGAAACTCTTTTAAAGCTATTATGACTCTTTGCTGCCCCCATGTGGGTCTGTCCCTTTGGTAAACACAGAAACGATTTCTCCCTGTTCTTCCTTTAGATTTATGTAACTTGGTTATTTTTGTCTCCTGTAAACCATGGGGTAGGGGGGTTTCTTTAAAGTCTGATTTGGTTTTCTAACTTCTTCCAGAGATTTTTCACTGTATTGCAAAAAATCCATCCATCGTCCTATTCATAAGAAATTTCTCTCTCTGAAGTGCCTTTCGCTACTGTTATCTGGAAGCTTGACTTCACATCCCACCTCCTTACGGTAGCAATGAGAAGGTTTGATGTGAACAGGTGATAGACGTTATATATCTGTGTTATACAAACAGGAGGTAACACTAGATGCTTGTGACCTCATGACCATGCCCTCACTTGTATGAATCCCAGGAGTTCTCTTGAATGTATTAAATACGTAGGAATGTCTGTGTGCATCCTATGAATGTACAGAAAAACTAAGCAATGTCAAGTGTTACCAAGAATGCCAACTTGTCTTGTAGTTGGCCACTTAGGTTAAGAATTTCAAAGCCACCAATGTGACCTGGAATTGCAAATTGTGCATATAAGTCAGTGGTTCACAAACTGTGGTTCAGGACCCCAAAGGGGGTTGCGACCTCATTTTAATGGGGTTGCCAGGACTGTCGTTAGACTTGCTGGGGCATGGGGCCAAATCCCAGGGCTGAAGCCACAGGCCAAGCCCCGTGACCTTGTGCCGCGGGTGCTCAGGCTTCGGTTTCATCCCTGAGCCTCCGGGTTCAGATTACAGGCCCCCTGCATAGGATTGAAGACCTTTGGCCTCCCTGCCTGGGGTAGCTGGGCTCGGATTCGCTGAGGCTTTGGTCCCCCCGTCTGGGAAGTGTAATTTTTGTTGTCAGAAGGGGGTTGCGGTGCAATGAAGTTTGAGAACCCCCAATAACTTCTTTAGGCAGTTGGAAAAATCTCATTCTTAATGGTGAGCGAGTGACAGCCTTTCTCTGTGCTGTCCCAGGGGTTTTTGCATGGCTGTGCGTGGATTTCTTCTCACTGTCTGTCTGTCGCACAGTAATACCGGGCAGTGTCTTCAGGCCGCTCATTTGCAGATACAGCAGGTTGTTGGGATTGTCCCTGCAGATGGTGACTCGCCTTCTGACCGAGTCTGTATAGTAGCTATCTCCCCCATCCTGCCAAATGCTGGCTGCCCACTGCAGCCCTTTCCCCAGGGCATGACGCACCCAGTCCATTCAATAGCTGCTGAAAGTGAACCCGGAGGCTTTGCAAGAAAGTTTTAGGGACTCTCCTGAGTTTCTGAATCCACCGCCGGACTCCACCAGCTCCACATCACACCAGACATCTGGGAACACAGAAAATACCAGTAATGTACCCAGTGCATAGTACAATACATAACCTAACTGTTTATTGATATGACTCTAGGGAACAGGAACACACCTGAGAGAGCAGAGAGGAAGAGAAGAGATCTCCATAAGAAGAGCATGATGATTAATGAAGAGAACTAGACCCAGAAAGGGGTGTAGTTTGGAAAGTGTCTCTAGCGGCCTTGGCTTTAAACAGATGGCTTCCTCCGTGAATTTGCATGGTTTGTTTGTGGTGTATAAAGAGAAACTGGATGGGGCTGTGGTTAAAGCACTGGACTGAGGGCTGGTTTACACGTACACTTGCAGGAGAATAATTGTATTTGTTTCATTCACACCTTTACAAACTGATGCTTGAAATAGAACACCAGGCCGAAAGGAATCCACACAGACTGGCACTTCAACCTCAAAGGGTTAACATCAGTGTCGTGATAAGGGTGAAAGTTTCTGGCACAGGTATAATTTGCAATGGGAAGTCAATTGTTAGCCTAGAATCAGACAGGCTGAGAGTGTCAAACTGGTAAAGATCCTCTGGCCTGTGTTCTGCAGGAGCTCAGACTATGCCCTTAAATCTCTGACTCTAAGAAAGGAACCTAAAGGAGTTAGGAACACAGATTTCATTTTGTTGTTTTAGTGCAATTTGGACACCTAAATCTCAGGGCATCTCCCAATCCCAGCCTTTATCTATTGGGGCCCGGTTATTAAAAATGAAGAAGCAGATAAGTAGCTAGTCAGATTTTTAAGACCATGAAGGAACCTAACTTCTATTGAAATCTATGGGAGTTAGGCACTCAGCTGATTCTGAACATCCCACAAGGTGCCTTTCTGATTCTTGAGGCATCTACAGACCAGAGAGTTCAAGGTATTTAGGCTGAGAGTTTTCAAGGTGTCAGTCAATGCTTCATTCAGTGGTTCAATGCCTAATCGATTTAGGAGCCTGAATCTCATGATCAAATACGGAGATGCCTTGAAAAATCTGAGCCTTAGTGCTGCAGGTTTCCACCTCTAAAAAGGAGATATCGTGTCTCAGGGGTTCAGGGATATAAAGATAGATTGATATTTGAGGTGTTGTGATATTGGGTTGATGGGGTCTATGTAACTATCTACATAGAAAAAGTGAAGTTAAGCTTGAGCTCAGAATGGTGGAATTGTCATGTCACTGATAGAAAAGGTTTCAGGGTAATATTGTTTGTGTTACAATAACACCAAGAGGATCCAGCCGAGTGTCAGGCCTCGGCTCTGTGAGACCATCCTTTGCACAAAGCTCTTACCAAGCTGAGATTTTTTTCAAAGCCTCCTAAGGGATGTGGTTGCCCAAATGAATAAGAATTGAGAATCCCGATCTTTTACTGGGCTTTGAAAATCCCACTGTAAATAAGGAAAGCGGGGCAAGGAGAAATAGAGGCCCAGGTCATGGAAGGGAGTGGCCCAGCAACAGGTGAGTGACAGAGGCTGGGAAAAAAATCCCTATCTCCTGACTCCAAATCCAACAGCCCAACAACTAGTAGACAGGTGGAATTTCAAGGAAAGCCAACAGCTTTATGAAATAATTCTAGTTAGTTTAATTTGTATCATTTGGGTTTCTGTGGGGGCGGGGGATGGTGTTCCACAGAGGATTTACTGTTCATTCAAAAGGGAGAGAATTTAGAATTCAGATTTTCCTTGTACTGTGGTCTTCTCATCTGACACACAAGCAGAGGATCCTGGGAAGTGACCAATTGTTTTTCTTTTGCACCCAGAGCACTGAGAGCCAGAGCTTTTCTAGTGCTTTAATCAGTCCAGCTCTAGGCCGTTTCTCTGGGTATTTGCCCACCTCTGCACAGTGCTACAAACCCAGAGAGCCATAGGCTGCTGTACAAACTGCTGGGTAATTCTTGCGCAATCTTCCTCTTTCCCTGCCAGCGGCAGCTTCTGAATGTGGAACAGGAGCTTGGTCAGCACACGACTGAGCCGGGCAGTAGGATAGAAATTTTGAAACACAAGATCAGGCTGAGAAAAGCATTTCAATGAGGGGAAAGTGGCAAGAATCCAGTTCTGCTGATTTACCACTGCCCCATGGACTTCAACGGAACTCTGGTGGATGGACACTGGCTGCATGGCCACCCGCTGACGTTAACTGGGCAATGCTGATTTAGGCTGAATGGTATCTGGCCCGTTCACTTCAATGAAGTCACACCTGTTGACATCATTTGAGCGCCTGGCCCGCTGGTTCCAGGAAAGCTGGGCTGATTCACACTAGCTGTGGATCTGGCTTTCTCTGCCCACCGGCACCGGCTGCAGTAGACGGCATTGGGGCAGGTAGGAGCTAAGTGGCTGCAATTGTTTGTCCCACAAGTGCGTTAAAAGGCTCAGTTCTGCAAGGGTCAAAATTCAGTCCGTGTGAGTGGGAATGGAGGGGTCTGAGCCGCTCCTTCTGAGATGCGTTTCGCAGCATGGGCTCTGCGGGGTGGGTTGCTCAGAGGCTTTGATAAATGAGCTTTGATTGTGAGGTGCGCAGACACCAGAGGGTGTTGGGAGACATACGTCCCAGACTTGTCAGATCTAAGGTGCATTTAGGCTGTTACCTTTTCTCTGGCAATGCTCAATAATACGCTTCAGAGGAAGATGTAAGAACTCTGGAGGCGGAAGTGGGCCAGTCTGCCCCCGCACATCTCACCCCTGATCTAGAATAGAGACTGGCTTGAACCTTGATGCTTGAGGTTTAATGACCCTTTCAATTGTATTATAACGCCGAATATTATACCCATGTAAATATCCAGTCCTTTGCTGAACATTCTTAAGTTCTTGGCCCCGATGACTTGTCTTGAGAATGGACTCCACAGTTCAGTTACATGGTGTGTCATGTCAATACGCGCTGCCCTTTTCAATTTCATTGGCTGCCCCCTACTTCTCCTGCGATGGCTCGGAATGCCCCAGGTAACGGGAGAAAGTTCATGGGAACCCTTTGCCTCGGGGTCCGGAGCGGGAGCGCTGCCTCCCGGGTGCAGCAGGAGGAGAGAAGCCACCTGGGCCGTGGGCTCCGCAGCGCTGAGGATACGCGCCGCAGTGCAGAGCGGAGGCGGATAAAACGTGAATTGTTCGCAGCGCTGCTGTAGCCGTGTGGCTCCCAGGACATCGGTGGGCGGTCCCTGTCCCTGGACCAGCTGCTGCTGGCGAGAGAGACCAGCTTTCCAGCGTCTTCAGCGCCGCTCTGTGCACCCGACCGCTTTTCTCCAGCACAAGCTGGTGCCATCCAAGCTCCCCGCTCACTCCCGTTGCCCCTCCGAAAAGAGTCCGTGTTTTAAAGCGTTTGTGGAAGGCTGCTGCCGCCCTCTGGACGTGTTTCTGTTCAGTATCTGCGGTGTTTGTCCGGTGGGTTGTTAACCAGTGTATTAACCCCTGGCCCCTGGGCTGTTTGTATTCATCACTGGCAAGGTAAAAGAAACTGAAAATCCGCCATCGCACCCCCCTGCAGTGTTTCCCCGCTCCGGGGGCGGGCTTGGGGCAGTGCTGAGCACAAGGCTCCTCGTTCGTCTCTGGGGCTGCTGGGCGCGGTGGCGATACAAGCAGTGACTGTGTTTGTATTTCCCAGCACCCGGACCCTGTTCCATGTCTCTGGCTTGTGCTCTTCAGCGTCGCCCTTAGAACTGTTCCCCTGCGGGCAGAAGCCCCTGCTTCCTGCCATCCCACTGGCTGTACATTTCATCCAGTTCCCTTTTTTGAACGACCCCGAATGCGGTTTCTCTGTGTGTGTATCTGGCCCAATAATACACTGCAGTGCCTTCAGCCTTCAGGCTGCCCGCTTGCAGAAGGGCTGTGCTGAGCGATTTGTCCAGAGTCAGGGTGACTTTCCCCTGAAAGTTCTCCCTGCAGGTTGGTGCCCCTGTATCCGTGCTAATCCAGCCGATATCAGACAGCCCTTTCCCGGGGATCTGTTGAACCCAGGAGATTGCATAGTTAGTGAATGTACAACCAGAGCCTTTACAGGACCCCTTCACAGACTCCCCCGGCTTCTTCACCTCTGCACCAGACTGGACCAGCTGGATTTGGGCCTTTCCCCCTGTGGAGAAAGAAGCAGGGTGAGAATTCTTGTGACTAGTTCTGCTTTCCCCCCTTTCCTTGTCCCAGTGAAATTCACCTCCCTGGGCGAGCTGCCAACAAGAGGAGAAAACTGAACCCACAGTTCATGGCTATTCTTCTCAAGATCCCTGCGGCAACAGAACACAGCGACTACTGCAAAGAGCATCCACTGAGGGCCAGTCCCTGCCTTTTAACAGGGAAAAGGGGCTCCCTCTTCATTTGCATAGGGAGGCTGTGCCACCCTCCAATGTATAAAATCAGACACTCAGAAGGAGTAAGGCTGGGCACTTGCATGATCAACTCAGAGAGGTCCATGCAGTCCGGCCCAGGGAGCGAGGTTTGCCACGAACTTCTCTCTCCA
The DNA here is from genome assembly GCF_965140285.1 of Lepidochelys kempii. Classification (NCBI taxonomy): domain Eukaryota; kingdom Metazoa; phylum Chordata; order Testudines; family Cheloniidae; genus Lepidochelys; species Lepidochelys kempii. Next base: position 40,253,219 of record NC_136392.1, read on the forward strand.
CTACTTGTATGGCCCCATCACTGTAGACTCTGATCATCTCACAGTCTGTGATGCATGCGCGTCTTTGAAATAGGGGGTATCATTCCTACTGCCTGCCTCAGTTTCCCCACCTATGCACTGAGCTAAAGTGACCTGCTCAAGGTCACACAGGAACTCGCTACCAGAGCGGGGAGTTGAAGCAACGTCTCCCAAATTCCAGGTGAGTTCTAACCACTGGACCATCCTCCCTCTCCGTCCTGCAGAGATTTAGGAATGTGCTGCACTTTGCGCATGTGAGTAATCTCATTAATTTAAATGGGACTACTCGTAGGAGTAAATTTAACTAGGAGCTTTGTCTACAGTGTGGAGTAATGTGCTCTGCAGGGGGTTGATTTCTGTCTGAAACAGGAAGAACACAAGTATGGCCACAATAGTTCAGACCAATGGTCCATCTAGCCCAGTGTCCTGTCTTCCAACAGTGGCCAGTGCCAGGTGCCCCAGAGGGAATGAACAGAACAGGGAAACATCAAATGATCCATCCCCTGTCGTCCATTCCCAGCTTCTGGCAAACAGCGGCTAGGGACACCATTCCTGCCCATCCTGGCTAATAGCCATTGATGGACCTAGCCTCCATGAATTTATCTCGGTCTCTTTTGAACCTTGTTATAGACTTCAAAGAAGAACTAGATAAATTCATGGAGGATAGTACTATGCTAAAGTGCATTACAGAACGTTTGCAGACCCTTCTGGTGCAGATTACAGACCAATCCATGTGCAATCCATTGGTGTTCTTTAGAAATCAAGCCCCAAATGCTTAGATCTTTGTATGGTTTAGGTTTAAGAATGGATTTTCAAAAGGTCCCGCTCTCTAAAATTCAAGGCAGTCTGTGTGTTGCATTCCCTCAGTCCCTTTGAAAGACCCAGTCTAATTCCCTGTTGCCTGGACTTCCTCGTGAACTAAATTCCCACCAGGTGTCTCTGCTGTTCTCATGTGCTGCAGGGAAAATGGAATGATGAAGTACGAAGTCAAGTTACATGAGGAGTAACAAAAGATTTGGAGAGGGAAGAGCATCAGATGGTTATTTTTACAATAGTGCCCAGGGCCCCTCACCAAAACAGAGACCCCGTTGTGTAAAGTGCTGTGTGCACCCCTCGGAAGAACCTGCAGTGAGGAGTTTAGGGAGCCTTGTCAAAGGCATGAATGGGAGCTAAGCAGCCAGTTCACATGGATTTTTAATTTCAATGCACTTTGGGCCTTTGAAATTCTCCCCCCGAAAATTTAAGATTAGGGTTTGCAAGGAACCCAAGGACAGCTAGGTGCCGAAATCCCATAATTGGACTGGGTGCCTAATTCCCTTTGGCCCCTTTGAAAAAACCTACCCTAAAGAGACAAGACAGACTAGTACATACCTTTTTAAGCACCAATTTTAGCAGTGGTTGAGATTTTCGAAAAATCACAAAGGAGATACACCAACAAATTCCATTGCACTGAAGATGAAATTAATAAGCAGCAGGTTTCATATGAAAGAAGAGGAAGTACTTTTTCATGCAATGCACAGCTAACCTGTGGAACTCATTTCCATGGGATGGTTTGATAGCCAAAACGATAACCTGCTTAAAAATGGATAAATTCGTGGATAAGTCCATCAATGGCAATTAGCTGAAATGCTCAGGGATGCAACCCCATGCTTGGGGTGACCCTAAACCTCTGACTACCTGAAGCTGGGAGTGGAAGACAGGGATGAAGCACTGCAGACTTGCCCTGTTAGGTTCACTCCCCCTGAAGCTCTGGTATAGGCCATTGTCAGACAGGATACTGGGCAATGCGGACCATGGTCTGAACCATTATGGCAGCTCTTATGTTCAATAGGATCTGGGTTTCTCACTCTGTTGCGGTTTGTCTACATAGGGATAAAGCCACTGCTGGCCTGGGTCAGGTGGCTGGGGCCAAGCAACTAAAAATGGCTGTTGAGACATTCAGGCTTGGGCTGGGCCTGAGATCTGGGACCCTGTGAGGATGGAGGATCCCAGAGCTCAGGCTCCAGCCTTACTCCTACACAGCAATTTTTAGTCCCTTGGCCCCAGACAGCTGACCTAGGCCAGACACAGTCATGCCACAGGGCTTTTATCCCGCTGGATGTGGACCTTTAGACTTCTCTGGAAATGCGAAGCAGAGTGCTTTGCTGAATCAGGGCCTTTATCTCAACCCTTCAAGATGCTCCAAATTCTGGAGCCCTGTTGACTTCCATTGAAGGATCAGGGACTTGGTCAAAGGAAAGATGCAAGAAGGGAAGGACACAAAGTAAGGGATAGGTGTGGGGGAGTAGGAAGAAGAGGTAAGAATAATCTAAACATGTCTGTCTGTCCACTCCTTGTCTTACTGAAGCGGAATCCTTCTATTGGAAAAAGGGCAAATAATTAGGCCTGGCCCAAAACTTTAAGAGAATTGGGGTTTTGGCTAAACCAAGATGTTTCCAGAAAGTGTCTGCTTTCCTCAGTATTAAATAAACCTTTTCATTAACAGAAAGTTGAATTTTTTGCAGAAAATTTCAATAAAAAGAGAGATGAAATTTTCAGCGGGAGAGAAAAGCATTCTCCCATTAGCCCCACGAACGATGTTTTATCCAGTGCTGTCATTAAGAGATGACCCTGCATACAGGACAGGTGTCATTCTGAGCTGTGGTTCGGTCTTTCCCTGGCCTCTCCTAATGTGGGCCACTGCTGCCATCTGGTGGAGAGATGACCTGGAATCTCCCACTGAGGAGTTTTTGAGTGAACAAGGGTACGTTCTCCGACCCTGTGTTCACCCCGTCTGGCACAGTAACACACAGCTGTGTCCTCCGGCTTCAGCCCATCCATTTGCAAGAACAGCAGGTTCTGGGTGTTGTCTCTGGAGATGGTGAATCGCCCTTTGACCGAGTCTGTGTAGTATGTGGTGTTACCAGCCCCGTTGGTAATTGAAGACGCCCATTCCAGTCCTTTCCCCGCAGACCTCCGTGTCCAGTGCCTACCGTGGCTAGTGTACGTGTAGCCAGACACTTGACAGGAGAGTTTTGCAGAGTCTCCTGGCTGTTTAACTTCTGCTCCGGACTGGCTGCACTGGATTTGTGACCAGACACCTGCAAATAGACAAATATTAAAGATCGAGTCTGTGATTCAGCAAAGCATCTAAGCAGGTTCTTCAGTTCTCCGGAGAATCAAAGATTGAACTGAACGTTCATTTTGGCTGCATTTGTTTCCTTCTTTTATCCCAGGTGCCTCTGAAGTTCTTACCTGAGAGCGCTGCCAGCAGGGAGTGAACAATGAAACACATGGTATTTATTTTTGAATCAGAATTCCAATGGAACAGATGAAGATAGACAGCACAAAGTAGGATATTTAGTGTGTGTCTGAGAAGGAGATGTTCCCTGGCTCTTAAAAAAGCAGTAGCCTTACTTAATTTGTACGAGGTAATTCAAAAAGTCTTTAAAGCCAGGCAGCAAACAAAGGGGCAGGAGAGAGGGAAGAGGAGGTAACAATAGGGAAAGGTTTCCAGTTTACTTGGGTTAAGATTTCCAAAACTGCCTTTCTTCCTAATAAAAACCAGGCATCTAAATGCCTTTAGGTGGCTCTTTTTATTAAATCTCAGCCAGAATTAATACTGAAAAGGGGGGGAAAAAACTGGTTTCACGACTGATCTTGATAAATTGAAAAAGCTGGGCAGCATGGACAGTGTGGCTGAGAGCTCCTGCCACTCTGAGCGGCATGGGAAGGCGATGGGGAGCCAGGGGTATGGATAAGGGGCAGAGGGTTCCAGGGGGTAGTCGAGGACAGCGAGCAGGGGGGATTGGATAAGAGGTGGGAGTCCCACGAGGCCTGTCAGGGGACGGTGGGGGGGGGGGGTGGATAGGCTTCGGGGCAGTCAGAGAAGGAGCACGGGGCTTGGATGGGTCAGGGGTTCTGACCGGGACAGTCGGGGCGGGAAGTGGGAGGGGGTGGATAGGGGGTGGGCACCGGGCTGTTTGGGGAGCCACAACCCTCCCTACCCTGCCCTCCAATGTGGCCCTTGGGCCAAAAAGTTTGCCCACCCCTGCCCTAAATGCTCAAACACTACAGTAATGGGGACAATATGAATACCTAAGATAGCTTGAGGGGTAGAGCTCAAAACATAGCTTATTTAAAAAAAAAAAAAAAAAAAGCCAATGCATATCCTTAATGCCCTCCCTAAGTCATTTAATAGGTCTGCACCTGCATGGCTGGACACAAGGAGGGTCTGGGCAGCTAATGCCTAGACACCATGAGCACTTTATCCAGCATCAACAGCATATTCTGGCTGAATTGTCTCTTCAGTCTAGTGGCCTTTAAAGGAATTATGGTTTCTCACATTTTCCGGAGATATTGGGGAATATTGTGCTTTATGGGCCTGGTGCAAAGTTCAATAAAAGGCAAGGGGAGGACATCCATTGGTCTGAGTGGGATTTGGAGCTGGGCCTACTGGAATGTTGATTGACATTTTTGAAGGGGACTTAGGTAATGGGGTATGTAATTCCCCTTGACTTTACCCTTTGAAAATTCCAGATGTGATTCACAATACTTCCGCCCAGAAGTTCCTGTCAGAGGTCCAGCCGGTGGAGTCTGGAGCAGATGTGAAAAAGCCCGGAGACCCTCTCGACCTCTCCTGCGAAGCCTCCGGCTTCTTCATCAGTAGCAAGTGGCTGGATTGGATCTGTCATGTTCCTGGGAAGGGACTGGAGTGGGTCTCCAGCATAGATAGTGCAGGTACCCCCTATGACCTGGACTCAGGGAAAGGGCAATTCACCGTCTCCAGAGACGCCTCCAGTAACCTGGTGCATTTGCACATCAGCAGCCTGAAACCTGAAGAACCCCGTGTGTATCCTTGTGCTAGAGAGGGGGGATCCCACAGTGATCTACTTCACTACGAATACCCTAATGGGATCCTGCGCTGGAGAAAGTCACTAAAGATAGTGAAATACTCTGACTGCCTTCTGCTTCAGTCACACAGTACAAGAAATTCAGAGAATCCTAGAAAGGTAGGGCTGGAAGAGGGAGTTCAAGAGGTCAGCGAGCCGACCCTCCTGCACTGAGGCAGGACTCAATATACCTAGACCACCCCTGGTTCTTCATCTGTTTTTAAAAACCTCCGGTGCTGGGGATTTCACAGCCTCCCGAGGTAACCGGTTCCAATGCGGATAGTTAGATATGCTTATCCTTAGAAAGTCCTCCCCCCCACTCCATATCTAACCTAAATCTCCCTCGATGGATTTTGCATTAGTTTATTTTCTGAAAGACACAGAATCATAGAGGCAACACTTGCTAGTGACGGAGAGTCCACAGTGACTCTTGATCAGTTGTTCCAATGGTTAATTCACCTCAATGTCTTTTTAAAAAATCACCTTCTTTCCAGCTGGACATTGTCTAGCTTCAGCCTCCAGCAGTGGATCCTGTTGTACCTTTGTCTGCCAGACTGAAGAGCCCGTGATCAAATTTCTCTTCCCCGTCTAGGATCTACAACAGCCACCAGTGTAAAGACTCCTTGTTTATTCCCCAGCCAGGGGACGGAAGAATAATCTAGTGGCTATAGCTTGAGTCTCGGTATGAATATTCCGGTGGTCTTTCCCACACGCACAGGGATGGGACCCGGGAGAGCCAACGTGCCAGGTCTCCGAGGGGAGAGCGACTCAGAACAGGACTCACTCCGGATTGGAGTTCACAGATGAAGCGAGGGATCTGTGCACCGCAGCCCAGCGGGGCTCTGGGCAGGAAGAGGAGACACATTGCCCGGGAACCGAGAGTGGTAGCGGGCGGTGCCCCTGGGCTTCAGGCTGGTCATTTTCAGAGGCAGCGGGTTGTTGGGATTGTCTCTGGAGATGGTGAATCTCACTCAGTGGGAGCTGCGCTCTGTGACCCTCCTGCCCCCTGCGCCCCCCCCCCCAGGCCTCTGCTTCTCCCTCGGCAGCCACCTCCCCCTGAGCGACCCCATGAAATCCCACCGTGTCCCTGTCCACAGCCCTTCGCCCCGTGACTGTCCCCAATGCCCTGCGGGCCAGCGCTGGGCTGAGTGAGGCTATCGGGGGGCTGAGGGGCGGGGCCTTTTATCTCCATGGTGCCTCTGTGACATGGGGGCACTGTATGGTGGGCAGGATCCTGAGCTGCACCGTTCACACCAGGGCTGTGATTTCCAGCTGTCAAATGGATGGAAAAAATGCTCGAGTCTCCTTGGAAAGTCCCGGCGGTGCCCCATCCCCGGGCTCAGCGGAGCGGGGTTTATTCCGGCGCCGGGTGATCTCTGCCCCCCCAGCCCCGCCCGGACCCTGCATGGACCATTTCCACACCCCGGCCTCCATCTCTGGGGTAGGGAAATGGGCCATTCAGAGTCCGGGAACGGAAGGGTTAAACTGACGGGAGGTTTGTGTCCCGTTCCCCCGGGTGCCGGGTCTCCTGCCCGAGCCCGAAGCCGGGAGTGTCGCTGCTGCCCCCGCGCGGCCGCCGGGAGAAGGGCGATTCCGCAGCCTGGGTTTTTGTACGATCACAAACCGGTTTGGTGTCACTGTGTGTCTCCCGCACAGTAATAGCGGGCGGTGTCCTCGGGCTTCAGGCCGGTCATTTGCAGATACAGCTCACTCTTGGCGTTATCCCTGGAGATGGTGAATCGCCCTTTCACTGCATCGAGGTAGTCTATACTACTCCCATCGTAGCTTATAGCAGTGACCCATTCTAATCCCTTCCCGGGAGCCTGGCGGACCCAGTTCATGTAGGCGCTGATGAAGGTGAACCCGGAGGCTTTGCAGGAGAGGCGGAGAGAGTCTCCGGGCTTCTTCACACCCCCTCCGGACTCCACCAGCGTCTGGGACCGGACACCTGGGAATAAAGACAGGCCATTAATATCGGTATAAGAACAGCGGTAACACAATATTCTTCTTACTCTGCCAGTTCTCAGAGGAGGAAAATACCTTTCAAAGCTGCTAGAGTGACAATGACAAGGAGCAAAAATCCCATTTTCCCGGGTGCTGGAGGGGAAAGTTCTCAGGGGACTGGCTGGTGACTGCACCGACCCAGGGGGCTGCGGATTGTGTCTCCGGGTGCAGCCTGGGCAGAGGGAGGCTCAGATTTAACCAGGAAACTGTCTCCTCATTTGCATGCCCCGCTTTATAAGAGACACACGCTCCTGCTGTCAGTGATCGGATTGACTCGGCCTCGGGCTCCGGCTGCAGGATTCAGAGTGTCCCGTCCTTTGTGTCTGTGCAGCGCCGGGCACAGGGCTCTGGGGTCCTCCTGACACTTTCGGACCCTGGGAGGAATGAACAGCTCCCTGCAGGGACTGTATTTCCTCGCATGGGAACTGAGGGTCTCTCCTTTTGACCTGATATTGGGGATTGGGGGGACTCAGCTCTGGAGCCCGGTTCCACAAACATAAGGGCCATGCAACGTCCGGTCAGGGGGTCAGTGTCGGGGATGGGGGATGCCTGAAGTCTTGTCTCAGGGATCCATTGGGCTGGGCCCCCGCTGGAGACGGAAGATTTCCCATGACGCTGGGAGGGATTTAGGAGGGAAGCCCCTTTCCCTTCCCTTCCCGGCAGTGACCGGCTACATTGAAATGATCCACGACACTAGGAACGTGATCTGAGCAAGCCTGGCTCGTGCTTTGGAGCAGGTCTGGGGGCCCGCCTGTGGGTGCAGGTGAGAGGAGCTGGTCTTGGGGGGAGTCTGAGGACAGAGTTAAGTTTTGCAGTGAAGTCTCCCTGATATTATTGTGCCAAGAGCAGCGTGTCTGTGCGTTTTTCTTTTAGGGAAGAGTCGAGGAGGATTCAGGCAACAGTGAAGGAAGATTATTATGCACAGTTGATATTTATATTCCTGTTTATATTTCCATTCCCACTCCACTTCCCATTTACACTCAGATTGTAAACTCAGCAAGGGGGGTCCCGTCCTCTGTGTGAGCTGGAATTGCCTGGGTCTCTCAGAGTGCGGCGGAGCTAAGGGGGTAAAGGTAGTTGGAGTGCGGTCTCAAATCCTTTCACTAGCCCATTTCACGGGGGTAGTGTATAAGCCAGGAAACTTCCCCACAGTAGCTGGTCCATTCCCGCGCCTGGTCAAGAACCCGACTATGGCTGGAATTGAAGAACTATGGGCCCACTTTGCTGAACTTGTGCGCAGATGATCAGACCAAGCTGAGGCATTACAACAAGCTAGAACAGAACAGAGAGAAGCCTTATCACTGGCTAAGGCAGTAATAGACCATCAGGCAGCAGAAGCTCAGAAACCCCCTACTATTTATGTCCTATGGGAGCAGAAAGTCAGAGTTTGGTGGCTTCCCAACAAGACCAGGAGACATTACAGTAGAAGAGTGAGTCAAGTGTGTGAAGGCAACTCTGTGTGTGCGAAGGGTACCTGAAGAGGATCATATGGACTTCATAGAGGAACACCTCAAGGGCCAGGGCCAAGGCCACGGTTAAGCTCATGGCAATGGCAGACAAGAAAGATGTGGAAAAGGTATTTGAACTCCTCCTAGAAGTGTATGGAGACAAGGTGTCACAGTCACAATAAAACAGCCTCATGGGAATGTCCCAGGCACGATAAAATTGCCCCCCATGAGGTCTCCTGGGTAAGCACCAGCATTGTATATCCCTGATGCCTATATACGCATATGCATGGGAAAGGATTTTGGGAGGGCTTGAAGGCCTGAGTGTGGAGTGAAAGATTCCTTTGCAGGTTGCGAGAGGCCAAAAGGGGAGGAAGGGAGAAAGGAACAGGTTCACTCAACGATCCAGTTAGGTCCAAAGAAAAGAAGCTGACTCCAGCCACTCAAGGCCAATGTACCCAAGCAGATTCTCTGATGCCAAGAAAGATGGGGGTCTGGATTCCAACCCCAACCAGCTGTGAGAACAGAGCAGTAAACTGAACAAGACTGCAGGGGATTGCAAAAACTAGTGAGAATGCAAACGTGAGCGAATGGGAACGTAACAACCCTGAAGCCCTGATGTATTTTGGGGAAGCCAAGGAAGCCTTGGAAGGCCGGTTTGGACTGATAGAAAGAGCACGGTGGACAAAGGTCCCTGGGCAAAACCCCCCAGAAGAACCCGGGACTTAAAACCTTCCTGAGAGCTGAAGCAAGCTTGAGATCAACAGTGGACCCTGGACAACCTGTGCACAGGACACAATTCCCATCCACCGATCCCCCCGCTTCCTCGTACGTTACACCCGGGCTTGGCCAGCTTCGGGTAGTGCATGTCTGAGTATGAAATTGGATTAGGGCTGGGGCATGAATACTTCCTTCCTTCCTCTGAGTGATGTGGGGAACCCCCAGCACTCTCCTCTGTTATTTTACTTTATTTCATTAATAAAGCTTTAAACTCAGTCACTTGGTGTCCTCCGTCATCTCCTCGCCTAATGATCCTGCGGCCTCAAGCTGATCACCTGACGCCTCAGGCAGATTGGTAACTTAATCTGTCACAAAGGTACCTATTGGACCCAGACTAAAGGAGTTATTTGAGAGCAAGCAGGAGCCTGGTGAAACTGTCTGGGCATATGCATATGAGCTCCAGGAGAGAATGAGCAAAGTGGAGAGGCGAGACTCTCAACAAGTTCCAGACCCAGATATGGTTCTGAAAGAGCAGTTGGTGCTGGGGCTCCAGGATGATTCCTTCCACCATGACATTAAAAGGAGGTTTAAGGAAGAGCCCAGTAAGAAATTCCATTAACTGAGTCTGGCTGTCATTATGTGGTCGGAAGAAGAGGAAGTTCCTGTGGCAGAGACGCCCATGCCGAAGTCCTGTAAATGAAGTGGGGGCCTAGTGAATGCAAGTGCTGGGGAAAAGACCTTGCCCCAAACACAGTTAACACTGGAAAGATTAAGTGAAGCTGTCCAAAAGCTGGCAGTCCAACATCTGAAAGTGATGACTGAGGTGATGAAAGGAAAACCTCCACTAAAATGCCAAAGTATCCAAGGACACCAGGATCCTGAAGAACCCCACTAAAGGATAAGCAGGGAGGGTACATTTGTTACACTTGTGAAAGGGCAGGGCATACTTGCCAAGAATGTCCACGGAGAAGGAGAACAGAGTCCCAGGCATTGGAAACCAATGGGGCACCAGGAGCAAGTGGTCCATCTACAGTAGAAGGCCAAGCAGCTGCCGAAGGATTCCTTGGCCTGTCCTTGGTGGAGGTTCTGGGGCGGGGGGGCGGGACAGTCAGGAAATGGGGGGGGGGTGTATAGGTGGGGGAGTCCCAAGGGTCTGTCAGGCGTGGGGGCATTCAGGGAACGGGGGTGCTTAGATAGGGTGTGGGATCCCAGGGGTGGTGGTGGTTGGGGCGGGGGGTGGCAGGTCTCTGGAGGGGGCGGTCAGGGTACAAGGAGCAGGGGGGCTTAGATAGGGGGTGGGATCTTGCGGGGGTGGTTAGGGGTGGGGGGGTCTCTGGTGGGGGTAATTGGGAAAAGGAATAGGGGGGTTGGATGGATCAGTGATTCTGAGGGGGGCAGTCAGGGGATGGGAAGTGGGAGGGGGCAGATGGGGACGGGGGCCAGGCTGTTTGGGGAGGCACTGCCTTCCCTACCTCGCCCTCCATGCAATTTTGCAACCCCGACGTGGCCCTCGGGCCAAAAAGTTTGCCCACCCCTGACCTAATATCTCAAAAAAAAGTGGCTTTGTGTTTTAATTTAATCGCATGATACACTTTTTTAGTTTTAAAGTATGGATTGTTGTATTATGCAATAAGCGCCAAATTGCGTAGTATAGATGTGGTAGAAATTTCTAGAAAGCCCGCGTTCGCTCGCCGCATGCGTCCCCACTACTGCAGCGTCACATGACCATTGGTCCTCCCTCCCCCTCCGACTACTCTTCTAGAAAATTCTTTGACCTATATACGGGGCCGCGTCAGGCGTGCCTAGCGCCGTGTCTACAGTGTTTGTAATCTCTGTCACGTGTACGCTGCTGAAATAGCATAACAAGCCCGTGGCTTTACGTTTTAATTCAACTGTATGATACCCCCTTTTAATTTTAAACTATGGATCGGCTCGTTGTTAAGAGAAGAAAAGGAGCAGACAAACTGAATGATAATGAACGTGCTGATCGTAGTGCAAATAGCTCGGACGCCTCGGTTAAGAACTTACATGAAGAGAATGCCGCCACCAGTTCCAGTGCGTGCAATGAACTGAGCAATGACCACCAGGAACAGACTTCGTCCCTTAGCTCAGGTCAGTGTCGCTCCTATTCAAAGCCATCAGACATTCCCTCTGATGACCCGGTCTGGGATATTACAAAAAATAGATTAGAATGCCAGTCTCGATTATAAAAAGAAAAGGAGTACTTGTGGCACCTTAGAGACTAACCAATTTATTTGAGCATGAGCTTTCGTGAGCTACAGCTCACTTCATCGGATGCATGCCGTGGAAACTGCAGCAGACTTTATATATACACAGAGAATATGAAAAAATACCTCTTCCCACCCCACTGTCCTGCTGGTAATAGCTTATTACCCAGTGGGGTGGGAAGAGGTATTTTTTCATATTCTCTGTGTATAAATAAAGTCTGCTGCAGTTTCCACGGTATGCATCCGATGAAGTGAGCTGTAGCTCACGAAAGCTCATGCTCAAATAAATTGGTTAGTCTCTAAGGTGCCACAAGTACTCCTTTTCTTTTTGCGAATCCAGACTAACACGGCTGTTACTCTGAAACCAGTCTCGATTATCTAGAGGTTCTTATCAGCCTAGATTGAGCATGTTTCCTAGAAGTAAAATAGGGAATAAACAAAGAAGTTTTCAGTCTGATTGGTATGAAAAGTCTAGGTGGTTAGACTATAGCCCATCAAAGGATGCAGCATTTTGCTTTTACTTCCTTTTCTTCTCCTCTAATGATGCAGAAAACAAAGGTCACACTGACCCAGCATTTAGTGATAAGGGGTTCAGAAATTGGCTTAGGGCTAATGAATGTTTTAAAAACCACCAACTGTCAAAATCTCATGTGTTGAGCTGTTCTTCATGGTCAAGTTTTAATGAAGGGAAACCTATTGATGTATCGTTGGGTGAGGGTGTGGGGGAAATTGCTGTTAACCTTGCTGTTGAACCTGACCCCATCCCACTCTGTGCAAGATCTATGCACTGTATGCAGTGTAGGCAAGAGCGGTAACTCAAGAGGCCTGCAGGCCGGCATCCTGTAAGACTTTGCTTGCGCTAAGAGCATTTGCATATGCGGGGCTGTGGTATTTTGACCCAGATAATGAACTAGGCCAACCTCTAGCCGAGCTCAAGTCCCTAGCTGTCCATTATATGAAACCCCTCCCCCCCACCAAACCTGCTAAAGCCCCTAGACAAAACGCTGCCACAAGCAAACCACAGATCTTGATAATAACGACGTGCATCAGCACAGTGCTAATGATGACACTGTTTACTTTGGCTCCTTATGAGGCTTTATTAACAATGCTTGAGTGATAAAAAATTAAGGAAATGTATCATTTAACTTTAATGTAAAAAAACTATGTAAGACTGGTATTATAGGGGCAGGACAGAGAGAGACCAGGGTGGCACCTGCGTGTGGCCATCTCTGTCTCCTTCTTCCTGCATGCTTGTATTCAAAATAAAAGGACCTCAGACTGTTTGAACCAAACAGATGGTGTGACCCGTTTTCTACAACAATCTGGGGACTCATCCAGGATCCACCGTATACCATCCATGACTAGAGGACTGCAGGCCGTTTCCCTCCAAACCCAAGGCGCCATGTAAAAGGTACGAGACCTTTTAAATCTCCATATTGGGTTTTCAGTGGAGAATTGACTATAGGCTCTGGAATTGGGTGAATTGAGTGCTGGATCTGAACTTTATTTTCAAATAGTTCTGATGCCTTCAGGTAGGCCAGAAAAGCCACAAAGGTGGCTGTCTAGGACTTAGTCTCTGTGTGTGTGTGTGAGCCAAGTAAGGGTCACAGAAAGACACCCAGAGCCCTCTGCAAAGCTTTGCTCGTAACCAGAGGTATCCCTAAATCAGGGGTCAGCAACCTTTCAGAAGTGGCGTGCCGAGTCTTCATTTATTCACTTTAAATTAAGGTTTCACGTGCCAGTAATACATTTTAACATTTGTTTAGAAGGTCTCTCTCTAGAAGTCTATATATTATATAACTAAACTCTTGTCATATGTAAAGTAAACAAGGTTTTCAAAAGGTTTAAGAAGCTTCATTTAAAATGAAATTAAAATTCTGATCTTACGCCACCGGCCTGCTCAGCCCGCTGCCAGCCTGGGGTTCCGTTCACCTAGGCCGGCAGCAGGCTGAGTGGGGCCAGCGGCTGGGACCCCAGACCAGCAGTGGGCTGAGTGGCTCAGCCCACTGCCGGTCTGGGATCCCGGCCCTGCCCACATAGAGTGGGGACCTACCTTCTCCCTGGTTCTAGCCCATTCTCTTCCTCTCTCTCTGCACTGAGCTGAGGGTGGGAGTGCACTGAGCACAGGGCTGGGGGTGAAGGAGCAGGCTGGCGGTTGGGGTATAGAGCTAGAATGAGGGAGGGGGCTCAGGGCTGGGGCAGGAGGTCTGGGTGTGGAGTGCTTACCTGGGCAGCTCCCATTTGGTGCAAGGGGTGCAGGTGGGAACGTGGGGGTGTGTATGCAGGAGCTCCTGTTTGGTGCTCAGGGTGGGGGTGGGAATGTGGAGGGTGCAAGAGTCAGGGCATGGGGTGTGGCAGGTGCAGGAGACAGGGCATGGGGGCTGGGGGGGCTGGGAGTGTGTGAGGGGGTGTAGGGGTCAGGGCAGGGGTGTGGGGGGGAGTGTAGGGGTCGGGGCAGAGGGCTGGGGGTGTGGGTGTGGGCTAGGATCATGGGGGTGCTCCCAGCCCCGTGCCCAGTGAGGCTCACGGCAGGGGCCTGGAAGGGATATGCTCTGATTCCACATCCCTTCCCCAAGGCCCCGTCCCCACCTCTTCTCCACCTCCTCCCGGAAGCAGCAAGTGGGCTGCTGCTCAGCTTCTCCCTCTCCCTCCAAGGGCCATCGGCTGATACGCGGCGGGGGCGGCCGGGAGGGGGGGGCAGGAACCCAGCAGGGCGGGGGAAGAGGTGGGGGAGGGGAGAGCTCGTCTGCCCTGCCGCAGTAGCCGGCAGCACCAAGCTTCTTCACCCTGCCCCCCAGCGAGGAGGGTGGGAGCGGAGAAGAGCAGGCCAGGGCGGGCAGGATTGTTAGTGGCTCGCTGCTGCCTGCCGGGGTCCGGCCTGGGTTCGGCAGGGGCTGAGCGGGCCGGGGGCTGGGACCCGGCAGGCAGCAGCGAGCCCTGTTTGGCACACGCGCCATAGGTTGCCAACCCCTGCTCTCAATGCTCTTTTGTGATGCTCCAGATCTGGCTCCTTCAAAGCTCTCAGATTAAATGAGTCCCCTGCACTTTCCCTTTCTTAATTAGGGGCTGCCTTGTGCAGAAGTGGGCCGAAGGAAGGGAAATGATGGGATGCTACATTTTGACGCCGCTTGTGAGACAGGTGATATTCTGACCGGTTGTAATCTTGAATGTGATTTCAGTACAAACAGATTTGTTGAAACACAGAGGTGAGGAATGACCGTCTGACACACGAAGTAACCAGACAACAGTGGTGGGAATTTTTTGTGTGCTTAGAAAACCACGATATTTTTTTAAAAGGGAATTCTTAAAATGAGACCATCTCTGTACAAGGGGTATTTTATTATGAATGGGCATTAGCAAGAAACTTGGCGTTTGGCTAAAGATCAATCCACTAGACTCTGTACAGGGAATTCCCACGGTCTGCCTATGAATGTAGGATGAGTGACCCCCATTTCCCCCTCCTTCAGAACGTGGCATTGGCTATTCAGGATCTCCAGTCGCTCTGCAAATGAAGCAGGGTGTTCGAGAAGCACAATTCAGCCTTCGTTAGGTGAGTGCAAAATGTGGCAAGATCCCGGTGTGAAAAATTCTACAGTTCAGGGTCCACCTTTGGCTGCCTGGCTCCTGCTTCCTGCCCGTCTCCTCCAGCTGAGTTTGTTGGTAAGGCAGGTGGAAGGACGGAGAGCTAAGTGTTAATCCCACTTGGGAGAAGGAATCTCTTTCTGTATTCCTAGGGAATGTACAAGGCGGTCTCGGTTCTGTCGGAACCGCGGGTCTCTGATAATAAAAGTGAATTTTGAGAGGAGTGAAGCCCGGATAAAGGACTGGAGGCTTCACACTCTGGGTTCCTGTGTGAACGGCTCTGTTTTGGCAGTGACTGTGGGCACGGAGAGGGAGGGGGATTCGCGCTGGAGGTTTCTGTGCTAACCGCAGGAGGTTTCTGATCGCTGTGTCTCTCGCACAGTGATACCGGGCGGTGTCTTCGGCTTTCAGGCTGTTCATTTGCAGATACACCGTGCTGCTGGACTCGTCTCTGGAGATGGTGAATCGCCCTTTCACCGCATCACTGTAATATGCTGCTAAATTATTAGCAGGATTGCGTATCTGTGCGACCCACTCCAATCCTTTCCCGGGAGCCTGACGGACCCAGTCCATCCAGTAGCTGCTGAAGGTGAATCCGGAGGCTTTGCAGGAGAGGCGGAGAGATCCCCCAGGGGTTTGAATCCCTCCTCCGGACTCTACCAGCTGGACCTGTGACCGGACACCTGGAAAGAATGAGAATCACATTCACACAGGGCCTGGCTCAGAGCCCATTGGAAGCAGCAGGAAGGTTCCCGTTGACTTCACTGCCCTTTGGGTCAGGTTAGGGATGTGCAGCATCCCCCGGTGTCTCCAGTCCGTGTAGCGGGGAAGGGGATAAAATTACCTGGAAGGGCTGCTAGTAAGAAAGCGAGGGTCAGCCACAGTCGCATGTTGCTGTTTAGGAGGGTTTTCTGGTGGGAACTTCACCTCGACACCCGGACTTGTTCTTCCTCCCTTCTCACACTGCAGGGTCCCGGAGATCACAGGGTTTCTATAGTGCCCCGAGGCACTGAATTTGCATCTCCTCCTCTTTATAAGACACAGATCTTGGACCTCAGCAAACTCAGCCTCCTGGAGGTGGGTGTAGTGGGTTATCTGGGAAAAAGAGGAGTCAGAACTGCACTCACAGAATAGTTTCTGCAGTGTTTTTCACAGTTGCGCTAGTTGCTTTTTCGAGAGAAAATTCCTTATTGATTGTTCACCTTCCCCTAAATCCTGTCTACTTATCCCTCTGCTCTTCTGAGATCCCTGGAGCAGTGTGATCTGTCGGGGGACATGAGCCTGGTCCTTGAGAATCTGGCGGCTTGTTCCTGGCTCTGCTACTCCTATGATGCGGGTGTGATCTTGGGCAAGAGACTTACACCCTTTGTGCCTCAATCTGTGTGTCTATAAAATGGGGGAAATGATATTGACCTTCCTTTGTCGGGGCTTAGAGATCTATGTATGGGAAACCTCTGTAGAATAGCTCGGTGTTGTTAGCTCTGCTAGAAGAATTGGAGAAAGTTTATTGAACTCCTTCTAGCAATGCTGGAAGAGAAGACAGAATTCTATTTATTATTGTTATACCAGCACCTTAACGTTAGTGGGAATTTGTGGGTCAGGATCCCCTCTGCTGTTGTGAGAGTCGTAGCCCAAGAGGCGCCATGGTGCGGGACGCTGCTCAGTCAGGCAGTGGGTGTTATCTCCCAGGTGAGAGGCAGTGCGCTCAGATGCCAGGCTCCGTTTCCTTTAGGGATGGGTGACCCTTTGCAGAGATTGTTTTGTAAAAGTGTAGTTATGTAAGATGAACTTTTTAGGGATGGGTCTCTGAATTTATATATTAAGGGCGAAGCTCCCAAGGGGAGGTGGGAGTTGCAAGGTTGTTGCACTCACTATCAGTAATACAAGACTCACTAGAGCAGGGACTTGAGTCTCCTGAATCCCAGAGGCTGCGGTTTTCTAAAGTCCCTGAAGGATTATAATTGGAATGATGTGTCCATATCTGTAGGACAGCTTGGAAATCCTCAGCCTGGCTGTTAAAGGAGTTGGGGGGGTAAATAATGTTTTTTCATACACTTTAATGTTGGTTCTCTCAGTCTGGGGTATTAGGAGGTGGAGTGGGGTGAGGAAAGGCGGGGAGCAGCGCAGTGAGGAGCAGGGAGTGTATTGGGGGAAGGGAAATTGGAGGCCTGACCCTTTCCTTACAGTGCGGTGTGTCTGTGTCTGCATTTGTGTGTGCGAGAGCCACGGAAAGGACGCTGAGGTTTGGAGTTTTCATGCTCACTGTCTCTGCGCTGCGAGATACGGAGCTGCAGCGCCCCCAGCGGAGAGTATGGCAACACCCACTTTCTCATGTTCTCTGTGTGTCAATATACTGTATTTTCCACTCCATGCATCGGAGATAGTGGGTTTTAGCCCACGAAAGCTTATGCTCAAATACATTGGTTAGTCTCTTAGGTGCCACAAGTCCTCCTCGTTCTTTTTGTCCTTAGACAGCCAGGGCAGGTTTTCGTCTGAGCTCAGATCGGCTTCCCCGCCCTGTGGCTCCCGCACAGTGATACGGGGCAGTGTCCTCGGCCCTCAGGCCGGTCATTTGCAGATACAGCAGGTTGTTGGGGTTGTTTCTGGAGATGGTGGATCGGCCTTTCACTGAGTCTGCGTAATACCGTTGCCTCCCATCATAATAAATGAGTAAGACCCACTCCAGCCCCTTTCTGGGAGCCCGTTGGACTCAGCTCATGTGATAGCTGCTGAAGGAGAACCCGGAGGCTTTGCAGGAGAGGCGGAGAGAGTCTCCGGGCTTCTTCACATCCCCTCTGGACTCCACCAGCTGCACCTGGGACAGGGCACCTGGGAATAGAAAGATATTATACATCACATTAATATTCAGAGCAATAATAGACTGTTCCCCTGCCCCGTCAATGCGTATGAGGGGAGAAAATACCTTCCAAAGCCACTGCAAGGAACACTAACTGGAGCCAAAATCTCATTTTCCCTGGTGCTGGAGGGGAAAGTTCTCAGGGGACTGGCTGGTCACTGCACAGACTCAGGGAGCTGAGGACCATCTCTCCGGGTGCAGCCTGGGCTGAGAGAGGCACAGATTTAAAGAGGAAACTGTCACCCTGGTTTACATATCCCGCTCGTAATAAACTCCTTCCCTGCAGAGATCTCCTTTCTTGTCCTCCGATTCCAGGAGGGGGGAATGTGTGTAGCTGTCTGACCCAAATCCCATTGAAACCCAAGGGGATTTTTGAGTGGCTTGGATCTACATTGGATCAGGTCCCATTTGTTTGTATGGAGTCCAGCTCAATGGGAACTTGGTCCTGAATGGCTCCAGAAAGGGGCTGTCAAAGCAGAATCAGAGGACGAAGGGAGTGAGCAGAAAAGAGAGAAAGCAAGAAAGGAAGCTGCAGTCCTTTGAATCATCACCATCATCTTCAGTGCAGAATGACCCCTGCAGCATCAGTGGGGCACTGAGGGAGTGGGGCTGTGATGTCTTTATGCAACACAGATTATTCAGTGAGAATTGGCAGAGGAGCCCCATGGAGTCGGGTTGGGGTAACTAAATGATTTGGGAACCTAAATCCTAATCACTGTCTCTGGGATTTAGGCTCTGAAATTTAAGTCACTATCAAGAGCTGGACTTGGGCTCCCAGCTCACTTAAGCTGTTCCAGATTTACCCAACAGGAATTATATTTCTCTACTTTAAGATTCACTAATGAATCCTAAATGCAGTGTTGATGAGGACCTTAAAATACCGACTTTGAATTAGCCAAGTGGAGAATAGAGGCTATTAATAGGCAACCGGATTTGGCAGCTGTCTCTATTTCAGCTTTTCACCTTGGTTCCCCCTTACTGCAAAGACTTGTGGGTATGCCAGATATTCTTGTGGTTTGGTTTTTTCTTTGGGCAGGATCCTAAACAGCTGAATTCAGGCTGATCCACCAGGTGTATAGGAAGAATCCTGGAATTACTCTGGAAGCAAAACCAAACCTTTAACTAGTCCCTCAGCTCATGTGCTTGTGCATTACAGTTCAGACTTTAATTGTTCAGGGCAGACAATGCGCTGCAAAAGACCATTCAGCGGTCTGCAGGTCTGTGCAAATCGTGACGAAATTATGGTGTGTAAAATTTTAGGGAGGTTCCACCACGAGCGTTAAGAACATAAGAGCGGCCAGACTGGGTTACACCAAAGGTCCATCTAGCCCAGTGTCCTGTCTCCCGACAGTGGCCAATGCCAGGTGCTCCAGAGGGAATGAACAGAACAGGGAATCATCCAGTGACCCATCCCCTGTCACCCATTCCCAGCTTCTGGCAAACAGACTCTTTAAATAATGTCTCTGGCATTTCTTCCTCTTAGTTCATGTTCACAAGGCAGGTCGAAGGGCAGAAAGCTAATGATCAATAGCAACTGAGATGGATTCTAGTTCTGCATTGCCAACCACGAAGTAAAGTCCTCTCTATTCTCTCAGCACAGTGAGTCTTTAATTGCCAAGGCGCATTTTGAGATGACTGAAGCCCAGATCCATTATTGGCGGTTTCTTGGTGTCTAAACTGCTCTGCTGTGTCTGTGTCTGCTGGTCTCTGCGGGTGCTGGGAGCTGGTTGGATTCGAGGAGGGGGTTTCTGTATTCACTACAGTTGGTCCTGATCTCTGTGTCTCTCACACCGTGATACCGGGCGGTGTCCTCTGCTTTCAGTCTGGTCATCTGCAGATACACCAGGCTGCTGGAGTCGTCTCTGGAGATGGTGAATGGCCCTTTAACCGCATCGCTGTCAAACATGCAGTAGCTATTAGCAGGGTTGTATATCCGTGAGCCCCACTCCAGGCCCTTCCCGGGCGCCTGACAGACCCAGCTCACGTGGTAACTGCTGAAGGTGAACACGGAGGCTTTGCAGGAGACGAGGAGAGATCCCCCCGGCTTCTGAATTCCACCTCCAGACTCCACCAGAAGAACCTGGGACTGCACATCTAGGGGGAAAAGAAGAAGGAAAAAGGCTATTAAGAATCATGTTAATACAAGACCTGAGCCAAAGCTCACAGAAGCCATTGGAAAGATGCCCATTCACTTCACTGCGCTTTGGGTTGGGGAAGGAATGTATAACCTTCCCTGGAGTCTCCAGCCAATGTTGGGGGCGAGGGAGGGGAGAATTACCTGGAAGGGCTGGTAGGGCAAAGAGAAGATTCAGCCACATTATCCTGCTGCTGACGCTGGAGGAGTTTCTGACGGTTACTGCAAAGATGCCAAGATCTTGGCCTGCTCTCTTTTCATACTCTGCCAACCAGGAGACACCATTTTATGCTGGGCCCCGAGACACTGAATTTGCATCTTCCCTCTTTAAAAAACACACAACAGACCGCAACCCTCATTAAACTCAGGCCACCGGGAGACGGGTTCGGAGGAAGAAGATATTCAGCTGGAGAAGGAGAGTTAGAATCTCTCTGATCTCTCCAGGGATGCTCACTGCCTCTGACAGACAAAATGCACCATTGATTGTTCACCTGCCACTGAGCTCTGTCTGTTCTCAGTTTGTGAGTTCCTTGCCACTGTGTCCTAGAGCACAGAGCGCTAGACTGGGCCATGGGATACGGGCTGTTTCTTCTTTGGTCTGCAGGGTTGCTTGGATACGTCACTTCTCTCCGTAAAGATGGGATAGGGACCCTGACCTGACCCTCCTTTGTGAAGTGCTCTGAGAGCTCCTGATGGAAATCTCTCTATAAATGCTAGGGGTTAGTACTATTACTAATGTCTGATACCGTCTTTTTCTTCTTCTCTAAGAAGAAGGAGGCAAGCCTTTGAAAGCAGGGGTTCTGGAACAATTTGCATAGTGCAGATGCTGAGAGACATTGAACCAAACTGGAAACCCTGTATCTGATGGAAACCACTTCAAGCCAGGCTTGGAGCAGCACCTCTAGTTCCACCACCTATGTTTGAAAGTTTTCCTTGCACTGCTGGACGACAAGACAGAATTATGATTAGATTAGCACCTTAAAACGAATGGGAGATGGGTGTGGGTACCCCCAGCCTGCTTTGACTGTTGTAGCTCAGAGCTAAACTCTGCTAAATCATATGGTGAAAATGGACAGGCGGTACCCTGAAAGAATCTCCAGCCTAGGAGTATAACCCGGCAGGTATTTGTACGCGTATGTGCAACTGTGATTGACACAGTAACTCCCACTGCTCTGAGTGGGGCTAACTGTAAGAAACTCAGTTGCCCAGAAGTGTTGTATCACTCCTCGTCGTCGTCGTGGTGGTGTCAATATTGTTTTCAACCCCCACTGTACATAGGGAATTATACAGATAAAAGTGTCAGCAAGCTAAATGAAAGTCTCCGTGGGAACGCTGGGTAAAAAATAACAATAATACACAGACCTGAGAAGCTCAGCCCCGCCCCTGTGTTTATGCATTCTGATATGGGGGGAGTTTTTAAAGGGTCTTAACTTAAGCAGTTTAAATTCTCAAATCCCATGGGAGTTGGAAACCTCACAGCTTTGGGTTCCTTTGAAAACCGGGAGGAAACTCTCTAATGGGTTGAGGACCTACTGTTTCTCAGGCAGGGTACAGGGCGCTCAGAGGCCCAGCTCAGCAATATTTAAGTGTGGGCAATCTCTTGCAAATATTGTTATGTAAACTCCCACAGCAGTCTGGGGTTGGGATATTCCAAAGAGTTTAAGGGAGATAGTAGGGCAGGGGACGATTTTCAAGGATGCAAATTAATTAGTGATTTCATCTAGACCCTAGACCAATTTCTTAGGCCTTCATTCAGGGAAGCGCTTAGGCATTTGCTTAACCCCATCTCTGTGCAGGACACCTTATCCATTTCAGCACAATTCATAGTGCCATGGATTTAATTTCACACTTAATTCTCAGTAATGCCCGTGGCTATTCAAGATCTGAAAGAATATTTGTCTCATGTTACTAAAACACATAGAAATCCCTAAATACTTACATGCTGATATGTGCACAAACATGCCCTTTAATACTGACTCCTTAAATAATTTACTATAACAGTATTTAATTTTAATTCACTGCTGCCCTCTGCAGAGGTAGAGTTGTTACCATTTCAGCTCGGTTTTTGCTTCCTGCTTAATAGCTTTCTGCTCACTGTGTGCCTAGCACAGTAATACCGGGCGGTGTCCTCGGATTTCAGGCCGGTCATCTGCAGATACAGCAGGTTGTTGGGGTTGTCCCTGGAGATGGTGAAGCGTCCCTTGAAGGGCTGTGCATAGTTGATGGTAGTTGAAGTTGGGTGTATTTCCCCAATCCACACCAGTCCCTTCCCAGGGGCCTGTCTGACCCATTGCATCCAGTAGCTGCTGAAGGTGAAGCCAGAGGCTTTGCAGGAGAGGCGGAGAGAGTCTCCGGGCTTTTTCACATCCCCTCCGGACTCCACCAGCTGCACCTGGGACCGGACACCTCGGAATAGAAACATAATGTAATTATCATTAGTATTAAGAGCAACAATAGACTGTTCCCCTGCCCCGCCAATGGGTGTGAGGGGAGGAAATACCTTCCAAAGCCACTACAAGGAACACTAACTGGAGCCAAAATCTCATTTTCCCTGGTGCTGGAGGGGAAAGTTCTCAGGGGACTGGCTGGTCACTGCACAGACCCAGGGGGCTGCGAATAGTCTCTCTGGGTGCAGCCTGGGCAGAGGGAGGCTCAGATTTAAACAGGAAACTGTCCCCCTGATTTGCATATCCCGCCCATTATAACACACACAAACTCCTTCCCTTGCTGATCTCATTTCTTGCCCTCCGATTCCAGGAGAGGGGGGTAAATGTGTGTAGCACTCTGACCCAAATCCCATTGAATCCCAAGGGGATTTTTGAGTGGCTTGGAGCTACATCGGATCCGGTCCCACGTGTTTGTGTGGAGTCCAGCACAATTTGGGAACCCGGTCCTGAATAGCTTCGGAAATGGGCTGTCAAAGCAGAAACTGAGGAAGAATGGAGTGAGCAGAAAAGAGAGAAAGCAAGAAAGGAAGCTGCAGTCATTTCAATCATCACCATCATCTTCAGTGCAGAATGACCCCTGCAGTGGGGCTGTGCTGTCTTTCAGCAACACAGATTATTCAGTGAGAATTGGCAGAGGAGCCCCAGGGAGTCGGATTTGGGATAACTAAATGACTTGGGAACCGAAATCCTAATCACTGTCTCTGGGATTTAGGCTCCTAAATTTAAGTCACTATCGAAAGTTGGCCTTGGGCTCCCAGCTCACTTAAACTGTTCCCGATTTGCACAATGGGAATTACATTTCTCTACCTTAAGATTCACTAAGGAATCCTAAATGCCGCATTGACGGGGGCCTTAAAATGCCTAGATTGAATTAGCCACGTGGAGAATAGAGGCTATTAATAGGCAGCTGGATTTGGCAGCTGTCTCTATTTCAGCTTTTCACCTTGGTTCCCCCTCAATGCAAAGACTTGTGGGTATGCCAGATATTCTTGTGGTCTGGTCTTTTCTTTGGGCAGGATCCTAAACAGCAGAATTCAGGTTGATCCACCAGGTCTAGAGGAAGGATCCTGAAATTAGTCAGGAAGCAAAACCAAAGCTTTATCTAGTCCCGCAGCGCATGTGTTTATGCACTGCAGTTCAGTCTTTAATTGTTCAGGACAGACGATGTGCTGCAGAAGCACCATTCAGTGGTCTGCGCAAACAGCAACAAAATTATGGTGTACAAAATCCTAGTGTCGGTCCGCCACAAATTTTAAGAACATAAGAACGGCCAGACTGGATCATACCAAAGGTCCATCTAGCCCAGTGTCCTGTCTTCCAACAGTAGCCAATGCCAGGTGCCCCAGAGGGAATGAACAGAACAGGGAATACTGACCGGTGTCCTAGGATTTCAGGCTGGTCATTTGCAGATACAGCAGGTTGTTGGGGTTGTTCCTGGAGATGGTGAAGCGTCCCTTGAAGGTCTGTGCATAGTTGATGGTAGTAGAAGTTGGGTGTATTTCCCTGATCCACTCCAGTCCCTTCCCAGGGGCCTGTCTGACCCAGCTCATCCTGTAGCTGCTGAAGGAGAAACCCGGTGGGTTTGCAGGAAAGGCGGAGGGAGTCTCCAGACTTTTGCACATAAGTTTGGGACTCTGGGATCTGGATCTGCGACCAGGCACCTGGGAATAGAAAGATATTGTAAATCATATTGATAGTAATAGCGATAATAGACTGCTCCCTTGCCCTGCCAATGGTTCCCAGGGGAGAAGATACCTTCCCGAGCTGCTACAAGGAACACTAAATGGAGCCAAAGTCTCATTTTCCCTGGAGTTGAAGGGAAAAGGTCTCAGGGGATCAGCTGGTAACTGCACAGACCCAGGGGGCTGTGGATGGTTTCTCTAAGTGCAGCCTGGACAGAGAGAGGGACAGATTTAAACAGGAAAGTGTCACCCCTATTTGGATATCCCGCTCCTTATAAGAGACACAAACTCCTTCCCTGAGCAATCAAATGTCTTGCCCTCCAATTCCAGGAGAAGGAAGGGGGAATGTGTGTAACGTTCGGACCCAAGCCTCCCTGAAATCAGAGGGGATGTGGTCTTGACTGCGATTGACATCGGATCAGATCTTACATGGGGAGCAAATATTCATTTGAAACCAGGGGTGCTGGAACAGTTTTTATAGTGGGGGTGCTGGGAGACATTGAGCCAAACTGTAAACTCTGTATATAAAGGAACCACCTTCAAGCCAGAACCCCTAATTCCAGCCCCTATGTTTGAAATTCTTCCTTGCAATGCTGGACTACGAGACAGAATTATTATTAGATTACTACCTTAAAATGAATGGGAGTTGGGTGTGGATCCCCGCCTAGCCTGCTTAGAATGTTTTAGCAGAATTCAGTTTTTCGGACTTCTGGGCTAAGTCATACAGTAAGAATGGACAGTCGGCGCCTTGAAAGAATCTATAGGTTAGGGTTATAATCCTGCAGGTGTTTATAGGCCTCTGCAACTGAGAGTACTTGCCTTGCTTTGAGTGGGACTAAAGATATGAATAAAACAATTCAGTTGCATAGAAGTGTTCTATCACTCTTCTTCTTAGTATTACCATTCCTATTATTTTCAACACCCACTATAAATAGGCAATAATATAGATAAAAATGTCAAACTAACGTTTCTGTGGAAATGCTGGATAAAATAATACAAAAACAACAATACATAGACCTTAAAAGCTCTGCCTTGCGGCTGTGTTTATGCAGCAGGGTGGATTTTTTAAAAGGTCTTAAGCAAGGCAAACACTCAAATCCCAAGGGAGCTGGAACTTCACAACTTTGGGTTCCTTTGAAAATCTCAGTCTCACACTCTCTAATTGGTGGAGGACCTGTTGTTTCTCAGGTAAGATACAGTGCACTCAGGCACACAGCTCAGTAATATATAAGTGTGGGAAATCTGTTGCAAAGACTGTAATGTAAAATCCCATAGCAGTGCAGGGTTGGGATGTTCCAAATTGCTTAAGGGAGATGGCAGGTCTGTGGATGATTTTCAAGGATGGAAATGATTTCAGGGGGACCCTAGTACAATTTGTTAGGCCTTGATTCATGAAAGCATGTAAGAATTTGTTTAAACCCATCTCTATCCAGGATACCATTTTAAATTGAAGCACAATTCTGAAGAGTGATGCATTTAGACAAATAGGATGACCACACTCAGTAGATTATAAACTTTGTAATGATACCTTACAAGAGACCTTTTGCAGGAAGCATATTCCACTTACATTATATTCATACTCATTAGCATATTTTTTATAAAATCATGTGGAGTGCAATGCCCCACAATGGGTCAAGGAAATATGAAGGCTCCAGACTACCTTCAAGTCCTCAGTCCCTTGGTTAGAATGCTCCCATTAGTATATGCTCATAGTCCAGAGGGTGGAGCAGAAAAGAGGTAAAATGGGGAGGTTTCGAGGCCAGGGCCTTTTAGCTTCTGCCAAGGGGCAAGTAAAGGGAAATCTGTTCTCACTGTGAAAGATGGTGTTTGGAATCACATGGGAAAGTTACATGTCCATCACCCCCACCCATATTCTTATTAGAACATTCACCAAAAGTCCATTAAGTGTAGACAGGCATTTTTCAGGGTTCATTGTGAGCTCAGTGTCCATTCAACTTTCCCTTCATGTGCTGGATCAATATCTTGTGGGCGTTACCACAGGAGCAAACATGTAGTAAACATAGCTAATTTTCATAACTTCAGATACCAAGATGAATAGACATGCATAGAAATAGCATAATCATAAGTACCAGCTATTTCACCTGCATGACTACTCCCAAAAGAGATTCTGAAAAATCACACCACTTACCTGAGACCCTCTGTGCCAGCACCAGGCCCCACTGGAGTTTTATCTTTTTTATCTTTATCTGGAGTTTTATTTTATGTAACAACACACATGGAGCCAGTGACAGGACTCTCCATGTAGCCTAAAAGAGCAAAGTTAATTCTGAGCTGTTCAGGTGTGACTGCACCTTTAGTCCATGAGGGCAGACTGGCTGGCCCACATTCAGGTTAATGGGCTGCAGTGTTCCTTTCCAGTTAACTTTCTAATGTTCATAAACCTGGCATGGGCTGAGGTGGTTTAAAGCATAACACAGCTTTTTAGGTTTGCAAATCTGTGAACCTCTGCCTCTTTGAGATTTTATTCTTATTATTATTGCTGGTCATAATGTGGGAGGGTATCCTCTCCGCCCTCTGCTCATGAGGTCATGTATGTGTCTTGTAGCACTCTTCTGAACACCAGTTGGAAGGAATTTTTTTTCCCCAGTAAATGTGGACTGATTCTTTTCTCTTAGAAGGCATGTAATTTTTCCAGGTTCACACTGATTACCACAGAAAACAATCAGGGCTGTTAAACTTTTTTCAAATTCCATACAAAAATTAAGTTCAGCTATATTTTCCAGTACAGGGATGAAATGGGTGTTTGTATATACAAGCATCAACATGCTTAACTACTCACTTTCCCTCCAAATATGTAGAATTTCAGTCTGTTTATATGGAATATGGGAGTTGGGTGAAGAGTCATTTCAGGGTATGTATGACTTATTAAAAGACAAATCTTAAGTAGAGCTGAATCCTAAACTGCATTATGGTATTGTACCCAAACATTGCATTTAAATGGAAGATTCAACTTCCTTTATAGGAACAGAACGGACTCCTGAAACTCTTACCACAAAAGTGGTACATAGACATGCAAATAGTCCCATTGTCTTTGTCATAAACCTACAGCTAAGGGTAGCCTAAAATCCCTCCTTTACCTGTAAGGGGTTAAGAAGCTCAAATAACCTGGTTGACACCTGACCAAAAGGACCAAAAAGGAAAGAAGATCCTTTCAAATCTGTGGGGGGAGGTTTTGTTTGTGCTCTTTGTCTGGTTCTCTCGGACAGAGAGGGACCAGGGCAGAAAAAGCCATCTCCTGAAACCATACCTGAAATGAGCCTCTAAGATTACAAAAATTGTAAGTAAAGCAAGGAAATGTGTTAGATTATCTTTTGTTTAGCTTGTGAATTTTCTCTATGCTAAGAGGGAGGTTTATTCCTCTTTTTGTAACTTTGAAGTTAAGCTGAGAGGAAAATCCTGTGTGTTTTAAATCTTTTTATTACCCTGAAAAGTTATCGTCCATCCTAATTTTGCAGGTGTGATTCTTTTACTTTTTTTTAAATAAAATTCTTCTTTTAAGAACCTAATTGATTTTCAGCTTCCTAAGAACCAGGATTTGATCTGTTCTCACTTTGTAAACAACTGGTTAGTATATTATTCTCCAGCCTCCCCAGGAAAGGGGGTGAAGGGTCTTGGGGGGATATTTTGGGGAAACAGGAACTCCAAGTGGTCCTTTTCCTGAATTTTGTCTAAATCACTTAGTGGCGGCAGCCATAGCATCCAAGAACAAGAAAAAAAGTGTGCCTTGGGAAAGTTTTTAACCTAGACTGGTAAAAATAAACTTTGGGGGACTTTCATGCAGGTCCCCACATCTGTACCCCAAAGTTCAGAGTGAGGAGGGAACCCTGACAGTCTTCAATGGGATTGATCAAATGATGAAGGGTTTACAGGATTAGGTCCCAAGTTTGTGAATTGTTCTAGATGAAACTGGCAAGG
The DNA here is from genome assembly GCF_965140285.1 of Lepidochelys kempii. Taxonomy (NCBI): domain Eukaryota; kingdom Metazoa; phylum Chordata; order Testudines; family Cheloniidae; genus Lepidochelys; species Lepidochelys kempii. Next base: position 40,281,143 of record NC_136392.1, read on the forward strand.
CCGGAACTGTCAGATCAGAAGGAGCGTCATTCGAATAGAGTTGGGCAGATGTGGGTTACGTCTTAGCTCCTCCCTGGTTAAGATGAGGAAGATATTTTCAGCAAAGTTCTTGGCAGATTCCTGAGGCAGCTGGTTTAAGGTCATCATTAGAATCTTCACTTACAGTTCTCTCATCCACAAAGCTGGAAAATGAGGCATTTGTTTGGCTGCTCCGGTTCCAGTTATCACAGTGCACGTTGGACTAGTTCGGCTGCAAAGAAGAATTCTCGGTACACGGGGACAACACCTGGTTCCCGCCAGGCTGCAGAGCTGGGCTGACAGCAGAATCCAGACATCCGCTGGTCAGGGCAAGCAGAGGCATTGCTCTCATGATCTGGGCTTGACGTGATGCAGTATGGATGCCATGGGTAATTCGGACCAAGGGGGAGAAACCGAATCAAAAACACTGTTTAAAAACCTTCCATCCCTTCCCGCCCCCTTCCCCTCCTGAGGATTCCTGGCCAGTTTAACAGCACGACACAGATGGTGACGAACTTAAACAAAGCCTCTGTGCTGCTAATGCAGCCTGGGCAGACAGTGGCAGAGATTTGAACAGGACCCTGTCTCCCTGGCCTGCATGCCCCGCTCCCCACTAAACACGTCAAACGCCTTCCCCGGCTGATCTCATGAGCTGCCCTCCGGTTCTGGGAGAAGGACGAGGGAGGGGGAGGGGTAGCGCCCTGACCCAAATCCCCCTGAAATCAAAGGAGCCTCAGGGAGTCGGGTTTGGGGTAATTACATTATTGTGGAACCTAAACCCTAATCCCTGTCTCTGGCATTTAGGCTGTGAAATTTAAGACCCTTCTAAAAATTGGATTTAGGCTCTCAGGTCATTGAAAAGTTTCATTGAAACTGTTTCCCCGTTTGTCCAATGGGAATTTTATTTCTCTACGTTAAGATTCGCTCATGAATGTGAGACGCAGAGATACCGAGGTGATGCGGCCCTTAAAACACCTCTCCTAGATTAAATTAATCGCGTGGCAATAGTGGCTATTGACACGCACCTGGATTTGGCAGCTGTTTCTCTTTCATCTGTTCCGCTCTTACTACAAGACCTGTGGGTATGCCCGTTCCTTAGAGAATGTTTGTAATCACTCGCTGCGGGCCGTCACGACTCTCCCCTTTCAATCCACTGGCAGGCCATGCAGCTGGCTTGGAGCTAGGCCCAGACAGGGTCACCGACCACAGTAACTGCGTCTGCCCATGATCTTTAGGGCAGGTGACAGACCTCCCCATTAGTGATGACCGTGCAATCTATGTTGCCGCTTGAGGTCCAAATGGCTCTCCGGGGTTCGTCCCCGGTGCCTCTTTCTTGACTCTCAGAACACCAAACATTTGCTGAGAACTGACCATGTCCCTGCGACTCCAGCGGGTGCTCTGTGCGCATGAGCTAAAATAAGGGAAAGGCCAATGGCGAATAACCCTTTAAAAATCTTCATAAGTGTTCTAACATTTGATAATTTTAGATCTAGCTTTAGGTTTCACTGTAATGCTCCCCCCCCCCTTCTGTCTTGGTCTAAGATGCCACAATTAATAACATTGGCTTTGCGTTGTTCAGATTAAATTGATTTATGGCAGAAACCAATATACAAGCATGGAGAGGTCCAGAGGAAAATTCTCCTGTGATCAGGTTATTCCAGAACTGCCCGTTGCAACGTTCCTGCAGCTGGTGTTTACCGCTAGAGGAGGCAGGGGAATGGATTCGTTCGGTGCCTGTTCTCATCCACTGTGACAATTCCCATCTTCCTACCTGAGCCTCCTTTGTCCATTTGTTAACTTTTTAAACAAGGACAGTTCTGCTTTCCCCCGCGGCTGCCCCTTGCCTTGGGAGGGGAGGGGAGGGGGGAACTTGGGCAAAGCTACCTCAGTGTTTCCCTTCAAAGCTCCCCTAAAATACATCTTTCCCATGAAGCCTAGAAAAATACTTGACTGTTAGGGGGCTCTTTTGCTGTGGTCGCTGATCAATATTGTCTTAGTGGTTCCTTGTCCCCGCCCCCATGTGTCTCTTCCCATCTGTTGTCTTACATTGACTTCATAAGCTGTCTGGGGCTGTTTGATCTGTGTTTGTCCAGCGCCTAGCACAATAGAGCTCTGGTCCATGACCCTGGCTCCTACGGGTCATAATACAAAATAACAATTGACTTTACTTGGAACAGGAGGAGGAACTACTCTCTCATGCCTGAGAGAAGCAAGTAAAAATCACCTACTAGTTAGTGCTTAACTGTTTTCGTTTCCCCGAGTGTGTGTTTTTGTCCCTTAAAGGGCTGTGCGTAGTTGACGGTAGTTGAAGTTCGGTATATTTCTCCTATGCACTCCAGTGCTTTCTCGGGAGCCTGGCGGACCCATCTCCTTAAGTAGCTGCTGAGGGTGAACCCAGTGGGTCTGCAGGAGAGGCGGAGAGAGTCTCCGGGTTTTGCACATAAGCTTGGGGGTCCAGGGGCTGGATCTGCGACTGGGCACCTGGGAATAGAAATATATAATAAATCACATTAATCTTAATAGGAATAATAGACTGTTGCCCTGCCATTTTGTTACACTAATAAAATAAGACCAACAGGAGCTTGTAAATGGGGATAAGGCAAAATGCTGCATTTATTGTAAATATAATAAAAAGATAGAAACACACAATGTTAGATCACTACTATTCCTTATTTATCCACATATCCATACATACATTCATTCATGCAAGTTCTGCGTAGTAGTTATAGTTACCAGCCTAAAAGCTGCTCCTGACAGAGTCCTGGCCAGGCGGCCTGTACAGGAGACTGGAGCGGAGGCCCTGTTAGACGCGCATCCGATGCTCCTGGAGGGTGGTGGCAGAACCAGACTCCAAGTTCCCAGTCCTCAGAGTCTATTTTGATAGGAATTTATTCCTATGCCAGTCCATGGGCGCTGCTTCATCATGCTGGCTGTCATGACAGCTCCATGGTGGCTGTCAGGTGCTTATCAGGTTTCTCATCCTTTGGGTTAGTCCGGTGGATTCCAGTTTGCTCCCCCGGGGTCCTCCGGTTGTTTCCACTTGGTGCCTTCTTCAGCCAAGCGACACTGAATTCCTAGGCTGGCACCTCCCTAACCATTCATTGGTCATCTAAACAGAGCCTTCATTCGCAGACATTCTCTGTCTTAATCTCATTTATTATTTCACCGTCTCTTTAACTTTCGGGGTGTTACTAATTTATTTGAAAAAAGAAAAGGAGTACTTGTGGCACCTTAGAGACTAACCAATTTATTTGAGCATGAGCTTTCCTGAGCTACAGCTCACTTCATCGGATGCATACCGTGGAAACTGCAGCAGACTTTATATACACACAGAGAATATGAAACAATACCTCCTCCCACCCCACTGTCCTGCTGGTAATAGCTTATCTAAAGTGATCATCAAGTTGGGCCATTTCCAGCACAAATCCAGGTTTTCTCACTCTCCACCCTGCCACACAAATTCACTCTCCTGCTGGTGATAGCCCATCCAAAGTGACAACTCTCTACACAATGTGCATGATAATCAAGGTGGGCCATTTCCAGCACAAAACCTGGATTTGTGCTGGAAATGGCCCACCTTGATTATCATGCACATTGTAGGGAGAGTGGTCACTTTGGATGAGCTATTACCAGCAGGATAGTGAGTTTGTGTGTGTGGTTTTTGGGAGGGGGGTGAGAGAACCTGGATTTGTGCAGGAAATGGCCCAACTTGATTATCATGCACATTGTGTAGAGAGTTGTCACTTTGGATGGGCTATCACCAGCAGGAGAGTGAATTTGTCGGGGGGGGGGGGTGGAGGGTGAGAAAACCTGGATTTGTGCTGGAAATGGCCCAACTTGATGATCACTTTAGATAAGCTATTACCAGCAGGACAGTGGGGTGGGAGGAGGTATTGTTTCATATTCTCTGTGTGTATATAAACTCTGCTGCAGTTTCCACGGTATGAATCCAATGAAGTGAGCTGTAGCTCACGAAAGCTCATGCTCAAATAAATTGGTTAGTCTCTAAGGTGCCACAAGTACTCCTTTTCTTTTTGCGAATACAGACTAACACGGCTGTTACTCTGAAACATCTCTGGAGATGGTGAATCTCAATCAGTGGGAGCTGCGCTCTGTGACCCTTGTGCCCCCCTGTCTCTCATAGAATCATAGAATATCAGGGTTGGAAGGGACCTCAGGAGGTCATCTAGTCCAACCGCCTGCTCAAAGCAGGACCAATCCCCAATTAAATCATCCCAGCTAGGGCTCTGTCAAGCCTAACCTTAAAAACTTTTAAGGAAGGAGATTCTACCACCTCCCTAGGTAACGCATTCCAGTGTTTCACCACCCTCCTAGTGAAAAAGTTTTTCCTAATATCCAACCTAAACCTCCCCCACTGCAACTCGAGACCATTACTCCTTGTCCTGTCATCTTCTACCACTGAGAATAGTCTAGAACCATCCTCTCTGGAACCACCTCTCAGGTAGTTGAAAGCAGCTATCAAATCCCCCCTCATTCTTCTCTTCTGCAGACTAAACAATCCCAGTTCCCTCAGCCTTTCCTCATAAGTCATGTGTTCCAGACCCCTAATCATTTTTGTTGCCCTTCGCTGGACTCTTTCCAATTTATCCACATCCTTCTTGTAGTGTGGGGCCCAAAACTGGACACAGTACTCTAGATGAGGCCTCACCAATGTCGAATAGAGGGGGACGATCACGTCCCTCGATCTGCTCGCTATGCCCCTACTTATACATCCCAAAATGTCATTGGCCTTCTTGGCAACAAGGGCACACTGCTGACTCATATCCAGCTTCTCGTCCACTGTCACCCCTAGGTCCTTTTCCGCAGAACTGCTGCCTAGCCATTCGGTCCCTAGTCTGTAGCTGTGCATTGGGTTCTTCCGTCCTAAGTGCAGGACCCTGCGCTTATCCTTATTGAACCTCATCAGATTTCTTTTGGCCTAATCCTCCAATTTCTCTAGGTCCCTCTGTATCCTATCACTCCCCTCCAGCGTATCTACCACTCCTCCCAGTTTAGTATCATCTGGAAATTTGCTGAGAGTGCAATCCACACCATCCTCCAGATCATTTGTGAAGATATTGAACAAAACCGATCCCAGGACCGACCCCTGGGGCACTCCACTTGACACCGGCTGCCAACTAGACATGGAGCCATTGATCACTACCCGTTGAGCCCGACAATCTAGTCAACTTTCTACCCACCTTATAGTGCATTCATCCAGCCCATACTTCTTTAACTTGCTCACAAGAATACTGTGGGAGACAGTGTCAAAAGCTTTGCTAAAGTCAAGAAACAATACATCCACTGCTTTCCCTTCATCCACAGAACCAGTAATCTCATCATAGAAGGTGATTAGATTAGTCAGGCATGACCTTCCCTTGGTGAATCCATGCTGACAGTTCCTGATCACTTTTCTCTCATGTCAGTGCTTCAGGACTGAGTCTTTACGGACCTGCTCCATGATTTTTCCGGGGACTGAGGTGATGCTGACTGGCCTGTAGTTCCCAGGATCCTCCTTCTTCCCTTTTTTAAAGATCCCTCCGCCCCACCGGCCTCTGCTTCTCCCTCGGCAGCCGCCTCCCCCTGAGCGAGCCCATGAAATCCCACCGTGTCCCTGTCCACAGCCCTTAGCCCCCTGACTGTCCCCAATGCCCGGCGGGCCAGCGCTGGGCTGAGTGACGCCATTGGGGGTTGAGGGGCGGAGCCTTTTATCTCCATGGTGACTCTGTGACATGGGGGCACTTTATTGTGGGCAGGATCCTGAGCTGCACCGTTCACACCAGGGCTGTGATTTCCAGCTGTCAAATGGATGGAAAAAATGCTCGAGTCTCTTTGGAAAGTCCCGGCGGTGCCCCATCCCCCGGCGCAGCGGAGCAGGGTTTATTCCGGCGCCGGGTGATCTCTGCCCCCAGCCCCGCCCGGACCCTGCATGGCCCATTTCCACACCCCGCCTCCATCTCTGGGGTAGGGAAATGGGCCATTCAGAGTCCGGGAACGGAAGGGTTAAACTGGCGGGAGGTTTGTGTCCCGTTCCCCCGGGGGCCGGGTCTCCTGCCCGAGCCCGAAGCGGGGGTGTCGCTGCTGCCCCCGCGCGGCCGCCGGGAGAAGGGCGATTCCGCAGCCTGGGTTTTTGTGCGATCACAAACCGGTTTGGTGTCACTGTGTAACTCGCACAGTAATAGCGGGCGGTGTCCTCGGGCTTCAGGCCGGTCATTTGCAGGTAGAAGTTGGTGCTGTCCTTGGAGGCTGTGAACCGGCCCTGGACCGAGGAGGCGTAGTACTTGCTTCCCTCGCTGTAATACCAAGCCAGCCACTCCAGCCCCTGTCCCGGCTCCTGTCGGATCCAGCCCATCCAGGTGCTGCTCAGAGTGAACCCGCTGGTGGCACATTGCAGTTTATGGGACTCTCCGGGCTTCTTCAGCGCTGCCCCGACTGGGTCAGAACCACCTGCGAGCGGGCCCCTGGGGGAGAAGGGAAATGGCAGATTGGAATTAAAGCTCCGTCACCACATGAAACCAGTCATTAGCCCCGGGTTCAATGGCAAGTGAACAGGGAACAGTGGGAGAACCAGCCACACTGGGCACTTTGTACATCAGTCGGTGGGAGACGACAGAAGAAAGAAGTGTCCCACCCCACATCGATATCAGCCGCAATAGTCCCAGATACCCGACCCCTCCTGTGTATTAACGGGGGATAAATTACCTTCCAGAGCCGCTGCAAAGAAAACCAAATGGAGCCAAAGTGTCATTTTCCGCGTTGCTGTCGGGGAAAGTTTTCAGACTTTTGGCCGGTAACTGCAGAGACCCAGGGGCTGCGGATTGTCCCTCCGGCTGCAGCCCGGGCACTGAGAGGGACAGATTTAAACAGGAACCTGTCACTCCTATTTGCATATCCCCCTCCTTATAAGAGAGACAAGCTCCCTAAGAGCGGCCTCTGAAAACCTCGGTTTGGGGATTCAGGGAGGCGCAGTCAGACGTCAGTGGTTAGGGATCCAGCTTGGAGTTAGGGGTATGGGGATCCATCCCCCTTTTCCTCCCCAGACTCCCTGGGTTACCCTGGGCAAGTGCGACGTGTCCCCTTGTGTTTCAGGCCCCCACCCGCACCTCGGACACTCCGGCCCTTTCCTGCCTCACAGAGCTCTTGTGAGGACAAACTCATGAAAGACCAGGAGGTCCCCAGATGCCATGGGATGTGGCCATGAGACGGCCTAAAATGGAGGAATATCTCTCAGTCTCCTAAGATCATGGCAATGACCGGGGGTGTTTTCAGAACCTCACGGGAACATTTCCAGCCATTCATCGGGTGGATTCTCCTTACCATGGGAAATGTGACTGGTTTCTGAGCTGGGTAACTTGAGTCACGCTGCGTTGTTGTGGGCAGTGCGCTGTAAATACTCCAGCCCTGCTACAGACTGATGGGAAGCCCATGAAAGTCAGAGAAACAAACAAACACACCCAGAACCACCGGCTGGTTAGTCCCGTGTTCGCTGGAGGACGCCCTGTGTACACACACCTGAGTCCCGACAATTCTGCCGCTGTGGCTTGAAATTTCCGTGCAAGTGTTTGCAAAACAGGGAAGGGAGTTATCATAGAGCCAGAGCTAATGAGGATGATTCCTACAGAGACTCAGCAATTCTGATTTAATGACACACCCCGGTGAGCAACAAGACTAGCGAAATATTCCTGTGCAGATCCGTATGCGGGCATGAAATAATCAAATCCTGCGGGCTTTATTCCCCGTGTGTGTGACCCCATTGATTTCCCTGGGCCCGGTGGTGGGAGTAAAGAATAAAGGGTCTTGCAGAAGATTAGTCAGGACATTGGCTCATCAAAGCACCAATCGGTGCCCTTTGAGCCTGAGGATGGGACGTGGAAGGCAGAGAGTCCTGTCCACCTGGTGCTGTTTTAGCTTCTGCTGATGCTATTGATAATATCACCAACACTTACATCGTGATTTTCCAGCCATGGCTCTCAGGCAAAGAAAGGAAACGTGATTCTCTCCAGTGCTTATAACCATGTAAACTGACGCACGGGAAAGTTCGGTTCAATGGCTCTCAGCACCCCCACGATACAAATTGTTGCAGCCCCCTGAATCATAGAATATCAGGGTTGGAAGGGACCTCAGAAGGTCATCTAGTCCAACCCCCTGCTCAAAGCAGGACCAATTCCCAGTTAAATCATCCCAGCCAGGGCTTTGTCAAGCCTGACCTTAAAAACCTCTAAGGAAGGAGATTCTACACCTCCCTAGGTAACGCATTCCAGTGTTTCACCACCCTCTTAGTGAAAAAGTTTTTCCTAATATCCAATCTAATCCTCCCCCACTGCAACTTGAGACCATTACTCCTCGTTCTGTCATCTGCTACCATTGAGAACAGTCTAGAGCCATCCTCTTTGGAACCCCCTTTCAGGTAGTTGAAAGCAGCTATCAAATCCCCCCTCATTCTTCTCTTCTGCAGGCTAAACAATCCCAGCTCCCTCAGCCTCTCCTCATAACTCATGTGTTCCAGTCCCCTAATCATTTTTGTTGCCCTTCGCTGGACTCTCTCCAATTTATCCACATCCTTCTTGAAGTGTGGGGCCCAAAACTGGACACAGTACTCCAGATGAGGCCTCACCAATGTCGAATAGAGGGGAACGATCACGTCCCTCGATCTGCTCGCTATGCCCCTACTTATACATCCCAAAATGCCATTGGCCTTCTTGGCAACAAGGGCACACTGCTGACTCATATCCAGCTTCTCGTCCACTGTCACCCCTAGGTCCTTTTCTGCAGAACTGCTGCCTAGCCATTCGGTCCCTAGTCTGTAGCTGTGCATTGGGTTCTTCCGTCCTAAGTGCAGGACCCTGCACTTATCCTTATTGAACCTCATCAGATTCCTTTTGGCCCAATCTTCCAATTGGTCTAGGTCCTTCTGTATCCTATCCCTCCCTTCCAGCGTATCTACCACTCCTCCCAGTTTAGTATCATCCGCAAATTTGCTGAGAGTGCAATCCACACCATCCTCCAGATCATTTATGAAGATATTGAATAAAACCGGCCCCAGGACCGACCCCTGGGGCACTCCACTTGATACCGGCTGCCAACTAGACATGGAGCCATTGATCACTACCCGTTGAGCCCGACAATTTAGCCAGCTTTCTACCCACCTTATGGTGCATTCATCCAGCCCATACTTCCTTAACTTGCCCTGATAGCAGCTCTGGGTGTCACACCGGAATCACTGGCTGAACTGCTATGGCCAGTGCTCTAAGGGGAGGACAAAGCTCGAGGCCAGCTGAAGATTTATCTTATTTTACTGATGCATATGAAATGTCTCACAATATGTGCTGTCTGTGTGCCCTACGAACATGACATTTGGAACTCAAGCGAAAATGCACCGAAGCAGTCTGCAAACAGCACGACGTGGTGTGGTCTAGAAGCAGCTGCATTGAAAGAAGCGGAGATCAGAAGGCTGGAGGCAGTAGAGGTGAGATTTCTTTGGAAGATGTCCCGTGTAAGGTGTCATGATTTCCAGACCAATGAAGAAGATGGAAGGAGTATAGGAGGTGAAGTCAGGGAGCAGGATTCGCTGCAATCAAAGAGACTGAAATGATGGTGACACAGTAGACGACAAACAGAGGACAGGATACGGATAGGGCAAATACTGTCAGGGTCCGTCAGACCGAGAGGCAGACGTGGATGGTGACACTGTACTGCTCCCTGTAAAGATGCTTAGGGATGAAGAGAAGAAGAAGAAGAAGAAGAAGAAGAAGAAGCAGAAGAAGAAGAAGAAGAAGAAGAAGAAGAAGTCCTATAATCTTTACCCTGTAAATCACTGAATTACCTTAGATCTTAGTCCATCCCGTGCTTTGCTGCACATTGGGCTACCCACATTTTCCACCCTTGTTTGTCAACTGCCCTTCTCTCCAAATCTTCCCTCTTAGTTCCTATTTTTAAGAAAGGGAAAAAAAGTGATCCAAGTAATTATAGGCCTGTTAGTTTGACATCTGTAGTATGCAAGGTCTTGGAAAAAATTTTGAAGGAGAAGGTAGTTAAGGACATTGAAGTCAATGGTAAATGGGACAAAATACAACATGGTTTTACAAAAGGTAGATCGTGCCAAACCAACCTGATCTCCTTCTTTGAGAGAGTAACAGATTTTTTAGATAAAGGAAACGCAGTGGATCTAATTTACTTAGATTTTAGTAAGGCGTTTGATACTGTGCCACATGGGGAATTATTAGTTAAATTGGATAAGATGGGCATCAATAGGAAAATTGAAAGGTGGATAGGGAATTGGTTAAAGGGGAGACTACAACGGGTCCTACTGAAAGGTGAACTGTCAAGTTGGAGGGAGGTTACCAGTGGAGTTCCTCAAGGATCAGTTTTGGGACCAATCTTATTTAATCTTTTTATTACTGACCTGGGCACAAAAAGTGGGAGTGTGCTAATAAAGTTTGCAGATAATACAAAGCTGGGAGGTATTGCTAATTTAGAGAAGGACAGGGATACCCTACAGGAGGATCTGGATGACCTTGTAAACTGGAGTAATAGGAATAGGATGAAATTTAATAGTGAGAAGTGTAAGGTCATGCATTTAGGGATTAATAACAAGAATTTTAGTTATAAGCTAGGGACGCATCAACTAGAAGTAACGGAGGAGGAAAAGGACCTTGGAGTATTGGTTGATCATAGGATGACTATGAGCTGCCAATGTGATATGGCTGTGAAAAAAGCTAATGTCGTCTTGGGATGCATCAGGAGAGGTATTTCCAGTAGGGATAAGGAGGTTTTAGTACCGTTATATAAGGCACTGGTGAGACCTCACCTGGAATACTGTGTGCAGTTCTGGTCTCCCATGTTTAAGAAGGATGAATTCAAACTGGAACAGGTACAGAGAAGGGCTACTAGGATGATCCGAGGAATGGAAAACTTGTCTTATGAAAGGAGACTCAGGGAGCTTGGCTTGTTTAGCCTAACTAAAAGAAGGTTGAGGGGAGATATGATTGCTCTCTATAAATATATCAGAGGGATAAATACCAGAGAGGGAGAGGAATTATTTAAACTCAGTACCAATGTGGACACAAGAACAAATGGATATAAACTGGCCACTAGGAAATTTAGATTAGAAATTAGACGAAGGTTTCTAACCATCAGAGGAGTGAAGTTTTGGAATAGCCTTCCGAGGGAAGTAGTGGGGGTAAAAGATCTATCTTGCTTTAAGATTAAACTCGATAAGTTTATGGAGGAGATGGTATGATGGGATAACATGGTTTTGGTAATTAAATATTCATGGTAAATAGGCCCAATGGACTGTGATGGGTTTTTAGATGGGGTAAGATCCAAGTTACCCGGGAAAGAATTTTCTGTAGTATCTGGCTGATGAATCTTGCCCATATGCTCAGGGTTTAGCTGATCGCCATATCTGGGGTCGGGAAGGAATTTTCCTCCAGGGCAGATTGGAAGGCCCTGGAGGTTTTTCGCCTTCCTCTGTAGCATGGGGCACGGGTCACTTGCTGGAGGATTCTCTGCTCCTTGAGGTCTTCAAACTAAAATTTGAGGACTTCAATAGCACAGATATAGGTGTGAGGTCTTTTTTAGGAGTGGTGGGTGAAATTCTGTGGCCTGCATTGTGCAGGAGGTCAGACTAGATGATCAAAATGGTCCCTTCTGACCTAAATATCTATGAATCTATGAATCTATGTTGAGGTGTCATTCAGACCTGTTCCTTCCCGTGTTACTGGCGTTAGGACATCTTTGAATTGTAATGCACTACTGACCCCTGCTGTCCATTGGAAAGATTGCACCCGCCTCCAAATCAGTTTTCGTCCGGTCCGCACGAGCTTTGTGCTCACTGCGGGATTCTCCAAGAATAATACAGGACGGTGTCCTCAGGTCTCAGGCTGCTCAGCTGCAAATACACCAGGTTCTGGGGATTGTCTCTAGAGATGGTGAAGCGGCCCTTGAAGGGCTGTGCGTAGTTGCTGGTAGTTGCAGTTGGCTGTATTTCCCCGATCCCCTCCAGTCCCTTCCCAGGGCCCTGTCTGACCCAGCTCATTCAGTAATCGCTGAAGGTGAAGCCGGAGGCTTTGCAGGAGAGGCGGAGAGAGTCTCCGGGCTCTTTCACATCCCCTCCGGACTCCACCAGCTGAGCCTGTGAAAAAGCCCCTGAAAATAGACACAATGAGATTCGTAGAGACCCTGGCTCCCAAGTGAGATTGTAACAAACCCTGTGGGAAATCGATGTACCTGTGAAAGCTGTTTCAATGAGAAGGAAAAATAACCACAGTGCCATGTTCCCGACTGTGGGGAGAGTTCTGGTGGGGTTTGGCTGGTCTCTGGGCAGACACCGGCTGCGGACTCTGAACCCCAGAGCTGCAGGGTCAGGGGAATCGCTGGCTTTAAACAGGAAATGTATGGGGATAATTTGCATGCATCGCTCTATATAAGAGAGACATGAACACCAATCCCAAATAACTGATATTTGCCTGAGTTTTACTCCACAGGTTTCATAGATTCTAAGCCCAAAAGGGACCATTGTGATCATCTAGTCAGATTTTCTGTGTAACACACCTCAGAACTTCCACCAACAATTCCTAGAGCAGATCTTTTAGAAAAAAGTCTACCAATGTTGATCTAAAAATTATCAGTGACGGAGAATCCACCACTACCCTGATAACTTGTTCCAATGGTTCATTCGTTTCACAATTAAAAACTTATTAACCACTATGATTTTGTGGGTTAAATTTCCTACTGTTCCGAGGGCCCATAGGCAGATCTCTGGACCACTTGAATCCCTTCAACTCAATATTGAGGAATTAAGTGGTCTATAAATTTTGTATTGACATATCTGCCTAGGGTTAAATTTAACCTATAGAGAACAAGGATAGATAGGCCTACCTGAGTAAGAAAAGTATGGGATATTCCTTTGATGCCCCACTGCATTTCCCTCTCTCTCCTTCCCTTTGCTGTCCTCTCTCTCTCTCTCTCTCTCTTTCTCTCTCTCATAGAGCAACATGCAGAAGTATTGAGAGATCCTGAAATCCTTCATTTTGCAAGGCAAACAGTTCTGTCCCTGTGCTATGAGTCTGACACATCTTTCCATCACTGGGGACGGAATCCCAGTCCCATTGCATCAATGGGAGTTTTGCCTTTGAGCTGAATGGACCAGGATTCAACACTTCACAGCTGTGTCACTGTGGTGAAGTGTGTAGTGAGGGCAGCTGTGCTGGAAGGGAGCAGTCAGTCTATATTAGCTTTCTCCACACTTTCTTTTGTGATATTCTAGGCCTGGCCCTTTCAAAACTTATATGTGAAATGATTCCCCTGAACTTTTCCCCTCTTAGTTAATGGTCTGTCTTTCGCAGACGTGGGCCGAAGGAAGGAAGATGATGCGATGCTACATGGTGACACGGCTTGTGGGACAGGTTGTGTTCTGTCCTGTTGTAATCTTGAATTTGATTTCAGTTGGAACAAATGTATCGAAACACAGAGGCGCAGAATGACTGTCTGACACAGGAATGAACCAGACACCGGTGGTGTTAACTTTCAGTGCGCTCAGAAAACCATGATTCCTTCTTTTTTTTCAAAGGGAATTCTTTAACTGAGACACTCTCTGTACACGGGATGTTTTATTATGAATGGGCAAGTGCAAGTAACTTGGAGTTTGGCTAAAGATGAATCCACTAGAGTCTGTAAAGAGGATTCCCACGCTCTGCCTGTGAATTTAGGACGAGTGACTCCCATTTCCTGCTTCCTGCAAAAAGTGGCATTGGTATTCAGAAACCCCAGACACTTTGGAAATGAAGCAGTGTGTTCAAGAAGTACGATTTGTCCTTTCTTTAGGTGAGTGCAAACTGTGGCAAGATTCCCGTGTGAAAAACTCTAGTTCACGTTCTACCTTCGCTCTTTGACTCCTGCTTCCTGCCTGTCTTCTCCAGCTTAGTTTGCTGGGAAAGGAGGGTGAAGGACGGAGAGCTAAGTGTAAATAGCACTTTGGAGAAGAGAAGGAGGACTTGTGGCACCTTAGAGACTAACACATTTATTTCAGCATAAGCTTTCATGAGCTACAGATCACTTCATCGGATGCATTCAGTGGAAAATAAGGTGGGGAGATTTGTATACACTGAAAACATGAAACAATGGGTGTTACCATACACACTGTAAGGAGAGTGCTCACTTAAGATGAGCTAATACCAGCAGGAGAGAGGGGGAGGAGGGGGGGGAGAAAACCTTTTGTAGTGCTAATCAAGGTGGGCCATTTCCAGCAGTTGACAAGAACGTCTGAGGAACAGTGGGGGGTTGGGGGGGGGAGTAAACATGGGGAAATAGTTTTACTTTGTGTAATGACCCATCCACTCCCAGTCTCTATTCAAGCCTAAGTTAATTGTATCCAGTTTGCAAATTAATTCCAATTCAGGAGTCACTCATTGGAGTCTGTTTTTGAAGTCTTTTTGTTGTAATATTGCGACTTTTAGGTCTGTAATTGAATGACCAGAGAGATTGAAGTGTTCTCCGACTGGTTTATGAATGTTATAATTCTTGACATCTGATTTGTGTCCATTTATTCATTTACGTAGAGACTGTCCAGTTTGACCAATGTACATGGCAGAGGGGCATTGCTGGCACATGATGGCATATATCACATTGCTGGATGTGCAGGTGAACGAGCCTCTGATAGTGTGGCTGATGTGATTAGGCCCTATGATGGTGTCCCCTGAATAGATACGTGGACACAGTTGGCAACGGTCTTTGTTGCAAGGATAGGTTCCTGGGTTAGTGGTTCTGTTGTGTGGTGTGTGGTTGCTGGTGAGTATTTGCTTCAAGTTGGGGGACTGTCTGTAAGCAAGGACTGGCCTGTCTCCCAAGATTTGTGAGAGTGATGGGTCATCCTTCAGGATAGGTTGTAGATCCTTGATAATTCATTGGAGGGGTTTTAATTGGGGGCTGAAGGTGATGGCTAGTGGCGTTCTGTTATTTTCTTTGTTGGGCCTATCCTGTAGTAGATGACTTCTTAGTAATCTTCTGGCTCTGTCAATCTGTTTCTTCACTTCTGCAGTTGGGTACTGTAGTTGTAAGAATGCTTGATAGAGATCTTGTAGTTGTTTGTCTCTGTCTGAGGGGTTGGAGCAAATGCGGTTGTATCGTAGAACTTGGCTGTAGAGAATGGATCGTGTGGTGTGATCTGGGTGAAAGGTGGAGGCATGTAGGTAGGAATAACGGTCAGCAGATTTCCAGTATAGGGTGGTGTTTATGTGACCATTGCTTATTAGCACCGTAGCGTCCAGGTCGTGGGTCTCTTGTGTGGACTGGACCAGGCTGAGGTTGATGGTGGGATGGAAATTGTTGAAATCATGGTAGAATTCCTCAAGGGCTTCTTTTCCATGGGTCCAGATGATGAAGATGTCATCAATATAGCACAAGTAGAGTAGGGGCATTAGGTGACAAGAACTGAGGAAGCGTTGTTCTAAGTCAGCCATAAAAATGTTGGCATCCTGTGGGGCCATGCGGGTACCCATAGCAGTGCCGCTGGTTTGAAGGTATACATTGTCCCCAAATGTGAAATAGTTATGGGTGAGGACAAAGTCACAAAGTTCAGCCACCAGGTTTGCCGTGACATTAATGGGGATACTGTTCCTGATGGCTTGTAGTCCATCTTTGTGTGGAATGTGGGTGTAGAGGGCTTCTACATCCATAGTGGCCAGGATGGTGTTTTCAGGAATCATAGAATCATAGAATATCAGGGTTGGAAGGGACCTCAGGAGGTCATCTAGTCCAACCGCCTGCTCAAAGCAGGACCAAACCCCAATTAAATCATCCCAGCTAGGGCTCTGTCAAGCCTGACCTTAAAAACTTTTAAGGAAGGAGATTCTACCACCTCCCTAGGTAACGCATTCCAGTGTTTCACCACCCTCCTAGTGAAAAAGTTTTTCCTAATATCCAACCTAAACCTCACCCACTGCAACTTGAGACCATTACTCCTTGTCCTGTCATCTTCTACCACTGAGAATAGTCTAGAACCATCCTCTCTGGAACCACCTCTCAGGTAGTTGAAAGCAGCTATCAAATCCCCCCTCATTCTTCTCTTCTGCAGACTAAACAATCCCAGTTCCCTCAGCCTCTCCTCATAAGTCATGTGTTCCAGATCTCTAATCATTTTTGTTGCCTTCCACTGGACTCTCTCCAATTTTTCCACATCCTGCTTGTAGTGTGGGGCCCAAAACTGGACACAGTACTCCAGATGAGGCCTCAAATAGAGGGGGACGATCACGTCCCTCGATCTGCTCGCTGTGCCCCTACTTATACATCCCAAAATGTCATTGGCCTTCTTGGCAACAAGGGCACACTGCTGACTCATATCCAGCTTCTCGTCCACTGTCACCCTTAGGTACTTTTCTGCAGAACTGCTGCCTAGCCCTTCGGTCCCTAGTCTGTAGCTGTGCATTGGGTTCTTCCGTCCTAAGTGCAGGACCCTGCACTTATCCTTATTGAATCTCATCAGATTTCTTTTGGACTAACCCTCCAATTTGTCTAGGTCCCTCTGCATCCTATCTCTGCCCTCCAGCGTATCTACCACTCCTCCCAGTTAAGTATCATCCGCAAATTTGCTGAGAGTGCAATCCACGCCATCCTACGGATCATTTATGAAGATATTGAACAAAACCGATCCCAGGACCGATCCCTGGTGCACTCCACTTGACACTGGCTGCCAACTAGACATGGAGCCATTGATCACTACCCGTTGAGCCCGACAATCTAGTCAACTTTCTACCCACCTTATAGTGCATTCATCCAGCCCATACTTCTTTAACTTGCTCACAAGAATACTGTGGGAGACCGGGTCAAAAGCTTTGCTAAAGTCAAGTAACAAAACATCCACTGCTTTCCCTTCATCCACAGAACCAGTAATCTCATCATAGAAGGTGATTAGATTAGTCAGGCATGTCCCTTGGTGAATCCATGCTGACTGTTCCTGATCACTTTTCTCTCATGTCAGTGCTTCAGGACTGAGTCTTTGAGGACCTGCTCCATAATTTTTCCGGGGACTGAGGTGAGGCTGACTGGCCTGTAGTTCCCAGGATCCTCCTTCTTCCCTTTTTTAAAGATTCCTCTGCCCCACGGGCCTCTTCTTCTCCCTCGGCAGCCGCCTCCCCCTGAGCGACCCCATGAAATCCCACCGTGTCCCTGTCCACAGCCCTTAGCCACGTGACTGTCCCCAATGCCCTGCGGGCCAGCGCTGGACTGAGTGAGGCCATCGGGGCTGAGGGGCGGGGCCTTTTATCTCCATGGTGACTCTGTGACATGGGGGCACTTTATTGTGGGCAGGATCCTGAGCTGCACCGTTCACACCAGGTCTGTGATTTCCAGCTGTCAAATGGATGGAAAAAATGCTCGAGTCTCTTTGGAAAGTCCCGGAGGTGCCCCATCCCCGGGCGTAGCGGAGCGGGGTTTATTCCGGCGCCGGGTGATCTCTGCCCCCCAGCCCCGCCCGGACCCTGCATGGCCCATTTCCACACCCCGCCCTCCATCTCTGGGGTAGGGAAATGGGCCATTCAGAGTCCGGGAAGGGAAGGGTTAAACTGGCGGGAGGTTTGTGTCCTGTTCCCCCGGGTGCCGGGTCTCCTGCCCGAGCCCGAAGCGGGGGGTGTCGCTGCTGCCCCCGCGCGGCCGCCGGGAGAAGGGCGATTCCGCAGTTTGGGGTTTTGTGCGATCACAAACCGGTTTGGTGTCACTGTGTAACTCGCACAGTAATAGCGGGCGGTGTCCTCGGACTTCAGGCCGGTCATTTGCAGATACAGCTCACTCTTGGCGTCATCCCTGGAGATGGTGAATCGCCCTTTCACTGCATCGAGGTCGTAAGTACTCCCACCGGTGCTTAAAAGAGCGACCCACTCGAGCCCCTTTCCGGGAGCCTAGGGGACCCAGCTCATTTTGTAGCTGCTGAAGGTGAAGCCGGAGGCTTTGCAGGAGAGGCGGAGAGAGTCTCCGGGCTTTTTCACATCCCCTCCAGACTCCACCAGCTGGATCTGCGAGCGGACACCTGGGAATAAACCATGTTATAAATTATATGAGGACGCATAGCAATAATGCAATCTTCCTCTGCCGCTGCAATGCATTTAGGGGGAGAAATTACCTTCCAAAGCTGCTGTAATGAGAACAAAGTGGAGCCAAAGCCTCATTTTCCCTGGTGCTGGAGGGGAAAGTTCTCACCGGATTGGCTGGTAACTGGACAGACACAGGGGGCCGCGGATTGTGAATCTGGGTGTAGCCTGGCCAGAGAGAGGCTCAGATTTAAACAGGAAACTGACACCTTTATTTCCATATCCACTTCCTTATAAGAAACAGCAACTCCTTCCCCGAGCGGTCACACTGTCTGGGGCTGGGGATCCAAGACAAGGAGGAAGACCCGTAACTAGAGAATTAAGGATAGATAGATAGATAGATAGATAGAGGGGGTGGATGGGGATAGGTAGATAGGAGCTAGGGCCATAATATAGTGTCCAGCTAGTGTCTTAACAAGGGACTAGGCGATTCTGGTGCTTCTATTTTGCCTGTTCGCATGTGTTGCTGGGGGTTTGGCAACTCTGTTTAACCAGGTTGATATCATGACCAGGGCACCAGGAGAGCATGAAGATGATTTGACTGTGCTACCCACTGACAGTGTGGAAAATTTTAACACGAAGGAAATAATTCCAAAGCTTGTGTGCGTTGAGCTTGGTAACTTGCAGTGTTGCCAGCAAGAAGGGCTGCAAAGGGAAAGAGAGCGCCTCTAACCTTTTAACTATGGAGTCTAGCAGCTTGCCTGAAAGGGGGTTGTATAAAACTCCTCTAGATGGGCCAGAGGTGATTCTGGGTTTAAATGAAATTCAGAAGGAGTTGGTTGTGGCTCAGCAGAGCAATGCGTCTGTGGAGCAAGATAAAGGGGAATTGTTCCTTAAAGGAGCTCCAAAGGAGAAGAATCCTCATGGTAGTTTTTGCCATGGTAGATTTTGTGAGCAGTTTGCTGTAACTGAGGGGTGTGGAAGTGATTTGATTAAGGGAGTTTCAGTTCCTAACTGCCAGAGTCTTTCAGATATGTATGGATCCATGAGCTTGCTTTTGGAAAATCCAGTGTGGATAGCCTAAAAGGTCTCAGATGAAATAAAAATTGTTTGGGATGTTGAACAGCCCTATAACCAAGTGACTGAGCTTGGCCAGCCTGTTGGGGAAACAATGTTGTTGGAACAGGAATGGCACCATGTTGACTCTTGGAGGGAAAAGTCTGTGTCTCAGGTTCGGAGAGAAGACTGCGTAGCTGAATCTATAGGCCAAGACAGCGGTGAAGTTAATCTCTTGAGAATACAGGGGATAGCAGGCAAAATTTCATCTCTAAATACTTTAGATATATCTTTCGGTCTCTTAGTGAACCTAACATCTGATTCCATGTGGAAGCAGAGGTTGGTAATGGAAGGACAAAAGAACCTTCTGTCTAACATGCTGCTGAAAATGGATGGTATCTCTTTAAGACAGAGTCCAGCCTTCGAATTGTTATTAGTTAAGAATCTGAAAACCAGTCAACAAACTAATATCTGTGCTGATGCAAATTGCCTGACAGACAGGGGGAGAAAGACTTGCCCATAGGCCTTAGCAAAGAGGACACACCCAGCCAGATAACGGATTCTGTTACACAAAAGAGCTCAGATTTTGACACCTGCCTTGCCCGCCCCCGCCCCCCCCCAGAACAGGGGAGGAAGGGAAAGACTAAACCTTTCAAATAAAAGCCACCGGTTAACCCCAGAATGTCAAAACCCCAATGGTACTCAGCCAAAGGCGTGGCATGACAAAAATGATTGGAAATGTACACTTGTAATTAATTTAATGTTCATATTAATGCTCATGTTAACACTTGTGACTAATGTTTTGCAGATACCAAAAACTGTGAAAATGTACAACGTGCCTAATCATTTGGAAAAACTTTTGAACATGTTGGAAGTGATACATAAGAGCACACTTTATGTTAAAAGACCTTGTGATATGGATATTTCACAGGTAGTGCCTGTAACTAGCCTTGAAACTGTACACAGGAGAAAAGACATTGCAGACCTAATGTGCTGTATGAAAAGGGAAACTGAGGCATGTTACCATCTTGCTTCCATGACTAAATGCCAAGATTCCCACACTACACTTTGGAGAACATTAATATCTACGTTGACTCGATAGGAATTGGGTTCCAAACATTTGCCAGAACTTGTATAAATAAATTAGCTATTTTCATTAGCTTAGGGCAAGATCACATGAAACATACAGGAATCATGCTGCAAGAGCAGATCCAATCTACTATTGGTCTAACCAAGTTTTACCTTGGGTTTGTAAAGAAATTCAATCACCTTGTTACTTCCATAATGAACTTTACAAAGAAACATCCTGTTTTAGTCAAACATGATTTTGATAAGCCATTTGGTTAGTTATCTTAGGTGCATGTACATGAAAGCAAGAAGCCTGGGAAACAAGCAGGAAGAATTGGAAGTCCTGGCACAATCAAGGAACTATGATGTGATTGGAATAACAGAAACTTGGTGGGGCAGTTCACATGACTGAAGCACTGTCACGGATGGGTATACACTGTTCAGGAAGGACAGGCAGGGGAGGAAAGGTGGAGGAGTTGCATTGTATGCTCAGAGCTCCAGTTTGAAAATGGAGAAAAGCCTGCTGAGAGTCTTTGGGTTAAGTTTAGAGGCGAGAGCAACAAGGGTGTTGTCGTGGTGGGCGTGTGCTATAGACCACTGGATCAGAAGGATGAGGTAGACGAGGCTTTCTTCAGACAACTAAGTGAAGTTTCCAGATTACAGGCCCTGGTACTAATGGGGGACTTCAATCACCCTAACATCTGCTGGGAGAACAATACTGCAGTGAACAGCCAATCCAGGAAGTTTTTGGAGAGTGTTGGGGACAACTTCCTGGTGCAAGTGCTGGAGCAACCGACTAGGGGCCGTGCTCCTCTTGACCTGCTGCTCACAAACAGGGAAGAATTGGTCGGGGAAGTAGAAGTGGGAGGCAACGTAGGCAGCAGTGACCATGAAATGGTCGAGTTCAGGATCCTCACGAAAGGAAGAAAGGAGAGTAGCAAAATACGGACCCTGGACTTCAGAAAAGCAGACTTAGACTCCCTTAAGGAACTTAAGGATCCCCTGGGAGGCTAATATGAGGGGGAAAGGAGTCCAGGAGAGCTGGCTGTATTTAAAGAAGCCTTAGTGAGGCGCAGGAACAAACCATCCCGATGTGCGGAAAGAATAGCAAATATGGCAGGTGACCAGCTTGGCTTCACAGTGAAATCTTCAGGGAACTTAAAAGCAAAAAGGAAGCTCACAAGAAGTGGAAATTTGGACAGACAATGAGGGAGGAGTATAAATATATTGCTAGAGCATGCAGGGGTGTAATCAGGAAGGCCAAGGTACAATTGGAGTTGCAGCTAGCAAGGGATGTGAAGGGGAAGAAGAAGGGTTTCTACAGGTATGTTAGCAACAAGAAGAAGGTCAAGGAATGTGCGGGACCCTTCCTGAATGGAGGAGGCAACACAGTGACAGATGATGTGGAAAAAGCTGAAGTACTCAATGCTTTTTTTGCCTCGGTCTTCACAAACATGGTCAGCTCCCAGACTGCTGCACTGGGCAACACAGTATGGGGAGGAGGTGAGCAGCCCTCACTGGTGAAAGAACAGGTTAAGGACTATTTAGAAAAGCTGGACATGCAGAAGTCCCTGGGTCCAGATCCAATGCATCCGAGGGTGCTGGGGGAGTTGGCTGATGTGATTGCAGAGACATTGGCCATTCTCTTTGAAAATTTGTGGCAATAGGGGAAGGTCCCAGACGATTGGAAAAAGGCAAATATAGTGCCCAAATTTTAAAAAGGGAAGAAAGAGAACCCGGGGAACTACAGACAGGTCAGCCTCACTTCAGTCCCTGGCAAAATCATGGAGCAGGTCCTCAAGGAATCCATTTTGAAGAACTTGGAGGAGAGGAAGGTGATCAGAAACAGTCAACATGGATTAACCAAGGGCAAGTCATGCCTGACCAACCTGATTTCCTTCTATAATGAGATAACTGGCTCTGTGAATATGGGGAAAGCAGTGGATGTGATATATCTTGACTTTAGCAAAGCTTTTGATATGGTCTCCCACAGTATTCTTGCCAGCAAGTTAAAAAAGTATGGATTGGATGAATGGACTATAAGGTGGATAGAAAGCTGGCTAGATTGTCGGGCTCAGTGGGTAATGATCAATGTCTTGATGTCTAGTTGGCAGCCGGTATCAAGCAGAGTGCCCCAGGGGTCGGTCCTGGGACCAGTTTTGTTCAATATCTTTACCAATGATCTGGATGATGGGATGGATTGCACCTTCTACAAGTTCTCAGATGACACTAAGCTGTGGGGAGAGGTAGATACACTGGAGGGTAGAGATAGGGTCCAGAGTGGCCTAGATAAATTGGAGGATTGGGCCACAACAAATCTGATGAGGTTCAACAAGGACAAGTGCAGAGTCCTGTACTTCAGAAGGAAGAATCCCATGCACTGTTACAGGCTGGGGATCAACTGGCTAAGCAGCAGTTCTGCAGAGAAATACCTGGGGATTAAAGTGGATGAGAAGCTGGATATCAGTCAGCAGCGTGCCCTCGTTGCCAAGAAGCCAACGGCAAGTTGGGCTGTATTCATAGGAGCATTGCCAACAGATGGACGGAAGTGATTATTCCCCTCTATTCGGCACTGGTGAGGACACACATGGAGTATTATGTCCAGTTTTGTTCCCCCCCACTACAGAAGGGATGTGGACAAATTGGAGAGAGTACAGCGGAGGGCAATGACAATGATTAAGGGGCTGGGGCACATGACTTACGAGGAGAGGCTGAGGGAACTGGGGTTATTTAGTCTGCAGAAGAGAAGAGTGAGGAGGGATTTGATAGCAGCCTTCAGCTACCTGAAGGGGGGTTCCAAAGGGGATGGAGCTCGGCTGTTCTCAGTGGTGGCAGATGACAGAACAAGAAGCAATGGTCTCAAGTTGCAGTGCGGGAGGTTTAGGTTGGATATAAGGAAACACTATTTCACTAGGAGGGTGGTGAAGCACTGGAATGGGTTACCTAGGGAGGTGGTGGAATCTCCATCCTTAAAGGTTTTTAAGGCCCGGCTTGACAAAGCCTTGGCTGGGATGATTTAGTTGGTGTTGGTCCTGCTTTGAGCAGGGGGTTGGACTAGATGACCTCCTGAGAGCTCTTCCAACCCTGATCTTTTATGATTCTATGATTTCTGTTATACACTAACACTTCTACTCTTGGGCTAGAAGCTGTAGTAATACAGAACTAAGAATGGGAAGATCCAACGATGCATTCAGCAGTGCCTGGGACACCCCTTTCTGCATCAATTTTACGTTGGGGGTGTGACGTTATCTGGATTTTATTTGATGAAATTGTTTTAAAGAACCACTCATCTTTAGGTCTAGTGGTTTTGGTGGCGATACAAGCACTGGAAAAGCTAAGGGAACTGCTTTTCTGACTTCTTGTCAGCTGGCGTGGTGAAACATCAGTTTACTTTTGTTGCTGGTTTGGTATATCTTATGAGATAATAACTACCAGTTTTAGGGTGTATTTTCCCTATTTCTCAGTAGTTTGTCCTGAATTTGGTATTCTCAGATGTGACCCAGCAAGGCACAGTTATAGCCAGATCCCCAGTGAGTGTAAATCAGGAGTAACTCAAGTCTACTTGAAGAGGATCCTAAAGGGAGCGGGAAAGAATCCGCTGATCGTCCTTCATGTGGGAATAAATGATACCGATAGATTCTCGCTGGAACATATCAAGGGAGACTATGTCAGGCTGGGGAAGACGCTTAAGGAAATCGAGGCTCAGGTCATCTTCAGTGGGATTCTGCCTGTTCCTAGAGAAGGGCAACAATGGTGTGACAAGATTATGACTGTCCACAGATGGCTCAGGCAGTGGTGCTGTAAGGAGCGCTTTGGGATGTGTGGCCACTGGGAGGACTTCCTGGACAGAGGACAGGTCTCTCGGGGTGGACTTCATCTGAGTAGGGAAGGAAATGGACTTCTAGGATGGAGGCTGGCACAACTAATTAAGAGAGCTTTAAACTAGGAATTTGTGGGAGATGGTTGGTTGGGGGATGTCCAGGTAATCCCCATGCTGTATTTTAACATTGAGAGGGAAGAAAACAACAAAGTAAGAAAGGATACAGCCATGGGTAGGAGAATGGACGTAAGGAGGAAGGGCAGTGTGGGTACCAGTCTAATAGGTCAGAGTGGCAGTAGAATGTCCGTGTCTAATCGGGTAAAGAACGTGAGCGAGGCCAAACAGCAAAAATGAAGATCTTTGTACACCAATGCGAGGAGCCTGGGAAACAAAATGGAGGAACTAGAGCTACTGGTGCAGGAAATGAAACCAGATATTACAGGGAGAACAGAAACAGGGCGGAATAGTCGTCATGACTGGAGTTCAGGTATTGAAGGGTATGTGCTGTTTAGGAAAAACTGAAATAAAGGCAAAGGTGGTGGAGTAGCACTGTCTATCAATGATGAGGTAGAATGTAAAGAAATAAGAAGCGATGGAATGGATAAGACAGAGTCTGTCTGGGAAAAAAATTACATTGGGGAAGAAAACTACGAGAGCCTCCCCTGGGATAGTGCTTGGGGTGTGCTATAGACCGCCGGGATCCGATGTGGATATGGATCGAGCCCTCTTTAATGTTTTTAATGAAGTAAATACTAATGGAAACTGCGTGATCATAGGAGACTTTAACTTCCCAGATATAGACTGGAGGACAAGTGCTAGTAATAATAGGGCTCAGATTCTCCGAGATGCGATAGCTGATGGATTCCTCTGCAACTAGAGTTTTTGATTTCAAAAGGGCTGACTGAAAAATTAAGGAAATTAGTTAGGAAAGTGGGTTGGACTGAAGAACTTATGGATCTAAAGGCAGAGGAGGTCTGGGATTACTTTAAGTCAAAGATGCAGAAGCTATCAGAAGCCTGCATCCCAAGAAAGGGGAAAAAATTCATAGGCAGGACCAAGCTGGATGAGCAAACATCTCAGAGAGGTGATTAAGAAAAAGCAGAAAGCCTACAAGGAGTGGAAGATGGGATGGATCAGCAAGGAAAGCTACCTTATTGAAGCCAGAACATGTAGGGATAAAGTGAGAAAGGCTAAAAGTCAAGTAGAGTTGGACCTTGCAAAGGGAATTAAAACCAATAGTAAAAGGGTCTACAGCCATATAAAAAGAAAACAAAGAAAGAAGAAATGGGACCGCTAAACACTGAGGATGAAGTGGAGTTTAAGGATAATCTAGGCATGGCCCAATATCTAAACTAATACTTTGCCTCAGTCTTTAATGAGGCTAATGAGGATCTTAGGAATAATGGTAGCATGACAAATGGAAATGAGGATATGGAGGTAGATATTGCCATATCTGAGGTAGAAGCAAAACTTCAACAATTTAATGGGACTAAATCGGGGGGCCCAGATAATCTTCATCCAAGAATATTAAAGGAATTGGCACATAGAATTGCAAGCCCATTAGCAAGAATTTTTAATGAATCTGTAAACTCAGGGGTTGTACGGTATGACTGGAGAATTGCTAACATAGTTCCTATTTTTAAGAAAGGGGGGAAAAGTGATCCAGATAACTACAAGCCTGTTAGTCTGACAACTAACTGTTAGTCTGACAACTGCAAGGTCTTGGAAAAAAAATTTGAAGGAGAAAGTAGTTAAGGACATTGAGGTTAATGGTAATTGGGACAAAATACAACATGGTTTTACAAAAGGTAGAGCATGCCAAACCAAACTGATCTCCTTCTTTGAGAAAGTAACAGATTTTTTAGACAAAGGAAACTCAATGGATTTAATTTACCTAGTTTTCAGTAAGGCATTTGATACGGTGCCACATGGGGAATTATTAGTTAACTTGGAAAAGATGGGGATCAATATGAAAATTGAAAGGTGGATAAGGAATTGGTTAAAGGGGAGACTACAGTGGGTCACAATGAAAGGTGAACTGTCAGGCTGGAGGGAGGTTACCAGTGGAGTTCCTCAGGGATCGGTTTTGGGACCAATCTTATTTAATCTTTTTATTACTGACCTGGGCACAAAAAGTGGGAGTGTGCTAATGAAGTTTGCAGATGATACAAAGCTGGAAGGCATTGCCAATTTACAGAAGGACCGGGATATCACACAGGAGGATCTGGATGACCTTGTAAACTGGAGTAATAGTAATAGGATGAAATTTAATAGTGAGAAGTGTAAGGTTATGCATTTAGGGATTAATAACAAGAATTTTAGTTATAAGCTGGGGACGCATCAATTAGAAGTAACGGAGGAGGAGAAGGACCTTGGAGTATTGGTTGATCACAGGATGACTATGAGCTGCCAATGTGACATGGCTGTGAAAAAAGCTAATGTGGTCTTGGGATGCATTAGGCGAGGTATTTCCAGTAGAGATCAGGAGGTGTTAGTACCGTTATACAAGGCACTGGTGAGACCTCACCTGGAATACTGCGTGCAGTTCTGGTCTCCCATGTTTAAGAAGGATGAATTCAAACTGCAACAGGTACAGAGAAGGGCTACTAGGATGATCTGAGGAATGGAAAACCTGTCTTATGAAAGGAGACTCAAGGAGCTTGGCTTGTTTAGCCTAACCAAGAGAAGGCTGCGGGGAGATAGGATTGCTCTCTATAAAGATATCAGAGGTATAAATACCAGGGAGGGAGAGGAATTATTGAAGCTTAGTACCAATGTGGACGCAAGAACAAATGGATATAAACTGGCCATCTGGAGGTTTAGACTTGAAATTAGTCGAAGGTTTCTAACCATCAGAGGAGTGAAGTTCTGGAACAGTCTTCCAAGGGAAGCAGTGGGGGCAAAAGACCTATCTGGCTTCAAGATTAAACTTGATAAGTTTATGGAGGAGATGGTATGATGGGATAACATGATTTTGGCAATTAATTGATCTTTAACCATTCATGGTAAATAGGCCCAATGGCCTGTGATGGGATGTTAAATGGGGTGGGATCTGAGTTACTACAGAGAATTCTTTCCTGGGTATCTGGCTGGTAAACCTTGCCCACATGCTTAGGGTTCAGCTGATCACTATATTGGGGGTCAGGAAGGAATTTTCTTCCAGGTCAGATTGGAAGAGGCCCTGGGGGTTTTCCTCCTTCCTCTGCAGCATGGGGCATGGATCACTTGCTGGAGGAGTCTCTGCACGTAGAAGTATTTAAACTCTGATTTGAGGACTTCAATAGCTCAGACATTGGTGAGAGATTTATTGCAGGAGTGGGTGAGTGAGATTCTGTGGCCAGTATTGTGCAGGAGGTCAGACTAGATAATCATAATGTTCCCTTATGACCTTAATATCTAGGAGTCTAGTGAAAGCAGTTGCAGATACTTTACACTAGCTGAAGATTTGGCCCCATGAGAAATTCGCTCCATCTGTTGGGTGTGATACAAACCCCAAGGAGGGCAAGAGGATGAATCCCCTTGTCTCTGATTGGCACTGGATCAATCCCTCAATGTGCTTGTCTCCTTTACACTGACAGGAGGGGTCCTATGAGTCTGACACAGAGACGGGCCCCAAGAGAGCCAAGGCACCAGGTCTCCAAGGGGAGAGGGATTCAGAACAGGACTCACTCCAGATTGGGGTTCACAGATGAAACGAGGGATCTCTGCACCCAGCGGGGCTCTGGGAAGGAACGGGAGAGACATTTAACGCCAGGGTTAAAACTGACGGGAGGTTTGTGTTACATTCATCTGGTTGCTGGGATGTGATAACAGTTAGTAAAAGGAGGAGTACAAGGAGGAGGGAGACAAATTATTCTCTTTAACCTCTGAGGATAGGACAAGAAGCAATGCGCTTAAATTGCATCAAGGGAGGTTTGATATTAGGAAAAACTTCCGAACTGTCAGGGTGGTTAAGCACTGGAATCCATTTCCAGGGAGGTTGTGGAATCTCCATCAGGGAAGATGTTTAAGAGCTGGTTGGACAAACACCTGTCAGGGATGGTCTAGATTATACTGAATCCTGCCATGAGTGCAGGGGGCCGGACGAGATGAGCTCCCGAGGTCCCCTCCAGTCCCAGGAGTCTCTGGCTCTATAGATGGATATTGAGCTCTGAAACCTGAGCGCGGATTTGTTTTTCACTCTGGCTGTAGGTCCCGTTCCTGTGCCCAGGGCTGGGCTGTCTCTGGAAGTGCTGCCCCCGCGCGGCGCACGGGAGAAGGGCGGTTCTGCCGCTCGGGTTTTTGTGTGAGCCCGGTCGGGATTCCCCTCGCTGGGTCTCTCGCACAGTGAGACCGGGCGGTGTCCTCGGGCTTCAGGCCGGTCATCTGCAGATACAGCAGGCTGTTGGGGTCATCTCTGGAGACGGTGAATCGCCCTTTTACCGAGTCACTGTCCTATATGCTACAGCCGTGAATCTGGGCGACCCACTCCAGCCCCTTCCCGGGAGCCTGGGGGACCCAGTTCATCCAGTCGCTGCTGAAAGTGAAGCCGGAGGCTTTGCAGGAGAGGCGGAGAGAGTCTCCGGGCTTCTTCACACCCCCTCCGGACTCCACCAGCTGCAGCTGGGACCGGGCACCTGGGAATAACAATTAATTATGGGGAACATGAGTACCTCGGGCAATAATCCCGCACCTCCCCAATACATCCAACCCATGGAAAGGGAGAATGGACCTTCCGGAGATGCTGCAATGAGAACCAGGTACAACCAAAGCTTCATTTCCCCTGGGGTTGGAGGGGAAAGTTCTCAGGGGACTGGTTCGTGACTGCAGAGACCTAGGGGACTGCGGATTGTGTCTCAGGGTGCAGCCTGGGCAGAGAGAGGGACAGATTTAAACAGGAAACTCTCACCCTCATTTGCATGCCCCGCTCCTTATAAGAGACACCCGCCATTTCCCAGCCCGAACTCAGTTCCTTTGTGTGGGGCTGAGAGAAGAGGCGGCGCTTTGTCTCTGTGTCACCGCCCCTGTCTCAGTCGGAGCTTCCTACTCGACCATAAGGAGAGAAACTGGCATCTTCTTTATCCCTCCTCTAGCTCCCCCACCTAACCGTGACCCTGAGGATAAACGCCACCTTCATATATGTCTGAACCGGAAAACTCCATGAATACCTGACTTAGAGCCCCAAATCCGGACTTTACCCAGGGTGCAGTGCTAACCCTGAATGTAAATTCTAACCTGAGTTTTAATATTAGCCCTCAACCTTCATCCCTACCTCGAAACTAAGACTAGGCGAGACTTTGGGGAGTCCGGGGCCGTATCTCACTCAGTGGGAGCTGCGCTCTGTGACTCTCGTGCCCCCCCGGCCCCCCACCCTCGGGCCTCTGCTTCTCCCTCGGCAGCCGCCTCCCCCTGAGCGACCCCATGAAATCCCACCGTGTCCCTGTCCACAGCCCTTCGCCCCGTGACTGTCCCCAATGCCCTGCGGGCCAGCGCTGGGCTGTGATGTCATCGGGGGCTGAGGGGCGGGGCCTTTTATCTCCATGGTGACTCTGTGACATTGTGGAACTTTACTGTGGGCAGGATCCTGAGCTGCACCGTTTACCCCGGGGCTGTGATTTCCAGCTGTCAAATGGATGAAGAAAAATGCTCCAGTCTCTTTGGAAAGTCCCAACGGTGCCACATCCCCAGGCTCAGTGGTGCGGGGTTTATTCCGGCACTGGGTGATCTCTGCCCCCAGGACCAGCTCTAGGCACCAGCAAGCTTACATGCTTGGGGTTGCAAAAAGCTATAGCTGGCTCTACCAGTGAGCCACCGCCACAGAGGCAGAGGGAGGGGCCGGGCCGGAGCCACCCCCGAGAGGAGGAGACGCCACCCGTGGCATGGCCTGAGTGGCCTCCTCCGGCCCTGCTGAGCCAGGCTTCACTGTCTCGATTATCTAGAGGTTCTTATCAGCCTAGATTGAGCATGTTTTCTAGAAGTAAAATAGGGAATAAACAAAGAAGTTTTCAGTCTGATTGGTATGAAAAGTCTAGGTGGTTAGACTATAGCCCATCAAAGGATGCAGCATTTTGCTTTTACTTCCTTTTCTTCTCCTCTAATGATGCAGAAAACAAAGGTCACACTGACCCAGCATTTAGTGATAAGGGGTTCAGAAATTGGCTTAGGGCTAATGAATGTTTTAAAAACCACCAACTGTCAAAATCTCATGTGTTGAGCTGTTCTTCATGGTCAAGTTTTAATGAAGGGAAACCTATTGATGTATCGTTGGGTGAGGGTGTGGGGGAAATTGCTGTTAACCTTGCTGTTGAACCTGACTCCATCCCACTCTGTGCAAGATCTATGCACTGTATGCAGTGTAGGCAAGAGCGGTAACTCAAGAGGCCTGCAGGCCGGCATCCTGTAAGACTTTGCTTGCGCTAAGAGCATTTGCATATGCGGGGCTGTGGTATTTTGACCCAGTTAATGAACTAGGCCAACCTCTAGCAGAGCTCAAGTCCCTAGCTGTCCATTATATGAAACCCCTCCCCCGCGCCAAACCTGCTAAAGCCCCTAGACAAAACGCTGCCACAAGCAAACCACAGGTCTTGATAATAACGACGTGCATCAGCACAGTGCTAATGATGACACTGTTTACTTTGGCTCCTTATGAGGCTTTAGTAACAATGCTTGAGTGATAAAAAATTAAGGAAATGTATCATTTAACTTTAATGTAAAAAAACTATGTAAGACTGGTATTATAGGGGCAGGACAGAGAGAGACCAGGGTGGCACCTGCGTGTGGCCATCTCTGTCTCCTTCTTCCTGCATGCTTGTATTCAAAATAAAAGGACCTCAGACTGTTTGAACCAAACAGATGGTGTGACTCGTTTTCTACAACAATCTGGGGACTCATCCAGGATCCACCGTATACCATCCATGACTAGAGGACCGCAGGCCATTTCCCTCCAAACCCAAGGCGCCATGTAAAAGGTATGAGACCTTTTAAATCTCCATATTGGGTTTTCAGTGGAGAATTGACTATAGGCTCTGGAATTGGGTGAGTTGAGTGCTGGATCTGAACTTTATTTTCAAATAGTTCTGATGCCTTCAGGTAGGCCAGAAAAGCCACAAAGGTGGCTGTCTAGGACTTAGTCTCTGTGTGTGTGTGTGTGAGCCAAGTAAGGGTCACAGAAAGACACCCAGAGCCCTCTGCAAAGCTTTGCTCGTAACCAGAGGTATCCCTAAATCAGGGGTCAGCAACCTTTCAGAAGTGGCGTGCCGAGTCTTCATTTATTCACTTTAAATTAAGGTTTCACGTGCCAGTCATACATTTTAACATTTGTTTAGAAGGTCTCTCTCTAGAAGTCTATATATTATATAACTAAACTCTTGTCATATGTAAAGTAAACAAGGTTTTCAAAAGGTTTAAGAAGCTTCATTTAAAATGAAATTAAAATTCTGATCTTACGCCACCGGCCTGCTCAGCCCGCTGCCAGCCTGGGGTTCCGTTCACCTAGGCCGGCAGCATGCTGAGTGGGGCCAGCGGCTGGGACCCCAGACCTGCCCACATAGAGTGGGGACCTACCTTCTCCCTGGTTCTAGCCCATTCTCTTCCTCTCTCTCTGCACTGAGCTGAGGGTGGGAGTGCACTGAGCACAGGGCTGGGGGTGAAGGAGCAGGCTGGGGGTTGGGGTATAGGGCCTGGCCAAGAGCTAGAATGAGGGAGGGGGCTCAGGGCTGGGGCAGGAGGTCTGGGTGTGGAGTGCTTACCTGGGCAGCTCCCATTTGGTGCAAGGGGTGCAGGTGGGAACGTGGGGGTGTGTATGCAGGAGCTCCTGTTTGGTGCTCAGGGTGGGGGTGGGAATGTGGAGGGTGCAAGAGTCAGGGCATGGGGTGTGGCAGGTGCAGGAGACAGGGCATGGGGGCTGGGGGGGCTGGGAGTGTGTGAGGGGGTGTAGGGGTCAGGGCAGGGGTGTGTGTGGGGGAGTGTAGGGGTCGGGGCAGAGGGCTGGGGGTGTGGGTGTGGGCTAGGATCATGGGGGTGCTCCCAGCCCTGTGCCCAGTGAGGCTCACGGCAGGGGCCTGGAAGGGATATGCTCTGATTCCACATCCCTTCCCCAAGGCCCCGTCCCCACCTCTTCTCCGCCTCCTCCCGGAAGCAGCAAGTGCGCTGCTGCTCGGCTTCTCCCCCTCCCTCCAAGGGCCATCGGCTGATACGCGGCGGGGGCGGCGGGGGGGGGGGGGGGCAGGAACCCAGCAGGGCGGGGGAAGAGGTGGGGGAGGGGAGAGCTCGTCTGCCCTGCCGCAGTAGCCGGCAGCACCAAGCTTCTTCACCCTGCCCCCCAGCGAGGAGGGTGGGAGCGGAGAAGAGCAGGCCAGGGCGGGCAGGATTGTTAGTGGCTCGCTGCTGCCTGCCGGGGTCCCGGCCTGGGTTCGGCAGGGGCTGAGCGGGCCGGGGGCTGGGACCCGGCAGGCAGCAGCGAGCCCTGTTTGGCACACGCGCCATAGGTTGCCAACCCCTGCTCTCAATGCTCTTTTGTGATGCTCCAGATCTGGCTCCTTCAAAGCTCTCAGATTAAATGAGTCCCCTGCACTTTCCCTTTCTTAATTAGGGGCTGCCTTGTGCAGAAGTGGGCCGAAGGAAGGGAAATGATGGGATGCTACATTTTGACGCCGCTTGTGAGACAGGTGATATTCTGACCGGTTGTAATCTTGAATGTGATTTCAGTACAAACAGATTTGTTGAAACACAGAGGTGAGGAATGACCGTCTGACACACGAAGTAACCAGACAACAGTGGTGGGAATTTTTTGTGTGCTTAGAAAACCACGATATTTTTTTTAAAAGGGAATTCTTAAAATGAGACCATCTCTGTACAAGGGGTATTTTATTATGGATGGGCATTAGCAAGAAACTTGGCGTTTGGCTAAAGATCAATCCACTAGACTCTGTACAGGGAATTCCCACGGTCTGCCTATGAATGTAGGATGAGTGACCCCCATTTCCCCCTCCTTCAGAACGTGGCATTGGCTATTCAGGATCTCCAGTCGCTCTGCAAATGAAGCAGGGTGTTCGAGAAGCACAATTCAGCCTTCGTTAGGTGAGTGCAAAATGTGGCAAGATCCCGGTGTGAAAAATTCTACAGTTCAGGGTCCACCTTTGGCTGCCTGGCTCCTGCTTCCTGCCCGTCTCCTCCAGCTGAGTTTGTTGGTAAGGCAGGTGGAAGGACGGAGAGCTAAGTGTTAATCCCACTTGGGAGAAGGAATCTCTTTCTGTATTCCTAGGGAATGTATAAGGCGGTCTCGGTTCTGTCGGAACCGCGGGTCTCTGATAATAAAAGTGAATTTTGAGAGGAGTGAAGCCCGGATAAAGGACTGGAGGCTTCACACTCTCTGGGTTCCTGTCTGAACGGCTCTGTTCTGGCGGTGACTGTGGGCACGGAGAGGGAGGGGGATTCGCGCTGGAGGTTTCTGTGCTAACCGCAGGAGGTTTCTGATCGCTGTGTCTCTCGCACAGTGATACCGGGCGGTGTCTTCGGCTTTCAGGCTGTTCATTTGCAGATACACCGTGCTGCTGGACTCGTCTCTGGAGATGGTGAATCGCCCTTTCACCGCATCACTGTAATATGCTGCTAAATTATTAGCAGGATTGCGTATCTGTGCGACCCACTCCAGTCCTTTCCCGGGAGCCTGACGGACCCAGTTCATGAAGTAGCTGCTGAAGGTGAATCCGGAGGCTTTGCAGGAGAGGCGGAGAGATCCCCCAGGGGTTTGAATCCCTCCTCCGGACTCCACCAGCTGGACCTGTGACCGGACACCTGGAAAGAATGAGAATCACGTTCACACAGGGCCTGGCTCAGAGCCCATTGGAAGCAGCAGGAAGGTTCCCGTTGACTTCACTGCCCTTTGGGTCAGGTTAGGGATGTGCAGCATCCCCCGGTGTCTCCAGTCCGTGTAGCGGGGAAGGGGATAAAATTACCTGGAAGGGCTGCTAGTAAGAAAGCGAGGGTCAGCCACAGTCGCATGTTGCTGTTTAGGAGGGTTTTCTGGTGGGAACTTCACCTTGACACCCGGACTTGTTCTTCCTCCCTTCTCACACTGCAGGGTCCCGGAGATCACAGGGTTTCTATAGTGCCCCGAGGCACTGAATTTGCATCTCCTCCTCTTTATAAGACACAGTTCTTGGACCTCAGCAAACTCAGCCTCCTGGAGGTGGGTGTAGTGGGTTATCTGGGAAAAAGAGGAGTCAGAACTGCACTCACAGAATAGTTTCTGCAGTGTTTTTCACAGTTGCGCTAGTTGCTTTTTCGAGAGAAAATTCCTTATTGATTGTTCACCTTCCCCTAAATCCTGTCTACTTATCCCTCTGCTCTTCTGAGATCCCTGGAGCAGTGTGATCTGTCGGGGGACATGAGCCTGGTCCTTGAGAATCTGGCGGTTTGTTCCTGGCTCTGCTACTCCTATGATGCGTGATCTTGGGCAAGAGACTTACACCCTTTGTGCCTCAATCTGTGTGTCTATAAAATGGGGGAAATGATATTGACCTTCCTTTGTCGGGGCTTAGAGATCTATGTATGGGAAACCTCTGTAGAATAGCTCGGTGTTGTTAGCTCTGCTAGAAGAATTGGAGAAAGTTTATTGAACTCCTTCTAGCAATGCTGGAAGAGAAGACAGAATTCTATTTATTATTGTTATACCAGCACCTTAACGTTAGTGGGAATTTGTGGGTCAGGATCCCCTCTGCTGTTGTGAGAGTCGTAGCCCAAGAGGCGCCATGGTGCGGGACGCTGCTCAGTCAGGCAGTGAGTGTTATCTCCCAGGTGAGAGGCAGTGCGCTCAGATGCCAGACTCCGTTTCCTTTAGGGGTGGGCGACCCTTCGCAGACATTGGTTTGTAAAATCTGTGAGCTGGGGTTGGGATGTTGAAGGCACCTTAAGGGAGACAGCAGCTCACTGGGTCTCTGAGCCGCGCCATGGGCTACATAAGGTGGGGGAGATTTGTTCCATGTTGCTGAACCATATGGAAATACCTACACACCCGCTCCTATTTTCTCCCCCCAGAAGGGTTATTCAGAGTGCAGTGTTCAGTCAACCTAAGGGTATCACGGTCTGTTCCCTACTTCTGGCTGGAATGGTCACTGCCTGCGACAGTAGGAAGCTCGGTTTTATTGCTCTCCTTGCCTGCTGCTCTCTCCATTTCTCTTCCCTCGGTATATGTTTTCTGGAATGTGAGTGTAGTGATGGGATTTTCGGGAGCGGGGGTTCTAGGAAATGAAATGTTCAGGGCTAAGCTCGCAAGGGGACAGGGCTGTTTCTTTGACAAGAACAGATTTGTGAAAAAGAAGTGCAGTTGAGATGCAGCAATTCCACACGGGAAAACTGAAAGCGTTCTTCCGGGCGAGTCCTTGAAAGCTGGAAATTGAAAGACGTTCATGGTTTCTGAAATGCACAGAAAATAAATCAATGCAGCCTCAAGCTTGCTGGGTCTTTTGGTTTGTTCCCAATTAATTCATCCACTCGGTCAATTTTAGGATTTTCTCTGTAAGTTTTTCCATGCAAGCTTCCAAGTCTCTTCGACTGGATTTCTTTTTTTAAAATACGAGGGTTGCACATACGCTCATTACACCAGCCATGGCTCGCGTGTTCTTAACACATTTAACAAAATCAATTCACAAGGTGTAACAGAAAATTCCACATTTATGGTCGTCTTCCAAAATATACTCAGTAAAATTCATAATTAGAGAATGGGTGTTTTCTCATCTCCAGAGCCCAGGATCTGTGGACACAGACAACACACATTTCTGCATATTCTATGATTATTTTGCCTGTAGAGTTTTGTTAGACATTCCTCGGGCCAATGGAATGGACAAAGTCTGCAAATGAAAACAGCCCTTTAAGAATCATAAATGTATTGGAAAGTTCATTCCCATAACTCTCAAAGTAATTACATGCATTATTAATCATACCGCACCCTTATTGGCTCTATGTCCTGAAGGATACCACAACAGTTAAACTGTGTGTCTGTTTTTGCTCCCACTGGAGTCCATAGGAGTTCTGCCATTGATTTCAATGGGAAGAGAATCAAAGCATATGTGTAGGAATGACCTTGCTCACACGAGGCTTCTCCTGAATTGTGAGAACATTTGTTTCCCATGGCTCTTGCGAGGCTGTTGCACTTGCTATAAGCAATTAAAGACTCATGAGCGGAGGGACTTGAGTCTCCTCCTGAATCCCAGAGAGTGTCCTGACCACTGAGCTGTCGAGTGAATCGCTTTCCTGCTCTCTCTGGCCCAGTACATGCCACCAGCTAGACACCTAAGGGATTTCGGTGCCTACAGGGTGCAGGCTTTGAGAGTCTCGGTGGCATGTCAGATTTAGGCACATAAGGCCGCAGTTAGGTGCTGAATTCCCTTTGTGGATCTAGCCCTGAACACATATTGACAGCCCCTGTCGAGCGCTCCTGGGCTCCGTCCGGAATTCAAACCTATCTGCCCGGGCTGAGATTTCCCAAAGCTCCCGAGGGGTTATAATAGGAATGAGGTGTGCGTATCTCTAGAGCAGCTTGGAAACCATCAGCCTGGCTGTTGGGGGGGGGGGACGTTTAAATAACGCTTTCATTCATATATTTTCCTGTTGGTTCTCTCAGCCTGGGCTATTGGGAGCTGGAGGGGGTGAGGGAAGGCGGGGAGCAGTGGAGTGAGGGGCACAGAGTGTATTAGGGACAAGGTAAGGATGCGGGCTGATCTCTTCTCACAGTGCGGTTCGTCAGTGTCTGCATTTGTGTGTCAGAGAGCCTCAGAGAGGCAGCTCAGGAGAGGAGTAATTAATTTCACGGCTCTCCCCGCTGCGAGCTGTAGAACTCCAGCCCGGCCAGCGGAGAGTTTGCCCTTAGCCAGGGAGGGCAGGTTTTTGTCTGAGCTCAGACCGGCTTCCCCGCACTGTGTCTGTCGCACAGTGATACCGGGCGGTGTCCTCGGATTTCAGGCCGGTCATCTGCAGATACAGCAGGTTGTTGGGGTTGTCTCTGGAGATGGTGAAGCGTCCCTTGAAGGGTTGTGCGTAGTTGATGGTAGTTGAAGTTGGGTGTATTTCCCCGATCCACTCCAGTCCCTTCCCAGGGGCCTGTCGGACCCAGCTCATCCAGTAGCTGCTGAAGGTGAAGCCGGAGGCTTTGCAGAAGAGGCGGAGAGTCTCCGGGCTTTTTCACATCCCCTCCGGACTCCACCAGCTGCACCTGGGACCGGGCACCTAGGAACAGAAACATAATGAAATTATCATTAGTATTAAGAGCAACAAGAGACTGTTCCCCTGCCCCGCCAATGGGTGTGAGGGGAGGAAATACCTTCCAAAGCCCCTACAAGGAACACTAACTGGAGCCAAAATCTCATTTTCCCTGGTGCTGGAGGGGAAAGTTCTCAGGGGAATGGCTGGTCACTGCACAAACCCAGGGGGCTGCGGATTGTCTCTCCGGGTGCAGCCTGGGCAGAGGGAGGCTCAGATTTAAACAGAAAACTGTCCCCCTAGTTTGCATATCCCGCCCCTTATAACACACACAAACTCCTTCCCTTGCTGATCTCATTTCTTGCCCTCCGATTCCAGGAGAGGGGGGTAAATGTGTGTAGCGCTCTGACCCAAATCCCATTGAAACCCAAGGGGATTTTTGAGTGGCTTGGAGCTACATGGGATCCGGTCCCACGTGTTTGTGTGGAATCCAGCACAATTTGGGAACCCGGTCCTGAACGGCTCCAGAAAGGGGCTGTCAAAGCAGAAACAGAGGAAGAATGGAGTGAGCAGAAAAGAGAGAAAGCAAGAAAGGAATCTGCAGTCCTTTCAATCATCACCAGCATCTTCAGTTCAGAATGACCCCTGCAGGGTTAGTGGGGCATTGAGGGAGTGGGGCTGTGCTGTCTTTCAGCAACATGGATTATTCTGCGAGAATTGGCAGAGGAGCCCCAGGGAGTCGGATTTGGGATAACTAAATGATTCGGGAACCGAAATCCTAATCACTGTCTCTGGGATTTAGGCTCCTAAATTTAAGTCACTATCGAAAGTTGGCCTTGGGCTCCCAGCTCACTTAAACTGTTCCTGATTTGCACAATGGGAATTATAATTCTCTACCTTAAGATACACTGATGAATCCTAAATGCATCATTGATGAGGGCCTTAAAATGCCTAGATTGAATTAGCCACGTGGAGAATAGAGGCTATTAATAAGCAGCTGGATTTGGCAGCTGTCTCTGTTTCAGCTTTTCACCTTGGTTCCCCCCTCAATGCAAAGACTTGTGGGTATGCCAGATATTCTTGTGGTTTGGTCTTTTCTTTGGGCAGGATCCTAAACAGCTGAATTCAGGCTGATCCACCAGGTCTAGAGGAAGAATCCTGAAATTAGTCAGGAAGCAAAACCAAACCTTTAACTAGTCCCTCAGTGCATGTGTTTATGCATTGCAGTTCAGACTTTAATTGTTCAGGACAGACAATGTGCTGCAGAAGCACCATTCAGCGGTCTGCAGGTCTGTGCAAACAGCAACAAAATTATGGTGTACAAAATTCTAGGTAGGGTCTGTCACGAATTTTTAGAACATAAGAACGGCCAGACTGGGTCATACCAAAGGTCCATCGAGCCCACTGCCCTGTCTTCCGACATTGGCCAATGCCAGGTGCCCCAGAGGGAATGAACAGAACAGGGCATTACCCAGTGATCCATCCCCTGTCACCCATTCCCAGCATCTGGCAAACAGGCTCTTTAAATAATGTCTCTGGCTGTCACGGTTCCCTCCCCACTCTGAACTCTGGGGTACAGATGTGGGGACCCACATGAAAGACCCTCTAAGCTTATTTCTACCAGCTTAGGTTAAAAACTGCCCCAAGGCATGAATCCTTCCCTTGTCCTTGGAGAGTATCGCCACCAACCCTTTAGACAATGATTCAGGAAAAGGACCACTTGGAGTTTCTATTTCCCCAAAATATCCCCCCAAACACGTTCACCCCCTTTCCGGGGGACACTTGAGAATAATATACCAACCAATTGCCTTTGAGAAAAGTACAGACCAGACCCTTTATTTTTAGGGCACTAAAATCAATCAGGTTCTTAAAAGAGGAACTTTAGTATCAAGAAAAAAGTAAAAGAAGTACCTCTGTAAAATCAGGATGGAAGGTAATTATACAGGGTAATAGAAAGATTTAAACACAGAGGATTCCCCTCTAGGCTCAGCTTCAAAGTTACAAAAACAGGAATAAACCTCCCTCTTAGCATAGGGAAAATTCACAAGCTAAAACAAGAGATAATCTAACACATTTCCTTGCTATTACATACAATTTCTGTAATTTTAGATGTATCATTTCATTTGGAGCTGGGTTAAGGGCTTGGTCTCTCTCTCTCAGTAACCAGAGGGAACAACAAAGAGAGCACAAACAAAACCTCCCCCACCCCTGCCCCCATTGGAAAGTATCTTCTTTCCTTATTGGCCCTTTTGCTCAGGTGCCAACCAGGTTATTTGAGCTTCTTAAACCCTTACAGGTGAAGGAGGGATTTTAGGCTACCCTTAGCTGTAGGTTTTTGACACTCGCATTTCTTCCTTTTAGTTCATGTTCACAAGGCAGGTTGAAGGGCAGAAAGCTAATGATCAATAGCAGCTGAGGTGGATTCTATTACTTAGTGGCTGGCAATGCAGAAAAGTCCTCTCTATTCTCTCAGCATAGCGAGTCTTTAATTGCCAAGGCGCATTTTGAGGTGACTGAAGTCCAGATCCATTACTGGCGGTTTCTTGGTGTCTAAACTGCTCTGCTGTGTCTGTATCTGCTGCTCTCTGAGGGCGCTGGGAGCTGGTTGGATTCGAGGAGGAGGTTTCTGTATTCACGGCAGTTGGTTTCTGATCGCTGTGTCTCTCACACCGTGATACCGGGCGGTGTCCTTCGCTTTCAGGCTGTTCATCTGCAGATACACCAGGCTGCTGGAGTCGTCTCTGGAGATGGTGAATGGCCCTTTAACCGCATTGCTGTAAAACATGCAGTGGCTATTAGCAGGGTTGTATATCCGTGAGCCCCACTCCAGGCCCTTCCCGGGCACCTGACGGACCCAGCTCATGTGGTAGCTGCTGAAGGTGAACCCGGAGGCTTTGCAGGAGAGGGGGAGAAATCCCCCCAGCTTCTGAATTCCACCTCCAGACTCCACCAGAAGAACCTGGGACCGCACATCTTGGGGGAAAAGAAGAAGGAAAAAGGCTATTAAGAATCATGTTAATACAAGACCTGATCCAAAGCTCACAGAAGCCGTTGGAAAGATGCCCAGACACTTCACTGTGCTTTGGGTTGGGGAAGGAATGTAAAACCTTCCCTGGAGTCTCCAGCCAATGTTGGGGGCGAGGGAGGGGAGAATTACCTGGAAGGGCTGCTAGGGCAAAGAGAAGATTCAGCCACGATATCCTGCTGCTGATGCTAGAGGGGTTTCTGACGGTAACTGCAAAAGACCTTGGCCTGCTCCCTTTTCATACTCTGCCGTCCAGAAGACACCAGATTTATGCAGGGCCCCGAGACACTGAATTTGCATCTTCCCTCTTTAAAAAACACACAACAGACCGCAACCCTCATTAAACTCAGGTCTCTGGGAGACGGGTTTGGAGGAAGAAGATATTCAGCTGGAGAAGGAGAGTTAGAGTCTCTCTGATAGGCTCATTTCTGAAGTGATCTCTTCAGGGATGCTTGCTGCCTCCGACAGACAAAATGCACCCTTGATTGTTCACCTGCTGCTGAACTCTGTCTGTTCTCAGTTTGTGAGTCCCTTGCCACTGTGTCCTAGAGCACAGAGTACTAGACTGGGCCATGGGACACGGGCTGTTTCTTCCTTGGTCTGCCGGGTTGCTTGGATAAGTCACTTCTCTCTGTAAAGTTGGGATAGAGACCCTGACCCTCCTTTGTGAAGTGCTCTGAGACCTCCTGATGGAAATCTCTCTATAAATGCTAGGGGTTAGTACTATTACTAATGTCTGATACCGTCTTTTTCTTCTTCTCTAAGAAGAAGGAGGCAAGCCTTTGAAAGCAGGGGTTCTGGAACAATTTGCATAGTGCGGATGCTGAGAGACATTGAACCAAACTGGAAACCCTGTATGTGATGGAAACCACTTCAAGCCAGGCTTGGAGCAGCACCTCTAGTTTCACCACCTATGTTTGAAACTCTTTTTTGCACTGCTGGACGACAAGACAGAATTATGATTAGATTAGCACCTTAAAACGAATGGGAGTTGGGTGTGGGTACCCCCAGCCTGCTTTGACTGTTGTAGCTCAGAGCTAAACTCTGCTAAATCATGTAGTGAAAATGGACAGGCGGTACCCTGAAAGAATCTCCAGCCTAGGAGTATAACCCGGCAGGTGTCTGTACGCCCGTGTGTAACTGTGATTGACACAGTAACTCCCACTGCTCTGAGTGGGGCTAACTGTAAGAAACTCAGTTGCCCAGAAGTGTTGTATCACTCGTCGTCGTCATGGTGGTGTCAATATTGTTTTCAACCCCCACTGTACATAGGGAATTATACAGATAAAAGTGTCAACAAGCTAAATGAAAGTCGCCATGGGAACGCTGGGTAAAATAGTAAAAAATAACAATAATACACAGACCTGAGAAGCTCAGCCCTGCCCCTGTGTTTATGCATTCTGATATGGGGGGAGTTTTTAAAGGGTATTAACTTAGGGTATGTCTACACTACGGAATAAGGTCGAATTTATAGAAGTCGGTCTTTTAGAAATCGGTTTTATATATTCGAGTGTGTGTGTCCCCACAGAAAATGCTCTAAGTGCATTAAGTGCATTAACTCGGCAGAGTGCTTCCACAGTACCGAGGCTAGAGTCGACTTCTGGAGCATTGCACTGTGGATAGCTATCCCACAGTTCCCACAGTCTCCGCTGCCCATTGGAATTCTGGGTTGAG
Source organism: Lepidochelys kempii (assembly GCF_965140285.1). Taxonomy (NCBI): domain Eukaryota; kingdom Metazoa; phylum Chordata; order Testudines; family Cheloniidae; genus Lepidochelys; species Lepidochelys kempii. The sequence goes on from NC_136392.1 coordinate 40,323,000, forward strand.
ATCCCAATGCCTGATGGGGCTAAAAGATTGTCGCGGGTGGTTCTGGGTACATATCGTCAGGCCCCCATTCCCTCCCTCCCTCCATGAAAGCAAGGGCAGACAATCGTTTCGCGCCTTTTTTCCTGAGTTACCTGTGCAGACGCCATACCATGGCAAGCATGGAGCCCGCTCAGGTAACCGTCACCCTATGTCTCCTGGGTGCTGGCAGACGTGGTACGGCTTTGCTACACAGTAGCAGCAACCCCTTGCCTTGTGGCAGCAGATGGTACAGTACGACTGGTAGCTGTCATTGTCGTGTCCGAGGTGCTCCTGGCCACGTCGGCTGGGAGCGCCTGGACAGACATGGGCGCAGGGACTTAATTTAGAGTGACTTGACCAGGTCATTCTCTTTAGTCCTGCAGTCAGTCCTATTGAACCGTCTTATGGTGAGCAGGCAGGCGATACAGATTGCTAGCAGTCGTACTGTACCATCTTCTGCCAGGCAGGCAAGAGATGAGGATTGCTAGCAGTTGTACTGTACCATCTTCTGCCGAGCAGCCATGAGATGTGGATGGCATGCAGTCCTTCTGCACCATCTGCTGCCAGCCAAAGATGTAAAAGATAGATGGAGTGGATCAAAACAAGAAATAGACCAGATTTGTTTTGTACTCATTTGCTTCCCCCCCTCCCCTGTCTAGGGGACTCATTCCTCTAGGTCACACTGCAGTCACTCACAGAGAAGGTGCAGCGAGGTAAATCTAGCCATGTATCAATCAGAGGCCAGGCTAACCTCCTTGTTCCAATAAGAACAATAACTTAGGTGCACCATTTCTTATTGGAACCCTCCGTGAAGTCCTGCCTGAAATACTCCTTGATGTAAAGACACCCCCTTTGTTGATTTTAGCTCCCTGAAGCCAACGCTGTAAGCCGTGTCGTCAGTCGGCCCTCCCTCCGTCAGAGCAATGGCAGACAATCGTTCCGCGCCTTTTTTCTGTGCGGACGCTATACCAAGGCAAGCATGGAGGCCGCTCAGCTCACTTTGGCAATTAGGAGCACATTAAACACCACACGCATTATCCAGCAGTATATGCAGCACCGGAACCTGGCAAAGCGATACCGGGCGAGGAGGTGACAGATGAGTGATCAGGACATGGACACAGATTTCTCTGAAAGCATGGGCCCTGCCCATGCATGCATCATGGTGCTAATGGGGCAGGTTCATGCTGTGGAACGCTGATTCTGGGCTCGGGAAACAAGCACAGACTGGTGGGACCACATAGTGTTGCGGGTCTGGGACGATTCCCAGTAGCTGCAAAACTTTCGCATGCGTAAGGGCACTTTCATGGAACTTTGTGACTTGCTTTCCCCTGCCCTGAGGCGCATGAATACCAAGATGAGAGCAGCCCTCACAGTTGAGAAGCGAGTGGCGATAGCCCTGTGGAAGCTTGCAACGCCAGACAGCTACCGGTCAGTTGGGAATCAATTTGGAGTGGGCAAATCTACTGTGGGGGCTGCTGTGATGCAAGTAGCCCACGCAATCAAAGATCTGCTGATATCAAGGGTAGTGACCCTGGGAAATGTGCAGGTCATAGTGGATGGCTTTGCTGCAATGGGATTCCCTAACTGTGGTGGGGCCATAGACGGAACCCATATCCCTATCTTGGCACCGGAGCACCAAGCCGCAGAGTACATAAACCGCAAGGGGTACTTTTCGATAGTGCTGCAAGCTCTGGTGGATCACAAGGGACGTTTCACCAACATCAATGTGGGATGGCCAGGAAAGGTGCATGACGCTCGCATCTTCAGGAACTCTGGTCTGTTTCAAAAGCTGCAGGAAGGGACTTTATTCCCAGACCAGAAAATAACTGTTGGGGATGTTGAAATGCCTATATGTATCCTTGGGGACTCAGCCTACCCCTTAATGCCATGGCTCATGAAGCCGTACACAGGCAGCCTGGACAGTAGTCAGGAGCTATTCAACTACAGGCTGAGCAAGTGCAGAATGGTGGTAGAATGTGCATTTGGACGTTTAAAGGCACGCTGGCGCAGTTTACTGACTCGCTTAGACCTCAGCGAAACCAATATTCCCACTGTTATTACTGCTTGCTGTGTGCTCCACAATATCTGTGAGAGTAAGGGGGAGACGTTTATGGCGGGGTGGGAGGTTGAGGCAAATCTCCTGGCTGCTGGTTACGCGCAGCCAGACACCAGGGCGGTTAGAAGAGCACAGGAGGGCGCGGTACGCATCAGAGAAGCTTTGAAAACCAGTTTCATGACTGGCCAGGCTACGGTGTGAAAGTTCTGTTTGTTTCTCCTTGATGAAACCCCCCGCCCCTTGGTTCACTCTACTTCCCTGTAAGCTAACCACCCGCCCCTCCTCCCTTCAATCACCGCTTGCAGAGGCAATAAAGTCATTGTTGCTTCACATTCATGCATTCTTTATTCATTCATCACACAAATAGGGGGATGACTACCAAGGTAGCCCAGGAGGGGTGGTGGAGGAGGGAAGGAAAATGCCACACAGCACATTAAGCACAGCACTTTAAAAGTTTACAACTTTAAAATTTATTGAATGACAGCCTTCTTTTTTTGGGGCAATCCTCTGTGGTGGAGTGGCTGGTTGGCCGGAGGCCCCCCCACCGCGTTCTTGGGCATCTGGGTGTGGAGGCTATGGAACTTGGGGAGGAGGGCGGTTGGTTACAGAGGGGCTGCAGTGGCAGTCTGTGCTCCAGCTGCCTTTGCTGCAGCTCAACCATACACTGGAGCATACTGGTTTGGTCCTCCAGCAGCCTCAGCATTGAATCCTGCCTCCTCTCATCACGCTGCCGCCACATTTGAGCTTCAGCCCTCTCTTCAGCCCGCCACTTACTCTCTTCAGCCCGCCACCTCTCCTCCCGGTCATTTTGTGCTTTCCTGCACTCTGACATTATTTGCCTCCACGCATTCGTCTGTGCTGTCAGTGTGGGAGGACAGCATGAGCTCGGAGAACATTTCATCGCGAGTGCATTTTTTTTTTCTTTCTAAGCTTCACTAGGCTCTGGGAAGGAGAAGATCCTGTGATCATTGAAACACATGCAGCTGGTGGAGAAAAAAAAAGGGACAGCGGTATTTAAAAAGACACATTTTATAAAACAGTGGCTACAGTCTTTCAGGGTAATCCTTGCTGTTAACATTACATACATAGCACATGTGCTTTCGTTACAAGGTCACATTTTGCCTCCCCCCACAGCGTGGCTACCCCCTCAACCTTCCCCCCTCCCTGTGGCTAACAGCAGGGAACATTTCTGTTTAGCCACAGGCAAACAGCCCAGCAGGAATGGGCTCCTCTGAGTGTCCCCTGAAGAAAAGCACTCTATTTCAACCAGTTTCAGAGTAACAGCCATGTTAGTCTGTATTCGCAAAAAGAAAAGGAGTACTTGTGGCACCTTAGAGACTAACCAATTTATTTGAGCATGAGCTTTCGTGAGCTACAGCTCACTTCATCGGATGCATCCGATGAAGTGAGCTGTAGCTCACGAAAGCTCATGCTCAAATAAATTGGTTAGTCTCTAAGGTGCCACAAGTACTCCTTTTCTTATTTCAACCAGGTGACCATGAATGTTATCTCACTCTCCTGAGGATAACACAGAGAGATAAAGAACGGATGTTGTTTGAATGCCAGCAAACATACACTGCAATGCTTTGTTGTACAATGATTCCCGAGTACGTGTTACTGGCCTGGAGTGGTAAAGTGTCCTACCATGAAGGACGCAATAAGGCTGCCCTCCCCAGAAACCTTTTGCAAAGGCTTTAGGACTACATCTAGGAGAACCGCGAATGCCAGGGCAAAGTAATCTTTTCACATGCTTGCTTTTAAACCATGTATAGTATTTTAAAAGGTACACTCACCAGAGGTCCCTTCTCCGCCTGCTGGGTCCAGGAGGCAGCCTTAGGTGGGTTCGGGGGGTACTGGCTCCAGGTCCAGGATGAGAAACAGTTCCTGGCTGTCGGGAAAACCGGTTTCTCCGCTTGCTTGCTGTGAGCTATCTACAGCCTCCTCCTCATCATCATCTTCTTCGTCCCCAAAACCTGCTTCCATATTGCCTCCATCTCCATTGAAGGAGTCAAACAACACGGCTGGGGTAGTGGTGGCTGAACCCCCTAAAATGGCATGCAGCTCATCATAGAAGCGGCATGTTTGGGGCTCTGACCCGGAGCGGCCGTTCGCCTCTCTGGTTTTCTGGTAGGCTTGCCTCAGCTCCTTCAGTTTCACGCGGCACTGCTTCGGGTCCCTGTTATGGCCTCTGTCCTTCATGTCCTGGGAGATTTTGACAAAAGTTTTGGCATTTCGAAAACTGGAACGGAGTTCTGATAGCACGGATTCCTCTCCCCAAACAGCGATCAGATCCCATACCTCCCGTTCGGTCCATGCTGGAGCTCTTTTGCAATTCTGGGATTCCATCATGGTCACCTGTGCTGATGAGCTCTGCATGGTCACCTGCAGCTTGCCATGCTGGTCAAACAGGAAATGAGATTCAAAAGTTCGCGGTTCTTTTCCTGTCTACCTGGCCAGTGCATCTGAGTTGAGAGTGCTGTCCAGAGCGGTCACAATGGAGCACTCTGGGATAGCTCCCGGAGGCCAATACCATCGAATTGTGTCCACAGTACCCCAAATTCAAGCCGGCAAGGTCGATTTAAGTGCTAATCCACTTGTCAGGGGTGGAGTAAGGAAATCGATTTTAAGAGCCCTTTAAGTCGAAATAAAGGGCTTCATTGTGTGGACGGGTGCAGGTTTACATCGATTTAACGCTGCTAAATTCGACCTAAAGTCCTAGTGTAGACCAGGGCTTAAGCAGTTTAAATTCTCAAATCCCATGGGAGTTGGAAACCTCACAGCTTTGGGTTCCTTTGAAAACCGGGAGGAAACTCTCTAATGGGTTGAGGACCTATTGTTTCTCAGGCGGGGTACAGAGCGCTCAGAGCCCAGCTCAGCAATATTTAAGTGTGGGCAATCTCTTGCAAATATTGTTATGTAAAATCCCACAGCAGTCTGGGGTTGGGATATTCCAAAGAGTTTAAGGGAGATAGTAGGGCAGGGGATGATTCTCAAAGATGCAAATTAATTCATGATTTCATCTAGACCCTAGACCAATTTCTTAGGCCTTCATTCAGGGAAGCACTTAGGCATTTGCTTAACCCCATCTCTGTGCAGGACACCTTATCCATTTCAGCACAATTCATAGTGCCATGGATTTAACTTCACACTTAATTCTCAGTAATGTCCGTGGCTATTCAAGATCTGAAAGAATATTTGTCTCATGTTACTAAAACACATAGAAATCCCTAAATACTTACATGCTGATATGTGCACAAACATGCCCTTTAATACTGACTCCTTAAATAATTTACTATAACAGTATTTAATTTTAATTCACTGCTGCCCTCTGCAGAGTGTTGGTAGAGTTGTTACCATTTCAGCTCGGTTTTTGCTTCCTGCTTAATAGCTTTCTGCTCACTGTGTGCCTAGCACAGTAATACCGGGCGGTGTCCTCGGATTTCAGGCCGGTCATCTGCAGGTACAGCAGGTTGTTGGGGTTGTCCCTGGAGATGGTGAAGCGTCCCTTGAAGGGCTGTGCATAGTTGATGGTAGTTGAAGTTGGGTGTATTTCTCCGATCCACTCCAGTCCCTTCCCAGGGGCCTGTCTGACCCAGTACATCCAGTAGCTGCTGAAGGTGAAGCCGGAGGCTTTGCAGGAGAGGCGAAGAGAGTCTCCAGGCTTCTTCACATCCCCTCCCGACTCCACCAGCTGCACCTGGGACCGGGCACCTCAGAATAGAAACATAATGAAATTATCATTAGTATTAAGAGCAACAAGAGACTGTTCCCCTGCCCCGCCAATGGGTGTGAGGGGAGGAAATACCTTCCAAAGCCACTACAAGGAACACTAACTGGAGCCAAAATCTCATTTTCCCTGGTGCTGGAGGGGAAAGTTCTCAGGGGACTGGCTGGTCACTGCACAGACCCAGGGGGCTGCGAATTGTCTCTCTGGGTGCAGCCTGGGCAGAGGGAGGATCAGATTTAAACAGGAAACTGTCCCCCTGATTTGCATATCCCGCCCCTTATAACACACACAAACTCCTTCCCTTGCTGATCTCATTTCTTGCCCTCCGATTCCAGGAGAGGGGGGTAAATGTGTGCAGCGCTCTGACCCAAATCCCACTGAAACCCCAGGGGATTTTTGAGTGGCTTGGAGCTACATCGGATTCGGTCCCACGTGTTTGTGTGGAGTCCAGCACAATTTGGGAACCCGGTCCTGAATAGCTTCGGAAATGGGCTGTCAAAGCAGAAACTGAGGAAGAATGGAGTGAGCAGAAAAGAGAGAAAGCAAGAAAGGAAGCTGCAGTCCTTTCAATCATCACCATCATCTTCAGTGCAGAATGACCCCTGCAGTGGGGCTGTGCTGTCTTTCAGCAACACAGATTATTCAGCGAGAATTGGCAGAGGAGCCCCAGGGAGTCGGATTTGGGATAACTAAATGACTTGGGAACCGAAATCCTAATCACTGTCTCTGGGATTTAGGCTCCTAAATTTAAGTTACTATCGAAAGTTGGCCTTGGGCTCCCAGCTCACTTAAACTGTTCCCAATTTGCACAATGGGAATTATATTTCTCTACCTTAAGATTCACTAAGGAATCCTAAATGCAGCATTGATGGGGGCTTTAAAATGCCTAGATTGAATTAGCCACGTGTAGAATAGAGGCTATTAATAGGCAGCTGGATTTGGCAGCTGTCTCTATTTCAGCTTTTCACCTTGGTTCCCCCTCAATGCAAAGACTTGTGGGTATGCCAGATATTCTTGTGGTCTGGTCTTTTCTTTGGGCAGGATCCTAAACAGCAGAATTCAGATTGATCCACCAGGTCTAGAGGAAGGATCCTGAAATTAGTCAGGAAGCAAAACCAAAGCTTTATCTAGTCCCGCAGCGCATGTGTTTATGCATTGCAGTTCAGTCTTTAATTGTTCAGGACAGACGATGTGCTGCAGAAGCACCATTCAATGGTCTGCGCAAACAGCAACAAAATTATGGTGTACAAAATCCTAGTGTCGGTTCACCACAAATTTTAAGAACATAAGAACGGCCAGACTGGATCATACCAAAGGTCCATCTAGCCCAGTGTCCTGTCTTCCAACAATGGCCAATGCCAGGTGCCCCAGAGGGAATGAACAGAACAGGGAATACTGACCGGTGTCCTAGCATTTCAGGCTGGCCATTTGCAGATACAGCAGGTTGTTGGGGTTGTTCCTGGAGATGGTGAAGCGTCCCTTGAAGGTCTGTGCATAGTTGATGGTAGTAGAAGTTGGGTGTATTTCCCTGATCCACTCCAGTCCCTTCCCAGGGGCCTGTCTGACCCAGCTCATCCTGTAGCTGCTGAAGGAGAAACCCGGTGGGTTTGCAGGAAAGGCAGAGGGAGTCTCCAGACTTTTGCACATTAGTTTGGGACTCTGGGATCTGGATCTGCGACCAGGCACCTGGGAATAGAAAGATATTGTAAATCATATTGATCGTAATAGCGATAATAGACTGCTCCCTTGCCCTGCCAATGGTTCCCAGGGGAGAAGATACCTTTCCGAGCTGCTACAAGGAACACTAAATGGAGCCAAAGTCTCATTTTCCCTGGAGTTGAAGGGAAAAGGTCTCAGGGGATCAGCTGGTAACTGCACAGACCCAGGGGGCTGTGGATGGTTTCTCTAAGTGCAGCCTGGACAGAGAGAGGGACAGATTTAAACAGGAAAGTGTCACCCCTATTTGGATATCCCGCTCCTTATAAGAGACACAAACTCCTTCCCTGAGCAATCAAATGTCTTGCCCTCCAATTCCAGGAGAAGGAAGGGGGAATGTGTGTAACGTTCGGACCCAAGCCTCCCTGAAATCAGAGGGGATGTGGCCTTGACTGCGATTGACATCGGATCAGATCTTACATGGGGAGCAAATATTCATTTGAAACCAGGGGTGCTGGAACAGTTTTTATAGTGGGGGTGCTGAGAGACATTGAGCCAAACTGTAAACTCTGTATATAAAGGAACCACCTTCAAGCCAGAACCCCTAATTCCAGCCCCTATGTTTGAAATTCTTCCTTGCAATGCTGGACTAGGAGACAGAATTATTATTAGATTACTACCTTAAAATGAATGAGAGTTGGGTGTGGATCCCCGCCTAGCCTGCTTAGAATGTTTTAGCAGAATTCAGTTTTTCGGACTTCTGGGCTAAGTCATACAGTAAGAATGGACAGTCGGCACCCTGAAAGAATCTACAGATTAGGGTTATAATCCTGCAGGTGTTTATAGGCCTCTGCAACTGAGAGTACTTGCCTTGCTTTGAGTGGGACTAATGATATGAATAAAACAATTCAGTTGCATAGAAGTGTTCTATCACTCTTCTTCTTAGTATTACCATTCCTATTATTTTCAACACCCACTATAAATAGGCAATAATATAGATAAAAATGTCAAACTAACGTTTCTGTGGAAATGCTGGATAAAATAATACAAAAACAACAATACATAGACCTTAAAAGCTCTGCCTTGCGGCTGTGTTTATGCCGCAGGGTGGATTTTTTAAAAGGTCTTAAGCAAGGCAAACACTCAAATCCCAAGGGAGCTGGAACTTCACAACTTTGGGTTCCTTTGAAAATCTCAGTCTCACACTCTCTAATTGGTGGAGGACCTGTTGTTTCTCAGGTAAGATACAGTGCACTCAGGCACACAGCTCAGTAATATATAAGTGTGGGAAATCTGTTGCAAAGACTGTAATGTAAAATCCCATAGCAGTGCAGGGTTGGGATGTTCCAAATTGCTTAAGGGAGATGGCAGGTCTGTGGATGATTTTCAAGGATGGAAATGATTTCAGGGGAACCCTAGTACAATTTGTTAGGCCTTGATTCATGAAAGCATGTAAGAATTTGTTTAAACCCATCTCTATCCAGGATACCATTTTAAATTGAAGCACAATTCTGAAGAGTGATGCATTTAGACAAATAGGATGACCACACTCAGTAGGTTATAAGCTTTGTAATGATACCTTACAAGAGACCTTTTGCAGAAAGCATATTCCACTTACATTATATTCATACTCATTAGCATATTTTTTATAAAATCATGTGGAGTGCAATGCCCCACAATGGGTCAAGGAAATATGAAGGCTCCAGACTACCTTCAAGTCCTCAGTCCCTTGGTTAGAATGCTCCCATTAGTATATGCTCATAGTCCAGAGGGTGGAGCAGAAAAGAGGTAAAATGGGGAGGTTTCGAGGCCAGGGCCTTTTAGCTTCTGCCAAGGGGTAAGTAAAGGGAAATCTGTTCTCACTGTGAAAGATGGTGTTTGGAGTCACATGGGAAAGTTACATGTCCATCACCCCCACCCATATTCTTATTAGAACATTCACCAAAAGTCCATTAAGTGTAGACAGGCATTTTTCAGGGTTCATTGTGAGCTCAGTGTCCATTCAACTTTCCCTTCATGTGCTGGATCAATATCTTGTGGGCGTTACCACAGGAGCAAACATGTAGTAAACATAGCTAATTTTCATAACTTCAGATACCAAGATGAATAGACATGCATAGAAATAGCATAATCATAAGTACCAGCTATTTCACCTGCATGACTACTCCCAAAAGAGATTCTGAAAAATCACACCACTTACCTGAGACCCTCTGTGCCAGCACCAGGCCCCACTGGAGTTTTATCTTTTTTATCTTTATCTGGAGTTTTATTTTATGTAACAACAGACATGGAGCCAGTGACAGGACTCTCCATGTAGCCTAAAAGGGCAAAGTTAATTTTGAGCTGTTCAGGTGTGACTGCACCTTTAGTCCATGAGGGCAGACTGGCTGGCCCACATTCAGGTTAATGGGCTGCAGTGTTCCTTTCCAGTTAACTTTCTAATGTTCATAAACCTGGCATGGGCTGAGGTGGTTTAAAGCATAACACAGCTTTTTAGGTTTGCAAATCTGTGAACCTCTGCCTCTTTGAGATTTTATTCTTATTCTTATTGCTGGTCATAATGTGGGAGGGTATCCTCTCCGCCCTCTGCTCATGAGGTCATGTATGTGTCTTGTAGCACTCTTCTGAACACCAGTTGGAAGGAATTTTTTTTCCCCAGTAAATGTGGACTGATTCTTTTCTCTTAGAAGGCATGTAATTTTTCCAGGTTCACACTGATTACCACAGAAAACAATCAGGGCTGTTAAACTTTTTTCAAATTCCATACAAAAATTAAGTTCAGCTATATTTTCCAGTACAGGGATGAAATGGGTGTTTGTATATACAAGCATCAACATGCTTAACTACTCACTTTCCCTCCAAATATGTAGAATTTCAGTCTGTTTATATGGAATATGGGAGTTGGGTGAAGAGTCATTTCAGCGTATGTATGACTTATTAAAAGACAAATCTTAAGTAGAGCTGAATCCTAAACTGCATTATGGTATTGTACCCAAACATTGCATTTAAATGGGAGATTCAACTTCCTTTATAGGAACAGAACGGACTCCTGAAACTCTTACCACAAAAGTGGTACATAGACATGCAAATAGTCCCATTGTCTTTGTCATAAACCTACAGCTAAGGGTAGCCTAAAATCCCTCCTTTACCTGTAAGGGGTTAAGAAGCTCAAATAACCTGGTTGACACCTGACCAAAAGGACCAAAAAGGAAAGAAGATCCTTTCAAATCTGTGGGGGGAGGTTTTGTTTGTGCTCTTTGTCTGGTTCTCTCGGACAGAGAGGGACCAGGGCAGAAAAAGCCATCTCCTGAAACCATACCTGAAATGAGCCTCTAAGATTACAAAAATCGTAAGTAAAGCAAGGAAATGTGTTAGATTATCTTTTGTTTAGCTTGTGAATTTTCTCTATGCTAAGAGGGAGGTTTATTCCTCTTTTTGTAACTTTGAAGTTAAGCTGAGAGGAAAATCCTGTGTGTTTTAAATCTTTTTATTACCCTGAAAAGTTATCGTCCATCCTAATTTTGCAGGTGTGATTCTTTTACTTTTTTTTAAATAAAATTCTTCTTTTAAGAACCTAATTGATTTTCAGCTTCCTAAGAACCAGGATTTGATCTGTTCTCACTTTGTAAACAACTGGTTAGTATATTATTCTCCAGCCTCCCCAGGAAAGGGGGTGAAGGGTCTTGGGGGGATATTTTGGGGAAACAGGAACTCCAAGTGGTCCTTTTCCTGAATTTTGTCTAAATCACTTAGTGGCGGCAGCCATAGCATCCAAGAACAAGAAAAAAAGTGTGCCTTGGGAAAGTTTTTAACCTAGACTGGTAAAAATAAACTTTGGGGGACTTTCATGCAGGTCCCCACATCTGTACCCCAAAGTTCAGAGTGAGGAGGGAACCCTGACAGTCTTCAATGGGATTGATCAAATGATGAAGCGTTTACAGGATTAGGTCCCAAGTTTGTGAATTGTTCTAGATGAAACTGGCAAGGCCGGAGCTGTCAGATCAGAAGGAGCGTCATTCGAATAGAGTTGGGCAGATGTGGGTTACGTCTTAGCTCCTCCCTGGTTAAGATGAGGAAGATATTTTCAGCAAAGTTCTTGGCAGATTCCTGAGGCAGCTGGTTTAAGGTCATCATTAGAATCTTCACTTACAGTTCTCTCATCCACAAAGCTGGAAAATGAGGCATTTGTTTGGCTGCTCCGGTTCCAGTTATCACAGTGCACGTTGGACTAGTTCGGCTGCAAAGAAGAATTCTCGGTACACGGGGACAACTCCTGGTTCCCGCCAGGCTGCAGAGCTGGGCTGACAGCAGAATCCAGACATCCGCTGGTCAGGGCAAGCAGAGGCATTGCTCTCATGATCTGGCCTTGACGTGATGCAGTATGGATGCCATGGGTAATTCGGACCAAGGGGGAGAAACCGAATCAAAAACACTGTTTAAAAACCTTCCATCCCTTCCCGCCCCCTTCCCCTCCTGAGGATTCCTGGCCAGTTTAACAGCACGACACAGAGGGTGACGAACTTAAACAAAGCCTCTGTGCTGCTAATGCAGCCTGGGCAGACAGCGGCAGAGATTTGAACAGGACCCTGTCTCCCTGGCCTGCATGCCCCGCTCCCCACTAAACACGTCAAACGCCTTCCCCGGCTGATCTCATGAGCTGCCCTCCGGCTCTGGGAGAAGGATGAGGGAGGGGGAGGGGTAGCGCCCTGACCCAAATCCCCCTGAAATCAAAGGAGCCTCAGGGAGTCGGGTTTGGGGTAATTACATTTTTGTGGAACCTAAACCCTAATCCCTGTCTCTGGCATTTAGGCTGTGAAATTTAAGCCCCTTCTAAAAATTGGATTTAGGCTCTCAGGTCATTGAAAGGTTTCATTGAAACTGTTTCCCCGCTTGTCCAATGGGAATTTTATTTCTCTACGTTAAGATTCGCTCATGAATGTGAGACGCAGAGATACCGAGGTGAGGCGCGCTTTAAAACACCTCTCCTAGATTAAATTAATCGCGTGGCAATAGTGGCTATTGACACGCACCTGGATTTGGCAGCTGTTTCTCTTTCAGCTGTTCCGCTCTTACTACAAGACCTGTGGGTATGCCCGTTCCTTAGAGAATGTTTGTAATCACTCGCTGCGGGCCGTCACGACTCTCCCCTTTCAATCCACTGGCAGGCCACGCAGCTGGCTCGGAGCTAGGCCCAGACAGGGTCACCGACCACAGTAACTGTGTCTGCCCATGAACTTTAGGGCAGGTGACAGACCTCCCCATTAGTGATGACCGTGCAATCTACGTTGCCGCTTGAGGTCCAAATGGCTCTCCGGGGTTCGTTCCCGGTGCCTCTTTCTTGACTTCTCAGAACACCAAACATTTGCTGAGAATTGACCATGTCCCTGCGACTCCAGCGGGTGCTCTGTGCGCATGAGCTAAAATAAGGGAAAGGCTAATGGCGAATAACCCTTTAAAAATCTTCATAAGTGTTCTAACATTTGATAATTTTAGATCTAGCTTTAGGTTTCACTGTAATGCTCCCCCCCCCCTTCTGTCTTGGTCTAAGATGCCACTATTAATAACATTGGCTTTGCGTTGTTCAGATTAAACTGATTTATGGCAGAAACCAATATACAAACATGGAGAGGTCCAGAGGAAAATTCTCCTGTGTTCAGGTTATTCCAGAACTGCCCGTTGCAACGTTCCTGCAGCTGGTGTTTACCGCTAGAGGAGGCAGGGGAATGGACTCGTTCGGTGCCTGTTCTCATCCACTGTGACAATTCCCATCTTCCTACCTGAGCCTCCTTTGTCCATTTGTTAACTTTTTAAAGAAGGACAGTTCTGCTTTCCCCCGCGGCTGCCCCTTGCCTTGGGAGGGGAGGGGAGGGGAGGGGAGGGCAGGGGAGGGGAGGGGAGGGGAGGGGAGGGGAGGGGGGAACTTGGGCAAAGCTACCTCAGTGTTTCCCTTCAAAGCTCCCCTAAAATACATCTTTCCCATGAAGCTTAGAAAAATACTTGACTGTTAGGGGGCTCTTTTGCTGAGGTCGCTGATCAATATTGTCTTAGTGGTTCCTTGTCCCCGCCCCCATGTGTCTCTTCCCATCTGTTGTCTTACACTGACTTCATAAGCTGTCTGGGGCTGTTTGGTCTGTGTTTGTGCCTAGCACAATAGAGCTCTGGTCCATGACCCTGGCTCCTACGGGTCATAATACAAAATAACAATTGACTTTACTTGGAACAGGAGGAGGAACTACTCTCTCATGCCTGAGAGAAGCAAGTAAAAATCACCTACTAGTTAGTGCTTAACTGTTTTCGTTTCCCCGAGTGTGTGTTTTTGTCCCTTAAAGGGCTGTGCGTAGTTGACGGTAGTTGAAGTTCGGTATATTTCTCCTATGCACTCCAGTGCTTTCTCGGGAGCCTGGTGGACCCATCTCCTTAAGTAGCTGCTGAGGGTGAACCCAGTGGGTCTGCAGGAGAGGCGGAGAGAGTCTCCGGGTTTTGCACATAAGCTTGGGGGTCCAGGGGCTGGATCTGTGACTGGGCACCTGGGAATAGAAATATATAATAAATCACATTAATCTTAATAGGAATAATAGACTGTTGCCCTGCCATTTTGTTACACTAATAAAATAAGACCAACAGGAGCTTGTAAATGGGGATAAGGCAAAATGCTGCATTTATTGTAAATATAATAAAAAGATAGAAACACACAATGTTAGATCACTACTATTCCTTATTTATCCACATATCCATACATACATTCATTCATGCAAGTTCTGCATAGTAGTTATAGTTACCAGCCTAAAAGCTGCTCCTGACAGAGTCCTGGCCAGGCGGCCTGTACAGGAGACTGGAGCGGAGGCCCTGTTAGACGCGCATCCGATGCTCCTGGAGGGTGGTGGCAGAACCAGACTCCAAGTTCCCAGTCCTCAGAGTCTATTTTGATAGGAATTTATTCCTATGCCAGTCCATGGGCGCTGCTTCATCATGCTGGCTGTCATGACAGCTCCATGGTGGCTGTCAGGTGCTTATCAGGTTTCTCATCCTTTGGGTTAGTCCGGTGGATTCCAGTTTGCTCCCCCGGGGTCCTCCGGTTGTTTCCACTTGGTGCCTTCTTCAGCCAAGCGACACTGAATTCCTAGGCTGGCACCTCCCTAACCATTCATTGGTCATCTAAACAGAGCCTTCATTCGCAGACATTCTCTGTCTTAATCTCATTTATTATTTCACCGTCTCTTTAACTTTCGGGGTATTACTAATTTATTTGAAAAAAGAAAAGTAGTACTTGTGGCACCTTAGAGACTAACCAATTTATTTGAGCATGAGCTTTCCTGAGCTACAGCTCACTTCATCAGATGCATACCGTGGAAACTGCAGCAGACTTTATATACACACAGAGAATATGAAACAATATCTCCTCCCACCCCACTGTCCTGCTGGTAATAGCTTATCTAAAGTGATCATCAAGTTGGGCCATTTCCAGCACAAATCCAGGTTCTCTCACCCTCCACCCCCCACACAAATTCACTCTCCTGCTGGTGATAGCCCATCCAAAGTGACAACTCTCTACACAATGTGCATGATAATCAAGGTGGGCCATTTCCAGCACAAAACCTGGATTTGTGCTGGAAATGGCCCACCTTGATTATCATGCACATTGTAGGGAGAGTGGTCACTTTGGATGAGCTATTACCAGCAGGATAGTGAGTTTGTGTGTGTGGTTTTTGGGAGGGGGGTGAGAGAACCTGGATTTGTGCAGGAAATGGCCCAACTTGATTATCATGCACATTGTGTAGAGAGTTGTCACTTTGGATGGGCTATCACCAGCAGGAGAGTGAATTTGTCGGGGGGGGGGGGGGTGGAGGGTGAGAAAACCTGGATTTGTGCTGGAAATGGCCCAACTTGATGATCACTTTAGATAAGCTATTACCAGCAGGACAGTGGGGTGGGAGGAGGTATTGTTTCATATTCTCTGTGTGTATATAAAGTCTGCTGCAGTTTCCACGGTATGCATCCAATGAAGTGAGCTGTAGCTCACAAAAGCTCATGCTCAAATAAATTGGTTAGTCTCTAAGGTGCCACAAGTACTCCTTTTCTTTTTGCGAATACAGACTAACATGGCTGTTACTCTGAAACATCTCTGGAGATGGTGAATCTCACTCAGTGGGAGCTGCGCTCTGTGACCCTTGTGCCCCCCTGTCTCTCATAGAATCATAGAATATCAGGGTTGGAAGGGACCTCAGGAGGTCATCTAGTCCAACCACCTGCTCAAAGCAGGACCAATCCCCAATTAAATCATCCCAGCTAGGGCTCTGTCAAGCCTGACCTTAAAAACTTTTAAGGAAGGAGATTCTACCACCTCCCTAGGTAACGCATTCCAGTGTTTCACCACCCTCCTAGTGAAAAAGTTTTTCCTAATATCCAAACTAAACCTCCCCCACTGCAACTTGAGACCATTACTCCTTGTCCTGTCATCTTCTATCACTGAGAATAGTCTAGAACCATCCTCTCTGGAACCACCTCTCAGGTAGTTGAAAGCAGCTATCAAATCCCCCCTCATTCTTCTCTTCTGCAGACTAAACAATCCCAGTTCCCTCAGCCTTTCCTCATAAGTCATGTGTTCCAGACCCCTAATCATTTTTGTTGCCCTTCGCTGGACTCTTTCCAATTTATCCACATCCTTCTTGTAGTGTGGGGCCCAAAACTGGACACAGTACTTCAGATGAGGCCTCACCAATGTCGAATAGAGGGGGACGATCACGTCCCTTGATCTGCTCGCTATGCCCCTACTTATACATCCCAAAATGCCATTGGCCTTCTTGGCAACAAGGGCACACTGCTGACTCATATCCAGCTTCTTGTCCACTGTCACCCCTAGGTCCTTTTCCGCAGAACTGCTGCCTAGCCATTCGGTCCCTAGTCTGTAGCTGTGCATTGGGTTCTTCCGTCCTAAGTGCAGGACCCTGCGCTTATCCTCATTGAATCTCATCAGATTTCTTTTGGCCTAATCCTCCAATTTCTCTAGGTCCCTCTGTATCCTATCCCTCCCCTCCAGCGTATCTACCACTCCTCCCAGTTTAGTATCATCTGCAAATTTGCTGAGAGTGCAATCCACACCATCCTCCAGATCATTTATGAAGATATTGAACAAAACCAATCCCAGGACCGACCCCTGGGGCACTCCACCGGCTGCCAACTAGACGTGGAGCCATTGATCACTACCCATTGAGCCCGACAATCTAGCCAACTTTCTACCCACCTTATAGTGCATTCATCCAGCCCATACTTCTTTAACTTGCTGACAAGAATACTGTGGGAGACCGTGTCAAAAGCTTTACTAAAGTCAAGAAACAATACATCCACTGCTTTCCCTTCATCCACAGAACCAGTAATCTCATCATAGAAGGTGATTAGATTAGTCAGGCATGACCTTCCCTTGGTGAATCCATGCTGACTGTTCCTGATCACTTTTCTCTCATGTCAGTGCTTCAGGACTGAGTCTTTACGGACCTGCTCCATGATTTTTCCGGGTACTGAGGTGAGGCTGACTGGCCTGTAGTTCCCAGGATCCTCCTTCTTCCCTTTTTTAAAGATCCCTCCGCCCCACCGGCCTCTGCTTCTCCCTCGGCAGCCGCCTCACCCTGAGCGACCCCATGAAATCCCACCGTGTCCCTGTCCACAGCCCTTAGCCCCCTGACTGTCCCCAATGCCCGGCGGGCCAGCGCTGGGCTGAGTGATGCCATTGGGGGTTGAGGGGCGGGGCCGTTTATCTCCATGGTAACTCTGTGACATGGGGGCACTGTATTGTGGGCAGGATCCTGAGTTGCACCGTTCACACCAGGGCTGTGATTTCCAGCTGTCAAATGGATGGAAAAAATGCTCGAGTCTCTTTGGAAAGTCCCGACGGTGCCCCATCCCCCGGCGCAGCGGAGCAGGGTTTATTCCGGCGCCGGGTGATCTCTGCCCCCAGCCCCGCCCGGACCCTGCATGGCCCATTTCCACACCCCGCCTCCATCTCTGGGGTAGGGAAATGGGCCATTCAGAGTCCGGGAACGGAAGGGTTAAACTGGCGGGAGGTTTGTGTCCCGTTCCCCCGGGGGCCGGGTCTCCTGCCCGAGCCCGAAGCGGGGGGTGTCGCTGCTGCCCCCGCGCGGCCGCCGGGAGAAGGGCGATTCCGCAGCCTGGGTTTTTGTGCGATCACAAACCGGTTTGGTGTCACTGTGTCTCTCGCACAGTAATAGCGGGCGGTGTCCTCGGGCTTCAGGCCGGTCATTTGCAGGTAGAAGTTGGTGCTGTCCTTGGAGGCTGTGAACCGGCCCTGGACCGAGGAGGCGTAGTACTTGCTTCCCTCGCTGTAATACCAAGCCAGCCACTCCAGCCCCTGTCCCGGCTCCTGTCGGATCCAGCCCATCCAGGTGCTGCTCAGAGTGAACCCGCTGGTGGCACATTGCAGTTTATGGGACTCTCCGGGCTTCTTCAGCGCTGGCCCCGACTGGGTCAGAACCACCTGCGAGCGGGCCCCTGGGGGAGAAGGGAAATGGCAGATTGGAATTAAAGCTCAGTCGCCACATGAAACCAGTCATTAGCCCCGGGTTCAGTGGAAAGTGAACAGGGAACAGTGGGAGAACCAGCCACACGGGGCACTTTGTACATCAGTCGGTGGGAGACGACAGAAGAAAGAAGTGTCCCACCCCACATCGATAGCGGCCGCAATAGTCCCAGATACCCGACCCCTCCTGTGTATTAACGGGGGATAAATTACCTTCCAGAGCCGCTACAAAGAAAACCAAATGGAGCCAAAGTGTCATTTTCCGCGTTGCTGTCGGGGAAAGTTTTCAGACTTTTGGCCGGTAACTGCAGAGACCCAGGGCCTGCGGATTGTCCCTCCGGCTGCAGCCCGGGCACTGAGAGGGACAGATTTAAACAGGAACCTGTCACTACTATTTGCATATCCCCCTCCTTATAAGAGAGACAAGCTCCCTAAGAGCGGCCTCTGAAAAGCTCGGTTTGGGGATTCAGGGAGGCGCAGTCAGACGTCAGTGGGTAGGGATCCAGCCTGGAGTTAGGGGCATGGGGATCCATCCCCCTTTTCCTCCATAGACTCCCTGGGTTACCCTGGGCAAGTGTGACGTGTCCCCTTGTGTTTCAGGCCCCCACCCGCACCTCGGACACTCCGGCCCTTTCCTCCCTCACAGAGCTCTTGTGAGGACAAACTCATGAAAGACCAGGAGGTCCCCAGATGCCATGGGATGTGGCCATGAGACGGCCTAAAATGGAGGAATATCTCTTAGCCTCCTAAGATCATGGCAATGACCGGGGGTGTTTTCAGAACCTCACGGGAACATTTCCAGCCACTCATCGGGTGGATTCTCCTTACCAGGGGAAATGTGACTGGTTTCTGAGCTGGGTAACTTGAGTCACGCTACGTTGTTGTGGGCAGTGCGCTGTAAATACTCCAGCCCTGCTACAGACTGATGGGAAGCCCATGAAAGTCAGAGAAACAAACAAACACACCCAGAACCACCGGCTGGTTAGTCCCGTGTTCGCTGGAGGACGCCCTGTGTACACACACCTGAGTCCCGACAATTCTGCCGCTGTGGCTTGAAATTTCCGTGCAAGTGTTTGCAAAACAGGGAAGGGAGTTATCATAGAGCCAGAGCTAATGAGGATGATTCCTACAGAGACTCAGCAATTCTGATTTAATGACACACCCCGGTGAGCAACAAGACTAGCAAAATATTCCTGTGCAGATCCGTATGCGGGCATGAAATAATCAAATCCTGCGGGCTTTATTCCCCGTGTGTGTGACCCCATTGATTTCCCTGGGCCCGGTGGTGGGAGTAAAGGGTCTTGCAGAAGATTAGTCAGGACATTGGCTCATCAAAGCACCAATCGGTGCCCTTTGAGCCTGAGGATGGGACGTGGAAGGCAGAGAGTCCTGTCCACCTGGTGCTGTTTTAGCTTCTGCTGATGCTATTGATAATATCACCAACACTTACATCGTGATTTTCCAGCCATGGCTCTCAGGCAAAGAAAGGAAACGTGATTCTCTCCAGTGCTTATAACCGTGTAAACTGAGGCACGGGAAAGTTCGGTTCAATGGCTCTCAGCACCCCCACGATACAAATTGTTGCAGCCCCCTGATAGCAGCTCTGGGTGTCACACCGGAATCACTGGCTGAACTGCTATGGCCGGTGCTCTAAGGGGAGGACAAAGCTCGAGGCCAGCTGAAGATTTATCTTATTTTACTGATGCATATGAAATGTCTCACAATATGTGCTGTCTATGTGCCCTACGAACATGACATTTGGAACTCAAGCGAAAATGCACCAAAGCAGTCTGCAAACAGCACGACGTGGTGTGGTCTAGAAGCAGCTGCATTGAAAGAAGCGGAGATCAGAAGGCTGGAGGCAGTAGAGGTGAGATTTCTTTGGAAGATGTCCCGTGTAAGGTGTCATGATTTCCAGACCAATGAAGAAGATGGAAGGAGTATAGGATGTGAAGTCAGGGAGCAGGATTCGCTGCAATCAAAGAGACTGAAATGATGGTGACACTGTAGACGACAAACAGAGGACAGGATACCGATAGGGCAAATACTGTCAGGGTCCGTCAGACCGAGAGGCAGACGTGGATGGTGACACTGTACTGCTCCCTGTAAAGATGCTTAGGGATGAAGAGAAGAAGAAGAAGAAGAAGAAGAAGAAGAAGAAGAAGAAGAAGAAGAAGAAGAAGCCCTATAATCTTTACCCTGTAAATCACTGAATTACCTTAGATCTTAGTCCATCCCGTGCTTTGCTGCACATTGGGCTACCCACATTTTCCACCCTTGTTTGTCAACTGCCCTTCTCTCCAAATCTTCCCTCTTCATGTTGAGGTGTTATTCAGACCTGTTCCTTCCAGTGTTACTGGCGTTAGGACATCTTTGAATTGTAATGCACTACTGACCCCTGCTGTCCATTGGGAAGATTGCACCCGCTTCCAAATCAGTTTTCGTCCGGTCCGCACGAGCTTTGTGCTCACTGCGGGATTCTCCAACAATAATACAGGGCGGTGTCCTCAGGTCTCAGGCTGCTCAGCTGCAAATACACCAGGTTCTGGGGATTGTCTCTGGAGATGGTGAAGCGGCCCTTGAAGGGCTGTGCGTAGTTGCTGGTAGTTGCAGTTGGCTGTATTTCCCCGATCCCCTCCAGTCCCTTCCCAGGGCCCTGTCTGACCCAGCTCATTCAGTAATCGCTGAAGGTGAAGCCGGAGGCTTTGCAGGAGAGGCGGAGAGAGTCTCCGGGCTCTTTCACATCCCCTCCGGACTCCACCAGCTGAGACTGTGAAAAAGTCCCTGAAAATAGACACAATGAGATTCCTAGAGACCCTGGCTCCCAAGTGAGATTGTAACAAACCCTGTGGGAAATCGATGTACCTGTGAAAGCTGTTTCAATGAGAAGGAAAAATAACCACAGTGCCATGTTCCCGACTGTGGGGAGAGTTCTGGTGGGGTTTGGCTGGTCTCTGGGCAGACACCGGCTGCGGACTCTGAACCCCAGAGCTGCAGGGTCAGGGGAATCGCTGGCTTTAAACAGGAAATGTAAGGGGATAATTTGCATGCATCGCTCTACATAAGAGAGACATGAACATCAATCCCAAATAACTGATATTTCCCTGAGTTTTACTCCACAGGTTTCATAGATTCTAAGCCCAAAAGGGACCATTGTGATCATCTAGTCAGATTTTCTGTGTAACACACACCTCAGAACTTCCACCAACAATTCCTAGAGCAGATCTTTTAGAAAAATGTCTACCAATGTTGATCTAAAAATTATCAGTGACGGAGAATCCACCACTACCCTGATAACTTGTTCCAATGGTTCATTCGTTTCACAATTAAAAACTTATTAACCACTATGATTTTGTGGGTTAAATTTCCTACTGTTCCGAGGGCCCATAGGCAGATCTCTGGACCACTTGAATCCCTTCAACTCAATATTGAGGAATTAAGTGGTCTATAAACTTTGTATTGACATATCTGCCTAGGGTTGAATTTAACCTATAGAGAACAAGGATAGATAGGCCTACCTGAGTAAGAAAAGTATGGGATATTCCTTTGATGCCCCACTGCATTTCCCTCTCTCTCCTTCCCTTTACTGTCCTCTCTCTCTCTCTTTCTCTCTCTCATAGAGCGACATGCAGAAGTATTGAGAGATCCTGAAATCCTTCATTTTGCAAGGCAAACAGTTCTGTCCCTGTGCTATGAGTCTGACACATCTTTCCATCACTGGGGACGGAATCCCAGTCCCATTGCATCAACGGGAGTTTTGCCTTTGAGCTGAATGGACCAGGATTCAACACTTCACAGCTGTGTCACTGTGGTGAAGTGTGTAGTGAGGGCAGCTGTGCTGGAAGGGAGCAGTCAGTCTATATTAGCTCTCTCCACACTTTCTTTTGTGATATTCTAGGCCTGGCCCTTTCAAAACTTATATGTGAAATGATTCCCCTGAACTTTTCCCCTCTTAGTTAATGGTCTGTCTTTCGCAGACGTGGGCCGAAGGAAGGAAGATGATGCGATGCTACATGGTGACACGGCTTGTGGGACAGGTTGTGTTCTGTCCTGTTGTAATCTTGAATTTGATTTCAGTTGGAACAAATGTATCGAAACACAGAGGCGCAGAATGACTGTCTGACACAGGAATGAACCAGACACCAGTGGTGTTAACTTTCAGTGCTCTCAGAAAACCACGATTCCTTCTTTTTTTCAAAGGGAATTCTTTAACTGAGACACTCTCTGTACACGGGATGTTTTATTATGAATGGGCAAGTGCAAGTAACTTGGAGTTTGGCTAAAGATGAATCCACTAGAGTCTGTAAAGAGGATTCCCACGCTCTGCCTGTGAATTTAGGACGAGTGACTCCCATTTCCTGCTTCCTGCAAAACGTGGCATTGGTATTCAGAAACCCCAGACACTTTGGAAATGAAGCAGTGTGTTCAAGAAGTACGATTTGTCCTTTCTTTAGGTGAGTGCAAACTGTGGCAAGATTCCCGTGTGAAAAACTCTAGTTCACGTTCTACCTTCGCTCTTTGACTCCTGCTTCCGGCCTGTATTCTCCAGCTTAGTTTGCTGGGAAAGGAGGGTGAAGGACGGAGAGCTAAGTGTGAATAACACTTTGGAGAAGAGAAGGAGGACTTGTGGCACCTTAGAGACTAACACATTTAGTTGAGCATAAGCTTTCATGAGCTACAGATCACTTCATCGGATGCATTCAGTGGAAAATAAGGTGGGGAGACTTGTATACACAGAAAATATGAAACAATGGGTGTCACCATACACACTGTAAGGAGAGTGCTCACTTAAGATGAGCTAATACCAGCAGGAGAGCGGGGGGGAGGGGGGGAAGAAAACCTTTTGTAGTGCTAATCAAGGTGGGCCATTTCCAGCAGTTGACAAGAACGTCTGAGGAACAGTGGGGGGGCTGGGGGGGGGGAGTAAACATGGGGAAATAGTTTTACTTTGTGTAATGACCCATCCACTCCCAGTCTCTATTCAAGCCTAAGTTAATTGTATCCAGTTTGCAAATTAATTCCAATTCAGCAGTCACTCGTTGGAGTCTGTTTTTGAAGTCTTTTTGTTGTAATATTGTGACTTTTAGGTCTGTAATTGACTGACCAGAGAGATTGAAGTGTTCTCCGACTGGTTTATGAATGTTATAATTCTTGACATCTGATTTGTGTCCATTTATTCTTTTACGTAGAGACTGTCCAGTTTGACCAATGTACATGGCAGAGGGGCATTGCTGGCACATGATGGCATATATCACATTGGTGGATGTGCAGGTGAACGAGCCTCTGATAGTGTGGCTGATGTGATTAGGCCCTATGATGGTGTCCCCTGAATAGATACGTGGACACAGTTGGCAATGGTCTTTGTTGCAAGGATAGGTTCCTGGGTTAGTGGTTCTGTTGTGTGGTGTGTGGTTGCTGGTGAGTATTTGCTTCAAGCTGGGGGACTGTCTGTAGGCAAGGACTGGCCTGTCTCCCAAGATTTGTGAGAGTGATGGGTCATCCTTCAGGATAGGTTGTAGATCCTTGATGATTCATTGGAGGGGTTTTAATTGGGGGCTGAAGGTGATGGCTAGTGGCGTTCTGTTATTTTCTTTGTTGGGCCTATCCTGTAGTAGATGTCTTCTTAGTAATCTTCTGGCTCTGTCAATCTGTTTCTTCACTTCCGCAGTTGGGTACTGTAGTTGTAAGAATGCTTGATAGAGATCTTGTAGTTGTTTGTCTCTGTCTGAGGGGTTGGAGCAAATGCGGTTGTATCGTAGAACTTGGCTGTAGAGAATGGATCGTGTGGTGTGATCTGGGTGAAAGCTGGAGGCATGTAGGTAGGAATAACGGTCCATAGGTTTCGAGTATAGGGTGGTGTTTATGTGACCATTGCTTATTAGCACCGTAGCGTCCAGGTCGTGGGTCTCTTGTGTGGACTGGACCAGGCTGAGGTTGATGGTGGGATGGAAATTGTTGAAATCATGGTAGAATTCCTCCAGGGCTTCTTTTCCATGGGTCCAGATGATGAAGATGTCATCAATATAGTGCAAGTAGAGTAGGGGCTTTAGGGGATGAGAGCTGAGGAAGCGTTGTTCTAAGTCAGCCATAAAAATGTTGGCATCCTGTGGGGCCATGCAGGTACCCATAGCAGTGCCGCTGGTTTGAAGGTATACATTGTCCCCAAATGTGAAATAGTTATGGGTGAGGACAAAGTCACAAAGTTCAGCCACCAGGTTTGCCGTGACATTAATGGGGATACTGTTCCTGATGGCTTGTAGTCCATCTTTGTGTGGAATGTGGGTGTAGAGGGCTTCTACATCCATAGTGGCCAGGATGGTGTTTTCAGGAATCATAGAATCATAGAATATCAGGGTTGGAAGGGACCTCAGGAGGTCATCTAGTCCAACCGCCTGCTCAAAGCAGGACCAATCCCCAATTAAATCATCCCAGCTAGGGCTCTGTCAAGCCTGACCTTAAAAACTTTTAAGGAAGGAGATTCTACCACCTCCCTAGGTAACGCATTCCAGTGTTTCACCACCCTCCTAGTGAAAAAGTTTTTCCTAATATCCAAACTAAACCTCCCCCACTGCAACTTGAGACCATTACTCCTTGTCCTGTCATCTTCTACCACTGAGAATAGTCTAGAACCATCCTCTCTGGAACCACCTCTCAGGTAGTTGAAAGCAGCTATCAAATCCCCCCTCATTCTTCTCTTCTGCAGACTAAACAATCCCAGTTCCCTCAGCCTCTCCTCATAAGTCATGTGTTCCAGATCTCTAATCATTTTTGTTGCCCTCCACTGGACTCTCTCCAATTTTTCCACATCCTTCTTGTAGTGTGGGCCCCAAAACTGGACACAGTACTCCAGATGAGGCCTCACCAATGTCGAATAGAGGGGGACGATCACGTCCCTTGATCTGCTCGCTATGCCCCTACTTATACATCCCAAAATGCCATTGGCCTTCTTGGCAACAAGGGCGCACTGCTGACTCATATCCAGCTTCTCGTCCACTGTCACCCTTAGGTACTTTTCTGCAGAACTGCTGCCTAGCCATTCGGTCCCTAGTCTGTAGCTGTGCATTGGGTTCTTCCGTCCTAAGTGCAGGACCCTGCACTTATCCTCATTGAATCTCATCAGATTTCTTTTGGCCTAATCCTCCAATTTCTCTAGGTCCCTCTGTATCCTATCCCTGCCCTCCAGCGTATCTACCACTCCTCCCAGTTTAGTATCATCCGCAAATTTGCTGAGAGTGCAATCCACACCATCCTCCAGATCATTTATGAAGATATTGAACAAAACCGATCCCAGGACCGACCCCTGGGGCACTCCACTTGACACCGGCTGCCAACTAGACATGGAGCCATTGATCACTACCCGTTGAGCCCGACAATCTAGCCAACTTTCTACCCACCTTATAGTGCATTCATCCAGCCCATACTTCTTTAACTTGCTCACAAGAATACTGTGGGAGACCATGTCAAAAGCTTTGCTAAAATCAAGAAACAAAACATCCACTGCTTTCCCTTCATCCACAGAACCAGTAATCTCATCATAGAAGGTGATTAGATTAGTCAGGCATGTCCCTTGGTGAATCCATGCTGACAGTTCCTGATCACTTTTCTCTCATGTCAGTGCTTCAGGACTGAGTCTTTGAGGACCTGCTCCATAATTTTTCCGGGGACTGAAGTGAGGCTGACTGGCCTGTAGTTCCCAGGATCCTCCTTCTTCCCTTTTTTAAAATTCCTCCGCCCCACGGGCCTCTGCTTCTCCCTGGGCAGCCGCCTCCCCCTGAGCGAACCCATGAAATCCCACCTGTCCCTGTCCACAGCCCTTAGCCACGCGACTGCCCCCAATGCCCGGCGGGCCAGCGCTGGGCTGAGTGATGCCATCGGGGCTGGGGGAGGGGGGCTTTTATCTCCATGGTGACTCTGTGACATGGGGGCACTGTATTGTGGGCAGGATCCTGAGTTGCACCGTTCACACCAGGGCTGTGATTTCCAGCTGTCAAATGGATGGAAAAAATGCTCGAGTCTCTTTGGAAAGTCCCGGCGGTGCCCCATCCCCGGGCTCAGCGGAGCGGGGTTTATTCCGGCGCCGGGTGATCTCTGCCCCCAGCCCCGCCTGCACCCTGCATGGCCCATTTCCACACCCCGCCTCCATCTCTGGGGTAGGGAAATGGGCCATTCAGAGTCCGGGAACGGAAGGGTTAAACTGGCGGGAGGTTTGTGTCCCGTTCCCCCGGGGGCCGGGTCACCTGCCCGAGCCCGAAGCGGGGGGTGTCGCTGCTGCCCCCGCGCGGCCGCCGGGAGAAGGGCGATTCCGCAGCCTGGGTTTTTGTGCGATCACAAACCGGTTTGGTGTCACTGTGTAACTCGCACAGTAATAGCGGGCGGTGTCCTCGGGCTTCAGGCCGGTCATTTGCAGATACAGCTCACTCTTGGCGTTATCCCTGGAGATGGTGAATCGCCCTTTCACTGCATCGAGGTAGTAAGTACTCCCACCGGTGCTTATAGCAGCGACCCACTCCAGTCCTTTCCCGGGAGCCTGGCGGACCCAGCTCATCCCGTAGCTGCTGAAAGTGAACCCGGAGGCTTTGCAGAAGAGGCGGAGAGAGTCTCCGGGCTTCTTCACACCCCCTCCGGACTCCACCAGCGTCTGGGACCGGACACCTGGGAATAAAGACAGGCCATTAATATCGGTATAAAAACAGCGAGAACACAATATTCTTCTAACTCTGCCAGGTCTTCAGAGGAGGAAAATACCTTCCAAAGCTGCTACAGCGACAATGACAAGGAACAAAAATCCCATTTTCCCGGGTGCTGGAGGGGAAAGTTCTCAGGGGACTGGCTGGTGACTGCACAGAGCCAGGGGCTGCGGATTGTGTCTCCGTGTGCAGCCTGGGCAGAGAGAGGCAGAGTTTTAACCAGGAAACTGTCTCCCTCATTTGCATGCCCCGCTTTATAAGAGACAAACGCTCCTGCTGTCAGTGATCAGATTGACTCGCCCCAGGCCTCCAGGTGCAGGAGTCAGACTGTCCCGTCCTGTGTGTCTGTGCAGCGCCGGGCACAGGGCACTGGGGTCCTCCTGACACTTTCGGACCATGGGAGGAATGAACAGCTCCCTGCAGAGACTGTGTTTCCTCGCATGGGAACTGAGGGTCTGGCTTTTTTGACCTGATATTGAGGATTGGGGGGACTAAGCTCTGGAGCCCGGTTCCACAAGCATAAGGTCCATGCAACATCCGGTCAGGGGGTCAGTGTCCGGTGGAGGGAGGCGCGAAGTCTTGTCTCAGGGATCCATTGGGCTGGGCCACCCGCTGGAGGCAGAAGATTTCCCATGGCGCTGGGAGGGATTTGGGAGGCAATCCCTTTCCCTTCCCGGCAGTGACCGGCTACATTGAATGATCCATGACACTAGGAACGTGATCTGAGCAAGCCTGGCTCGTGCTTTGGAGCAGGTCTGGGACCCTGCCTGTGGGTGCAGGCGAGAGAAGCTGGCGGGCGGTGGGGGGAGTCTGAGGACAGAGTTAAGTTTTGCAGTGAAGCCTCCCTGACATTCGTGTGCCAAGAGCAGCGTCTCTTGGTGTTTTTCTTTAGGGGAGAGTTGAGGAGGATTAAGGTGACAGTGAAGGAAGATTATTATGCATGGTTGAGATTTATATTCCTGTTTATATTTCCATTCCCACTCCACTTCCCATTTACACTCAGAGTGTAAACTGGGCAAGGGGAGTCCCATCCTCTGTGTGAGCTGGAATTGCCTGGGTCCATCAGAGTGGAGCCGAGCTAAGGGGGTAAAGGTAATGGGAGCGAGGACTCAAATCCTTTCGCTAGCCCATTTCACCGGGGTAGTGTATAAGCCAGGAAAGTTCCCCACAGTAGCTGTACCATTCCCCGCTTACATAATTGGCATCACGAACAGGATCCTATCCACAGGGTCCACCCCACTGGTTTCCTGGTTGAGTTCTGACAGCACTGTCCAGGCCTGGTCAAGAACCCGACTATGGCTGGAATTGAAGAACTATGGGCCCACTTTGCTGAACTTGTGCGCAGATGATCAGACCAAACTGAGGCATTACAACAAGCTAGAACAGAACAGAGAGAAGCCTTTTCACTGGCTAAGGCAGTAATAGACCATCAAGCAGCAGAAGCTAAGAAACCTCCTACTATTTATGTAAGCACCAGCATTGTATATCCCTGCCGCCTACATAGGCATATGCATGCGAAAGGATTTTGGGAAGGGTTGAAGGCGTGAGTGTGGAGTGAAAGATGCCTTTGCAGGTTGTGAGAGGCCAAAAGGGGAGGAAGGGAGAAAGGAATGTGTTAACTCGACGATCCAGCTAGGTGCGAAGAAAAGAAGTTGACTCCAGCCACTCAAGGCCAATGCACCCAAGCAGACTCTCTGATGCCAAGAAAGACGGGGGCCTGGATTACAACCCCAACCAGCTGTGAGAACAGAGCAATAAACTGAACAAGACTGCAGCGGATTGAGAAAACTAGTGAGAAGGTAAAGGTCAGCGAATGGGAACATAACAACCCTGAAGCCGATGTGTTTTGGGGAAGCCAAGGAAGCCTCAGAAGGCCGGTTTGGACTGATACAAAGAGCAAAGGGGACAAAGGTCCCTGGACGAAATGTCCCCAGAAGAATCCAGGACTTAAAACCTTCTCGAGAGCTGAAGTAAGTCGGAGATCAACAGCGGACCCTGGACAACCTGAGTACAGGACAGAATTCCCGTCCACATCTCCTCCCGCTTCTTCGTACGTTACACCCGGGCTTGGCCAGCCTCGGGTAGTGCATGTCTGAGTATGAAAGTGGATTAAGGCTGGGGCATTAACGCTTCCTTTCTGCCTCTGAGTGACGTGGGGAAGCCCCAGCACTCTCCGCTATTATTTTACTTTATTTTATTAATAAAGCTTTAAACTCAGTCACTTGGTGTCCTCAGTCATCTCCTCCCCTAACAATTCTGCGGCCTCAGCCTGATCATCTGACACCTCAGGCAGATCGGTAACTTAACCTCTCACAAAGGTACCTATTGGAACCAGATGAAAGGAGTTATTTGAGAGCAATCAGGAGCCTGGTAAAACTGTCTGGCCATATGCATATGAGCTCCAGGAGAGAATGAGCAAAGTGGAGGGGTGAGACCCTCGACGAGTTCCAGACCCAGATATGTTTCTGAAAGAGCAGTTGGTGCTGGGGCTCCAGGATGATTCCTTCCACCATGAAATTAAAAAGGTGGTTTAAGGAAGAGGCCAGTCAGAAGTTCCATTAACTCAGTCTGGCTGCCATTATGTAGTCAGAAGAAGAGGAAGTTCCTGTGGCAGAGAGGGCCAAGCCGAAGTCCTGTACAAGAAGTGGGGGCCAAGTGAATGCAAGTGCTGGGGAAAAGACCCTGCCCCAAACACAGTTAACGCTGGAAAGATTAAGTGAAGCCGTCCAAAAACTGACAGTCCAACAGCTGAAAGTGATGACTGAGGTGATGAAAGGAAAAACCTCCACTAAAATGCCAAAGTATCCAAGGACACCAGGATCCTGAAGAAACCCACTGCAGGATGAGCAGGGAAGGTACATTTGTTACCCTTGTGAAAGGCCAGGGCATACTAGCTGAGAATGTCCACTGAGAAGAAGAAGAGAGTCCCAGGCACTGGAAACCAGTGGGGCACCAGGAGCAAGTGGTCCATCTACAGTAGAAACCCAAGCAGCGGCAGAAGGATTCCTCGGCCTGTCATTGGTGGAAAATCACTCTGCATGCAGTGTTGAAAGGGACACGGGCAGTGCCAGCATATCTAGTGACTTCCGTAAGTGAGCATTTGGAGACTGTCTAACTGCTGAAGTATGTATAGCAGGGGTGGAAAGCAGATGTTTGTTAGATACTGGCTCAGAAGTCACCACCATGACTGAGTCGCAATTTCAAAATAATTTGAAAGACAAGGAGCTGACCATGCACAACACACAGTTTCTATGTCTAACAGTAGTTAATGGACTGGCAATCCCAGTGGTGGGATGCCTCGAAGCAGACATAGACTACATGGGTCAGACTCTGCCAGGGAAATGCATCTTCATTCTGAAAGACAAAGCCTCTGAAGGGAGCCATGTGGGAGAAGGAGTCCCAGGGATTCTAAGGATGAACATCATTAGTGAGCTGAAGGAGCTCCTGTTGCCAGTAGAAGGAACCAGGAGGATAAATTGCCATGGGCACCCCGAGAAGAATGCTGTGCTTAGTCGAGTACTGGCTCGAGCAGAGAGACAAAACCATTGACTGGGCCCTGCAGGGCAGATTGGAAATGTTAAAGTGGGCAGAGAACAGAAGAGTGTTGTTCCTCCTCGGAGAGGGAGGGTCCTTGATGAACACTGCTGGGTCCTAGGAAATACCAATGGATATGGACCTCTTGTAGAGCCTACATCTGGGATAAACCTACCGAATGGGCTCCAGCCAGCCAATGTACTGAGTAATGTCATCAAAGGAAGAGGACCAGTGAGTCTTCTGAACTCAAGTTTGAAGGCTGTGGAGTTGCCTCCTCAAAACAGCACTGCAGAGGTACATTGGCCTGCGGGAGTGGTTCCTTGGGTGAAGGTAACATTTGAGGAGAATGGAAATGAGCTGCGGGTGAGAAAAAGGGAGGACGAGTTCCCTTTCCTCAAGAAAGACGTGGTGAGAGACTGCCAGTTCCAGTTCAAGCAGTACGCCGGGGGCTGATGCCTGCATAGGTGGCTAACTTAAGGGCGTTCCCAGAGAAGCATCAAGAAGTCTTTTCTAAGGATGAGGTGAACAGTGTGGATGACTGGGTCAAAGGTCACCATGACAGGCTGAAGGTAGCCTGTGAAGTTGCTCTCAATACAACAAAAGACAAGGAGCAAAGGAGGAAAAGGACTTAGGGTCGCAAGTCCACTGGGGCTCTGCTCAGGCCTGGTGACCGTGTACTAGTTGATAACCGTAGACACCGGGGGCGTAATAAAATACAGGGCAAGTGGGAGTCAAATCCCCACATAGTAGTCGCTCACAACCCCTCCGGACTCCAGCAACCCCTGCCTGCCCAGCACAAGGAAAGGGAGAAAATACCTTCTAGAGCTGCCGCAGTGAGAACGAGATGTAACCAAACCCTCGTTTCCCTGGTGCTGGCAGAGAAAGTTCTCCGGGGGGTTGGCTGGTAACTGCATAGAGCCAGGAGTCTGTGGATTGTCTCTCCATGTAGAGCCTGGGCAGAGAGAGGGACAGATTTAAACAGGAAACTCTGACTGTCATTTGCATATCCCCCTTCTTATAAGAGACACCCTGTATTTCCTAGCGCGAACTAAGATTGGGAAGAAGGGTTGAGATCACCCTTTTCACAGCAGGGCTCCGAGCATGATTGCGTCTGAGATTCGTAGCTGAATTTATGTCGGACAAAGTCACATCTTCTGTATCCCCTTCCCTGACTCCCAAACCTAGTCCTCACCCTCATGATAAATTCGAACCCAGACCTGAACACTTACTTTGACATTCTCTGATTAGAATATGACCATTTGGATCATTGTTGCAACTACTGTTATATATTTGCAGCAAATATTGTATCAAGGTTGTCGAGTGAGGTGTCTATGAAAAAGTTATGATTTGCTGATTAGAATTATGCTATCTATATACAGGTATCATTTTTGTATGTGAAGTTATCAATATTGGAATATCCACCTGCTTTATGGGGATTGTCTGCCCCTTTCTTTGCAGTTCACTCTAGTGGAGTGACCATAGCTATCCCCCACTGGGATGCCAGTCACAGCCAGATATGCCATGTAAGATATCTGCAAAAAAGTTATAATTTGGCAGGTATGATGATCTTGTTTATATGTTTGTATCACCTTTGTCTTATGAGTTATTGCTATGTGTCTGTATCTCTGTATTTCAAACTTGTGCTATGCTTCTGGTGAACCCCAGGCAGTTTGGCATCAGCACTGCCTAGCCTGCTGGATGGCCCATGAAGGACCCTCAGCAATACAACTGACCCATTGAGAGAAGGCAGATACACCTTGTGACTCAGCAAGGCAGGCAGGGACATGCCCATGGTCAGAACTCTAAGGGCTTGTCTACACTGGTACTTCACAGCCCTGCAACTTTCTTGCTCAGGGGTTTCTCGTGAAGGTGGGTTTTTTAGAGCCCTGGGAGCGCTCCCCCCCAGTGCTGTGCCGTGACCGCACAAGCCACAATAAAGCGCTGCCAAGGCAGCATTGTAACGTTGCCAGTGTAGACTAGCCCTGAGGCTTCCCAACCACGTGCTGGGCAGCTTGTGTTTGAAACAAAGGAAGCACAGGCCGCATGGCAAAAGACTATAAAAGGCAGCTGCATCTTCTCCATTTGGTCTTCAGTCCTGCTTCTTCCCTCTGGAGGGACTTTGCTACAAACTGAAGCTCTGAACAAAGGACTGAATGACCCATCCCAGCTGTGGGTGTCCTCCAGGGACTTGACTTAAGCCAGCAGTTTACTCCATCACTGCTACAAGCCTGAACCACGAACTTTGCCATTACTGGATGTCATTGATTCCTTTAACCAATTGTAACTCTCACCTTTCTTTCTTTCTTTCTTTCTTTCTTTCTTTCTTTCTTTCTTTCTTTCTTTCTTTCTTTCTTTCTTTCTTTCTTTCTTTCTCTTTATGAATAAACCTTTTAGATTTTAGATACTAAGGGACTGGCATCAGCATGATTTTGGGGTAAGTTCAAAGTTGTGTATTGACCTGGGTGTGTGGCTGGTCCTTTGGGATGAGAAGAACCTATTATTTGATGAGACGGGTTGTAAATAACCACTCATCTCTGAACCTAGTGTTTTTGGTGCTGATATAAGAGCTGGGATGCCTGAGGAAACTGCCTTTATGTTTTCTTGTTAGCCACTGTGGTGAACCAGGAATTTACTTTTGTGGCTGCTTTGGTATATCTTACAAAAGAATAACCACCAGTTTTGGGTTGTGTTTGCCCTATTTCTCAGCAGTTCATCCTGTCTTTGGCATTTTCAGTTGTGACCCACTAAGACACAATTGCACTTATCTTCACCTTAAAATGACCAGACCTTATCCTGCGACTGGGGGGGCGGGGGTAAAGTGGCATGCCCAAGGTCGCCCAGTAATTCCCTGGAAGAGGTAAGAACAGAACCCAGTTCCCATGAGTCCAGTGCACGACTACAACGGGACAGCTTCTGCAGCCAGCTGCCAATCTGTGAGGGAATTAAAGTGTAGGCAAAGGCAGTGGACCATCTCTCTACACTGAATTCATTTTTCCCTCAGTGCGGGGTAAAGCTCTGGTCTCTGTCACTCAGCACAAATTGAGAATAATGATATTTACCCCAGGGAAGCTACTTCATATTTAAAGCAATGTTGCTGGGAGGAGAATTTGGTCCATTCTCTTTATGTTCGATTCATACAGTAATTGTATGGATGTGTCTGTTTTTGTGTTTGTGTTTATATGTGTTTGTGTGAGAGTTTTCTCTGTGTTAAAAGACTAATCTCTTTGTGTGTGTGTTTAGGTGTGTATATTTGTGTAACGAAGCGTTTGTTTGTGTCTCTGAGCTTGCTTTTTGTGTTTAGGTGTGTGTTTGCTTTTTGAGTGATTGTGTATATTTATGTGTTTGTATGTGTGTTTGCATGCTGTCTCTGTTTGTGTTTTTGTGCAGCAGTGATTGCCTGTATGTGCTTGTGTATGTTTGTGTATTTTTCTGTATGCATCAGTGTTTTGTTTGTGTGTCTGGAATCGAAGAAAAAGGGAGAGAGAATAAATCTTTCCAGCACCCTGTCTGATGCTCAGAGGAGTTCCAGGGGGAGTGAGTCAAACCGATTCTGAAACTGCACCAGTCTGCAAGTATTTGTAGCCGGGGAGACTTTCTCCGGGCTGCTCCCATCGCCTGTCCCGGGCGGTCGGGGGCTGGTTCGCGGCCTCAGCAGCGGACACGTTGTGCTGTTACTGCAGGGGGAGGTTTTTGGCTGAGCTCAGACTCGCTTCCCCTCGCTGTGTGTCTGGCGCAGGAATACACGGCGGTGTCCTCTGCTCTCAGGCTACCTCTGCTCATGGGGGCCAGATGGGGAACATGCTGCTGCTTCCAGGAGCCGCATGAAGCCATGGCTCACCCCATTTCCTGGCAGGAGCTCAATGGCCAGATAAAATGTCTGTAGGCCGGATGCGGCCCCCGGGGCCATAGTTTGCCCTCACCTGGGGCATGGGGTGCTGGCTCCAGGAGGGAGCTCAGGGCTGGGGCTTGGAGTGCGGCCTCCTGCCAGGCAGCATTTACCCCCAGCGGCTAAGGCAGGCTCCCTGCCTACCTGGGCCCCACACTACTCCTGGAAATGGCCAACACACTCCTGTGGCCCCTGGGGTGGGGGTGAGGGGGCGGCACATGGCTCCGCATGTTGCCCCTCTCTGCAAGCACTGCCCTGTTGGCCACGCTCCCCATTCCCGACAAATGGCAGCTGTGGGGGTGGTTCTTGCAGGTAGGAGCAGTGTGCGGAGGGAGATTCCCCCTGCCCCCCCACCTCCTGGGCCACAGGCCGTGCTGGCCCCTTCTGGGAGCGGCGTGGGGCCAAGGTAGGCAGGGAGTCTGTCTTAGTGGCAACCCCCTGCACTGCTGGAGATCATGATCAACTGGAAGATCCTCTAGGATCGACCAGTTGATCGCGATCGACCGGGAGGAGACCACTGCTTTTGTAGCTCTTTGCAGTCCGCCTGCAACTTAACTATCTTTAGTAGTTTTGTATCATCTGCAAATGTTGTCACCTCACTGTTTGCCCGCTTTTCCAGATCATTTATGAATATGTTGAATAGGACTGGGCCCATTACAGACCCCTGGGGGACACCACTATTTACCCCTTTCCATTCTGAAAACTGACCATTTATTCCTACCCTTTGTTTCCTATCTTTTAGCCAGTTTCCGATCCATGAGAGAACCTTCCCTCCTATCCCCTGACAGCTTAAAGCTTCCACTACGTTCTGTCTGCTTGTCCCTCTGTTCTTGTGAGACCCTTGGAGCAGCATGATCTTGTGTGGGCACGTTAGCCTGGTACTCGAGAATCCAGCGGTTTATTCCTGACTTTGTCCCTCGTCTGATGGGTGACCTTGGGCAAGAAATTACACTCCCGATGCCTGAATTTGTATGTCTCTGAAGTGTGGGGGAAATGATATTCAGCCTCCTTTGTCCGTGCTTTGAGGTCTATGAATGAAAGCCACTACAGAATAGCTAGGGGTTGTTATTGCTGCTCATGTCTGAAAACTTCTTCTTGGAGAACTGGAGAAAGTCTATTAAACTCTTTCTATCAATGACGGACTAGAAGACCGAATTATTATTTATTATTATTCTACCAGAATTTTAAATGGTGGCAATTTGTGGGTCAGGATCCCCTCTGTTGTTGTGAGAATCGTAGCCCAAGAGTCTCCATGGTGCGGGACGCTGCTCAGTCAGGCAGTGAGTGTTATCTCCCAGGTGAGAGGCAGTGCGCTCAGATGCCAGGCTCTGTTTCCTTTAGGGGTGGGTGACCCTTTGCAGAGATTGTTTTGTAAAAGCTGAGAGCTGGGGTTGCGGTATTCAGGAGTCCTTAAGGGAGATATCAGCTCACTGGATCTCTGAGTAGCGCCATGGGCTATATAAGGCCTGGTGAAAATTTGTCTGATGTCACTGAATCATAGAGAAATACCCAAACACCCGCTAATATTTGTGTCCACCAGACGGGTTATACACAGTGTCGGGTGCCAGTCAACATAAGGCTGTCACTGTCCATTCCCTACTTCTGTCTGGAATGATCATTGCAAGCGACACGAGCAAGCTCAGCTTTATTTTTCTCCTTGCCTTCTGCTCTCTGTATTTCTTTTCCCTGGGGGTATGTTTTCTGTGATCTGAGTGTAGTTATGCAAGATGAAATTTTTAGGGGTGGATCTCGGAATTTATAGATTAAGGGCTAAACTCCCAAGGGGACGTGGGAGTTGCAAGGTTGTTGCACTCACTATCAGTAATGAAAGACTCATTAGAGCAGGGACTTGAGTCTCCTGAATCCCAGAGGTGGAGGTTTTCTAAAGTCCCTGAAGGATTATAAGAGGAATGATGTGTCCATATCTGTAGGGCAGCTTGGAAATCCTCAGCCTGGCTGTTGAAGGAGTTGGGGGGGTAAATAACACTTATTTAAACCCGTTAATGTTGGTTGTATCACTCATACTAAAGAAGAGGAAGTACTTTTTCATGCAGTGTATAGCTAACCTGTGGAACTTATTTCCATAGGATGGTTTGATAGCCAAAACTCTAACATGGTTAAAAAATGGATAAATTCATGGATAAGTCCATCAATGGCTATTAGCTGAAATGCTCAGGGATGCAACCCCATGCTTGCGGTGACCCTAAACCTCTGACGACCTGAAGCTGGGAGTGGAAGACAGGGATGAAGCACTGCAGAATTGTCCTGTTATGGTCACTCCCCCTGAAGCTCTGGTATAGGCCACTGTCAGACAGGAAACTGGGCAATGCGGACCGTGGTCTGAACCATAATGGCAGCTCTTATGTTCAATAGGATCTGGGTTTCTCACTCTGTTGGGGTTTGTCTACACAGGGATAAAGCCGCTGCTGGCCTGGGTCAGCTGGCTGGGGCCAAGCGGCTAAAAATGGCTGTTTCCACATTCAGGCTTGGGCTGGGCCTGAGCTCTGGGACCCTGTGAGGATGGAGGATCCCAGAGCTCAGGCTCCAGCCCCAGCCCGAATGTCTACGCAGCAATTTTTAGCCCCTTGGCCCCAGCCAGCTGATCCAGGACAGACACAGTCATGCCACAGGGCTTTTATCCCCCTGGATACGGACCTTTAGACTCCTCTGGAAATGCGAAGCAGAGTGCTTTGCTGAATCAGGGCCTTTATCTCAACCCTTCAAGATGCTCCAAATTCTGGAGCCCTGTTGACTTCCACTTGAAGGATCAGGGACTTGGTCAAAGGAAAGATGCAAGAGGGGAAGGACACAAAGTAAGGGATAGGTGTGGGGGAGTAGGAAGAAGAGGTAAGAATAATCTAAACATGTCTGTCTGTCCACTCCTTGCCTTACTGAAGCAGATTCCTTCTATTGAAAAAGGGCAAATAATTAGGCCTGGCCCAAAACTTTCCATCAAAACTTTAAGAGAATTGGGGTTTTGGCTAAACCAAGATGTTTGCAGAAAGTGTCTGCTTTCCTCAAAATTAAATAAACCTTTTCATTGACAGAAAGTTGAAGTTTTTGCAGAAAATTTCAACAAAAAGAGAGTTGAAATTTTCAGCGGGAGAGAAAATCATTCTCGCATTAGCCCCACAAATGGTGTTTTAACCAGTGCTGTCATTAAGAGATGACCCTGCATACAGGACAGGTGTCATTCTGAGCCGTGGTTAGGTCTTTCCCTGGCCTCTCCTAATGTGGGCCACTGCTGCTATCTGGTGGAGAGATGACCTGGAATCTCCCACTAAGGAGTTTTTGAGTGAACAAGGGTACGTTCTCCGACCCTATGTTCACCCCGTCTGGCACAGTAACACACAGCTGTGTCCTCCGGCTTCAGCCCATCCATTTGCAAGAACAGCAGGTTCTGGGTGTTGTCTCTGGAGATGGTGAATCGCCCTTTGACCGAGTCTGTGTAGTATGTGGTGTCACCCGCCCCGTTGGTAATTGAAGACGCCCATTCCAGTCCTTTCCCCGCAGACCTCCGTGCCCAGTGCCTACCGTGGCTAGTGTACGTGTAGCCAGACACTTGACAGGAGAGTTTTGCAGAGTCTCCTGGCTGTTTAACTTCTGCTCCGGACTGGCTGCACTGGATTTGTGACCAGACACCTGCAAATAGACAAATATTAAAGATCGAGTCTGTGATTCAGCAAAGCATCTAAGCAGGTTCTTCAGTTCTCTGGAGAATCAAAGATTGAACTGAACATTCATTTTGGCAGCATTTGTTTCCTTCTTTTATCCCAGGTGCCTCTCAAGTTCTGACCTGAGAAAGCTGCCAGCAGGGAAAGAAAAATGAAACGCATGGTATTTATTTTTGAATCAGAATTCCAAGGGAACAGACGAAGATACACAGCACAAAGTAGGGTATTTGGTGTGTGTCCGAGAAGGAGATGTTCTCGGGCTCTTAAAAAAGCAGTAGCCTTACTTAATTTGCATGAGGTAGTTCAAAAAGCCTTTAAAACCAGGCAGCAAACAAAGGGGCAGGAGAGAGGGAAGAGGAGGTAACCATAGGGGAAGGTTTCCAGATGACTTGGGTTAAGATTTCCAAAACTGCCTTTCCTCCTAATATAAACCAGGCATCTAGATGCCTTTAGGTGGCTTTGAAAATCTCAGCCAGAATTAAACTAAAACGTGGGGAGGGGGAACCAAACTGGTTTCAAGACTGATCTGGATAAACTTATGGTGGGTGGTGGGATGATGAGATGGCCACATGCCATTGTAGGCACATTGACAACTGCTGGTAGCAAATATCCCCAATGGCCAGTGATGGGACACTAGGTGGGGAGGGCTCAGAGTTACTACAGAGAACTCTTTCCCAGGGGTCTGGCTGGTGGGTCTTGCCCAC
Organism: Lepidochelys kempii; assembly: GCF_965140285.1. NCBI lineage: Eukaryota > Metazoa > Chordata > Testudines > Cheloniidae > Lepidochelys > Lepidochelys kempii. Next base: position 40,361,473 of record NC_136392.1, read on the forward strand.
AGGCTCAAGGTCCAACTGCCTGATATTTGGGGTCAGGAAGGAATTTACTGCTACCTCCCCCTGCCAGAGCCTTTTGCTGCTGGTTTTAGCTACACAGACAGTGAGTGTGGAGGCAGCCTGTGTATTTCAGACCATGTCTCTGGTTTGTCAAGCTCATTTTGAATTCTAATCCTGGTCTCTGAAGTGCTTGCAACCCCTCCCAGATTGGTATTCTGCAAACTTTGTAATGTACTCTCTCTGCCATTATCCAAGTCATTTTAGAGGCTATTGAATAGAAGTGGGCCCAGGACAGATCCTTGTGGGACTCTTCTCAGTATTCCCTCCCAGCTTGACTGTGAATCGTTGATAACTACTCTCTGAGAACATTTTCTAACTCGTTGTGCACCTACCTTACAATAGGATCACCAGTCTATATTTCCCTGGTTTGCTGATGAGAAGGCGATCTGAGACTGTATGAAATGTCTGACTAAAGTGGAGATATACCACATCCACTGTTCTTCTACCCACCCCCATCCCCTCGTCTTGTTACCCTGTCAAAGGAGAATATGAGGTGGGTTTGACGTGATTTGTTCTTTGTCACCTTATTTTCTAGGTGCTTACAAATTGATTATTTGCTCCATTCTTTCTGGGTACAGAAGTTAAGTTAAATGGTTTATAATTCCTGGGTTGCCCTTATTCTGCTTTTTATTGATAGGTACCACTTGCCCTCTTCCAGTCCTCCGGGATCTCTCCTGTTCTCCGAGAGTTCTCAAAAATAATTGTTAATGGCTAAGATCTATTTGGCCAGTTCCTTAAGTATTCTCTGGTGTATTTCATCTGGCCCTGCTGACTTGAGGACGTCTAACTTGTCTCAGTAATTCTTAACTTGTTGTTTCCCTATTTTAGGCTCAGATCCTACCCCATTTACACTGATGTTCACTGTTAGTCCTCTGATAACTGCTAACCTCCTTGGAGAAAACCTGAACAAATTGGCATTTAATACTTGGACAATTCCTGCATTTTCTTGTGACTGTGTTTCCCTCCTCATTGAGCAGTGGTCCTTCCCTGTCCTTCATCTTCCCCTTGCTTCTAATGTATTTGTAAAATGTTTTCTTGTTACCCTAAATCAGACGTGGGCAAATTACAGCCTGTGGGCTACATCTGGCCCCTGAGCTCCCAGCCAGGGAGGCTAGCCCGCAGCCCCAGTGCACCGCATCTCAAGGGCTCTGGCCCACCGCCCCTGCTGGGCAGCATGGGCAGCGTGGCTGTGAGCTCCTGCTGCTCTGAGTGGCAGAGTTAGGGCGCAGGGAGCCAGGGGGTTGGATAAGGGCCAGAGGGTTCCAGGGGACAGTCAGGGGACAGAGAGCAGGGGGGATTGGATAAGGGGTGGGAGTCCCAGGAGGCCTGTCAGGGGGCAGGGGGGTGGATAGGCTTCAGGGCAGTCAGGGGAGAAGGAGCGAGGGGGGGTGGATGGTCGCAGGTTCTGAGGGGGGCAGTCAGAGGCCAGAGGTGGGAGGAGGTGGATAGGGGGTGGGGGCCTGGCTGTTTGGGGAGGCACAGCCCTCCCTGCCCGGCCCTCCTATGTGGCCCTTGGGCCAAAAAATTTGCCCACCCCTGCCCTAAATGCTCAAACAGTACAGTGATGGGGACAATATGAATACCTAAGATTGCTTGAGGGCTCGAGCTCCAAATTGGCTTATTTAAAAAAAAAAAAGATATGCAAATGCTTATCCTTAATGCCGTGCGTAAGTCCTTTAATAGCTCTGCACTTGCATAGCTAGGACACAAGGATGGGTCTGGACAGCTAATGCCGAGACAACATGAGCACTTTATCCAGCTTCAACAGCATATTTTGGCTGAATTGTCTCTTCAGTCGAGTGGCCTGTAAAGGAATGATGGTTTCTGACGTTTTTTGGAGATATTGGGGAATATTGTGCTTTATGGGCCTGATGCAAAGTTCACTAAAGGCAAGGGGAGGACTTCCAATGGTCTGAGTGGGATTTGGAGCAGGGCCTACTGGAATGTTGATTGACATTTTTGAAGGGGACTTAGGTAATGGGGTATCTAATTCCCCTTGACTTTACCCTTTGAAAATTCCAGATGTGATTCCAGAGCCCCCTGCACTGAGGCAGGATTAGATATACCTAGACCACCCCTGGTTCTTCATCTGTTCTTAAAAACCTCCAGTGATGGGGATTTCACAACCTCCCTAGGTAACCGGTTCCAATGCTGATAGTTAAATATGCTTATCCTTAGAAAGTCCTCCCCGGACCCCATATCTAACCTAAATCTCCCTTGATGGATTTTGCATTTCTTTATTTTCTAAAAGACAGAGAATCATAGAGATGATAGTTGCTTGTGACGGAGAGTCCACAGTGACTCTTGATCAGTTGTTCCAATGGTTAATTCACCTTTTTAAAAAATCACCTTCTTTCCAGCTGGACATTGTCTAGCTTCAGCTTCCAGCATCGGATCCTGTTGTACCTTTGTCTGCCAGACTGAAGAGCCCGTGATCAAATTTCTCTTCCCCACCTATGATCTAGAACCGGCACCAGTGTAAAGCCTCCTTGCTTATTTCCCCAGTCGTGGGGTGGAAGAATAACCTAGTGGCTATAGCTTGAGTCTCGGTATGAATATTCCCGGGGCTCTTTCCCACACACACCGGGATGGGACCCGGGAGAGCCAACGTGCCAGGTCTCCGAGGGGAGAGCGACTCAGAACAGGACTCACTCCGGATTGGAGTTCACAGATGGAGCGAGGGGTCTCTGCACCGCAGCCCAGCGGGGCTCTGGGCAGGCAGGGGAGACACATTGTCCGGGAACCGAGAGTGGTACCGGGCGGTGCCCCTGGGCTTCAGGCTGGTCATTTTCAGAGGCAGCAGGTTGTTGGGATTATCTCTGGAGATGGTGAATCTAACTCAGTGGGAGCTGCGCTCTGTGACCCTCCTGCCCCCTGCCCCCCCCCCCACTCCCACGAGCCTCTGCTTCTCCCACAGCAGCCTCCTCCCCCTGAGCGACCCCATGAAATCCCACCGTGTCCCTGTCCACAACCCTTAGCCCCCTGACTGTCCCCAATGCCCTGCGGACCAGCGCTGGGCTGAGTGAGGCCATCGGGGGCTGAGGGGCGGGGCCTTTTATCTCCATGGTGACTCTGTGACATGGGGGCCCTTTATTGGGGGCAGGATCCTGAGCGGCACCGTTTACACCAGGGCTGTGATTTCCAGCTGTCAAATGGATGGAAAAAATGCTCGAGTCTCCTTGGAAAGTCCCGGCGGTGCCCCATCCCCGGGCTCAGCGGAGCGGGGTTTATTCCGGCGCCGGGTGATCTCTGCCCCCCAGCCCCGCCCGGACCCTGCATGACCCATTTCCACACCCCGCCTCCATCTCTGGGGTAGGGAAATGGGCCATTCAGAGTCCGGGAACGGAAGGGTTAAACTGGCGGGAGGTTTGTGTCCCGTTCGCCCGGGTGCCGGGTCTCCTGCCCGAGCCCGAAGCGGGGGGTGTCGCTGCTGCCCCCGCGCGGCCGCCGGGAGAAGGGCGATTCCGCAGCCTGGGTTTTTGTGCGATCACAAACCGGTTTGGTGTCACTGTGTCTCTCGCACAGTAATAGCGGGCGGTGTCCTCGGGCTTCAGGCCGGTCATTTGCAGATACAGCTCACTCTTGGCGTTATCCCTGGAGATGGTGAATCGCCCTTTCACTGCATCGAGGTAGTATACAGGACTCCCACCGGTGCTGATATAAGCAACCCATTCTTATCCCTTCCCGGGAGCCTGGCGGACCCAGCTCATCCCGTAGCTGCTGAAGGTGAACCCGGAGGCTTTGCAGGAGAGGCGGAGAGAGTCTCCGGGCTTCTTCACACCCCCTCCGGACTCCACCAGCGTCTGGGACCGGACACCTGGGAATAAAGACAGGCCATTAATGTCGGTATAAAAACAGCGGTAACACAATATTCTTCTAACTCTGCCAGGTCTTCAGAGGAGGAAAATACCTTCCAGAGCTCCTAGAGCGGCAGTGACAAGGAGCAAAAATCCCATTTTCCCGGGTGCGGGAGGGGAAAGTTCTCAGGGGACTGGCTGGTGACTGCACAGAGCCAGGGGCTGCGGATTGTGTCTCCGGGCGCAGCCTGGGCAGAGAGAGGCTCAGATTTAACCAGGAAACTGTCTCCTCATTTGCATGCCCCTTTGCTTATAAGAGACACACACTCCTGCTGCCAGTGATCGGATTGACTCGCCCCAGGGCTCCGGGAGCAGGAGTCAGAGTGTCCCGTCCGGAGTGTCTGTGCAGCGCCGGGCGCAGGGTGCTGGGGTCCCCCTCATACTTTTGCACACCTGGGAGGAATGAACAGCTCCCTGCAGTGACTGTATTTCCTCACATAGGAACTAAGGGCCTGACTATTGTAATGTGATATTGTGGCTTTTGGGGCGGGGGAGTGAGGATTATCAGCTCTGAAGCCCCGTTCCACGCGCACAAGGGATATGCAATGTCCGGTCAGTGTCTGGTGGCGGGGGGTCGTGTCCCAGGGATCCATTCGTGTGACGATGTGACTCAGCAGGGAGGGGGGAGTGTTGACCTGGGAATGTGCCCTGGGGATGGGAGACCTGAGAGCCTGTCACCTGAGCCAGGAGGGGGAGGGGGAGGTGACACCTCTGCCCAGGAATGTGGACGGAGGCTGCAGCAGGGAACCTGCTGGGTGGGTTTAGTTTCAGTTTGGGGCTGGGGAGAGGAACACAGGGAACCCCAGGGCTGGGGTCTAAGCTCCCTACTCCCCCAGAAGGACGTGATTGAGGGGTCCTGGTTGTACCCACAAGCTCTGTTTTGGACTGTGTTCCTGTTGTCCAATAAACCTTCTGTTTTACTGGCTGGCTGAGAGTCTCAGTGGATCCCAGGAAGAGGGGTGCAGGGCCTGGACTCCCCCACACTCCGTGACAATTCGTCTGGGCCCCCCTCTGGAGCGGGTAGATTTCCCATGACGCTGGGAGGGATTTGGGAGGGAAGCCCCTTTCCCTTCCCAGTAGTGACCAGATACATTGACATGATCCATGACACAAGGAAAGTAACCTTAACAAGCCTGGCTCGTGGTTTGGACCAGGTCTGGGGACCCGCCTGTGGGTGCAGGTGGGAGAAGCTGGGCTGGGGGGGCGGGGGAGTCTGAGGACAGAGTTAAGGTTTTGCAGCGGAGCCTCTCTGACATTAGAGGGCCGAGAGTGGCATGTCTGAGAAGTTTTCTTGAGGGGAGAGTGGAGGAATCAGGCAACCGTGAAGGAAGATTATGATCCATGGCTGATATTTATATTCCTCTTTATATTCCTGTTCCCAGTCACAGTCCACTTTCCATTTACACTCGGATTGCAAACTCGGTGGGACTGAGAGAAGTTTTATGGTCTGTGTTTTTACCCTGCCTAGGACTATGGGATCCTAGACTATAATTAAGAACATAAAACGGCCAGACTGGGTCAGACCAAAGGTCCGTCTAGTCCAGTATCTGTCTCCCGGCAGTGGCCAACGCCAGGTGCCCCAGAGGGAACGAACAGAACAGGGAATCAGCGAGTGATCCACCCCCTGTCGCCCATTCCCGGCTTCTGGAGACCCTGGGCACTGGGACCACAACCAGCACCAAATCTATCACCGCTGAGCATCATCCTCAAGATCATTTACTTCCTTAATTATTAATTAGCAATAAAGTGCAGACAGAAGTTTTCTCCTGGTTGTGTTTAAAGAACTTGTGTGATAGGAAGGCTACATGTTTTCACACCATCCCCGTGATGTAATATTGAGGGATAACAACAAAAAGAACAAAAGTATTTCCATTCCCACTTCCATTCAGACAAGTATAAGCATTCACGCTGAAACACAGATTTCCATTCCCATTACCACTCATGTTCCCTTTCATCTCCCCAAACTCATTCACACACATTGGAGAGAGAGAGAGAGAGAGAGAGAGAGAGAGATTAGATGTCTCCAACAATGGTAACATTCCTTAGGGGCATTTGTCACTGAACTTTATGTGCTTCATTACTGCTTATATTTCCTGCATTGGTCGCTCCAGAGCAATGATCCCTGCAAGAAGCAAAGGAATCTAGAACATGAAATGATTTTATACAGTCCTCGGGACGTTCAATCAAATTCTAAATATTTCAGCTTCTCCATTCTGTAAAATAAAACTGGGCACAAATCGGTGCCTTTGGCATGACGTTGACTATTGGGGTTAATTCCTGTCTTTTCTTAGGTTTGCCCATTTTAAAACCCAAACGCGGTGTGAACCCACCGTTGGTTTTGGTGATGGCCTTTGTGACTCTGGTCTAGTCTCTCACACAGTGATTCCGGCCTGTGTCCTCGGGTCTCCGGCTGCTCGTTTGTAAATACAGCCGGTTGTTGGGATTGTCTCGGGAGGCAATGAATGGCCCTTGTTTCGCTGAATCGGTGTCGTGTGAACTCTTTCCCGTGTACTCTGCCCTGGAGACCCGCTCCACCGGACCCAGCGCTGAAGTGGAACCCGGAGACTTTACAGGCGAGGCAGAGTCAAAGGGCACCGGCGGGTCCTACGTCCAAAGCAGCAGTTTCTGTAGGTGCAGAGTTGGAAAATGATGTTTCCCAACCTCTGGTGCCCCTTTTCCGTCTTGTCCCCAAGGCTGGGCTGGGCTCTTTGCTCATTGCTGCCCCTGGTGGCGGACGGGAGAAGGGGCCTCTGCAGCCTTCCCTCTCTTTCTCTCACTGACCCCCTTCTTGTATTGTTATTTAAACCAGAAAACGAATAGTTTTGGAGTTATTTATTTATTCGTTTAACCCAGGATTTGTTTTCTCCTAGGAAAATGCTTCTTGTACCAGAAAAGCCAGCCTTGGTGGGAAAAGTATTCAACTAACCAAAGGGGAAAAATCAATCAATCAAACAAACTAACTTGGTGTAGACTGGTGTCCAAATCTGAGAGTTCAGGGTCTTTCTGCTCGAATGTGTCACTGACTGGGCTGATACTAAGAGGGCGCTAGACTGAACCCGAATGAACCAGGTTGAGGCTCTATGGTCTGTGTTATGCCGGAGGTCAAACTGGTTTATCATACTGCTCCTTTCCGGCTTGGAAGTCTATGCATCTGTGACTATCCGGCAGACTGGCGGTGGGTTCAGAATTTGTCCCCGGCAGAGGAAAGAAAGAGGAAGGGTCCCAAAAAAGAACATTCTGTCTTTGTGGAAAGGTGTCAACTCCTTCACCTTCGGTAAAATTAAGAAGGAGGAACAATAATAAGAATAAAAAGGGTTTGTTGTTGCTAGCCCCTGTCCCAGAACTGATCTCATTTTCACTTAGAGGCCTTGGGCACCCCCAACACCAGACTACTTCTCTCATTACTGCAGGGGAAGGCTTTTGTCTGAGCTCAGACCGGCTTCCCCCACTCTGTCTCTCGCACAGTGATACCGGGCGGTGTCCTCGGGCTTCAGGCCGGTCATTTGCAGACACAGCTCACTCTTGGCGTTATCCCTGGAGATGGTGAATCGCCCTTTCACTGAATCGAGGTAGTATGCAGACTCCCACCGCTGCTGATATAAGCGACCCATTCTAATCCCTTCCCGGGAGCCTGGCGGACCGAGTTCATCCCAAAGCTGCTGAAGGTGAAGCCGGAGGCTTTGCAAGAGAGGCGGAGAGAGTCTCCAGGCTTTTTCACATCCCCTCCGGACTCCACCAGCTGGATCTGCGAGTGGACACCTGGGAATAAACCATGTTATAAATTATATGAGTACCCATAGCAATAATGCAATCTTCCTCTGCCGCTGCAATGCATTTAGGGGGAGAAATTACCTTCCAAAGCTGCTATAATGAGAACAAAGTGGAGCCAAAGCCTCATTTTCCCTGGTGCTGGAGGGGAAAGTTCTCACCGGATTGGCTGGTAACTGGACAGACACAGGGGGCCGCGGATTGTGAAGCTGGGTGTAGCCTGGCCAGAGAGAGGCTCAGATTTAAACAGGAAACTGACACCTTTATTTGCATATCCACTTCCTTATAAGAAACAGCAACTCCTTCCCCGAGAGGTCACACTGTCTGGGGCTGGGGATCCAAGACAAGGAGGAACACCCGTAACTAGAGAAATAGGGATAGCTAGCTAGCTTGATAAATTAAATAGATAGATAGATAGATAGATAGATAGATAGATAGATAGATAGATAGATAGATAGATAGATAGATAGATAGATAGATAGATAGGAGCTAGGGCCATAATATAGTGTCCAGCTAGTGTCTTAACAAGGGACCAGGCGATTCTGGTGCTTCTATTTTGCCTGTTCTCGTGTGTTGCTGGGGGTTTGGCAACTTTGTTTAACCAGGTTGATATCATGACCAGGGCACCAGGAGAGCATGAAGATGAATTGACTGTGCTACCCACTGACAGTGTGGAAAATTTTAACACGAAGGAAATAATTCCAAAGCTTGTGTGCGTTGAGCTTGGTAACTTGCAGTGTTGCCAGCAAGAAGGGCTGCAAAGGGAAAGAGAGCGCCTCTAACCTTTTAACTATGGAGTCTAGCAGCTTGCCTGAAAGGAGGTTGTATAAAAATCCTCTGGATGGGCCAGAGGTGATTCTGGGTTTAAATGAAATTCAGAAGGAGTTGGTTGTGGCTCAGCAGAGCAATGCGTCTATGGAGCAAGATAAAGGGGAATTGTTGCTTTAAGGAGCTCCTAAGGAGAAGAATCCTCATGGCAGTTTTTGCTATGGTAGATTTTGTGAGCAGTTTGCTGTAACTGAGAGGTGTGGAAGTGATTTGATTAAGGGAGTTTCAATTCCTAACTGCCAGAGTCTTTCAGATATGTATGGATCCATGAGCTTGCTCTTGAAAAATCCAGTGTGGATAGCCTAAAAGGTCTCAGATGGAATAAAAATTGTTTGGGATGTTGAACAGCCCTATAACCAAGTGACTGAGCTTGGCCAGCCTGTTGGGGAAACAATGTAGTTGGAACAGGAATGTCATCATGTTGACTCTTTGAGGGAACAGTCTGTGTCCCAGGTTCAGAGAGAAGACTGCGTAGCTGAATCTACAGACCAAGACAGCGGTGAAGTTAATCTCTTGAGAATACAGGGGATAGCAGGCAAAATTTCATCTCTAAATACTTTAGATATATCTTTCGGTCTCTTAGTGAACCTAACATCTGATTCCATGTGGAAGGACAAAAAAACCTTGGGTCTAACATGCTAGTGAAAATGGATGGTATCTCTTTAAGACAGAGTCCAGCCTTGGAATTGTTATTAGTTAAGAATCTGAAAACCAGTCAACAAACTAATATCTGTGCTGATGCAAATTGCCTGACAGACAGGGGGAGAAAGATTTGCCCATAGGCCTTAGAAAAGGGGACACACCCAGCCAGACAATGGATTCTGTTACACAAAAGAGCTCAGATTTTGACACCTGCCTTCCCCCCCCCCCCCCCCCCCCCGAGAACAGAGGAGGAAGGGAAAGACTAAACCTTTCAAATAAAAGCCACCGGTTAACCCTAAAATGCCAAAACCCCAATGGTACTGAGCCAAAGGCGTGGCATGACAAAAATGATTGGAAATGTACACTTGTAATTAATTTAATGTTCATATTAATGCTCATGTTAACTCTTGTGACTAATGTTTTGCTGATACCAAAAACTGTGAAAATCTACAACGTGCCTAATCATTTGGAAAAACCTTTGAACATGTTGGAAGTGATACATAGGAGCACACTTTATGTTAAAAGACCTTGTGATATGGATATTTCACAGGTAGTGCCTGTAACTAGCCTTGAAACTGTACACAGGAGAAAAGACATTGCAGACCTAATGTGCTGTATGAAAAGGGAAACTGAGGCACGTTACCATCTTGCTTCCATGACTAAATGCCAAGATTCCTACACTACACTTTGGAGAACGTTAATATCTACATTGACTCGATATGAATTGGGTTCCAAACATTTGCCAGAACTTGTATAAATAAATTAGCTATTTTCATTAGCTTAGGGCAAGATCACATGAAACATACAGGAATCATGCTGCAAGAGCAGATCCAATCTACTATTGGTCTAACCAAGTTTTACCTTGGGTTTGTAAAGAAATTCAATCACCTCATTACTTCCATAATGAACCTTACAAAGAAACATCCTGTTTTAGTCAAACATGATTTTGATAAGCCATTTGGCTAATTATCTTAGGTGCATGTACAGGAAAGCAAGAAGCCTGGGAAACAAGCAGGAAGAATTGGAAGTCCTGGCACAATCAAGGAACTATGATGTGATTGGAATAACAGAAACTTGGTGGGGCAGTTCACATGACTGGAGCAGTGTCACGGATGGGTATAAATTGTTCAGGAAGGACAGGCAGGGGAGGAAAGGTGGAGGAGTTGCATTGTATGCTCAGAGCTCCAGTTTGAAAATGGAGAAAAGCCTGTTGAGAGTCTTTGGGTTAAGTTTAGAGGCGAGAGCAACAAGGGTGATGTCGTGGTGGGCGTGTGCTATAGACCACTGGATCAGAAGGATGAGGTAGACGGGGCTTTCTTCAGACAACTAAGTGAAGTTTCCAGATTACAGGCCCTGGTACTAATGGGGGACTTCAATCACCCTAACATCTGCTGGGAGAACAATACTGCCGTGCACAGCCAATCCAGGAAGTTTGTGGAGAGTGTTGGGGACAACTTCCTGGTGCAAGTGCTGGAGCAACCGACTAGGGGCTGTGCTCCTCTTGACCTGCTGCTCACAAACAGGGAAGAATTGGTAGGGGAAGTAGAAGTGGGAGGCAACGTAGGCAGCAGTGACCATGAAATGGTCGAGTTCAGGATCCTCACAAAAGGAAGAAAGGAGAGTAGCAAAATATGGACCCTTGGACTTCAGAAAAGCAGACTTAGACTCCCTTAAGGATCCCCTGGGAGGCTAATATGAGGGGGAAAGGAGGCCAGGAGAGCTGGCTGCATTTAAAGAAGCCTTAGTGAGGCGCAGGAACAAACCATCCCGATGTGCGGAAAGAATAGCAAATATGGGAGGTGACCAGCTTGGCTTCACAGTGAAATCTTCAGGGAACTTAAAAGCAAAAAGGAAGCTGACAAGAAGTGGAAATTTGGACAGATGAAGAGGGAGGAGTATGAAAATATTGCTACAGCAATACAGGGGTGTAATCAGGAAGGTCAAGGCAAACTGGAGTTGCAGCTAGCAAGAGATGTGAAGGGGAAGAAGAAGGGTTTCTACAGGTATGTTAGCAACAAGAAGAAGGTCAAGGAATGTGTGGGACCCTTCCTCAATGGGGGAGGCAACACAGTGACAGATGATGTGGAAAAAGCTGAAGTACTCAATGCTTTTTTTGCCTCGGTCTTCATAAACACGGTCAGCTCCCAGACTGCTGCACTGGGCAACACAGTATGGGGAGTAGGTGAGCAGCCCTCACTGGTGAAATAACAGGTTAAGGACTATTTAGAAAAGCTGGACATGCAGAAGTCCCTGGGTCCAGATCTAATGCATCCGAGGGTGCTGGGGGAGTTGGCTGATGTGATTGCAGAGCCATTGGCCATTCTCTTTGAAAATTTGTGGCAATAGGGGAAGGTCCCAGACGATTGGAAAAAGGCAAATATAGTGCCCATATTTTAAAAAGGGAAGAAAGAGAACCTGGGGAACTACAGACAGGTCAGCCTCCCTTCAGTCCCTGGCAAAATCATGGAGCAGGTCCTCAAGGAAACCATTTTGAAGAACTTGGAGGAGAGGAAGGTGATCAGAAACAGTCAACATGGATTAACCAAGGGTAAGTCATGCCTGACCAACCTGATTGCCTTCTATAATGAGATAACTGGCTCTGTGAATATGGAGAAAGCAGTGGATGTGATATATCTTGACTTTAGCAAAGCTTTTGATATGGTCTCCCACAGTATTCTTGCCAGCAAGTTAAAAAAGTATGGATTGGATGATTGGACTATAAGGTGGATAGAAAGCTGGCTAGACTGTCAGGCTCAGTGGGTAATGATCAATGTCTTGATGTCTAGTTAGCAGCCGGTATCAAGCAGAGTGCCCCAGGGGTCGGTCCTGGGACCAGTTTTGTTCAACATCTTTATCAATGATTTGGATGGTGGGATGGATTGCACCCTCTGCAAGTTCTCAGATGACACTAAGCTGCGGGGAGAGGTAGATATGCTGGAGGATAGAGATAGGGTCCAGAGTGGCCTAGATAAATTAGAGGATTGGGCCAAAATAAATCTGATGAGGTTCAACAAGGACAAGTGCAGAGTCCTGTACTTCAGAAGGAAGAGTCCCATGCACAGTTACAGGGTGGGAACCAACTAGCTAAGCAGCAGTTCTGCAGAGAAATACCTGGGGATTACAGTGGATGAGAAGCTGGATATCAGTCAGCGGCGTGCCCTCGTTGCCAAGAAGGCCAACAGCAAGTTGGGCTGTATTAGTAGGAGCATTGCCAACAGATCGACGGAAGTGATTATTCCCCTCTATTCGGTGAGGACACACATGGAGTATTATGTCCAGTTTTGTTCCCCCCAGTACAGAAGGATGTGGACAAATTGGAGAGAGTCCAGTGGATGGCAATGAAAATGATTAAGGGGCTGGGGCACATGACTTACGAGGAGAGGCTGAGGGAACTGGGGTTATTTAGTCTGCAGAAGAGAAGAGTGAGGAGGGATTTGATAGCAGCCTTCAGCTACCTGAAGGGGGGTTCCAAAGAGGATGGAGCTCGGCTGTTCTCAGTGGTAGCAGATGACAGAACAAGGAGTATTGGTCTCAAGTTGCAGTGCGGGAGGTTTAGGTTGGATATAAGGAAACACTATTTCACTAGGAGGGTGGTGAAGCACTGGAATGGGTTACCTAGGGAGGTGGTGGAGTCTGCATCCTTAAAGGTTTTTAAGGCCCGGCTTGACAAAGTCTTGGCTGGGATGATTTAGTTGGTGTTGGTCCTGCTTTGAGCAGGGGATTGGACTAAATGACCTCCTGAGGTCTCTTCCAACCCGGATCTTTTATGATTATGTGATTTCTGTTATACACTAACACTTCTACTCTTGGACTAGAAGCTGTAGTAATACAGAACCAAGAATGGGAAGATCCATGATGCATTCAGCAGTGCCTGGGACACCCCTTCCTGCATCAATTTTACGTTGGGGGTGTGACGTTATCTGGATTTTATTTGATGAAATTGTTTTAAAGAACCACTCATCTTTAAGTCTAGTGGTTTTGGTGGTGATACAAGCATTTGAAAAGCTAAGGGAACTGCTTTTCTGACTTCTTGTCAGCTGGCGTGGTGAAACATCAGTTTACTTTTGTTGCTGGTTTGGTATATCTTATGAGATAATAACTGCCAGTTTTAGGGTGTATTTTCCCTATTTCTCAGCAGTTTGTCCTGAATTTGGTATTCTCAGATGTGTCTCACCAAGGCACGGTTATAGCCAGATCCCCAGTGAGTGTAAATCAGGAGTAACTCAAGTCTAGTTGAAGAGGATCCTAAAGGGAGCGGGAAAGAATCCGCTGATCGTCCTTCATGTGGGAATAAATGATACCGATAGATTCTTGCTGGAACACATCAAGGGAGACTATGTCAGGCTGGGGAAGACGCATAAGGAAATCGAGGCTCAGGTGATCTTCAGTGGGATTCTGCCTGTTCCTAGAGAAGGGCAACAAAGGCGTGACAAGATATGACTATCAACAGATGCATCAAGGGAGGTTTGACATTAGGAAAAACTTCCGAACTGTCAGGGTGGTTAAGCACTGGAATCCATTTCCCAGGGAGGTTGTGGAATCTCCATCAGGGAAGATTTTTAAGAGCAGATTGGACAAACACCTGTCAGGGATGGTCTAGATTATACTGAATCCTGCCATGAGTGCAGGGGGCGGGACGAGATGAGCTCCCGAGGTCCCCTCCAGTCCCAGGAGTCTCTGGCTCTATAGGTGGATATTGAGCTCTGAAACCTGAGCGCGGATTTGTTTTTCACTCTGGCTGTAGGTCCCGTTCCTGTGCCCAGGGCTGGGCTGTCTCTGGAAGTGCTGCCCCCGCGCGGCGCACGGGAGAAGGGCGGTTCTGCCGCTCGGGTTTTTGTGTGAGCCCGGTCGGGATTCCCCTCGCTGGGTCTCTCGCTCAGTGAGACCGGGCGGTGTCCTCGGGCTTCAGGCCGGTCATCTGCAGATACAACAGGCTGTTGGGGTCATCTCTGGAGATGGCGAATCGCCCTTTTACCGAGTCACTGTAGTATATGCTACAGCCGTGAATCTGGGCGACCCACTCCAGCCCCTTCCCGGGAGTCTGTCGGACCCAGCTCATCCAGTCGCTGCTGAAAGTGAAGCCGGAGGCCTTGCAGGAGAGGTGGAGAGTCTCCGGGCTTCTTCACATCCCCTCCGGACTCCACCAGCTGCAGCTGGGACCGGGCATCTGGGAATAACAATTAATTATGGGGAACATGAGGGCCTGGGGCAATAATCCCGCACCTCCCCAGTACATCCAATCTATGGAAAGGAGAATGGACCTTCCGGAGATGCTGCAATGAGAACCAGGTACAACCAAAGCCCCATTTTCCCTGGTACTGGAGGGCAAAGTTCTCAGGGGACTGGCTGGTGACTGCAGAGACCCGGGGGGCTGCGGATTGTGTCTCCGGGTGCAGCCTGGGCAGAGAGAGGGACAGATTTAAACAGGAAACTCTCACCCTCATTTGCATGCCCCGCTCCTTATAAGAGACACCCGCCAGTTCCTAGCCCGGACTCAGTTCCTTTGTGTGGGGCTGAGAGAAGAGGCGGCGCTTTGTTTCTGTGGCACCGCCCCTGTCTGAGTTGGAGCTTCCTACTCTACCATAAGGAGAGAAACTGGCATCTTCTTTATCCCTCCTCTCGCTCCCCCACCTAACCGTGACCCTGAGGGTAAACGCCACCTTCATATATGTCTGAACCGGAAAACTCCATGAATACCTGACTTAGAGCCCCAAATCCGGACTTTACCCAGGATGCAGTTCTAACCCTGAATGTAAATTCTAACCTGAGTTTTAATATTAGCCCTCAACCTTCATCCCTACCTCGAAACTAAGACTAGGCGAGACTTTGGGGAGTCCGGGCCGTATCTCACTCAGTGGGAGCTGCGCTCTGCGACCCTCGTGCCCCCCTGGACCCCCACCCTCGGGCCTCTGCTTCTCCCTCAGCAGCCGCCTCCCCCTGAGCGACCCCATGAAATCCCACCGTGTCCCTGTCCACAGCCTTTAGCCACGTGTCTGTCCCCAATGCCCTGCGGGCCAGCGCTGGGCTGTGATGTCATCTCCATGGTGACTCTGTGACATTGTGGAACTTTATTGTGGGCAGGATCCTGAGCTGCACCGTTTACCCCGGGGCTGTGATTTCCAGCTGTCAAATGGATGAAAAAAAAATGCTCCAGTCTCTTTGGAAAGTCCCAACAGTGCCACATCCCCAGGCTCAGTGGTGTGGGGTTTTTTCTGGCACTGGGTGATCTCTGCCCCCAGGACCAGCTCTAGGCACCAGCAAGCTTACATGCTTGGGGTTGCAAAAAGCTTTAGCTGGCTCTACCAGTGAGCCACCGCGGCAGAGGCAGAGGGAGGGGCTGGGCCAGAGCCACCCCCGAGAGGAGGAGACGCCACCCGTGGCATGGGCTGAGTGACCTCCTCCGGCCCTGCTGAGCCAGACTTCACTGCAAACAGCTGGCCTGGCACACAGAGCTGCCCCTGGACTCGGGACTGACCAGTCCAAAGCTGCTTCCCACCCCCCTCCGGGCCAACTCGCCTGGGACTGGTCCAGCATGGGGACCCGGGTGTCTCGACACCAGCCCGCCACCAGGCTCTGGGCACCATCCCTGCTCCCTGGCTGTTCTGGCACTGCGGGACTCAGCTCTGCCCTCTGAGCCCTCTGGGGGCTCCATGGGGCTCCATGCTGGTGGAGTTTGGCTGAAGGTGCATGGCCAGGTACCCTTTTGTGGGTCTTAAATGAGCAACTGCAGGGGCCTGGCTTTGGATGCCCCTGGACCAGTTGCTCCTTTCCCCCAGTTAGGTGCCAGAGGACTGGAGAAAGGTTTGACATTTACCATCTTTAGGAAGAGGTCCAATGAAGCACCAGTCAGCCCAACTTTGATCCTGGAAAGGGACTGGAACAAATGACTAAACAATGCATTTGTAAGCTCCTGGTGGATGATGAGGACCAGCCAGCATGGATTTGCCAAACCAACAGAATTTCCTTCTTTGGCAGGGTCACTGGCCCAGTGGATGGGGGAAGCAGCAGCTGGGCCATCTCTCCATTTTCACCAGGCTTTGGTGGCTCCAAGGGGAGGAGTGGAAGCTCCTTTGCTGGGGCGTTGGTGTTAATGAGTACAGCATGAGGAGGATTAGCCAGCATGGATTTGCCAAACCAGCTGAATTTCCTTCTTTGGCAGGGTCACTGGCCCAGGGGATGGGGGAAGCAGCAGCTGGGCCATCTCTCCATTTTCGCCAGGCTTTGGTGGCTCCAAGGGGAGGAGTGGAGCTGGGGTGCTGGTGTTAATGAGTACACTAGTAGGAAATTGTTTTATTTCACTAACTACAAATTCTGTTTTCATTTTTAAAAATTTAAACAGTCAAAACAAAAAAAATTGCAAAGTGCAAACGTGTAAAAGCCAAAAAAAGGGGGAGCAGCCAAATTTTTTTCTGCTTGGGGCAGCACAAAACCTAGAGCCGGCCCTGTCTGCCCCACAGCCCCGCCCGGACTCTGAATGGCCCATTGCCATATCCCAGCCTCCATCTCTCTCTGCCTCAGTCCCACGTTTTGAACCTGGGGCTGTGATCGTTCCCCCGCCTCAGGGTGGGGTTGTGGGGATAAAGGCAATAAACGTTTGTGAAGGGCAGAGATGCCACCGGGAGGGGCCCCACATCAGTTATAATTAACTAATCCTCTTCCTGTGCATTAATGCCATAAACATCCCTGGTGTAAATCAGGAGTAACTCGAGTCTCGTGAAAGCCCTTGCGGTGACTTTACACTAGCGAAGGATTTGGCCCCAGGGGCAATTTGCTCCATCCGTTGGGTCTGATGCAAACCCCAACGCGCTTGTCCGCTTTACACTGACCGACGCTGGCCTGTGAGTCTGACACCGAGGTGGGCCCGGGAGAGGCAAGGTGCCAGGTCTGCGAGGGGAGAGTGATTCAGAACAGGACTCACTCCGGATTGGGGTTCACAGATGAAGCGAGGGATCTCTGAACCCCAGGACCAGCGGGGCTCTTTGTAGGAAGGGGAGACACATTGCCCGGGAACGGAAGGGTTAAACTGGCGGGAGGTTTGTGTCCCGTTCCCCCGGGTGCCGGGTCTCCTGCCCGAGCCCGAAGCGGGGGGTGTCGCTGCTGCCCCCGCGCGGCCGCCGGGAGAAGGGCGATTCCGCAGCCTGGGTTTTTGTGCGATCACAAACCGGTTTGGTGTCACTGTGTCTCTCGCACAGTAATAGCGGGCGGTGTCCTCGGGCTTCAGGCCGGTCATTTGCAGATACAGCTCACTCTTGGCGTTATCCCTGGAGATGGTGAATCGCCCTTTCACTGCATCGAGGTAGTAAGTACCCCCACCGGGGTATATAACAGCGACCCATTCTAATCCCTTGCCAGGAGCCTGGCGGACCCAGCTCATGTCGTAGCTGCTGAAGGTGAACCCGGAGGCTTTGCAGGAGAGGCGGAGAGAGTCTCCGGGCTTCTTCACATCCCCTCCGGACTCCACCAGCGTCTGGGACCGGACACCTGGGAATAAAGACAGGCCATTAATATCGGTATAAGAACAGCGGTAACACAATATTCTTCTAACTCGGCCAGGTCTTCAGAGGAGGAAAATACCTTCCAGAGCTGCTACAGCGACAATGACAAGGAGCAAAAATCCCATTTTCCCGGGTGCTGGAGGGGAA
This sequence comes from Lepidochelys kempii, assembly GCF_965140285.1. Classification (NCBI taxonomy): domain Eukaryota; kingdom Metazoa; phylum Chordata; order Testudines; family Cheloniidae; genus Lepidochelys; species Lepidochelys kempii. Next base: position 40,379,267 of record NC_136392.1, read on the forward strand.
AGTTCTCAGGGGACTGGCTGGTGACTGCACAGAGCCAGGGGGCTGCGGATTGTGTCTCCGGTGCAGCCTGGGCAGAGGGAGGCTCAGATTTAACCAGGAAACTGTCTCCTCATTTGCATGCCCCGCTTTATAAGAGACACACACTCCTGCTGCCAGTGATCGGATTGACTCGCCCCAGGGCTCTCGTGGCAGGAGTCAGACTGTCCCGTCCTCTGTGTCTGTGCAGCGCCGGGCACAGGGCGCTGGGATCCTCATTAGACTTTCGGACCCCTGGGAGGAATGAACAGCTCCCTGCAGGGACTGTATTTCCTCACACGGGAACTGAGGGTCTGGCTATTCTGAGGTGATATTGGGGATTGGGGGGGACTCAGCTCTGGAGCCCCGTTGCACACGCACAGGGGCCATGCAATGTCCGGTCTGGGGAGTCAGTGTCTGGGGAGGGGTCGTGTCCCAGGGATCCATAGGGCTGGGCCACCCCCTGGAGACAGAAGATTTCCCCTGCCACTGGGAGGGATTTGGGAGGGAAGCCCCTTTCACTTCCCAGCAGTGACCGGCTACATTGAAATGATGCACTTTGGACGAGGTCTGGGGGCCCGGCTGTGTGTGAGAGAAGCTGGGGGTGGGGGTCTGAAGAAAGAGTTAAGGTTTTGCAGAGGAGCCTCCCTGACATTTGTGTGCCTAGAGAGGCGTGTCTGGGAGTTTTGCTTTAGGGAGGGAGTAGAGGGAGGATTCAGTAGACAATGGAGGAAAATTATTATGCCCGGCTGATATTTATATCCGCGTTTACACTCCCACTCCCATTCACACTCCACTTCCCATTTATGCTCGAATTGTAAACTCCGCGGGGTAGAGAGAGGTGTTATGGTCTGTGTTTGTACCGTGCCTAGGAATAGGGGATCCTAGACTATGATTGGAGACCCCAGGCGCTAGGATCCAACCACCACCAACTCCCTCCCCCCTAATCATCATCAGCATAATCATCTACTTAGTTAATTATTAATAAGCAATGAAGTGCAGGCAGAAGCGTTCTCCTTTTTATGTTTTTAGATTCTGTATGATGTAATATTCAGACATTCGACTACTGCTACTACTTAATAATAAAATATTTCCGTTCCCACTTACATTCAGACCCCTGTAACCATTCACGCTGAAACAGGTATTTCTTTTCCCACTCCCATGAACACTCCCATTCCTGTTTATATTCCCCTTCCTGTTCACTCACACACTCCCATTTCCACTTCCAGTCACACTCACCTTCCTGTTCTCTTTCATGCTCACCGTCCCATTTCTGTTCCCATTGATAGTCCTCTTCCATTCCGATTCATACTCCCATTCCCATTCCTTTTGCACAAATGCGAGTCGGAGCATTTGGCCCTGACTTCATTCTAAGACCCAACAGAGCCAGGTCTCTCTGTCTGACTGTCCCCCCAGCGCTGCTGTCAGTCACTGCAAAGGTTACACAAAGGAGGGCACCGGGTCTGTAGGTCATAGGAGGGAGGATGCTACACAGAGCCAGAACATCACTGGATTTGTCCTTTTTTGGAGAGGAGGGCAAAGACAATGTATTGGGGGAAGGGGGAGGGGAGGTGGAAGGAGTCTTTATAAACCTATTAACGTCTGTGATTAAACATCTGGATTCTTATCTGGCTTGCTGGGCAATTCCCCGTGAGAAAGAACATGACATGAACCCCCTGATTTCTTTGTTTACTTCCCTTTGTCCTCGCTGGGCTCATTGTAACTTGCAGACCTTGAGCGCCACCAAGAGTAACAGCCTCATGGCATTGCAGGGGACGGGTTTTTGTCTCAGCTCAGACCGGGTTTCACTCACTGCGACGCTGCACAGTAACCAGGTCGTGTCCTCTGGCTTCAGGCTGCTCATGTCTAAATCGGCCAGGTTTGGGGAGTTGTCCCTGGAGGTGGTGAATCATCCTTTGACAGAAGCGGCGTGATATTCCTTACTCCCATCAAAGAAAATCACGGAGACCCACTCCACTCCCTTCCCGGGAGCTTAAATCAAAGCCGGAGCCTGTACAGGTGAGCGCAGAGATTGTCCGGGCTTCTGAATGTCTCCTCCTCCGGACTCCACCAGCGGATCCTGAGCCCCAGCCTCGGGGGGTGTAAAAGCACATGGAGAATCCAGATGACAGTGCTGCTGCTAACCGGATTGATGCTTCTGTTAATATTGCTACGGATCACAGCTCTGATTCCAATATTGCCACACGTTATTTCAAAACAAGGGTATCTCCATTTCCCCCCGAAGAGATACACACCTCGGAAAGCTGTCACAGTGAAAAGAAAATGCAGCCAAAACATCAAGTGTGTTTGCTGGGAAAAGTTCTCTAGAGGGTTGGGACGATCGCTGCAGACACCGGGAGCTGCAGGTTCCCAACCCAAAGGGCTTTAAGCAGGGAATACAATTACTCGACTTGCATATCCGTGCTCTTAAAATGGAGTACCAGGGGCTGGCATTGCATTTCTCGCCGAGGTCCCTTGTCCCGGGCTTTGGGAGATGCCATGATACGGTGTGAGACCCTGAGGGGATAGAAGCATGTTCAAAGTAATCTGAAGCACTGAATGTATCCAGTCTGTGAAATACAGCCCAGGAGTGATTACACCCTTGGGTGACAGAAATACTCAGCTCTGTAAGGGAGATTTGGGAACGGACGGTGAGCTTTCGTGTCCCCTTTTTCGAGGTGGATAAACTGAGGCAGAGAGAAGAAAACTGATTTCCCCGAGGTCTGTTGGCTGTTAGAAGAAAAGCCAGGTTCCCCGGAGACCCAGGCTGCCCAGTGTTCTAGTAACCACACTGGCCTGAAACCTGCTAATCGAGCATTCAAATAACCCATAGAGCACAGCGACCTGAAGATGGGCCTCCCTTGATCCAAGAAGAGCACCCTGGTCACCGGGCTATTCAGTCATTCTCATTCACACTCTGTCTTGCTCTCTCCTCACAAAGACTCTTTGCATTCTGAAGCAAGTAGAAGAACTTCAACTGCAACTCTTTGAAGAGGAGTCCCCCGGGAAACCTTCTAGCCCAGTGGCTCGGCCCTCCCCTGGGAGGTAGAAGATGGACCTTGTTGAAGTCCATTCTCTGGCTCAGGCACAGTGGGGCTGAGAGTCAGGGTGCCTAATTCGAGGCTGTAAATTCCATTGGGAGCCAGGCACCTCTAGGCAGGCATTATAATAACTACCCTTAGACCCTTATGTGATTCGAAGCCCCCGGGCTCCCTACTTTATTGACACAGCCAGTGCCCCCAGTGGGGCGGGTTTGGTGCTTAAATGTCATCTGAGTCTTTCCTCAGATTTCCACAGTTTTGAAAACCCTGAGCACTGGGCAGCAGCTCTAGCCAGCAAGTCCCGCCCCCTCCCGGGGGCCAGACGGATCCAGTCCATGAGATAACTGCTGAAGGTGAACCCAAAGGCTTTGCAGGAGAGGCGGAGAGAGTCCCCTGGCGTTTTCACATCCTCTCCGGACTCCACTAGCTGGACGTGGGACCGGGCACCTGGGAATAAAGTCATGTTAAGAATCATATCAAAATAGTTTGGGAAGAATACTATGTCCCCATCTATCTATAGAGAAACTAGTAAAAGAAAATATCTTCCAAGACTGCTACAAAGGAAACGAAATGGAGCCAAAGTTTCATTTTCCCAGGTGTTGAAGGGGAAAGTTCTCAGGGGATTGGCTGGTCACTGCACAGATCCAGGGGGCTGCTGATTGTGAATCCGGCTGCAGCCTGGGCAAAGAGAAAGATCGATATAAACAGTAAATGGTCACCCCTATTAGCATATCCCCCTCTTTATAAGGAACAGGTGGGCTTGGCTACACTTGGGAGTTAGAGCGCATTAAAGCATCCCCCGGCACCCCAGCTTGTCCACACAGGCAAGGCTTGTAGAGTGCTCTGACTCCAAGGCTACAGCACTCCTGGTTCTCCACCTCCGCGAGAAGATTAACTCCTGCTGTGCCTTGGCTGAAATGCCTGGGCATCAGTGTGAATGAGGTGTTGCATTACTGCGCTCTGATCAGACTCCAGAAATGTCCCATAATCCCCTTAAGTCAAGTGGCCACTCTGGTCATTGTTTGGAATCAGCTGTAGGAATGTGGATGTGCCCTTTGAAAACTCCATTTCTGACACCCGGCTGTTTATCTACTCTGAGACAAAGCAATCATTAGTGCAGAATGCTGTGTGAGAGAGAGAGAGGCAGGGTCTGCTGCTGTCTGAATTTACAAGACAGCATGCTGACATGCTCTCTGCCCCCCAAAAAACCCACTCTCTCTCCCCCCACATACATACAACACAGTCCCTGTCACACTCCACCCCACCCTCCCCATTTGAAAAGCACGTTGCAGTCACTTGCATGCTGGGATAGCTGCCCATAATGCACCGGGCCCAATGCCATTGCAAGTGCCGCAAATGTGGCCACGCCAGCGTGCTTGCAGGTGACAGTGTGAACACACGGCAGCGCTTTCCCTCCTACGCTCTCCGAAGGCGGGTTTAACTCACAGCACTCGACATCTGCAAGTGTAGCCATCCCCAGGAACTCCTTCACCAAAAGATCCCACTTGCTGCCTCTGGGGATCCAGGACAAGGAGGGAAGACCCGCTGTTAGAGCAATAAGAATAAAAAGAGATCTTAAAATGACAGACCGGTAGGCAGGTAGATTAGATTAGTTGTCTTCAACAATGATAACATTCCTCAGGGGCGTTTGTCACTCAACTTTACGTGCTTCCTTACTGCTTATATTTCCTGCCATAGTAGCGTCAGACCAATGGCTCCTGCAAGTAATAACGGAACATGCAACATAAAACGATTTTGTCAAATCCTCCGGCGGTTCAGTCTAATTCTATATATTTCATCTACTCTATTCTGTAAACAAGAAGTGAGCACAAATCAGTGCCTTTGTGTTGACAATTGCGGTTGATTCCTGTCTTTTCTTAAATGTGGCCATGTTAAGAGACAAACACGATGTTAACCCACTGTTGGCTTTGGTGATGGGTTTTGTCACTGTGGTCTAGTCTCTCACACAGTGATACCGGGCAGTGTCTTCCTGTCTCCTGTTGCTCCTTTGTAAACACAGAGGGTTGTTGGGATTGTCTCGTGACACAATGACTCGCCCTTTCGCTGAATAGGTGTAATGAGAACAATTTCTTGTATTCTGTGCCCTGGAGACACTCTCCAGTTGCTTCCCAGGAGCCTGAGGGGCCCAGCCCTGAAGTGAAACCCGGAGACTTTAGAAGAGAGGCGAACTCAAAGGGCACCTGCAAGTTCGATGTGCAAACGAGCCATTTATGTAGGTACAGAGTTGAAAAAAAATATGTTTTCCAACCCCCAAAGCCCCTCTTCAGTCTTGTCCCCAAGGCTATGCTGTTTTCTCACTGCTCCCCCCAGTGCAGAATGGAGAAGGGGATTCTGCACCCCCCCTTCTCTCACTGACCCCCCTTTTGTATTATCATTTAAAGCAGAAAATAAATATTTTGGGGGTTATTTTTTCTTTTAATCCAAGATTTTTTACTCCTTGGAAAATGCTCCTTGTGCCAGAAAAAGCCAGCTTTTGCTGAAAAATTATTCAACTAACCACAAAAGCAAACGAACGAAAAAGAAAAGCAAAACAGACAGACTTGGTGGGTTCTAGTGTTAAAAGCTGAGAGATCAGGGCCCTTCTGCTGGAATGTCTCTCTGACAGTGGTGAAAGAAAGTGGAATCACAGCATGCTGAAGTAAAGAGGGTGCTAGACTGAACCCCAGTTAATCAGGTTGAGGATTTATGGCATATATTATGCAGGAGGTCAGACTAGAGAATCATACTGCTCCTTTCTGGCCTTTAATTCTATGAATCTGTAACTATCTGGGAGGTTGTGTGCATTTTTACTTTGGTGTCTGAGAAGGGCCACATTCAAATATGACCATATAAGAACATAAGAATGGCCATATTGTATCAGACCAAAGGTCCATCTAGCCCAGTATCCTGTCTTCTGACAATGGCCAATGCCAGGTGCCCCAGAGGGAATGAACAGAACAAGTAATCATTAAGTTATCCATTCTCTGTCTCCCATTCCCAGCTTGTGGCAAACAGAGGCTAGGGACACCATCCTTGCTCATCCTGACTAATAGCCATTAATGATGGACCTGTCCTCCATGAACTTATCTAGTTCTTTCCTGAACCCTGTTATCGTCTTGGCCTATACAACATCCTCTGGCAAAGAGTTTCACAGGTCGACGGTGCGTTGTGTGAAGAAATACTTCCCTTTTTTGTTTGAAAACTGCTGCCTATTACTTTCATTTGGTGACCCCTAGTTCTTGCCTTATGAGAAGGAGTAAATAACACTTCCTTATTTAAAACAAAACAAAACAATGAGGAGTCATGTGGCATCTAAAAGACAAACAAATTTATTTGGGCATAAGCTTTCTTGAGTGGCAATTTAGACCCCATTATTTTCTATGTATAGTTGGGATGATGTTTTCCCATGTGCATTACTTTGCATTTATCAGCATTGAATTTCTTTTGCCATTTTGTTGCCCAGTCACCCAGTTTTGTGAAATCCTTTTGTAGCTCTTCGCAGTCTGCCTGGGTCTTAACTATCTTTAGTAATTTTGTATAATCTGCAAATGTTGCCACCTCACTGTTTACCCCCTTTTCCAGATCATTTCTGAATATGTTGAATAGGACTGGGCCCAGTACAGACCCCTGGGAGACACCACTATTTACCTCTCTCCATTCTGAAAACTGACTGTTTATTCCTGCCCTTTGTTTCCTATCTTTTAACTAGTTACCAGTCCATGAGAGTACCTTCCTTCTTATCCCAGGATATCTTAATATTCCAGAAGCCCCAGTTTTTATGGACACACGATCATAGATGGATACAGAGATTTGAAACCTGATGACAGATATTTTGATTTGACTCTGGTTGCAGATCCCATTGCTGTGCCTAGTACTGGATTGTTTGTGGAATTTCTGCCCCCATGCGGCATATGGCAGAAGGAAGTTTCTGCAGCTTTGGTTTTTGTATTTTCCCTGTCGGGATTCCCCTCACTGGGTATTTCACCCCTTCCCTGCCTCCTGTCTGATCCAGGCCATCCAGTTGCTGCTAAGATCAAACCTGCTGGTGGCACATTGCAATTTATGGGACTCTCCAGGCCCCTTCAGCACTGGTCCCAAGTGGGTCAGAACCACCTTCAAGTTGGCCCCTGGGGGAGAAGGGGTAAGAGGCAAACTGACTAAGGAGATAATCTGAGTCATTGACTATTGTCTTTGAAAAGTCATGGAAGACGGGAGACATCCCAGAAGACTGGAAAAGGGCAAATCTAGTGCCCATCTATAAAAAGGGAAATAAGGACAATCTGGGGAATTACAGACCAGTCAGCTTAACTTCTGTACCCGGAAAGACAATGGAGCAAATAATGAAGCAATCAATTTGAAAACACCTAGAAGTTAATAAGGTGATAAATAACAGTCAGCATGGATTTGCCAAGTACAAATTGTGTAAACCAACCTGATAGCTTTCTTTGACAGGGTAACAAGCCTTGTGGATGTGGGCAAGTGGTAGATGTGGTATATCTTGACTTTAGTAAGGCTTTTGATACAGTCTCGCATGCCCTTCTCATTAAGAAACTAGGGAAATACAATCTAGATGGAGCTACTGTATGGTGGGTGCATAACTGGTTGGAAAATTATTCCCAGAGAGTAGTTTTCAATGATCACAGTCATGCTGGAAGGGCTTAAAGAGTGGGGTCCCACAGGGATCAGTTCTGGGTCCAGTTCTTTTCAATATCTTCATCAATGATTTAGATCATGGCATAGAGAGTACACTTATAAAGTTTGCAGACCATACCAAGCTGGGAGTGGTTGCAAGTGTTTTGGAGGATTGCAACGAAGTGGGAATGTTCTTAATGTTTTCTCTGAATACTGTGTGCATGCCTCAGTTTCCCCTAGGCATTTCTTAAGTATCTAGGTCGTGGGATAAGGGTGTGTGATGCTGTCTGCACAGACAATGGCCGACACCCTGTCTGCTGGCAACTGATGGCCTGGGCCCCTCCTCTGCAAAGGTGCCAACTGAAGGTGTTGGAGAACAAAGAGATCAGGTGGCCTCCTGGCCCGGGAAAGAGAAAAAGGTGAGAGGAGGGGTGAGAGAGTTTCAGTTTTGGAGCTGGCTGGGGAAATGGAGGGAGGCCCAGATGGGGCTCTAGCCTCCCTGCCCCCCCAAGATGGACCTGACTGAGGGGTTCTGTTCTCTGTACCTACAAACTCTGTTTTAGACCATGTTCCTGTCATCTAATAAACCTACTGTTTTACTGCTCCCCTGTCACTTACTGCCAGATGCTCCATCCATGGGGTGCAGTCCATCCCACCTCAACCACCAGTTGCTCTGGATGCGATGCTCTGGAACGACTCCATATGAAGCCAGTCAGGACTCTGGGGGAACCTCCTCTCTGTGAGCAGACTGTCTCCAGGGCAAGAAGCTTCCACCGCTTCGACCTTCCTGGGGCTGACCTTGGAGCATTCAGCATCCCCTTCTCACACTGTGCGCTTCCCGCAGCGAGTCCGCAGTGCGGGAGTAGGGAAGCCAGTGGACCCGCACCCCAATTCTGCAGTCAGATGTGACTCTCAGCCAGCCAGTAAAACAGAAGGTTTTATACTCCTAAAGTAAAGAGTATAGAAAGATAGCTTTAGGAGTATAACTTTGGGAGTACACCTTCTGTGTCAGGTGAATGTAACATGACTGCATGAGATGTCTTCCTGGAGATTGGTATCATACAGAACCTTTTTCCAGAACTATATTATTACTGGTTAATAGCAATAAACTTGAATGACATTGGTTATTTGGTCTCTTGAATATATTTGATAATGAACCAAAGTGAGTGAAGCGATTTATTATACAGCACTGAGTTGCATTGTATTGGTTGCAATATAATTAAAGAGAGAATGGTATCTGTTGGACCAGTTTGTGCACGTCATCAGATCAAGACTTCCCCACAAGTCAACTTCCCATCACCACCCAGTCCCCTACTGTATTAGTTTTCATCATGTTAGTAGATACAAAATAGAGGCCAAATCATTCTTTATCTCACTATGGCTTGTATGCTCCAAAGTCTTGCATCTTTTAATAATGAGCCAGATCCAAAGTCCTTTCTAGTTAAGGAAAAGACTCTCAATCATTGACAACAAGGGGTTTTGTATCAGGCCCTGTACAAGGCAAAGGCAAGAGTTATTTTCCCCATGGCTAATATGGACTAGTATCTGTGTCTCCCCTGCCCACTCTCAAAATAAACAGTCACAGATTACATTCCTGTTTTACACTACAGCTATCCACCTCCACCTTTCCCATCCCACATACATAGCATCTTCCCTCACACTTTAGGAGAAGGAGTCCCTCGCTCTTTTAGCAAAGACCAAAAGGATAGGTGCAAGTTAGGCCATCAGGCAACAAAGTGTGGATTTTCAAAGGAGCACAGAAAGGTTAGGTGTCCAACTCCCTTTGACATTCAGGGTAATGAGCCGTTAGGGAAAAGAATAGATCTTAGGAGAAGCTTATCTCCCACCTGATGAGCCTTCCTGAGAACTTTCCAGAGAGCCTGTAAGTAATGGGTGATATGAATCTATCAGGGCAGGTGACCAGACCACATGACACTGGGCTCCATCTTGGGACATCTGTATTTTTCCTCAAACTGGTCTGGGAACCGAGTTTTGAAACAAAGGGTTCCCACCCTATGCTAAAGCTATATAAGTCAGGGAGCGATATCATGCCACACAAGAGGATTCCTGGAGAGACCTAAGGAACAAAGACTGAACTGGGGGAAGTGCTGGAGCCAGGTTAAAGAGATTTCTAGCCTGTGTATGGAAACCTGAGAAACCCAAGCTGCAAGGCAAATGCAGCTTTTGCCTTGAGAATCTGTCAGACTGCTGATATGATCGGTCAGGGTGAGAAACTGCTCATTCATAGTCAATCTAACTAGTGCGTTAAGCTTAGGTTGCATTTCTGTTTATTTGCTAGATAATCTGCTTTGATCTGTTTGGTATCCCTTCTAATCATTTAAAATCTAACTTTTATCATTAAAAGTGTGCATATTCCTCTCCACGTTGAGGGAGAGACGAACCAGGTAATGCATTCATACTGGTCAGTGTTTTGAGGAGGGCAGGACGGTCCAGCTCTGGGATCCTAGGCTGGGGAGCTGGTTGGTATCTTGACTACAGCTTCTCTCTTTTTGGTTCATGCAGTGGCTGGCCAGAGCTTGCACGTAACTGCAGCTGGGTGCATCCCTGCCTGTGGGAATGTTGGAGGAAGTGTAGGACTGGGAGCAGTTTTGCATCTTGCCACAGCAGCACAGTGTGAGAGGGAGCCCAGACTGGTGAGACATAAATGAGACATTCCCTTTTTTCCAATTGCTTTGTCTTTTGGGTCAACAATTCTTCTGTCTCCGTTATTTTCCCTCTTTGAACCAGCTGTTTTCCATGACTTCCCCTTTGAGGTTAGTAATAAGACTGTTCTTGCACCGTTGTTTTTCCTTTCTAAAAATAAATATTATCTTTCCTCTATGCAATAATTTCAAATTCCCACCGGCAGAAATATGAAGGGAGATTACATCATCTATTGTGAAGGAGAAATTACCAACCGAGAGAGACATAAATTTCTGTGAAAGGGAATAACAGCAAAATACACCCAGAAGTGCCATAGGATCCAGACATCCAGGTAGGAACCCAAAGCTCATTTTACTGAGATTATTGAAGACTATCAAAAGTAGAAGAGAATTGAAAATGTAGTGCAAAGATTATAATTTTAACTCGGGAAATCTGAAGGAAAGATTGGGGTTAGGGGCAATAGATCATCAGTGAGAAAGGTAAAGCAGCCCAGTTAAAATGAAATAATCTGATTATCAAATAGAAATACCTGCTCAGGCATCCACCATGTCAGAAAGAGTATGATTGCTTGTTCAATCCAGGGGGGAAGGAAATGAAGGTAGATGAGTTATAGAAAAGCATGCCTAAGAAAGAGCAATGAATGGCTTTCAGATTTAAAACATAAGAACATAAGAACGGCCATAGTGGGTCAGACCAAAGGTCCGTCTAGTCCAGTATCCTGTCTTCTGACAGTGGCTAATGCCGGGTGCTTCAGAGGGAATGAACAGAACAGGTAATCATCTACTGATCCATACCCTATTGCCCATTCCCAACTTCTGGCAAACAGAGGCTAGGGACACCATCCGTGCCCATTCTGGCTAATAGACATTGATGGACCTGTCCTCCATGAATGTATCTAGTTTATTGACTCCTTGTGTGTGTATTTTCTTTTTCACGACAAGACTCTGTTTCTTTTCCTCAAATGTGACATTTATTGCTTGTACAATTTTTGAAATAAAACAAAGAGTCTCTCTCGTCTCTCTCTCTCTCTGTGTTTTTCTGGATTTCCATTTTTCTGTCATACCTTTATGTTGCACCATTGTCAATGTACCATTAACATTCCCGGTGTAGACATAGTTTCTATGGGTGCATCATAAACTAGTGAATGAGGAGATAAAAAGTGCATAAGGGAAAAGCAAGGAAGAGAGGAGTTAACCCCTGATAGAATTTACCACTATATATTTTTCTGCCCTGTTTCCAGGCCCCATTTCAGGTGAATGTACTGCCCTCCGTTCCCGCTTTCAGTTGTGTACAGTTTGACACCTTTGGCTATTTTGAAACATATAATTTTTTTTTATGTTTGGACAGGGGAATGTTTTGTACTTGTGGTTTGACACGTCTGGCTGATTTTTTTTTAGAAAAAGTAAGGGTTAATCTGAAAGAATCGAAAGAGATGACTTAAGGAAAAGGAGGTTTAAAACAATAAGAATTGGTTCGCTTTAGTAAGGAGAGAGGTTGGTTATTAAAGAGAGGAAAGATTTTTGGTTAGGTTTATTAAGGAGAGAGAGTTTTAAAGACAAAGGTTTGAAAGAAAGGTTATTATAGAACTAAACAAAATTGAAATAAAAGAGGAAAATATAAAGGTGGATTGAAGGAGGAGCATTTAAAATAGAGATTTTTTTAATAAAGAAGAACATATCCAGGTAAAAAAAAATAAGGTTGAAAGAAAGCACAAGATGGAAAAAAAAAGGGATTTTAAAAAGTAGCTGGAAAGCCTGTGTTGAATGACAAAGGGCTGTGTGACAGAGCTAAAGTGGCTCATTCACCTGCACATCTACCAATGTGACATATGCCATCATGTGCCAGAGATGCCCCTCGGCCATGTACATTGGCCAAACCAGACTGTCTCTATGCAAAATGGACATAAATCAGGCATCAAGAATTCTAACATTCAAAAACCAGTAGGAGAACACTTCAACCTCCCGGAACACTCAATAACAGACTGAAAAGTGGCAATTCTTCAACAAAAAAACTTCAAAAACAGACTCCAAAGAGAAACTGCAAAACTGGAATTAATTTGCAAGCTAGATACCATCAAATTAGGCCTAAAAAAAGACTGGGCATGGATGGGTCGCTACAAAAAGTAATTTTCCCTCTGCTGATACTCACACCTTCTTGTCAGCTCCATGCATCTGATGAAGTGGGTGTTAGCCCATAAAAGCTTATGCCCAAATAAATTTGTTCGTCTCTAAGGTGCCACAGGGATTCCTCATTATTTTTGTGTTGGGGAAATGTTTCTTCAAACACGCTTATCTTTTAAGTGTATATTCTTTTACAAAACTTAAATTAAAAGTCAATTTTCGGTAAAACTTTAACTATATGAAAAGGTTGTGGAAATATCTTTCATGCAGGGCTTATCTCAGGAGGGGTGGGGAGGGGAGGAGAGGGAGGGAGGGAGGGAGGAAGGAGGAGGCGATGGGCTGTAGAACAGCTTCTGATTGCAGGGTTTCCTCCCAAGGCTCACAGCCTCTGGTATCGTTATCATTTCCCTAGGGACAGCCACTGGGTAAGCTTGCTGCTTACCTCTTGCTACCGCTTTCTATAATTTACCTCTCTCACTAGCCATGTGTTCTGCTGATGAACAAAAAAAGATGTTTCTCTCTCTTGCTGTTTTCTAAACTTTACCTCTTTCACGCAGCCCTGTGTTCTGCTCATGAACAGAAAAGCATCTCTCTCTCTCTCTCTCTCTCGTTTTCTATACTTTATCTCTTTCACACAGCCCTTTGTCACTGAATACAGATTTTCTTCCTAATTTTTAAAATTCCCTTTTTTTCTGGCATGTGCTCTCTTTCAGCCTAATTCTTTTTCCCTTTATATTTTCCTTTTTTATTTCCAAAATAACTCTTTTTAAATGCTCCTATTTCAAGCCACCTTGATATTTCCTCATTTATTACATTTTTTTGTATTTTATAATAACCTTTCTTTCAAACTTTTGTCTTTAAAACCCTCTCTCCTTAGTAAACCTAACCAAAAATCTTTCCTTTCCTTAATAACCAACCACTCTTCTTACTAAATCTACCCTAACCAATCTTTTATTTTTTAAACTGCTTTTCATTAAGGTCTTTCCTTCTGTTCTTCCATTTTTTTTTCCTTTAAAACCCTCTCTCCTTAATAAACCTAAACAAAAAAATCTGTCCTTTCTTTAATAACCAATCTTTACTCTTTGAAAACCTCTCTCCTTAATAAACCTAAACAATCTTTCTTTTTTAAAAACTCCTTTTCTTTAAGCTCTCTCTTTCTATTCTTTTGACCTAACCCTTCCCTTTTTTCTAAGAAATCAGCCAAATTTATCAAAACACAAGCATACAACCTTCCCCGGTCCAAACATTAAAAACAAATATTTTTTTTTCAAAATGACTAACAACCAAATGTACGCAACCAAAAACAGGAATGGAAGGTGGGACATAAACCCAAAATGGGGCATGTAAATGTCTCAGAAAAGTTTATGGTGATGAATGCTATTGAGGGGACGACTACTGAAGAGATTTCAGATTTATTAGTTCTGATACCTTTGCTTTAACAGAAAGTATATGCTACTTCTCTTTGAACAGATCTGTATTTTATTGCTCAAAAATTTGGAGAAATAAACTCAGCCTCTCTCCTCTTTCTCTCTCACACTATATTTTTATCTTATTCTGTTTATTTATCTCTTTCGTTTTCTCCATTTTTTAAATTTTTCTCCAGGCACATTCTCCTTTCTGAATAAAAACGACTCTCTTATTTCTATCTTGATGAATTTTCGTTTCTATTTCACTTACATTTCTTTAAATGGGGTTGGATTCCAGTCTCAGTTGCTCTTGTGTAAATCCACATAAAGCGGATGCAATTTACCCTGGCGTAATTGAGATCGGTAACAGCCCATGGTCTGTGTTTAGGTTAATGTTTGTCTTTGTCTGTTTCTCAGCTGTATCTATTAAATGGTGCAAATTCTTCTTTGAATCTGCTGTGATAGAGGACAGCTGGACAGACCTTCATACGAACCGCAGCCTCTTTGGTGTTCGGTGTGTGTCTCCTGGGTTATGTCTATGCTGCACCTGGGCAGTGTAATTCCCTGCTCCGGTGACCTACACACATTATCTGTGATGGAGCTATTGTGCTAAGAATAGTAGTGTGGCCTCGGCAGCACAGAGGAGCTGCCCGAGCACAATCCCATCTGAGATCCTAGGTACGTCCACACGTGGCCCTCCCAAGCCCCTGTATGTGCTGTCCTGTTCTCACTGCTATTTTTATCCTGCTCGCTTGACCATATCTAGTATATGTACCTCTACCCAAGCTGGGAATTACACCTCCCAACTGCAGGTTAGACTACCAGTCGTTGAACTCTAAATATCTTTCGTTTCCAATCTCTTGATTTTGTTTATGTCTTCTAGATTTGTTGCTATGACACTGATAGGATTAAGGTATTCCAAAATCCCAGCCTAAAAGTCTTTATTTAACGTTCAAGAAAGCATAAGAGAGTTAGAGGGGACATTTCCGTAATTCAGTAGGGTTCCATGCTCTTGGTTCACCTGCATTGGAAGCTCAATCTCTTGATTATATTAGTCTTCCTCTGTTTATTAACAACTTCATTCTTCTAGTGGAGAGATGCAGTGGTATGAGGTTACCTACTCCAGGTTTCTGCTAGTGTATCCAACAGCACAAACTGACGGCGTGCACTCCATCAATATTTAATGGTTTTCTTTTTCTAGATACAGATTATGGAGAAAGTGGAAGGAAGAAATCAAACACCCATCGTGAAATTCACCCTTTTAGGATTTGGGAATGTCCCTGAGCTGCAGCCCCTTCTCTTCCTCGTGTTTCTAGTGATCTACATTGTGACTGTGGCAGGGAACATCCTCATTATTGCGCTAGTTGTGACTGATCAGCACCTTCACATCCCCATGTACTTCTTCCTGGGGAACTTGTCCTGCTTGGAGACCCGCTACACCTCCACCATCCTGCCCAGGCTGCTGGCCAGTCTCCTGACTGGGGACAGATCCATTTCTGTAAAGGGCTGCATTCTGCAATTATACTTATTTGGTGTCATGTCAACTGCAGAATGTCTGCTGCTCATGGCAATGCCTTATGATTGGTATTTAGCGATATGCAATCCACTCCGTTATGATGCTCTGATGAATGGCAGGGTTTGTTGCCAACTGGTGGCTGGGTCCTGGATAAGTAGCCTTGTGGGCTGTGCCATAGTAGATATTTTCTTTTTCCAATTAACGTTCTGTAATTCCAAAGAAATTGATCATTTCTTTTGTGATTTTTCACCCATGATTAAGCTGTCCTGTGATGACACCCAGACTCTTCAACTGGTAACATTTACTATCTCTGCCATAGGGACAATTGTGCCCTGTCTACTGACCCTGACATCCTACGTTTGTATCATCGCCACCATCCTGAGAATCCCTTCCACCACGGGGAGGCAAAAGGCCTTTTCCACCTGCTCCTCTCACCTCATTGTGGTTATAGTTTTCTATGGGACACTGATTACTGTCTATGTGGCTCCAACAGCTAATACTCCCAAGATCCTACTCAAACTCTTCTCTGTCTTCTACACAGTCCTGACTCCCATGATCAATCCTGTCATCTATAGCCTGAGAAACAAAGAGGTCAATGAGTCCCTGAGAAAAGCTATTCTTAAACTGATTGCTTCCAGAAAAGGCATAGAACCTTAAAGGACAAATCTTAGCATATAGTAAAATAGAGATGAACTGAAATAGTTTCTTAGACATGGCCCATTGGAGTCCTTGAGAATAGGAGAGTCCTTGAGAACCCCTCATTGACCTTACTTCATCCATTTTCTTTCTTTCTTTCTTTCTTTTACTTGGATACTTTTTCAGTATTAATCTTTCATACATTTAATACACATTTCTTTATACAAAACTTGATACTGTAAAAAGAAAAGGAGGACTTGTGGCACCTTAGAGACTAACCAATTTATTTGAGCATAAGCTTTCGTGAGCTACAGCTCACTTCATCGGATGTGATGATATCTTGATATTGTAAGAGACATTCTTTAAGAAAAATGTTTTCTTTTCCAGACACACATTTCAGTAAAGCACTCTGCTTCATGCATCCATACATTCATCCGTACATGAACACAAGTGCCCAAATTCTGCAAGGAGCTTAACATCTTTGGAGTGGCTCTGGGTCTCTTCCACTCCCACTGAAGCCAATGACATTCATTCTCCACTGATTAGGATCCTCTGTTGTCAATTTTTAGAGTGGTAGCCGTGTTAGACTGTATCAGCAAAAACAAAGAGGAGTCCTTGTGGCACCTTAGAGACTAACACATTTATTTGGGCATAAGCTTTCATGGGCTAAAACCCACTTCAACAGAAGCATGGAGTGGAAAATACAGTCAGCGGTATATATATAATAAGATGGAAGTTGCCTTACTGAGTGGAGGGTCAGTGCTAACGAGGCCAATTCAGTTAAGGTGGAAGTGGCCTATTTTCAGTGGTTGATTACTTCTGTAGTATTAACAAGGCCAATACAATCAAGGTGGACGTCGCCCATTTCCAACAGTTGAAAAGAAGGTGTGAATATCAACTGAGGGAAAATTAGTTTTTGTAGTGACCCATCCACTCCCAGTCTTTATTCAGGCTTAATTTGGTGTCCAGTTTAAATTAATTCCAGTTCTGCAGTTTCTTGTTGAAGTCTGTTTTTGAAGTTTTTTTTGTTGAAGAATTGCCACTTTTAGGTCTGTTATTGAGTGACCAGGGAGATTGAAGTGTTCTCCTACTGGTTTCTGAACGTTATAATTCCTGATGTCAGATTTGTGTCCATTTATTCTTTTGCGTAGAGACTGTCCAGTTTGGCCAATGTACATGGCAGAGGGGCATTGCTGGCACATGGTGGCATATATCACATTGGTAGATGTGCAGGTGAATGAGCCCCTGATGGTGTGGCTGATGTGGTTAGGTCCTATGATGGTGTCCCTTGAATAGATATGTGGACAGAGTTGGCACCGAGGTTTGTTGCAGTGTTTGGTTCCTGGGTTGGTGTTTTTGTTGTGTGGTGTGTAGTTGCTAGTGAGTCTTTGTTTTAGGCTTGAGGGCTGTCATTCTTCAGCCCATCACCATAGAGTTATGCCTCTCTGTTGTAGGGAGGAGCCTGCTTTGTCCCTCTGTTTTTGTGTTCTTGCATCTTATGGGTCTGCATTCTAAGAAATAAAGGAATGTTACATTGCAAGCTTCAAGCAATACTGTTTTATGTTTTTATCTAACTGAGAACATAACTGAGAGCTGGTTGGAAAAAGATGTGGGGAAATGGGATTTTTTCTCATTTTGTTTTTTGTTTTTCCCTTCATTTTTAAAATTTCATTTGTTTGAGATTTTTCAGTACTGTCATTGTCATAGACACTGGAGGAGGGGTTTCAAAGACACAGACAGGAGTTGGGCATCAGGAAAGTCAATGGGAGATAGGTACATAGGTGGATGAAAACTTTGCTGGGTATGGAGAGGTGATGGATCTTGTCCATGAGCATCCAGGAGACCAGTGATATGAATGGGAAGAGAACACAAGTCTCCTGAGTCCTGGCCACTGCCTCAAATGACATAAACACCAATGTATCAAAGGAAACGATATAGGCTCGGCTTGTCCAATCCTCTCAGCCCCTTTGAAAATCCCACCAAATCTTGGATGAGGGCAGGATCTCTGGGGGTAATTTTTAAAGGCACCTAATTTTCCCCTAGCTGAAAAAGGTAGATAAACCTTGCTTCTCTTCCTTTGTCAGGTGCTTTTCAAACAATGAGTGAAAACTGCACTAGGGGAGCTAAGGCAGAGATTTCAGAACCACCCAGAAGTTTTGGATGCCCACAACCAGCGCAGTGGCAGTAAAAGGGAAATATAGTGACCATCTTTAAAAAAGGGAAGAAGGAGAATCCAGGGAATGATAGATCAGTCAGCCTCACCTCAGTCCCTGGAAAAATCATGGAGCAGGTCCTCAAGGAATCCAGTTTGAAGCACTTGGAGGAGACGAAGGTGATCAGGAACAGTCAACATGGATTCACCAAGGGCAAGTCATGCCTGACCGACCTGATTGCCTTCTATCACGAGATAACTGGCTCTGTGGATATGGGGAAAACACGGACGTGATATGCCTTGACTTTAGCAAAGCTTTTGATACGGTCTCCCACATTATTCTTGCCAGCAAATTAAAGAAGTATGGATTAGATCAGGGATGGGCAAACTATTGCCCGTGGGCAGGATCCGGCCCCTCAGGGCTTTGGATCCAGCCTGAGGGATTGCCACCCCCATGGTGCTGCTGGGCTAAGTGCGGGGAAGGGCTGGCACCATGTCCCTGCGACTCCTGGGGAAGAGAGGCAGAGGGCTCTGTGCGCTGACCTTGCCTGCAGGCACCCCCCCCCCGCAGCTCCTATTTCCCGGGAAGGGGGAACCGAAGCCAATGGGAGCTTCTAGTATGGTACCCACAGGCGAGGGCAGCGTGCAGCAGAGCCACCCTCCCCACCCCACCCCAGGAGCCACTGCTAGACATGCTGGTCACTTCCGGGAGTGGCGCGAGGCCAGGGCAGGCAGGGAGCCTACCTTAGGCACGTTGCGCACCACTTCCACCCCAGTGCCACTCGAGGTAAGCAGTGCCGGGCCAAAGCCTGGACCCCAAACCCCTGTCTTGAGCCCCCAGTCACACTCCCCCCTGCACCCCAACCCCCTGCCCTGAGCCCCCTGCTACATCTCCCACTCCTCCTGCACCCCAACTGCCTGCCCTAAGACCCCTCATACACCCCGCACCCCTCCTCTTCACCAACCTCTTGCCCAGAGCCCCTTCATGCACACTGCACCTCCTCACACATCCCGCACCTCAACACCTGCCCCACTCCTGCATGTAATTTCCCCACCCAGATGTGGCCCTCGGGCCAAAAAGTTTGCCCACCACTGGATTAGATGAATGGACTATAAGGTGTATAGAAAGCTGGCTAGATTGTTGGGGTCAATGGGTAGTTATCAACAGTTCGATATCTAGTTGGCAGATGGTATCAAGTGGAGTGTCCCAGCGGTCATTCCTGGGGCTCGTTTTGTTCAACATCTTCATTAATGATACTGATGATGGGGTGGATTGCACCCTCAGCAAGTTCATGGATGACACTAACCTTGGGGCAGAGGTAAATATTCTGGAGGGTAGGAATAGGGCCCAGAGCGAGCTAGACAAATTGGAGGATTGGGTCAAAAGAAATCTGATAAGGTTCAACAAGGACAAGTGCAGAGTCCTGCACTTAGGACGGAAGAATCCCATGCACTGCTACAGGTTGGGGATCGACTGGCTAAGTGGCACTTTTGCCAAAAAGGACCTGGGGATTACAGTGGACGAGAAGCTGGATATGAGTCAACAGTGTTACCTTGTTGCCAAGAAGGCTAACGGCATATTAGATTGCATTAGTAGAAGCATTGCCAGCAGATCGTGGGAAGTGATTATTCCCCTCTATTCGGCACTGGTGAGGTCACATCTGGAGTACTGCATCTAGTTTTGGGCCCCCCACTACAGAAAGGATGTGGACAAATTGGAGAGAGTCCAGCGGAGGGCAATGAAGATGCTTCGGGGGCTGGGGCACATGACTTAGGAGGAGAGGTTGAGGGAACTGGGGTTATTTAGTCTGCAGAAGAGAAGAGTGAGGGAGGATTTGATAGCAGCCTTCAGCTACCTGAGGAGGGATTCCAAAGAGGATGAAGTTCGGCTGTTCTCAGTAGTGGCAGATAACAGAACAAGGAGCAATGGTCTCAAGTTGCAGTGGGGGAGACCTAGGTTGGATATTTGGAAAAACTATTTTATTAGGAGGGTGGTGAAGCACTGGAATGGGTTACCCAGGGAGATGGTGGAATCTCCATCCTTAGAGGTTTTTAAGGCCCAGGTTGGCAAAGCCTTCGCTGGGATGATTTAGTTGGGGTTGGTCCTGCTTTGAGCAGGGTGTGATGGGTTCGATCACAGAGATCCCCTTGTGACTGTCACCTGATGTGCTGAAAATACCTCTGAGCCCGTTTTCCACTGCCAGTTTGGGACTCCAGAACCCTGCCTTGTTGAGCCAGACACGCTAGTCACCTGCAACACACACCGAGGTCTGATCCACACCCCCAAAGCTGCAGAATTTAACCAAAAATTGCTCAGCAACTCACCTATCTCCAGCACCCGGACACTCAGTTCTCAATGCAATCCAAACCCAAATAAATCCGATTTACTCTGTATCAAGCTTATACAGGGTAAACCCATAAATTGTCCATCCTCTATAACACTGATAGACAGATATGCACAGCTATTTGCTCCCTCAGGTATTAATCACTTACTCTGTGTTTACTAATAAACAAAAGTGATTTTATTAAGTATAAAAAGTAGGATTTAAGTTGTTTCAAGTAATAACAGACAGAACAAAGTAAGCAAATAAAATAAAGCAAAATAAAGCATGCAAGTCTAAGCCTAATACATTAAGAAACTGAATACAGGTAAATCTCACCCTCAGAGCTGTTCCAATAAGCTTCTTTCACAGACTAGACTCCTTCCTAGACTGGGCCCAATCCTTTCCCCTGGTACAGTTTTTGTTAGTTCCAGCTCAGGTGGTAACTAGGAGATTTCTCATGACTGGCAGCCCCCTTTGTTCTGTTTCACCCACTTTCATAGCTTCGGCACAAGGTGGGAATCTTTTGTCTCTCTGGGTCCCCACCCCTCCTTCGAAATGGAAAAGCACCAGGTTTAAGATGGATTCCAGTCCCAGGTGACATGGTCACATATCCTGTGAGACCCCAAGCCTCCATTCTTTCTGGCCTGAGTCACTGGAACACAGGAAGGCTTTCAAGTAAACAGAGCCATTTACAACCAATTGTCCTAGTTAATGAGAGCCAGCAAGATTCCAAACCACCATTAATGGCCCACACTGTGCATAATTACAATAGTACTTCAGAGTTATACTTTATATTTCTAGCTTCAGATACAAGAATTATACATACATACAAATAGAATGAACACACTCAGTAGGTTATAAGCTTTGTAACGATACCTTAAAAGAGACCTTTTGCATAAAGCATGTTCTAGTTACATTATATTCACACTCATTAGCATATTTTAATAAAACATATGGAGTGCAACGTCACACAGGGGCTTAGACTAGATGAGTTTCTGAGGGTTCTTCCAACCCTAATCTTCTATGATTCTATGATTCTGTGATACACAGAGTAAAATTCTCAAAAACAGCTATGTGACATAGGCGAGTAATGCTGGGATTTTGAAGGCGCCTAAGGGAGATAGAAGCCCAACTCCCAGAATCTAGCTCACTTTGGCCCTTTTGAAATTTTCATTCTAAATCCCCCTTTCAAAAGTGATATAAGCTCAAAATATTCAGGACATTTAGGCCCCTAAAGGTGTAGATAGGTTCCTAATGGGCTCTACAGACATGCCTAGGAATCCAAGTGCCATTGAAATCAATAGGAGCTAGGCACTTAGATGCTTCTGAAACTCTCACTAGGTGTCTAGCTGCCATTTTAAGCACCTAAATACCTTTGAATATCTGACTCTTAGATGCCTACATCCCACTGACTTTCACTGAGATTAAGGGCATGTGTACACTATCCCTCGGTTTGGACTAGGGGACTGTGAATAACAGGGCACACCAAAGTCTGTGCTGAAACTCCCCCTTTGGATGCTGTGGGTGCAGTCTACAAGGTTCCTCCTTCACACGAATGTATTCCTGCTTGAAGAAGGCTATGCTATTGCTCACTAGGAATCTTTAGTTCACACCTGCAGAGCACACACAAGGAAGTTACCGTGTAGCACTTTGGTGCACATTGCTAGTCATGCCCCTGTAGTCCGAACTGCAGGACCATGTAGACAAGACCTTAGACTTCAGAATTCCTAAGTCATTGCTGAAAATGGAGTTTGAGTTCCTTAGTCAGTTTCGTGCTTTAAAGAATATTATTGATAGGCATTACTGATGGGAATTTTGCTTTCTCCACATAGTGAGTTTTGGCTGAAATAGTCCAAAAATGTTAGGTTCAAAGAATATCAGGGTTGGAAGGGACCTCCTCTAGTCCAACCCCCTGCTCAAAGCAGGACCAATCCCGAAATGGCCCCCTCAAGGACTGAACTCACAATCCTGGGTTTGGCAGGCCAATGCTCAAACCACCGAGTTATCCCTCCCCCCGACATACATGGAATTTTTAAAGAACACCTTAAAAAGTGAAATGGAAAATAGTAAAATGATTTGAAAAACTGAATAAAATAAATAATTTGAATGAACAAACTACAATGACAACAGATACAGTGTTAAGAAAACAAAATAGCTAGATAGATATCTCCACCAATGATAACATTCTTCAGAGGCATTTGGCACACAACTTTATGTGATTCATCACTGTTCATATTTCCTTCCATGGTAGTGTCAGACCAATGATTCCTGCAAGTAATAATGGAATAGGGAACATGAAACGATTTTATACAATCAAATTCTAACAATTTCATCTGCTCCATTCTGTAAAATAAAACCAAGCATTAATCAGTGCTTTTGACATAACATTGACTATTGGGGTTAATTCCCGTCTTTTCTTTAATGTGGCCATTTTTAGAGCCCAACACGGCGTGAACCCACTGTTTGTTTTGGTGATGGGTTTTGTCACTGTGATCCAGTCTCTCACACAGTGATACCAGGCTGTATCCTCGGCTCTCTGGCTGCTTGTTTGTAAATACAGCCGGTTGTTGGGATTCTCTCCGGCGGCAATGAATCGCTCTTTCGGTGAATCGGTGTCATGAGAACTCTTTCCTTGGTACTCCACCCTGGAGACCCATTGCAGACACTACCCAGGAGCCTGACGGACCCAGCGCGGAAGTTGAACCCGGAGACTTTACAGGTGAGGCGGAGTCAAAGGGCACCGGCGGGTCCTATGTCCAAAGGAGCAGTTTCTGTAGGTGCAGAGTTGGAAAATGATGTTTTCCAACCTCCAGTGCCCGCTTTCAGTCTTGTCCCCAAGGCTGTGCGGTGCTGTTTGCTCATTGCTGCCCCTGGTGGCGGACGGGAGAAGTGGACTCTGCAGCCCCTCTCTCTTTCTCTCACCGACCCCGGTTTTTGTATTGTTATTGAAACCAGACATGAATATTGTGGAGGGTTATTTATTTACCCATTTAACCCAGGATTTTTGTCTCCTTGGAAAATGCTCCTTGGGCCAGAAAACCGACGAGAGCTGAGGAAGCGTTCTTCTAAATCAGCCATAAAACTGTTGGCATACTCTGGGGCCATGCAGGTACCCATAGCAGTGCCGCTGATCTGAAGGTATACATTGTCCGCAAATGTGAAAAAGTTATGGGGGAGGACCAAGTCACAAAGTGCAGCCACCAGGTTTGCTGTGACATTATCGGGGATAGTGTTCCTGACGGCTTGTAGTCCATCTTTGTGTGGAGTGTTGGTGGAGAGGGCTTCTACATCCACAGTGGCTGACTTAGAACAACATTTCCTCAGCTCTCGTCCCCTAATGCCCCTACTCTACTTGCACTACATTGATGACATCTTCGTCATCTGGACCCATGGAAAAGAAGCCCTTGAGGAATTCCACTATGATTTCAACAATTTCCATCCCACCACCAACCTCAGCCTGGACCAGTCCACACAAGAGATCCACTTCCTGGACACTATGGTGCTAATAAGCGATGGTCACATAAATACCACCCTATACCGGAAACCTACTGACCACTATACTTACCTACATGCCTCCAGCTTTCATCCAGACCACACCACACGATCCATTGTCTACAGCCAAGCTCTACGATACAACCGCATTTGCTCCAACCCCTCAGACAGAGACAAACACCTACAAGATATCTATCAAGCATTCTTACAACTACGATACCTACCTGCTGAAGTGAAGAAACAGATTGACAGAGCCAGAAGAGTACCCAGAAGTCACCAACTACAGGACAGGCCCAACAAAGAAAATAACAGAACGCCACTAGCCATCACCTTCAGTCCCCAACTTAAACCTCTCCAGCGCATCATCAAGGATCTACAACCTATCCTGAAGGACGACCCATCACTCTCACAGATCTTGGGAGACAGGCCAGTCCTTGCTTACAGACAGCCCCCCAACCTAAAGCAAATACTCACCAGCAACCACACACCACACAACAGAACCACTAACCCAGGACCCTATCCTTGCAACAAAGCCCGTTGCCAATTGTGTCCACATATCTATTCAGGGGACACCATCATAGGGCCTAATCACATCAGCCACACTATCAGAGGCTCGTTCACCTGCACATCTACCAATGTGATATATGCCATCATGTGCCAGCAATGCCCCTCTGCCATGTACATTGGTCAAACTGGACAGTCTCTACCTAAAAGAATAAATGGACACAAATCAGATGTCAAAAATTATAACATTCAAAAACCAGTCGGAGAACACCTCAATCTCTTTGGTCACTCAATTACAGACCTAAAAGTTGCAATTCTTCAACAAAAAAACTTCAAAAACAGACTCCAATGAGAGACAGCTGAATTGGAATTAATTTGCAAACTGGATACAATTAACTTAGGCTTGAATAGAGACTGGTAGTGGATGGGTCATTAAACAAAGTAAAACTATTCCCCTCCCTCACCCCCCACTGTTCCTCAGACGTTCTTGTCAACTGCTGGAATTGGCCCACCTTGATTATCACTGCAAAAGGTTCCCCCCCACCCCCGCTCTCCTGCTGGTAATAGCTCACCTTAAGTGATCACTCTGGTTACAGTGTGTATGGTAACACCCATTGTTTCATGTTCTCTATGTATATAAATCTCCACACTGTATTTTCCACTGAATGCATCTGATGAAGTGAGCTGTAGCTCACGAAAGCTTATGCTCAAATACATTGGTTAGTCTCTAAGGTGCCACAAGTATCCCTTTTCTTTTGAAAAAATTTAGTTTGTTTAGTCCAGAGAAGAGAAGACTGAGGGGGACGTGATAACAGTTTGCAAGTACATAAAAGCAGGAGGGTGACAAATTATTCTCTTTAACCTCTGAGGATAAGACAAGAAGCAATGGGCTTAAATTCCATCAAGGGAGGTTTGACATTAGGAAAAACTTCCTGTCAGGGTTGTTAAGCACTGGAATAAATTTCCCAGGGAGGTTGTGGAATCTCCATCACTGAAGATTTTTAAGAGCAGGCTGGACAAACACCTGTCAGGAATGGTCTAAATCAGTGGTTCTTAATCTGGGGTGCACGCACCCCCTGGGGGTGCAAGATGCCCCTTCTGGGGGTGCAAGACATGCCAGATTTTCCTAGAAGGTAAATCATTGAAAACACAAATTAAGCACAGGCACGTAAGTACAACTTCTTTGTTTCATCAGTTAAGGTTTTGCAGTGGAGCCTCCCTGACATTAGGGGGCCGAGAGCAGCGTGTCCGGGAGTTTTTCTTTAGTGGGGAGTGGGGAGGATTCAGGCTACAGTGAAGGAAGATTATGATGCCCGGCTGATATTTATATTCATGTTTATATTTCTATTCCCAGTCACACTCCATTTCCCGTGTACACTCAGATTGTAAACTTGGTGGGACTGAAAGAGGTTTTATGGTCTGTGTTTGTACCGTGCCTTGGACTATGGGACCCTAGACTATAATTAAGAACATAAGAACGGCCAGACTGGGTCAGACCAAAGGTCCATCTAGCCCAGTATCCTGTCTCCTGACAGTGGCCAACGCCAGGTGCCCCAGAGGGAACGAACAGAACAGGGAATCACGGAGTGATCCAACCCCTGTCGCCCATTCCCAGCTTCTGGAGACCCAGGGCACTAGGCCCACAATCAGCATCAAATCTATCACCGCTGAGCATCATCCTCAAGATCATTTACTTAGTTAATTATTAATAGGCTATAAAGTGTAGACAGACTCTTTCTTCTGGCTGTGTTTAAAGAACTTGTATGATAGGAATGCTACGTGTTTCACACCATGCCCACGATGTAATATTGAGGGATAACAACAAAAACAACAACAATATTTCCATTCCCACTTCCATTCAGACACTATAACCATTCACGCTGAAACACAGATTTCCATTCCCATTACCACTGTCACTCATGTTCCCTTTCATATCCCCAAACTCATTCACACACATGGGAGAGAGGGAGAGAGAGAGAGAATTTTCTAAGGGAATGTTGGAAAGACAGTTACTCTGAATGATACTCAGACGATAAGATTCATAGATTCATAGACATTTAGGTCAGAAGGGACCATTATGATCATCTAGTCTGACCTCCTGCACAATGCAGGCCACAGAATTTCAAGTGAGACAATGTACAGGGCAGGGAGCTGAATAAATCTTTAAACAGACACTACCCAGCTCTATGACATTGACCAACAGGGATTTGAGCAGCAGCCGTGGGCCCTTTGATAGCTGCCAGGGTTTGTGTTTTCACCTCTCCTGCTTTCTATCCCCACATGGGAACTGAGAGGTGAACATGGAACTATTTGGGCTTCTGTCTGGCAGATAATAATTCCTTTGAACCCATATCAATGTGTGTAATGAATTGTTTGGTGTGATTAAAATATGACCCTATAGATCATTGTTGCAACCACTGTTATATATTTGCAGCACATACTGTACAAAGGTTGTTGAGTGAGGTGTCTATGAAAAGGTTATGATTTGCTGATGATGATTATGCTGTCTATGTGCATGTATCATTTTTGTATGTGAAGTTATAAGTGTTGGAATATCCAGGGCCGGTGCAAGGACATTTTGCACCCTAGGCGAAACTTACACCTTGCGCCCCCCTTCTCCCTCCCCTCCCCTCAGGCCATCGCTTATTATAAACTTTCAAAATACTTTCAGAAATACACCCTTTTTAATCACGTATATTTTCTTCCTTCATTCTTTCATATCAAAATCTACTGTATTTTATTCTGCCGTTAGAATATCCAATTATTGTTATCAATAAAAAGTTATAACATTAGACTGGTGGATACTCTATCTTACAACAACAACTGACAATATTAATATGACAAATTTCAACAACCTACACACTCATATTTGCACAATAGTGAGTTTGGATCCCGTGCCACTCCCAGGAGCCAGCGGTGGCTCCCTGGGGAGACTAGTGGATCCAATCAGAGAGAAAACCCATGCGGCTCTGTGGCGGGCAGGTGGCCTGAACTAGGTCCTTTGTCCAAAGTCCCTTGACCCTTTTTGCTTGGTGCCAGGGAGTGCCACTTTTTTGACTGCTTCTTGGACACTGGCGAAGGGTAGAGGTGCCAGACTGATCCCGGTGCCAGGGGTGAACTACAAACTGAGGCCAAGGTGCTGGGCCTAGAGTCCTGCTGAGACTGCAGTCCTGCAATAGGCAGAGCACAGCCTCCATGAGGAGAGCCCTCAAACCAATGGCATGCTCCTTCTGCGATCTCGGACAAAAGTTTTTACAAATCTGACACTTGTCTTTCATGTTTGATTCCCTCAAGCACTTCAGGCAGCTGCTATGGGGGTCACTCACAGGCTTAGGCTTGTTGCAGGCATAACAGGGCTTAAAACCCAGATACTGGCAGGGGTGGCAGGTTTGTAGAAATTTTGGTGGTTCCTAGAACCCGCCCCCCCAAACTCTGCCCCCCACCGGCCTAAGGCTCTGGGAGGGAGTTTGGATGTGGGGAGGAGGTCTGGGGTGCAGGCTCTGAGTTGGGGCAGGAGATTGGGGTGCAGGCTCTGGGAGGAAGTTTGGCAGCAGAGAGGGTGTGTGGGAAGGGGATGGGGGTGGAGGGGTGAGGACTGTGGGAGGAGGCTGGGGATGAGGGGTTAGGGGTGTGGGAGGAGGCTCAGGGCTGGGCAGAGGGTTAGGGTGTGGGGCGATGAGGGCTCTGGCTGGGGTTAGGGATGAGGGCTTTGGGGTGTGGGAGAGGCTCGGAGCTGGGGCAGAGGTTTGGGGTGTGTGGGGGGGTGAGGGCTCTGGCTGGGGGTGCAGGCTCTCAGGTGGGGCAGGGCTGGGGATGAGTTTGGGGTGCAGACAGGCTGCCCCAAGGATGGGGCCAGAGCGGAGGACTCCCCCCAGCCCTCTCTCTGCTGGCAGCAGTGAGTTCTGTGGGAGGGGCCCCCCATGTCCCCCCCCCAGTAGCACACTCACCCTGTACCACTGTCAACGCACATGCTCCTAGGGTCCCTCTCAGGTCCAGGAAGCCCCCTCGCCTCCCCTGTGGTGGGAGCTGGGAGGGGGGGGCTGCCATCACTTGTGCACCTCCTCCCCTGCTGCTGCCCCTCACTGGGGGTGACCCTTGCCCAGTGTGGGGCAGGAGCGGTGACTGTGGGTGGGGGGGGGCCCTGTGCTGGTGGAGGGTCCTGCCGGAAAAGGGAAGGTCTGAGGGGGAAGGGCGGGGGAAGGGCAACCTGCCCTGCCCTAGTGGAAATGGGGCGCTAGGACCCTGCGGCAGCAGCTGATGCCAGGAGCAGAGCAGAGCCGAGGCAATGTGGGGCTGCAGGAGAGATGCAGGGACGCTTCTGGGGCTGGGAAAGCGCGCCGGGGCAGCAAGTGGGGGCCGGGGGACACTTTGGGGAAGCGCGGTGGGGGTGGGGGGACAGCAGGATGAAACACTGTAAAAAATTGGGGAGCACCGCTTTTTGGCGCCCCCAAATCTTGACGCCCTAGGTGACCGCCTAGTTCACCTACTGGTCGCACCAGCCCTGGGAATATCCACCCGCTTTATGGGGATTGTCTGCCCCATTCTTTGCAGTTCACCCTAGTGGAGTGACCAGAGCTGTCCCCCCCTGGGACACTGGTCACAGCCAGATATGCCCTGTAAGATATCTGCAAACATGTTAGAATTTGCCACATATGATGATCTTGTTTATATGTTTGTATCACCTCAGATCTACTTACCGCGGTGTCTTCACTGCGGTAACTCGGCAGCTGAGACTCTCCCGATGACTCCGCTTGTGCTTTTCCTTCTGGTGGAGTGCTCAGTGGTTGATTTATCCCGTCTATACTAGATGCGATAAATAGACCTCCTGCTGGATGGATCGCTGCCCACCAATCCAGCGGGTATGTAGACAAGCCCTAAAGGCTTCCCAGCCATGTGCTGACCAGCTTGTGTTTGGAACAAAGGAAGCACAGGCGCATGGAAAGACTATAAAAGGCAGCTGCATCTTCTCCATTTGGTCTTCAGTCCTGCTTCTTCCCTCTGGAGGGACCTTGCTACAAATGGGAGCTCTGAACAAAGGACTGAATGACCCATCCGGGCTGTGGGTGCTCTCCAGAGACTTGACTTAAGACAGCAGATTACTCCATCACTGCTACAAGCCTGAACCACGAACTTTGCCATGACTGGATGTCACTGATTCCTTTCAAAGTAGCAGCCCTGTTAGTCTGTATTCGCAAAAAGAAAAGGAGGACTTGTGGCACCTTAGAGACTAACCAATTTATTTGAGCATAAGCTTTCGTGAGCTACAGCTCACTGCATCCGATGCGTCCGATGAAGTGAGCTGTAGCTCAGGAAAGCTTATGCTCAGATAAATTGGTTAGTCTCTAAGGCGCCACAAGTCCTCCTTTTCTACAAACATCCCAGTTTCCTGAAAGGGCCAGAGCCTCCCTGGTGTAAATCAGGAGTAACTCGAGTCTAGTGAAAGCAGTTGTGTGACTTTACACTAGCGGAGGATTTGTCCCTAGGGGCAATTCGCTCCATCCCTTGGGTCTGATGCGAACCCCAACGCGCTTGTCCCCTTTACACTGACCGACGCTGGCCTGTGAGTCTGACACCGAGACTGGCCCAGCCAACATACCGGGTCTGCGGGGGGAGAGCGACTCAGAACAGGACTCACTCCGCATTGGAGTTCACAGATGAAGCGGGGGGTCTCTGCACTCAGTGGGGCTCTGGGCAAGAAGGGGAGACACATTCCCCGGGAACGGAAGGGTTAAACTGGCGGGAGGTTTGTGTCCCGTTCCCCCGGGGGCCGGGTCTCCTGCCCGAGCCCGAAACGGGGGGTGTCGCTGCTGCCCCCGCGCGGCCGCCGGGAGAAGGGCGATTCCGCAGCCTGGGTTTTTGTGCGATCACAAACCGGTTTGGTGTCACTGTGTCTCTCGCACAGTAATAGCGGGCGGTGTCCTCGGGCTTCAGGCCGGTCATTTGCAGATACAGCTCACTCTTGGCGTTATCCCTGGAGATGGTGAATCGCCCTTTCACTGCATCGAGGTAGTATGTACTACCCCCACCGGGGTATATAGCAGCGACCCATTCTAATCCCTTCCCGGGAGCCTGGCGGACCCAGTTCATGTAGTAATCGCTGAAGGTGAACCCGGAGGCTTTGCAGGAGAGGCGGAGAGAGTCTCCGGGCTTCTTCACACCCCCTCCGGACTCCACCAGCCTCTGGGACCGGACACCTGGGAATAAAGACAGGCCATTAATATCGGTTTAAAAACAGCGGTAACACAATATTCTTCTAACTCGGCCAGGTCTTCAGAGGAGGAAAATACCTTCCAAAGCTGCTACAGCGACAATGACAAGGAGCAAAAATCCCATTTTCCCGGGTGCTGGAGGGGAAAGTTCTCAGGGGACTGGCTGGGGACTGCACCGACCCAGGGGGCTGCGGATTGTGTCTCCGGGTGCAGCCTGGTCAGACAGAGGCAGAGATTTAACCAGGAAACTGTCTCCTCATTTGCATGCCCCGCTTTATAAGAGACACACACTCCTGCTGCCAGTGGTCGGATTGACTCGCCCCAAGGCTCAGGGTGCAGGCGTCAGACCTTCCCTTCCTGTGTGTCTCTGCAGCGCCGGGCACAGAGCGCTGGGGTCCTGCTGATACTTTTGCACCCCTGGGAGGAATGAACAGCTCCCTACTTGTTATGCTTTGACTTATAATCACTTAAAAATCGATCTTTATAGCTAATAAATCTGTTTGTTTATTCTACCTGAAGCAGTGCGTTTGGTTTGCAGTGTGTCAGAGTCTCCCCTTCAGAGAACAAGCCTGGTACATAATAATTTCTTTATTAAATTGACAAATTTATACAAGCTGGCAGGGTCTAGTGGGCATAACTGGACACTGCAATACGGAGGCTCCTAGGGCTGTTTCTGGGAGAGGAGATATTGGCTTGCACGTAGCTGGGAGCAGCTGACATGCCAGGGGCTGTGGGTGAAGGGCCCAGGAGTGGGGGTTCTCACAGCAGAGCAGGGTCAGGCCGGCTCTCAGAGTCAGAGATTGAAGAGGCCGAGCAGATCCCCCGTCCAGACAGCAACGGAGGGGGTTTCAGTGGCACAGCGAGCAGGGTGTATGTGCTGCTTGTTACTCCGAGTGAAGTTCACACTTTAAGCCCTGATATTTGTGATTTTAAGTGAGTCTTCAGTGCAGTGGCTAAGAGCAGTCAGGACGGGGTCACACTTCTGTTATTTTCTGTTTGCTTATTTCGGGAAAGGGAAGTAGGAACAGAAAAGCAAGAAAATGAGGGAAGTGATTGCAAAGTTGGAGCTTTTTAGGCTTCAGTCTGCAGAAAAGGAGAGTGAGCCCCAGAGATGACTGCCACTGACAGAACTGGAGAGAAAAGGAAAAGGAAAAGAGACAGCCAGAGGAGGCTGCTCACAGAAGGTCCTGGACCTGCTAAAGAGGCAGAGCCAGAACCCCCCGACCCGAACGACTCCCATCATGCCAAAAATCCACAAACGGGAACACTTATGTCCTGCACACAGTGAGGATGACAATAGAGCTGAATACCTGAAGGCCTTCGACAGGCCGTGTGTGATACATGAAATCTCTGGTGATAAGAGAGTTAACTGGCTGTGAAATTAACTGGTACAACTCGAAACATATTCAGTGGAATGCCTAGTGAAGATGCTTTAGACTATTGTAAATTTAAAGATACTCTTTTGTGAAGTTTTCAGATTACCCCTGAAGCATATAGAGTTAAATTTAGGAACCTTAAGAGCAATACTGGTATGAGTAATGGGGAATATGTAAACCAAATGAAAGATTTGTTGGGAAATGGGTGAGGGGCAAGGGGGTGGCAAGTTTTGAGGGAATGTTGGACCTTGTTGCTCAAGAGCATTTCCTAGGCACACGTCAGGCTGAGGTGAAGCAGTGTCTGTGGGACAAAGATGTGAAGTCTGGGGAGGAGATGGCTTTTTTAGCTGATGCCTTTGAACAGAATCAGGGGTCTACTGAGGGCAGGCCAGAGAAAGAGGAGTTTAAAACTGGTGGGAAGGGAGGATCCCTTTTTGCCCCTGGGAAGATAGAAAGGGGTTGGGAGCCTAAACACTCTCTTGCCCAGAACCATTCCTTCTAACCCTCATCCCAAATCTGCTGTAAAAGCAGAACAGCCCAGAAGGTGCAATCAGTGTAATTCCACTGATCACCTGAGGAATTGATGCCCTGTGCTAGGAGGAAGCAGGCAACCAATAGCTCCTGTTAGTTTTGCTGCCCTCAACACAGAACCGCCACCCCCACCTCCAAGCAATTGAAACCTATCGTATTGGCTCTGGGAGGTTAGCCTCTGCAGAACCAGACATGCAGCATGTTACAGCTGTCCAAATTGATAGCAGGGAATATTTGGGGCAGAGGGATACAGGGGCCCAGATCTCTCTGGTTAAGCAGAGTGTGGTTCCAAAGGCCAATATGTTCCCTGGCAAAATAACAGAGATTGTGGGTGTGATGATGTACTCCATAAGACATTATGGAAATATGCTTATGAATGTATATATGACATAACTGGAACATGTTTTATGCTACATATGCCATGTAACATATCTATGTAAAGGTTATGATCTACTGAATATATTCATCCTATTTGTATGCATGTGATCATTGTTGTATTTGAAGTTGTGAATATTGGCTGTGTACTTGTTTGATTTTAAATAGCCTTAGTAAGGCATTTGGTCAGCTTCTTTAGAAAGGAATTTGCAAGTTAAGTGACCAATCAAGAAGCACTTGATGGACAATGGATCTTGGAAGGCTCCAATCCACATAAGATGTTCACATGAGGACGTTCAAGGTAGCATGTGAACCATGGCTGCTACCTGTAAGCTCTGAGTCATGCATGGACATGTGACTTGCCCATGTGACTCCAAAACTCCATCTTGTAGCTGGAATTCTACACAGGGGAAGGGAGGGGTCTCCACCCACAAGAGAAAGCTTGGCAACATGTGACCTCCAGAAGAGGTAAGCGGAATGTCCGGGTTCCAGTAACACAGACACAGGTAACTAACCGCTTTCATGTTTTCTCCACAGGTATCGTTGCGGAGAGTGAACCAGATGATATGTCTGGGGCGAGAAAGCAGAAGGAGACTCCACTGGTTGGAAGGCATGAGATGCGCTGTCCTGAGGTTGGGGGTTCCATGACCACCACTCCCAAGAGGAGAAGGCGGGTGGTGGTGGTCGGGGACTCTCTCCTCCGGGGGACTGAGTCATCTATCTGCCGCCCTGACCGGGAAAACCGAGAAGTCTGCTGCTTGCCAGGGGCTAAGATTCGCGATGTGACGGAGAGACTGCCGAGACTCATCAAGCCCTCGGATCGCTACCCCTTCCTGCTTCTCCACGTGGGCACCAATGATACTGCCAAGAATGACCTTGAGCGGATCACTGCGGACTATGTGGCTCTAGGAAGAAGGATAAAGGAGTTGGAGGCGCAAGTGGTGTTCTCGTCCATCCTCCCCGTGGAAGGAAAAGGCCTAGGTAGGGAGCGTCGAATCGTGGAAGTCAACGAATGGCTACGCAGGTGGTGTCGGAGAGAAGGCTTTGGTTTCTTTGACCATGGGATGGTGTTCCATGAAGGAGGAGTGCTGGGCAGAGACGGGCTCCATCTTACGAAGAGAGGGAAGAGCATCTTTGCCAGCAGGCTGGCTAACCTAGTGAGGAGGGCTTTAAACTAGGTTCACCGGGGGAAGGAGACCAAAGCCCTGAGGTAAGTGGGAAAGCGGGATACCGGGAGGAAGCACAGGCAGGAATGTCTGTGAGGGGAGGGCTCCTGCCTCATACTGGGAATGAGGGGCGATCAACAGGTTATCTCAAGTGCTTATATACAAATGCACAAAGCCTTGGAAACAAGCAGGGAGAACTGGAGGTCCTGGTGATGTCAAGGAACTATGACGTGATCGGAATAACAGAGACTTGGTGGGATAACTCACATGACTGGAGTACTGTCGTGGATGGTTATAAACTGTTCAGGAAGGACAGGCAGGGCAGAAAAGGTGGGGGAGTAGCACTGTATGTAAGGGAGCAGTATGACTGCTCAGAGCTCCGGTACGAAACTGCAGAAAAACCTGAGTGTCTCTGGATTAAGTTTAGAAGTGTGTGCAACAAGAGTGATGTAGTGGTGGGAGTCTGCTATAGACCACCGGACCAGGGGGATGAGGTGGATGTCTCCTCACTAGTCACTTGGGGCAGGATGCCCACAACATTAGGAGGATGCCTGGGTCAGCATCTGTTCACCCAGGCACTCAGCCTGTGACCCAGGTTTTGAGAAGAAACTCTGTACCTGACCTCCTGGAGGGGAGCAGTCACACAGCTGACTTCTCAGGGACAGAGAAAGGGGTGGCGGAGGGTACCCCAATCCAGGTCCCCATTTTTCAGGATGCTATTTCTGATAAGTTTTTGGAAAGTAACTGTCTCTTTAAATCAAGATGCAGCTCCAATGCCTGGGATAACAGAGGAATTGGGACCAGGAAATTACCAGGTGGTAGTCTGCCAGAATACAGATGTCCCAACTCTCTGGGGGGTGGGGGGGGGGTGATTTCCCCCAGGGTGGTGAGAGACAGGGAGCAGTTATGGGAAAGCCACAGAGAAAAGGTGCATCTGATCAAAGGGTAAACACACCTAGTCTAGAGAGCACAGATCACAGTCCTCTAGGGGGCAGGGAAGGACTCAGTGCTGGGAGGGGGAAACAAAAGGTAACCCCAAAAAAGGGAGCTGGATTTTCTGCATATGTACAGTCCTGGGATTGGGAGACCGCTCTCCAAAGGGCCAGTCAATGTGCAGGATCCCCCTGAAACCTTATCTTGCCAGACCCTGAGATATCAAAATGCCAGAAACATGATTCAATTAAGAGCCCAAACAGAAGGGAACACTGGAGGGAAAGAAAACCATAAAAAACCTGGTATGCTGTGGATGAATGGGGAAACTGAGGCACGCTTCCTCATGGCCTTAATGGCTGGATGCCAAGAGAACCATAACAACAAACTGCCTTTGAGATAGTCAGTGACTAACCCTCTCGCAGTGAACTAAGGGGGGGAGGTGTGACATTCTATACCTTGGCGGAGCGTATTATAACCCCCATATTCTTCATTTTCATATAAACGTGATCTCACATATAAAGCATGCCTTGTAAGGTATCAGGGGAAAGATTATGATTTTCTGAAAGTCATTTCTCTATCCATATATGTGTGTCATTAATGCATATGAAGTTATGAGAATTGTGTTGTATGGTAGTCACTAAAACATGCTGAAAGTTGGGGAATCAGCCAGACATTAGGTCCCCAGAGGCAACAGCAAGGAAAGTAGCCAACACCCGAGTGGGGTGTCAATCAACCCATCAATAGCCATTGTCCAGCAAGGGAGCTACAACGCGATGACTCACCTGCATGAGGCCACACCACAGGGAAATTGCTCAGCCTTGCTTGGAGAGACTCAGTAATGCCCACCTGACTCTGAAGGGGAGCGGGGAGGGGGCAAAGCCATGAGGGAAGAAAGGACATGATAAAAGGGAGAGACATTTGCCATGCTGTCTCTCTTTCTCTTCCACCTACACCTATAGACACCACACCAAGCGACTGAAAGGATCAAAGGGGCGAGCCTGACTGAAACGTAACCAGCCAGCCTGTGGTGAGAAGCATCTAAGTTTTTAAGGACATTGAAAGTGTGAAGATCAGCTTAGAATGCATTTTGCTTTTATTTCATTTGACCAAATCCGACTTGTTATGCTTTGACTTATAATCACATAAGATCTATCTTTATAGCTAATAAATCTGTTTGTTTATTCTACCTGAAGCAGTGTGTTTGGTTTGCAGTGTGTCAGAGGCTCCCCTTGGGATAACAAGCATGGTACAAATCAATTTCTTTGTTAAACTGATTAACTCATTTAAGCTTGCAGCGTTCAGCGGGCATAACTGGACACTGCAAGACGAGGTTCCTAGGCTTGTGTCTGGGACTGGAGATACTGGCTAGTGTCATTCAGTTGCAAGTAGCTGGGAACAGCTGACATGCCAGAGGCTGAGCATGAACAGCCCAGGAGTGGGGATCTCACAGCAGAGCAGGGTCAGGCTGGCTCCTAGAGTCAAGGATTGGAGAGGCCTAGCAGATCACCGGTCCAAATAACACCAAAGGGGAACGTCACAACCATTACCCCAGCTTGCAAGGACCTGCAACTATCATCATGAGAGCCCATCATAACCCCCTGCAAGCAGCTGCGCAGACTGTTGGGGTGGGGGACTTACCTGGCTACCACTCACCTGGCCGACGTGATGCATCTAGTCATGGCACCAAGATGTTAGAGGGATTTCCCTCCACCCTCCCGCTTCCCTGGTTCTTGGCATGCAGACAGCAAGCAGCAAAAGACCAGAAGTCCAAGTGTAGACAATGCAAAGTTTATTGGGGTTAATTCCAAGCAAATATGTCCATAGCTCTACATGTCAGTGTTCCATTCCCAGCTCTGACACCGCAGAGCATTTACCCCATAACCCCCTTCCCAGCTCTGACCCTTGCCTGTGTCCCTGTTCCCCATTGCCCCTATTCCCACCTTCTCCTTCTTAGCAGGCCCAAATATACCTGCAATGCACGCCCACAGTCCCACTCCTTACAGTTTAGGGACATGTTCAATTTTGGGTCTGGTGTCTTCATCTCACCCCTTTTGTACCCCATGGGAGGGGTGAGGAGTGAGGTTGCGCTCCGGTCAGGGACAGGCATTTCTTTGGTATTTTCATGTTTTAGACCTCCCCCCCCCCACACACACACAATCCCCGTTGCCCCTCCTGACTGGTTGCTTGATTTTGTCTTAAGATACGGGTTGAGGCAATCTTAAATTGTGCTCTGAGTAACACTTTAACTGCTAAAAGAAAAGGAGTACTTGTGGCACCTTAGAGACTAACCAATTTATTTGAGCATAAGCTTTCATGAGCTACTGAATGCATCCAATGAAGTGAGCTGTAGCTCACGAAAGCTTATGCTCAAATAAATTGGTTAGTCTCTAAGGTGCCACAAGTACTCCTTTTCTTTTTGCGAATACAGACTAACATGGCTGCTACTCTGAAACCTGTCACTTTAACTGCTCTTATCTGTTCCCATTGTACTAACAAATCCAACTGACTAGGCAGAAACAACATCACAGTGTCTTTGTCCCTTGTTTTCACGTATTAGTAGAAGAGTATCAAAAAGCCAAAGCCAAAATTCTATCCCAGGCTAACAAACAGACCTATATACAAACAGACGGCACTACTATAAGGTGGGTGCATAACTGGTTGTAAAACAGTTCCCAGAGAATAGCTATCAGTAGTCCACAGTAGTGCTGGAAGGGCATAAGGAGAAGGGCCCCACAGGGATCCGTTCTGGGTCCGGTTCTGTTCAATATCTTCATCAATGATTTAGAGCAGTGTTTCCCAAACTTGAGGCGATGCTTGTGCAGGGAAAGCCCCTGGTGGGCCAGGCTGGTTTGTTTACCTACCACACCCGCAGGTTCAGCCGATCGCGCCTCCCACTGGCCGTGATTCACCACTGCAGGCCAATGGGGGCTGTGGGAAGTGGCAGCCGGTACGTCCCTTGGCCCACGCCGCTTCCCACAGCCCCCATTTGCCTGCAGCGGCGAACCGCAGCAAGCAGGAGCTGCGATTGGCCAAACCTGGGGACGCAGCAGGTGGACAAACAGGCCCTGCCCGCCAGGGGCTTTCCCTAAAGAAGCGGCGTCCCAAGTTTGGGAAACACTGATTTAGAAAATGGCATAGAGAGTACACTTATAAAGTTTGTGGATGATACCAAGCTGGGAGGGGTTGCAAGTACTTTGGAGGATAGGATTAAAATTTGAAATAATCTGGAGAAACTGGAGAAATGGTCAAAGTAATTAAGATGAAATTTAAAAAGGACAAATGCAAAGTAATCCACTTAGGAAGGAACAATCAGTAGCACACATACAAAATGGGAAATGACTGCCTAGGAAGGAGAACTGCGGAAAGGGATCTGGGGGTCATAGGGGATCACAAGCTTGATATGAGTCAACAATGTAACACTGTTAAAAAAAGGAAGATCATTCTGGGATGTATTAGCAGGAGTGTTGTAAGGAAGCCACTTAATTCTCCTGCTCTGCTCCACGCTGATTAGGCCTCAACTGAAATATTGTGTCCAGTTCTGGATGCCATGTTTCAGAAAAGAGGTGGACAAATTAGAAAAAGTCCAGAGAAGAGCAATGAAAATAAGTAAAAGTCTAGAAAACATGACCTATGAGGGAAGATTGAAAAACCTGAGGTTGTTTAGTCTGCAGAAGAGACGACAGGGAGGGACGTGGTAACAGTTTGCAAGTACATAAAAGGAGGAGTACAAGGAAGAGGGTGACAAATTATTCTCTTTAACCTTTGTGGATAGGACAAGAAGCAATGGGCTTATATTTCATCAAGGGAGGTTTGACATTCGGAAAAACTTCCGAACTGTCAGAGTGGTTAAGCACTGGAATCCATTTCCCAGGGAGGTTGTGGAATCTCCATCAGGGAAGATTTTTAAGAGCAGATTGGACAAACACCTGTCAGGGATGGTCTAGATTATACTGAATCCTGCCATGAGTGCAGGGGGCGCGACGAGATGAGCTCCCGAGGTCCCCTCCAGTCCCAGGAGTCTCTGGCTCTATAGATGGATATTGAGCTCTGAAACCTGAGCGCGGATTTGTTTTTCACTCTGGCTGTAGGTCCCGTTCCTGTGCCCAGGGCTGGGCTGTCTCTGGAAGTGCTGCCCCCGCGCGGCGCACGGGAGAAGGGCGGTTCTGCCGCTCGAGTTTTTGTGTGAGCCCGGTCGGGATTCCCCTCGCTGGGTCTCTCGCTCAGTGAGACCGGGCGGTGTCCTCGGGCTTCAGGCCGGTCATCTGCAGATACAGCAGGTTGTTGGGGTCATCTCTGGAGATGGCGAATCGCCCTTTTACCGAGTCACTGTCCTATATGCTACAGCCCTGAGTCTGGGCGACCCACTCCAGCCCCTTCCCGGGAGTCTGTCGGACCCAGCTCATCCAGTCGCTGCTGAAGGTGAAGCCGGAGGCTTTGCAGGAGAGGCGGAGAGAGTCTCCGGGCTTCTTCACATCCCCTCCGGACTCCACCAGCTGCACCTGGGACCGGACACCTGGGAATAACAATTAATTATGGGGAACATGAGGACCTCGGGCAATAATCCCGCACCTCCCCAGTACATCCAATCTATGGAAAGGAGAATGGACCTTCCGGAGATGCTGCAATGAGAACCAGGTACAACCAAAGCCCCATTTTCCCTGGTACTGGAGGGCAAAGTTCTCAGGGGACTGGCTGGTGACTGCAGAGACCCAGGGGGCTGCGGATTGTGTCTCCGGGTGCAGCCTGGGCAGAGAGAGGGACAGATTTAAACAGGAAACTCTCACCCTCATTTGCATATCCCGCTCCTTATAAGAGACACCCGCCAGTTCCTAGCCCGGACTCAGTTCCTTTGTGTGGGGCTGAGAGAAGAGGCGACGCTTTGTCTCTGTGGCACCTAACCCTTGTCTCAGTCGGAGCTTCCTACTTCACCATAAGGAGAGAAACTGGCATCTTCTTTATCCCTCCTCTAGCTCCCCCATCTAACCGTGACCCTGAGGATAAACTCCGCCTTCATATAAGTCTGAACCGGAAAACTACATGAATACCTGACTTAGAACCCTAAATCCAGACTTCACCCAGGATGCAGTTCTAACCCTAACTGTTAACACTGACCCTCACCCTTCATCCCTACCTTGAAACTAACACTAGGGGAGATTTAGGAAAGTCCGGGGTGTATCCAATTCAGTGGGAGCTGAGTTCCGTGACCCTCGGGCCCCCCTGGCTCCCCACCAAGGGGCCTCTGCTTCTCCCTCGCAGCCGCCTCCCCCTGAGCGACCCCATGAAATCCCACCGTGTCCCTGTCCCCAGCCCTTAGCCACGTGACTGTCCCCAATGCCCTGCGGGCCAGCGCTGGGCTGACTGATGCCATCGGGGCTGAGGGGAGGGACCTTTTGTCTCCATGGTGACTCTGTGACATGGGGGCACTTTATTGGGGGCAGAATCCTTTGAGCTGCACCGTTCACACCAGGGCTGTGATTTCCAGCTGTCAAATGGATGGAAAAAATGCTCGAGTCTCTTTGGAAAGTCCCGGCGGTGCCACATCCCCCGGGCTCAGCGGAGCGGGGTTTATTCCGGCGCCCTGTGATCTCTGCCCCCCAGACCCCTCCGGACCCTGCATGGCCCATTTCCACACCCCGGCCTCCATCTCTGGGGTAGGGAAATGGGCCATTCAGAGTCCGGGAAGGGAAGGGTTAAACTGGCGGGAGGTTTGTGTCCCGTTCCCCCGGTGCCGGGTCTCCTGCCCGAGCCCGAAGCGGGGGGTGTCGCTGCTGCCCCCGCGCGGCCGCCGGGAGAAGGGCGATTCCGCAGCCTGGGTTAATGTACGATCACAAACCGGTTTGGTGTCACTGTGTAACTCGCACAGTAACAGCGGGCGGTGTCCTCGGGCTTCAGGCCGGTGATTTGCAGATACAGCTCACTCTTGGCGTTATCCCTGGAGATGGTGAATCGCCCTTTCACTGCATCGAGGTAGTATGTAGTACTCCCACCGGGGTTTATGTAAGCGACCCATTCTAGTCCCTTGCCAGGAGCCTGGCGGACCCAGTTTATGTTGTAGCTGCTGAAGGTGAACCCGGAGGCTTTGCAGGAGAGGCGGAGAGAGTCTCCGGGCTTCTTCACACCCCCTCCGGACTCCACCAGCGTCTGGGACCGGACACCTGGGAATAAAGACAGGCCATTAATGTCGGTATAAAAAGACAAGTTTATCTTTTTTTATACCATTAAGAATAAACAAACAGATTTATTAGCTATAAAGATAGATCTTATGTGATTATAAGTCACTTCATCGGACGCATCCGATGAAGTGAGCTGTAGCTCACAAAAGCTTATGCTCAAATAAATGGGTTAGTCTCTAAGGTGCCACAAGTACTCCTTTTCTTTTTGCGAATACAGACTAACACGGCTGCTACTTTGAAAGGAATCAATGACATCCAGTAATGGCAAAGTTCCTGGTTCAGGCTTGTTGCAGTGATGGAGTAATCTGCTGTCTTAAGTCAAGTCTCTGGAGAGCACCCACAGCCCAGATGGGTCATTCAGTCTTTTGTTCAGAGCTTCCATTTGTAGCAAAGTCCCTCCAGAGGGAAGAAGCAGGACTGAAGACCAAATGGAGAAGATGCAGCTGCCTTTTATAGTCTTTTCCATGCGGCCTGTGCTTCCTTTGTTTCAAACACAAGCTGGTCAGCACATGGCTGGGAAGCCTTTGGGGCGTGTCTACATACCCGCTGGACTGGTGGGCAGTGATCAATCCAGCGGGAGGTCTATTTATCGCATCTAGTATAGACGGGATAAATCAACCACTGAGCACTCCACCAGAAGGAAAAGCACAAGCGGAGTCAAGGGGAGAGTCTCAGCTGCCGAGTTACCGCAGTGAAGACACCGCGGTAAGTAGATCTGAGGTGATACAAACATATAAACAAGATCATCATCTGTGGCAAATTCTAACATGTTTGCAGATATCTTACACGGCATATCTGGCTGTGACCAGTGTCCCAGTGGGGGACAGCTCTGGTCACTCCATTAGGGTGAACTGCAAAGAATGGGACAGACAATCCCCATAAAGTGGGTGGATATTCCCAGGGCTGGTGCGACCACTAGGTGAACTAGGCGGTGAAGGATGTGTGACATTCTTAATGGGACAGTCAGGGGGCGGGAAGTGGGAGGGGGTGGTTAGGGGTTGGGGGCCGGGCTGTTTGGGGAGCCACAGCCCTCCCTACCCTGCCCTCCAATGTGGCCCTTGGGCCAAAGAGTTTGCCCACCCCTGCCCTAAATGCTCAAACACTACAGTAACGGGGACAATATGAATACCTAAGATAGCTTGAGGGGTAGAGCTCAAAACATAGCTTATTTAAAAAAAAAAAAAAGATATGCCAATGCATATCCTTAATGCCCTCCCTAAGTCATTTAATAGCTCTGCACCTGCAATGCTAGGACACAAGGAGGGTCTGGGCAGCTAATGCCGAGACATCATGAGCACTTTATCCAGCATCAACAGCATATTTTGGCTGAATTGCCTCTTTAGTCTAGTGGCCTTTAAAGGAATTATGGTTTCTCACATTTTCTGGAGATATTGGGGAATATTGTGCATTATGGGCCTGATGCAAAGGTCACTAAAGGCAAGGGGAGGACTTCCATTGGTCTGAGTGGGGTTTGGAGCAGGGCCTACTGGAATGTTGATTGACATTTTTGAAGGGGACTTAGGTAATGGGGTATGTAATTCCCCTTGACTTTACCCTTTGAAAATTCCAGATGTGATTCACGATACTTCCGCCCAGAAGCTCCCGTCAGAGGTCCAGCCGGTGGAGTCTGGAGCGGATGTGAAAAACCCTGGAGACCCTCTCCGCCTCTCCTGCAAAGCCTCCGGCTTCTTCATCAGTAGCAAGTGGCTGGATTGGATCCGTCATGTTCCTGGGAAGGGACTGGAGTGGGTCTCCAGCATAGATAGTGCAGGTACCCCATATTACCTGGATTCAGGGAAAGGGCAATTCACCATCTCCAGAGACACCTCCAATAACCTGGTGCATTTGCACATCAGCAGCCTGAAACCTGAAGACGCCGGTGTGTATCCTTGTGCTAGAGATAT
This sequence comes from Lepidochelys kempii, assembly GCF_965140285.1. Lineage (NCBI taxonomy): Eukaryota > Metazoa > Chordata > Testudines > Cheloniidae > Lepidochelys > Lepidochelys kempii. The sequence goes on from NC_136392.1 coordinate 40,422,436, forward strand.
GGGATCCCACAGTGATCTACTTCACTACGACAGGTTTCAGAGTAACAACCGTGTTAGTCTGTATTCACAAAAAGAAAAGGAGTACTTGTGGCACCTTAGAGACTAACCAATTTATTTGAGCATGAGCTTTCGTGAGCTACAGCTCACTTCATCGGATGCATCCGATGAAGTGAGCTGTAGCTCAGGAAAGCTCATGCTCAAATAAATTACTTAGTCTCTAAGGTGCCACAAGTACTCCTTTTCTTTTTACTTCACTAGGAATACCCTAATGGGATCCTGCGCTGGAGAAAGTCACTAAAGATAGTGAAATACTCTGACTGTCTTCTGCTTCAGTCACAGAGTACAAGAAATTCAGAGAATCCTAGAAAGGTAGGGCTGGAAGAGGGACTTCAAGAGGTCAACTAGCCGACCCCCTGCACTGAGGCAGGATTACATATACCGAGACCACCCCTGGTTCTTCATCTGTTTTTAAAAACCTCCAGTGATGGGGATTTCACAACCTCCCTAGGTAACCGGTTCCAATGCTGATAGTTAGATATGCTTATCCTTAGAAAGTGCTCCCCCCCACCCCATATCTAACCTAAATCTCCCTTGATGGATTTTGCATTAGGTTATTTTCTGAAAGACACAGAATCATAGAGATGATAGTTGCTCGTGACGGAGAATCCACCGTGACTCTTGATCAGTTGTTCCAATGGTTAAATCACCTCAACGTCTTTTTAAAAAATCACCTTCTTTCCAGCTGGACATTGTCTAGCTTCAGTTTCCAGCATCGGATCCTGTTGTACCTTTGTCTGCCAGACTGAAGAGCCCGTGATCAAATTTCTCTTCCCCATCTAGGATCTACAACAGGCACCAGTAAAGACTCCTTGTTTATTCCCCCAGCCAGGGGAGGGAAGAATAATCTAGTGGCTCTAGCTTGAGTCTCGGTATGAATATTCCGGTGGTCTTTCCCACACCCACAGGGATGGGACCCGGGAGATCCAACGTGCCAGGTCTCCGAGGGCAGAGCGACTCAGAACAGGACTCACTCCGGATTGGAGTTCACAGATGGAGCGAGGGATCTGTGCCCCGCAGCCCAGCGGGGCTCTGGGCAGGAAGGGGAGCCACATTGCCCGGGAACCGAGAGTGGTAGCGGGCGGTGCCCGTGGGCTTCAGGCCGGTCATTTTCAGAGGCAGCAGGTTGTTGGGATTGTCTCTGGAGATGGTGAATCTCACTCAGTGGGAGCTGCGCCTTTGACCCTCGTGCCCCCTGCCCCTCCCCAAGGGGCCTCTGCTTCTCCCTCGGCAGCCGCCTCCCCCTGAGCGATCCCATGAAATCCCACCGTGTCCCTGTCCACAGCCCTTCGCCCCGTGACTGTCCCCAATGCCCTGCGGGCCAGCGCTGGGCTGAGTGATGCCATCGGGGCTGAGGGGCGGGGCCTTTTGTCTCCATGGTGACTCTGTGACATGGGGGCACTGTATTGGGGGCAGGATCCTGAGCTGCACCGTTTACACCAGGGCTGTGATTTCCAGCTGTCAAATGGATGGAAAAAATGCTCGAGTCTCCTTGGAAAGTCCCGGCGGTGCCCCATCCCCCGGGGCAGCGGAGCGGGGTTTATTCCGGCGCCGGGTGATCTCTGCCCCCCAGCCCCGCCCGGACCCTGCATGGCCCATTTCCACTCCCCGCCTCCATCTCTGGGGTAGGGAAATGGGCCATTCAGAGTCCGGGAACGGAAGGGTTAAACTGGCGGGAGGTTTGTGTCCCGTTCCCCCGGGTGCCGAGTCTCCTGTCCGAGCCCGAAGCGGGGGGTGTAGCTGCTGCCCCCGCGCGGCCGCCGGGAGAAGGGCGATTCCGCAGCCTGGGTTTTTGTGCGATCACAAACCGGTTTGGTGTCACTGTGTCTCTCGCACAGTAATAGCGGGCGGTGTCCTCGGGCTTCAGGCCGGTCATTTGCAGGTAGAAGTTGGTGCTGTCCTTGGAGGCTGTGAACCGGCCCTGGACCGAGGAGGCGTAGTACTTGTTTCCCTCATTGTAATAGTAAGCCAGCCACTCCAGCCCCTGTCCCGGCTCCTGTCGGATCCAGCCCATCCAGGTGCTGCTGAGAGTGAACCCGCTGGTGGCACATTGCAGTTTCTGGGACTCTCCGGGCTTCTTCAGCGCTGGCCCCGACTGGGTCAGAACCACCTGCGAGCGGGCCCCTGGGGGAGAAGGGAAATGGCAGATTGGAATTAAAGCTGTCGCCACATGAAACCAGTCATTAGCCCCGGGTTCAGTGGAAAGTGAACAGGGAACAGTGGGAGAACCAGCCACACGGGGCACTTTGTACATCAGTCGGTGGGAGACGACAGAAGAAAGAAGTGTCCCACCCCACATCGATATCAGCCGCAATAGTCCCAGATACCCGACCCCTCCTGTGTATTAACGGGGGATAAATTACCTTCCAGAGCCGCTACAAAGAAAACCAAATGGAGCCAAAGTGTCATTTTCCGCGTTGCTGTCGGGGAAAGTTTTCAGACTTTTGGCCGGTAACTGCAGAGACCCAGGGGCTACGGATTGTCCCTCCGGCTGCAGCCCGGGCACTGAGAGGGACAGATTTAAACAGGAACCTGTCACTCCTATTTGCATATCCCCCTCCTTATAAGAGAGACAAGTTCCCTAAGAGCGGCCTCTGAAAACCTCGGTTTGGGGATTCAGGGAGCCGCAGTCAGACGTCAGTGGGTAGGGATCCAGGCTGGAGTTACGGGCATGGGGATCCATCCCCCTTTTCCTCCACAGACTCCCTGGGTTACCCTGGGCAAGTGTGACGTGTCCCCTTGTGTTTCAGGCCCCCACCCGCACCTCGGACACTCCGGCCCTTTCCTGCCTCACAGCGCTGTTGTGAGGACAAACTCATGAAAGACCAGGAGGTCCCCAGATGCCATGGGATGTGGCCACGAGACGGCCTAAAACGGAGGAATATCTCTTAGCCTCCTAAGATCATGGCAATGACCGGGGGTGTTTTCAGAACCTCACGGGACCATTTCCAGCCATTCATCGGGTGGATTCTCCTTACCAGGGGAAATGTGACTGGTTTCTGAGCTGGGTAACTTGAGTCACGATGCGTTGTTGCGGGCAGTGCGCTGTAAATACTCCAGCCCTGCTACAGACTGATGGGAAGCCCATGAAAGTCAGAGAAACAAACAAACACACCCAGAACCACCGGCTGGTTAGTCCCGTGTTCGCTGGAGGACGCCCTGTGTACACACACCTGAGTCCCGACAATTCTGCCGCTGTGGCTTGAAATTTCCGTGCAAGTGTTTGCTTCCCGTGTTACTCGCGGTAGGACATCTTTGAATTGTGATGCACTACTGACCCCTGCTGTCCATTGGGAAGATTGCACCCGCCTCCAAATCAGTTTTCGTCCGGTCCGCACGAGCTTTGTGCTCACTGCGGGATTCTCCAACAATAATACAGGGCGGTGTCCTCAGGTCTCAGGCTGCTCAGCTGCAAATAAACCAGGTTTTGGGGATTGTCTCTGGAGATGGTGAAGCGGCCCTTGAAGGGCTGTGCGTAGTTGCTGGTAGTTGCAGTTGGGTGTATTTCCCCGATCCCCTCCAGTCCCTTCCCAGGGCCCTGTCTGACCCAGCTCATTCAGTAATCGCTGAAGGTGAACCCGGAGGCTTTGCAGGAGAGGGGGAGAGAGTCTCCGGGCTCTTTCACATCCCCCCGGACTCCACCAGCTGAGCCTGTGAAAAAGCCCCTGAAAATAGACACAATGAGATTCCTAGAGACCCTGGCTCCCAAGAGAGATTGTAATAAAGCCTGGGGGAAATCGATGTACCTGTGAAAGCTGTTTCAATGAGAAGGAAAAATAACCACAGTTCCATGTTCCCGACTGTGGGGAGAGTTCTCGTGGGGTTTGGCAGGTCTCTGGGCAGACACCGGCTGCGGACTCTGAACCCCAGAGCTGCAGGGTCAGGGGAATCGCTGGCTTTAAACAGGAAACGTAAGGGGATAATTTGCATGCACCGCTCTATATAAGAGAGACATGAACACCAATCCCAAATAACTGATATTTCCCTGAGTTTTACTCTGCAGGTTTCATAGATTCTAAGCCCAAAGGGACCATTGTGATCATCTTGTCAGACTTTCTGTGTAACACACACCTCAGAACTTCCACCAACAATTCCTAGAGCAGATCTTTTAGAAAAAAATCTACCATTGTTGATCTAAAAATTATCAGTGACGGAGAATCCACCACTACCCTGATAAATTGTTCCAATGGTTCATTCGTTTCACAATTAAAAACTTATTAACCACTATGATTTTGTGGGTTAAATTTCCTACTGTTCCGAGGGCCCATCAGCCCTCTGGACCACTTGATTCCCTTCAACTGAATATCGAGGAATTAAGTGGTCTATAAGCTTTGTATTGACATATTTGCCTAGGGTTGAATTTAACCTATAGAGAACAAGGATAGATAGGCCTACTTGAGTAAGAAAAGTATGGGATATTCCTTTGATGCCCCACTGCAGTTCCCTCTCTCTCCTTCCCTTTACTGTCCCCTCTCCCTCACTTTAAACTCTCTCTCTCTCTCTCTCTCTCATAGATCGACATACAGAAGTATTGAGAGATCCTGAAATCCTTCATTTTGCAAGGCAAACAGTTCTGTCCCTGTGCTATGAGTCTGACACATCTTTCCATCACTGGGGGGAATCCCAGTCCCATTGAGCCAGTGGGAGCTTTGCCTTTGACTTGAATGGACCAGGATTGATCACTTCACAGCTGAGTCACTGTGGAGAAGTGTGTAGTGAGGGCAGCTGTGCTGGAAGGGAGCAGTCAGCCTGTATTAGCTCTCTCCACACTTTCCTTTGTGATATTCCAGGCCTGGCCCTTTCAAAGCTTATATGTGAAATGATTCCCCTGAACTTTTCCCCTCTTAGTTAATGGTCTGTCTTTCGCAGACGTGGGCCGAAGGAAGGAAGATGATGCGATGCTACATGGTGACACGGCTTGTGGGACAGGTTGTGTGCTGCCCCGTTGTAATCTTAAATTTGATTTCAGTTGGAACAAATGTATCGAAACACAGAGGCGCAGAATGACTGTCTGACACAGGAATGAACCAGACACCAGTGGTGTTAACTTTCAGTGCGCTCAGAAAACCACGATTCCTTCTTTTTTTTTTAAAACTGAGACACTCTCTGCACACGGGGTGTTTTATTATGAATGGGCAAGTGCAAGAAACTTGGAGTTTGGCTAAAGATGAATCCACTAGAGTCTGTAAAGAGGATTCCCACGGTCTGCCTGTGAATTTAGGACGAGTGACCCCCATTTCCTGCTTCCTGCAGAACGTGGCATTGGCTATTCACTTTGGAAATGAAGCAGTGTGTTCAAGAAGAACGATTTTTCCTTTCTTTAGGTGAGTGCAAACTGTGGCAAGATTCCTGTGTGAAAAAATCTGGTTCACTTTCCACCTTCGGCTGCATGGCTCCTGCTTCCTGCCTGTCTTCTCCAGCTTAGTTTGCTGGGAAAGGAGGGTGAAGGACGGAGAGCTAAGTGTGAATAACACTTTGGAGAAGCTTATGCTCAAATAAATTGGTTAGTCTCTAAGGTGCCACAAGTCCTCCTTCACTTTGGAGAAGGAATCTCTTTCTGCATCACTAGGGAATGTTTAAGGACGGTCTCGGATCTGACAGAACCGTGGGTCTTTCATCATCAAATTGAATTTTCCGAGGAGTGAAGCCCGGATAAAGGACTGGAGGCTTCACACTCTGGGTTCCTGTCTGTGTGAACGGCTCTGTTTTGGCAGTGACTGTGGGCACGGAGAGGGAGGGGGATTCGCGCTGGAGGTTTCTGTGCTAACCGCAGGAGGTTTCTGATCGCTGTGTCTCTCGCACAGTGATACCGGGCGGTGTCTTCGGCTTTCAGGCTGTTCATTTGCAGATACACCGTGCTGCTGGACTCGTCTCTGGAGATGGTGAATCGCATCACTGTAATATGCTGCTGAACTATAAGCAGGACTGAGTATCTGTGCGACCCACTCCAGTCCTTTCCCCGGCGCCTGACGGACCCAGTTCATATGGTAGCTGCTGAAGGTGAATCCGGAGGCTTTGCAGGAGAGGCGGAGAGATCCCCCAGGGGTTTGAATCCCTCCTCCGGACTCCACCAGCTGGACCTGTGACCGGACACCTGGAAAGAATGAGAATCACGTTCACACAGGGCCTGGCTCAGAGCCCATTGGAAGCAGCAGGAAGGTTCCCGTTGACTTCACTGCCCTTTGGGTCAGGTTCGGGATGTGCAGCATCCCCCGGTGTCTCCAGTCCGTGTAGCAAGAAAGGGGATAAAATTACCTGGAAGGGCTGCTAGTAAGAAAGCGAGGGTCAGCCACAGTCGCATGTTGCTGACGCTGGAGGGTTTTCTGGTGGGAACTTCACCGACACCCGGACTTGTCCTTCCGCCCTTCTCACACTGCGGGGTCCCGGAGATCACAGGGTTTCTATAGTGCGCCGAGGCACTGAATTTGCATCTCCTCCTCTTTATAAGACACAGATCTTGGACCTCAGCCCTCAGCAAACTCAGCCTCCTGGAGGTGGGTGTAGTGGGAAAGGGTGATGTGAGTAAAGGAGAAGATTAAGAATTCCACTCACAGAATAATTTCTGCAGTGTTCTCTACAATTCTTAGAGACAAAATTCCTTAAGAACATAAGAGCGGTCAGACTGGGTCAGACCAAAGGTCCATCTAGCCCAGACAGTGGGTCCAATGACAGGTGCCCCAGAGGGAATGAACAGAACAGGGAATCATGAAGTGATCCATCCCATCAGCCATTCCCAGATTCTGGGAAAGAGAGGTTAGGGACACCATCCCTGCCCAACCTGCCATCCTGGCTAATAGAATTGATCTAGTTCTTTTTTGAACCCTGTTATAATCTTGACCTTCACAACATCCTCTGGCAAGGAGTTGACTGTGCATTGTGTGAAAAAAAACCTTCCTTTTGTTTGTTTTAAACCTGCTGCCTATTAATTCTATTTGGTGACCCCTTGTTCTTGTGTTATGAGAAGGAGTAAATAACACTTCCTTATTTACTTTCTCCACATCAGTCATAATTTTATAGACCTCAGTCATATCCCCCCTTAGCTGACTCTATTCCAAGATGAAAAGTCCCTGTCTTATTCATCTCTCCTTATATGGTAGCTGTTCCATTCCCCTAATCATTTTTGTTGGCCTTTTCTGAACCTTTTCCAATTTTGATATATCTTTTTTGAGATGGGGTGACCACATCCGCATGCAGTATTCAAGATGTAGGCGTACCATGGATTTATATAGAGGCAATATGATATTTTCTGTCTTATTATCTATCCCTTTCTTATGATTCCCCACATTCTGTTCACTTTTTTACATGCCGCTGCACATTGCGTGGAGGTTTTCAGAGAACTATCCACAGTGACTCCAGGATCTCTTTCTTGAGTGGGAACAGCTAATTTAGCCCCATCATTTGCTATGCATAGTTGGGATTATGCTTTCCAATGTGCATTACTTCACATTTATCAACACTGAATTTCACCTGCTATTTTGTTGCCCAGTCACCTATTTCTGAGAGATCCTTTTGAACAGGGGTCTCAACCTTTTACATCCAAGATCACTTTTTGAATTTAAGGGCAACCCAGGATCTACCTGACCCCTTCCCCAAAGTCCCACCCCACTCACTCCACCCTCCACCCCTTCACTCGCTCTCCCCCCCCCTCACTCACTTTCACAAGGGTGGGGTAGGGGGCTGGGGTTCGACAGGGGGTGTGGACTCCTGGCTGGGGCTGAAGGGTTCACAGTGTGGGAGAGGGCTCTGGGCTGAGCCTGGGGCATGGCTTTGGGGTGCAGGAGGGGGTGAGGGGTGCCAGCTGTGGGAGGGAGTTTGGGTGCAGGAGTTGGCTCTGGGCTGGGGCAGGGGGTTGGGGTGCAGGCTCTGGGAGGGAGTCAGGGCTGGGATTTGGGGTGCAGGAGGGGGTTCAGGGTGTATGATGTGCTATGGCAGGGCTGGGCAAAGTTTTTTGCCTGAAGGCCACATATGGGTATAGAAATTGTATGACGGGCCATGAATGCTCACAAAATAGGGCGTTGGGGTGCAAGAGAGGGTGAGGGGTCTGGCTGGAGGTGCCGGGCTCTGGGGTGGGGCCAGAAATGAGGAGTTCAGGGTGTGGGAGTGGGCTCCGGGCTGGGGCAGGGTGTTGGGGTGCAGGTGGAGGGGTGAGGGCTCCGGCTGGGGGGTGCAGGCTCTGAGGTGCATGAGGCTGTGACTGAGGGATTCGGAGGGCAGGAGGGGGATCAGGGGTGCTGGCTCCAGGTGGTGCTTACCTCAAGCAGCTCCCGGAAGCAGTGGCATGTCTCCACTCCAGCTTCTACACGCTCCCCTGGTTGCCGGCCAATGGGAGCTGCAGAGGTGACAGTTGGGGCAGGGGCAGCCTGTGGAACCCCCTGGCTGCCCCTGTGCATAGGAGCCGGAGCAGGAACATGCTGCTGCTTCCAGGAGCCACCTGAAGCCACGGCACATGTGGAGAGGGCGAGCCCCAGACCCCACTCCCCGGCAGGAGCTTGAGGGCCAGATTAAAATGTCTGAAGGGCTGGATGCGGCCCCTGGGCCATAGTTTGCCCACACCTGGGGCATGGGGTGCTGGATCCAGGACGGGGCTTAGGGCTGGGGGTTGGGGTACGGCCTCCCGCCAGGCAGCATTTACATCCAGAGGCTCACGGTCGGTGGCACAGTGTGGCTGCCACTAAAGCAGGCTCCCTGCCTACCTGTGCACGGCGCCACTCCTGGAAAGGGCCAACGCACCCCTCCGGCCCCTGGGGAGGGTCAGGCAGCACATGGCTCTGTGCACTGCCCCTCTCTGCAAGCACCACCCCTGCAGCTCCCATTGGCCACAGCTCCCCATTCCCGGCCAATGAGAGCTGTGGGGGTGGTGCTTGGAGGTAGGAGCAGCATGCAGAGGGAGAACCCTGTCTCCCCACCCCTGGGGCCATGGGGCCACGCTGGCCACTTCTGGGAGCGGTGTGAGGCTGGGGCAGGCAGGCAGCCTGGCTCAGTGGCAACCCGCTGAGCTGCTGGAGATCATGATCGACTGGGTGGTGACCACTGCTCTCATAGCTCTTTGCAGTCTGCCTGCGACTTAACTATCTTGAGTAGTTTTGTATCATCTACAAATTTTGCCACCTCAGTGTTTACCCCAGCAGGTTCTGGGTGTTGTCTCTGGAGATGGTGAATGGTCCTTTAACCGGGTCTGTGTAGTATGTGGTGTCACCAGCCCCATTTGTAATTGAAAATCCCCTTTCCAGTCCTTTCCCTGGAGACCTCCGTGCCCAGCCCATACCGTGGCTAGTGTATGTGTCTATACACTTTACAGAAGAGTTTTGCAGAGTCTCCTGGCTTTTTAACTTCTGCTCCGGACTGGCTTAGCTGGATTTGTGACCAGACACCTGCAAATAGACAAATATTAAAGATCTAGGCCATGATTCAGCAAAGCATCTAAGCATGTTCTTCAGTGCTCTGGAGAATCAACGATTCCTTTTGGCTGCATTTGTTTCCTTCTTTTATCCCAGGTGCCTCTGAGTTTCTTACCTGAGAGAGCTGCCAGCAGGGAAATAAAAATGAAACACATATTTAGTTTTGAATCAGAAACCAACCGGAACAAATGAAGGAATACAGCACAAAGTAAGTTACTTGGGGTGTGCTGGAGAAGGAGAAATTCTCTGGCTGTTAAAAAAGAAGTTGCGCTCCTTAATTTGCATGAGGCCTGAGGCAGTTCAAAAAGCCTTTAAAGGCAGCAAACAAAGGGGCAGGAGAGAGGGAAGAGGAGGTAACAATTGGGGTAAATTTCCAGATTACTTGGGTTAAGATTTCCCAAGCTGCCTTTCTTCCTCATATAAACCATGCATCTAAATGCCTTTAGGCAGCTTTGAAAATCTCAGCCAGATTTAAACTAAAAAGGGGGGACGGGGAAGCAAACTGGTTTCAAGACTGATCTTGAGAAATTTATGTGGAGGGGGATGGTATGATGAGGTGGTAACATGCCATTGTAGGCACATCGACAACTGCTGGTAGCAAATATCCCCAATGGCCAGTGATGGGACACTAGGTGGGGAGGGCTCTGAGTAACTACAGAGAACTCTTTCCCAGGGGTCTGGCTGGTGGGTCTTGCCCACATGCTCAAGGTCCAACTGACTGATATTTGGGGTTGGGAAGGAATTTAATGCTATTTGCACCTGTCAGAGCCTTTCCTTGCTGAGTTTAGCTATGCAGGAAGAGTGTGTGGATGCAGCCTATGTATTTCAGACCATGTCTCCAATTTGTCAAGCTCATTCTGAATTCTAATCCTGGTCTTTAAAGTGCTTGCAACCCCTCCCAGATGGGTATAATCTGAAAACTTTATAAGTGTACTCTCCATGCCATTATCCAAATCATTTATGGAGCTATTGAATAGAAGTGGACCCAGGACAGATCCTTGAGGGAACCTTCTCAGTATTCCCTTCCAGCTTGACTGTGAATTGTTGATAACTACTCTCTAAGTACATTTTCTAACTCGTTGTGCACCTACCTTATAATAAGAAAAGGAGTACTTGTGGCACCTTAGAGACTAACCAATTTATTTGAGCATGAGCTTTCATGAGCTACAGCTCACTTCATCGGATGCATACCGTGGAAACTGCAGCAGACTTTATATATACACAGAGAATATGAAACAATACCTCCTCCCACCCCACTGTCCTGCTGGTAATAGCTTATCTAAAGTGATAAAGCTTATCTAAAGTGAAAGTTTAGTGTCCTTTTTCTTTTGTAGAGAAGCAAAGTGTGCGTTGTAAAGAGTGCATAGCACTCCCAGCTACCTTCGAGACACCACTGACTTCCTGAGGAAACTTCAATCCATCGGTGATCTTCCTGATAACACCATCCTGGCCACTATGGATGTAGAAGCCCTCTACACCAACATTCCACACAAAGATGGACTACAAGCCGTCAAGAACACTATCCCCGATAATGTCATGGCTAACCTGGTGGCTGAACTTTGTGACTTTGTCCTTATCCATAACTATTTCACATTTGGGGACAATGTATACCTTCAGATCAGCGGCACTGCTATGGGTACCCGCATGGCCCCACAGTATGCCAACATTTTTATGGCTGATTTAGAACAACGCTTCCTCAGCTCTCGTCCCCTAAAGCCCCTACTCTACTTGCGCTATATTGATGACATCTTCATCATCTGGACCCATGGAAAAGAAGCCCTTGAGGAATTCCACCATGATTTCAACAACTTCCATCCCACCACCAACCTCAGCCTGGTCCAGTCCACACAAGAGATCCACTTCCTGGACACTACAGTGCTAATATACAATGGTCACATAAACAACACCCTATACCGGAAACCTACTGACCGCTATTCCTACCTGCATGCCTCCAGCTTTCACCCTGACCACACCATACGATCCATCGTCTACAGCCAAGCTCTGCGATACAACCGCATTTGCTCCAACCCCTCAGACAGAGACAAACACCTACAAGATCTCTGTCAAGCTTTCTTACAACTACAATACCCACCTGCAGAAGTAAAGAAACAGATTGATAGAGCCAGAAGAGTTCCCAGAAGTTACCTACTACAGGACAGGCCTAACAAAGAAAATAACAGAATGCCACTAGCCGTCACCTTCAGCCCCCAACTAAAACCCCTCCAACGCATTATTAAGGATCTACAATCTATCCTAAAGGATGACCCAACACTCTCACAAATCTTGGGAGACAGGCCAGTCCTTGCCTACAGACAGCCCCGCAACCTGAAGCAAATACTCACCAACAACCACATACCACACAACAGAACCACTAACCCAGGAACTTATCCTTGCAACAAAGCCCGTTGCCAATTGTGCCCACATATCTATTCAGGGGACACCATCACAGGGCCTAATAACATCAGCCACACTATCAGAGGCTCGTTCACCTGCACATCCACCAATGTGATATATGCCATCATGTGCCAGCAATGCCCCTCTGCCATGTACATTGGTCAAACTGGACAGTCTCTACATAAAAGAATAAATGGACACAAATCAGATGTCAAGAATTATAACATTCATAAACCAGTCGGAGAACACTTCAATCTCTCTGGTCACGCAATCACAGACATGAAGGTCGCTATCTTAAAACAAAAAAACTTCAAATCCAGACTCCAGCGAGAAACTGCTGAATTGGAATTCATTTGCAAATTGGATACTATTAATTTAGGCTTAAATAGAGACTGGGAGTGGCTAAGTCATTATGCAAGGTAGCCTGTTTCCTCTTGTTTTTTCCAACCCCCCTCCCCAGATGTTCTGGTTTAACTTGGATTTAAACTTGGAGAGTGGTCAGTTTGGATGAGCTATTACCAGCAGGAGAGTGAGTTTGTGTGTGTATGGGGGTGGGGTGATGTGAGAAAACCTGGATTTGTGCAGGAAATAGCCCAACTTGATTGTCATGCACATTGTGTAAAGAGTTGTCACTTTGGATGGGCTATCACCAGCAGGAGAGTGAATTTGTGTGTGCGGGGGTGGAGGGTGAGAAAACCTGGATTTGTGCTGGAAATGGCCCACCTGATGATCACTTTAGATAAGCTATTACCAGCAGGACAGTGGGGTGGGAGGAGGTATTGTTTCATATTCTCTGTGTATATATAAAGTCTGCTGCAGTTTCCACGGTATGCATCCGATGAAGTGAGCTGTAGCTCACGAAAGCTCATGCTCAAATAAATTGGTTAGTCTCTAAGGTGCCACAAGTACTCCTTTTCTTTTTGCGAATACAGACTAACATGGCTGTTACTCTGAAACCTACCTTATAATAGATTCATTAGTCTATATTTCCCTGGTTTGCTTATGAGAAGGCTATCTGAGCCTGTATGAAATGTCTTACTAAAGTTGAGATATACCAATTCTACTGTTCTTGTCCCCGCTCCCATCCACTCATCTTCGTACCCTGTCAAAGGAGGATATGAGGTGGGTTTTGTACGGGGAGACTTTGGCAAACCAATAAAGTGCCTGAAACCACTATGGCTTAGTGCTAAAAGCAGCCAAGTCAGCAGGCTGTAAATTGGCCATTCAGCACTCTCAGTTTAGCCAAGGCAGGAGCCAGGGGGTGGGGAGGGGAGTTTTGGGTGCCACAGAGAGGGTAGCTTGACCCCGTGTCCTTCCTCTTGCCTTTCCATTGAAACTACTTACTTAACAAGTTTGCTTTAAGGGGCATGTCATTCTATTACTAATGTATAAATAAGGGGGGGAAAGAAAAGGAGTACTTGTGGCACCTTAGAGACTAACCAATTTATCTGAGCATAAGCTTTCGTGAGCTACAGCTCACTTCATCAGATGCATACCGTGGAAACTGCAGCAGACTTTATATATACACAGAGAATATGAAACAATACCTTCTCCCACCCCACTGTCCTGCTGGTAATAGCTTATCTAAAGTGATCATCAGGTGGGCCATTTCCAGCCCAGTGATATCACCAGCAGGAGAGTGAATTTGTGTGTGTGTGTGTGGGGGGGGGGGGTGGAGGGTGAGAAAACCTGGATTTGTGCTGGAAATGGCCCACCTGATGATCACTTTAGATAAGCTATTACCAGCAGGACAGTGGGGTGGGAGGAGGTATTGTTTCATATTCTCTGTGTATATATAAAGTCTGCTGCAGTTTCCACGATATGCATCTGATGAAGTGAGCTGTAGCTCACGAAAGCTTATGCTCAAATAAATTGGTTAGTCTCTAAGGTGCCACAAGTACTCCTTTTCTTTTTTGCGAATACAGACTAACACGGCTGTTACTCTGAAACCTAAGGGGGGAAAGTTTTTATTTACTGACACCACCTCACACAGAATAAAAGTTACCAAGAGTTTTGGGTTGAAAGAACCCCAGGTAGCAGGTTTGACATGATTTGTTCTTTACAAATCCATGTTGACTGTTAGTTGTCACCTCATCTTCCAGGTGCTTGCAAATTGATTTTTTGCTCCATTCTTTCCGGGTACAGAAGTTAAGTTGAGTGGTTCATAATTCCTGGGTTGCCCTTATTCTGCTTTTTATTGATAGGTACCACTTGCCCTCTTCCAGTCCTCTGGGATCTCTCCTGTCCTCCGACAGTTCTCAAAAATAATTGTTAATGGCTAAGATCTCTTTGGCCAGTTTCTTAAATATTCTCTGGTATATTTCATCTGGCCCTGCTGACATGAGGACGTCTAACTTGTCGAAGTAATTCTTAACTAATTGTTTCCCTATTTTAACCTCAGATCCTACCCCATTTGCATTGATGTTCACTGTTAGTTCTCTGATTACTGCTAACTTCTTTGGAGAAAACCTAAACAAAAATGGCATTTAATATTTTGGCAATTGCTGCTTTTTCTTGTGACTGTGTTTCCTTCCTCATTGAGCAGTGGTCCTTCCCTGTCCTTCATCTTCGTCTTGCTTCTAATGTATTTGTAAAATGTTTTCTTGTTACCCTAAATACTTTAATGGTTGCCATGCTCAAACACGACAGAAATGGGAACAATATAAAAAACTAAGATAGCTTGAGGGCTAGAGCTTAAACATGGCTTATTAAAAAAATAGATATGCAAATGCATATCCTTAATGCGCTGCCTAAGTCATTTAATAGCTCTGCACCTGCATGGCTAGGACACAAGGAGGGGTCTGGGAAGCTAATGCCAAGACACCATGAGCACTTTATCCAGCATCAACAGCATATTTTCGCTGAATTGTCTCTTCAGACTAGTGCCCTTTAAAGGAATTATGGTATCTGACATTTTCTGGAGATACTGGGGAATATTGTGCTTTATGGGCCTGATGCAAAGTTCACTAAAGGCAAGGGGAGAACTTCCACTGGTCTGAGTGGGGTTTGGAGCAGGGCCTACTGGAATGTTGATTGACATTTTTGAAGGGGACTTAGGTAATGGTGTATCTAATTCCCCTTGACTTTACCCTTTGAAAATTCCAGATGTGATTCATGATACTTTTCCCCCACAGGAGCTCTGTCAAAGGTCCAGCTGGTGGAGTCTGGAGCGGATGTGAAAAAGCCCAGAGACTCTCTCCGCCTCTCCTGCAAAGCCTCCGGCTTCTTCATCAGTAGCAAGTGGCTGGATTGGATCCGTCATGTTCCTGGGAAGGGACTGGAGTGGGTCTCCAGCATAGATAATGCAGGTACCCCATATTACCTGGACTCAGGGAAAGGGCAATTCACCACCTCCAGAGACGCCTCCAATAACCTGGTGCATGTGCACATCAGCAGCCTGAAACCTGAAGATGCCGGTTTGTATCCTTGTGCTAGAGATAAGGGATCCCACAGTGATTCACTTCATTACAAATACCCTAATGGGATCCTGTGCTGGAGAAAGTCACCAAAGAAAGTGAAATACTCTGACTGCCTTCTGCTTCAGTCACAGAGTACAAGAAATTCAGAGAATCCTAGAAAGGTAGGGCTGGAAGAGGGACTTCAAGAGGTCAACTAGCCGACCTCCTGCACTGAGGCAGGATTCGATATACCTAGAACTCCCCTGGTGGAACATTTCCTCATCTGTTCTTAAAAACCTCCAGTGATGGGGATTTCACAACCTCCTTAGGTAACCGGTTCCAATGTGGATAGTTAGATATGCTTATCCTTAGAAAGTGCTCCCCCCACCCCCGCATATCTAACTAAAATCTCCCTTGATGGATTTTGCATTTGTTTATTTTCTAAAAGACACAGAATCATAGAGACGATAGTTACTAGTGACGGAGAATCCACCATGACTCTTGATCAGTTGTTCCAATGGTTAATTCACCTCAATGTCTTTTTTTAAAAATCACCTTCTTTCCAGCTGGACATTGTCTAGCTTCAGCCTCCAGCAGTGGATCCTGTTGTACCTTTGTCTGCCAGACTGAAGAGCCCGTGATCAAATTTCTCTTCCCCGTCTAGGATCTACAACAGCCACCAGTGTAAAGACTCCTTGTTTATTCCCCAGCCAGGGGACGGAAGAGTAATCTAGTGGCTATAGCTTGAGTCTCGGTATGAATATTCCGGTGGTCTTTCCCACACCCACAGGGATGGGACCCGGGAGAGCCAACGTGCCAGGTCTCCGAGGGGAGAGCGACTCAGAAGAGGACTCACTCCGGATTGGAGTTCACAGATGAAGCGAGGGATCTCTGCACCGCAGCCCAGCGGGGCTCTGGGCAGGAAGGGGAGACACATTGCCCGGGAACCGAGAGTGGTACCGGGCGGTGCCCCTGGGCCTCAGGCTGGTCATTTTCAGAGGCAGCAGGTTGTTGGGATTGTCTCTGGAGATGGTGAATCTCACTCAGGGGGAGCTGCGCTCTGTGCCCCTCCTGCGCCCCCCCCCCCAGGCCTCTGCTTCTCCCTCGGCAGCCGCCTCCCCCTGAGCGACCCCATGAAATCCCACCGTGTCCCTGTCCACAGCCCTTCGCCACGTGACTGTCCCCAATGCCCTGCGGGCCAGCGCTGGGCTGTGATGTCGTCGGGGGCTGAGGGGCGGGGCCTTTTATCTCCATGGTGACTCTGTGACATGGGGGCACTTTATTGTGGGCAGGATCCTGAGCTGCACCGTTTACACCAGGGCTGTGATTTCCAGCTGTCAAATGGATGAAAAAAAATGCTCGAGTCTCCTTGGAAAATCCCGGCGGTGCCCCATCCCCGGGCTCAGCGGAGCGGGGTTTATTCCGGCGCCGGGTGATCTCTGCCCCCCCAGCCCCGCCCGCACCCTGCATGGCCCATTTCCACACCCCGCCTCCATCTCTGGGGTAGGGAAATGGGCCATTCAGAGTCCGGGAAGGGAAGGGTTAAACTGGCGGGAGGTTTGTGTCCCGTTCCCCCGGGGGCCGGGTCTCCTGCCCGAGCCCGAAGCGGGGGGTGTCGCTGCTGCCCCCACGCGGCCGCCGGGAGAAGGGCGATTCCGCAGCCTGGGTTTTTGTGCGATCACAAACCGGTTTGGTGTCACTGTGTCTCCCGCACAGTAATAGCGGGCGGTGTCCTCGGGCTTCAGGCCGGTCATTTGCAGATACAGCTCACTCTTGGCGTTATCCCTGGAGATGGTGAATCGCCCTTTCACTGCATCGAGGTAGTCTGTACTATCCCCACCGGGGTATATAACAGCGACCCATTCTAATCCCTTCCCGGGAGCCTGGCGGACCCAGTTCATGTAGGCGCTGCTGAAGGTGAACCCGGAGGCTTTGCAGGAGAGGCGGAGAGAGTCTCCGGGCTTCTTCACACCCCCTCCGGACTCCACCAGCCTCTGGGACCGGACACCTGGGAATAAAGACAGGCCATTAATATCGGTATAAAAACAGCGAGAACACAATATTCTTCTAACTCGGCCAGGTCTTCAGAGGAGGAAAATTCCTTCCAAAGCTGCTACAGCGACAATGACAAGGAGCAAAAATCCCATTTTCCCGGGTGCTGGAGGGGGAAGTTCTCAGGGGACTGGCTGGGGACTGCACAGAGCCAGGGGGCTGCGGATTGTGTCTCCGGGTGCAGCCTGGGCAGAAAGAGGCAGAGATTTAAACAGGAAACTGTCTCTTCATTTGCATGCCCCGCTTTATAAGAGACACACACTCCTGCTGCCAGTGATCTGATTGACTCGCCCCAGGGCTCCGGGAGCAGGAGTCAGAGTGTCCCGTCCTCTGTGTCTGTGCAGCGCCGGGCGCAGGGTTCTGGGGTCCCCCTCATACTTTTGCACACCTGGGAGGAATGAACAGCTCCCTGCAGTGACTGTATTTCCTCACATAGGAACTAAGGGCCTGACTATTGTAATGTGATATTGTGGATTGGGGAGGAGGGGGAGTGAGGATTATCAGCTCTGAAGCCCCGTTCCACGCGCACAAGGGATATGCGATGTCCGGTCAGGGTCTGGTGGCGGGGGGTCGTGTCCCAGGGATCCATTCGTCTGGGCCCCCCGCTGGAGAGGGAAGATTTCCCATGACGCTGGGAGGGATTTGGGAGGGAAGCCCCTTTCCCTTCCCAGTAGTGACCAGATACATTGACATGATCCATGACACAAGGAACGTGACCTTAGCAAGCCTGGCTTGTGGTTTGGACCAGGTCTGGGGACCCGCCTGTGGGTGCGGGTGGGAGAAGCTGGGCTGGGGTTGGGGAGTCTGAGGACAGAGTTAAGGTTTTGCAGCGGAGCCTCCCTGACATTAGAGGGCCGAGAGTAGCGTGTCTGAGAAGTTTTCCTGAGGGGAGAGTCGAGGAGTCAGGCAACCGTGAAGGAAGATTATGATCCACGGCTGATATTTATATTCCTCTTTATAGTCCTGTTCCCAGTCACACTCCACTTCCCATTTACACTCGGATTGCAAACTCGGTGGGACTGAGAGAAGTTTTATGGTCTGTGTTTTTACCGTGCCTAGGACTATGGGATCCTAGACTATAGTTAAGAACATAAAACGGCCAGACTGGGTGAGATCAAAGGTCCGTCTAGTCCAGTATCTGTCTCCCGGCAGTGGCCAACGCCAGGTGCCCCAGAGGGAACGAACAGAACAGGGAATCAGCGAGTGATCCACCCCCTGTCGCCCATTCCCGGCTTCTGGAGACCCTGGGCACTGGGACCACAACCAGCACCAAATCTATCACCGCTGAGCATCATCCTCAAGATCATTTACTTCGTTAATTATTAATTAGCAATAAAGTGCAGACAGAAGTTTTCTCCTGGTTGTGTTTAAAGAACTTGTGTGATAGGAAGGCTACATGTTTTCACACCATCCCCGTGATGTAATATTGAGGGATAACAACAAAAAGAACAAAAGTATTTCCATTCCCACTTCCATTCAGACAAGTATAAGCATTCACGCTGAAACACAGATTTCCATTCCCATTACCACTCATGTTCCCTTTCATCTCCCCAAACTCATTCACACACATTGGATAGATAGATAGATCGATGTCTCCAACAATGATAACATTCCTTAGGGGCATTTGTCACTGAACTTTATGTGCTTCATTACTGCTTATATTTCCTGCATTGGTAGCTCCAGAGCAATGATCCCTGCAAGAAGCAAAAGAATATAGAACATGAAACGATTTTATACAGTCCTCGGGACGTTCAATCAAATTCTAAATATTTCATTTTCTCCATTCTGTAAAATAAAACTGAGCACAAATCGGTGCCTTTGGCATGACGTTGACTATTGGGGTTAATTCCTGTCTTTTCTTAGGTTTGCCCATTTTAAAACCCAAACGCGGTGTGAACCCACCGTTGGTTTTGGTGATGGCCTTTGTGACTCTGGTCTAGTCTCTCACACAGTGATTCCGGCCTGTGTCCTCGGGTCTCCGGCTGCTCGTTTGTAAATACAGCCGGTTGTTGGGATTGTCTCGGGAGGCAATGAATGACCCTTGTTTCGCTGAATCGGTGTGGTGTGAACTCTTTCCTTTGTACTCTGCCCTGGAGACCCGCTCCAGACGGACCCAGCGCTGAAGTGGAACCCGGAGACTTTACAGGCGAGGCGGAGTCAAAGGGCACCGGCGGGTCCTACGTCCAAAGCAGCAGTTTCTGTAGGTGCAGAGTTGGAAAATGATGTTTCCCAACCTCCGGTGCCCCTTTTCCGTCTTGTCCCCCAGGCTGGGCTGTGCTCTTTGCTCATTGCTGCCCCTGGTGGCGGACGGTAGAAGGGGCTTCTGCAGCCTTCCCTCTCTTTCTCTCATTGACCCCCTTCTTGTATTGTTATTTAATCCAGAAAATGAATAGTTTTGGAGTTATTTATTTATTCGTTTAACCCAGCATTCGTTTTCTCCTAGGAAAATGTTTCTTGTGCCAGAAAAGCCAGCTTTGGTGGGAAAAGTATTCAACTAAGCAAAGGGGAAAAATCAATCAATCAAACAAAAAAACTTGGTGTAGACTGGTGCCCAAATCCGAGAGTTCAGGGTCTTTCTGCTCGAATGTGTCACTGACCGGGCTGATACTAAGAGGGTGCTAGACTGAACCCGAATGAACCAGGTTGAGGCTCTATGGCCTGTGTTATGCCGGAGGTCAAACTGGTTTATCATACTGCTCCTTTCCAGCTTGGAAGTCTATGCATCTGTGACTATCCGGCAGACTGGGGGTGGGTTCAGAATTTGTCCCCGGCAGAGGAAAGAAAGAGGAAGGGTCCCAAGGAATAACGTTCTGTCTTTGTGGAAAGGTGTCAATTTCACGTTCGGTAAAATTAAGGAGGAGGAACAATAATAAGAATAAAAAGGGTTTGTTGTTGCTAGCCCCTTTCCCAGAACTGATCTCATTTTCACTTAGAGGCCTTGGGCACCCCCAACACCAGACTACTTCTCTCATTACTGCAGGGGAAGGCTTTTGTCTGAGCTCAGACCGGCTTCCCCCACTGTGTCTCCCGCACAGTGATACCGGGCGGTGTCCTCGGGCTTCAGGCCGGTCATTTGCAGATACAGCTCACTCTTGGAGTTATCCCTGGAGATCGTGAATCGCCCTCTCGCTGAATCGAGGTAGTATACAGGACTCCCACCGCTGCTGATATAAGCGACCCATTCTAATCCCTTCCCGGGAGCCTAGGGGACGCAGCTCATCCCGTAGCTGCTGAAGGGGAACCCGGAGGTTTTGCAGGAGAGGCGGAAAGAGTCTCTGGGCTTCCTCACATCCCCTCCAGACTCCACCAGCTGGATCTGCGAGTGGACACATGGGAATAAACCATGTTATAAATTATATGAGTACGCATAGCAATAATGCAATCTTCCTCTGCCGCTTCAATGCATTTAGGGGGAGAAATTACCTTCCAAAGCTGCTGTAATGAGAACAAAGTGGAGCCAAAGCCTCATTTTCCCTGGTGCTGGAGGGGAAAGTTCTCACCGAATTGGCTGGTAACTGGACAGACACAGGGGGCCACGGATTGTGAATCTGGGTGTAGCCTGGCCAGAGAGAGGCTCAGATTTAAACAGAAAACTGACACCTTTATTTGCATATCCACTTCCTTATAAGAAACAGCAACTCCTTCCCCGAGCGGTCACACTGTCTGGGGCTGGGGATCCAAGACAAGGAGGAACACCCGTAACTAGAGAAATAAGGATAGCTAGCTAGCTTGATAAATTAAATAGATAGAGGGGGTGGATGGGGATAGATAGATAGATAGATAGATAGATAGATAGATAGATAGATAGATAGATAGATAGATAGATAGATAGATAGAGGGGGTGGATGGGGATAGGTAGATAGATAGATAGATAGATAGGAGCTAGGGTCATAATATAGTGTCCAGCTAGTGTCTTAACAAGGGACCAAGCGATTCTGGTGCTTCTACTTTGCCTGTTGCTCGTGTGTTGCTGGGGGTTTGGCAACTCTGTTTAACCAGGTTGATATCATGACCAGGGCACCAGGAGAGCATGAAGATGAATTGACTGTGCTACCCACTGACAGTGTGGATAATTTTAACACGAAGGAAATAATTCCAAAGCTTGTGTGTGTTGAGATTGGTAACTTGCAGTGTTGCCAGCAAGAAGGGCTGCAAAGGGAAAGAGAGCGCCTCTAACCTTTTAACTATGCAGTCTAGCAGCTTGCCTGAAAGGGGGTTGTATAAAACTCCTGTAGATGGGCCAGAGGTGATTCTGGGTTTAAATGAAATTCAGAAGGAGTTGGTTGTGGCTCAGCAGAGCAATGCGTCTGTGGAGCAAGATAAAGGGGAATTGTTCCTTAAAGGAGCTCCAAAGGAGAAGAATCCTCATGGTAGTTTTTGCCATGGTAGATTTTGTGAGCAGTTTGCTGTAAGTGAGAGGTGTGGAAGTGATTTGATTAAGGGAGTTTCAGTTCCTAACTGCCAGAGTCTTTCAGATATGTATGGATCCATGAGCTTGCTTTTGAAAAATCCAGTGTGGATAGCCTAAAAGGTCTCAGATGGAATAAAAATTGTTTGGGATGTTGAACAGGTAACCAAGTGACTGAGCTTGGCCAGCCTGTTGGGGAAACAATGTTGTTGGAACAGGGATGTCACCATGTTGACTCTTGGAGGGAAGAGTCTGTGTCCCAGGTTCGGAGAGAAGACTGCGTAGCTGAATCTACAGACCAAGACAGCGGTGAAGTTAATCTCTTGAGAATACAGGGGATAGCAGGCAAAATTTCATCTCTAAATACTTTAGATATATCTTTCGGTCTCTTAGTGAACCTAACATCTGATTCCATGTGGAAGCAGAGGTTGGTAATGGAAGGATAAAAGAACCTTGGGTCTAACATGCTAGTGAAAATGGATGGTATCTCTTTAAGACAGAGTCCAGCCTTGGAATTGTTATTAGTTGTTATTATTATTGTTATTAGAGAAAGACTTGCCCATAGGCCTTAGCAAAGAGGACACACCCAGCCAGACAATGGATTCTGTTACACAAAAGAGCTCAGATTTTGACACCCGCCTCCCCCCCCCCCCCCGAACAGGAGAGGAAGGGAAAGACTAAACCTTTCAAATAAAAGCCACCGGTTAACCCTAAAATGCCAAAACCCCAATGGTACTCAGCCAAAGGTGTGGCATGACAAAAATGATTGGAAATGTACACTTGTAATTAATTTAATGTTCATATTAATGCTAATGTTAACTCTTGTGACTAATGTTTTGCTGATACCAAAAACTGTGAAAATCTACAACGTGCCTAATCATTTGGAAAAACCTTTGAACATGTTGGAAGTGATACACAGGAGCACACTTTATGTTAAAAGACCTTGTGATATGGATATTTCACAGGTAGTGCCTGTAACTAGTCTTGAAACTGTACACAGGAGAAAAGACATTGCAGACCTAATGTGCTGTATGAAAAGGGAAACTGAGGCATGTTACCATCTTGCTTCCATGACTAAATGCCAAGATTCCTACACTACACTTTGGAGAGCATTAATATCTACATTGACTCGATAAGAATTGGGTTCCAAACATTTGCTAGAACTTGTAGAAATAAATTAGCTATTTTCATTAGCTTAGGGCAAGATCACATGAAACATACAGGAATCATGCTGCAAGAGCAGATCCAATCCACTATTGGTCTAACCAAGGTTTACCTTGGGTTTGTAAAGAAATTCAATCATCCTGTTACTTCCATAATGAACCTTACAAAGAAACATCCTGTTTTAGCCAAACATGATTTCGAATAGCCATTTGGCTAATTATCTTAGGTGCATGTACAGGAAAGCAAGAAGCCTGGGAAACAAGCAGGAAAAATTGGAAGTCCTGGCACAATCAAGGAACTATGATGTGATTGGAATAACAGAAACTTGGTGGGGCAGTTCACATGACTGGAGCAGTGTCACGGATGGGTATCAACTGTTCAGGAAGGACAGGTAGGGAAGGAAAGGTGGAGGAGTTGCATTGTATGTAAGAGTTGCATTGTATGCTCAGAGCTCCTGTTTGAAAATGGAGAAAAGCCTGTTGAGAGTCTTTGGGTTAAGTTTAGAGGCGAGAGCAACAAGGGTGATGTCGTGGTGGGCGTGTGCTATAGACCACTGGATCAGAAGGATGAGGTAGACGGGGCTTTCTTCAGACAACTAAGTGAAGTTTCCAGATTACAGGCCCTGGTACTAATGGGGGACTTCAATCACCCTAACATCTGCTGGGAGAGCAATACTGCAGTGCACAGCCAATCCAGGAAGTTTTTGGAGAGTGTTGGGGACAACTTCCTGGTACAAGTGCTGGAGCAACCGACTAGGGGCCGTGCTCCTCTTGACCTGCTTCTCACAAACAGGGAAGAATTGGTAGGGGAAGTAGAAGTGGGAGGCAACGTAGGCAGCAGTGACCATGAGATGGTCAAGTTCAGGATCCTCAGGAAAGGAAGAAAGGAGAGTAGCAAAATACGGACCCTGGACTTCAGAAAAGCAGACTTAGACTCCCTTAAGGAACTTAAGGATCCCCTGGGAGGCTAATATGAGGGGGAAAGGAGTCCAGGAGAGCTGGCTGTATTTAAAGAAGCCTCAGTGAGGCGCAGGAACAAACCATCCCGATGTGCAGAAAGAATAGCAAATATGCCAGGTGACCAGCTTGGCTTCACAGTGAAATCTTCAGGGAACTTAAAAGCAAAAAGGAAGCTGACAAGAAGTGGAAATTTGGACAGATGAAGAGGGAGGAGTATGAAAATATTGCTACAGCAATACAGGGGTGTAATCAGGAAGGCCAAGGCAAACTGGAGTTGCAGCTAGCAAGAGATGTGAAGGGTAACAAGAAGGGTTTCTACAGGTATGTTAGGAACAAGAAGAAGGTCAAGGAATGTGTGGGACTCTTCCTGAATGGGGGAGGCAACACAGTGACAGATGATGTGGAAAA
This sequence comes from Lepidochelys kempii, assembly GCF_965140285.1. Taxonomy (NCBI): domain Eukaryota; kingdom Metazoa; phylum Chordata; order Testudines; family Cheloniidae; genus Lepidochelys; species Lepidochelys kempii. Next base: position 40,446,674 of record NC_136392.1, read on the forward strand.
AGCTGAAGTACTCAATGCATTTTTTGCCTCGGTCTTCACAAACACAGTCAGCTCCCAGACTGCTGCACTGGGCAACACAGTATGGGGAGTAGGTGAGCAGCCCTCACTGGTGAAAGAACAGGTTAAGGACTATTTAGAAAAGCTGGACATGCAGAAGTCCCTGGGTCCAGATCTAATGCATCCGAGGGTGCTGGGGGAGTTGGCTGATGTGATTGCAGAGACATTGGCCATTCTCTTTGAAAATTTCTGACAATAGGGGAAGGTCCTGGATGATTGGAAAAAGGCAAATATAGTGCCCAAATTTTAAAAAGGGAAGAAAGAGAACCCGGGGAACTACAGACAGGTCAGCCTCACTTCAGTCCCTGGTAAAATCATGGAGTAGGTCCTCAAGGAATCCATTTTGAAGAACTTGGAGGAGAGGAAGGTGATCAGAAACAGTCAACATGGATTAACCAAGTGTAAGTCATGCCTGACCAACCTGATTGCCTTCTATGATGAGATAACTGGCTCTGTGAATATAGGGAAAGCAGTGGATGTGATATATCTTGACTTTAGCAAAGCTTTTGATATGGTCTCCCACAATATTCTTGCCAGCAAATTAAAAAAGTATGGATTGGATGAATGGACTATAAGGTGGATAGAAAGCTGGCTAGATTGTCGGGCTCAGTGAGTAATGATCAATGTCTTGATGTCTAGTTGGCAGCCGGTATCAAGCAGAGTGCCCCAGGGGTCGGTCCTGGGACCAGTTTTGTTCAACATCTTTACCAATGATCTGGATGATGGGATGGATTGCACCCTCTGCAAGTTCTCAGATGATACTAAGCTGTTGGAAGAGGTAGATACACTGGAGGGTAGGGATAGGGTCCAGAGTGGCCTAGACAAATTAGAGGATTGGGCCAAAATAAATCTGATGAGTTTCAACAAGGACAAGTGCAGAGTCCTGTACTTCAGAAGGAAGAGTCCCATGCACTGTTACAGGCTGGGGACCAACTGGCTAAGCAGCAGTTCTGCAGAGAAAAACCTGGGGATTACAGTGGATGAGAAGCTGGATATCAGTCAGCAGCGTGCCCTCGTTGCCAAGAAGGCCAACGGCAAGTTGGGCTGTATTAGTGGGAGCATTGCCAACAGATGGATGGAAGTGATTATTCCCCTCTATTCGGCACTGGTGAGGACACACATGGAGTATTACGTCCAGTTTTGTTCCCCCCACTACAGAAGGGATGTGGACAAATTGGAGAGAGTCCAGCGGAGGGCAATGAAAATAATTAAGGGGGGTTCCAAAGAGGATGGAGCTAGGCTGTTCTCAGTGGTGGCAGATGACAGAACAAGAAGCAATGGTCTCAAGTTGCAGTGCGGGAGGTTTAGGTTGGATATAAGGCAACGCTATTTCACTAGGAGGGTGGTGAAGCACTGGAATGGGTTACCTAGGGAGGTGGTGGAATCTCCATCCTTAAAGGTTTTTAAGGCCCGGCTTGACAAAGCCTTGGCTGGGATGATTTAGTTGGTGTTGGTCCTGCTTTGAGCAGGGGGTTGGACTAGATGACCTCCTGAGGGCTCTTCCAACCCTGATCTTTTATGATTCTGTGATTTCTGTTATACACTAACACTTCTACTCTTGGGCTAGAAGCTGTAGTAATACAGAACTAACAATGGGAAGATCCATGATGCATTCAGCAGTGCCTGGGACACCCCTTCCTGCATCAATTTTGCATTGGGAGTGTGACGTTATCTGGATTTTATTTGATGAAATTGTTTTAAAGAACCACTCATCTTTAAGTCTAGTGGTTTTGGTGGTGATACAAGCACTGGAAAAGCTAAGGAAACTGCTTTTCTGACTTCTTGTCAGCTGGTGTGGTGAAACATCAGTTTACTTTTGTTGCTGGTTTGGTATATCTTATGAGATAACTACCAGTTTTATGGTGTATTTTCCCTATTTCTCAGCAGTTTGTCCTGAATTTGGTATTCTCAGATGTGTCTCACCAAGGCACGGTTATAGCCAGATCCCCAGTGAGTGTAAAACAGGAGTAACACAAGTCTACTTGAAGAGGAACCTAAAGGGAGCGGGAAAGAATCCACTGATTGTCCTTCATGTGGGAATAAATGATACTGATAGATTCTTGCTGGAATATATCAAGGGAGACTATGTCAGGCTGGGGAAGACGCTTAAGGAAATCGAGGCTCAGGTGATCTTCAGTGGGATTCTGCCTGTTCCTAGAGAAGGGCAACAATGGTGTGACAAGATTATGACTGTCCACAGATGGCTCAGGCAGTGATGCTGTAAGGAGGGCATTGGGATGTGTGGCCACTGGGAGGCATTCATGGACAGAGGACAGGTCTCTCGGGATGGACTTCATCTGAGAAGGGAAGGAAATGGACTTCTAGGATGGAGGCTGGCACAACTAATTAAGAGAGCTTTAAACTAGGAATTTGTGGGAGATGGTTGGTTGGGGGATGTCCAGGTAATTTCCACGCCGGATTTTAACATTGAGAGGGAAGAAAACAACAAAGTAAGAAAGGATACAGCCGTGGGTAGGAGAATGGACGTAAGGAGGAACGGCAGTATGGGTACCAGTCTAATAGGTCAGAGTGGCTGTAGAATGTCCGTGTCTAATCGGGTAAAGAACGTGAGCGAGGCCAAACAGCAAAAATTAAGATCTTTGTACACCAATGCGAGGAGCCTGGGTAACAAAATGGAGAAACTAGAGCTACTGGTGCAGGAAATGAAACCAGATATTACAGGGAGAACAGAAACAGGGTGGAATAGTCGTCATGACTGGACTACCACTATTGAAGGGTATGTGCTGTTTAGGAAAGACAGAAATAAAGGTAAAGGTGGTGGAGTAGCACTGTATATCAATGATGAGGTAGAATGTAAAGAAATAAGAAGTGATGGGATGGATAAGACAGAGTCTCTCTGGGAAAAAATTACATTGGGAAGAAAATTACTAGAACCTCCCCTGGGATAGTGCTTGGGGTGTACTATAGACCGCCAGGATCTAATTTGGATATGGATAGAGCCCTCTTTAATGTTTTTAATGAAGTAAATACTAATGGAAACTGCGTGATCACAGGAGACTTTAACTTCCCAGATATAGACTGGAGGACAAGTGCTAGTAATAATAGGGTTCAGATTCTCCGAGATGCGATAACTGATGGATTCCTCTGCAACTAGGGTTTTTGATTTCAAAAGGGCTGACTTTCAAAAATTAAGGAAATTAGTTAGGGAAGTGGATTGGACTGAAGAATTTATGGATCTAAAGGCAGAGGAGGCCTGGGATTACTTTAAGTCAAAGCTGCAGAAGCTATCAGAAGCCTGCATCCCAAGAAAGGGGAAAAAATTCATAGGCAGGACCAAGCTGGATGAGCAAACATCTCAGAGAGGTGATTAAGAAAAAGCAGAAAGCCTACAAGGAGTGGAAGATGGGAGGGATCAGCAAGGAAAGCTACCTTATTGAAGCCAGAACATGTAGGGATAAAGTGAGAAAGGCTAAAAGTCAAGTAGAGTTGGACCTTGCAAAGGGAATTAAAACCAATAGTAAAAGGGTCTACAGCCATATAAAAAGAAAACAAAGAAAGAAGAAATGGGACCGCTAAACACTGAGGATGAAGTGGAGTTTAAGGATAATCTAGGCATGCCCCAATATCTAAACAAATACTTTGCTTTAAGTCTTTAAAGAGGCTAATGAGGATCTTAGGGATAATGGTAGCATGACAAATGGGAATGAGGATATGGAGGTAGATATTACCATATCTGAGGTAGAAGCAAAACTCAAAACAGCTTAATGGGACTAAATTGGGGGGCTCAGATAATCTTCATTCAAGAATGTTAAAGGAATTGGCACATGGAATTGCAAGCCTATCAGCAAGAATTTTTAATGAATCTGTAAACTCGGGTTGTACCGTATGACTGGAGAATTGCTAACATAGTTCCTATTTTTAAGAAAGGGGGGGGGGGGGGGGAAAGTGATCCAGGTAACTACAGTCCTGTTAGTTTGACAACTGTAGTATGCAAGGTCTTGGAAAAAAAAATTGAAGGAGAAAGTAGTTAAGGACATTGAGGTCAATGGTAATTGGGACAAAATACAACATGGTTTTACAAAAGGTAGATCGTGCCAAACCAACCGGATCTCCTTCTTTGAGAAAGTAACATTTTTTTAGACAAAGGAAACTCAATGGATTTAATTTACCTAGTTTTCAGTAAGGCATTTGATACGGTGCCACATGGGGAATTATTAGTTAAATTGGAAAAGATGGGGATCAATATGAAAATTGAAAGGTGGATAAGGAATTGGTTAAAGGGGAGACTACAGTGGGTCATACTGAAAGGTGAACTATCAGGCTGGAGGGAGGTTACCAGTGGAGTTCCTCAGGGATTGGTTTTGGGACCAATCTTATTTAATCTTTTTATTACTGACCTCGGCACAAGAAGTGGGAGTGTGCTAATAAAGTTTGCAGATGATACAAAGCTGGGAGGTATTGCCAATTTACAGAAGGACCGGGATATCACACAGGAGGATCTGGATGACCTTGTAAACTGGAGTAATAGTAATAGGATGAAATTTAATAGTGAGAAGTGTAAGGTCATGCATTTAGGGATTAATAACAAGAATTTTAGTTATAAGCTGGGGACACATCAATTAGAAGTAATGGAGGAGGAGAAGGACCTTGGAGTATTGGTTGATCACAGGATGACTATGAGCTGCCAACGTGACATGGCTGTGAAAAAAGCTAATGTGGTCTTGGGATGCATTAGGCGAGGTATTTACAGTAGAGATAAGGAGGTTTTAGTACCATTATACAAGACACTGTTGAGACCTCACCTGGAATACTGGGTGCAGTTCTGGTCTCCCATGTTTAAGAAGGATGAATTCAAACTGGAACAGGTACAGAGAAGGGCTACTAGGATGATCCGAGGAATGGAAAACCTGTCTTATGAAAGAAGACTCAAGGAGCTTGGCTTGTTTAGCCTAACCAAAAGAAGGCTGAGGGGAGATAGGATTGCTCTCTATAAATATATCAGAGGGATAAATTCCAGGGAGGGAGAGGAATTATTGAAGCTTAGTACCAATGTGGACGCAAGAACAAATGGATATAAACTGGCCATCTGGAAGTTTAGACTTGAAATTAGTTGAAGGTTTCTCACCATCAGAGGAGTGAAGTTCTGGAACAGCCTTCCAAGGGAAGCAGTGGGGGCAAAAGACCTATCTGGCTTCAAGATTAAACTTGATAAGTTTATGGAGGAGATGGTATGATGGGATAACATGATTTTGGCAATTAATTGATCTTTAACCATTCATGGTAAATAGGCCCAATGGCCTGTGATGGGATGTTAAATGGGGTGGGATCTGAGTTACTACAGAGAATTCTTTCCTGGGTATCTGGCTGGCAAACCTTGCCCACATGCTTAGGGTTCAGCTGATCACCATATTTGGGGTCGGGAAGGAATTTTCTTCCAGGTCAGATTGGAAGAGGCCCTGGGGGTTTTCCACCTTCCTCTGCAGAATGGTGCACAGGTCACTTGCTGGAGGAGTCTCTGCACCTAGAAGTCTTTAAACTATGATTTGAGAATTTCAATAGCTCAGACATTGGTGAGAGGTTTATTGCAGGAGTGGGTGAGTGAGATTCTGTGGCCTGCATTGTGCAGGAGGTCAGACTAGATGATCATAATTGTCCCTTCTGACCTTAATATCTATGAGTCTATGAATCTAGTGAAAGCAGTTGCAGAGACTTTACGCTAGCTGAAGATTTGGCCCCATGAGGAATTCGCTCCATCCTTTGGGTGTGATACAAACCCAAAGGAGGGCAAGAGGATGAATCCCCTTGTCTCTGATTGGCACTGGATCAATCCCTCAATGTGCTTGTCTCCTTTACACCAATAGGAGGGGTCCTGTGAGTCTGACACAGAGACGGGCCCCAAGAAAGCAGAGGCACCAGGTCTCCAAGGGGAGAGTGATTCAGAACAGGACTCACTCCAGATTGGGGTTCACAGATGAAAGGAGGGATCTCTGCACCCAGCGGGGCTCTGGGAAGGAAAGGGAGAGACATTGTCCGTGAACGGAAGGGTTAAAACTGACGGGAGGTTCGTGTTACATTCATCCGGTTGCTGGGATGTGATAACAGTTTGCAAGTACATAAAAGGAGGAGTACAAGGAGGAGGGAGACAAATTATTCTCTTTAACCTCTGAGGATAGGACAAGAAGCAATGCGCTTAAATTGCATCAAGGGAGGTTTGACATTAGGAAAAAATTCCTAACTGTCAGGGTGGTTAAGCACTGGAATCCATTTCCAGGGAGGTTGTGGAATCTCCATCAGGGAAGATGTTTAAGAGCAGATTGGACAAACACCTGTCAGGGATGGTCTAGATAATACTGAATCCTGCCATGAGTGCAGGGGGCGGGACGAGATGAGCTCCCGAGGTCCCCTCCAGTCCCAGGAGTCTCTGGCTCTATAGATGGATATTGAGCTCTGAAACCTGAGCGCGGATTTGTTTTTCACTCTGGCTGTAGGTCCCGTTCCTGTGCCCAGGGCTGGGCTGTCTGTGGAAATGCTGCCCCCGCGCGGCGCACGGGAGAAGGGCGGTTCTGCCGCTCGGGTTTTTGTGTGAGCCCGGTCGGGATTCCCCTCGCTGGGTCTCTCGCTCAGTGAGACCGGGCGGTGTCCTCGGGCTTCAGGCCGGTCATTTGCAGATACAACAGGCTGTTGGGGTCATCTCTGGAGATGGCGAATCGCCCTTTTACCGAGTCACTGTCCTATATGCTACAGCCGTGAATCTGGGCGACCCACTCCAGCCCCTTCCCGGGAGCCTGGGGGACCCAGCTCATCCAGTCGCTGCTGAAAGTGAAGCCGGAGGCTTTGCAGGAGAGGCGGAGAGAGTCTCCGGGCTTCTTCACATCCCCTCCGGACTCCACCAGCTGCAGCTGGGACTGGGCATCTGGGAATAGCAATTAATTATGGGGAACATGAGGACCTCGGGAAATAGCACAATAACCCCCCGCCTCCCCAGTACATGGAAAGGGAGAATGGACCTTCCGGAGATGCTGCAATGAGAACCAGGAACAACCAAAGCTTCATTTCCCCCGGTGCTGAAGGGGAAAGTTCTCCGGGGACTGGCTGGTGACTGCAGAGACCCGGGGGGCTGCGGATTGTGTCTCCGGGTGCAGCCTGGGCAGAGAGAGGGACAGATTTAAACAGGAAACTCTCACCCTCATTTGCATATCCCGCTCCTTATAAGAGACACCCGCCATTTCCCAGCCCGAACTCAGTTCCTTTGTGTGGGGCTGAGAGAAGAGGCGGCGCTTTGTCTCTGTGGCACCTAACCCTTGTCTCAGTCGGAGCTTCCTACTTCACCATAAGGAGAGAAACTGGCATCTTCTTTATCCCTCCTCTAGCTCCCCCATCTAACCGTGACCCTGAGGATAAACGCCACCTTCATATATGTCTGAACCGGAAAACTCCATGAATACCTGACTTAGAGCCCCAAATCCGGACTTTACCCAGGGTGCAGTGCTAACCCTGACTGTAAATTCTAACCTGAGTTTTAATATTAGCCCTCAACCTTCATCCCTACCTCGAAACTAAGACTAGGCGAGACTTTGGGGAGTCCGGGGTCGTATCTCACTCAGTGGGAGCTGCGCTCTGTGACCCTCGTGCCCCCCTGGCCCCCCACCCTCGGGCCTCTGCTTCTCCCTCGGCAGCCGCCTCCCCCTGAGCGACCCCATGAAATCCCACCGTGTCCCTGTCCACAGCCCTTAGCCCCCTGACTGTCCCCAATGCCCTGCGGGCCAGCGCTGGGCTGAGTGATGCCATCGGGGGGCTGAGGGGCGGGGCCTTTTATCTCCATGGTGACTCTGTGACATTGTGGAACTTTATTGTGGGCAGGATCCTAAGCTGCACCGTTTACACCGGGGCTGTGATTTCCAGCTGTCAAATGGATGAAGAAAAATGCTCCAGTCTCTTTGGAAAGTCCCAACGGTGCCATATCCCCAGGCTCAGTGGTGTGGGGTTTATTCCGGCGCTGGGTGATCTCTGCCCCCAGGACCAGCTCTAGGCACCAGCAAGCTTACATGCTTGGGGTGCCAAAAAACCTAGAGCCGACCCTGCCAGCGAGCCACCACCGCAGAGGCAGAGGGAGGGGCCGGGCCCGGAGCCACCCCCGAGAGGAGGAGACGCCACCCATGGCATGGCCTGAGTGACCTCCTCCGGCCCTGCTGAGCCAGACTTCACTGCAAACAGCTGGCCTTGCACACAGAGCTGCTCTTGGACTCGGGACTGACCAGTCCAAAGCTGTTTCCCACCCCCCTCCGGGCCAACTCGCCTGGGACTGGTCCAGCATGGGGACCCGGGTGTCTCGACACCAGCCCGCCACCAGGCTCTGGGCACCATCCCTGCTCCCAGGTTGTTCTGGCACTGCAGGACTCAGATCTGCCCTCTTCGCCCTCTGGGGGCTCCACGGGGCTCCATGCCGGTGGAGTTTGGCTGAAGGTGCATGGCCAGGTACCCTTTTGTGGGTCTTAAATGAGCAACTGCAGGGGCCTGGCTTTGGATGCCCCTGGACCAGTTGCTCCTTCCCTCCAGTTAGGTGCCAGAGGACTGGAGAAAGATTTGACATTTGCCATCTTTAGGAAGAGGTCCAATGAAGCACCAGTCAGCCCAACTTCGATCCTGGAAAGGGACTGGAACAAATGACTAAACAATGCATTTGTAAGCTCCTGGTGGATGACGAGGACTAGCCAGCATGGATTTGCCAAACCAGCTGAATTTTCTTCTTTGGCAGGGTCACTGGCCCAGGGGATGGGGGAAGCAGCACCTGGGCCATCTCTCCATTTTCGCCAGGCTTTGGTGGCTCCAAGGGGAGGAGTGGAGCTGAGGTGCTGGTGTTAATGAGTACACTAGTAGGAAATTGTTTTATTTCACTAACTACAAATTCTGTTTTCATTTTTTAAAATTTTAAACAGTCAAAACAAAAAGAAAATTGCAAAGTGCAAACGTGTAAAAGCCAAAAAAAGGGGGAGCAGCCAAAAATTTTTTTGCTTGGGGCAGCACAAAACCGAGAGCCGGCCCTGTCTGCCCCACCACCCCGCCCGGACTCTGAATGGCCCATTGCCATATCCCAGCCTCCATCTCTCTCTGCCTCAGTCCCACTTTTTGAACTTGGGGCTGTGATAGTTCCCCGGCCTCATGGCAGCATTGTGGGGATAAAGGCAATAAACGTTTGTGAAGGGCAGAGATGCCACGGGGAGGGGCCCCACATGGGTTATAATTAACTAATTACCTTCCGCTGCATTAATGCCATAAACATCCCTGGTGTAAACAGGAGTAACTTGAGTCTCGTGAAAGCAGTTGCGGTGATTTTACACTAGCGGAGAATTTGGCCCGAGGAGCAATTGGCTCCAACCTTTGGATCTGATGCAAACCCCAACGCGCTTGTCCGCTTTACACTGACCGACGCTGGCCTGTGAGTCTGACACCGAGGTGGGCCCGGGAGAGGCAAGGTGCCAGGTCTGCGAGAGGAGAGTGATTCAGAACAGGACTCACTCCGGATTGGGGTTCACAGATGAAGCGAGGGATCCCTGAACCCCAGGACCAGCGGGGCTCTGGGCAGGAAGGGGAGACACGTTGCCCGGGAATGGAAGGGTTAAACTGGCGGGAGGTTTGTGTCCCATTTCCCCGGGTGCCGGGTCTCCTGCCCGAGCCCGAAGCGGGGGGTGTCGCTGCTGCCCCCGCGCGGCCGCCGGGAGAAGGGTGATTCCGCAGCCTGGGTTTTTGTACGATCACAAACCCGTTTGGTGTCACTGTGTCTCTCCCAAGGTGTCACCGGGCGGTGTCCTCGGGCTTCAGGCCGGCCATTTGCAGATACAGCTCACTCTTGGAGTCATCCCTGGAGATGGTGAATCGCCCTTTCACTGAATCAAGGTAGTATATTGGACTCCCAGCGGTGCTTATAAAGAGACCCATTCCAGTCCCTCCCCGGGAGCCTGGCGGACCCAGCTCATGTAGTAAGCATTAGCATGGTATATCCCTGACGCCTATATAGGCATATGCATGGGAAAGGATTTTGGGAGGGGTTGAAGGTGTGAGTGTGGAGTGAAAGATTCCTTTGCAAGTTGCAAGAGGCCAAAAGGGGAGGAAGGGAGAAAGGGACGGGTTAACTTGACGATCCAGCTAGGTCCGAAGAAAAGAAGCTGACTCCAGCCGCTCAAGGCCAGTGCACCCAAGCAGACTCTCTGATGCCAAGAAAGATGGGCGCCTGGATTCCAACTCCAACCAGCTGTGAGAACAGAGCAGTAAACTGAACAGGATTGCAGGGGATTGCAAAAACTAGTGAGAATGCAAAGGTCAGTGAATGGGAACATAACAACCCTGAAGCCGATGTGTTTTGGGGAAGCCAAGGAAGCCTCGGAAGGCCGGTTTGGACTGATACAAAGAGTACGGCGGACAAAGGTCCCTGGACGAAATGCCCCAAGAAGAACCCAGGACTTAAAACCCTCCCGAGAGCTGAAGCAAGTTGGAGATCAACAGTGGACCCTGGATGACCTGTGCACAGCACAGAATTCCCATCCACCTCTCCACCCGATTCTTCGTATGTTACACCCGGGCTTGGCCAGCCTCGAGTAGTGCATGTCTGAGTATGAAAGTGGATTAAGGCTGGGACATTAACACTTTCTTCCTTCCTCTGAGTGATGTGGGAATCCCTCAGCACTCTCCGCTGTTATTTTACTTTATTTTATTAATAAAGCTTTAAACTCAGTTACTTGGTGTCCTCCATCATCTCCTTCCCTAACGATCCTGTGGCCTCAGCCTGATCACCTGATACCTCAGGCAGATTGGTAACTTAATCTCTCACAAAGGTACCTATTGGAACCAGACTAAAAGAGTTATTTGAGAGCAAGCAGGAGCCTGGTGAAACTGTCTGGGCATATGCATATGAGCTCCAGGAGAGAATGAGCAAAGTGGAGGGGCGAGATCCTCGACGAGTTCCAGACCCAGTAATGTCAGGTGTAATGATTTCCAGACCAATGAAGAAGTTGGAAGGAATAAAGGATGTGAAGTCAGGGTGCAGGATTCGCTGCAATCAAAAAGACTAAAATGATGGTGACACTGTAGACAACAAACAGAGGATAGGATTCCGATAGGGCAAATATTGTCAGGGTCAGTCAGACCTAAAGGCAGACATGGATGGTGACACTGTACTGCTACCTTTAAAGATGTTTAGGGCTGAAGAGAAGAAGAAGCTGAAGAAGAAGCCCTATAATCTTACCCTGTAAATCACTGAATTACCTTAGGCCTTAGTCCATCCTGTGCTTTGCTACACATTGGGCTACCCACATTTGCCACTCTTGCCTAATGGAAGCATGCTGAGAAGGAAAAAGAGAGGAAGCATACCCTGGAGATGGAGAAGGCAAAGGCTCAGCAGAATAGCAATCCTTCTCCAGGTACCACTTCACATCCCAGGAAGTTCCCCACCTACAAGGCAGGCGATGATATCGAGGCCTTCTTAGAAAACTTCGAAAGGGCCTGCCTTGGTACAGCATCTCTACAGACCAATACAAAGCTGAGGTCACAGCTCAGTGGACCCTTAGCTGAGGTGGCGGCTGAAATGCCTAAGGACCACATGAACCAGTATGAACGGTTTAAAACCAAGGCGAGAGTCAGAATGGGGCTAACTCCCGAGCATTCCCGTCGGCGGCTCAGAGCCCTAAGGTGGAAACCAGACGTGTCATTTACCCGACATGCCTACCACATTGTGAAACATTGGGATGCCTGGATATCAGGAGCAGGTGTGAAATCTCCAGAAGATTTGCCCTTCCTAATGCAAATTGAGCAGTTCTTAGAGGATGTTCCTGAGGAAATAGAAAGATACATCCAAGATGGGAAGCCCAAAACTGTAATCGAGGCGGGGGAGATTGGAGCCAAATGGGTGGTGTTAGGGGGCTTATTCCTTCACCCACTTACTTCCCTGGTCCTTCTCACATGAACAGAGAGCAACAATACCCGAAGTCTAAAGGTGCAAATAATTCGATGTTTATTGGGGTGAACTTCCAGCAAGAATGATTCCAGTTTCCTTCCTTAGTATCCTCCTTCCCAGCTCTGACACCACAGAGCCTTACACCTGTGTCCCTGTTCCCATTCCTACCCTTAGCCAAACATGATTCTAACTTCCTTACCCCCATTCCCTGTTCCCATCTCCCCCTTTAGCAAAACATGATTCCAATTTCCTTACCCCCATTCTCTGTTCCCATCTCACACCCCCACCCCCACTCCCACCCACTCACTTCCTCATTGACTACAGATTATATAGTAAAACTTGAGTTCTGCTTAGCTATACCTTAACCAATCATTTTCCTGAAATTTAACTAACCAATCCTAACATATTGTAACATGATTATGTAACCAATTATATCCCACCACCTTCATTAGTTTACACCCAGCAAAATTAATTATACAGCAGACAGGAACAATCACAGAACCAGACAGAGATTATACAGACAAACAACAGCAAAGTGGGAACTATAATGACAAAACAATACAGAAGTGAGGATTTCACATCCCAGCTATTGATAAGTGAGTTCTTACCAGACAGGATGCTATCAAACTAAGTTTCCTTTTACATTTTCTAGGCACTTCCTTTACTCTGGAGGTGATAGGAATACAATCCTGTCCTGATAGTGCCTAACAGCCCAAAAGCACCTTATGTAATGTAATGAGCCAGGGCATGTGAAGGCCAACTGCCCCAAGAACCCCAACAGATTACAGTTCATTGCACCGAAATCACACCAGAGGTCCTCAGGCCCAGATACAGCGTATGCAGCGACAGCAGATCAAGGTGCTGTGCACTAGCTACACGCCGACATTCTCAGTCCCCCCAGGACTGACCGAACGGGCATACCACTCCATTGACACAGGTAATGCTCACCCAATTAGGGTCCAGCCTTACCGGGTGTCTCCTCAAGCTAAAAGTGCCATAGAACGGGAGATCCAGGATATGCTACAGATGTGTGTAATCCGCCCCTCTGGAAGTGCATGGGCATCTCCAGTGGTTCTAGCTCCCAAACCAGATGGGGAGATACGTTTTTGCATGGACTATCGTAAGCTAAATGCTGTAACTCGCCCAGACAACTATCCAATGCCACGCACAGATGAACGGACGGGCCCAGTTCATCTCTACCTTGGACTTAACCAAGGGGTACTGGCAGGTACCGCTAGATGAATCTGCCAAGGAAAAGTCAGCCTTCACCACACATGTCGGGCTGTATGAATTTAATGTACTCCCTTTCGGGCTGTGAAATGCACCCGCCACCTTCCAAAGACTTGTAGATGGTCTCCTAGCGGGATTAGGAGAATATGCAGTCACCTACCTTGACGATGTGGCCATATTTTTGGATTCCTGGGCAGAACACCTGGAACATCTACAAAATGTCTTCGAGCGCATAAGAGAGGCAGGACTAACTGTTAAGACTAAGAAGTGTCAAATAGACCTAAACAGAATGACTTACCTTGGACACCAGGTGGGTTAAGGAACTATCAGTCCCCTACAGGCCAAAGTGGATGCTATCCAAAAGTGGCCTGTCCCAAAGTCAAAGAAACAGGTTCAATCTTTCTTAGGCTTGGCCGGATATTACAGACGATTTGTACCACAATACAGCCAAATCGCTACCCCACTGACAGACCTAACCAAAAAGAAACAGCCAAATGCCATTCAGTGGACCAAAGAGTGTCAGAAGGCCTTTAACCAGCTTAAAGCGACACTCATGTCTGACCCTGTGCTAAGGGCCCCAGAGTTTGGCAAAGGGTTCCTAGTAACCACAGATGCGTCCGAGCGTGGTGTGGGAGCAGTTTTAATACAGGAAGGACCGGATCAAGAATTCCACCCTGCAGTGTTTCTCAGCAAGAAGCTGTCTGAGAGGGAAAGCAACTGGTCAGTCAGTGAAAAAGAATGTTACGCCATTGTCTATGCTCTGGAAAAGCTACGCCCATGTGTTTGGGGACGGCATTTCCACCTGCAAACCGACCATGCTGCACTACAATGGCTTCATACCACCACGGGAAATAACAAAAAACTTATTCGGTGGAGTTTAGCTCTCCAAGATTTTGATTTCAACATCCAACACATCTCAGGAGCTTCTAACAAAGTGGCTGATGCACTCTCCCGTGAAAGTTTCCCAGAATCAACTGGTTAAAATCGTCCTTGAGATGTGGAAAATATTCTTAGTCTTTATGTACTTGGTAGTATATTTAGAGGTGCATGTGTCTTATTAACTCTGTTTTTTCCTAGAGCTTCAGGAAGAAATCCCAGCCAGCGTTTCACCCTAGCTGTGATTTGGGGGGGGCGTGTCATAAATATAAAGGGAAGGGTAAACCCCTTTAAAATCCCTCCTGGCCAGAGGAAGAATCCTTTCATCTGTAAAGGGTTAAGAAGCTAAAGGTAACCTCGCTGGCACCTGACCAAAATGACCAATGAGGAGACAAGATACTTTCAAAGCTGGGAGGAGGGAGAAAAACAAAGGGTCTGGCTCTGTCTGGGTGATGCTTTTGCTGGGAACAGAAAAGGAATGAAGTCTTAGAACTTAGTAAGTAATCTAGCTAGATATGCATTAGATTCTGCTTTCTTTAAATGGCTGAGAAAATAAGCTGTGCTGAATGGAATGTAGATTCCTGTTTTTGTGTCTTTTTGTAACTTAAGGCTTTGCCTAGAGGGATTCTCTATGTTTGAATCTAATTACCCTGTAAGGTATTTACCATCCTGATTTTACAGAGGTGATTCTTTTTACTGTTTCTTCTATTAAAATGTTTCTTTTCAAGAACTGAATATTTTTTTCATTGTTCTCAGATCCAAGGGTTTGGGTCTGTGGTCACCTATGCAAATTGGTGAGGATTTTTATCAAGCCTTCCCCAGGAAAGAGGGTGTAGGGTTTGTGGAGGATTTTGGAGGGAAAGACGTTTCCAAGAGGGCTCTTTCCCGGTTATATATTTGTTGGACACTTGGTGGTGGCAGCAATAAAGTCCAAGGGCAAAAGGTAAAATAGTTTGTACCCTGGGGAAGTTTTAACCTAAGCTGGTAAAAACAAGCTTAGGGGGTTTTCATGCAGGTCCCCACATCTGTACCCTAGAGTTCAGGGTGGGGAAGGAACTTTGACACCTGTCAACTGCCCTTTTCTCCAAATCTTCCCTCTTCATGTTGAGGTGTCATTCAGACCTGTTCCTTCCCGTGTTACTCGCGTTAGGACATCTTTGAATTGTAATGCACTATTGACCGCTGCTGTCCATTGGGAAGATTGCACCCACCTCCAAATCAGTTTTTGACCGGTCCGCACGAGCTTTGTGCTCACTGCGGGATTCTCGAACAATAGTACAGGACGGTGTCCTCAGGTCTCAGGCTGCTCAGCTGCAAATACACCAGGTTGTTGGGGTTGTCTCTGGAGATGGTGAAGCGGCCCTTGAAGGGCTGTGCGTAGTTGCTGGTAGTTGCAGTTGGGTGTATTTCCCCTTTCCACTCTAGTCCCTTCCCAGGTGCCTGTCTGACCCAGCTCATTCAGTAATCGCTGAAAGTGAAGCCGGAGGCTTTGCAGGAGAGGCGGAGAGAGTCTCCAGGCTCTTTCACACCCACTCCGGACTCCACCAGCTGAGCCTGTGAAAAAGCCCCTGAAAATAGACACAATGCGATTCGTAGAGACCCTGGCTCCCAAGTGAGATTGTAACAAACCCTGAGGGAAATCGATGTACCTGTGAAAGCTGTTTCAATGAGAAGGAAAAATAACCACAGTGCCATGTTCCCGACTGTGGGGAGAGTTCTCGTGGGGTTTGGCTGGTCTCTGAGCAGACACGGGCTGCGGACTCTGAACCCCAGAGCTGCAGAGTCAGGGGAATCCCTGGCTTTTAACAGGAAATGTAAGGGGATAATTTGTGTGCACCGCTCTATATAAGAGAGACATGAACATCAATCCCAAATAACTGATATTTCCCTGAGTTTTACTCAATAGGTCTCATAGATTCTAAGCCCAAATGTGATCATCTTGTCAGACTTTCTGTGTAACACACACCTCAGAACTTTCACCAACAATTCCTAGAGCAGATCTTTTAGAAAAAATCTACCAATGTTAATCTAAAAATTATCAGTGATGGAGAATCCACCACTACCCTGATAAATTGTTCCAATGGTATATTAGTTTCACAATTAAAAACTTATTAACCACTATGATTTTGTGGGTTAAATTTCCTACTGTTCCGAGGGCCCATCAGCCCTCTGGACCACTTGAATCCCTTCAACTGAATATTGAGGAATTAAGTGGTCTATAAGCTTTGTATTGACATATCTGCCTAGGGTTGAATTTAACCTATAGAGAACAAGGATGGATAGACCTACCTGAGTAAGAAAAGTATGGGATATTCCCTTGATGCCCCACTGCATTTCCCTCTCTCTCCTTCCCTTTACTGTCCCCTCTCCCTCACTTTAAACTCTCTCTCTCTCTCTCTCATAGATCGACATACAGAAGTATTGAGAGATCCTGAAATCCTTCATTTTGCAAGGCAAACAGTTCTGTCCCTGTGCTATGAGTCTGACACATCTTTCCATCACTGGGGACAGAATCCCAGTCCCATTGAGCCAATGGGAGTTTTGCCTTTGACTTGAATGGACCAGGATTGATCACTTCACAGCTGAGTCACTGTGGTGAAGTGTGTAGTGAGGGTAGCTGTGCTGGAAGGGAGCAGTCAGCCTGTATTAGCTCTCTCCACATTTTCTTTTGTGATATTCCAGGCCTGGCCCTTTCAAAGCTTATATGTGGAATGATTCCCCTGAACTTTTCCCCTCTTAGTTAATGGTCTGTCTTCCGCAGACGTGGGCCGAAGGAAGGAAGACAATGCAATGCTACATGGTGACACGGCTTGTGGGACAGGTTGTGTGCTGCCCTGTTGTAATCTTGAATTTGATTTCAGTTGGAACAAATGTATCGAAACACAGAGGTGCAGAATGACTGTCTGACACAGGTGGTGTTAACTTTCAGTGCGCTTAGAAAACCACGATTCCTTCTTTTTTTAAAAGAGAATTCTTAAACTGAGACACTCTCTGTACACGGGGTGTTTTATTATGAATGGGCAAGTGCAAGAAACTTGGAGTTTGGCTAAAGATGAATCCAGTAGAGTCTGTAAAGAGGATTCCCACGGTCTGCCTGTGTATTTAGGACGAGTGACCCCCATTTCCTGTTTCCTGCAGAATGTGGCATTGGCTATTCAGGAACCCCAGTCACTTTGGAAATGAAGCAGTGTGTTCAAGAAGTACGATTTGGCCTTTCTTTAGGTGAGTGCAAAGTGTGGCAAGATTCCGGTGTGAAAAATTCTAGTTCACGTCCACCTTTGGCTGCATGGCTCCTGCTTCCTGCCCGTCTTCTCCAGCTGAGTTTGCTGGGAAAGGAGGGTGAAGGACGGAGAGCTAAGTGTGAATAACACTTTGGAGAAGGAATCTATTTCTGCATCATTAGGGAATGTTTAAGGACGGTCTTGGTTCTGATGGAACCGTGGGTCTTTCATCGTCAAAGTGAATTTTGAGAGGAGTGAAGCCCGGATAAAGGACTGGAGGCTTCACACTCTGGATTCCTGTCTGTGTGAACGGCTCTGTTTTGGCAGTGACTGTGGGCACGGAGAGGGAGGGGGATTCGCGCTGGAGGTTTCTGTGCTCACCGCAGGAGGTTTCTGATCGCTGTGTCTCTCGCACAGTGATCCCGGGCGGTGTCTTTGGCTCTCAGGCTGTTCATTTGCAGATACACCGTGCTGCTGGACTCGTCTCTGGAGATGATGAATCGCCCTTTCACCGCATCACTGTAATATGTTGCTGAACTATAAGTAGGATTGAGTATCTGTGCGACCCACTCCAGTCCTTTCCCCGGCGCCTGATGGACCCAGTTCATATGGTAGCTGCTGAAGGTGAATCTGGAGACTTTGCAGGAGAGGCGGAGAGATCCCGCAGGGGTTTGAATCCCCACTCCGGACTCCACCAGCTGGACCTATGACCGGACACCTGGAAAGAATGAGAATCACATTCACACAGGGCCTGGCTCAAAGCCCATTGGAAGCAGCAGAAAGGTTCCCGTTGACTTCACTGCCCTTTGGGTCAGGTTAGGGATGTGCAGCATCCCCCGTTGTCTCCAGTCCATGTAGCGAGGAAGGGGATAAAATTACCTGGAAGGGCTGCTAGTAAGAAAGCGAGGTTCAGCCACAGTCTTATGTTGCTGACTCTGGAGGGTTTATGGTGGGATCTGCACGGACACCCGGACTTGTCCGTCCTCTCTGCTCTCCCTGCAGGGACCTAGATATCACACGATTTTTATCGTGCGCTGGGGCACTGAATTTACATCTCCTTCTCTTTCTAAGACACAGATCTTGGACCTCAGCCCTCAGCAAACTCAGCCTCCTGGAGGTGGGTGTAGTGGGAAAGGGTGATGTGAGTAAAGGAGAAGATTAAGAATTCCACTCACAGAATAATTTCTGCAGTGTTCTCTACAATTCTTAGAGACAAAATTCCTTAAGAACATAAGAGTGGCCAGACTGGGTCAGACCAAAGGTCCACATAGCCCAGTAACCTGTCTACCAACAGTGGCCAATGCCAGGTGCCCCAGAGAGAATGAACAGAACAGAGAATCATCAAGTGATCCACCCCATCGCCCATTCCCAGCTTCTGTCAAACAGAGGTTAGGGACACAATCCCTGCCCAACCTGCCATCCTGGCTAATAGAATTGATCTAGTTCTTTTTTGAACCCTGTTATAATCTTGACCTTCACAACATCCTCTGGCAAGGAGTTCCACCGGTTGACTGTGCATTGTGTGGGAAAAAAACCCTTCCTTTTGTTTGTTTTAAACCTTCTGCCTATGAATTTCATTTGGTGACCCCTTGTTCTTGTGTTATAAGAAGGAGTAAATAACGCTTCCTTATTTACTTTCTCCACATCAGTCATAATTTTATAGACCTCAATCATATCCCCCCTTAGCTGACCTATTCCAAGATGAAAAGTCCCTGTCTTATTCATCTCTCCTTATATGGCAACCTTTACATTCCCCTAATAATTTTTGTTGCCCTTTTCTGAACC
The DNA here is from genome assembly GCF_965140285.1 of Lepidochelys kempii. Taxonomy (NCBI): domain Eukaryota; kingdom Metazoa; phylum Chordata; order Testudines; family Cheloniidae; genus Lepidochelys; species Lepidochelys kempii. The sequence goes on from NC_136392.1 coordinate 40,465,751, forward strand.
TTTTCCAATTTGATATATCTTTTTTTGAGATGGGGCGACCACATCCGCACGCAGTATTCAAGATGTAGGCGTACCATGGATTTATATAGAGGCAATATGATATTTTCGCTCTCATTATCTCTCCCTTTCTTAATGATTCCCAACATTCTGTTCACTTTTTTGCCTGCCGCTGCACATTGAGTGGAGGTTTTCAGAGAACTATCCAAAGTGACTCCAGGATCTCTTTCTTGAATAGCAACAGCTAATTTAGCCCCATCATTTGCTATGCATAGTTGGAATTATGCTTTCCAATGTGCATTGCTTCGCATTTATCAACACTGACTTTCATCTGCCATTTTATTGCCCAGTCACCTAGATTTGAGAGATCCTTTTGAACAGGGGTCTCCAACCTTTTACGCCCAAGATCACTTTTTGAATTTAAGGGCAACCCAGGATCCACCTGACCCCTTCCCCAAAGTCCCACCCCACTCACTCTATTCCCCACCCCTTCACTCGCTCTCCCCCACCCTCACTCACTTTCACAAGGCTGGGGTAGGGGGCTGGGGTTCGACAGGGGGTGTGGGCTCTTGGCTGGGGCTGAAGGGTTCACAGTGTGGGAGGAGGCTCTGGGCTGAGCCTGGGGCGGGGGTTGGGGTGCAGGAGGGGGTACATGGTGCTGGCTCTGGGAGGGGGTCAGGGCTGGGGTTTGGGGTGCGGGAGGGAGTTCAGGGTGTATGAGGGAGTATGGCAGGGCTGGTCAAAGTTTTTGGCCTGAGGGCCACATCTGGATATGGAAATTGTATGATGGGCCATGAATGCTCACAAAATTGGGGGTTGGGGTGCAAGAGGGGGTAAGGGGTCTGGCTGGAGGTGCCGGGCTCTGGGGTGGGGCCAGAAATGAGGAGTTCAGAGTGCGGGAGCGGGCTCTGGGATGGGACAGGGTGTTGGGGTGCAGGTGGAGGGGTGAGGGCTCCGGCTGGGGGGTGCAGGCTCTGAGGTGCATGAGGCTGTGACTGAGGGATTCGGAGGGCAGGAGGGGGATCAGGGGTGCAGACTCCAGGTGGCGCTTACCTCAAGCAGCTCCCGGAAGCAGTGTCATGTCTCCACTCCGGCTTCTACATGCTCCCCTGGTTGCCGGCCAATGGGAGCTGCAGAGGTGACAGTTGGGGCAGGGGCAGCCTGTGGAACCCCCTGGCTGCCCCTATGCATAGGAGCCGGAACATGCTGCGGCTTCCAGGAGCCACGTGAAGCCACGGCACATGTGGAGAGGGCGAGCCCCAGACCCCGCTCCCCGGCAGGAGCTCAAGGGCCGGATTAAAATGTCTGAAGGGCGAGATGTGGCCCCGGGGCCATAGTTTGCCCACACCTGGGGCATGGGGTGCTGGATCCAGGAGGGGGCTCAGGGCTGGGGGTTGGGGTGCGGCCTCCCACCAGGCAGCATTTCCCTCCAGAGGCTCACGGTTGGTGGCACAGTGTGGCTGCCACTAAGGCAGGCTCCCTGCCTACCTGTGCATGGCGCCACCCCTGGAAAGGGCCAACGCACCCCTCCGACCCCTGGGGAGGGTCAGGCAGCACATGGCTCTGTGCACTGCCCCTCTCTGCAAGCACCACCCCCGCAGCTCCCATTGGTCACAGCTCTACATTCCCAGCCAATGGGAGCTGTGGGGGTGGTGCTTGCAGGTAGGAGCAGCATGCGGAGGGAGAACCCTGTCTCCCCACCCCTGGTGCCATGGGGCCACGCTGGCCACTTCTGGGAGGGGCGTGGGGCCGGGGCAGAAAGGCAGTCTGGCTTAGCGGTGTGCTGTCGGAGATCGTGATCGATCGGGTGGTGACCACTGCTCTCATAGCTCTTCGCAGTCCGCCTGCGACTTAACTATCTTGAGTAGTTTTGTATCATCTGCAAATTTTGCCACCTCACTGTTTACCCCAACAGGTTCTGGGTGTTGTCTCTGGAGATGGAGAATGGTCCTTTAACCGGGTCTGTGTAGTATGTGGTGTCACCATCCCCGTTTGTAATTGAAAATCCCCTTTCCAGTCCTTTCCCTGGAGACCTCCGTGCCCAGTGCATACCATGGCTAGTATGTGTGTCTAGACACTTTACAGGAGAGTTTTGCAGTCTCCTGGTTTTTTAATTTCTGCTCTGGACTGGATTAACTGGATTTGAGACAAGAGACACCTGCAAATAGACAAATATTAAAGATCTCGGTCATGATTCAGCAAAACACGTTTTTCAGTGCTCTGGAGAATCAACGATTCCTTTTGGCTGCACTTGTTTCCTTCTTTTATCCCAGGTACCTCTGAGGTTCTTACCTGAGAAAGCTGCCAGCAGGGAAAGAAAAATGAAACACATATTTATTTTTGAATCAGAAACCTACCGGAACAGATGAAGGAATATGGCACAAAGTAAGTTACTTGGGGTGTGCCGGAGAAGGAGAAATTCTCTGGCTCTTAAAAAAAGAGGTTACCCTCCTTAATTTTCATGAGGCCTGAGGCAGTTCAAAAACCTTTAAAGCCAGGCAGCAAACAAAGGGGCTGGAGAGAGGGAAGAGGAGGTAACAATAGGGGTAGGTTTCCAGATGACTTGGGTTAAGATTTCCAAAACTGCCTTTCTTCCTAATATAAACCAGGCATCTAAATGCCTTTAGGTGGCTTTGAAAATCTCAGCCAGAATTAAACTAAAAGGGTGGGAGGGGGAACCGAACTGGTTTCAAGACTGATCTTGATAAACTTATGTGGAGGGGGATGGTATGATGAGATGGGCACATCGACAACTGCTGGTAGCAAATATCCCCAATGGCCAGTGATGGGACACTAGATGGGGAGGGCTCTGAGTGACTACAGAGAACTCATTCCCAGGGGTCTGGCTGGTGGGTCTTGCCCATATGCTCAAGGTCCAACTGACTGATATTTAGGGTTGGGAACGAATTTACTGCTACTTCCTCCTGTCAGAGCCTTTCCTTGCTGGGTTTAGCTACACAGAAAGAGTGTGTGGATGCAGCCTATGTATTTCAGACCATGTCTCCAATTTGTCAAGCTCGTTCTGAATTCTAATTCTGGTCTCTAAAGTGCTTGCAACCCCTCTCAGATTGGTATAAGCTGCAAACTTTATAAGTGTACTCTCTCTGCCATTATCCAAATCATTTATGGAGCTATTGAATAGAAGTGGACCCAGGACAGATCCTTCTGGGACACTTCTCCGTATTCCCTCCTAGCTTGACTGTGAATCATTGATAACTACTATCTGAGTACATTTTCTAACTCGTTCTGCACCTACCTTATAATAGGTTCATCAGTCTATATTTCCCTGGTTTGCTGACGAGAAGGCTATCTGAGACTGTATGAAATGTCTGACTAAAGTTGAGATATACCACATCTACTGTTCTTGTCCCCACCCCCATCCACTCATCTTGTTACCCTGTCAAAGGAGGGTATGAGGTAGGTTTTCTATGGGGAGACTTTGGCAAACCAGTAAAGTGCCTGAAACCACTATGGATTATTGCTAAAAGCAGCCAAGTCAGCAGGCTGTAAATTGACCATTCAGCACTCTAAGCTTGACCAAAGCAGGAGCTGGAGGTGTGGGGGCGGGAGTTTTGGGTGCCACAGAGAAGGCAGCTTGACCCCCTGTGATAAGAATTGTGTTGAAGTTGCTGATACATGCATCTCAGAAGAGCAGAATGTGCCCCAGGAATGTCTATTGCGGCCTCAAGGCTGCAAACTCTGGAAAAACCCACACCTGGTTAATCAATAATCAGAAGCCACCTCTTGCTTAACCATTGAAACTGCTTACTTAACAAGTTTGCTTTAAGGGACATGCCATACTATTACTAATGTATAAATAAGGGGAAAAGTTTTTATTAACTGACAGCACCTCACACAAAGTAAAAGTTACCAAGAGTTTTGGGTTGAACCCCGGGTAACAGGTTTGACATGATTTGTTAGTTGTCACCTTATCTTCTAGATGCTTGCAAATTGATTATTTGCTCCATTCTTTCTGGGTACAGAAGTTAAATTGAGTGGTTTATAATTCCTGGGTTGCCCTTATCTGCTTTTTATTGATAGGTACCACTTACCCTCTTCCAGTCCTCTGGGATCTCTCCTGTCCTCCGAGAGTTCTCAAAAATATTCTTTAATCCCTAAGATCTCTTTGTCCAGTCCCTTAAGTATTCTCCGGTGTATTTCATCTGGCCCTGCTGACTTAAGGACGTCTAACTTGTCTAAGTAATTCTTAACTTGTTGTTTCCCTATTTTAGCCTCAGATCCTACCCCATTTACACTGATGTTCACTGTTAGTCCTCTGATTACTGATAACCTTTTTGGTGAAAACCTAAACAAAAATGGCATTTAATATTTGGGCAATTGCTGCATTTTCTTGTGACCGTGTTTCCCTCCTCACTGAGCAGTGGTCCTTCCCTGTCCTTCATCTTCCTCTTGCTTCTAATGTATTTGTAAAATGTTTTCTTGTTACACTGAATACTTCAATGGTTGCGATGCTCAAACACTACAGTATTGGGAACAATAAAAAAACCTAAGATAGCTTGAGGGCTCGAGCTCAAACATGGCTTATTAAAAAAAGAGAAAAAAGATATGGAAATGCATATCCTTAATGCCCTGCCTAAGTCATTTAAAAGCTCTGCACCTGCATGGCTAGGACACAAGGAGGGGTCTGGGCAGCTAATGCCGGGACACCATGAGCACTTTATCCAGCATCAACAGCATATTTTGGCTGAATTGTCTCTTTAGTCTAGTGGCCTTTAAAGGAATTATGGTTTCTGACATTTTCTGGAGATATTGGGGAATATTATGCTCTATGGGCCTGGTGCAAAGGTCACTAAAGGCAAGGGGAGGAATTCCCTTGGTCTGAGTGGGGTTTGGAGCAGGGTCTACTGGAATGTTGATTGACATTTTTGAAGGGGACTTAGGTAATGGGGTATCTAATTCCCCTTGACTTTACCCTTTGAAAATTCCAGATGTGATTCACGATACTTTTCCCCAACTTGGAGCTCTGTCAGAGGTCCAGCTTTTGAAGTCTGGAGGGGATGTGAAAAAGCCCGGAGACTCTCTTCGCCTCTCCTGCAAGGCCACCGGCTTCTTCATCAGTAGCAAGTGGCTGGATTGGATCCGTCATGTTCCTGGGAAGGGACTGGAGTGGGTCTCCAGCATAGATAGTGCAGGTACCCCATATTACCTGGACTCAGGGAAAGGGCAATTCACCATCTCCAGAGACACCTCCAATAACCTGGTGCATTTGCACATCAGCAGCCTGAAACCTGAAGAACCCGGTGTGTATCCTTGTGCTAGAGATATGGGATCCCACAATGACTCACTTCATTACAAATACCGTAATGGGATCCTGCGCTGGAGAAAGTCCCTAAAGAAAGAGAAATACTCTGACTGCCTTCTGCTTCAGTCACAGAGTACAAGAAATTCAGAGAATCCTAGAAAGGTAGGGCTGGAAGAGGGACTTCAAGAGGGCAACTAGCCGACCCCCTGCACTGAGGCAGGATTACATATACCGAGACCACCCCTGGTTCTTCGTCTGTTCTTAAAAACCTCCAGTGATGGGGATTTCACAACATGCCTAGGTAACCGATTCCAATGTGGATAGTTAGATATGCGTACCCTTAAAAACTTCTCCCTCCCCACCCCATATCTAACCTGAATCTCCCCCGATGGATTTTGCATTTCTTTATTTTCTAAAAGACACAGAATCATACAGACGATAGTTGCTTGTGATGGAGAATCCACTGTGACTCTTGATCAGTTTTTCCAATGGTTAATTCACCTCAATGTCTTTTTAAAAAATCACCTTCTTTCCAGCTGAACATTGTCCAGCTTCAGCTTCCAGCGTCGGATCCTGTTGAATCTTTGTCTGCCAGACTGAAGAGCCCGTGATCAATTTTCTCTTCCCCATCTAGGATCTAGAACCGGCACCAGTGTAAAGACTCCTTGTTTATTCCCCCAGACAGGGGACGGAAGAATAACCTAGTGTCTATAGCTTGAGTCTCGGTATGAATATTCCTGGGGTCTTTCCCACACCCACAGGGATGGGACCCGGGAGAGCCAACGTGCCAGGTGTACGAAGGGAGAGCGACTCAGAACAGGACTCACTCTGGATTGGAGTTCACAGATGGAGCGAGGGATCTCTGCACCGCAGCCCAGCGGGGCTCTGGGCAGGAAGGGGAGACACATTGCCCGGGAACCGAGAGTGGTACCGGGCGGTGCCCCTGGGCTTCAGGCTGGTCATTTTCAGAGGCAGCAGGTTGTTGGGATTGTCTCTGGAGATGGTGAATCTCACTCAGTGGGAGCTGCGCTCTGTGACCCTCGTGCCCCCTGCGCCCCCCCCCCCCCCCACAGGCCTCTGCTTCTCCCTCGGCAGCCGCCTCCCCCTGAGCGACCCCATGAAATCCCACCGTGTCCCTGTCCACAGTCCTTAGCCCCGTGACTGTCCCCAATGCCCTGCGGGCCAGCGCTGGGCTGAGTGATGCCATCGGGGGGCTGAGGGGCGGGGCCGTTTATCTCCATGGTGACTCTGTGACATGGGGGCCCTTTATTGGGGGCAGGATCCTGAGCGGCACCGTTTACACCAGGGCTGTGATTTCCAGCTGTCAAATGGATGGAAAAAATGCTCGAGTCTCCTTGGAAAGTCCCGGCGGTGCCCCATCCCCGGGCTCAGCGGAGCGGGGTTTATTCCGGCGCCGGGTGATCTCTGCCCCCAGCCCCGCCCGGACCCTGTATGGCCCATTTCCACACCCCGCCTCCATCTCTGGGGTAGGGAAATGGGCCATTCAGAGTCCGGGAACGGAAGGGTTAAACTGGCGGGAGGTTTGTGTCCCGTTCCCCCGGGGGCCGGGTCTCCTGCCCGAGCCCGAAGCGGGGGGTGTCGCTGCTGCCCCCGCGCGGCCGCCGGGAGAAGGGCGATTCCGCAGCCTGGGTTTTTGTGCGATCACAAACCGGTTTGGTGTCACTGTGTAACTCGCACAGTAATAGCGGGCGGTGTCCTCGGGCTTCAGGCCGGTCATTTGCAGATACAGCTCACTCTTGGCGTTATCCCTGGAGATGGTGAATCGCCCTTTCACTGCATCGAGGTAGCCTATACTACTCCCATCGTAGCTTATATAAGCGACCCATTCTAGTCCCTTCCCGGGGGCCTGGCGGACCCAGCTCATCCCGTAGCTGCTGAAGGTGAACCCGGAGGCTTTGCAGGAGAGGCGGAGAGAGTCTCCGGGCTTCTTCACATCCCCTCCGGACTCCACCAGCGTCTGGGACCGGACACCTGGGAATAAAGACAGGCCATTAATGTCGGTATAAAAACAGCGAGAACACAATATTCTTCTAACTCGGCCAGGTCTTCAGAGGAGGAAAATACCTTCCAAAGCTGCTACAGCGACAATGACAAGGAGCAAAAATCCCATTTTCCCGGGTGCTGGAGGGGAAAGTTCTCAGGGGACTGGCTGGTGACTGCACAGAGCCAGGGGGCTGCGGATTGTGTCTCCGGGTGCAGCCTGGGCAGAGAGAGGCTCAGATTTAAAGAGGAAACTGTCTCCCTCATTTGCATGCCCCGCTTTATAAGAGACACATACTCCTGCTGTCAGTGATCGGATTGACTCGCCCTTGGGCAGCTGCTGCAGGAGTCAGAGTGTCCCGTCCTGTGTGTCTGTGCAGCGCCGGGCACAGTGCTCTGGGGTCCTCCTGACACATTCGGACCCTGGGAGGAATGAACAGCTCCCTGCAGGGACTGTATTTCCTCGCATGGGAACTGAGGGTCTGGCTTTTTTGACCTGACATTGGGGATTGGGGGGACTCAGCTCTGGAGCCCGGTTCCACAAGCATAAGGGCCATGCAACGTCCGGTCAGGGGGGCCAGTGTCCGGTGTGGGGGAGGCAAGAAGTCTTGTCTCAGGGATCCATTGGGCTGGGCCACCCGCTGGAGGCAGAAGATTTCCCATGGCGCTGGGATGGATTTGGGAAGGAATCCCCTTTCCCTTCCCTTCCCTTCCCGGCAGTGACCGGCTACATTGAAATGATCCATGACACTCGGAACGTGATCTGAGCAAGCCTGGCTCGTGCTTTGGAGCAGGTCTGGGGGCCCGCCTGTGGGTGCAGGTGGGAGAAGCTGGCGGGGGGGGGGGCGAGTCTGAGGACAGAGTTAAGTTTTGTATTGAAGCCTCCCTGACATTCGTGTGCCAAGAGCGGAGTCTCAGGGTGCTTTTCTTTAGGGGACAGTCGTGGAGGATTCAGGCCTCAGTGAAGGAATATTATTATGCAGGGTTGATATTTATCTTCCTGTTTATATTTTCATTCCCACTCCACTTCCCATTTACACTCAGATTGTAAACTGGGCAAGGGGGGTCCCATCCTCTGTGTGAGCTGGAACTGCCTGGGTCAGTCAGAGTGGGGCCAAGCTAAGGGGGTAAAGGTAGTGGAAGCGAGGACTCATATCCCTCTGCTAGTCCATTTCACCGGGGTAGTGTATGAGCCAGGAAAGTTCCCCACAGTAGCTGGACCATTCCCCCGCTTACAGAATTGGCATCACGAACAGGATCCTATCCACAGGGTCCACCCCACTGGTTTCCTGGTTGAGTTCTGACAGCACTGTCCAGGCCTGGTCAAGAACCTGACTATGGCTGGAATTGAAGAACTATGGGCCCACTTTGCTGAACTTGTGCGCAGATGATCAGACCAAGCTGAGGCATTACAACAAGCTAGGACAGAACAGAGAGAAGCCTTATCACTGGCTAAGGCAGTAATGGACCATCAGGCAGCAGAAGCTAAGAAGCCCCCTAATATTTATGTCCTATGGGAGCAGAAAGTCACAGAGTTTGGTGGCTTCCCATCAAGACCAGGAGACATTACAGTAGAGGAGTGAGTCAAGTCTGTGAATGCAAGTCCGTGTGTGCTAAGAGTACTTGAAGAGGATCATATGGACTTCATAGAGGAACACCTCAAAGGCCAAGGCCAAGGCCATGGTTAAGCTCATGGCAATGGCAGACAAGAAAGATGTGGAAAAGGTATTTGAATTTCTCCTAGAAGTGTACAGAGACAAGGTGTCACAGTCACAAAAAATAGCCTCATGGGAATGTCCCAGGCACAATAAAATTGCCCCCCATGAGGTCTCCTGGGTAAGCACCAGCATTGTATATTGCAGCATTTACCTCCAACGGCTAATGCAGGCTCCCTGCCTACCTGGGCCCCACACTACTCCTGGAAATGGCCAACAAACTCCTGTGGCCCCTGGGGTGGGGTGAGGGGGGCGGCACATGGCTCCGCATGTTGCCCCTCTCTGCAAGCACTGCCTCTGCAGCTCCCATTGGCCACAGCTCCCCATTCCTGACAAATGGGAGCTGCGGGGGTGGAGCTTGCAGGTAGGAGCAGTGTGCGGAGGGAGATTCCCCCTGCCCCTCTACAGAGTTGGGCATATTCCAAATAATTTAATGGACATAGGAGCTCAGTGGATTATTTTCAAGTATTTTTCATCTGGACCCTAGAACAATTTCTTAGGCTTTGCTTCAGGAAAGCACTGAGGCATTTGCTTAATCCCATCTCTGTGCAGGACACCTTTTACATTTAAGCACAATTCTTAGTCCCATTGATTTAACTTTACATTTTATTCTCCGTAGTGTCATTGGCTGTACAAGACCTGAAAGAATATTTTCTCATATTATTAATATACATAAAAATCCCTACATATTTACCTGCTTCTATGTGCACAAACATGCCCTTTAATACTTGTCCTTGAAATAGTTTACTATAACAGTATTTAATTGTAATTCACTGCTGCCCTCTGCAGTGTGTTGGTGAAGTTTGTGCCATTTCAGCTCGTTTTTTCTTCTGCGCTTAATAGCTTTCTGCTCTCAGTATTTCAGGCCAGTCATTTGCAGATACAGCAGGTTGTTGGGGTTGTCCCTAGAGATGGTGAAGCATCCCTGTGTGTCATTGATGGTAGTTGAAGTTGGGTGTATTTCCCCTCTGCCCTCCACTCCAGTCCCTTCCCAGGAGCCTGTCTGATCGAGCTCATTGAGTAGCTGCTGAGGGTGAACCCGGTGGGTTTGCAGGAAATACAGAGAGTGTCTCTGGGCTTTTGCACATAAATTTGTGACTCTGGGATCAGAGACTGAGACTGGGCACCTGGGGATAGAAAGATATTATCGATCATATTAATCGTAATAGCGATAATAGACTGCTCCTTTGCCCCGCCAATGCTTTCCAGGGGAGAGGATACCTCCCAGAGCTGCTACAATGAACACCAAATGGAGCCAAAGTTTCATTTTCCCTGGAGCTGGAGGGAAAAGCTGTCAGGTGTTTGGCTGGTAAGTGCACAGACCCAGGGGGCTGTGGATTGTCTCTCTGGGTGCAGCCTGGGCAGAGAGAGGGACAGATTTAAACAGGAAAGTGTCACTCCTATTTGCATATCCTGCTCCTTATAAGAGACACAAACTTCTTCCCTGAGCAATCAACTGTCTTGCCCTCTGATTCCGAGGAATGGGTGAAGAAAGTGTGTAACGTTCAGACCCAAACCTCCCTGAACTGAGAAGGGACGTGTCCTTGACTGCCATTGACCTCGGATCAGCTCCTCCACGGGAAGCAAAGATTTAATCCTGGGCTCTTTGATCTGATAGAGAAAAGGTATAACAGGAACAAACGGCTGGAAGTTGAAGCTAGACCCATTCAGACTGGAAATATGGTGCAAAAATCTAAGTGAGAGTAACTGGCCATTGGACCAACTCACCAATGGCTGTGATGTGTTCTCCAGCACTGACCATTTTTAAACCAAGACTGCACGTTTTTTCCCTAAAAGATCTGCCCACAGGATTGTTTTTGGGGAAGTTCTCTGGCCTGTGGAGGTCTGATTAGATGTTCAGCATGGTCCATTCTGGCCTTGGAATCCATGACTCTATGAGCGACCTGCACCATGTGGATAATGGGGCTGACCTCCCTGTAAAGCGCTCTGAGGTCTAAGGGGAAGTGGTGATGATGATGACTGTTCCCAGTCACTTGTCTCTGACCACAATCATTGTCATCTGCTTCAGAAAATGATGCAATGCATCCCCTGTGGGCAGTTGAGACTTTGCACTCCATATGCTTTACAAAAATATGTTTTAAGGATGAATATGATGTAACTGGAATTTTCTTTATGCCAAAGGTCTCTTGTAAGGTACCATTACAAAGCTTATGATCTACTGAGTGTGGTCATCCCATTTGTATGACTGTATCATTCTTATCTCTGAAGCTAGAAATATGAAGTCTTACTCTAAAGGCCTAGTGTCATTATGCAAGGTGTGGACCATTAATGGTGGTTTAGGATCTTGATGGCTCCCGTTGACCAGGACAATCGGTTGTAAATGGCTCTGTTTACTTTTAAACCTTCCTGTGTTCCTGTGAATCAGGCCTGCCAGCCCTGGAAGAATGGAGAGTAGGGGTCTCACAGGACATGGGACCATGTCACCTGGTCCTGGAATCCATCTTAAACCTGGTGCTTTTCCATTTAGAAGGTGGGGACGGGGACCCAGAGAGAAACAAAAGATTCCCACCTTGTGCCAAAGCTCTAAAAGGGGATGGAGCAGGACAAGGAGGGTCCCAGCCTGGTGTTCGAGGGGGATTAGCTGGTAACTGCACAGAGTCAGGGGTCTGGGCAGAGAGAGGGGCAGATTTAACCAGGAAACTCTCACCCTTATTTGCATATCTCACTGCTTATAGGAGAGACAAACCCTTTTCCCAAATGCTCGGAGTCATTTGGCCGTTGGCTCTAAGGGAGGGAGTCGGACTGGTGCTAACTCTGTGTCGGGGCCAGGCCCAGCGAGTGCGACGCCATCTGACCATACTGGTGCACAAAGAGCTCCCTTGAATTCTCTCATACCCCTCCAGGTGTAAGGGCTGATCTACAATCTGTTGAAGGGAATGGAAAGACCCACTCTTGGCTTTAGCGGACTTTGGGTCAGGCCCTTAGAGAGAAGAGTATCCGGCTAGTGACCAGGGCAGCAGCATGTGAAAATCTGTGTTTGTATTGAGGGCAGAGGTGGTGGGAACCTGATGTATCCTTTCAAGGGAACGTTAGAACTATTGCTGCGTTTTGTCATTTTTCAAAGGAAGCTGAGAGCATTTGTACCTATTTCCCAACAAACTGCGATAGGATTTTGACACCTGGCACTTTGAGGGACCTTTGAAGTCCAAGTCCTAGTTATTACACCTGGAACAATCGAGACCCCAAATATTCCTCCTCTGCGCTGTGCATTTTTACTCTACTGTCAGATAAGTTCCACTTTCAGATATGTGACTATTCAAGACGCCCCCGTTTTGATGGACACATGATCACAGCTGGATATACAGGTCGGGCACCTGCTGACAGATATTTCTTCACTCCCTCTGTCGATCCCGTTCCTGTGCCTCGTGCCGGATGGTTTGTGGACGTGCTGCCCCCACGCGGCGCACAAGAGACGCACAATTCTGCAGCTGGAGTTTTTGTGTTAGCAGCATCGGGATTCCCTCGCTGTGTCTCTCGCACAGTGATACCGGGCGGTGTCCTCGGATTTCAGGCCGGTCATTTGCAGGTACAGCAGGCTGTTGGGGTCATCTCTGGAGACGGTGAATCGCCCTTTTACCGAGTCACTGTAGTCTATGCTAGAGCTGTAAATGCCGGCGATCCACTCCAGCCCCTTCCCGGGAGCCTGACGGACCCAGCTCATCCAGTAGCTGCTGAAGTCTAACCCGGAGGCTTTGCAGGAGAGGCGGAGAGAGTCTCCGGGCTTCTTCACATCCCCTCCGGACTCCACCAGCGTCTGGGACCGGACACCTGAGAATAAAGACAGGCCATTAATATCGGTATAAGAACAGCGGTAACACAATATTCTTCTTACTCTGCCAGGTCTTCAGAGGAGGAAAATACCTTCCAAAGCTGCTACAGCGACAATGACAAGGAACAAAAATCCCATTTTCCCGGGTGCTGGAGGGGGAAGTTCTCAGGGGACTGGCTGGTGACTGCACAGAGCCAGGGGGCTGCGGATTGTGTCTCCGGGTGCAGCCTGGGAAGAGAGAGGCCGAGATTTAAAGAGGAAACTGTCTCCCTCATTTGCATGCCCCGCTTTATAAGAGACACACGCTCCTGCTGCCAGTGATGGGATTGACTCGCCCTCGGGCTCCTGCTGCAGGAGTCAGAGTGTCCCGTCCTGTGTGTCTGTGCAGCGCCGGGCACAGGGCTCTGGGGTCCTCCTGACACTTTCAGACCCTGGGAGGAATGAACAGCTCCCTGCAGTGACTGCATTTCCTCGCATGGGAACTGAGGGCCTGGCTATTGTGAGGGGATTTGGGGACTGGGGGGACTCAGCTCTGGAGCCCCTTTCCACGTCCGGTCAGGGGAGACAGTGTCTGGAGAGGGGTCCTGTGCCAGGGATCCATTGTTCTGGGCCACCCGCTGGAGAGTGAAGGTTCCCATCGCATGGGGAGGGAAGCCCCCTTCGCAGCAGTGACCGGCTACACTGAAATGATCCATTTGTAGAGGAGAGTTAGGTGCTTGATCCAGGGATTGGCAAAAGCCAGCACAATGAGTGGAGAGCTGCCTGACCTACCCCTTCGGAAATGCTGAGGAGGGGTTTGGTCCAAGTACCACCTGTTAAAGGGAGTTAGGTGCCTAACTCCAGCTGGGATTCACAGCCCTGTCCTGGAGTTAGTCCCAGGTATTTACATTCAAAAACACGCCCACACTCTCTTGTGCCAGAGAAGGATTTGTTGGTGCTTCCCTTAGCTTTTAGCCTAGTGGTTAGAGCACTTGCCTAGGACATGGTAGAGCCAGGATCATTTCCTGACCCTCTGCCTGATCCGGGAGCAGGGACTTGAGCCCCGGTCTTGCACTGTCAAGGGCAGGGTGACATTTGGGGTACAGACACCCCCAGCACATCCCTTTCTCTTTCAGACCAAATAAGTATTAATTAAGTCACGGTGGAACAGCATGAACAGGAGAGATTGAAAGACCCCTCCCCAAATACCCCGTAGCCTGGTGCTCAGGGCATTCACCCAGGACCGTTTTGCTGCTGTGACAGGCGACTGTGTCACAGGAGCCTAATTCATATTTTGAGAACTGACTTTGGAGAGGAGAAAAATCTACCGACAGTGACGTTTAAGTAAGATAGGAGCCGAAGAGGTTTGGGGAGGAATAACCCCCTGTCTGTTTAGATGGGCAAATGCTCGCTGGAGGGACTAAAGGCTCCTGTGTTATTCAAAGCAGTGTTAATGTTTCTAATTATAATGTGTTTAATTTTTCATAAATTACGCCCAGTGTTTTCCTTCCGTTGACGCACAGCCGGGAACAATGAATTGTGTTCCAGACAAATGCCCCCTCCTTCGCAGTGTTGCGATGCGCATTTCATCTGAAAAAAGCTGCCTTTGTCACAGCCATCTGGATGGGGCATCTATGCCAATCGGGGAATGTGTTATGCCACGTTACTAATAAAGCCAAAAGCCACTCCCGGCCGCTGGATGCAATTGTTGCCACCATAACAATTGTGTTTGTAATATATTCCTGTTTATGTAAAAATCAACAGTCACCCTCGCCACTGTGTCAGCGGGAGGGTAAAAACCTATGTGGTGACTCCTCACAACAAAATGTTAATTCTGGGTGGGTGGGGGGGAATGCCACAACCCAATGGCCCCATCCCTCGGGGGACCCTGGACTGGCAAATCAGCATTGTACGTTGCTAATGCTGTCACAGGCATCACAAGGCATTTTGAGAAGGGTTAAAGGTGTAAGGGTAAAGTAACAGGTTCCTTTGCAGTTATGAGAGGCCTTAGAGGGAGAAAGAAAAAAAAAAGAAATGGGTTAACTCGATGCTCCAGCTAGATCCAAAGATAAGACGATGACTCCAGCCCAAGGCCACAGCACACAACCGACTCTCGGCTGCCTGCCAAGAAAGACGGGGGCCTGAATTCCAACCCCAAAGAGCTGTAAAAAAAAAAAAATCAGCGAAACAAAACTGCAGGGTCTGCAAAAAGAAGTAAAACGGCAAAGGTCAGCAAGGAAAAAAAAGCCGTCTCACGTCCCTAAAGCAGGTGTGTTTTTAAAAAGTGGCGAAAAGCGGGGTTGAACTGGTACAAAAAGCATGGGGGACAGAAGTCCCTGAACGGAAGGCCCCCCCAAAAAAACCAGGTCTTAAAAATCCTCCCAAAAGCCAGGGCAGCTCAGAGATCAACAGCAAACTCTGGGCAGCCTGTGCACAGAACAAAACTCCCGTCCACCCTTCCCCCTCTTCTTCTTACGTTACCCCCGGGCTTGGCCAGCCCCAGGTAGTGTGTGTGTAAGTATAAAAGGGGGGTAGGGCTTGGGACACTAACGCTTCCTTCCTTCCTCTAAGTAACATAAAAAGCACCCCTCACTCTCCGCTGTTGTTTTACTTTATTTTATTAATAAAGCTTTAAAACTTAGTCACTTGGTGTGCTCCTTCATCTCCTCCCCTAACGATCCTGGGACCTCAGTCTAATCACCTAATGCTCCAGGCAAATTAATAACATAAATCTGTCACAATGGATGCCTGGTGCTTTCTATAAATCAGTCCCTGTTAAGTCACTTTTTTGTAGGACACCGCAGTGCTTGTGTTTCACTTTTGGGGTGTGCAGATACATTTCCAGTTATAGGGTGCAATGAGTAATATAAATAGAATACAGACTCCTGTTTCCTGCTGCCCCAGGGGCTCCCATGTGCTCAGGAGATTGTGGTTTCCTGTGCAGATAGTTTTTCCATGACTCTGACTGGGTTTCCTTTTGCTGTGCTATTCTCATGGTAGTATATGGTGGTGTCTTCACTTCTGAGCCCACTGATCTCTACATAGGCTGTACTGATGGAGTTGTCTCTGGAGAGGGTGAATCACCCTTTATATTTGTAGGCATAGCCAATTCCTCCATTATATGGGTTAATCCTGTTGAATCCAAGAGAGCAAGAGCTAGTAAAGCTGTACCCAGATGGTTTACAGGACAGCTTCTCTGACTCTCCAGGTTTTTTAATCTCAGCAACAGGCTGGACCTGTTGGATTTGGGACCAGACACCTGCAGTTACGGGACAAGAATGCATGAGTCTGAGTACCCTTCTTGTTGGCTCTCCTTTGTCCTCCACACCCCAGATCTCTCTGAAATTCACTTACCCGGGAAGGCTGCCAGCAGGAACAGAAAATGTAGCAAATATTTAATGGTTGTTTCTACAACACCCTGCACCTGGCAAAGCAAGGTGACGCCTTTTGATGGTGATTTTCTCCCATTGCAAACTTTAAACAGGGAGTATAATTACTTTGTTTGCATATTCAACATCAAAGACGCCTCAAAAGCTCGAAGGAGCTGAACGGGAATCAGAACGCATCAACTGTGCTTGGATCTGGCATCTGCCGTTCTTCTGGTTCTCAGAACTCACCCGAATCTATTTTTAATTAAATCTCTTGCAGTAGCACATCAGGAGAAGGCCCCGATTCTATTGTGAGCTGCAGTTTATCTAGGTAAAATATTCAAAATGGGATTCAAGGAAAAGAATTAGCATTTAAAGGGAAACATAAAACAGGTGTAGAGGCTGAACTT